>NC_136063.1:1119949489-1122349489 GCF_964261635.1 Lissotriton helveticus | reverse complement strand
GATGGGAAATGATGGAGTTAGTAGAAGTAAAGAAAAAAAAGGATGTCCATGCGTGTGCATCTAAGTAAGATGAAAACTGGAACGGATACAAGTCCCGGGGAGGCGGGAGGGTGTGTACAACTCTGCAACTCTACATGCCAAGAACAGATGCATACTGGTAAGTAGCATTTTCCGTTCAAGGCATACGAGCTGCAGATTGTACACTTTGCATCGATTGTGCAGCAGTGTCTCCCCTAGAGGTGGTCACCTGTATCCGTTGCAGTAGTTTGAAAGAGAGTTTTAAGGACAGCTTGCCCTACTGCAGCTTGCTGTTTGGCTTGCACATCAACACAATAGTGTTTAGTGACGGTGTGTAGTGTAGACCATGTTGCTGCCTTGCATATGTCGTCTAGGGGTATGTTTCCTAAGAAAGCCATAGAGGCTCCTAGTTTGCGAGTGGAGTGCGCTCTAGGAGGAACTGTTAATGTACGTTTAGCTTTTATATAGCATATTTGTATACACTTTACAATCCACCTTGCAATCCCACCTTTAGAGATGGGGTTGCCTTTGTGTGGAGGAGAGAAAGATACAAACAGTTGTTTTGTCTTTCGAAAGGATTTAGTTCTATCTATATTGTATAAAAGAGCTCTTTTAACATCTAATGTGTGTAAAGCCCTTTCTGCTACAGAGTCTGGGTTTTGGAAAAACACAGGTAACTCTACGGACTGATTTAGGTGAAAAGGAGTGATGACCTTCGGAAGAAATTTTGGATTAGATCTAAGAACCACTTTGTTAGGATGTATTTGAAAAAATGGTTCTTGTATGGTGAAAGCTTGTATCACACTTACTCTTCTGAGAGCGGTAATGGCAACAAGGAAAGCTGTTTTCCATGTTAGGAATTGCAGTTCACATTTATGTAGAGGCTCAAAAGGGGGTCCTATAAGTCTTGTAAGGACAATATTCAGGTTCCACACAGGAGAAGGTGGCAACCTGGGTGGGATTATTCTTTTTAATTCTTCCATGAATGCTTTGATTGCAGGTACTCTGAAGAGAGACAGATGTTGCCTATTTTGTAAATAGGCTGCAATTGCTGCCAGGTGCAGGTGTATGGAAGAATATGCCAAATTAGACCTTTGTAGATGTAAAAGGTAACAAATGATATTTTGGATGGAAGCATCCAGGGGATCGATGTGATTATTTTTGCAATAAATTGCGAATCTTTTCCATTTAGCGGCATAACACACTCTGGTAGTGGGTTTCCTAGCCTCTTTAATGATGTTCATACAGTCTGGTGGTAGGTTTAGATAACCAAACTCTAAGACTTCAGGAGCCAGATCGCCAAATTCAGTTGGTTCGGGTCTGGGTGTCTGATTTCTCCATGGTTCTGTGTTAACATTAAGGGTGTGAGCTGTAACTTTTGATGTGGAACTAGAGAGAGATCTAGTAGTGTGGTGAACCACGGTTGGCGTGCCCATGTGGGAGCTACTAGGATCAATGTGAGAGGCTGTTGTCTGAGCTTGCGCACTACTAATGGAATCAGTGGGAGAGGCGGAAAAGCGTACGCAAATCTGCCCGACCAGTTCATCCATATCGCATTGCCTTCGGACAGAGGGTGTGGATACCTGGCGGCGAAGGTTGGGCATTTTGCATTCTCGTGGGTGGCAAACAGATCTATGTGTGGATGACCCCACTTGTGGAAGAATGGCTGAAGAACTTGTGGATGTAGTACCCATTTGTGAATCTGTTTTGACTGCCGACTTAACAAATCTGCTATCTGATTGTGAACTCCTGGAAGTTGTTCTGCTAACAGATGTATGTTTTGAGGAATGGCCCATCTCCAAATGTTCTGTGGGAGCTGGGACAGTTGCAGAGAGTGTGTCCCCCCCTGTTTTTGTATATAGTACATGACTGTCATATTGTCCGTCTGGATTAAGACAGCTTTGTTTTGTACTTGAAAGTGAAAAGTCTTGAGTGCTAGGTATATTGCCAGCAGCTCTAGATGGTTGATATGGAACAGTTTTTGTTGATTGTTCCATTGACCCTGAGTTGTGTGATGTAAGAGATGGGCTCCCCATCCTGTGAGGGATGCGTCTGTTGTGAGCACTACTTGTGGAACAGGCTCGAGGAACGGCCGCCCCTTTTTCAAGTTTTTGGTGTTCCACCACTGCAGAGAGCGATTCGTGCGGCTGTCGACCAACACCAGGTCTTTTAGTTGACCTTGAGCCTGGTTCCACTGATGTGCTAGGCACTCTTATAATGGGCGCATTTGCAATCTTGCGTGTGGTACTATGAAGATGCAAGATGCCATCATGCCTATTAGTCTCATGAACACACTGGCTTGCAGAGACTGTTGGTGTTGAAAAGTGGCAACTAAGGCTTGAATGCTCTGTATCCTGGCTGGACTGGGATACGCTAGGGCTGTAGACGTGTTTTTTGTAGCTCCTAGATACTGATGTACATGCGAAGGCTGCAGGTGCGACTTGGTGTAGTGTATTGTAAATCCTAAGTCGTGCAACGCAGGGATGTGGAATTCCTATAGCCCGACTCCCGGGACATATTGTTTGGGGTCAAGGGCAACAAGTTTTCAAGTGTATTTTGTCCTTGGGACAAGTAGGCCCAAACCCCTAACAGCACAAACCCTTTGGCTGCCAGTTTACAGTACCACTTTATGGATCAGCAAAGGGCAATGTCTGCAGTTAAGGTAATATTTGTGTCCATGTGTTAAATGCTGTTCAAGCTTGTATTTATGGTTCATTAATGCAAAGCCTTTATTATTAGGGGGAGCACTAAGAGTAAATGCTGTAAGCTCGGCCTGCACTACGGACGGTGGTTTCAGTATAAATGTGTATACACGTTTTCAAAGTTTAGTAATATGAGGCTATGTATAATGCTCCCAAAATGCTCTCTGATTATGTGCAAATATTTGCCAAAGTTTCAAAGCAAGAGTGATGATTCTTTGCTTTCAAAATAAAATGTTTAAAAAAAATGCAAGTAGGAAAAAAAACACTTTGCTACTGTAAGATTTTAGGTACCATATCTTTGCCGCATCATTTAGCAACATGTTGATGTATGCTTGTATTTCGGCAAAAATATTCATAATGGAAAATCAGTGTAACCAGTTTAAATACGATTACCGAAAACAAAAATAAACAAGCATTGGTAAAGCCAGTTGGTCTGAAATTGGTGGTCAGCCTTTTTAGTTTTGTCAATGCGTGACTTGTTCAGGCATGGTTTTTGTAAAACCGTATCCGTGTGGGAGCTGCTGGGCCCTCACCATTCTAACAAGCATTGGCAAAAGCAAAAACAAAATTTGGTTTTAAAAAGCACACATTGCCACAGCAGTTCCGGGCACTGAACAAAACTACTTTGTGTGCCAATATGCTCCTTGTCAAAGAGCAGAATACTGTTACTGACAGTGAAGCCATCTGATAGACGGAGCGAAAAAGAGAGCGAGAGAGAGATGGAATTTTATTAAACACAATAGGTCGTGGTAAACGCCAGGCCTAATTAGAGGCCCAATTATTAACGAAAGTCTCAAAAGTGCATCCATGGTATATATCCTTGCATTAAGTGCATATATACAGTTTCCATGAATTCACAAGAATTTACAGAAGTAGGCCAAGAAATAGTACTCCTAGAAATTATTTGTGAACTGCATTTTAGCATGAGCCCATGTGCATGTGTAGATTGGCTCATGTGAAAATCTTAATGTTTCAAGTTCACTTTTCCTCTAACCACTTTTTTCCCAACCCTGGAAGAAGTTTTACGTCTGCGACTGTCAGGCGTAAATTTCCAACCTTTTTCAGTACGGGAAAAGATTAGAAAAGAGTTGGTGCAAACCCAACACGCACGTTAGTAGGTTTGCACAGACTCAAAAGGGCATTCCAACCCTTGAACTATTTCTTACCAATACCTTCAGCCCAGTATGTTGACCTGCAGAAACATGGCAGCATAAGAGAATTGCTAGTATTCAACCGTACTATGGTACGAGCCCTGGCATAATTAGAGAGGTCATATCAGAACTCTTATTAAATGAGATTGCTGCCGTAATTTGTCACCGCATTACATGGCACAAAAGGGACAAGTGGATTTTGTTACAGGGCAAGTAGATTTATGAAGCAACCTGCCCAGTGGACAAGAAGATATTTTATTAAATTCCACACCCCTGGCAACGTTTGAATTGTTTGATGTGTGTGTTGGACACACTGATTGAATGACTTGGCTTTTATGAGACAATCATCTAGATAAGGGAAGACAGGTATTTGTTGTCTCCTGAGATGTGCTGCTACCCTTGCTAGGCACTTTGTGAATACTCATGCTGCCGTTGTGACTGCGAATGGAAGGACCTTGAACTGATAGTGTTGTCCTTCCAGTACAAACCTTAGATAATTTCTGTGAGCAGGATGTATGGGGATATGGAAGTAGGCGCCCTTTAGATCTAGTGTTGTAAGGAAGTCGCCTTGTTGCAGTAGTGGAAGCACTTGTTGTAGAGTGATCATATGAAAATGATCTAATTGTATGTAATGGTTGAGGGGCCGGAGGTCGAGAATTGGCCTTAGTGTCCGGTCCTTCTTGGGAATTAGAAAGTACAGCGAGTAAACCCCTGTTCCTTGTTCTTCTAAAGGAACTATTTGAATAGCATCTTTTTGTAGAAGTGACAGAACTTCTTGTTGAAGCAGAGTCAGATGGTCTGTAGACATTGGACGCTGCCTGGGAAGTATGTGTGGAGGGGTTGCTGTAAGTTCTAGGCAGTAACCATGTTGGATAATCTGTCTTACCCACCTGTCTGTTGTAATGGAGTTCCAGACAGGCAGGAACTGTGTTAATCTGCCCCCTACAGGAGTGGAATGCTGTTTGGAGAGCAGAGGGAAGTCACTGTTTTGTGGCGGAAGAGGATCGATTGCTGTTGTTACCACAACCTCTTCCCTTGTTATTATTGCCTCTGTATCCTCCTAAAATATCCCTTGTAAGAGGATGTTTGTGCTTTGAAAGATGTTGTAGTGTCTGCTCCAGTTTGTTTTGAGCCTCCTCCGTAGAAGGAGCGACAAAAGGAGCCTCTAGCTGGTGTGGACTGTAAAGCCCCCAAAGACTTGGCGGTGTAGGTATCTTTCTTCATCTTTTCAAATTTAGTGTCTACGTCTGGGCCAAATAATTGGTTCTGATTAAATGGTTGGTTTAAAATGGTGGTTTGCACTTCTTGTTTAAACCTTGAAATGCGTAACCACACATGTTTCCTAAGTATGACACTAGTATTTACAGCTCTAGATGCTGTGTCTGCGACATCTGGCGCGCATTTTATTGAGGCATTGGATATTAGCTTGCCTTCTTGTATAAGGTCATGTGCCTGATCTTTATACTGATCTGGTAGGTGCTCAAGTAGTTTCTCTAAGTGATCATAATGAGCCCTATCATAACGAGAGAGGAGGGCTTGTGTATTTGCTATACGCGATATGTTTGAAGCTTGTGCAGCTATTCTTTTACCTGACGCATCAATTACTTTGGATTCTTTGTCGGGTGGGGGTGCATCCCCAGAAGTTTGAGAATTTGCCCTTTTCCTAGTATTGGACTCGACTAATGAGTCTAGTGGCAGGTGTCCTTTAATGTAGACTGGATCTGTGGGTGCCAGTCTATATTTTTTCTCAATTCTGGGGTTTAATATTCTAGTGCATACAGGGTCTTTAAATACCTCTGGAGCATGTTTGATGGCCCCTTTAATCATGGGAAGAATTTGAGCAGCCGCTGAGACTGCCCAAAGGTATCTAGGAGAAAATCCTCCTCAATGTCACCGGAATGCATAGAGACTCCATGGTAAACAGCAGCTCTGTTTAACAGATGACCAAAACCAATGGTATCTTCTGGAGGGGAAGGTTTTGATGGGTATGACTGCGGTTCAGGAATGTCAGGCACATTTTGTGGGTTTGTAAAGTCCCATATAGGCACATTTTTTGGGAGGTTCCATATTCCCTCATCTACAGGGTATGAACCAGGTTCTTCTATATCCTCCCCTCCCCCCAAATCGTATTCATCATCATTGTGCTGAGGCGAATGTGATGATAGTGGAGAATGTACAGGAGAGATTTAAGGTGATATGTGAGAAGGAACAGGAGAAGAAGGAGGAGGAAGTATAGGAGAGGAAGGGTGCATAGGAGATGTTGCACAGTCCTTTTTCTTGGCAGGAACCACAGGTGTGGGTGGTGCATATGCTGGTCTCTTCTTGTGAGATGTAGCACCTACATGACCTGTCTTTGGGTCTATATAGATGTTCTTTTGTCGAGGATGTGGTCGAAAAAGTTCCTCGTCCTCAACAACCGTCTTGGGCGTCGATTTTTTCGGTTCCAGTAGAGGTTGTCGTGTGTCCTTAGCCTTGGGAGGTGTTATAACGTCCCATGCCATAGTTTTCGGTGCCGAAGGTGTCGTTTTCGGCTTCATAAGCATGTTCGAGGATTTGGGCACCTCGGAATCAGGCTTTGGGGTCTTCGGCACTTAAGATTTAGGAGTGGACGGCTTCGGAGCCGATGCTTCTTTCGGCTTCGGTACTGGTACGTCTTTAGGTTTCAGTGCCGGTACTATTTTAGGCTTCGTGCCGAAGGGTCTTTTGGCTTCGGTGCCGAGGCATCATTATTTTTCGGTGCCGATGGAAGAGGCTTGCTTGGTGTCGAGGCACTAGAAGGCTTAGTTAGTTTCTTCTGAGCTGGGCTCGAAGGCGTGGCTTTTGAAGCAGGTATTCGGTCTCGACTGGACCCTTTGGGCGGAGTGCTGACCATCGCCTTCTGTTTGGGCAGTGTATGTGGTGCAGGGGCAATAGTACTCACGCGCTGACCCGATGGAATGGAGTCATCTGAGTCGTCTGCCTCTAATACGGTCTGGAGATCAGGTGAGTCTTTTTCTGGAACGAGCGGAACCTCTTCCTCGAAGATATCTTCAGGTGCTGGAGCTGATCTCCTCATTTCGTGTCGACGGGCCCCCCGATCCCGGATGGTTTTCTTCGATTGGAAGGATGCACAAGCTGTGCAGGTCGACTCGTCGTGTTCCAGCGATAGACAGAGGTTGCAGACCTCGTGGTGATCGCTATGTGGAAACTTTGCTCGACATACCGGGCATCTTTTGAACTGAGTTCTTTCCATGTGGTGTAGGCCGCACGGCGTCGATAGGCCAAACGGCCCGCGTCGATGACCGGAATGGAACTGATGGCGTCGAAAAATATTATAGTGATGTCGAAGGTAGTTTTTAGAAATTTGAGGAAGTTCTGCGCTTCGAAGTTGCTGAAAAGTATTTTTCTAGCCGGAGCGGAGAAACTTTCATCCGAACCCAGTGGCGGAAAAAACACAATCTAAGGATGGAGCCGATGCCCATGCGCAGTATTGTCCAAGGGAGGAGTCACCTATCTCGTGACTACAAAGACTTCTACCAAGAAGACAACAACCTGCAATCATCCGAGCCCAACACCAGGTGGCGATCTATTGCAAAGTGTACAATCTGCAGCTCATATGCCTCGAACCAACTGTTACTGGATGGCTACCTATATTGAACGTCAATGACTGGGACTACACAGCGTGTGGACTAAGAGGAGGTTGAGGCAAAGCAGTCATTTAACAGTCATCCACAGAATTTTTTTTTAACAGATATGCCATGCATAAGAACAGCAAAAAAGAACAATTGATGGGCATAATGTTGAACAATGTCAAACAATCACCCCAATACAGAGATCTGGGCCTAAATCTGTCGCTTTTTTGCTCCCCATGTCATTCCAGTTTAAACCTAGCCATATGCAAATCAGTCTTGACCCTGCTCCCCACGGGAACAGTCCAGTCCGAACTGCCAGGCCAGGACCTCCCTGGACCGGAAACAAGCATCCTGGGACTGGTTTCGGGGTATCATCCCTCATCAGCCAGGCTAACTTAGCTCCAGTGGCACGGAGAGCACTGGACCCCCATCCGGGCATAGTTATCACATTCGGGTGACCAATGCAAAAAGAACAATTGATGGACATAATGTTATGTTGAACCATGCCAAATATTCACCCCAGTACAGAGATCATGACCATCAGTACAGATCAGAGACCATTGTTTTCTTTTTCTCCACTTGCCATTCCAGTTTAAATCAAGCCATATGCAAATCAGTCTTGACCTTTCTCCCCATAGGAACAATCCAGCCCAAACTGCCAGGCCGGGCCATCCCTGGACTGGAAACAAGCATCCTGAGACCGGTTTTGGTATATCACCCCTTGTCAACCAGGCTATCCTAACTCCAGTGGCGGTGAGAGTACAGGACACACATCTGGGCATGCCTGTACCACTCTGGGTGACAAATGAACAAAAAAAACAAGAAATTGATGGACAGAATGCCGAACAATGTCAAAAATTCACCCAAGTCAGCGATCTGGGCCTAAATCCATGTTTTGTTTGCTCCCCATGCCATTCCAAACTGTTTTGCATATGACTGGGTCCAAACTGGGATGGCGTGGTGGGCAAAAAAATGATGGATCAAAACCAGATCTGTTGACTGGGGGTGAATGTTTGCAGTTTTTAAGCATTCCGTCCATTATTTATTCTTTTTGCTTTTGTCACCTTAAGTGGGAAGGGTATGCCCAGACGTGTGTCACGTGCTCATTGAGCCACTGGATTCAAGCAAGCTGGCTGATCCCAGGATTCTGGTTTTCGGTCCAGGGAGGACCTGGCTTGGTATTTCAGACTGGACTGTTCCCATGAAGAGCAGGCCAAGACTGATTTCCACATGGCAGGTCCAAACTGGGGTGGTGTGGTGCGCAAAAAAAACCAATGGATTAAACCCAGATCTGTTGATTGGGGGTGTATGTTTGCATTGTTCAGCATCCGTCCATCATCTGTACTTTTTGTTTGTGAATTAGAACAGAAGCAGTATATAAAGATATGCAGTTGGGTTGTTAATGGATGAGTTGTTAGAAGGTTAAACAGCAAAGATGGACAGGCAGATGAATACATGTCTTATGCCTAGCCAGAAACACAGTCATAATGACATATTTCTAAAGTATTGGCAGTGGCGATGAGTAGAATCAGATGCCCCAACTGATATATATGTAACAAAAATTTGTATAGCACAAACTGTTTGTGAGAGAAGTGTCTACAGTTGCAGAAAACAAAAAGTTTTGAGAAAAGCAATAACTACTTTCTCCCTGTCAATCTTCTACCACTGCGTCTAGTGAATAAACAGTCGATAGATTGCTAGAAGGGCTTTCCTTCTAGTATTGCAGACCAATCCAATTATTACCTTTGCAATGCAGCAGACAATGCTTACGGCCTACTGCAGAGGAGAACTGACCTGAAATCTGGTGCATGACGGGAAAAAATGCACTTTACAAGACAAAGAAGTGGGAGCCAGTAAGCCTTAAGGAAGTCAGATTGTTCATTGGGAGGTCTTACATTATCATATTTCCCCTGCAGGTGTGCAATCCTACTGCAATGAATAATCACCCCCCTATAAATGGATATGTCACAGACCTTGCAAAGGATGCAGGGCACAATCCTACTGTAGCCTATTCGCGGTAGTGGGAAGCAACCAAGGCTGACAAAATACAGAGGAGAATAATTATATTTCTACTAATGAGATTTAGAAAAGGTGGCAAATGTTTCACCTTCTGTGACTGGGGATGAGTGTTTGAATAGTTTCAGCACTCCGTCCATCATCTCCTTGTATTTGTAATGTTTCACCCTCACATAGTTGCCATGTTTGACACCTTTGAAAACTGTGCATGCAAGAAAAACTGATTGTGCATTTATTCTGTGGGATTGAAGTCCACCACAATGAAAACGTTCATCGAAAGCCCTAATCTAGCTACTTCTCTTCGAAATAAATAAAATAGTGGAAAAAAGAATTTAGAGTTTGTTTTCATTTTAACCTTCATTTATTTTTGATAAAGCAACAAGGGTTAGGCAATGGCTTACAAGTTTCCCAGTTATATGGTGGAATGGAGCCCGGTCGACACATGAAGGGCAGATATCAACCCCGTTAAGTGACATTTATGGCTCAGCATTGGATTTCGGGCAACCCTTTCAACTATTGCGATAAAACAGAGCACGTATCAAACCACGGACAGCTTAAAAAAAGTCATGTTGGACAGGTGCAACCCTGCAGTTACATCTCTGGTATTATAACGAAGAGCTACCTTACAGGCTTTCAAAAATCACGAGCATTTCTGGCGACTCCTGAGGCTCCGCAAAGAGTGATATGTCGTTGGATTGAATGACTGCTGGCAGCAGAGCAATGCACGATAACCAGTCTGTTACAGTAGGAATCGGACCCACACCCGCGTCTTGCCAACTCCTTGTTTACCCTTGAAAGTCAACAGAAGCACCAGCAGAGGCGCCAGAGTCAGCCTCGGCTCCACTGTTTTGGACAATGGGTTTAGGACATGCATTCAGAAGATCTCGCCATGGGACCCCGGGACACCAGAGCTGTATTCCGCGTGGTCCGGACTAAGTTCCGTGGCCACGCCTCCTTTATTTTGTACCTAGCGCGGGGTGACGTACCACGCCCACGCTAGCGCACGGCTACGTGCGTACCAACTAGACTGCGCTCCCGCAGTCTTAAAACATTACAGTGTACAGGATCCGCCCGGCTATTCTCATCTGGACACGTTGTACTCCGGGACATCATGCCCGCCTTGTTTAACATAAGTGTGGCACACGTAGTGTAAGCAATTCGAATGTATTCGCATATGACTGTTTATAGGGGTCTGTTTTGCCGAGGCACAGCAAAGCCCTATTGTTCTTCTGCAAGCTGGATGTCCAGATCCAGGCTTCGACCGCCCTAGTAGAGAATGACTGATATGGCCTGTCCAGTGGCTTAGTTCCAGCTAATCAAGGCATCCATATGCATTTATGTAGCGAGTTTATTATCTTCTGCATGCTGTAATCGTTTTTGTTCTGGGTAATGTCCATCTCTTCAAACAGTAATATGTGTCGCCGTCTCAAATTAGTAAAATTATTTGGCAAGTTGTTCAGCCCTACAACGGTAATGTTCCAGAGATATAAAACTTATTTAGTTATAAAGAACTCTGAGACGACACAGACCCAACCTTTAGAGGATGTCCTTAGCTTTCAGCTCAAATGTCTCTGGTATACCAAGGACAGACTTGTGTTTGGTCAATCTGTTCTCCTAAATTGTACCAGGCAAGACTAATGCAGGTTACAAGGTTTATTGAGGAGGGACACAGAGTGATCATTATTCATTTGCTGTCTTACAACAAAAGCTCACCTGTATCCACCACCACGTGCGACTAATGGGGAGGTGGATGAAACTAATATAGGTCCCACTGAGCTTCTAATGCTGCTCCAAGTCAGGAACCATCAGTCCCCCTCGAGTAACGCCACATTTCATTTTCAAGGGGAACCTTAAGGATGAGGCTGCAAGGACAAGAGGCAGGAAGACAAAAAGACATAGAAGTTCTGATCCCTTATAGCACTTCTCAAAGGCCAGGTTATTCAGCACGATGAGAGAAATCTTGGCTGACGTGAACAGGCAGCAGAGCAGATGACACTAGGAAGGCAAACGACCATGAGCTGCTTTTTCCACCAGCTTCTTTTTCAGACTCATCTCCTTCCTCACGGGCCTATGATACTGAGGAAGAGGAGTCTTTCAGTATAAGCTTGGCAGAGGTCTCTTTTCTACAGATGGGATTGCATTGGGTATGTACTAGCATAGGGTTCCTTTTGGGTTTACTTGCAGAGGAAGGGATGCCTATCACCAGCAGGAATCTTGTATCAATCCGATTGCCCGATACTCATCAATTCACAGTCCGGCAAATGGAGGAGCAGGAAAAAGCTTCTGAATCCTCAGTTCGCCATAAAGATGTACCGCATTGAAGACAAGGACCTGCACAAAACTGTATTAATGCATCCTCTGCTTTCTAATCATGCAGGCCATATCTCAGTGGTCCTACAGGATTCCTTAAGGTGAAATGTCATGCTCAAAATAGAATTATAAATAGCCACATGGACACCACATTGGGCTAAGGTGTGATTTATGATCTAGACAGGCATTGATTAAAATTATCTAACACAACTCCTTGTGTAAGACTTTAATGCCTGAGCGACAGCACTGCAAAACGGAGTAGACTGTTCAGAATTAGCAAGTTCTATTTCTCACTAATGCATCCTTTCATTATTTTAAGGGATCTGCTCTGCCAGCAGGTGTGCCAATGGCAAATAGAAAACTGGAAAGTAATGGTCCTGCATCTTTCATTCCTAGGTCAGACACTATTTGGGTTGCAGCTAGAAGAACTGCTCTGTAGAGCTTTCAAGGATAAAGCGTGGGCTCTTACCTTTGCAATAATTCTCAAATCAGGGTCAGCCTCTGTAAAGTCCTTTTGATGGGGGCATGGCCAAGATGGCGGCGGGATAGGCAGTGTTTTCCTTGGCTCCTGCCCGCCGCCTCCTGAACCGGCACAGCACGGCCCTTCTGGGGCATAAGATAGCTTGAGGTTCGCTGATAACGAAGCAAGTGTCCCTCCGGAGCCACTTGGTGCCCCGTGTCTTGGCAGAGGGAGCAGATTCCGGCGACAACGTGGCACAGCCGGGAGGCTGCCTCGGTCTCTCTGAACTCGAGAGGCCCCAACAACGCGGCGCTCCGAGCTGCAGACCGTCGAGGCCGGCACCTTCCCTCCTAGCTGCTGTGGTGCATGCTTCACGGCCGGTGACCCACACGTCGGGTGCCCGGCCCCAACAGCGGCCCGAGTCTGGGGGATGAGGATCAGCCGAGGATCGACCGGACACCCTGCTGCGGAAACCCTGCCGAGCTCGCCCCTAGGCGCGGGCCGAGTGCTGCTTGCGGAACAGTCATGTAACTTCTGACTGGGCCGCGCAGATCCCCGACCCACAGTAGGGGGAGCACCCGACACAGCAGTGCACAACGCAGCGGTGCAGCAGGTGAGGCCGCGGCATCTGGGGGGGCGGGCCTGCAACTGCCACAGTTCCCCCGCACCGGACCAACGAGCCGATACGGCCCCCCCGGACGGTCTATCCACTTCATGTCTGCTGGGGGGGGGGCACCTGAAGGCCACGTCCTGATTGCAAGCCTGGGATTAGCTGTTTCAGGGCATCAGTATCAACAGAAGAGACTCTGAGGGCTGGAGATTGTAGCGGACTGGGCTGGTGCCATTCGCCCACCAGACCGGCACTGTTGGGGGGGCCCCGCTCGGAACCGTGCCTTGGGATCCACCGGAGAGCGGGTGCAGGAGAGGGGCCCTGAGACGCAACTTGACGCTCGATTGGGTGCGCAGCGGGGACCGGTGTCGGGTTCGTGTCCCAAGCCAGTGGTGATTTGAGGGACCAAGAGAAGCACAAAATCGCGCCTGTACTGGATCTGCGGATACGCAGGGAAGGACCGCCAGACCCCAATGCCGCCGGTATCTGGCGTTGTGAGACGAGGTAGGCTTTGGGCGACCCCTCGAGGACAGAGCTCCCCTACACTTAGCCTCTCATCTCTGTCCTAACCACACAGTTCTGCTGGACATACCGCTTGCCGGAGGGGTGACCCGGGGGCTGCTTCGGAGGGGGCCTGACGCGCACAGAGAGTGGCTTATACATCCTAACTACAGGGCTCTTCACGGGGAAGTCCCAGCTCATACCACATTATATGAGGAGTATTTGGCTTCTGCCTCCACGCCTGGACCCGGAGAATTCCCAGTGGTCATCTCTGACGGGAGCGTGCACACAACAGGAGTTCTGGGAGTCGCCTTTTCACTGGACCCCAGCTGCCAGTGCTGCCGCGATCGGAAGGGCCAACTCGCCTTTGTTTCTGCCCGCCCTACGTCTCCGGGGGAAGCGGCGGCCACCGGCTGAAAGCCCCTTGCCCCCCTGGGGGGCCTGCCAACCCTCAGACGCTGCTTAGTGGGGTGCTTAGGGGGTCGAGTGAGCATGTCCAAAGCCAGGACCAACAAGCCGAAACCCCAGAAGGGCATCTTCGGCCGCCCACAGCCCACTCCTGACATGGCTAACATAGCGCCGGAAGCCGAGACAGCAAAGCGCCCCACGGCGGCGGGGGATGAACCCTTCACGAAGGCCTTCCTAGAATCACTCTTCCTCACTCTCAGGGAAGATATCCAGTCAGTCTAAGCTGAATTTGCCACGGAAATTAAAGATATACGCCGGGATGATGACGGGGTCAGAGAGCGGGTGGCCGCACTTGAAGAGAAGAGCGATTCCAGTCACAGAATTGACGACGCTTCAACAAGAAGTCCTTCGGTTGCAAGACCAGAATAGGGACATGCAAATGCATTTGGAAGATATAGAAAACCACTCCCGTAGACATAACATCCGAATTCGGGGAGTGAGGATGACTGACGACCCTTGAGACCTCTTTGCCTTCACAGTTGGCCCTTTTCCGGCATATACTCAGTGACTCCCACGCGGCTGACGTCGTCTTGGCAAAGAGCACACAGAGTGGGTCCACCCCGCGGTCCCAACGCATCACCGGTGGATATCCTGGTGTACGTTCACGACTTCAAGACCAAAGAATCTATCTTTTCTAAAGCACGGACTCTCCACTCTATCTCATTCCAAGGTCACTCCCCGGCCCTATACCAGGACCTAGCAGTAATCACCCTTCAGAGACGGCGGCAGTTCTGCCCTGTGACCGACCACCTGCAGCAACAGGGGATCTCGTACTCCTGGGGACACCCGTTTCGCCTCATTTTTAGATACAACAGCAAACTCCACCAACTTCGCTCTTTGAAGGAAGCATGCTGACTGCTGGGATAGGCTCCACCGAGTGAGGAGGAGGAAACCGACGGGTCGGGACCCAGGCCGGAGATCTCTCCATCAGGCTGGCAACGTCAGGGCAGAAGGTGGCGCCCTCGAAGACCGCCCGCTTCGGAAATTGCCCGTAGCCAACAGGAAGCACTCGCGGAAGCCACTGAAGCCCTCGCGGGGGAAGGCTCTGAGGACAAGTGATGGGCCTGGAACTACTACACTTTTTTGAACCATCCTAATGCATCCTTGCTGGTTCTGAGTGGGTCGCGGGGGGGAGGGCCTCCCTTCCCATTGATCACACCATGGACCCCAACTGGATGATACACCAGTCGTCTTGGGACGATGGACTTCTCTTTTGAACAGTGCTTGTTCAGGTTGTTTCTAGGTCAGGGGGGGGGTGGGGTATTTCTTTGGTGCGGGTTTTTCAGGTTTTTTTTCGGGTATTGTTCCCCTCGTCCACCTTCCACCCCCTTTCGGGTGCCAGCTTGCAGCGCTATCAAACTCCATTTTCCCCTTTTTAACCAGGAGCTCTTGAGAGGCCCTTCCGGACCGTGTCCCAGCCAGTTCCCACTCCACATGTCACATGCCCCAGAAACCGCTTAAAATTCTCACCCTCAATGTTCGTGGTCCCAACAACCTGATCAAACGCAGAGCGGTCCTCCACTATCTGGAACACTCACAGGCTGATATTTGCCTTTTACAAGAGACTCACCTTGTCCCTAAAGATCACCACAGATTGAGGTCCCGGGCATTCCCCACAGAACTATTCTCCTCTAACTCCACTAAATCAGCCGGGGTTGCTATACTTGTCTCACTCTTTCCAAGGTAAGGTCTTCCAGAAGGAGGCTGAGATTAAGGGCCGCTTGCTCACATACAGATTTCAGGTAGCCGGGATTCCCCTCATAGTGGGTTCTATCTACGCCCCCAATGAAGGTCAGGGGGGATTTTTCCATACAGCACTCCCGGAAGTGACAGCTAACTCTGAACAACACTTGCTGTTAGGGGGAGACTTAAACATGGTCTTCGACAACGTCACTAACCGCTCTGGTCAGCGCACCATGCAGGTCGGAGCTCTCTCCCAAACCGACCTGGATCGGCTTCGCGATCTTGGGCTCTCAGACATGTGGCGCCACTTTCACCCTCATAGACGGGCCTATACATACTACTGAGGGGCACATAAAACATATGCCAGATTGGACTATTTCCTTAGTTCTACCCCCTTACAGGTGCATGCAATAGACACGGAGATCCTCACTGCAACCCTCTCTGATCACTCCCCAGTTGCGGCCACCTTTCACTTCCCACATGTCTGGCAGCCACATCGACACTCGTGCCTGCGCGATGCACTACTACACCATGCGTCTACGGTCACTCAAATCAAGACAGCCATCACAAATTTCTTGACCCTCAACGCCAACCCAGACACATCCTTGGCGACGCAATGCTCTGCCCTCAAAACCGTCCTACGAGGGGAATATATCGCCATATCTGCAGCCAATAATGTGGAACGCAGTAAAACGAGAGCTGAACTAATCCAGCGGGTAGCCGAACTAGAACAAATGCACCAACGAACAGGAGCCTCTCGGGCTGGCGCCAGCTTTGTATGGAAAGGAAACAACCGGCGGCACTAAACCAGGACTAGGCCGAATACTCTGCTCTTCGTCTCCGCCATTCCTATTATACTGAGGGCAATAGATGTGGCCGCCTCCTGGCTCACAAATTGCGTGAGGCGCGACAACGTCAGGGTGTACAGGCCATTCGGGATCCCAGGGGTGAGCTTAAATCGGAGGACGCAGACATAGCAGAAGTTTTCTGAGACTTCTATGCGGATCTATACGCGGATCTATACGCAAGCGACTCTGGGCGCTCTTCACGGTCTTGACTACCTAGAGACCGTGCAGATACCCCCACTCTCTCAAGCACAGGCAGAACACCTAGATAGGGATATAGGGACGGAGGAAGTAATCACGGCCATCTCCCGCCTCAAACTCGGAAAATCCCCAGGGCACTACGGCTACTCGCCAGCCTTTTATAAAACCTTCTGTGGTCAAATTGCCCCCCTGTTGCAGGACCTTTTTAATACCTTTGCACAAACGGGGGCCGTCCCTGGTGAAATGTTGGAAGCCTCCGTAGTAGTAATCCCTAAGCCCGGGAAAGACAAGACGCTTTGTAGCGCCTATAGGCCCATCTCCCTTCTAAACATTGATATAAAGCTCTACACGAGTACATTAGCGATTCGCCTAACGCCCTATATGCCCCCAGCTCATTGAACCGGATCAGGCAGGGTTCATATCGCAGAGACAGACCAGCGATAACACTAAAGGGTACTACACCTTATTGAAAAGGCTTCTTGCACTCAGGGGGAGTATATGCTCCTGCCTATTGACACAAAGAAGGCCTTTCATAGGGTGCACTGGCCCTACCGGGAGCAAGTTCTGTCGAAATCTGGTTTTGGGGACAAACTGAGAACACGAATACTTAACTGTTAACGCTCACCTAAGGCGACGGTCCGTGTGAACGGCCAGACATCGTCCCGATTCCCCGTAAGCAGAGGGGTGTCCCTTTTCTCCCCTCCTCTTCGCGCCTTATATGGAGCCACTGGTGTGGCGAATCAGGCAGCACCCTCTCATTAGCTAGGATTAAATACGGTGGAGATACCCACACCATCAGCCTGTACGCAGACTATATTCTGCTCTCCCTTTCTAACCCGATCCAGACCCTGAGGGCTCTCTTCGTCGAGTTATACAGCTTTGCGTGGGCCTCCGGGTTCAAGATTAATATGGATAAATCTACCGCCCTTGACATTTCACTCGCTCCGGACACTCTGGCTCACATTCGCGACGAACACCCACATCCGCCAGGAGCTAGATCATTGCAACCAACACACACTCTCCTGGCTGGGCAGAATATTGGCCACCAAGATGACCATACTTCCTCAGATTCTTTATCTTTTCCAGACGCTTCCCCTGCGTCCCCCTACAGGCTGGATCCAACAAACCCAATCAGACTTGGCGCAGTTCATCTGGCAGGGCCGCAAATCCAGGTTTAAGCATGCCATAGCAATTTTGCCTCCGGAGCAAGTAGGCATCGGGGTCCCTGACTTGCAGCTCTACTTTTACGCCTTCCAGCTCCACTACCTAGAGAAGTGGAGCCATCTTTAATCCAAGAAACATTGGCTGTTTCAGGATCAAGCAGTTGCCGGCACGCCCCTACAGGGTATCCCCTTCCTTAATAGAGCGCATAGACCATCTAATCATTATGCCTCTCACATTACGGGCACCACGATGGAAGCATGGGATCGCACTGCCATTACCCATGAGTTGATGTTGTTCCCCTCCCAACTCACGCCACTATTTAATAGCCCAGAGTTCCATCCGGGTACTGTTGCCAAGGCCTTCACACACTGGCGCCCTACCCCTTGCAGGGCGTTGGGTCACTTATTTGACCTAGAAGGAATTAACCCATTTACACGCCTCCGGAGAGATTACGGTATCCCAGAAATGGAGAGGCTGTACTATCTACAACTAAGACACTGGACTCTCCAACCACAAATAAGGACCGGGGCTCAGCGATTACTAACTGCATATGAGAAGTGGCTTATCACTCGCTCTGGCGACAAGAAACTCATTTCAGATCTTTACAAGCACCTACTGCTCACCACTGTGCACTCATATAATGCAGGGTGAGCGCGTTGGGAAAGGGACTTAGGCTGCACTCTCACTCATAAGGAATGGGCTAGTATTTATTATAGGGCCAGGCACTCAGCATATCACGCAGGTCTTACCGAGACACTGAATAAAGTAGTAACCTACTGGTATTGCACCCCAGAGCGACTCCACCAGTTCGACCCCCGCCAGAGCGCCCTGTGTTGGCGGGAATGTGGGGAGGTGGGCACACTGGAACATCTTCTATGGGGCTGCAGCCGAATCCAATCGTACTGGTCCCACATTTTAGACGACGTAGACTCGCACCTAGACACACAACTTCCACGCTTCCCGGCCTATATCCTCCTGGGCCAACCCAACCCGCTTATGTATCCGGCTAAGTCAAGGAAAGGGAGCCTGATTGCAATCGCCCTAGGAGCGGCTACCCAGAACATACTTGCACACTGACGCTCCCCCCAGCCTCCTCTACACTCCGGATGGCTGCAGAGACTTTGGACGGTGTTGGGGATGGAAAAGATGTCTCTTACTCCAGCGGGTAGGAGTTCTGAGTGCCCTGAACTGTGGTGCCCTTTCCTAGCGCTGCTCACAACAGAGTTCAGGGAGCTGACGTGTCCTAGATATATGCGACTCTTGCACCTAGAGGATACACTATTACCGCAGGCGAGCTCCACGCGAGGGTCTCGCAGACCGCGATGAATCATGAGGTACTCTGTCCTTTCTCTCCTTTTTTCTTTTAGCCTCTCCCCTTTTTCCTCTTATTTGTATCCCATTTGGTGGATGAGGGGTAGGGGTGGGGGTGGGACTGTTGGTTTTTTTTCTGTTTGCTTCTTGCAGCGCCATCTGTCATCGACTTTACCAGACCCGCTCCATGCAGATTCTACTGTACCACAGCTACCCAGAACACTTGTTGTCTGCACTAAGATAATTTTGAAAGCTGCGGTCATGTTCTTTGTGTCATTTGTCTTGAAACCAACAAAAAGATTTAAACCATAAAGTCCTCTTGATGCAAGTATCCCAAATATAAACACATAGCAATAACGTTTGTGCCCTATGAGAGAGGGTCACTTAGAAAATCAAACACGTAATGGTCAACATGCTTGTATTTATCTCAAACACTGGTAAAACTCTGGTCGCGTTTCAGTCTATAGTTGTTTTGCCCAATATGCTACTCCACAGAGACCAGCCATATCAGACTTGGTGTTGCTGTAATAGGTCATTTTCCTCTAGAGGGGAACACAAACAACCGATGAGAACATAACCAAAAGGCAAGTCTTTGATAAAATGATCAAGTGCAAGAATTGGATCTTTTGAATTCAGGCTGGGCCGTATACTGGGTAAATGTATGCAATACATAAGTGACAACAGCTTGGTTAGAGGCATATGCATCAGAGCTCCTCACATTATCTTCAGAACATATGTCATTTCCAGCAAGAACATTCATAAGTCTTGAACAAAGGTAAAAAGCACAGAAATTCCCAGTCAATTTTTAACAATGCCTATTTTGTGTTATGTGGTGGGTTTGTCTTTGATAGTCAATGAACTGGTTCAACCTGATTCCGATCGCCAATTAGAAGAGATAAAACTGAGATGGACCAATCAGAGCTCACAGAAGAAAGCAGTACCCACATGAAGCAAGAAGTGTACTATACTCCTTTTGACCCTAAAATCATGTAATGGGTCAACCCCACTCATCCTTAAACGAGAGTAATGTGGAGCGATTGTTTTAATTGCTCCTCAAGTTAAAAAGCTGAAATTACGGAACTGTGAAGGGGAGTTTTTCGTCAGAATGGATTCGTACGTCATGGACTGAATTAAGAATAGATAATGCTCTACTGGTATTCCTAATATGGCAGACCAAATTAGACATTCTATGGCTTCCACCCTTCCTCGTTACTTTAGTGCAATTCTGACTTTAAATAAGGAGCACAAGAGCATTGTTCATTCAGACCAGATCGAATCTTGAACTTTCCTCTCCCTTTTTGCCCAACTAGCCTGCCGTGACCGGTTTACCCGGTCATCTGCTTGGGCTAGACCAGGGAAATTCACAAGTCCAGGCCGAACATAATAGAATCATGGTTCAGATACAGGAACTGTAAGATGAGGCTTTTTTTGCATTCTATAACCATTTTTTCTATGGGCGTTTAGCCCAGATGTACCCACACTTCTAGGGTGGGCTACGAAGCTTCAAGCGACCAAGGAAGGGTTTGGATATTTTGAAGGTTGGGAGGACTATGAAACACAACTGCAAACAGCTAGAAAGAAGATGGTACTCCAGCAAAGACCCCACAGACCGACCCACATTTAAGTCATCCATCAACAAATATCACCAACGCCTAAAAGACACGAAAAGAGTGCTCCTGCCCATCCGCCACCAAGAAAACAATGGCCCCGACCCAGGAGCTTTGCGACACCCTGGCAGACTACTTCCGCAACAAGATATTCACCATCTACAACATGAACTCCACCCACTATGGACAACTTACGGGCCCTCTGCCTCCACCACCTCTTCAACCTAGGAAGCAAGGAAATCCCTTGCAAACCCACCTTCATTCTTAACACATACATCACCAGGGCAGCATTCCCTAATGAATGGAAACACGCAGAGGTCAAACCCCTCCTCAGGAAACACTCTGCTGACCCCAGTGAACTCGAGAACTACTGCACTATCTCTATGTTACCCTTCCCTGCCAAAGTCCTCGAGAAGGCCATCAACTGTCAACTCACCATACACCTGCAAGGAAACAACCTGTTATACACCTCCCAATCCAGTTTCCAGGCCAACACCAGCACCAAACTGCCCTGATCTCTGCCACCAACGACATCAGACATAGGAGAAACAGAATCCCTGATCCCCCTCAACCTCGCGGCAGGGTTCAATATCATATCCCACCACACCCTCAACAAGAGACTCCATCACATCAGGATCCAAGGAGATGCCCTCAATTGGATCACCTCAGTCCTCACGGGATGAAACCAGAGTATCCGCGTACCACTCTTCACTTCAGAACCCAACAGCATCCATCATCTGCGGCATCCCTCAAGGTTCATCCCTCAGCCCAAGGATATGACCTCCCCCCCCCCAGCTGACATTGTCAGAATCCATGGCCTCAGCATCATATCCTGTGCAGACAACATTCCGTTCATCCTCTGGCTTTCAGAAGACCCCTCCACCACGAGGACCAATCTCCACAACTGCATGATGAGTGTCCCTGAGACAAAGACCAACTGCCTGAAACTCAACATGGACAAGATGTAGTGCGGATTTTTAGGAACACCTCCCTGTAGAATGACACCTGGTGGCCCTCCAAACTCAGACTGACACCCACTCCGACAGATCACACCTGCAACCATGGCATCATCCTAGACAGCAAACCCACCATGAAATGCCATATTAACGCAGTCTCCTACACTTGCTTCCACACCCTATACCTCCTCCGAAAAATCTTCTTTCAGATGACTCCCCATCAACACAAGGAAAACCGTGCTCAAGCCCTATTCACCAGCCAGCTGGACAACAACAACATGCTCTATGCAGCAATCATCACCCATCTCCTTAAGAGATTCCAGAACATACAGAACACAGCTACCAGACTGATCTTCAACCTCATTAAACATACCCACATCACCCCCACACCTCAGGACCCTCCACTGGTCCCATCCCGAAAAGATGCCAATTCAAGATGCTGACACACGCTTACAAGGCCCTCCATGATCAAAGACCAGCATACATCAACCCCCTCCTGAACTTACACCAACCCCCTAGGCACTGCGCTCCGCATCCCTCACACACACACTCCCGGCATAAGCTGCAGCTAGAGTGGAGGACGCTCCTTCTCCTACTCGCCCACCAAGTCATGGAACAATCTTCTCCCTCACTTCTGAACATCATCCTCCCACCATAAATTCAGAAAGGGATTCAAGACCTGGTTTTTCCACTGATCCCAGCAAGATCCTACAGCCTGGAGACCTTCACAGGTGATTAGCTGTGCTCTACAAATCCAAGCTTATGGGGGTGGTGGGGAAAGAGGGGGAGGGGGTAAATTTATTTTAAAAAAAAAAACCACTTGCCTGCAGGCTGGCCGACCGGCTCTCGCCTCTCAGTCCTCTTCCACTCCTCGATCGACAGCAGGAACCAGGAAGCACAAATGCTCCAAGACTCCCCTAGCCAATCACGACATTGCCTTACAACAGCGTTTTGACCGATCTAAGCACTGTGATTCGATGCTCAGAGAGGGACTGCCAGGTTGAGCATATTCTCCACCCAGGCTGTGCAATAAAGCCGATGGAGAACATGCAAAGTGCACATGACTGTTTAGTCGGCCGAAGACGGCGGGCCAAACTGTCATGCGCACTTAGAGTGTGGTCACCATTCTTTTCCCTGGTTCCTGCTGTGGCCATCTCAGCCCCGCCCTGCTTCTAAGCTGGAATGGAAAATTAAAATGATAACATTGGTTATTGTCATTTTAGTTTTCCTTTCAGAACTGCTTGCAGAGCAGTGGGGCGACCCTCCTGTGCCTTAGCTGAGGAGCCAGCACTAGTTTATTGATTTATTGACAATAGCTAGATGCTGCACATTGCCCAAATTGTCATAAGGTGGGAGGGATCCTGGAAGCTCATTGGCTAATGTCTGCATTTTACCCCAGTGCACCTTTGGGGCATAAATATGTCACCTGTGGCACCCTGAACCTCAGGTAACTAGAGAAAGGAACAAAAAAGGACTGCTCTGACGACCCTTGGACCTGGAAAGAGGCTGCACCAACTGCTGGACAGCACCTGCTCCTCCTTGAGCGAGCAAAGACAGGACTGTGTATGTGATGTTTGGGTCTTTAAGAAGTCGTTTGAGAGCCCTGGACTGAAAGGGTGAACTCAAAGGGTCAGCCGGCTGACCCACTATTCCACCACCAGGGCCATCAAAGCTGTAGTACCTCACCTGGCTGGTCAGTAGCCAATGGCAAAGAAATGCAGCAGACCACTGGTGTGCAGCTAAGAACTTGTTTTCTTGGGACTCGAGTATTGTCTGCCAGACCCAGTATAGTCACCAGAGTGCAAATTGCTCAACAAAGACGGTCACTAGCCCTCACCAAAGGAAACAGCTGGACCTGCTGTGACCAGAGATCAATAGTGCAGTTGCTGCTGAAATTCTACTGACCCAAAGAGGACTTTGAGGGACATCTATCCCTCTGGCCAAAGACGTCCCACCTTACCTGTGGATCGAGGAATGAATGCATGGAGACCCCAATTGATCACACAGCATTCAGAGTATTTTTTAGCATCTTGTACCCTCCACATCAGAACACTTCATTGAAGCCTACAGCAGTTTTAATGTAAACTGTGCAGGACCAAAATAATGAGATTTACATTTTCTTAAAACATCTATATCTCTGGAGGATCTTGATAATCTTATATTTTTTACATAAATTGTGTATGATTTATTTCATGTTCTGTGACTCTAATTCTGTTTGGTGCTAGTGAATGCTTTACACTAATTATTTGTTTAAGACTTGCAGCTCAAAATTATAGCTTTTTATGGCTGAACATGAGGTTTTAAAAACTGACTACATCCAAGATAGTGTTGTGAGTATATTACATGATGACGTCATAAAACCACACCAAGTAATACACCACAATCCTCACAGGGACCAGGTTTGTCCAGCTGAAAGAGTAACCTTTTCAAAGTCTGGTGTGAAGAGTTCTGTTCACAGTGAAGAAGACCGTGAGGAGCAGGAAAAGAATTGCAGATGGTCACCACTGTAGCATGAAGAGCAGGCTGAGCAGTGCAGGTTGTCTTCGATGTAGCACAAAGAGGCGGTCAGGCATCGTGGACAGTTCTGCTGGAGCTTTACATTGTTGGTCACTGTGGGCTGTTGCTGGTGTAGCGCCAAGTGCAGGCTGGCAGTTGCTGTAGCACAAACAGCAGGTCTCACTGGAGCATCGCGTTAGCAGTTGTCACGGGCAGCAGTGTATTGGCACGAAGGGGGTCATTCGCGGTTGCGAACAGCCCAAATTTCTGCATTTCACCTTTTCTTCTTGAGATCAACTCAGACTGATACCAGCCAAGGGTCCAGGACCTACTAGACACCTGTCAGGATAAGATACTCATTCCAGCAGAGACCAGCACGGCTTAGGCCTGTCGAAGTGCAGGTCCAGGAAGGCCCAGTTGCATCAGGTGAGGGGGACACTTGCAGGAAGGCCTCTGGAGCTTGTTATGTCCCTGTATGTCAAACATGAGGTCAGCCAACTGACCCTTGGAGTCACTCTGGTTATCCTAGGATTAAGGTAAGCAGGTACAGTATTCCTTCTCAAACAGCAAAGCAGTAATCAAGCAGTAGGGCAGTCCTATGGCAGAGGAGCAGCCCTCGTTCTTTAATGTCCAGGAGTGTTTTGAGGAGTGGCTCTGGGGTCCAATATACATATATACCTACTGCTAGCCCTTGTGAGGGGGGATTCCCTTTACTACCCTCACATTTAGTTCTGGGAAGTTCTCCCCCTTCCTCGTGCCAGGCCTCAAAACTGTCTGGGGTGACAAAAAGCTAGTGTCCGGTCCCTTTATGTGTGCTAGAGGCAAGCCCTTTGAAGTGCCAGTGGGCTAGAGCACCGCCCCACCCCTACTCATCCTGGCAGGATGGCCCATCCTGCCCGCACCCAGTCCCCTTTATGTCACTGTCTGGGAGTAATATACACATCCCAACAGCAGGGCCATTCACAGGCATGTGACCCAGGACACTAGCAGGAGGCATGAATGGTTAAGACAAGAAATGCCAAATGCCAACTTTCTAAAAGGGCATTTTCAGAATTTTAACTTAAAATCTGACTTTACCTTTAAAGAGTATTTTAAATTACAATTTCATTTGAGTGTAAGCAGCATATTTCTATCTGCTCCCAATCTAAAGTTATCAGTTAATAAATGTCATATTATCCTAGTGTTAGTAAATAGGAAAGGTAGTCCTTACAGAGAAAACATCTTTAGAAGTTTTTCACTCTCAGGACACTTAACACTTTAGTACGCATGTCCTCCTTTTTAAATTCAATGCACCCTGCCCTATGAACCTTTAGGGCCTACCTTAGAGTGACCTCTATGTATTAAAAAGGAAGGTTATGTAAAAACTGCACTGTAGACTGCAGTGTCCGACCTGATACTTTCCAAAAGGCTACTTTAGTGGGCCCGATGAATAATGCAGGCCCACTAGTAGAATTTAACTTACAGGCCATGGGTACATTTAGTACAATGTACTAGAGACTTGCAAGTAAATTAAATGTGGGAATTAGGTGTAAGCCAATTTTACCAAGTTTGAAGGAGCAGGCACTGCGGAATACTATCCAAAAGATGTCTGGCCTACGAGTACTTCTAACCTTAGCATGGACTGCCCTCTTCTGCACCCACCACAGCCTGCCACCATCCTTTATAATAACCATTCCTATCAAAACAGCTTACCCTTTTAAAATTGCATGTGTGTGCCCTATGATCTATTTAAAACAATTGTACGATGAAAAGGACCAAACATCTTTTTATGGGGCTAGTGCATACAATGGAAGATGTATATTCTTTCTCATACAACACCTGAATGCAGCACAATATATTCCATCAACTATTATGCTACTTTCAAACATGAGCAAAACAAACAATTTATGGACGGAATGCTGGACAATGCAAATATTCACCCCAGTCACAAGGATCTGGGTTAAATCCATCATTCTTTTGATCACCACACGACCCCAGTTTGGACCTCAGCCATATGCAAATCAGTCTTGACCCTGTTCCTTGTGGGAACAGTCCAGCCCGAACTGCCAAGCCAGGGAACCTCTATAGAACTGAACAGGCAGTGTGGGCCCCATATTTTCAAATTCTTTTTAATGCAATTTTAAACTGGATGCTGCACCCAGCCACTTGGGCTGGGGCCGAAATCATCCCAATAAACAAAAAGGGGTCCCCAATTGATCCTGTAAGCTACAGACCAATAAGTCTGATAGACGTATCCCAAAAAATCTATGCCAGAGTGCTTTTAGCTAGGCTAAATGAGTGGATGGAGGAACACGACATTTTGACCCCCCTCCAAGCGGGTTTCAGTAGCAAAACCTCGACCATTGATCAGCTGTTTAGGTTACAACTGATCCACTGGAAACACAGTCTTGGAGGGTGGAAGTCTGTTCCTCACGTTCGTTGATTTAAAATCAGCCTTCGAAATATGGTTGATCACGAACAACTGTGGGGTATACTGCTGGACATGGGAGTTCCTTCATACCTATGCCACCAGTTTAGGCGTCTCCATGTAGGGACCTACGCCAGAGTGAGGTTTGGTAAGAATGGCAATTTGACCTCTCCTTTCCCTGTTGAGAAGGGGGTGAGACAGGGGTGTGTGCTCGCGCCAACCCCTTTCTCCCTCTTTCTCAACAGGCTAATCAAAGATCTCCTTGCTGTCAGAGATATAGATCCCCCACAAACTTGCAGACCGCATAATCCCTGCATTAATGTTTGCGGACGATACCATGCTCCTCTCGAAATCACCTATGGGGATGCAGCGTATCCTAGAGTAATTCGGTCAGTTCTGTAAAAGGAGGAATCTGGTGGTTAATCTTTTAAAGACCAAATATATGGTATTCAATACAAACACCACCAACCACCCTCACCCCACCCTG
This sequence comes from Lissotriton helveticus, assembly GCF_964261635.1. Classification (NCBI taxonomy): domain Eukaryota; kingdom Metazoa; phylum Chordata; class Amphibia; order Caudata; family Salamandridae; genus Lissotriton; species Lissotriton helveticus. Next base: position 1,122,322,485 of record NC_136063.1, on the reverse strand, counting down.
GATGGAAGAGACCACTAGAGAGAGTCTCTGTCTTTGATTATTTGGGACTCTCTCTAAATGATAAAATGGGGTAGTCCTCCCGAATTATTAAGGCCAACCTAAAACTGACTCAGGCCACTGGTGGAATCCTAAAGCTTTATAAAACCTCGACCTCAAAGATCATAAGCCCCCCAGCAGAAATGTATAAAATACAAGCCAGGGGATCAGCTAAACACGGGGCAGAGTTGTGGGGGCATCGCTTGGTGAGTGCACTCACAGTTACTGAAAATAATTTTATGAGGCAGATTCTAGGCTTACCTAAGAATACACCTACCACCCCACTTAGAATGGACCTGGGTATTAGTCCAATAGCAGATTTGATCTCGTCGCGCCCACTGTTATATTGGCGACGCCTCTGGAGCATTCCAGAATTGGCCCACTATAGGGACGATTTAAAAGCTGTGCTGTCCATTATGGGGGCAGGTAAAATCCCTTGGTTGGCATTTGTAAGGGACACAGCGAGATCATTGGGGATGGGAGATCTTTGGTCTAAGCCAGAAACTGCATGTCCTGAAATCCCAAAAAAAAACCTTAGCATCTGCCTTGAAAGATTACAGTTTGGGACGTATTGTGCAGAAAGTTGATGCTTCTTCTTTAACTTATGATTTCTTGAACCATAAGTGCCAATACGAATTCGAAGAAGTGATCGACAATATGCAACCAGTATTACTGAGAAAGCTCTATCTACAATTTAGGTACGCGACCCTCCCACTCAACGCACGCACAAACAAGTGGGAAGGCGGGGCAGTCCGCCTTTGTACTGGGTGTTCAGTGGAGGAAGAAACTGCTATACATGTGGTATTCTTCTGTCCAGCATATAGGAGTCCAAGAACAATATGGGTGATCCAATTTTGTAAAAACATGGGTATCAGTAACTATAGAGAAACCTTCAGAATTCTAAAACCAGATACTGACCCAGCTACTGTTGCTGTGATGTCGAAATTTCTATTTGCAATGTGGTCCAAGAGAAGGTATCTGCTAGCTGCAGGTTCTGTGAACTTGTAACCTGTATGTAAACGTTTATCTATGGCAATGTGCTAATGAAGAGGGCTTTATCTGCCGTTTCTTTAAACTCCTCCCCAATGTAATCTGCCTAAAATGAGGGTAAATGATGAATGGGCTTCCTCATCTTATCTTTAGCCGTACACTATTTACTGGTTGGGCCTTTTATGCTTGCGATGTTTTTATAATATTGTTCTAATTCGATTTTAATATTCACATATTAATTTATATTTTTAAGACATATTTTTATAACCTTTTCCCAGACTGCTGCTATTAATGGCCTTTCTCCCTATTTGGACATATTGTATTTTTACAGTGTTTATATCTCTGCACCTGTGAATTGGACTCTCCATTGTTTTTTTATTTTTTTATTTCTCTTGATTGTAAAAACTGTACTTTTTTCCAATGTACTTTTATGGCCATATTTGCCGAAATAAAGTTATTATGAATGAATAAAAGTAAGAATATCGGAGGAATCTGAGACCGTAATGAGTGATTTGCCTGACAATGACTCATTTCTAAGAGGATCTTGGGGTCCTATATATTATCCCATAGTCCTCCCCCCAGAGTTACCAAAGCCTGTATGCGGGATAAAGGTCTTCTTTTAAAATTAAATCTACCAGAAGTTGTTACAGATGTTTCTCTGATTCACTGGACTATTCACGTAAATTACATCTCAAGTTTTAATGGCATCATTAAAGGATGAAAAGTTATAGGTGGTTAAGAGGAGACAGCAATTTTTTCTAGACTTTGATCCTTGTCGTGCAGGCTCATCCAATGGTGAAAAAATACCATAGAACCAGTTTTCCACACCATTTGCTTAAAGGACAATTCCACCAGTTGTGAATTGGACCTTTCTTTGAAGTGAAGTGATGTGCGCCGTGCATGTTGGAAAATAACCACTTGTACAATGTTTTACTCTTGCAGAAAGGGGCGGTTGACGTTATTTTACCCCGTGATGAGGTTAAGATCCAGGCGAAGTCCAGTACTGACCCCACCCTACTCTCAGATGTGGCACCGCATATAACCTCAATCCTTTCGCATAAAGACAAGCACTAGAATGAAATCAGAGGTGGCACTTTTTCTGTGCACGCATGTACCAAAACCATAAAAATAGACAGACCTGCTTCCATAGCATATGTTAATTAACGAAAATGAAATAATTACTTACTGCCTTTTTGTTTTATTTCTAGGCCTGCTGCTAGCTGCTTGCTTCGTTTGAATGACTAATGCTGCAGCTGCGCACTACGCAGAGGCTGGCGAAAAGCGGGGATTCTGATCGGCATTGGTCCATCCGACTCGGTGGGGAGGGGGGCACTTGTCGATGCAAAGCCAAGGAGGGAGAACAGGGCTGACATCACCCCGCCCAGGAAGTTTCTGGTGGTGTCCGTGTGCTGTCCGTGTGCCTCGTGATATTTTACAGCATGAACAAATACAGCCCAATCAGTCACCCAGGCAGGCATCGATTTACCCTTTATTGTGTAATATAATCTCTTCGCCATCACTGGGGAGACCGCTATTTCGTTAAGACCCGGCCCTAAGAAATAGGTGCCGGTGTTAAGCACCGGAAAGCACCGGCACAAATTAAGCACTGCTGAAACCAGTCCAAGGATGCTTATTGCCAGTCCAGGGAGGACCTGGCCTGGCAGTTTGGGCTGGACTGTTCCCGGTGGGCGCAGGGGTCAAGACTGATTTTCATTCATTCAAAAGTACTGATTTGTATATGGCTGGGTCCAAACTGGAATTGCATGGTGAGCAAATAAAACGATGGATTTAGGCCCAGATCTCTGTACTGGGATGAATGTAAGACATTGTTCTGCATTCTGTCCATCAATTGTTCTTTTTGCAACTTTCAAACATGAGTGCAGCGTTAAACTAGTGTTTTACCAACCACACCCTAAATATCTTTCTAAAGATTTATTCCAAGAAAGTAATAACATGTATAATATGCTGTTTAACAGCCTCGAAAACCCCCAGGCCTGTGCGCCAGAAGGGGCGAAAAAATAAATAATTGATTTCAAATCGATCAACGTGATACTATATATATATATATATATATATATTTATTTATATACACACACACACACTAACTTGTAATGTGCCGATTTAACAAAGAAGTACATTGTGAAACTAAACAAAGGGTGAAAGCATTCCTATTCTATACTTTTAATTCGTGAGGTCCGTCCGATTGCCATCATGAAGGACCACGACTTCAGTAGTCCTTTTGAAAGTAATCTTAACATTATTATGTGTTTTATAAAGGAAGCTGCATCCATTATATTCATATTTGCCAATGCCAGGCCTTAATTTTAGTCATAAATGTATGTCTATATATGTCTCGATGAGCGAAACACCCCAAGGATACCCTCAAATAAAAAAGCAGGCTTTGGCACAATTTGGAAAATTAAATCCGGAGTCAATTTTCGAATTTTCCTGCTGAATGTTTTGTTATATTTGGATAAGTCTGTCACATAAATAACACGAGTCTCTCACCCACTTGAAATGTGTCGGAAAACAGCAAGGAGGGAGGAAGATGGCAGACGCTAAGTGTTAACTTTTAGCTATTAAAGTTGAAAAAGAGTGACAGAAGCTACTTTGGGAACAACCTTTATCAAAGCCAATAGGTCTACGTTGCATTTTGAGCCCGGATTAAAACATGACTATTAAAAGTGCATAGCTGTAAAAAAATTAACCAAACAGTTGCTTTTTCTAAACAATGCGGCTATAAGATAAATACTCGAATGCATTGAAATGATTCTTTACAGTGGTTAAAGAGACAGATGTGTATCATGGGCCATTCATTGCCCAAAAAGGGAACTTCCCCTTTGAACATCTATTTGATTTTTTTTTTTTTACTTAACTGTGCATCATAACCAAGATGGCTCTCATGGTTCTAACGGGCACTTCACAAACGACATATCTTAACATCAAAGTCAGAACGGACTTCGGATCTTGGTGCCTGCACTATTAGTTTTCCTCAAGACACATTCTGATCCCTATCAGGCTCAGTCAAGTACAGCACAACCTCCTACCGAGTACAGAAAGGTAACCCAACAGGTAAATGATTTGTGTTTTTACATCTGCTATCTCCTTCTAGCCAGAACCAATGCCCAAGACCTAATACAAGAATTAAAGTGTGCATTAAAATGGTTGGGCACCACTGTTCTTTGAATTCTGGTAAATCAGTGGTTGGGTTGAAGGATATTCTACTTGAATCTCCAGCACTTCAGATTCAGGCCACCAGAACTGACATAAAAGCGGAAACTAACAGTCTTTAGATTGAAGACCACTGTGAATCAGAGTTCAAACTGAACTAAACATTGTCAGTTATGAGAGGGAAACAAAATGACTGAAAGTGGGAGCAAGAAATCTTTGAAGAGGGAAATCCCACATTGATAGGAGATTAGAATGAAAGAGAAATATTTTTTAATGGATTACTTTAATTGACATTGATGAAGTTATGAATTTATTTTATATGGTGTAAGTTTTATATTGATCTTATTGATGCAATGGCTTTTTAACTTGTTTAATATCTGTACTTTTTATGCTTTGAAATAATGCTAAATAATATAATGTTTGACTGACTGACGAGTATGAAAACCAATGAACGAGAGGTGTGGCACCGTTGCAATACATGGAAACACATAACAGAGACGGAAGTGATGTAGTCTAAGTATTGGGAGCAGCTGGGAAGACTTGTTAAAACCCTGGGCAGAGGGCACGACCAGAGAAGGAATCGCGTGGGCTTGAAATATAGGACTGCACTGCTCTAAATGATGAATTGACTGTCAGAATGTTTTTTTTTACATGCACGTGGGAAGTTTTGTGGAGTTGTGAGCCTACAATATATTGTTGTGTACTTGATAAAAGAATAAAGATAGAAATGAAAAATAATTGTCCAATACTTATTGGCTGCAAGTATGCACCACTATTTATCAATGTCAATTTCTCCAACTGAAAAAGAGGTGTTATAACTGTTTAGTTCGAGAATATAGTTTTTTTTTTCTAAGATCGTGTACAGCCTTGGTTGCTAAATCTTGATCTGGATACAACTGCATTTTACGCTTACTTTAGGAAATGGTCCTAGTGAAATATAGATTTTGCCTCAAAATGTCTGTCCTTCAAGCTACACCAGGAAATTGTACACAATCAGAAAATGGAGAAGAATAAATATCCTTACCTTAACAACATGCATTTCTACTCCATACATTTCTAACCATTTAGCCTTATTCAAGTAGCAGAGTTCAGCCTGTGCAGGATTCTTTCCCCTGTGAACATTGAACACAAATATAATGGCAAACAATAAGTTATACATACAATCAAGGGCTTTTTTAAGTGAAATTGGGATTATATTTCACTATTCCAAAACAACATACATATTGATGCAAACATTCCCTTAATGTGACTGGTGCTGCATCCTACCAAATAACCTGCTTGAAATATACAGCAAACTCATATGGAATTAGCTGTGATCAATAACATATAAAGGCCACTGAGTGTGGTCATTTAAAGATGCACGTGGTTTTCTAAGGATATTATGCCACGAGGCAAATTAGAGGCAACATGCCTCTCCACAATACACAACTCACATCCACATAACATTGAAATACTCTGTGTAAAGTCGTCAGGCTGGATAGGGGACAAGGTGCAAGTAAAATATGCATGCATAACTTTAAAAAAGGCTTATATTGGGATGCTCTGATACAATGAAATGGTAGAGGGGGCTACTATGTTGCAGGCGTTCAATCGGCTAAGGGAGGAGTTCCGTAAGAGGCATGGAAGAAACAAGATTGATTGTCCTCAAAGTTCTTCAGATGTTTAGAAATGGTAAAAAGGTTGGGAGGCAACTTCTCAGTAAGATTCATGTAGTGAATACCTATGCCAGACTCTTGGACTACAGCATGGTGTTTGGGAGGGGGGCAATGCAGCTGGGTGAGATTAGAGAGATATTTTCCACCTTCTCTGGTTTTTAGTAATGTTTTCTGTATATTGCATTTCAAATGGACTGCAAACATCCCACAAGGGCTTCTCTGACTTCCATGTAAAACATTTTTACATAACGAGCAATGAAAGGATGAGTGCTACACAGGCCGCTGAGAGGTGTTTCCAGGGTTCTCAAAATCCTTGAGTCCATGCATTAGTAGCTTACCAAGTCCAGGGTTTTGTTTTGCTTTCTGAGAATCGAATTGCAGTTTATCCTAATATAAATACAGGACAAGTCACAGAATTCCAAGCCTTCATCTGCATCGTATGAGTTACTCATGCATGGCCTGGGAAACTTCAGAGCTGGGAGATACGTCCTGGAGGCTTAAAGTGGTGCATATGGTGAGGGGCATGTGCATAGTCAAAGGGTGGAAGAGGTAAAGAATGCAGACTTGCAGGGAATGCTCTGAAAGTGGTGTGGTGTGGTGATATCAAGGTGGGGAGAGTCAGAAAGGGAGAGTGTGAAACTGATCAGATCCAAAGAAAACATTTGGGGACCTCTGTTTATCTATGAGAGACGGCCGGCAATGCTAAAGTCTTAAGTAGATGGACATATGGCACCCCAATTAGTTTCTGTGCTTTGGAGAAAACATTGATGTTATTGAGGACACTCTCGAGTGGAGACAACTTAGTCTGGGAGCAGCCACCTCCCTAGAGTTGACTCGTATAGTGCTGGACCTGTGCCCTAAAGGGACTACTTCTTTGATGATTATGCAAACTCTAAGGCACCATCAAGCGCTCAGCCTTCAAGTTGGCGAAAACTGCATTATTTAGAAATTCATGTTGTGCCTTTTTGTGAAAGCTGTTTGATGGTGCAAAGGCACAACTATTTAAAAACAATTTATAGATTTGACCAAAATACTGTTCATGTACAGCAGACTCAGCCTTTTTTCATAACACTTACTGGATGGTTTCTAAAAATGAAGTCAGCATAACGATGTTAACTCTTTAAATGGACACTAAGGACGAAGGCCATTTTGGCTATTTATTTTTGGCTACAGCCAAATACCTGACCCTGAAGGTTCTTGGATGGATTTTCTTTAGCAAGATAAAACATGTCACTTCTAGAGAGTCTACAAGTAAGTAAACACAGCGATATGTGCACTCAGGAAACAAATTCAAAACTATTTCGATCTAACAATATTAACATCATAAACGTAATTACGTGTTCTGCAGGCCGCCTGGTTCGAAATGGAGAGAGATACCTAGATGAATATCTAGGTTAACCCAGTGCACTACAAATGTGTCAAGTATCAGTGTACAATCATCATGAAAATTATTCAAAATAACACTGTGTAAATACAATGAATCAATATTAATCAAAGAACTTCATCAGTTGCATCAAGTAAGTTCAAGAAAATCATCTAAAGCTTCAGTGGTTAGTAATCTGTGTTGTTTATTCCATCGTCATAGCAGATCAATTCCAATGTTAAAGAAATGAAATGTTGCTTGAATTCAGCATACAGAAACAGGTTTCAACGGTTCCCAATGCATTCTGGGGTTGTTTTAACGGTTCCAGCATTCACCGAGCCGCAGCACCAGCAGCAAAGGGCCGGGCCTAGCTCCGCCTGCTCCCCGGCCGGGCTTGGCTCCGCCGGGTCCCTCCCACCACCAGTGACGCCCTGAGCAGCACCAGGAGGCGCATAAAGGCAGCGCCGGTGCCGAGTACATTGGGGTTGTTTTAACGGTTCCAGCGTTCACCGAGCCGCAGCACCAGCAGCAAAGGGCCGGGCCTAGCTCCGCCTGCTCCCCGGCCGGGCTTGGCTCCGCCGGGTCCCTCCCACCACCAGTGACGCCCTGAGCAGCGCCAGGAGGTGCATAAAGGCAGCGCCAGTGCCGAGTACATTGGGGTTGTTTTAACGGTCCTACGTTCACCGAGCCGCAGCACCAGCAGCAAAGGGCCGGGCCTAGCTCCGCCTGCTCCCCGGCCGGGCTTGGCTCCGCCGGGTCCCTCCCACCACCAGTGACGCCCTGAGCAGCGCCAGGAGGCGCATAAAGGCACCGCTGGTGCCGAGTACATTGGGGTTGTTTTAACGGTTCCAGCGTTCACCGAGCCGCAGCACCAGCTGCAAGGGGCCGGGCCTAGCTCCGCCTGCTCCCCGGCCGGGCTTGGCTCCGCCGGGTCCCTCCCACCACCAGTGATGCCCTGAGCAGCGCCAGGAGGCGCATGAAGGCAGCCCCGGTGCTGAGTACATTGGGGTTGTTTTAACAGTTCCAGCGTTCACCGAGCCGCAGCACCAGCAGCAAAGGGCCGGGCCTAGGTCCGCCTGCTCCCCGGCCGGGCTTGGCTCCACCTGGTCCCTCCCACCACCAGTGACGCCCTGAGCAGCGCCAGGAGGTGCATAAAGGCAGCGCCGGTGAGGAGTACATTGGGGTGGTTTTAACGGTTCCAGCGTTCACCGAGCCGCAGCACCAGCACCAAAGGGCCGGGCCTAGCTCCGCCTGCTCCCAGGCCGGGCTTGGCTCCGCCGAGTCCCTCCCACCACCAGTGACGCCCTGAGCAGCGCCAGGAGGCGCATAAAGGCAGCGCCGGTCCCTCGTCGCGCGGGCACGCGCCGGGAGAAGCCCGGGACAAGGGTGGGGCCGTCTGCGGCCGTCAGAGGCCAGAGGAGGCCGGGGCGATGGACTTTGGGTCTTCTTTCCGGGACATTTGTGAACCGTGAGTGTTTATTGTTGGGTGTTTTCGACAGGCTGCTAAATGAGCCAGTCCAATATGGCTAAATTGCGTTCTTCAAAAACACCATCATTGTCTGGGCCGATAGATAATTATATGGTAAAAGTTGTGAGTAAAATCAACACAGCACGCCGCATGTCTTTAAGTCGAATCAGCCCGCCTGCTTCACCTACAAATGGTTTAGTACTACCAGAGTTTTGTGATCTAGCTCCAGGGGGTACTAAATGCACTCAAATAGTAGCGGATATAGACACATCTGCCATCTTAGCGCCTACTGTGGCGATATTAGATAACTCCCTGTTTTCTACAACACAACCTTTACCAACATCGTCCCCGGAACCCTCTCCGGTACCCTCGCAGGTACGAAGAAAAGTGAGAGCCTGTAGAGGGTCACAAAACAAACGGGGAGGGTACAAGAGAGTTAAGAAGGCAGCCATCATACCTGATGATGAAGTAGGAGCCTTCCCGGATAAACTAAATGAGGTGGATACGACTAAACTGAATAGTGATCAAATTGACTCCCCGATTAACATGTTTGTGGTGAAAATGGAGACTATGTTTAGACCATTGGCAGACAGAGTCGAACAGGTCACAAAAGAAGTATCCAGTTGGGCACTCTTTTAGCTTCCCACTTAGCCACCTCACAAAATTCTCAAAAATCTAACGTGAACACTAAAGAAACTAAGGGTCCTGCTGTCCCCAGTAAAGGGGTTGGGGACAAAATGGACCAGGTTTCAAAGGAGGTTTCTAGGTTGGGTGTTCTCCTATCTGCACATTTGTCCTCATGTAAAACAGCTAGGAACACTAACAAGGCACTGCTGTAGATGAGGGGGCTATAAGTTCCTGTAGTGGGGGTCACAAGGCAACACACACCGTGCCAGTTGTAACACCTGCTCAACCATCTAGTAATCAAACTATTCCCCGACCCATCTTGAGGGCTAACTCCCAACTTAATGTCGCAGGCGACAACTCGGGGCTGAGGGAAGGCAAGCAAAGACCCCTAGTTAATCTTCCACCAGATTGCGCCCCATATATAGTAGTGCTAACCAACTTCCCCGTGGTAGACTCGCGGTTAAATGACGCAAGGGGGGAAACGACTGATTCCTTGAACTATAAAGTAGTAGCATGGCTGAGTAAATATGGTGGTTTCCCTGTCGCATTTTGTAACGATATTATATTGACACGTAGAGTGGGCTGGATAGGTGATTCAAGAAAAACGATTAGGGGTGACTGCATCATTGTCAACTTTAAGCACCCACAGCATGTAGCTACCGTCCTGCTGAGGGCTGCTTCTTTACCAATTACAGATTATTCTATATGCGCGCGCCCCCTTGGGTTTTTCTACAATCACCTTAGTAACATCCCCAAACCTCATGCTGTCCAACAAAATCCCTTAACATCTTCATCCATACGGGGCACTGTGCCATGTGCCCATTCTGGCTATCGAAACTCCTTGCCATCGGATTCTTATTGTTATAGCTTGTCTAGGCCAAACTTTCAAGCTGAACAAATTCTCCCATTGTGTAATCGGTTCGCGCCTTTGGCCTCTCTGGAGGAAAACGATTGACTGGTAAACAATTCACGGATTAACTCACAATCTTGCAGAATTATGACCTGGAACATTGCTGGGATTAGGGGTAGAGGTGAAAATGAAATATGGATTGATTTCTTGAAATCTTTTGATATTTTGGCATTTAAGGAGACCTGGGATATATTGAACAGCTTTTCCTTAGATGGATACAGACATTTTATTATTCCGGCCACAAGCAGTGTGGCAGGTAGATCAAAAGGAGGTTTATTAAGCTTGTTCAAACTTGATCTAAAAGGAGTGTTAACCCAGCTCGAGTCAGGTTGCCAAAATTGTCTAATTGTTGAATTGAATTCCCCTGATTCATCTAATATTTTGTTTATTAATTTTTATAACGGAAATGCTAATGAAAGTACTAGATATAATTTGGATTATCTTGATAATTTTTTGTCAGTTTATAGAACCAAAGTAAATTGCTTTGAGATAATTCTCTTACGTGACTTTAATATTCATCCCTGTAAACAGCCTTGTGCCAATTCAGTAGAAGAGGGTCCCCCCTGTTCTACAGTCACGCATTTTGAACATTCAAAAAGAGGGGAGGCACTTGAGGATTTCTTGGCGGTGTGGAATCTGTATGAATCTGGATGCGGTGAGGGTGAAAATAAGGTCCCTACTTTTAAAGGACCTGGTGATGGCACAATTATTGATTTTATTTTTATGTCTTGTTATATATTAGGTAAAGTGGTAAGGTACAAAACAGTGGTGTCAGTTTTTAGTGACCACAACCCGATCCTAGTAGAGGTATTGTCCAGGGACTTTTTAACCATGAAATCAGTGTTACATAAGGGAGGCCAAAATGTGATTTCCATAGACCAATGTCGTAAGTTAAAGTGGTCGAATATTAATCCTGAAACTATTGTACAGGACGTTTTGGCCAGGGCGGAGGATGATGTAGCTATTTGCCTAGACACAGGGGCATTAAGTACACAAGTAGTTATGGCGTTTGATAACATCTGCAAACAAATCAACCAAAGTTTAACTGGGGCAAAGGGACCCCCCAAACATCATGTAAATAGATGGTTTGATCACTCATGCTCAAGGGCACATGCTGATTTACTTAAGGCCCTGAAGACTAGTCCAAAAGACCGTGCCCTAATAGCTAAGTTAAGAGTATGTTATAAAAACACTATACAAATTAGGAAGAACGAGTTAAAAGAAAAGGCCTGGTTAAAGCTACTTGAACCAGAGACATTAAAAAATAGCAGTCAGTTCTGGGAAGTAGTAAACCAGCCACTCTTCTCAAACGAGGAGAATCGTCCCCTTGAGTCCAATATTCCTGATGATGCATGGATCAAACATTTTGGGAATATATACTCTAACACTGCCCAGCACGACCCATTAAATGACATCACCCATAGTACTGAGGGTTCCTGCGTTACCTTTGAGGTCCTAGAAGTGGAAAGGGCGATAGACCAGACCCTGTTAAATAAGGCACCTAGTCCCGATGGGGTCCCTGCCGATATTTTTAAATATGCCCCAAAATTGTGATCAAAGATCCTGTGCAAGGTCTTTAATGCATTAAATCATAATATTATCCCAGCATCTTGGAAAGAATCCATTATTGTCCCAGTCTTCAAGAAGGGCAACAGGGTAGACCCAGCCTGTTACCGACCGATCTCCTTAATAGACTCATCCAATAAAATCTTGGGACGGGTCATTCTGCACAAATTACAGGAGTGGCTTGACGACAAAGGGATACTGTCAAACGTGCAATATGGATTCAGATCCAAAAGAAGCACTTTGGACCAGTGCCTTAGCCTACAACTGCTGGTGGATAAATATACCAAGGCCAAGGATGGGTCACTATATTTGGGGTTTATGGACCTGTCCTCGGCCTTCGACCTTGTAAATCGCACAAAACTATGGCAGATCTTAATTGATTTAGGTCTTGATCATGCCCTCGTAAACTTTTTAGCGGACCTACATTCTGGTCTCGGCTTCTGTTAGGGTGAACGCAGAGGGGCGTTGTTCTAGCCACTTTAAATCAGAAAGGGGGGTCAGGCAGGGGTGTATCATGCCCCCCCTTCTGTTTACAGTTTATATAAACGCCCTTGAACTCTTGCTTAGGGAGGCCACGCTTGACATACCGCATATAGGAGAACTGTATGCGGACGATGCGGTCCTCCTAGCACGGACCGGGGTAGGGCTTCAACGTTTGCTGGACGCTTTTGGCCTTTTTATGACTTCCCTGGACCTCAAAATAAATGTAAAGAAATCTCAAATCATGATTATGGGAAGGGGTTCAAGAAAGAAAAACTTGAAAACGTTTTTCTGTTGTAAGGAGGAACTTAGCAGAGTCCCTACATTCCCGTACTTGGGGATTACCTTCGAGGAGAAGGGGAACTGGGGACCGCAGATTAAAAATAGAAATGCTGCCTTTGCTAGAACCTCCTCTGCAATCATGGGCTTTAGCAAAAAAACTGGGGGCTAGGCCCATAGTGGCTCTGTTGAACATTTATAAAGCCAAATGTCCGACGGTAGCCACATATGGCTGCTCATTATGGGGTCATAGCGCTATAGACGGTATACAAGTCACTGAAAATAAATGTATGAGATCAATCTTATCAGTGCCACAGTCCACCCCATCTTACACGATGATGTTTTGTGGTCATTACACGGCTGTAAGGACAAAGTTTCTTGTTCCTATCCTTAAGGAGGCAGGGTTCTTTCAAGTTAAGCCCGCTCTCCTATATTTACAACTACTAAATAGCCCTAGGGTTATTTTTCATGTTGCCAGTTATTTGGTGGGTGCTGTTAGGGTTAGGAACAAGAGAATGATAAATTGTAATTAACTGTATTTTTATAAGAGTTGGATTTTCCGTATTGTATATATTTTTCTTTTTATTGAGTAATGTAATATGGCAGCTACATTTACTGTAAAATGATTTTTTAACATTTATGAAATTTGTGGGATATTTCTAAACATATGAATTGTAATTGTTTTTAAAGTGTATTTGATTGTATAGTATGTATCACCGTCTTTTTTATGATATTGAATTATCGAAATAAAGTATTTTGACTGACTGACATTCCGGGCTGTAAACAATAGCCCTTCATCAGGGGAATCTGCAACAAGTATATAAATTACAATGGAGGTTTTCTATGATTGTATGAACAGAAATTCTAGCTGACCAGAGCTCAAAAGTGTGAATGAGTGCCTGGGGAGTACCAATATCCAAGTGAGTAAGGAAAATGCAACCAGAAGTGCAAAAGAAGGTTTGAAAAACAAGAAGAAGCCATTTCCAACCTTGAAAGTTTAAAAAATGTGAGTGAAAAAGTAGTTGAAGGGGTGAAATGTGGAACTAAAAAGCCGAAAAACGAATCTGTGTACCTGAAAGCGAAACGTAAGTGGCTTAAAGCCACAATGCACAGCCAGCTTCTGGGGTGATGGTATCCGAATGGTTAAACTGTGAAAGTAACCGTCAGTGCGTTAACATCAGAGACCTTCGAGAAATGTAGGAATAAGCAGAAAGTAAGCAGCCAATCGTTACCTTGGAGGTGTGTGATTTCAGATATAATGATGTATCTGTCTTACGGCGCAACAAACCAAATGTCCGCGGTCACCTGAAAATGGAGCGTCTTAGGTTAGAAGCTGTGTGGGGTAATTCAATGAGGGAACGGATAAAAGCTGCAAACAAGAAATGTTGCTTAGCGCTGTGGGCGATAAAGGATGCCGATATCTAAGCTCAGCTGACTCCGTAACAACGCCGGCGTGAGTTAACGTGCCGCGTACTCTGGCTGTGTTGAAGCGTCCAATAACTAGTAAGCATAGAGAAAGGACTACGATGGTGGTGATAGTGAGCATAGAGAAAGGACTACGACGGTGGTGATGTGATGAAACAGATTGTGAGCTCCGCCATCTAAAGACGGTGAAGACATGGCTAACAGTCATCAATAGAATGAGTGATCAGTAAAATAAGCAGCTACGGGCATGTCCATAGATACAGATAAAAGAGAAAAAGGTCAAAAGATCATTTATAAATTGTGATGCGATCAGTGAAAGAATAAAGGAAAAAAAGAAGGAAGGAGGAAAGGAAAAAAAGGTCCTCAGACACCCAGAAATGAAGAAGTAAAATAAATCTATGTAAAAAGACCTATTCTAATACACAAGGTAGCGGTCTAAACAAAACCTACTATTTACAGAGAAGTAATATATCTCCAAGTGAATCAGTAGAGATGACATGTGACTGATGAAACTGTAAATTACAGAAAACACGACAGTTCAAATGTATCATTAAGCCCCGTAGGGGACAAAGATTGCATATACCATATCCAATGAGATTCTCGCTGCGAAAGCAGCTTAGACATGTCCTTGTCAGGTTGTTCCTCAATTTTTTCCAACACTCCAAATCTAAGCTGTGCTATGGAATGATGTGCTTACTGCCAGTGTTGCGCTAGAGGTGAACTCATGGGGTTGGTGCGAATTCTACTCTTTTGCTCAGTAATCCTTGTACGAAGGATTCTCTCAGTTTTCCCAACATATAACAAATCACACGGGCATTTAATAATGTATATTACGTGATGACTATTGCAATTCACATTAAAGTTTAAATTGATCTTTTTACCAGTGCGGGGGTGGCATATACTGTTGCCTGATATGACATTGTTACTATGTGAACAATTGATACACCTGGTCATACCTCTAAACGGATCCTTGCGAATGTCAGGACGTTTGTTCAAGATTTCCTTAAGGTTGCGTGATCTTTTGTATGCAAATAAGGGAGGTTCATTAAACATACCCTTACGATCTGGATCTGATTGGAGTAAATCCCATCTTTATAGAATACTTTTCTTTACAGCTGTAGAATGGGTGGAAACAGTTGAAACAAAGACTTCTCTGGATTGTCTAGGGGAAATTGTGCTTTTTTTTCCAAGAGGTCTTCTCGATTTAAAGCCAGTGTTCTTCTCTCTGCCTGATCAATTACTTGTAGGGGATAGCCTCTCGAGAGAAATTGTTTTTTGGCGTCATTTATGGTCTGCATGCCCAACTCCGGGTTGGAAGTTATTCGTTTGATCCAAAAAAGTTGAGAAATGGGTAAGTGGCGTTTCAAGGGCCAGGGGTGGAAACTCTGGTAGAGGAGAGCATTATTGCGGTCGGTTGGCTTTTTGAAAACTGTGGTTTCTATCCTAGTGCCTGAACGTTTGAGCATAACGTCTAGGAAAGCTATGCTGTGTTCCTCAATTTGAGATGTAAATTGGACTCGGGGATTGATGTTATTAAGGCTGAGAATCTGTGTCTCAAGGAGGCTACGTTTCCCTTTCCAAATGATGTCGTCTATGAATCTTCTGTATACAACTATGTTGGAGCTCCAAGTGTGGTCAGATAAGATGTTCTCAGTCTCATATTTTAACATGAAAATGTTTGCATAGCTGGGGGCTCCGGAAAAGCCCATTGAAGTGCCGTTGGCTTGAAGAAAATATTGTTTGTGCCAATGAAAATAACTGTGAAACAAACAAAAATGAAGAATTTCTAAAAGGAATACTTTGCTGGCTCTTATGTCACCTTCTTTCAATAGAGCCCATTCTATGGCTTCAATGCCTTCGGTATTGATTGTGTGTAAAATGTTCAGTAAATGTGTCCTGAAGATATGACACACTGGCTTGTTGATGATTGTACACTGATACGTGACACATTTGTAGTGCACTGGGTTAACCTAGATATTCATCTAGGTATCTCTCTCTTCACTTCTAGGAGTCGGCATTGAAACAATCAACTCATGTAAAGTTCCATTTTCAAGAATTAGGTAAATTACATGATGGCTATATTATAATTGTGTTACAGAAGTTGTTTTTCCCCCGATTTTTTTCATTAAATTCCAAAAACACACATTTCTCAAACTATGCAAGACAACAGGAAATGTTACAAAATAAAATGCAAAGAATTGTGAACTGGAGCCTACAGATTAATGAGGCAAGAGTATGCAAATTACAAATACTGTTCCGAGTCCTCATCCCTTACATTCACTATTAGTCAGTGGCCCCCAGTCAAGCAGGTCTTCTTATAACTGATCAAATCTCGTTCTCTAACAGCCACTCTTCACGGCCTCTCTTCCACATGTCTCAAGGACCCTAAACTCTGCATCCATTGACTGGTTAAGCAAGTCTCACCCAGGAGCAACACATTTACAATGTATAATACCCTTCTTTGGCCTGTGTGTAAACTGATGAAGCAGTGTCCAGGTGCCAATGAAATTAAATTGTCCACTATATTAGCTAAATGTGTCACTTTCATCCCAGAAAGTTATTACTACTACTGTGCAGTCAGAACCATGTCATGTGTCAAATAATTTGGGGTTAATGATAATTGTGATTGGAATAGTTTTACAGTGAATTCAAAACAACTAGATATGCATTTTCTGCAACTCTTTTCTTAAGAGTTTGTGTCAGGTGCAAACAGGCAGCATTTTAAAATGTTTTTTATGAGGTTTTTCATAAACCATGAAAAAACTACAAGACATTGAGCCCAACAAGGCAAGCTTGCATCACTTTTATTTATGTTTTATTTATGTTGTTAATACAGATTAACCTACCTAAACTGAAGTGCAAGGTAACCCAAATTTGATTGAGTGTGATATGGACTAAATAGTACTATGTATGCTACACAGACCTTCTGTTTTGCTGAGAAACTTAGATTATGCTCGCTGATGCTCTTTAATGTCATGTATAAGTTAGCATTCGCGACACAATTTTGACTCCATTTTCTTTGCTGTTTGAAAATAATCCTGTTTGATTCCAAGAAATGCGCCTTGCTAAGTTTTGTTTCTGCAACGAAGAATTGTCTGTGTCAGTGCATAGCTTTCCTTGGTAAAAGCCCTCCTCCACCTGTCCAGCAGTTTGATCACAGCCCAGGGTGGATCGGCCTTGAAAGTGTTCTGAGCTGTGCAAGATACGAGAGTAGAAGTCTTTTTTGTCGCCCACCTCTATTGGGAAAATTCCACTGTTGGCATGTTATTAGTGGACCATGCAAAGCATATATTGTACCTGTATGCTTACAGTTCCTCAGTTCCCTCTGAAGAACTCTCTTGAGACTGTGCAGGCGGGGACCGGCTCTGAGCATATACAATAAATGATTATTGGTGTATATTCTCCACTGTTTCTCTGACTCTTAATTTAGCATGGGAGGCTGAAAGGTGGTCAGTGGTGACCCGTGTAGCCCTAATTGGGTATTTTCCTTAAAAACACTGAATCATTTTCAACCCCCGGCTTACTTAGGAGCCCTCTACAAAACTGAGTTAAGTCAGGATATCCAAATGTGAAGGCTTCAGGAGACAAGCCACAGGTCCAGAGATGTTGCTCATGGATGAGTGATCATGCCCTGATCCAGGACGAACTGGCTATGACGAACCAGGAACTGCCCGTGCATCACGAACATCCAAATTGTGAACTCATCAACCAGCAATTTTCTAAACATCTAGAGGACAACTTGCTTCTGGATGACTGCCAAAACGGATTCCGTCCTAAGCATAGCACAGAGTCGGAGCTACTAGTAGTCATGGAGGAGGTCAAACAAATCCTAGAGAAGGGAGGAGTGGCAGTCATCATCCTCCTCGACTTCAGTGCAGCTTTTGACATGGTTGACCACCAGACACTGGGAGTCAGGCTGAGGGAAATTGACATAGGAGGTATTGCTCTCAAATGGCTTTGTCATTGCTAACAGAAAGATCGTTCCAGATCTGCAAACTCCCTTGTTACTCAAAGGCTGTCCCTCTGAAGTGCGAGGTTCCACACGTACCCCTGTGCTTTTTCATGTCTATGTCAGACCACTGGCCTCCATTTTCAAGGAATTTGGAGAGTCCATTGTCTCCTATACTGATGGTAGGTATGCATCTTGCCATCCCCCTTGCTCCAAGCAAGGTTCTCAACTTCAGTTACGCTAATGCCTTGAGAAAGTGTCTCACTGGATGGCTAGCTGCTCATAACCACTAAATGGAGACAAGAATGAACGGATGGTACTGGGAAATAATCCATCCTCAGTGACACTGTGGGCAGGCCAAACAGGCTAGGAATGCTACCCGTTATATCTCACCCTGTAAAAAGTTTGTGAACAAGGCTAGAGAGTTTTCTTTTGATGGAATCCAATCCAAAAAATAGACCAGTTCCAGCTGCGCCATATTGAGGACCCTGAGAAAAATTCTGGATTCCATCTATTGCAGAAGAGTGGTAGTCCAGGTATTGATTTCTTCACACCTGGACTATGGTAACTGTGTACCTCGGCTCCCCAAAAGCGATTAAAAAAATGCTACAAGTGATGCATAACACTGCGGCCATAACCATTTATAAGATACCGAATGGTTCATCACCCAAGAAAGCCCCCCACCTTCCCCATCAGTGCCTTGAGTCTCTCACGGGTGAGTAGCGCGCTTTAAAAGCCCCCAATTGATTAAAATCCCTGACCTCATTACACTGGCTCCAGTCAAACATAAAATCAAATTCTTTCCATGTGTATGACCGTGCTGCTGCCTGTAGTTTACTTTTGCCCACGAACCCTTTGCTGACCAGAGAATCACCCGCGGACCCGCATGCCTGTCTCCCGCTGCCTGACTGCTCACCTGCCACCCAGAGCCGGGCTGCCGAGAGGAGTCCGGCGAGGGGCGGACTTCAACACCCAGCAGCCCTTGCGGTGTTCCGCGTCACCGGTAAGCGCCAAGAGGCACTTAAAATCGGCACCAGACCCGTCTCGCGGAACGCGAGCGGACGCCGGGCGAAGCCCAGGCCAAGGGCGGGCCCGTTTAAGCCCGTTCAAGACCGGGTAAGACTGGACTGGGCTACCCCATTGACATTTTTAAAACCGTATTCATTATTCTCCCAAATTTTCATTGCTTTAGCTCTTGTCATCGTGTAAAATCCCTTACTCGGGTTCCATTACCTTGAACCATGTCACCTAGAGGGACCAGGAGTAACAAGGCGCTCCGTACTGCCCAAACTACTAGCCCAATCGACCAGTTTATTGCCAGAGCAAATGACGCCATCAATCAAGGCGTTCTTTTATTAGAACGGAGGGTTTCACAGGATTTGACTGCCGCTAAGCGCTCTTCGTTGGGCTTATTGGCGGCAGCCAAAACCCCTCAGCGCCCCCCTGTACCTGATACCTTACTGGCAGATCATGTTGACCCTCATATAGTCCCAGGTACTGTGGACCTGTCAGTCTCTTTAGAGCTATCAGCCCTCCAGACATCACAGCTATCTATGTCGTTGGAGAAGACTCCGGCCCTCTTCATTAGCCCGAGTAGGGACGACTCCACTATAACTACAATTCGGGGTATAAGGGAGGGAGCAATACCTAAGAATAAAAAGAATAAAAGGAACCCTCAGCTTAATAGGAATCTTCAGCAAAACAATAATTCTCATAAACAGACTCAAAAAACGACGCACTTTAACCTCCAATCCCTTCCTATTAACCAAACCCCCAACCAAGTTGCCCCTCCTCTGTACGAGGAGAACCCCATTCCCGCTGATATAATAAACCTCTCCACTACATCAGCCAATCTTAGCGCCAACAGCAACGTGGGTAGTAATAGTGAACTCTGCGGTTTAAACACCCAACTATTAGATAGGTTAGGGGCACTAATTAAATCTTACATCCAACCGATCGAACTCACCCTTATAAAAATAGAAAAACAGTTAGAAGAGTTATCCTCAACCCTAAAAACTAACAAAGGGTCTGCCCCCGGCCACACAATGGCCCATACTACGGCTCATAAACCAAAATCCAAAAATCCAAATGATGGGGTGACAGTAACAAAATCATCTACCACAGTAACGGCCGCACACCACAAACCCTCACTTCCACGGGCGACTAACACCCCAACCTTACCGAACGCCCCTGCCCCTCCACCTACCCAGCCCACTATTCCGCCCCTTAAACAAATTAAGATACCAGGGATCCAAAATACCACCTACGCGAACAGGAGGAAGGGTGGCCATTCTATTCACCTTCCCCCAGAAGCCGCCCCCTATTTTGTCATCATGACAGGGGTCCCCGAGCTGAACCCAAACTCGGAGGAACCGGGCTGGTCCCTTAGAAACAAGGTACTTCATTGGCTATCTGTCAATAGGCCCCTTCCCCCCTATTCTGACAATAGAGTTACTACAGTTCGCAGAGCCCCCTGGATAGGAAAAGAGTTAAAATCTATCCAGGGTGACTGCGTCATTGTCAACTTTGAGGATCCCCATACTGTGGAGCACATCTGCTCCTGGGGTACACAATTCACATCCGATGGAATTGGTACCAAGAGACTCTCCTTCTTCTATCCCCCAGTCCAACATTATAACACCGGCCCAGAATGGAACTGGACCCAAGTTGGAAACTGGAACAGAAGACGTGACTGGGCTGATTGGCCGAGTACTGGGGGTAGAGATGTAGCTCCAACCTTTGGATGGAGAGGCGTGCCACTGACCAATAGATATGACTGCCTGGAAATGGTGGACTGACCATTATCCGACAGGAAAGCACCGTTCAACCCTCCCTAACGTTTAATCTGCTAGAACATCCCAATCACTCTTTGACCCCTTTCTTCACAACCAGTACCATACTCATTCCAGAAGCACCAATTCCAGAAGCACCAATTTCAGAAGCACCAATTTTATTACCTATACCATTACAACATTCTGCTTCTAAGAAAGACGTTCATACTACAACACATTCTGTTGCTCCACTAACACACACCTCTCTCAGCTCAGGAATTTTGTCTGCGGACCTCACGTTGAACAGCAGAAAGTCTACTCCCTCTGCCTATCAGCTCTCTGTCCTATTTTGGAACGTGGCGGGCCTCCGTTCTAAGTTAAAACTTAAACCATGGCTGGACACAGTAAACACTCATCAAATAGTTTGTTTACAGGAAACTTGGGCTATAAACCCCATACACATTCAGGGCTACAAAACATTCCACTCCCCAGCTGGCATTACCACTCATGGCAGATCCAAGGGAGGTTTAGTGGTGTATATTTCAAATAATTTACCCTTAAAGAGATCATCTGTTCTATATACCACCGCGAACTTTCAAATTATTATGGTTGTATTTAGTAATTGTATGTTACATCTTTTTATTAATTTCTACAACAACCTTTGCCCCGCTGAATGTGTTAAGTCTGTAAATGAAATCTCCTTTGTCATAAATGAACAACGTAACAAGTATCCAACGTATGTATGCTATGTGATCTGGGGGGGGGGATTTCAATGTTCCGCTGTGTGCCAACCATAAGGAAGGTATCTGTGGTCTGTTAGATGAACACGACTGTCCACTAACTCATTTCACGCACACGCCTCCAGGCAATGCTTTGAATGATAGTCTTTTCACTCTGGAATTAGAATACGCCAATGTCTTAGTGGACCCTTCAGTCGAATTCAGACCCACTTTTCACGGCAGGGGCATGTTCAGCACTATTGATTTTATCTTATGTTCACTAGCGTTAAAAGGCAAACTCCAACGGTTTATTACTGGCACTGATATCTCAAGTGACCATTACCCCAATAGTATCACTTTGTCCATAGATACCGGTGTTTTTCATCCCACTAGGACTAGCCAATTAACCCATCAATCATTGGCCATGGATAAAGTCAATGGATTTTCTGTTAAATGGTCCAAAATCGACCCCGTAGTTATCAGTGGCAATGTTATATCAAAAACCCTTCCTTGGATAAACAATTGCCTGGCTGAGGGCTCCCCACCTCAGCTGATCCTAACTAGTTTTTCAGAGATTTTATCAGAAATGCGGTCTGAGCTATTCCGCAACCACAAACCTGGTACTCAGGAATCCTTAAGATGGTTTGATTCAGCTTGTCGAAAAGCTCTTTCTGCCCTAAAAAAGGCATTATACACTTCAAACAGAAACTCAATTGAGATAGCTAAATTAAGAAAAGACTATAAAGTGGCTCAACAAAATTGTAAAAAGGAATTAAAGAAAAACTTATGGGCCCAACTGCACGAAAGCTGCCTAAGTAAAGACAGCTCCCAGTTTTGGCGTGTCGTTAAATCACCTTTTCTAACTGACGTTAAAACTCCTCAGCATCTTGACGTGGCTGTGCCCGCTGATGTGTGGGTGACCCATTTCTCAACAATATTTGGGGGGTCCCCAGTTGACATCTCAAAAACGGTCAAGCCAGCAGATGACCCTGCTAAGGCACAAGTTTATCCCAAAACTGGTAAGGCGCCTGGCCCCGACGGAGTCCCTCTAGATATTTTTGTAAATAACATTGAATTGTGGTCTCCTGTCGTCACCCAGGTGATGGCGGCAGCCTTGAAAACTGGCCTTATAGATTCTTGGTCCTCCTCTATTTTACTCCCCATTTTTAAAAGGGGGGACCGCAACAACCCAGCCTGTTATAGGCCCATTTCTCTCCTGGACTCCCTGGGGAAAGTTGCCGGGCGTTTGATCCTGGAACGTCTCCAGGACTGGGCATCGGGGAATAACATCCTGACCGATCTCCAGTATGGGTTCCAGGAGGGACTTGGCACAGTCGAACAGGCATTAAATTGAACCCTTTTAGTAGGCAAATATGCTGGGGCTAAGTGCGGCAATCTATACATAGTGTATGTCGACCTCAGCTCTGCTTTCGACTGTGTGATACATTCTAAGCTGTGGTCCATTCTTAGTGATCTTGGGGTGGACCCTCCCCATATTAAATTCCTTCGTGAGCTCTATTCCGACGCCACAGCGTGTGTGAGATACGGGATATGCAGCGAATTAACACCCTTATTTACAATAAATAGAGGAGTAAGGCAAGGGTGCGTCCTGGCCCCTTTCCTGTTCAACCTCTACACTAATGGGGTTGAGACGGCCATGCTGGAGGGAAGCCAGGACTTACCATCTATCAATCACCTCCCAATCCCCGCTTTATTATACACGGACGATTCCGTCATTTTAGCAAGGACATTATTACAGTTGCAAAAACAATTAGACAAATATTGCCAGTTCATGCTCTCCCTTGGGCTAAAAGTTAACAAAAGCAAGACCTATGTCATGCACTTTGGTCCTAAGGCAAAGAACCCTAAACCCATCTATATAGAACAGGTTAGATTGGAGCGTGCTAGGGAATATCCTTACTTAGGCATTTTAATGGACGACCAGTTAGCTTGGAAACAAGCAGTGGTAAGTAAAAAAATGCTCTTTCAAAGAGCAACTTCAGCTCTTGTTTCCTTCTCAAGAAAACTGGGTAAACCAGCCCCAAAAGAGTTGCTTAAAATTTACCACGCAAAATGCCACAGTGTAGCAACCTACGGTGCTGGCGTCTGGGGCTACGCTTCCGTAGACTGTTTACAATTGGTCCAAAATAGGTTTCTAAAATACATTCTGGCACTTCCCCAAAGTGCTCCAATATACGGTTCCCATATTGAGCTGGGTATCGACTATATAACTGATAACATCAGATGCCAGCCGATTCTTTTATGGCACCGTATATGGACTAAACCCCAATGCCATCTCACCCGCTCCTTATTACAAGACTGTCTATCCTTGGTGAAATGGAAAAAAATACCTTGGCTTTTATATGTTTCCAACTTTCTAACGGATTTGAACTGCGCATCTTACTTCATTGAACCGTCTTCATTATTAGACATTAGTAGAAAGGCGTTGAAAGCTCTCTGTCTAAATCATCTGAGAGATCTCCGCCTTTTAAATGAAGTATCAAAGCCAACAAATGTGCAAATTCTTATGGTTCAAACCTCCCCTGGTATTCAGCCTTACTTAACATTCTTTCTATCTAATCACGAAAAATTTGTTCTAACTAGGTTTCGTTTTAACTCCTTTTTTCGCCTTGTCACCATCCCAAATGAGCTAAACTGGTCACATGACCTGGCAAAATGTCCGTGTGACGGTGTATCATCACAATCTACCATCCACCTCACTTTGTTCTGTCGCTACTATGAACAATCTCGCAAGCGCTGGATCATCCCACTACTTCGAATAATGGGGTTGAGAACTTGTGGGCCAGCTTATCTGGCATTCCAGATGTTAGACTCACCATATGTAGCCAAATGTGTAGCTCTTTTTCTAAAATCATGTTTGAGAATACGTTGTAACATAGGGCTCCCTCTCCCTTGATTTGTTGTAAATTGCTGTCTTACCGATCAACTTGTAAATACTGGTTTTTAATCATGTTTTAAACACCATCTTGTTTTTACTCGTACTATAATTCTGTTTTTAATTATTCATTCGATTTTTTATGATGTACTTTTCATGATTCAACTGATTGTTAATCGAATAAAAGTTTTGAAACGAACGAAACACATTGTCTGACCCGCTGGGTAATAAATGGGAAGGGTCCCTGTATAAATAGACCCCTATTCCCTGCCTGCATTCCAAGCAGGACTGTAAGAACCTTCAACACAGGTCTTCTCAGTTCCATACATTCAGAAGGCCAAATGGGGCGGAAGATCTTTCTCCTATCCCTCCCCTAAACTGTGAAATACATTGCCAATCTGTTTAAGAACTGAATCGGATGAGGTTAAGTTTAGTAACCGTCTTAAAACTTTCATATACCCTTATTAATTAGGGCCTAACAGCAGTTCTGTAGGTACACAGTTCATACTCACAACACTAGGAAGCCTTAGGGTAGCTATGTGGTTTATACGTCAAGCTAAGATTGGGATAACCACATCTGCCTGTCCCACACATGTGCCAGGAGTGTTGTCATCGTAAGCATGTGTCTTCATTTTCTGACTATTTGTGGCATTTCAAGTAGCTTCAGAGCCTAAGCATGCACCAGTCTAATTCTCAATGAGACACTAAGCAGTTGTGGGTACATGAATTGTATGCCTTTTTGGTGTGGCAGACACCTGGGTGACAGCAACGAGGCACGGACTCCCTCCTCCCCCCCCCAGAGGGAGCAAAGATCAACGAGGAAGACAGCGAGGCCCTGGGAGCCCCCTGATCCAACAACAACCAGCGGTGAGTGACCGGCCTGGGTCTGGTTGAGGAGCGCGGGCCCTCGGCTGTTCCCTGAACCGGGCAGAAGGGCTAGCACAACAGGCAGTGTCTGTGACCCACCTCGGAGAGGGTACAGGAGCAACGGCACTGGCCCCTATCGCCCCCGGCACCGATGTGAGCTTAGGAGGAGGTAAAGGAGGCCCTCAACATGCTACAGAGAGTCCCAATACACCTCGAGGAGGCAATTGCAGCACAAGCCCTAGGACTCAGGAAAAGGCCTGCAGTGGGGGCATCCTCTGACACGCCTCCCCTGGAAGTAGGGGCGGCAGACACATGGTGTAGTGGGACCTGGGCATTATACAGAGAGCTAATTAGCCCCCACATTGGTACCCAGGTTAAATCGAAGACAGGAATTACCCCCCCTCCTCTCCGGCATGGCAGGAACAAGCCTAAAGAAAGGGGGAGAGAGTACCAGACAGAGGGACCCGGATTCAACTAAAGGGAAAACGACACAACATGCCTATTGGGGAGACACTGAGGACTAGCCGATTATTCAGTTCACCAGCAGCACAGGGCAAATAGATAATCCGCATAAGAGTGAGACTATCCCGGGTGGAGGGGAAGACCCGAAACGGAATAGTAAAACACCTGCCTCACCCTCCGTATCCTCTGAAAGAATACCACAAGGAGGAAGAAACAGGGGGGATGCCCACCAAGAGTCCACTTCCCGGAGAACGCGGTCTTCCGCTGAGTCTCCCAAATTACCGGAAGTCCCGGAGAAACCAGCCCGAAGGGGGGCCAATGTTCATTTGACGGTGCTATGGGCTGCCCTCAACAGTGCACCCCCCTCCAAACAGAACCAGACCCTTCGAAGACAGGGCTGTCAACCGTCCTCGGCAAACATCGGACCAGTGGTGCCCAATCAACAGGGACTGGGGGAGCAGGGGACGGTCGGCCTCCTGCAGCCATGCTGAGGTCCCAGGCCCCATAGAAGAGACCCCTGCCTCAGTATGAGAAGTATCGCCTGATGCAGGGGTAGCCCAGGACCATAACACGCTTGTACCAGTGAAGGCTGAGAAGGGTACTACCCTACGCCCAAAGAAGCGACTGGCAGGGGAAATAAACCGCATCCAGACAGGTAGAAAGATTGCGCTCCCTTGGGCTATCACTACAAGCTAAAGAGGGACCTGAAGGAGCCTCCGCTGGTGTAGAGCCACGACAAACCACATGCCTAGGCAGTGGCGACCCAGGGCATCATAAACTCACCCGCGACTGAAAGAGGACACACCTGAGGACGGTTCTAGACTCCTGATCGGCGGCAGGCCTTGCGGCCCCAAAACATCCCGGGAGAGGTACTGAGCCAAACTCATATTCAGCAAGGGGAAAGACAGAGGGGCAAAGCCACCCTCGACACAAACCGGAATAGACCAATACACTACAAATAGACCAGGACCTGCTGAAGCATTCAACAAGAAAAAAACCTCCCAGAAGGAGACCTTAATGCAATTCTCCAGGCCACACGTTCCTCGCAGGCCTTTGTGGAGAACAAAATAGAGGTATGAGTCAGCATGGCCCTCATACAGCAAGGTCTCGGCAAAGCCATGGCCTGTACATCGGAAGCTGAATCCCGCCACTCCACAGTTTTTAAGATGATGTACACCAACTGAAGGAGCAAATCTCACAACTTCGATCCCACACAAAGGAGCTGCATAAGAGGACCGAAGATGCAGAAAACCGATTGAGGCATAATAACCTCAGTTTAGTGGGTGTTCCTCAAGGGACAGAGCAGGGAAAAACAGCGACCTTCATCCAAAACTGGACCAGGTCTTGGATACCGGAAGGTGAATTATCGGCATTGTTCACATTGGAGCTGGTCCATCGGTTGCTAGCGCCCAAACCACCACCAGGTGCCCCTCATTGGCCAATCAATGCTACGATTCTCAACTTTAAGGATAGGGACGCAATCCTACAAGCAGCCCGGTCTCAAGCAACCCTGACCTATCAAGGACACAAAATAATGATTTTCCCAGACTACACCAGGGAATTATAGTCCCAACAGTGATCCTACAGGGGTCAAACAGAAACCCCGTGCACTCAATCTCGAATAGAGACTGCTTTTTCCTGCTAGCCTCCAAGTCATCTTCCAGAACAAAACCCACTTCTTTGAATCACCTGAGTCAGCCTTGACATGGCTGACTGAGGAGCGTCCTCTTGGGTCCCAAGTGGTGGTCTCTACTCAGGTACCCCGGAGCAGCGCCCTGCCGCCTGTGAGCTGCAGGTCCCAGAGGCGGCGCACCTGCAGAGGTCGAGGTGCCCGAAGAGGTCTATCTCCCTCGCCCGCTGCTATCAGCTACAATCCTGGAAAGCTGCATGGATCATCAGCCACTGCGACCCCACAACGAGGCTAATCCTCTGAGAGACCAACTGCAGAGGGATGTCCTCTTATGCCTCCAGAAGCCGGGTCCATAGACACTGATCTCTCCCGAAGCATGACATTATAAAGAAAAGCTGATTAGAAACTGGGTTGTCCGCACAGAGAAGAACCTACCTGAAAAAACTGGATTGAACAGTCCAGTAGAACTGATGTAGCCAGCTAGATTCAATTGGAGAGAAACACATCCTGATACATGGAGGGGTCCACCAGGCAGCTTTCATACTAAGCTCTACAGTTTACTTCTGTTAAAACCACTGTTACCAGGGAGACAGATGTGTCCTGTCCAGAAGTATAGAGTGGGGGGAGGGGACTGTTGCTCCAGGTTCTGTTTCACCTTCATTAAAATGCCGCTGCAGCCAATCTCTCACTTCGAACATGCGTACACATGGCATTCACGATAGATGATTAGGCCTCTGCATACACCTAGCCATTGATCAGCCCGACCCGGCAAGCCAGAAGCATCATGGGGCTCATGGGCCACACAGGTCTCAATACGCTGAATACAACGCTTTCAACATATAAGGGGAAGTTCCTCTGAATCCTATCCTGGAACGTTAATTGCCTTCTTGACAGGGTGAACTGCACGGAAGTCCGGAGATATGCCCATAAACTCACTACCGTTGCCCTTCTGCTGCAAGAGGCACATCTGATGGGTAATTACTGTCCCCTCCTTGGGAGACATGGATTCAAGAGTCTGGCACTCTGAGTGTGGCTCACACATGATAGCAATCCTTCTTAGGCACGCCCTTCCCTTCGTACCTACTAAAGTAACCAGAGACCCTCATGGTCGCTTTGTGGCACAAATCGGGACTCTGGGGGGGAACAGTTGTCAACCTAGTTTCACTTTAACTGTCACCGGCTACCCTTACCACCACCCTGAAAGCCAACAACAGTATATCCTCCCTTCCCCTGGGTATGATGGTGATTGGGGGTGACTTCAACATGGTCATTCAGCCAGACAGACACCACAGGCACACCTTCCCCAGGCAGGACCCTACATGCAAAGAGACTGCCAGAGTGGGTGGCAAACCTGGGCATATGTGACGTCTGGAGAACATGGAACCCAGAACATCCTAATATACTCACACCTCCGGGGTGCACCACACACACATGCACGTATTGACCAGGTCTTCATGCCCATCCCTGAGTGCCGAGGCATCGCTGACATTAGCATCCTCCCCCGGGGCACACTACAACCCATCTGGAGGCTTAACGCCCGATTCCTTCAGGACAGCAAACTCTGGAAGGCGGTTGGCTATGAACTCCAACAATACTTCTTTACTAACCAGCACACAGTCCCCTCCCCAGGCACTCTCTGGAAGGCCGGCAAAGCCAACATTTGTGGCTTCACCAAATAGCAGCTTAAGGCCACGCTATTGGCGCACGATAGCCGATTCACCCTCCTCGAAGCCCAGGCGAGCGGGGCTCACCCGAATCCACAGGCGAAAGGGAGAAGAGACTGCTTGCGCTATTGAGGGACAAACTAAAACCATTGTTGCTGGACTAAGAAAAACTGGTATGAAGGTCTTCAGTTTCTCGCATATATAATTGGGGAGACAAAAATGGGAAGATACTCCACAGGCTGACATGGTATCCCCTGGTGAACCGATTAGTCCCCGAGATCCAAGATCTAATAAGTGTCGCCCACCATATGCCAACCTTCATCGCCTAAGCCTTTGCTGACTATTATTCCTGACTTTATTCAGCAACCTGGCCCGAAACCCCAGCATTATCTGGGTTAGGGGCAATCCAACTCTCCCGGTTACTTGAATCAGAAGCGGCCTGCCTAGACCTTCCCATTGTGCAGGAGGAAATAGGGGAGGCCAGCTCCCTTGTTGCATCCGGGAAGACACACGGACCAGATAAATTCCCACAAGAATAATATGCCTCGTATCGAGACATACTAATACCCCACCTCCATGAACTTTATGCCGAAGCAGTAGAGAAAGAAGCATTCCCCCCCGAAACTGACATCGCAACCGTGAAGTCATCCCCAAATCACAACCCCCTTCATCCTCCTGTTCAGACTATTGAGCAATTTCTTTAATAAACACAGAAGTAAAAATGTATGCAGCAATCCTGGCCCAACGGCTAAGACCAGTCATCAGCAACCTGGTCCACCCAGACTAGTGCGGCTTTATGCCTTTGCGCAGTACGAGACATTGCCTTCGGTGCCTCTGCTTACCCTGGCACACCGACATCTACTCTCCCCTTACTTAACACTCCTGCTGATTGACTTCGAAAAAGGACTTTGATACAGTGGCCTGGTTATACCTGGAGGATGTGCATCAGGTCTGGGTCAACATTTCCGTCACTTGACCTGAGCCCTTTACTTCAGACCCACGGCACGGGTGCTCATCAATGGAGACCTCTTGGAGATCTTTCTGATCAGAAGAGGGATGAGGCAAGGATGTCCCCTATCACCCCTCCTCTTTGCCATGGTGATGGAGCCACTAGCATGCCTCATTCAAGCAGATGAACAAATCCAGGGATGGAGATGGAGAGGTGTGGACGAGGACCGGATTGCTCTCTATGCGGACACATGTCCTGCTCTTCCTAGCCAGCCCGCCATGATCAGAGCCCAGATGCCTCCAGATTGTCTACACATTCGAGCAGGTGTCAGGCCTGTGCCTGAATCCCACCAAATCAACCTTGGTGCTCCTTCACATGTCAAGGAAGTGCATTGACGGCAGTCAACCATCCCCATACGACGCCAGTCACTTAAGTACTTGGGTATTTGGGTTGCGATGCTCCCAGACCTAGCATGGTAGCTCAACATTAGCCCGCTAGTCACGAAAACCAAGGAGAACCTCCACGGCTGGCAAACTCTCCCACTCAACCCCATGGGGAGACTCGACCT
Source organism: Lissotriton helveticus (assembly GCF_964261635.1). Lineage (NCBI taxonomy): Eukaryota > Metazoa > Chordata > Amphibia > Caudata > Salamandridae > Lissotriton > Lissotriton helveticus. Next base: position 1,122,292,040 of record NC_136063.1, on the reverse strand, counting down.
ATTCAAAATTATGATTCTTACCCGATGCCTGTACATCATCCAGAACACCCTGTTCCATCTCCCACAAAGAAGGTTCAAGGAGCTGGACAGCCTCGCCACATTGTTCCTCTGGGGCAAATTGAGGCAGTGTATGGCACTCGTTCACTGTCAAATAACACCCTTTGACAGAGGCATGGGTATGACCAACCTCTACTTATACTACCCGCTAACTCATCTACTAGTCCTGCATGACTGGTTCAATGGCAGCTAGTCTGACCCGGCCTACAAAGTCGAACTGGAGGGACTGGGACTTTTCCAGATCCATACAATGCTATATGGGGACCCGATACCTAGTGCACTGGCCACGGTGACTCTGGCAGTCTTACTTGCCTGGCGATCCGCGCTGCACCACATACTCTAGGACACCAAACTCACGAAGCAGACGCCCCTGTGGCATGGTGCCTGGCTTAGGGAGGTGGTGACATTAGAAGGTATCAGGAATAGAGACCTAATTGGTATATCACAGTTGGGGGATGTATGGAAGGAAGAACACCTGCGTTCTTTCCAAGACTTACAGATGACTTACTACCTTCACCCATCACATTTTTACAAATACCTACAACTTTGGCAGGCTCTCACCTCCCACATGCCCGCAGGCACTTCACTTCAAGAATTCTTTTTTAAAACAAACTTTATTGAGCACCACTGGAGTACTTTGAGTTAGCATACCAGGTACATTGTAGCATTTTCTATTTTCTTACTGTTCACAAATGTTATCTATTTGCAATTCCCAAAATCTGTTTACATAAGCAAAAGTGAAAATAAGACAGTCTGTGTACATATGACAGCACGGATATCTACAAGGTGAGAAATATCCTTTGGTTCGATATGCAACATATTTCCGAATCACCCCCATTAACATAGATTCCCCCACCCTCCACCTTCCTCTTGGCCTGTCGGTTCCTTTGCGCCACTCAACATTGTGTGTTTGTGTATACATCACTTGGTATGACCTACAGCGGATGTGCGGGCAGTAATGCCATTTGGCCATTTAACAGTTATTTTAACCTAGAACCACATACCGCAGGGTAGAACTGGTTTGTTGTGGGAGAAGATCTAGTGTTTTGAAACCTTCCACCATAAGATCCCATTCCATGGAGATGGGGCGTTTTCGTAGTCCACGTGCCTCTTCACTCCTAATTGCAGCGCTTTCGGCACCACATCAGCATACCACCTCTTCCTGCCAAGTAGGTAAGGTAGGGCATCGTGGGGATTTCCATCTTATGGTGATAGCGTGTATAGCCAAAATGAGAGCAAGATCTAGGAAGAGCAGTTGCACTTTCAAGGGGCTTGTGAGTTTGCGGAGACCTAATAAACACTCCATTATGTTGTCCTTAATCTGCAAATGTGTGATCTCCCCAAGTGCGGTTCGGAACCCACCCCAGTAATCACGAAGCTGAGGGAAAGCCCATAGCATGTGAATGAAGCCCATATCCTCAGACCTACAACGTGGACAGCAGTGTTGGGCGTCTGGGAACATGCGATGTAGTCTCCTTGGGGTTAAATAGGATCTGTGTAACACCATGCATTGTAGTAATTAAAATTTGGCGTTGCGGGATACTCGCTTGGGGTGCTCTAGGATACTAGCCATGCTTTATCAGTTACTGCAACATCAGTTGTCTCCGTCCAATTCGTTCTAAGGTCAGTGAGTGGAATGGATGCTTGTGCCCGAATACCAAAGTACAACCAGTTAATGAGATGGCGACCCTCCCTCATATAATATAGTGTTCAGACTAATTTGTGTGGTGGAGACTCATTTATGCTGGGGTGCCAACATCTTCCTAACGCAGGGAGACACTGCTGCATGAGTTAAGTAAAGTTGATCCGGCATGCAGGTGGTCTGTACAAAGGTGTCATGATCAAGGAGGGTTCCATCGCCAAACAGTGACAGGACCTCGCCATGCCAGCTTCCAACCAGGAAAGTAATCAAGCCTTCGTGAGCCTGCCACTAGTGGTTGGTAGTCTCAATAATGGGATATTACCAGCGTAAGGGATCACACCTGATGTGTAAAGCAGAGCCTTCTTCCAGCCGTGGAGTGCTGTCTTAAGTAGCGGTGGCGCAGTCGGAGGGATTTTTACTTTTAGTAACAGAGTGTGCAGGGATCCTCCCTCTAAACCTTGGGTCTTACAACCTATTTCCTACAGGTTCCTGCCTGCCATCCAATAAGATACCCTTTGAAGCTGACAAGCATAATAGCAGTCCCTAAAGTCGGATACCCCTAAACCACCCTTGTGAGGTTCCAACTGCAATTTCTTGAGGCTCACCCTACGTCGACCAGTCCCCCAAATAAGCTCCAGTAGTAGCGTGCCGAGTGTGCGAAAGGTGGACTGAGTAACAACTAGAGGTAAATTTGCAAATAAATATAGGAGACGGAGAAGTACCACCATCTTGGAGATGGCAACCCGCCCCATCACTGATAATGGCAGAGACGTCCAAAAGGAATTGCTTGAGCCGATTGCTGTAATTGCCCTTGATAGATTGCCATCAAGTTGGTCTGATTGTGATCTGTATATCCGAATTCCTAGATACTTAAATGTATGATGAGCTACTGGCGGTTGTATTTACCAAATGTGAGTATATTTAGGTGGGGTCCATCATGGAGGTAGAAGGCGTTCGACTTCCCTTCATTAATAGCGAGACCAGAGATGGATTCAAATTTAGAAAAGATGGTGGGAAGGAGCTCTGACCGGACAGAGAGGTTTACTTCCGGAATTCAATCCCCTAGAAGCCCAAATCATGATAGGTAATCTTAGGAACAGTGGGTTATCGAGGATCTACCACTCACTGACCAACAACAGCCCAATCACACTTCACCCTCTTAGATTACAATGGGATGCGTGGCTGGGCCGGCTGGAGGACGAGCATTGGCACAACACCGTGATGGCTCCCAAAACCATTACCATTTCAGCCAGGCTCCATATGGTCCAACTATAATATCTCCACTGTGCAGATCACACCCCAAGCTGCTGCAATCGGGTGGGGCTGTCGGACACTCCAGCCTGTACGCGCTCTGGGTCAGAAGCGGCAGACTTCTACCACATGGTATGGGCGTTTCTCCACCTCATTCCGTACTGGGAGACTCTGGTGTCCAAACTAACTGACGTACTGGGAGGTTCTAAGTAGCCCTCTAAATCTGCTCCTGGGAGTTATTGACAGCCTAGGAGGGTCCCGGGTGTTTAGGCTCTTTCTGGGTACAGGCATTATGGTGGCCAAATGAGACATTGCGGCCGCATGGAAAAAAACCTACCCCCACCTAGCATAGTCAAATGCCGCAGAGGGGTGGATTGGTGTGCTGCACAAGAAAGGCCGTTATACGAAGCCAGGGGATGTCCTGCTAAACCTGGTTGAGTTTGGGGCAAATGACTGGGTCATGTGGAAAAGTAAATTTTGCTATGTTCTGTGTCCCTACGCGTCCTCCATCATATGTTATATGTGCATGATTAATATGCATATGTTATTCCCCATGTTCGATTAAAGACGCAATTATAGTTGTGTCCACCTTTAGTATGTCAGTTTCCAGTTCTCGTGAATACTACGAATATCAGGCCTATGTAAAGCTACGTTGCCACGTTTCTCAGTGTGCACGTTATTCCATTGTAAAGTCCCCGTTTCTAGGCCTCAAAAGGGCCTGGACACCAGATTCAGCTCCTGTCTCCTGAACCCTCGCTGAGGAACGATACAGCCCCCACCTGTATCCTCGACCCTTCACTTACTTCCTGCCTCGCAGTGCCCGGTTCAGCCTGGCTCTGCCTCTGAGTCTGCCAAGAGTATGTTATGATTCCAGTTATCAGTTCAGCCCTCCTCCTCTGCATTCCTAAAGCTACTGAATCGCATCAATAGTTTCCGTCATTGTCTAGCCTTTACGTCTCCATGTAAGAGAAATACTGCATTTAATGGTCATTTAATATTCTTCATCACGCACTACATGTAGAATAATGCATGCTCCAGTCTTAGAGTCTGTTAGCTTTTCCCCTCCTGACTTCTAGTTTATATCAACATGTTCCCTAAACATCAGATACTAGATAGGGTTTAGGTACATGTCGCCCTGACTCTCCAGACTTCAGTCTCTGCTCCTAGCACAGAGTTCATAGCCCCCAGCTTCTCCTAGTGATACGTCATTGCCAGTTTGCGCGCACCATCAGGTTAGAGGTCCCGGCTCCTTAGGTAGCCCCCTCCATGGTTTCCACCCCATTCATGACATATTCTGTTACGTTTGCATCACATGTCTATGTATACGCCCTGTTACACCTCTTTTCACCCTTATCTTTCGCGACTGCTACGCGTCACACCTATTGCTCCACCCACTGCTACGCCTATTGCAATGTAATGCTATGTGCTTGCGCTATGTATATATGCTCATGTACTGTTATTAAAAAGTTATCGTTCCTAGCCTTCTTGTCCAGATCCTGGCAGCGCTGCCAGGGCTTACCATTCTGTTCCCGTGCAGGTTGTCCTGTTCCTGTCCTTGTGCTGTATTAAACCTGCAAAACTCCTACTACCTCGAATCTTGACTCTTATTTATTGAGCTATCTGTTACTCATTTATGCATTCAAAAAGAGAGGTATTATTTATTTATTTACCACATAATGGCGCCCGAACAGGGACTTGCCCTTTCCCCACGCGTCGGTGAAGCCACGCCGACCCCCTGACCCTCTGCAGTCGTGACGGAACTCTTCTGCGCACCGGCAGATATTTCTGCTTCAAGTATCCCTCAGGCCCACGGAGGAGACGGAGGAGGCGGTCCAGCATCCAGACGAGACGGTGGAGGAACGCGGCGAGTCCCGACCAGAGCCCAAGCCGAGAGTCCAAGGTCCGAGGTATCCGGAGGTCCACCCGTAACTGAAGTCCGAAGTTCGTCGTCCGTCGTCGTAGCAGTCCAGTCCAGTCAGAGGCCTTCCGTTCTTGCTGCCCGGTGAGTACCGTTACTGGGGTAGTATCTAGACAGGGTCAATCTGATTGACTCTGGTCCGTGGGTTGGTGGTACACAGACCCACAAACGAAGTGTCCACTTCGGTGGATGCGGGTCCTGACGTGTCTCTTTATGAGACCGGTAAGTTTCGTACTGTTTCAGCAGTGCATCTAGTTTCTGTTCCAGTCAGTTCTGTTCTCGAGAAAATTCATGTATTCTGTGTTCCGTATTCCAGGTAGTATTCTGTTCGAACTGTTATTTTAAATGTTCTTCATGTATTTTAATGTCGTGGTATGAATGGGGAATAAGTATCGTGTTCATTGTGTATTGTATTGTGTCTAGATTACAGTCCAGTCATGCCCTTGTTTTCTAAGTTACGTCAGTTAAAAACTAGAAAGGGTCTGCTGGAAGCAGCAGTTCCAGTTCCGCCTAGGGACAGTCCAGGTCATTTTATGTATCAGAAGCATGGCATAAGTGCCATATTATATCTAGATTTATGGGTAGAGTATACCAAAGAGTTAGAGGAAAAGTATAGGTGGCCCGTATCAGGTACGTGGGATGCCGAGTGCATCATGAGAGTAGAAGAGGCATTATGGAAAAAGAAAGCCAGACAGTCACAGAAAGATGCCATCGAGTTATGGCGCAAAGAAGCTCATAAAAGAACCGAAAAAGAAATCAGAAAGTCAGAATTAAGTAGAGAATCCTTGGAACGAGCCCAAGAAAGGGAATTAATCGAGATTGGTGAACGAGTTAAAACCGAACAGTCAGACAGACAGAGGCATGCTCTTATTAAGGGTATGTATCCTCTTCTTGCCGAGGGCCTGCCAAAAGCGACCCCGGAGGCATCCAGTAACTTTCCGCCACCATTAGTTCCGACCAAGCTACGTCACAAACCGACCGCAGCTGATATTTTCATCTCGTCCTATTTGGACGACACAGTCCCAGAATATGCAAATCCTGTTCGCGCTCCGCCAGTCCCTGTAAATCAGGCACTTCCCGTTCCTCCAGACACCGGGGTACCCCTTGCAATACCTGCTACGGTCCCCCAGGTCCAGCCCGCCATACAAGTCCAGTCTGCATTTCCATTTCCCACTCTGCCAGGACGAAGAGTATCAGTTGACGATTCTAGTTTAGGGGCCGCAGGAGGAGGTCCTCCTCAGACCCCGCCGCCACACAAGCGTTTAACGTTAGTCGAATTACATGCTCAAGCGTCACAGCGCACGCCCAGATATCAGTCTGTTGCAGAAATAAGGAAAGCCCTTAATGAATGCGGCTATGATCCAGTCCCAGGCGAGGATAATATGGTTTTATATTCATTACGTGTAAGAAAGGTGGCCGAGTATCTAGTCACCCTACCAAATATGAAAGAAGATCTAGACAGAATATATCGTTTCATCCGTACAGGGGATGATCCAGAAAGCATTGGCGAAGTCATGTCTCAAAGGAAAGCCGAGATCCAGCTCATGATACTAAAGTTTTTGATTAATTGTTTAATAAGAGAACAAGATTACCCGTCCAAAGATCAAGCCGAAATGAGAACCCTGACAAAGTGGAGTGATAATATAGCCGAGGGTAAGCACAAGACCATCAGTGCTATGGAAAGTATGTACAAGAAAATCCGTAAAGAAATAATAAAGTTACACGAGCAGCGTAAAGCAGCACAAGTAAGCGAGAAAGAAAGTAACTCTGATACTGAAGAGGTAGACGACGAGAATCCCGCCAGAATAGCGTATGTAGGAAAATCTAGATTCCCAGATCACCATTTACGCCTAGAACACAAGTCAACTTTCCATCATCCAGCACCAGAACAAGGTTCTCTAGAACAAGTGTTTCAAGCTACCGATCACATTCTGAAATCACGAATCGGTTACAGTGAGTTAAGTACTATGCATGAACAAGAACTAGCCCGATCAGCAGTCCGATGGACTACTGATTCTACCACTTTTCCAGACGAAATAGTGGCACAAATGTTTCTGAAAATGCCCCCAGCCGAGCAACGACTGGCGGGTATGTATATGATTCAGCACCTCATTACATTGTATGAGGGTCAGCACTCTGATCCAGGCCCGTTACATGATATCCTGAACGAGTTACTCCAGTATAGATGGAAAGGTTTAGGTACCGATTTAATTAGTGTCATTCTAGAACAGCGTCACAAATATAGAACGTTTTTGAACCCGCATTTTGTTCATGTCTCACCCCCAGAAAGTAAACCATTTTACATGGAGAGACAGAATCCGTTACGAGAAGTCCACCCAGTTAGAGGAACGGGTGGCGAACTAGAACGAGTGTTTGTTTACACTCCGATTACAAAGATGGAACTCTTAGAGATGAAAAAATTAATCCCCTGTCATGATAAAGATCCAGCAGGGTTCCATCGAGAATTAAAAGACATGCTCCGTATGGGAGAATACACGTATCCAGATATAATTAAAATGTTAAAGGTTCTGCTGCCCGCAGGGGTGTATGAAAAGCTCAAGGAAAAAGAATGGGAGGTGGGAGAGAAAAAGATCGATTGGGCAGTTCTAGAAGCTGAAGATAAGGCACGAGTACCAGGTACCGGTCTTGGAGCGAAATGTAAAGAATTACCTGAATTATTGATTCAAGTTTTACCCAGATTGTTAACAACGAAAAAGGAAGACTGGGATGCAATCTCAGCCTGTAAACAGAAACAAGACGAAGACATTAGTGATTTTTATTCTAGATTTGAGAAATGTTTTAGCATCAACAGTGGCCTCAAGACAAGTAGTGAGTCATACCCTCATCTTTTTGTTACTAAATTAGTCGAGAATTCAAGTCCACCAATTAAAAATCGAGTTTTGAAAGTCGAAAGTACCTGGCAAGCTAATACCCCGTCCCAGATGTTACAGATGCTCCAATACCACCAGAATAGAATCAGGGAAGAACAAGAACACGAGAGAAAGCGTATGAAAGACACGAAAATGAAAGTACTAGTTGCACAATCTATTCCACAAGACAGCCAGAAGAGGGGTCCGAATCAAGCCAGTCATCCTGCAGCTCCCGTTAAAGGGAACTGCAATTATTGTAAACAGCCAGGTCATTTTATAAACGAGTGTGCAGTTCTGAAACACAACATAGCTACTGGTAAGACTAAAGAAAGACCACGTACACCTAGACAAGAACAAGTTTCACAGACTCCTCAGCCACAGAATGCACCACAGACAGTTACAGCACCGCAGCCCATCGCTGCAACACAGCATGTTACACAGCAGATGTACCAGTATGCACAGTCCGAGTATCCAGAGTATCAGCCATATTCATGAAACAGCCTAGAGAGGGAGGTAGGCTTGCCTCTCATCGAGATACCTGTAGATCAAGAAGGTCCCTATGTTCACAGTCAAGTATTAGGGAAAGACAGAAAGTTTTTGATTGATACAGGGGCAAGTAGGACCACAATTAGCCACGCCGAAGTTCCAGGGGCTCCGCTCTCAGGCTCAAGAAATGTTTCCCTTAGATTTTCAGGAAAACCTATCGTAAATGAAATATCAAAGCCAGTTACTCTAGAAGTAGGTCCATTGTCCCGTACTACTGATCTGTTACTTACTAAGTCATGTCCAGAAAATCTATTAGGCATTAAAACACTGAAAGAATTAGGTGCAGTTATATGCTGTTCCCCAGAGGGAATACGTCTGTTCCTACGTGACTTTAAGGGTCACTATGTATTACGAGATTTTGATCCCAGATTGTCTAATGTTCCGCAGCATTTATGGGCGCAAGGTCCAACTGATGTAGGGTACATGCAAATCACACCCCATCGTGTGACTCTCAAGCCAGGTGTAGTGTTACCACGAATCAGACAGTACAGATTGCCACCTGAGGCTGTAGCAGCCTTATCCAAAATTATTGACGAGCTCATCGCTCAAGGAGTAGTTGTAGAAACTGACTCCAATGTATGCAATTCTCCGATCATTCCAGTCATGAAACGGACTGATCCAAATGCACCCCCAGTATATCGATTAGTGATTGACCTACGAGAACTTAATAAATGTATTATTCCCCAGTACCCAGTCGTTCCAGATATCTCTTCCCTATTGACAGCCATTGATTCCGAAGCCACGTTCTTTACTGTAATCGACCTCAAGAACGCATTTTTCAGTGTTCCCATTCATCCAGACAGCCAGTTTCTTTTCGGATTCTGTTTAAATGGAAGGAGCTATATGTTCACACGAGCTCCTCAAGGTTTCACAGAAAGTCCTAGTATTTACAGTCAAGCACTTAAGAGACAGCTTGATAATGTTCACATGCCAACTGACACTGCCCTGCTCCAGTATGTCGATGATCTACTGATCACAGCCCGTTCTGAACGTGACTGCGAGCGAGCGTCACTGACGGTTCTGTATTTCCTAGCCGAGATGGGGCACAAGGTGTCCCCTTCGAAGCTTCAATTCTGTGTCCAGCAAGTGGTATACTTAGGACACTTACTGTCCAAGAGGGGTAGGCAGTTGACACCTGACCGTATCCAGTTAATAGCGAGTCTTCCTCAGCCCAAGACCCAGAAGGAGGTACGTGCTTTTATTGGCCTTACTTCTTATTGCCGACAATGGATTCCTCAGTATGCATTTCTAGCCAAGCCACTGATACAGTTAACGACACAGGAGGCAGCCGTACCGACTGTCCTCCCTTGGACATCTGAACATACACTTAGCTTCAATGAGTTAAAGAAAGCTTTATGCCAAGCTCCAGTTCTAGCTACACCAAACTACAGTAAGCCTTTTACACTTTTCGTCACAGAACGCGAAGGTACAGCATTATCTGTTCTCACACAAGATCAAGCAGGACAATACAAGCCATGTGCTTATTTTTCGAGCACATTAGATCCTGTAGCCCAGGCTCTGCCTGCGTGCCTCAAGTCAGTTGCAGCCACAGCACTAGCTATCAGACAAAGTGATTCCATAGTATTAGGACACTCCCTGACAGTACAAGTTCCACACTCCGTGGAAGTTCTTTTAAATCGAACACAGACCCAGCACTTGACAATTGCACGTTTAACAGGTTATGAATTGACACTGTTTCAGCCACACATAGAAATCAGACGCTGCAACGTTCTCAATCCTGCTACACTGTTACCATCAGCTAATCCAAATCCTGCCACACATGACTGTGTGGAAGTAGTCAACATCACGACCAAGCCAAGACAAGATCTGACAGATATTCCATTACCAGATCCCGACCTGACACTTTATGTGGATGGTTCATGTATGAGAACAAGTACAGGAGAACTAGTCGCCGCGTATGCAGTGACTACCGACACCGAAGTTATTGAGACACACCGTATTGACACCCTGTCCGCTCAAGCAGCAGAGCTAGTTGCTCTGACACAAGCCTGCATACACGCTAAGAACCGGAAAATTAATGTTTACACAGATTCACGCTACGCATTTGGAGTCGTACACGACTTTGGAGTGCTCTGGCAGGAGAGAGGTTTCATGACTTCTCATGGAACCAAGATTCAGCATGGTCTCCTTATTCAAGCTCTGTTAGATGCAATACATTTACCGACATCCATTGCTATCATGAAATGCAAAGCACATACGAAAGTTACTGACATTATTTCCCAGGGTAATGATCTAGCAGATCGCACAGCCAAGCTTACAGCACAGACTCCAGACATTCCAGTTAACATGACACACACTCCAGATCCGACTACATGTATGACAGTTAAGGACCCTACTCAAGATGTCATAGATATCCAGTTACATGCTACTCCCGAAGAAATCAAGAAATGGTCCGAACAAGGAGGGGTCCAGACAGATCAAGGATGGGTGACGAAGGGAAAAGCCACATGGTTTCTCCCCGACTCTATGGTTCAAGTCATTATCAATACTGCACATAGTCCAGCACATTTAGGAGAAAAAGCTATGTTAGACAGTATCCAGAACATTTGGTTCAACAAGCATTTACGAGCTGCAGCCAAGCAGAAAGTCCGTACCTGTATGATATGTTGTCAGTTTAATCCAGGTAAAAGTGTCCCGGTGGAACAAGGTGGATTCCAACCTCCTGACCACCCTTTTGAAGTCCTCCAGATGGATTATATTCAGATGGAGCGATGTCGAGGTTTCAAGTATGTCCTTGTAGTTGTATGCGCTTTGTCCAGGTGGACAGAAGCATATCCAGTCCCAGATTACACAGCCACGACCACTGCCAAGCAGTTGGTTCGTGAATTCTTCCCCCGTTACGGACTCCCTAGGGTCGTATATTCTGATAACGGCCAGCCATTCTCATCAGAGTTAATGAAGCACGTTTCCCTTTTGTTAGGATACCAGTGGAAGTTCCATTGTGTACGCCATCCTGAAGCAGCAGGTCTCGTAGAGAGACATAACCAGACCCTGAAAATCCGCATCGCCAAAGTATGTAAGGAGAAAGGTGTGGACTGGCTAGTAGCTCTGCCAGTCGCTTTGTTCTATATGCGCATGGTCGCACATTCCAGATCAGGTCTGTCCCCGTATGAGGTCGTTTTCGGCCGCCCCCCTAACATGTGGGGTACTCCTAGACCCCGAAGTATTACCGATGTTTCAAGTAATATGCTGACAGATTACCTAGCTTCCTTGATGTCTGCCCTCAACTCTTGTCGTTCACAGGTTGCCGCCACATTTCCAGACAATACCGAGGTGGCACCGCATGAAATCGTTCCCGGATCCATGGTCTTGGTTCGCAATTTTGACCGCTCAAGTCCGCTGGAGCCACGCTGGAAGGAGCCCCGACAGGTCCTCCTCGCCACCCGTACAGCCGTGAAGTTGGAGGGTCGCAAAGGCTGGGTGCACCTTTCGCACGTAAAGAAATTTTATGGACTGAAACCGGTCTCAAAGAACATTTCCCAGGATTTGAAGGATTACCAAAGTACTATTCTCAAGGACTGTCCCGCAAAGAACAATGATACTGCACCCTCCCTGTTAGAGAAAACTCCACAGCAGGAGTATAAGTTGAAACTCCGGTCTAGTAAAATAAGTCAGCCAGTTTGATTGTCTAAGTCCTCCCCTAGGTGAAACGGTTAGACTGTTTCTGACATGTATAAAATAGACCCCCATAGTGAGAGAGTTAGTCAAAACTCAATCCGACGTATCGTTTTTCTATGTTTCATATTATTTCTCAGTATTATGATTTCCTGCACCAGTTATGCATTCTACTTGTATTTTCCAGTTTCTCATGTAAATAAGTCTGCCAATGCTACAGTAGAGCATACGTTTAGTGATCTGCCTCCTCATGAACTCTCTTACCGCCTCGCTATGCGAAATAATTCTTTCATCCGCATGTTACATTATTCACACCAGACCAGCAATGCCACTAATTGTTGGGTGTGTGGTCGACTCCCCCCTTTTCAGACACCGAAGGGAGTTCTGCCACTCTTTCCTTACCCTTTTTCACATAATGGTTCGTGTGGAGCATGGTCCACGTTAACGTCATCCTCAACAGATATGTCTTTTCTTAACAGTACATGTTTTCCAGACAAGCAAGGTCTCCCCCACAGAACAGGGTCAGATCTAGAAAATGAAGTGTATAATTTAGGTAATTATTCTTCGAATTTCATGGTCCTGAATGTTCAGTCTGATACTACTCCAGACTTACCTGCTATTTCAGTACTACCAGTCAAAGGCGAATTATGTGTCCGAAATAATGGTTCCGTACATGTAGGACATAGTGATTGTACTACTATTGTCAAGTATAGTGACAGTGGGAAATCTATTTTCAAAGCTTCACGTCATTCTTATTTTATTTGTGGTCAAACCGCATATGTTCGTCTGCCCCTCGATTGGGAGGGAACCTGTTACATTGCCTTCCTACTGCCACCTGTTTTTCTAGCCCCACCCGACTACCATAGGAATTCCCACCTAGTACATATAAGACACAAGAGAAACCTCCCGATTGTCGATTATACTGAAACTGCTCTAGAACAATATATAGATATCAATAAAGGTGTCTTCCCTTATTTAGGTACAGTCGTGAATAGTAAACTGATACGTAGATTAACCAGAACACTCGAAGCAGTAGTAATTGAGACTACTTCTGCTCTAAGTAATTTAACCGAAGAACAATCCTTTATGAGAATTGTCGTGCTCCAGAATCGTCTCGTCCTTGACGTCATATTGGCCGATAGGGGCGGGGCCTGTAGAGTCATCGGATCTAGTTGCTGCATTTTCATTCCAAATAACGCGCCGTCTGTTTATTCAGCTATAACCAGACTTCATAAAATTGCCCATCTGTTACACCAAAATCCAGGCACCTGGACATGGTCCGGTTGGTTCTGGAATATAATTTCCGCCTGGGGATGGAAAGTCTTGTCCTTTCTAGGTATTGCAGTAGCGATCATATTTAGCTGCTGCCTCTGTATACAATGTGGCCCTGCGATTTGCGGCATTTGTGCTACATCATGTATTCCTAGTCCCAAGCCCCGTTCTAAATCCCGTTCCAAGAAAATTCGAGACGAGCAAATGATACTGTATGAAATAATAGATGGTATCATGAATATTGATGTTTCCTGATGGAAACGTAGTGACAAGGAGGGAATGTGGAAAAGTAAATTTTGCTATGTTCTGTGTCCCTACGCGTCCTCCATCATATGTTATATGTGCATGATTAATATGCATATGTTATTCCCCATGTTCGATTAAAGACGCAATTATAGTTGTGTCCACCTTTAGTATGTCAGTTTCCAGTTCTCGTGAATACTACGAATATCAGGCCTATGTAAAGCTACGTTGCCACGTTTCTCAGTGTGCACGTTATTCCATTGTAAAGTCCCCGTTTCTAGGCCTCAAAAGGGCCTGGACACCAGATTCAGCTCCTGTCTCCTGAACCCTCGCTGAGGAACGATACAGCCCCCACCTGTATCCTCGACCCTTCACTTACTTCCTGCCTCGCAGTGCCCGGTTCAGCCTGGCTCTGCCTCTGAGTCTGCCAAGAGTATGTTATGATTCCAGTTATCAGTTCAGCCCTCCTCCTCTGCATTCCTAAAGCTACTGAATCGCATCAATAGTTTCCGTCATTGTCTAGCCTTTACGTCTCCATGTAAGAGAAATACTGCATTTAATGGTCATTTAATATTCTTCATCACGCACTACATGTAGAATAATGCATGCTCCAGTCTTAGAGTCTGTTAGCTTTTCCCCTCCTGACTTCTAGTTTATATCAACATGTTCCCTAAACATCAGATACTAGATAGGGTTTAGGTACATGTCGCCCTGACTCTCCAGACTTCAGTCTCTGCTCCTAGCACAGAGTTCATAGCCCCCAGCTTCTCCTAGTGATACGTCATTGCCAGTTTGCGCGCACCATCAGGTTAGAGGTCCCGGCTCCTTAGGTAGCCCCCTCCATGGTTTCCACCCCATTCATGACATATTCTGTTACGTTTGCATCACATGTCTATGTATACGCCCTGTTACACCTCTTTTCACCCTTATCTTTCGCGACTGCTACGCGTCACACCTATTGCTCCACCCACTGCTACGCCTATTGCAATGTAATGCTATGTGCTTGCGCTATGTATATATGCTCATGTACTGTTATTAAAAAGTTATCCTTCCTAGCCTTCTTGTCCAGATCCTGGCAGCGCTGCCAGGGCTTACCATTCTGTTCCCGTGCAGGTTGTCCTGTTCCTGTCCTTGTGCTGTATTAAACCTGCAAAACTCCTACTACCTCGAATCTTGACTCTTATTTATTGAGCTATCTGTTACTCATTTATGCATTCAAAAAGAGAGGTATTATTTATTTATTTACCACAGTCACAGTGCGAGATAATCCGGATTGGTGCAGGCCATAGTGTGTATCATATACAACTAAATGTGATTGCAATGTTAATGCATAATGTCCGGGAAAGAATGGAGCAGTGCTGTATTTACCAGTCAACAAAATTCAATAAAATTGGTTACCAAAAACATAAAACAAGCAGCGGCACCAGGTGGCAGACTCACATAAGTAATGATGTTAACAATTAGGTGTTGGTGCCAAGCACTGTAAAGAACCAGCTCAAATTAAGCATGGGACAAAACAGTAATTATGTTTTAGGGTAACATCTTGGGTCGTGGGTGATGACCTTTTTCGGTGCTCTCACTGTACCAAATAAAGGTCTGCTATTCGAATGTGCATGAAATATCAGATGTGACAATACAGGGATATTATCATCTACTACATTTTTTTTATTTCACCATTCATTCTATTAATGGCAACATTATGTTGAATCGTTTTCTTTTCATGTTTGCTTGCTTTACTCATCAAGTAATAACCAGATTCAGCTCTAAAAAAACTTTTTTATGTCCTTGTGTGAAGAATTAAATTATAGCTTTAATTATGTTAGTTGTTTATGATTCACAACGTGTAGGATTTACATTGTGAAGTGCTGAATACATGAACGATCTTGACATTTCGATACTTGAAAACGGAGGGAACAGGTACGGGTACGAATGTCAATTATTCAACAATAGGGTGATGTGATTGAGTTTCATCAATCCCTTCATAATTAGTGCAATAGTCTGTAGCACGGATTGGAGAGGTGTCACAATGGTGATGCTGGGTCACTGAGAAGAGTGTTGCATCCTTCGAGGTGTGAGGATAAGTCTTGCACTAATGGTCTGAAATTAGTTTCTAGAAGAAACGGGTTCGCCTTTAAAGGACAGAGAGGTGTTTGCCAGCAAATTCGTGCTTTGAAGGAAATGTTAGTGTCGAGGATGAATCCAAATGATTCTGAATTGACTTGAAGCAGAAATGAAGACATCAATGTTCACGCTTGGATACTGTCTTTGTCAGGTTGGGTATTATCTCTGTACTGGACATCCAATGCTGGAGACTTTTAGACTGAGTTAAATAGTGAACTCAATGTACTGATAAATCTCTGTGCTGATGTCTGTGAGTAAGGCTCTAGGACAGTGTTTCACAAACTGGGGGACACTACCCAAGCAATAAATAAAGATGCCTTTAAATGCTTTATTTATCTGGTCAAATATGCTGCGCTTCAAAGATATAGGTCAAATGTCAGTCTATGTCTTCTGCTGCTTATGTTTTAGCATGGGGACTGATGCTTACAAATTCCTCTCACTTTGGAGTCAGAGAAGGAAAGTGAACTATGTTACAAACTTGCATTGCTCCAAATCTACAAACAGAAAGTGGTAAGCTCCGCTCTTTACGGAGCTGAACTTTGGGGGTTTGATAACCTGAGGGCCTTCTTCGTACAGAAAATAAATTTCTGAGGTCTCTCTGCGCTCCCCAACAGAGTACTCCACTCTTCCCCCTAAGGGTCGACAAGAGCAGGCCCTCAATAGTGGACAAAGCTAGATTATGCCCTCTACTTTTTTGGCTACGCCGGAAAAACACACCTGAGCTTTCCCACTATGTGGGTGCCCTTGAAGAAGTCTGTAGCCTAGACCGTTTAGCAACATCCAGACATCCCTCGCTGCGGTTGGCCTGGGGAATCTGTGGGCTTAGTCTGACATCTGTTTGTTACCCAGCAGAGAGTGCGTTACGACTTGATACTGGAATTGGGTAGATCAGAGAAATGTGTCATTAACAGGTGGGGCCGCCTTACAACAGAATTCCTGTGTGTATGAGCAGTACATGGAGGTTATCACCATACTGAGTGATAGGAAACTATACATACAGTTCAGATTTGGAACTCTCCCTCTGAACTCATTTACTGATGCTTGACAGCAGGTATCTGATGACGCATCACGCTGCTGTCTCAACTGTTTAGGGGCTTATGAGTAGGGCTGGGCGTAGTTTGAGAAATAGCACTACGCGAAGCTACGCAAAGTGCACTTCGCAAGCTACCCGTAGCACTACGTGAACAGCGTAGTACCCTGTATGCACTGTGCAAGATGCCGTTTCAATGATTGCACAGTGCGGACAAGCATCCGGCACTGTGCAATCATTGAAAACGGCATCTTGCACAGAGCGAGCTGTAGTTTTCTGCCGCTCGAGTAGATTTTTACTCGTGCTGCAGCTTTCTCAACGCAGACTGGTAGTTTCTCATCGCGAGGGGTCGCGTACGGTCGTGAGCATACGCGACCACTCGCAATGAGAAACCTGACCTCCCCGTGTTGAGACTCTCGCCGGAAGGTTTATTTTCCACGCTTGCGATCGGCAACTTGATGTTGCTGATCGCGAATGAGGAAAAAGTCTCACCGGGATGTCATTTTGCTTGTTCGTGGTTGCCAACTTGACGGTGAGGACCGCGAGCAAGCAAAAAATTACCGCTGCACTACGCTAAGCTTACTCATGAGACCGATAACCATGTTCTTTTTGTATGCCCACTGTATAAACTCCCGAGGCTTCAGTGGTTAGCCCCCGTTTGCGGGCAGATGGGTACTTGATGTCATCAAGAGGTGTTACGCATGCTAAAAACTGACTCCAGGCCATTACCAGCTTGTGCAGTAGCCAAATGTCTGGGGAAAATGTGGCTTATCAGGAGACTTAGATTGAAGAATGGTTAAACCATTCATTGCAGTTCTTCAACTATACCTGCCCCCATCAGTTTATACGTACTGATGGGGCATGGTATACAAATAGCACCAGTATTAGTAAACAAGTTATCATGACTGTGTGCTCGAACCATATGTATATACATTTTTATGGGCTTTTAGTACGGGGGAAATGTTGCCGATTTTCTTCTCTATGCATTATGCCCTATCTATCTATCTAACCTCTTGTTTATTCTCCATTGGGGTTAAAAATTGTAAGTACAGTCTGTATCAGTTATATAACAATTATGCATAATGGTAACCTTGCGCTATATGCACTAGCACTTGCTTCCGTCTCAACCTTTTTGTGAAGATTTATGCTTGAGAGTATTTTTTAGGAGTTCACTTTTGTGCAGTTGTAACTATTTTTATGAAGATTTTTCACAGTATGATATTTGTAAGTTTAGCTGTTTTTTAATCCAAAGAGTTATTCAGCTGAATTGTGGAAACTGTGCTCAATAGATACTAGCTGCACCTTTTTAATAACGTTTAATTGACAGTACCTGTCTTCTCATCTTATTTTAAAGTAACATTTAGTATGGGTTCTATTATGTGTGGGTCTCTCACTTTGTTAAGCCTTATCTTATTTCTTTTTTAATTTATCTTTTTTCACAATCATCTAACATTATGTACAGAAACATCGTTAGACAAGGTTTGTGTTGGTTAATCTACTACCAAGTATCTTTTGCACTTTGATGGTCAATACTGACCAAATAAAGTTTTACTGATATAGCTTACTTGCCTTGGACTAGGATCTCTAGGGACTGGGTGGCCAATGATATTTAAGATTGAGGGGTTACGTGGGATCTAAAGAAAACCTACAACCTGTGTGTCCTTTAGGGATAAATAATCTTCATAGATGTAAGATACATAGTCCAACAGGATACCTATTGATAAAGTCTGTGAAATGAAGAATACAAAAATCAAATAAAGTCCAAAGGTTTGACATAAGTTCTTAGGATCAATGGAGAGGAGGTTAGATCGTATGTACCAAGCATCATAGAAGTATCTGTTGATGGTAAACACTATAATCCTTGAGGAGTCATTTTTAAAGATCCTATGAGCCATCAGGAACCTATCAATGCCCAAAGTGAGACACAAGGGGCAAATCCATTGAGTGGTGCAAATAGAATGGGCAGAAAACCATGAAGTGATCAATGTCCTAGCGTTTATGTTCACACAATTCACAATCTGTCATGAGAAGAGGTAATGAACTTATCTGCTTGGAGCCACATTTAAAAGAGGCTGATTGCCTAGTGCTCATGCCTTTTGTTTGGTTGATAACGTTCTAATATGGAACTATTGCTTTGTGATGTATGCGGCTGCTTGGGTCTGCATTAAAAGTTATATGCATAATGGTAGTCTCTGGTCTTGTAATGAAATCTTGATAGCATTTTTTTGGGGGGCTGATAAATGCCCTTAAAGGCAAGATGCCCAAGTGAAATTTGATGTATAGACTTTTTGCAGCAGGAGGGGTAATCTCATCGAGGTAGCACTCGAATTTAGGATCAGGTTTGCAAATCAGGAATTCAAGTGATGGAGAACCTGGGTTAATCGATTGGTGCCCCTGGGTCAATAAATAATTCCAATACACTTTCTTTAGGATAGTCTTGGAGTTCAGAGTGATGCATCCAGGAGTGGTGTACAAAAATACTGCCAACCTAGTTTTGCTAATCAGCCCTTGAAATGGGGGACCTACTTGATCTTATTGCCTAAATCTAGACTCTTAAGTTCAAGAATGTTCCTTCTATACAATTCTAATTCTGGATTGGACCAAAGTCTGATCCAATAAAGAAGGTGTCTTAAGGCAGCACGATCGATAATCTGTACCTTTATGCATGGTATCTATAAATGAGAGGCAGGTTAGGGGCAGACTTGGGGAGTTTAGGCAAAGGAGTAAGGAACATGAGCTCCTTAGATTCTAGAAAATTAGAATTTGTATGTCCCCATAGCTCTGTGCCATTCTGTGTAATTGTTTGTGTTTAGGCTCTGCAGACCTCCGGTGCTGGAGAGGTCACCTGCAGTTGTGAGGTTTTATGCTTTTATAAATTGCGGGGGTTAGGTGTGAAGAACGATCAGGCTGCTTTTGAGAATATGGGGCAACCAAGAAAAGGAACTGGAGATCCTTACCTAAAGATAGTCAAAAGTGAGGGGTGTGGCAACGCAGCTGTGCAAAATGGCCGCAAGTTGAGGTGTCTCCATAACTAACTCCCAATACTGCCGATCCGACTCAAATATCCGTACCACTGGGACCAGAACTGCGAACCGGAGGTGTAGTGAAGCCCTTCGACCCCAGTCCTGTCAACAGCGGACAGCCAGAGCCGAAGTTACGGGCTCTGATGCTTGAGGCCTTCTCCGTCGTGAGAGCTGGGGCCTTGCTTGGCGACCAGGCCGGAAAGGAGATCGTGTCGCCCGGCATGAACCCTCCCCCCACCACCTGCCGACTCTGAGCGAGCCGGGAGGCACTGCGGCTCCACAGTTCCTGACCTCCCTTGCCTTCCTGATATCCGGCTCCGAGCACAGAGGATCTACAAGACGCCACGCACTACATATGCAGTGAGGGGTCCGGTGGTGGGCAGACCGGCCACAGTGGCGGACTGCAGAGGGGCCTTGTGCTGCATTTTGTGAGGGGACAGGCGGTAGGTGTTGCACCTGGAGTACTGTCGGATCTGTGGCTGCCCCCCCTCCACGGACCTGATTCAACTGCTCCTGTGGGCCCCCGCTGGTGGCAGCGGCGGTGCGGACATCTCGGCGGCCGGTGCCGGGTGCGTACCAGGGATGGCCCCCCCACCCTCTGTATCCTAATCAACGTGAGATACTGCTGGACCTGGCTCTACAAGAAAGTTCTCGACCTTGAAAGTGGCCATCGCTTAGGCTCCAATAACCGCTCTGTGAAGACCCAGTTGGAGCTGAGGGGTTCCCTTGACCGCCTTGCAGCTGAAGTGCGTGGGCCGGAGGGGTGCACTCCTTTCTCCCCCATTCCCCGCCAGTGGTGCGCTGTGTGGGGCTGGCGAGCGATCGGCGGGAGCCAAACCACCTGTACCAACAACGGAACTCGGACCAAATGACCTTCCAGATCTCACCATGTCTGGTGCAAAAGGCACAAAATCATCTCAGCAGAGCTGGCTGGACTGCTATACTTGCCCGAAAGCTGACTTATCGAAAGGCAAGTTGGCAGGGGACAAGCAACAGGGAGGGGCTGAAAATGATTCTCCAGACCTTACACTGAAAGATGTAATGGAGGCCATCACTGGGGTGCGCACCTCTACAGAGCAGCGAATGGATGCCCTTTCCTCATAAATGATGCTTATCCGAGCTGAAATTTCCAAACACAGAGAAAAGGTTAAACAGCTGGAAATTACTAGGACCAGCCTGGTAGAAGATAACTCGCAACTGCAAACCTAAATTCAAGAACTCCAAGCGTTTCGAAGTTTTACGGAAGGCAAGCTGGACGACTACGAAGGGCGCACGAGACACAATAACATATGCATCCTTGGTGTGCCGGAAAACTCAGAAGGGCATGCCACGGATCTGTTTGTAGAAACCCTGATCACGACACATCTGCAACCTAAGGGCCTATCCAACCTATTTGTAATCGAAAGAGCTCACAGGGTGCCGGGGGGTCACCAGAGGCCAGGGAATCCCCCCCCCCCCCCCCGCCCGATACTGGCCAGACTGCTTAACTACGGAGATAGAGATACGATCCTGCAAGCTGCCAGAGTGGCCCCACCAATTAAGTTGGACAATTAAGAAATTACTTTCTTTCCTCACACAAGCAGTTCAAAAACAACAACACATTTCTAGACGTCAAAAAAAGACTACGGGAAAAGGGTCTGAAGTACGACTGTATGTAAGTATGAAGCAAGACTCCAACTAATCCCCAACCACTTGCTCATTCTGGGGTATGCCTGCTGCACACCGACAACTGGCTCAAGTGGACATTAGCTAAAATTGATGAATGCTGGTGGACTCCAATGGTAACTATATACTGTAGACTTGGACCAACTGGGACCAGAGACTCTTTACCTTAACGTATTGGTGAGGTGGGATGATGAGATACCTAGGCCTCCCCAGTTTGTCTTCTTTCAGTACCTTGTTGGGCGACAGGCACTCTGCATTTTGTAACTTATGGGCAATTTGAGCCCAGAGTGCAGGGAAGCAGGAAGGGGTTTGTCGAGTGGGATCGATTTTGTTGGTTCTTAGTTATTGGGTTTCAATCGACAATGCAGTCAGTAATCATTGTGGCGTGAGTTACACTTTACCATATAGTCAATTGGGGTACAGTGGAAAAAGGAAATTAAACTGTTGAGTTGGAATGTCAACGGTCTTGGGGACAAGATAAAGCGTTGTGTTGTTTTGCAACAAATTAAGAGAATTGCGCCAGACATTGTATTACTCCAAGAAACTCACCTGGTGGGTGACACCTGCAGGGCAATGCACAGATGGGGATATTCGATGATCGCGCAAGCGGGCTTCACAACCAAATCCCAAGGGGTAGGCATCATGATGAAAAGAACATTTTCCCTGCCACTCGCATCCACTTGGACCATCGACTGGGGGCGATAAATCGGGGTTACTGGGACATGGGAGTGGCGGACAGTATCATTTATGTCCATATATGCACCGCCGGGCCTGCAGTTCACCACCTTCACTGACCTAAGTGCTATATTACTAGCATTACCTGATGGACTGTTGGCGTTCGTGGGAGATTTTAATTCCATGATCTCTGGTACATTGGATAGATACCCCCCTTGTGTGCTGCCCCAATCTTCGCATTCCCTCCTTGGCTTCCTAGAGGCCATGGGACTTGTGGATGGGTGGAGATCCTACAACCAGAGCAAAATCCAACACACCTTCCATTCTGGGGCACACAACAGCCTCGCCCGCCTGGACTACATTATAGTTCCCGCCCAATAGGTTGCAAACATTCATGAAATTAGGCACCTTGCCAGGGGCATCTCCGATCACTCCCCACTATGGGTACACATAGTCCTTGACCATACGTAAGTGGGAACAATCGCATCCATAAGCCGGTGGTATACATGACATCCAAAAATCCGAAATGATGTGGCAAAGTCCACAGACAACTACTTCCTAGAAAATGAGACATCAGTGGACTCTCCCCAGGTCCTTTGGGAGGCCTTTAAAACTGTTCTCCGAGGTCAGGCCCTTTCATTGATAGCGGGGATGAAAAAGGACAAACTTTAAGATATCTCAGATGCAGAGCAAGAAATATATCGCCTAGAGCAGGACGTGTGTTCCGACGCCACACCTGACGCAATCCACACACTCCGCCTCCACCAAGATGAGTACAGGGCATTAGTGACCGACAGAGCCAAAAAACTGGGACCAGGCAAGCTGGGCCGAATCCACGACTGTGGGGACACGGCAGGGAAACGGATTGCTTGGCTCGACAAGAAAAAGCACGCTAGCAGACTCGGCCCTGAGCTCATAGATGCCGACACGACTCCCATAACCGACCCATACGACATCGCTACCCATTTCGCCGACCATTTTTGCACAGTCTACACCTAATTGGCACCACACACTGAAGACAAATTCCTTGACCACCTTAGGGACATTTCTCTCCACACACTTTCTCTTGAGGACAATACACTCCTAGATAGCAATCTTTCCACGGATGAAATTGCGCTCGCGATACGTGCTCTACACCCAGGAAAGGCCCTGGGACCGAACGGTATCCCTATCGAACTTTACAAGCTCCGCCCTGACAAGCTGGCCCGTACCTAAAAGCCATGTACGAGGAAAGCCTTGAAAAGAGATTGCTACCTATAGATCAAAGAATTGCAACCATTGTCACAATTCACAAAGAGGGGAAAACAAAAACTGACTGTGCCTCTTACCGTCCTATCTCACTTCTAATTGCTGAGCCCAAAATTCTTTCTAAGCTTCTTGCCAATAGATTGATTAAAGTTATAGGAGATCTAGTACACCCCCATCAGTCAGGCTTTATGCCACGCAGAAACACCGTGTTGAATCTGCGCAGGGTACATGGGGTTCTGAGTAGAGCATCCACCATACAGGAACAAGTGATTATTGTGTCCCTGGGCGCTACCATGGCCTTTGATACAGTTGAGTGGCCCTACCTCTTCGCCATAAACACGAAGTTGGGATTTGATCCAGGCTTTATAGGGTGGGTGCGTCTCCTATATTGCGACCCCATGGCTCAAGTGGTGGTTAATAACAAAAATTCGGAAGGCTTTGCGCTCAGTCGAGGGACTTGACAGGGATGTCCTCTGTCCCATCTGCTGTTCACACTGGCACTAGAACCCCCTCGCAGCATGGATCCGGAGAGACCCAGTCATTCGAGGAATGCGTTGGTCCCCAGACTGGGAGGACCGTATTTCTCTCTATGCTGATGATATCCTTTTATACCTCACATCCCCTAAGAAATCACTGATCGCAGTCCTCGACATCCTAGCCATTTTTGGCAGATACTCCGGATTTGGGATCAACTGGCAAAAATCCATCCTCTATGTCCTCCACGGAGACCCCCCTCCGTTACCTCCAAACTGCCAGATACAGACTGCCATGGACGGTTTCAAATACCTGGGAATATTTGTCTCACTCGATCCAGCACTTCCCTACTCCCACAATCTAGTTCCCCCACTGCTCAGGCTTAAACAAGACACTGCAAATTGGAAGTCACTACAGCTCTCAATGTTAGGCAAGGCGGCCTTATTTAAAATTATGTCGCTACCCTGTTTCTTATATGCGTTACAGAACTCGGCTGACCCGGTCCTTAATTCATACTTCAGAGAGGTAGAGGGGCTCCAGCGTGAGCTTCTTTGGGATGGGCAACCACGCATCGCCTTACATAAGCTTACACTTAACTGGTATGACGGGGGAATCGGTTTGCCGGACATAAAAAAATACTACTGGGCGCACATCTGGCGGCCATTAATCACGGCACCTACGGCCGTTTTGATGACCCGGGATTTAACATGGATAGATGGCCCCTCCCCGGAGGTGTATATAATCGGGCACTCTACTCCAAAACAGGCAAATACCCACGTACGGGTCCCACCAAACATGCAGTCGCTGTCTGGCACTCAGCTAATAAATCACTCGGATGGGACCAGAAACTCACACTAGCGACACCCCTATGGGATTCTCAAAAACTGGGCGATTTGTGGAAATCAAAGGGCTTTGATAAGTGGGAGCTAATTGGCATTTCGCGTATAAAAGATCTCTGGCACAAGGGCGATGTGTTACCCTTTGCCGAACTCCAACACCAGCATGAGCTGGCAGATACAGAGCTGTTTTGATACTTGCAAATTTGACATGCCCTGCGAGCTGCCTTGCCTAAGGAAAACTCCCCCCGGAAGCATCCCGGCTAGAGGACAGGATCCTCAACGGATATTTACCTGAGAAAGCTATTTCCCTCATATATAAAAAACTCATAAACAACATGGAAGATCCTCTCCACACGTTGTGGCAAAAGTGGGTGGGAGATGGCATTGAGATGGATGACGAGGACTGGCAGGTAGCTATTTCCTCCCCCAGAACAGTCGTAATCCCAGCACGTCTACGATTAATACAGTTAAAAATCCTCCACAGAATCTATGTCACAGGGCCTCAGCTATTACACATGGGGGGACCAACAGATGGGAACTGTAGACGGGGATATAATCAACAGGGCATGTTCATGCATATAATTTGGCATTGCGATTTCATCCAAAGCTACTGGCAGAAGGTGCACGATGTGATCAGTGAAGTTTTGTCCATTGCGTTCCGCCCTGAGGCGCGTAGATGCCTCCTAAACATCTGGGAGCCAACTGACCTCAACACCTACAGTACTCAGTGGGCCACACTCGGACTCACGGTAGCCAAGAGAAACATTGCACAACTCCGGGGAGCGACACATGTAGCCAAAATAGCAGACTGGAAGAAAGATCTCGACTGGTGTATGCACAGGGAAAAGACGGTCTACATTGCCCGTGGCTGCCCCCGTAAATGGTCTAAAATCTGGTGCCCCTGGAATACATATCGTGGAGATATCAGTGTCCCTCCCCGCAATATTGATTTTGATGATGCCCCTTCTCCTTGACCCCCAATGAAATATCCTATTGTATTTGTAATGATGTTTGTCTCCACTATATTTTCACATGTCATATATGCTATACTGTATGTTTATGTCAATACAAGTTAATAAGATATTTAAAAAAAAATGGTCAAAAGTAAGGGCCCATTGCAGGGAGTTGAGCCCAAGGTGAGATGACACCTAAGCCTTCTATGAGGTCTAAACGCCATAAGTTTGATCTTTTGCATGTTGATTTTCAAATCTATTAAAAACCACAATTCCTTGAATTTAGTTAGAAGATTCTGTAGGCCAGATGGAGCTCTAGAGAGGACAAGGTTGTTGTACGTCAAGAGGAGAGCAGGGATCTTAGTTACGCTCAACTTCAGGACAAGAGCCTTTTTCGACATTGAGCTCATCAATGACACCATTGATGAAAAGAGAGAAAAGAGTAGGTGTCAATACTCATGGCTCACTCCCCTGTAAATGGGGATAGTGTCTGTCAGTACGCCTTGGGGGCCCCACCATCTTACAATCACAAAATTCAATTGATGAAGTCTTACAATGATGTTTAAGATGTCAGGGGGAACTCACAGGTCACCAAGGACCTCCCAAGGAAAGCACCTTGGACCAGATGGTACAAAGCCCTAAGGTTAACAAAAACCATGTACAGATGGTCATTGGATAAGATGGTGTATTTTGGAATGGTGAGGAGAAATCTGAGCACTTGGTCTAAGGTTCTAATTTTGCGTCGAAACTCAGACTATAAGGGGACCAATATGTTAGCTTCATCTAGCCGATCCTGAAGCTTTGTGAGAAGTGGAGAACAAAACATTTTTGGAGGTTGTTTAGAAGGCTAATCAGCCTGTAGTTTTTAGGTTCACTTCAGTCTCCCTTTTTAAAAATGGGGATAATACGAGCACATGGCTCAAGTTGAAGGAAGATCGGCCCCTTTAAGGATTTAATTTGATAGGGAAATATTGTAAGAAGCCCAAACATCAACCTCAGATTTAAATAAGTCACCTGGGATGGAGTCCGGTCCAGGGGCCTACATCGTTGTAAATTGTTTTTTGACAATTTCCTATCTGTCAGGAGAAAAGAGAAGTCTTTGCAACCAGGGAAATCAACCTGAGGAGTGACAAGAGAAGAATTATCATGTAAAGGGTCAGCAAAGTTTTGAAAAAAGCTCTATCCAGATTACTAGTGGTGTGAAGTGATCAGTCTGGGTAGTAGCCAGACATGACCATAAGCAATGATCCACCAGAATGACGCCTCTTGCTTACGCTGAGCAGCATCAAGCGGATCCAGTCAAAAAGATTAATCCCATTTGCATTGCTTGGCTTTAAAGACCTTCTTATAAAGTTGGTGATCAGTTAGGACAGCAACTGGATTGTGGTCTTTAATCGACCTTAAGAGATGCATTTTGACCCGACCGCAATCTTGGTCATACCAAGGAGACAATTTAAGCGATGTGTTCTGACAAAATTTGTATGGCTTAAGAAAAGATCTTTGAGGGACTGTAAAAAAGAAGATTGATTCGCTAGAATCAACTTGGTAGGGCAAGAAGAAAATTCATCATTAGCGAACTTGGCCAGAAAAAGAGAATACATTTCAGCCAGCATTTCAGGATTGTTTGCTATGGTGGGCAATTTGACGGCCCTTCTATTGTTAGAGACAGCTAGAGATGGTAGTAATTTCACAATGGGGGCTGAGAGGTTTCAAAGAAACACACATAACAGTAATAATTCTAAGACATTATGTCCGCTGTCATCTCCAGTCATAACCTTGAAGTCGTTGATGTTTTTAGAAGTCTGGTGTCGATGATACAATAATAAATACATGATTTCTAGGTGCCCCTCTTGAATGTAAAAGCTTTATAAGACTCGGATCTTCCATTGCAAGCCCCGAGATCAAAAGAAATTGTCAAGGAGGCTAGCTGTAAAGCAGCAGTAGACTAAGGTTTCAGGGAGTCTGCTTGTAGAGAAGGAATGACCAAGGATTTCTCTTTGCTTTCAGTTATAGAGGTTACAAAGTCTGTGGGCTTGTAGGTGGTATTAAAATAATCCATTAAAATCAAACTCCGAGCTAGGATGCAAAGAAATGACGTTATCCATGATGGCAAGGGTCAGAGATTCCTTATTTTTGGGGGCTGTTTGATTGTAAATGTTAAAAACATTAATGACGCTCCCCTTACAAGGGCTAAGGTTAAATATGTCCAATTTTTTCATCGACAGTGAGTGAAAGTTTAATCTAAATAACCAGTCCTCCACAGGGTCCGCCTTGGTTAGGATGGTAGGGCATTGTCACTAAAACTGTATATCTGGGCAAAGTTAGTGACCATTTCAATGCACAATATGCTGCCCTTAAATAACAATGCGCTACCACATGATGTCTTAGTTACATTTAAAAAATGGCTATCTTGTGTCCATTAAAGCTAGGTGGGTCGCGAAAGTTTGTTGTACTAAAAAGTGGGTCAACATTCTAAAATGTTTGGGAAGCACTGATCTAGAAGATTCCACAAACTGAATAAGGTAATACGTGAGCTACTGCAGAAAATAATTAAATAACCAATGCATGCTTCTGGGGTTTCAATCAGAGCTTGAGTCTCAATTGTGACAACGGTTGGAGAGGGTCTGTGCAGGATCATGACACAAGAATAATTTTTGTACTTACAGCATAGCTGTTCTTGTACTGCAGTCTGGTTTGACACTGAACTGGTAATCCTGAAGTAGTTTCTTCTTTTTTTAATTATATTTTTATTTAAAACCATTAAAATACATAGAATTATATCCAAATATACATCCTTTAAAATCCATCAATAGCATCGGAAGGGGTAATAAATAACACCAATTGATCATAAAACAACACCACATCTAATAGTTAATAAGCAGGGGGATCTTAAAAAAAACAACAACAAAAACATTATCAAGCCCTAAGATAACATGAACACCTAGAATCTCAAGACTTAGAACCTGGCATTTTAACATGGATAGTATACTTCATGCAATTTGATCCGTTTTGTTTGGTACCAGTGGACATAAGTCTTGAGATTCTAGGTGTTCATGTTATCTTAGGGCTTGATAATGTTTTGGTTGTTGTTTTTTTAAGATCCCCCTGAAAAACGGATCAAATTGCATGAAGTATACTATCCATGTTAATATGCCAGGTTCTAAGATTCATGAAAAGAAGGACAAATTGAAGAGATACAACAGATTATATACTACCTTTAAAAATCACAGTCAAAATACAATGCCCAGATCTTCTCAAATGTCTTAAGTCCCCCGATTCGTGAAGCATAGGTTCAGTTGCTTCTTTTAACCTGACCCATTTTCTGAACCTATTCTGTTTTAGACAGAATAAGATCCATTCGCCATCTTTGAAGTAGGAGTGATCTGGCAACCGTCATACAGATATATAAAAGTTTAATCAACTTTTTGGGTAGCCGCAGATCTGGGTCATAGCCCCACACTATCCGTCGATCTTTAAACCCAATTGATATCAAACATTCTGTTGCATGATATTCAAAAATATTGTTCCAGAATTTCTGGATTAAGGGGCACTGTAGTATTGTATGAGTCCAATTGGCTGCAGGGTGAATATGGCACCGAAAACGCTGCCCCGATTGATTGGGGTAAACCTTGGCTACAAAGCAAGGAGTTCTATACAGTAGCCACTTGCTGAAATAGAACATCCTTCCCCAGTTAGCCCCTATGACTGAACTAAAATTTAAAGTATTAATTTTAGACCACATATTTGCTGTGATTTCCAGGTCCTCATATTTACTCGATTTTGTTATGGCCTTGGCCTCCAAATCTACCCCTTTAATTGCGGCTAAATGTTTTTTCCAATCCCCAGGCTTTTTAACTAGCCTATCTTCCAGCAGGTCGAGGACTAACTGTTTCTGAACAGTAATCTGAATCAGATCAAGTTTGCTAAAGAATTTACTGAGTATATTATATGACCCAAGGAGGAGGAAATCACCGGGGATAAATTGAGATATTGCGCTTACATTCATCCATCAATTATTCCGGAGAAAATCATTAGTTTATGAAAGCCTGCCTTGGTCCAATTTTGGGTAATTGAAAATGAATCTCTAATACCTGCTGAGGGAAGAAGATCAGCTATTGGGTTTATGACATTAATAACTGGAATGGAACACCGTCTAAAAAATGCCTGCCGTTTATGAAAAAAGCAGGGTAAACACTTATATCTTACTAATTTAGGAGATCTAAATATTGATAGTGTGCAGTGGATCTGATTTTCTTTGCTTATTAAATTCATAAAAATATTAATGAAAAGACCAGACTGTAAACCCTGCTTACATCTGGACATGTATTGTGCAAAATACGCAAAATAGTATTCCTTCAAATTGGGGAGGGCTAAGCCGCCATCCTCCAATTTCTCATATAAAGAGCTAAGTGCGATTCGGGGGATTTTCTTACCCCACAGGAACGATGTAAACATTGCATCTAATTTCTGGAAAAAGTTAACTAACACACAGGGAGTTGTTGAAAAGAGAAAATTGAACAGTGGAAGCACTGACATTTTGATCAGAGTGACCCTACCGAGAATGATTAAAGGGAGAGAATTCCATGGTGTAAATAAATCCTGGACTTTTCGAAGCATTGGGACAAAATTGAAATCATATAGTTCCGAAATAAATGGTGAAAAACGGATCCCTAGGTACCTCTTGGGATTCAAATTCAAGCACGGAAGAATATCGGGGTGTAAAACCCTAGATGCACACCCACACACAATTATTTCTGTTTTTCCAATCAAAAATCTGGAAGGCTTTTGCCCGGACTTCCTCTTCCGGCTTTAGAATAAGCATAATGTCGTTGGCGTATAATTTAACTTTATTCATGGTTGGGAGCGGAGGGCAAATATCCCCATTATTCCCGATTGCTAATGTGAGCGGCTCAATAAAAACAGTGAATAGCACCGGGGATAACAGGCATCCTTGTCTGGTTCCCCTTTTAACTGTTACTTGGCCGACCTGAGTGGCATTGATGATAATATTGGCTTCTGCATTCATATATCATTTCTCAACCAACCCAGTAATCTTGGACGGTATGCCAAATTTCGTTAAGATACAAAATAAAGTCTCCCAGATAACCAAATCAAATGCCTTTTCGGCGTCTAAAAAGAGTATTAATGCTGGAATCTTCCAGGTATCAAAGTAGTCCAGTGCCTCTACTAAGAAATGCATATTGGTTCTGAGCTGCCTTCCGGCTATAAAACCATTCTGATCAGGATGGTTTAAAAGCGAGGTGATCCCATTAAAACGATTGGCTAAAAGTTTAGTAATTAATTCATAGTATGAATTTAAAAGCGTTATCGGGCGATATGAGTTAGGGTCTTCACTATTTTTACCTTTTTTTTAAAAAACGGACTATGTTCCCTTTTCTGAAAGAGAGCGGTATGGATCCTCCTTCAAGAATTGAATTTGCCAATAAGAGGAGCTAATCCACAATTACACTCACGAATGTCTTAAAAACACGGCAGGGAGGCCATCTGGCCCGCATTCTTTACCATTCGGGAGGTTTTTAATAACCTCCCCTAGCTCTTCTTTTGTGAATGGTCTCACGATATTCCTTTTTCTAAGTCTGTTAATACTGGTAATTAATTTTCCTGGAGAACATCCCCCAAAGATGACATATCGATGGTTTGATGTTGACCATATATCCTTTCATAATGTTGTACCATGATATCTCCTACTGCACCCAAGTCTTCCAAACGGGAACCTGAGTGGGGCATCTCAGTGCGACTATTTGATTACTTACAGCCCGTTCCCTTGCCTGCCGTGTCAGAAATCTGTCTGTATAATTGCTTTCCTCATAATTCTTTTGCCTATCCTGCTGGAATAGGAATTCACTCTTATAGTATTTATCGGCCAGGTTCCGTTTAGCCTGATTCAACTGTCGATGGTTCGCCACCGAGGGGCTAGAAAGAAATCTAT
Organism: Lissotriton helveticus; assembly: GCF_964261635.1. NCBI lineage: Eukaryota > Metazoa > Chordata > Amphibia > Caudata > Salamandridae > Lissotriton > Lissotriton helveticus. The sequence goes on along the minus strand of NC_136063.1, from coordinate 1,122,260,627 downwards.
CAAGGGACCTTTGCACTTTTTTCTCAAGTATATGTTTCTACTCCTTCCTAACCCTTGAATTCTCCGCGTCTTTAGAAATAGCAAGCCCTCGGAAAAAGGCTTTAAACGAAGCCCAGACCACATGTAGTGGAGCTGAGCCAAGATTTCGCTAAAAAAACTCTCTGATTTAATAAAAGAGACCCAATCTTCCTCAGATAAGTATTGTCAATTCAGCTGCCATCTTTTGGAGGATTTCTTGTATTCGCCCAATTCCAACCCTAAAATAATCAGTGCATGATCCGAGAACCCACTTTGAAGAATTTTTTGTGAATTAAAAAACAAACGCCGAGAGATAAGAAAAAAATCTATTCACGAGAAAGTTTGGAATCTCCCTGAAAATCAGGTATAAGCGATTTCAGTGGGGAATGCGGTCCGCCAAGGGTCAGCTAAATCAAGCATTGAACTATAACTTTGAACCTATTTAAAAGATTTTTGCTTCAACTGTTTTTTGCGTTAGATGATTAATTTTTGGATTCATTTACAAATTGAACCCCCCCCACTATTAGCTCACCTGAAAGTTGGATTAATGATTGAAAGAATCCCACATATGGGGTGGGATTATTCTCTATTGGGGCATATAAACTAGGGAGCGTCAAAGATCTGTGTTTTAAATTATAGGTGATCCAGCACCATCTTCCACTTGGATCACTCCCCGAGTTAACTACTTCAGCCTGAAATTTCTTACTAAGAAACATCGCTGTCCCCCTGTGGTCTGCGGAGGATGAAGAGAAGCCCCTATATGCAGCCCACGATTTAAACCTTGAGAAATCTGCTATTTTCCCCGCTGGTATATGGGTCTCTTGTATCAAGATAGCCGAAGGATTCTCGGTCTTAATCCAGGCTTCAATGGCTCTCATTTTCCTCTTATTATTAAGGCCATTGACATTAAAAGAAACCACCTTCAGTCACTCCTTATTCCCCATTTGTCATATTTCCAATTTGCCATTACGATATAAAAGGCACACTTCTTTATTCCCTAATAAACTAAAAGAATTCGAACTGCCACTTTACCATGCAGTGTGCACCAAATGGCCAGCTAGATAATTTGTCCTCCCTTCTTGGACGTTCATATTAAAGTCTAAACTATGGTTTTTGTTTTTTCCCACATGCTCCCCTTCCACCCCCGTGTTCCCACCCCTGGCCCATTGTCGCCGGAGCAAATGGCCGCCCCTGCTCAGAACCAGACAACCTGTAATCTACTCACCCACCCTTCTACTGGCACAATGACTTGGTGCCTAGTGCAGCTGAACAGCCCTCCCCCTGCCCTTAAAGAAAAAACACATTTTAACAGCATGAAACATCTTGAAAGAAAGGAAAAAGAATAAAGATGCCAACATAGAATAAACTATAATAATCCTCTCTGGATAAGTAGCTCTTTGCTTTTCCAAATAAAAAAAGTCCGCCTAACTGAAGACTAACTTAAAGCAATTAGGGTTTATCCATAGAGATCTGTTTCAATAACCCCTGCGCATCTGGAACACTGCAAAAGATGTGGAATTTACCCTTAACTAGCACCTTCAGCTTACTCTGCTGAGCTATCATAGCTTGGGCCCCTTGTGCCCTAAACAAATGTAACATTTTGACAAATTCTTTCCGCCTTTTTGCAGTGGAGGCTGGCATGTCTGAAAAGATATGGCATAAAGGCACTTCTGCACAGGAAAACTGTTTTTGTTTAATGGCTCTTGATAAGATCTGTTCCTTGACCCTAAAGTCCCCGAAGTTAACCACGATAGTCTGTGGGAACTTAGCATTAGGTGGGAGGTGTGCTGGGACACGATGGGCTCTCATTATTGTCAGATCCCCATTAAATTCTAGGATGACATTTTTCTTTATAAATGAGTCAATCCAATGCAGCATCTGCTGAGCCTTAATCCCTTCGGAATGTCCAGGATTCGAAGATTTGAGTGCCTGGAATGGTGCTCTAACTCCTCCAATTTAAATGCCAGCGTGGTTCTCTGGGACTGGAAGGTGGTGACTTTGAGATTCATAGATGACACTTGATTCTCCAATTGGGAAATCCTGGTCTTGGCATCCGAGAGCCTTTTCAGGATCTGAGCCATGGTTTCCTCAATCTTTGTTAAGCGGGCATGGATTGCTGTGATCTCAGCAGATTGGGAGGTTTTTAGCTCACACATTTTTCCAAGAATTAAATTAAGAAGACTCTCCGCGTCCCATTGCATAGAAAAAGAGCTACTGCCTAGAGAAGGATTAAGCTGATTTACGTTAGGCCTGTCCCCCACCTGGGAACCCTCTGAATCAACCAGCACGGGCACCTCTGATAAAGTCAAAAAGGACACTTCTGGGGCCGCCGGCATAGAATAATACATGGGCCCTCCTCCAACTGGTGGATTTAACATACCTGAGGATGAAAGGGAGGGGAGATGACTATCAGTCTTGGAGTTTAAAGTTTCCGGGCCCGAGTCCAAAGAATTATCCGCTAACAGGTTGTTCCCTTCCATCTCCTGCTCTGCTTCGGCCAAGAGCCCGCCCTGTGTGGCTTTAAAAAAAATAGGATACTTTCTAACCTCTGTAGATTCCCCCACTGCCCCACCAGGTGTCAAAGTTACTTTAGTGAAAGCAGCAGAGATTGGCGAATCCACCCTTAAGGGTGCCATCTTACTAGGGCTAATGGAGGAGTCCGAGCTGCTTCGTGATGGTCTTGTTTAGTGGCCTCAGCACATGCCATCTCAGCAAATATCGATAGAAGAGGAAGGTCTTTTCTGAATGCGGCTGCGTGGTTTGACCATGCCGTGGCCTGTCCTACTTGTTTTTTTGCTTTTTGACCCAGATTCGGAGACTCAGACTGAGCGACCCCTTTAGCTCCTTTGTTAAGCCTTCCCATAATGTACTGCTCGCGAAGTCCCTCTGCCAGTCGCTACCAAATTTGCTGGCATAATTATTTAAGGGACCTTATGGGACCTTCCCAATGACCCTCAACCAAGGTGAATAAGGAGGAGATCTTCACTTACCCCCTCTTGGTGAGAAACTCTGAGTCCTGGAAAAAGATCTCCAATCCTCGGGCCCAGGGTCTGCAGCGGTTGGCACCCATGAAATCAGACCAGAACCAAAGGTCTATAAAGCAGGGAGAGTCTTTGCAGCCAGCTCAGAGTCTTCAATTTCAGCTACACTACTGGCTCCTCGTGCTGAACGAGACTAATCCGGGACTTCCAGAGAGGAGAAAAATAAAAATCCCTTTCCTTCTCCAACAAAATCGCAGGCCGCCGGTTGCTGGAAGTCAGCCTGCCCGCTGAGGAGTCAAAGAAGCCAGCTTCTGAAGCGCTGCGGCTTTGGGGTATCGGCTTTGTCGACGGCGGCAGCTTTGTGGCTCTTTGCAGCTGCAGCTAGCGTCTGACGTCAAAGGGGAAGTGAGGGGGAGTGGTTGCAGCCTCTCTCTCAGCCGGTCAGCCTCCCGCCAAGTAGTTTCTTCTTGATGATTGTCTCCTGCAGTTGGATAAAGACTGCTTTCGCCATGACTTTTCTAAAGAAGCCTAGGCAGGTGATATAACAGAAGTTGGCCAGTTCTTCCGAGGCCAGAGTTATGTTTTTTTGGAGGGGAGGACATGGCTTGAGGGCATCCATAAAGTCTGTGACTGGAAAGAGGAACGGACTATGCTGAGGAGAGAAGTTAAAGGTATATCTGTGAAGAGATGTGGTTTTGGTAGTATGTTGTCTTCATAAGAGGTGGCCTTAAGTGAGTTCAGGGTGTTGACAGTTCCCGATGTGAGAGGAGGTTGAAGGCTGTCCACCTGATGGTGGAGAAATGGCAAGCAGCCAGTGAGGATGTCAAATTATTTAGCTATCATTTAGTCATAGGGAACAAGGCCAGGAAGATGATGGTTTTCCCTGTGTGTCTTGTGTGAGTTGTAAAACTAGACGGAGAGTATTGTTTCCTTTTGTTAGGCTTGATCCAGGCTTGGGTTTGCTTATGATGTGGTCAAAACTCACAGATCAAGGACACCATTTCCATGCCCATTTATGAGCTGTACAAGTCTCAAATTGCCAGCCAATGCAGAAAGTTGCTGCTTAACTGATTTGTGTGTCAGTCTTTAACCATGAGCTGCAAACCTATTTTGCTTATTATTTTTTATAACATCCATCTTTAGTGATCAATTAATACAAATATTTTGACAACAATTAGGATTCCAATGATAGGCCAATTTCCTGTCTTTGTTGTCCAAATTAGTGTTTTGTCTTAGCCCACATTACTTACATGACCGACTCTGTGCATGACACCATGGATTGTAGAATAAATCATTCAGATTAAGAAGGGGGTGCTAGATTAGGTTGGTATTTATATTTAAGGCTCCCTGTTTTGTGTTTTTACAGATAAATACAGACAGAAACAATGTGTTTTCTGCCTGTATTTATTTTTAAAAGTGGATAAATACAGAAAATTATGCATCTTTTAAGTAATTCTCCTTGCAGTCTTTCATGGATTATAGGCCAGCAGCTGAGCAGATGGACAGCAAGGGAAATTAAAAAACAGGATGACATTTCTTTAAATAACAGAATATGTCACATACATGTATGGTATAATGCTAGTATTTACCATTGAATGTACTGTTAGGTAATATTTGGCAGCTTAAATAGCTAAAAAACGACAGACATCATAGTATGAGTGTGCATCTATCAGTTAAATAGATACGGAAATGTACAGTTTTACAACTTCTTATATACGAAAAACAAAATAAATATGATAAATACAGATAAAATGGCCAAAAAAGAAATACGGATAAATACAGACGGAAATGGCCCAAAAATAAATACCATTAAACCGGGAGCCCTATTTATATTCAAACAGGAAAAACAAATTCCAGAAGGCATGCATTCGTACATCACACCATTAACCCTCTCGCTAGAGTTCACTATATAACAGCGGATAGGGCTAAACTGTTATTATGAGTGGCTTATTTCTATCATTTAACTTTGCTTGCTTTCAGGTAAAGTGCAGCTTTTCACATTTTCAGTGGGGGCGATACAGTGTTGAGCAGTAAAAGGTATTCAGTTGCTGAGTAGCTGCTCTGAGCAAACCTCCTTTCCTTTCCCAGTGAAAAACCACTTATGGATGAACACAATTAAACACAGGAGGAATTACTGGAATACTTATCATAAGCTATCATCAAGGTAAGATTCAAGGAGAACCCGGAGTTTTTAACATAATGTTGCTTCCAAGAATAAATAATGGAAGAAAGGAACAAAAGAGAATAAATAATGAGTCTATAATAAAAAAATCATGGTATGATAAAGAACATAAGAATAAAAGATTATTAGATATACACATTCACTAAAATACTGAGCAACAAACTATGAACTCACTCCTGGAAAACACTAATACCTTTGAGGTAGTAATTATATGCAGATTTCATTTGCCAGCTATTCTGATGAGAAATTGAGGGCACCTTTTGCTTGGGTAAATGATTAGAAATGGTTTCAACACTGCATTTTGGTATTCATTTTTAAAAGTACCACCATTTCAGTAGGGATGGGCAGAATGGAAAATGCTACTTACAGTATGCATCTGTTCTTGGCATGTAGAGCTGCAGATCCACACACTGTGCATAGATCGCCATCTGGTGGTGGGCCCGGATGTTTGCACTTGTTGTATTGGAAAAATCTTTGGAAGTCACGAGATAGGTGACTCCTCCTTTGGACAATAGTGCGCATGGGCATAGACTCCATAATCAGATTGTTTTTTCGCCAAGCGGGGAATTGATGGAGTTTTGTTAGAAACAGAAAGAGATGTCCATGTATGTTGTATCTAAATAAGATAATACTGGAACAGATAAAGATAGCCGGGGAGGTTGGTGGGTGTGTGGGGATCTGCAGCTCTACATGCCAAGAACAGATGCATACTGGGAAGTAGCATTTTCCATTCGAGGCATATGAGCTGCAGATCACACACTGTGCATAGATTGCATAGCAGTACCCCTACTTAGCGGCGACCACCAGTATCTGTTGCAATAGTTTGAAATAGTGTTTTGAGTACAGCCTGGCCCACACTAGCCTGTTGCTTTGCTTGCACATCTACAGAATAGTGTTTTGTGAATGTGTGCGGTGTAGACCATGTAGCTGCTTTCCAGATGTCATCTAAGGAAATGTTCCCTAAAAATGCCATTAAAGTCCCTACCTTTCGGGTAGAGTGAGCTTTAGGGGGAATAGATAATGTACATTTTGCTTTGTGATAGCAAATTTGAATACATTGGACAATCCACCTTGCAATTCCAGATTTTGATATGGGGTTGCCTTTATGTGGTGGTGAGGACACGAAAAGTGGTTTGTGTTGCGAAAAGGTTTTGTCCTGTCAATGTAGTATAGGAGTGGTCTTTTTACGTCTAGAGTATGAAGAGCTCTTTCTGCGACTGTTTGTGGTTGCGAGAAGAATACTGGCAACTCCACAGACTGACTGAGATGAAAAGGAGAAATTACCTTAGGAAAGAATTTGGTGTTTGTTCTGAGAACTACTTTATTATGATGGAGTTGTAAGAATGGTTCTTGAATAGTTAGTGCCTGTGGCTCACTGACCCTTCGAAGGGAAGTACTGGCCACAAGGAAAGCGGCTTTCCATGTAAGAAATTGTAACTCACATTTGTGCAGAGGTTCAAATGGAGGGCCCATTAGTCTTGTGAGAATAATGTTCAAATTCCACACAGTTCAGGGTGGTAACCTGGGAGAAATTATTCTATTGAGACCTTCCATGAATGCTTTGATGGCAGGTACTTTGAATAGTGTTAAGTGTTACCTATTCTGTAGGTAGGCTGCTACGGCAGCTAAGTGTAACCAAATAGATGTGTATGCTAGATTACACCTTTGAAGATGTAGTAGATAACATATGATGTGTTGAATAGACACATCTAGAGGATTGTTGTTGTTGTTACAGTATATGACTAATCTTTTCCACTTGGCTGCATAGCAGGCTCTAGTGGTGTGGCGTCTAGCCTCTCTGATAACGTTCATACAGTCAGGGGGAAGGTTAAGGTAACCAAACTAACACTTCAAGAGCCAGATCCCTAGTTTGAGCTGTGCTGTGTCAGGGTGTCTGATCTCTCCATGGTTTTGTGTTAAGAGGCGTGGGGAGAGGTGTAATTTTTGGTGCGGGACTACTGATAGTTCCAGCAATATTGTGTACCACGGTTGTCTCGACCATGTTGGAGCAACTAAGAGGAGTGTCAGTGCGTGTTGCTGCAGTTTGCGCACCACCACCTCGGTCCCCGATCCCTGGGTGCTGTATTTCGATCAGGTCCCGGGCTCAATCCAGTTTTGGCGGCCATCTTAGGTGGGGGCACATTCGCCGAGCGGTCTAGTCGCCCTATAAAAACAGTCCCTTATGGCTCCGAGCAGCGGACGCGTGCAGCGGACGCACCGGATTCGCGCCGGAGTTTCGCCAGAGTTAAGCCCGTCTGTGCCCGTCCGGGCCCAGACGGGACAAGGGCCAGTTGCTATGCCCGATGCGAGTCCCCTACAAGCTATTAGGATCAGGTACACGAAGGATGAGCTTTTATCTTATAGAATACCGACGTATGACACATGCTGCTATATTGCCAAAGGGGGAAAGCGCTTTAGGGGATGTAGAGTTTGTCAACCAGAACTAGGAGAAACTACCCCCACCACCCTGCGTCGTCTCGCACTGCTGAATTGCAGGTCTCTCCCCTGCCACGCTACGGAGATTAACTCCCTACTCCTGGACCACAAGGTTGATGCCTTGCTTCTTACTGAGACTTGGCTATCTGACACCTCGGGCCCGGACGTGGTTACAGCGTTGGCACCGGGATATTTGATTTACCATCTTGATAGAGGCGTAGGGAGGGGGGGGGGTCTGGCCATTATTTATAGGGAGTCACTGGGCTGTAAGGCACGGGAGGCAGGGGTTAAAGACTGTGAGAGCTGCCAATTCTCCCTCCAATTCTCCCCTACCTGCACGCTGACAGGCCTCCTAGTCTACCGGCCACCTGGGAGTGTGGGCGATTTTTCATCTTCACTAATGGAAACTACCACGCTCCTGGCCTCGGCCTCGTCCAATTTCATTCTGTTGGGAGATTTCAACTGCCATTTTGATGAAGCAACTGACCCACTGGCAACTAATTTGATGAGCGAGTTGAGCGCCCTGCAGATGAAATTGATAAACACTGGGGCCACACATGTTAAAGGTCATCTTTTGGACCCCTTCTTCGCGAATATGGCGGGTATATCAGCTATGCCCCCCCTCGCTCTTCCTTGGTCCGACCACTCATTGATCATGGCTAATTGGGAGGTAAAGTGTGATGACACTCTCCCACTCAGGAAATTCAGAATAGATAGGGCATGGTAAAGGCTCCCTGTAGAGGCCTGGAGTGCCCGGTTGGAGGGCACCCAGCCTGAGAAGGGTCGGGATCCGGTGACTGCAGATGCTACGGCGAGGAACTGGCTGACCAACGCAGTGGACCATGTGCTTCCACTCAAGAAGATGCTTATCAGGGATAAGAGAGTGGGGTCCGCCCCATGGTATACCCTAGAGCTCAGAACCTTGAGAAAGAATTGTAAACGGGCGGAGAGAGTATGGAGGAGGAATTTGGAGACAGATAGCAGGGAAAAATATTGGATGGAATTAAGGACATACAAACTTGCAATACGCGCTGCAAAGGCCTCCTTTTACGGGGAGAGAGTGAAGCACGCTGCGTCCTCATCCAGGGAAGCCTTTCTAGTGATGAAGGAGCTTCTTAAACCGCCTGATCCCATTTTTGTCCACGACAGACCACAGGAAAAATGCCTGGAATTGGCCACTTACTTTAAAGATAAAATTGACATCATTGTTAGTTCTCTCCCCCCGGTGATGGGGACCTCGGTCTTTTTGGAGGACTTGAGCATCTCGGAAAAACTATTAACGTCATTTGGCCCGGTAACCCCAGGCGAAGTACTGAAGGTCCTCGGGAGCTTGAAAGGTGGCTCACCTCGGGACCCAGTCCCAATGCGGTACTTAAAGCAGGCCGCCGTGTCGATAGGAGAGCCCTTGACCGATCTGGTCAATCTCTCCTTCGCTCATGGGACTGTGCCGCCGGACTGGAAAAGTGCGGTTGTTAAAGCGCTTCTGAAGAAGCCTGGCTTGGACCCGCAGAACCTGGCCAATTTCAGGCCCATTTCCTTGCTACCAGGGGTTAGTAAGGTTGCCGAGAGGTTGGTAAACCGTCAGCTATCCAACTTTCTCGAGGAGAATGGCCGGTTGAGGGACTCCCAGATGGGATTCCGACCGGGTCATGGAACTGACACGGCTCTGCTAGCAGTGGTAGAGGAGGCCAGAAGCACTTTGGACGCAGGGGGGTCAGTGGCAGTGATCCTCCTGGACCTTAGTGCGGCCTTCGATACCGTCAATCATGGAGTGCTGATACAACGTCTAGCTGAGTCGGGTGTCACAGGAGTGGCCCTGGAATGGTTGGCCTCTTTCCTGGAGGGGCGTACCTTCGAGGTTTGGGAAGGAAACGCAAAATCCCCTCCCCTCCCACTTCATTGCGGGGTGCCCCAGGGCTCATCCCTGAGCCCCACGTTATTTAACGTGTATATGGCACCCCTGGAGGGTGTGGTGTCTCCGTTTGGCTTTAAGACCATAAGCTATGCGGATGACACCCAGCTAGTGGTGGGTCTGACCCAGCTGGAGAAACAGCTCGAGACGCTCCATTCATGCTTGAGAGAGGTGTTTGACTGGATGTCCAGGTCAGCGCTCAAATTGAACGGCTCAAAAACTGAGCTGATGATCTTGGGCCAGTCAAGTTTTGCCCTCTCGCCGAGCAGTTGGCCCAATTGCATGGGCACCCCGCCTGACCAAAAGAAGGAGATTAAGAGCCTGGGGGTCTGGCTGGAGCCGGATTTGTCCTTTAGGACACACGCCAAGAAGGCCGCTGGCGTGTGTTATGGAATGCTCCGGTCGGCCCGTAAGGTTCTTCCCCTGTTACCAGAACTCTCCCGGAAGCTGTTAGTCCAAGGTCTAATCATCTCACGCCTGGACTACAGTAATGCGCTCTTTCTCGGAGCCCCGGAGTCAACGTTCAAGATCCTGCAACAAGTGCAGAACGCGGCAGCAAGGCTGCTGCGGAACGTTCCGGCCAGGCAGTCAGCCAGGCCTGCGTTAAAAGCACTCCACTGGCTCCCCGTTAGAGAGAGAGTGACCTTCAAGGCTCTCTGCATTGCCCATAAGAGCATACAGGGGAAAGGACCAGCCATTCTGAAGGACATGATTCGGCCCTACAAGCCCACAAGAGCTCTACGCTCTGACAACAAACACCTCCTTCAGATAAAGCGAATTAGGAGAGCCCGTTCAGGTGGCAGGAGTTTTTCCATCCATACAGCTCGCGCCTGGAACTCCCTCCCATTCTCACTACGTTCTGAATCAAATCTTCTTAGGTTCCGGAAACTTCTGAAAACTTACCTATTCCCAGAATAAGTGTAGCTCTTTCTGCTCTGTTTTAGCAGCTGGCTCTAGGTCTCTATAGGCGCTGGGATGCCCCTGGGTAACCGTGCGCGGTACAACATTCGTTAATAATAATAATAATAATAATAATAACCAGTGGAATGAGTGGGGGAGGCAAAAAAGCGAACGCAAATTTGCCTGACCAATTCATCCATATCGCATTGCCCTTGGAAAATGGGTGTGGATATCTGGCGGCTTAGCTTGGGCATTTTGCGTTGTAATGTGTGGCGAAGAGATCTATCTCTGGCAGCCCCCACATTTGGAAAAATGGTTGAAGAACTTGGGGATGAAGTTCCCACTTGTGAATGTGTTGCGTCTGACGACTCAACAGATCTGCTATGTTGTTCTGGACTCCTGGAACGTGTTGGGCTAGGAGAAAAATGTTTTGAAGAAAGGCCCATCTCCATATGCTCTGAGCTAATTGAGAGAGCTGTAGGGAGTGTGTCTTCCTTGTTTTTGTATGTAGTACATTGCGATCATGTTGTCGGTGCGGACTAGGACAGCTTTGCCTGATATTTGTTTCTTGAATGATTTTAATGCTTGAAATATGGCTAGTAACTCTAGATGATTGATGTGGAGTAATTTTTGTTGAGGTGTCCATGTGCCCTGCATGGTATGATGTAACAGATGAACTCCCCAGGTGGAGAACGGTGCGTCCGCTGTCAGCACAATTTGTGGAACCGGCTCTATGAACGGTCGCCCTTTGGAAAGGTTTCGGGTGTTCCACCACTGCAGAGATCAATGCGTGTGGCCGTCCACCAACACCAGATCTGTTAGTTGACCTTGAGCTTGGTTCCACTGTTGTGCTAAACATTCCTGCAGGGACGCATCTGGAGTCTTGCGTGAGGTACAATAAATATGCAAGAGGCCATCATCCCTATCAATTGCATGAACACTCGAGCTGGACAAGAGTGTTGCAGCTGGAATTTTGTTATGAGACTTTGTATGCTTGCTATTGTGGGTGGACTGGGATATGCAAGCTCTTTTGAGGTGTTTCTTGTGGCACCAAGATACTGTTTGTGGGACGGTTGTAGGTGAGACTTTGCGTGGTTTATGGTAAACCCTAAGTCGTGAAGTATTTGGATTGTGGCGTGTGTGTGATGTACACACTGGTTGCATGACTTGGCTTTAATGAGCCAGTCGTCTAAGTATGGGAAGACGTAAATTTGTTGTATTCTTAGGTGAGCTACAACTACTGCCAGACATTTTGTGAAGACTCTGGGTGCTGTGGTGACTCCAAATGGGAGTACCTTGAATTGGTAATGCTGCCCGCACACTACAAACCTTAGATATTTCCTGTGAGCAATGTGAAGGAGAATATGGAAGTAGGCGTCCTTGAGGTCTAGGGTGGCAAGGAAATTGCCTTATGCGAGAAGAGGAAGGACCTGTTGAATTGTGACCATGTGAAAATGGTTTGATTGTATGTAAAGGTTTAGGGGTCTGAGGTCCAAGATGGTTCTGAGGGTTCCGTCCTTTTTGGAATGAGGAAGTACAGGGAGTAAACTCCTGTGTTTTGTTGATGCAGGGGAACTGGTTCTATTGCATGTTTAGGTAGGAGGGAAAGCACCTCTTGCTTCAGCAGCGATAAATGCTCTGTTGACATTGGGCGCTGTCTGGGTGTTACGTTTGGGGGGTAGAGGTGAGTTCTAGACAATAACTGGATTGAACTATTTGTCTCACCCACCTGTCGGTAGTGATGTTGTTCCAGACAGGGAGGAACTGTTGCAGTCTTCCCCCGACCGGAGTTGAATGGTCTGGAAGGAGTGGAGGGAAGTCATTGGGTGGGGATGGAGGCGGAGCGAGTATTGTTGGTCTTGCCTCTACCTTTGTGGTGATAGCCTCTGTAGCCTCCTCTATGATAACCTCTGGTAAATGATGTCTGGGTGGGACTTTTGTAGGAGGTGGAGGGGTTGTCAGAGGAATAGCCTCTGGAGGTGACCCTATAAGAGGAGCGACAAAATGAACGTCTGGGAGCTAGCGATTGCAAGGCTCCCATTGATTTAGCCGTGTCGGTGTCTTTTTTCATCTTCTCTAGTGATGAATCCACGGCTGGGCCAAATAGATGTTGCTGATAAAACGATTGGTTGAGTATCGTAGTCTGTACTTCTGGTTTAAACCCTGAAATGCATAGCCATGCATGTCTACGTAAAAGGACACTTGTGTTGATGGCTCGGGAGGCGGTGTCTGCCACATCTAGAGCGCAACGAATGGAGGTGTTTGTTATAAGTTTACCCTCCTGTATGAGGTTGTTGGCTTTTGTCTTGTATTTGTCTGGAAGGTGTTGTAATGGGGTCTCTAACTCATCATAGTGTGCCCTATCATATCTAGCCAGCAAAGCTTGTGTTGGTGATGCGCCATATATTGGCTGCTTGTGACGCTGTTTGTTTGCCAGATGAGTCCAAGAGTTTTGACTCCTTATCGGGAGGCGGAGCATCGCCTGACGTTTGTGAGTTGACCCTTTTTCTGGCATTGGAGACCACTAAGGAATCCAGTGGTATGAGTCCTTTGATGTACACAGGGTCAGCTGGGGCAGATTTGTATTTCTTTTCCATTCTGGGGTTAATAACCTTAGCTCTAACAGGATCATTGAACACCTCAGGTGCGTGTTCAATTACCCCTTTTAACATAGGGAGAACAGAAGTGGACCTTTGAGATGTGTCAAATGTGTACATTAAAAAAATCTTCTTCCACAGGATCTGTGTATAGATCTACCCTGTGATATTGTGCAGCTCTATGAATCAGTTGATTGAAACCCATAGTGTCCTCTGGCGGTGAAGGTCTAGAGGGATAGATATCATCTTGTAGCACATTAGGGACATCTGGTGTGCCATAATCTTCCCCTGGGGTATCAGGATGACTAGGACCTCGGAAAGGTTGATCGTCTCCCTCGTCTCCCGTCCCCAGCTGATTCATCATCGTCCAGTGGTGAGGGTAGTGGGGAGGGTGTAGGGGAGTGGTGTGGTGGGGGAGGTGGAGGTATAGATGGAAGAGGAGGTGGAGAAGGAATTCTGAGCGGAGATGTTGCAATGTCTCTCTTCTTTGTTGGAGATGGAGCCGGTACAGGCATATCCATAGGTCTTTTCTTAGAGCGGAGAGTCAGTTGACCTGTTTTTGGGTCTTTTAGAAGCGTTTTTTTGGCTTGAACCTGGTTGAAAAAGCTCTTCTTGTGGAAGTTGGTCTTACGGTACCGATTTTTTCGGTTCCGAATGATTGCATGGCACCGAATCTGAAGCCGGTTTGCATTCTTTAGGCTAGGAATTGTGAGGTTTCTTGAGTTCCGAAGGAACCTGTGAAACCAGTTGTTTTTGGATTCCGAGGGTTTTCTGGGTTCCGAAGGTTCAGTGTCTCTACTCTTCGGAGTCAGCTTTTTGCTCAGTTCCGATTATTTTTTCGGAGTCGAGGGGTCGGTATCAGTAGGTTTCGGTGCTGAGTGCGCCGATGTGGAACCAGTGTTCGGCACGGAAGGTAAGGACAGTTTCTTTTTGGGTGCCCGGGATTGGGTGTCGGCACTGACGGTGGCTGACTCGATCCAGAGTGGCCTGAAGGCTTATTTGTGGACCTTTGTCGGGCCCGAAGGCGAGACGTGGGAAATATTGTCCCGTTGTGCACCCAGACCCGAAGGTGAAGGTGTTACCGAAGCCTTTTTGGAGCTGGGTGGAGGGAGGGGGTCGGGTCGATGTCTGTACTTATGACCCGCTGCCCTGGAGTGATGTCTTCGCTGTCGGAGTCGTGGGCTTCGGAGGCGCTGACAAGGCCTTCTTCGAGCTGCTCTTGCACATCGACGCCCTCCTGGAAGATGTCTTCGGAAATGGATGTCGACGATCGAGCCATGCTTCTTCAAGCTCGACGATCCTGGATTGTTTTCTTGGAGCGGAAAGAGGCACAAGCTGGACAGTCTCTGGCCTCGTGCTCCGGCGAAAGGCAGAGGTTACACACCTCATGAAGATCTGTGTGTGGAAACTTGGATCCACATTGAAGACTCTTTTTAAAAGGAGTCCTTTCCATGATCCAGGTCTAATGGCGTAGGTAGGCCCAGAAGGCCTGCGTCGACGACTGGAATCGACGACTTCGAGCTTGTAGAGATGCGCGTCGATTAGGGAACGCGATTGAAACAATACTGGAGAAAAGGGTTAAGGATCTCGTGTCGAAAGTTGGATCGGTAACGGCACCGAAATGGAGTGCGATAAACACATCAGAGCTTGTTAGCGGGGAATCTATCTCGTGACTTCCAAAGACTTTTCCAATACAACAACAAGTGAAAACATCCAGGCCCAACACTAGATGGCGATCTATGCACAGTGTGTGGTCTGCAGCTCATATGCCTCGAACATTCTGTTCTGCCCGCGAAATTGGCAAAATTTAGGCGACTCCACATTACTCTTGCAACACGGAGTACGGACCAAATTCCGCCAATCGCCATGTGGCAGAATTTTTTCTCCCTTGCAGCTCCAAATGATAAGTTGGTGAGCAATATTTCTTGTCCTCTAGCGTGGTCGCTATGACGACATCTGGTGAGATTTTTCGAACGCTCAACTCGAAAATCTACAGGAGCTGCAGCAACATTTACTTGAAATGCTGCACCATTGGTGCACTGCGTGGTGTCATTTGCGCTGATTTTCCAGCACAGAACATGTTACCGGTGCTAAATCACAGCGGGCATGCCTATTTCCGCCCGTTGGTTGAACTCCTCCAGATCTCACTGAGTTTTTATGAATTCCACTCAGTAAAATTCTGCAAGTTCCACCCATCCCTACATTTTAGCACATGCCACAAATATTGTGTAGCTAACTTCTATTAAATGTTCCCCATCAACAAAAACATTCAGGTACACTTTCGAAAATAGTTAATTTATTTAATCTCTACAAGTCATCAATTGCAAGCAATAATACCCTACTTGGTCATCATTTTATTAAAAGAAGTTGAGTGACATTCTACTTTGTGGCAGCAATTCAGAGCTAGTATTTACACTCCAAGACTTAGGAAGTTTACCTTCTGTCAAAGTTTGACATGTCATATTCAAGAGGACAAAGGAGCATACATTTTTTTTTTTTTTAAATATCAGCAGATCTAAGACATTAAAAGCAAATTCGAGTGGAGTGGGCCATAAGAAATAATAGTTAGATCAATATGGGACGCCCGATGTGAACTGAACTTAAGGCGATGCACAATTAAATGAATTTGGCTATGATTTTAAAGGTTATGTATATGCCAGGGTCGTTTTTCTCGCTACTTATACATTGCTTTTCTTTTATATTCAAAACAAACAAAAAAATGTTCCACAATAAAATAAAACGAATATATACTTTTGCCTTTCCGTAAATCAATTCAAATGTGGAAGTGCTAACTTTAGGTATGTTTGAAATACGGCCTAAATTTAGTATATACTTCTTTTAGGAACATCATAGGAAGGTAGGCAATGTGTGTGTGCTAGGAGCAAAGGGGGCCCTCTGTGTAATTCTACTGAAGAAAGACAGTTTAGGGTTTGATTTAACTGGCAGGGATGCCATTCACTACACACCTATGACAACGACAGTATTTAGCACCTTGGTATAAAACTTTACTCAAGGCACAACAATTGACATTTTGCCAGTTCTTATGAATACACACTTCTCTGCATCATGATAGACATTAACACGGCAGGATAACTCCAGCATATTAACAGGTAAACCTAGAAAATGGATGTTCTGTACCTGCACTCAGTCCACTTCTGAAAAATATCCAGCTCCATAGGCTCAGTCTGGCCGGGCATGAACCGGAATTCAGACACTAGTTCTGGTGTGTGATCTGGGGGGTCGCACTCTCCAAGCTCAGCTGAAACCAAACCGAACAGAAATACAAATTAATAGACACAGCCAACAGTACATTATTATTGTTCCATTCGCAAAGTAGGAACTAACATACTCACAATAGTAGAGTCACAGCTCTTTCCTATATTTTATATTACCAAACATCCACCCTAATAAATATAGCACTTCAATTTACAGATTTAAGCATAATGCATTTCATCGAAACTACACTTACAATGCTATTACATGGAGTTATTTTTACTTGTAGTGCATCACTGCTTATTCATTAATGTAGCAGTAGTCACGCTCGTTTGCCCGAAGGATATTTGTACTTAACTTTTTTTTATGTTTGCAATCCGGCATAACTACAAGTAATTCTGAAAAGGAGGCACTCCGCGCATTGAAAACCTGTCAAATAAGCCACCCCAGTGTATTTAAGAGTTGCGTTTGATAACTTATTAACCAACTTCATAATTTTCAAATTGAATGTTACAACAAAATATATATTTTTTGTCTACAAATCACATCAACAGGATGCATAACTATCTGTGCACAATGTCACCTAAGATAACTGTACTAAAGCTTAAGCCAGAATGCTTGTACATCTTTGTATTGAGACTGATCTGTACAGGCCGTGTCATAAAGAAGCATTATGTAGGAAACAGCGACTTCACATCGTGACCCAACCTTCATACATCGGGACCACAGCTTCTCATATTTATGATACGGTTCATATCTCAATACAGTATATGGGACAACTGACAACTTTTTTAAATTTCAGGTGGCAAATAATTTGTGCCCACTAATGATATTTATGACGAATATAGCCGTACCCGAATAAATATTGATGTTGCCATTAAAACAATTTAATTATGATGTTTAGAAGTGTAGTTATTAACGTCATATCGTTATGCCACATTTTCGCTGGGAGACCATTTTATTAAGCTGGATGCAGTTTCGAATATTTTCCTCATCCTGCTTCTGCTCATTGCCCCTCACAATTAAGATCACCGTACAAGTCTTCTCAACCCACAGTTTTCATGGAGCACAGCACATTGTGACGCAACTGGTTCGATTTCTTAGAGAGCATGTACTGTGAATTAAACTTTAAATCGTGTTCCTGAAGTATCTTTCTGAATGACGCTTCCACTGGAAGCGCTGATGCAGGCTTGCCAGCACATTAGTGAATGAGTCTGAGAATGTTCTATATTGTGTTTTGCATCTCTGGACTGCTGCTGCTGTGGAAGTTAATGAAAGATTTATTTTTCTTTAGATATGGATTAGTGTTATACAACTGTTAATAATGATCTTGATTCTGATTTGTCCGATATGTGTTATCGCTAGTCATGCCATGCTGAATCTGCAGTTTTTTCTCATTGCTTATGAGTAAAATGTGAATAAAAACCCCTGGTTTTGGGTGAGATCGAGACCCTTCCTTTTCCTCTGGACATGCGGTCAGTGTTCCTTGTGAATCAGATAGATAGAACTTAGATGACGTCCCATTTCTGCCAGAGACTCTGTCCTGTTTATTACAGAGAGACTTTTCATTTTCCTCATTGGCCTCTATCCCTTTACAAAGAGACTTTTTCTTTTCCTCCAGGGATGAGGTCTATTCCATTTATGATTTTTTGCTGCTTACTGAGACTTGAATTAAATCTGATTTCTGGCTATGTACCCTGTATCTGAGCCTTCTGGCATTTACTGCATCTCTCTGTACCGCCTATTTTGAGATCTTTGTAGTACAACTCTCACTTTTTATTGATCTAGAACTCAGTTACTGAGTGGTCCTAGTCACTATTTGATTTACTCCACTAATTGTTGGGCCAGATGCTGTGCAGAGCAGGGAAATCTTATTGCTGGATCAAGAGTTCCAGAGGAAGGTTTTGGGGGTGTTCGAAATATTAGGGCTCAGTATTGGGGTTCGGAATCCCAAACAACTTCCAGATATAAGCTAAATTCTATACTTTGAAACAATGGCAAACATAAAATTCCTTTTCTTTAAAAGAAAAAAATAAAGTATATGATTCAAATTAAAAGTTGACTACAACCATTTGTTATCCTATCCCAATGAAGTGTTTCAGACAGCGAGTAACTTGCCAACAACTTTGTCTATGTTGCTAATTTATTGTTTAAGCTCTGTACAAAGACTTCAATATTGAAGTTTAATACCCGGAACTGAACAACTTTTTGCGAAAATCTGTCGCATTCCTAGACAGCAGGAAGTTACATGGATGGTAGAGAAGATGCATCCATCTCTAAGGAGAGATATCTAAAAATAAATCACAATAAGGTGGCAGGGACATTTTAGAAGTTGTTTTAATATGAGTAAACAGCAAAACGATCTAATGTGCTCAAAAACAGTTGTGGAATAAAAGAAAATTCTCACCTTGTAGACACCAGGCAGCTAATTCCACTGCAGTTTCGTACGGGCATTTTAATCTGCACAAAAGAACACAGCAACTGATGATATGGGTATTTTCCAAATATTTTACATTCTGTTATTCAACAATTAAAACAATATTTAAAAGACATTTTTGACAGCTGAATGTCCAATTGAGCTTTTTAAATTTTTCTTCACAATAAACCAACTTCCAGCATGAATAAGGGTAATCTCACATACTATGGTGTTGGTGTTTACTTCAACAAAATTATTTGAGATTGGTAAAAATGTCATGGGGCAGTGATCACTCATCCAAAATGACCCGCAAACTGTTGAACTAGTGCCCTCTATCATTTGAATTTAATTAGGAGGGCCTAACACAGTGATATGCTATTTATCACACCTGTTAAACACATACCAAGTGAATCAGAATTTAACTGGCACGTTAAATAGCATCCATTACAAACGAGCGTTCAGAAATGGGGCCTACCATTTAGATTTGACGTTTTGGGCACCAAGTCCTGCATGTTCTGGTATTTAGTTGAAATGTATTAGGAGTCAGGGATTCCGATAATTTATAGTTAGGATAAACACTGCCACTTGCACCCCTACACAAAGACATTTGAACAAGAACTGTCCAATAATGGAGGCATCCGTAATCAAGACAATAAAAGCATTGGATCTGAAAAAGTTGTAATAACTCCAATGCCAAGGGTCCAGATGGCTAATAAAAGAGAGTATGGCATAGTGGGCCTCTGTTTTAGCAGCTTTTCATCACCTATAATATCAAAGAGATCTGGAAGTGATCTCTTATAGCTTCTATTTTCAGGAAAAAGGTTGACCCCCAGCATCTTTTCCTATGTCAAAGTTCTCTCAATGTTTTGCCCTTCAGTTAAGATGTTTTTCACAAATACTGATGGACAAACTTGACAAGTGGCTTGAAAGTAACATCTTTACATTTATCCAAACTAGTTTTGCTATAGTAGGTCAACTGGGACCAATGCAGTTGCCACTTACTGTCAAGACACCATGTGCATGCCCTAGACACTCTCTCATTGTACTTTGGTCCAGTTGGACCAATTGATTCTCTCGTTAAAGGTCTTGCAACTGGTATTTTCTTCTCCATTGATCAACATATTAGCTGATTTTCTTCGTATGACTTAGGTCCTACTGCCCAAACCCATCACATCTACTGGGACCATTACACGGGTTTTTCCACTACAGGATATATATATAATCTTAGATGCCTTGCTAAAGGTAGGCATATCTTTTTCCTCTCCTCACGGTGGAAATATATAAGGTGGGTGTCATGCAGTATGCTGATGACCTGTTGCTGAGCGACCGTAAGTGGAATGGAAACAATAGCATCTTTTAAACTTCTATCTTGAGCTTGCCTGCCACAAGGCCCTCCAAGTAAAAGTCAGAAAAACTCAAGTGACGTTTGGTAAAATAAATTCAAGTAATAGGTGGTAAAAGCAGTGCTACATCACCTGGGTACATATACTTAGTTATTAGCAGACAAAATCTATAATCATATTTTTAAGGCCTCCCCTGTACTGACATTAATTCGAGGTATGTGCTTGACAGGGTGATACATCTAGAAGATAAGTAGGCGTTGCAGGCAATATCTAATCAGTGTGAATAACCCACCAATGTGATACTCTTATTTGTATTTTTAACAATTTGTCCTATTGTATCAACTTTTGGTGCAGGTTTGAATGTATGTATATCTCTGAAATAAAGTTTACTTTTTAAAACCAAGAACTAACTAAATAAGGGAAGATCTTGTACGCTTTGATGTAAAAATGGTGACTAACATTTAGCACTGGTTTAGGGCTTGAAATAGAGCTTAGGAATTGTTATGCTGTAGTCCAATGAGCTCTTCTCAAGCTGGGACCCTTTCTCCATAAGTTTTTTTCAAATAATCCTCCTGAGTACGAACTGGTGTATTGCTCACACTCCAAGTAGTAGGCAGCAGCTTTTATTCATTCATTCAAATAATCTTTATTTCGGTCATAAACCTTAAAAGATACAAACATACAATCGATTAAAACAGCATTATGACTATGTACATCAGCATTGGAATAAAAATACTCAAATATCATAAAAACTAAGAACATAGTTAATAAAAAGAGTAAAAAAGTTAAAAAGGAAACAAGAAGTACAAGTAATAAGCTAACGGGATGCATGTATCACACCTCAGTAAGGACTAAACAAAAGTGTCAGCGGGAAGTATTATTAGAACATTGGAATGTTGGGAGCTCCATTGAAAACAATGGAGTGCTCTGGGTTTATAATGGCTGGTATAAGCCTGGAGCTCCAACATTCTAATATTTCTTTGTTCACAGCTCTGGCTGTGAACAAAGGCTTCAGGCAACCTGAGGGGATTCCAATCCCTTCACGCTCCCAAAAGGCTTTGTTTTTTTTGTTAGAACATTCTGTCCTCTAGTGACAGAATGTTCTAATAGCCTTATAGCCCTTCGTAGATGGGCTATACTGCTATTAAAGTCCCTCTCCCTTGTTAAAGGCCCTCGCCTTCGGCTCGGGGCCTTTAACGCTGGAGAGGGCCTTTAATAGCCGGTATAGCCCTCTACGGCGGATTATAAGGCTATATTAATAAATGACCAGTGCCTGCGCCACATAGCGTACAAGAAACGGGAAACTGAAAATACAACAGGCGGAGAGGTATCACATTTTAATATTGTAAATGTCTGATGATACTGTTTGAACCCCAAGTTTCTACACAGTTGGATAAGCCAACGCTGCCTAAGAGACTTATAGCATGGGCAGAAGAAAAAAACATGGGGCTCAGTCTCCTCCTGTACACCACACGCTGGACATTCTAGCAGCTTGGGATGGGACCATTAGTGAGAAAAAACCCTAAATGGTAGCGTACCGTATCTAAATTGCACATAGAGTTTCCTCGCTCCACTAGGCAAGATCTCATCAAAAATGGCTCTAATTTATACTCCTCTTTAAGACTAAGAAACTCTGTGGTTAAAAGACTCAAAGTAGAGTTACTGAGGATATCCGCCATCTGTTGATTATGATAGCATTTCACCAAGTCAGCGTGTGACATCTCTGCACAGGCAAGTTCAGGGTTGCTCCAGAGATCCAAATTACCTAGCCTCTTAGTCTCATTATTTATAGAAGCAAACGACTGGAGTTTATCAGTCCCAGGAAGTCCCATGAGTTCTTTAGTATCAGATCTAAAATACTTCAGTCCTGGAGTTACCCACAATCTGTGCCAGTATATTAAAGGGCGTAGGCCAATTTCTTCATCTATTGGTCTAATTCCTAAATCCATTCTCAAAGGGGTAAGGGGAGTACTAGCCGGGAGAGCCAATAAAGATCTCAAGAAACAATTTTCTGCCTTGAAAATACATTCAGTCGAGCAGTGTCCCCACAGTTCCGCCCCATATATTGTAGCTCACTTATCTTGTGCTTTGTAGATTTCCAGAATGGAGGCAACTGGTTTAGAGGTGGATTCCCTATGCGATTTTAGGACACCTCCCGTAGTCTGTATCAACCTAAGTTTGGCCTTGGCAATCTGGGGACCCCACTCCATATTATCTGTGAGCATGACACCCAAATATTCAAATAGAGTTACCCTTTCCAGAGTGATGCCATTTAAAGAAGGGTTGGGGCGGGTGGTCTTTGGTGGATTACAGATTATATACACTGTCTTGTGTGTTGATCTCCAACCCCCTTTTCTTACAAAAGCTGGTAAAACTGTCTAGAGCACGCTGTATTCCCATCGAGGATTTTGACAATAGAAGGGTGCCGTCAGCAAACATTAATGCCACTACCTGTTCATTTCTTATTTTCGGGGCATCGATGTCTTTGACCCCCATAAGGTGGACAATTAAGGCATTGATGAAAAGACAGAAAAGGGCGGGGGCCAGCACACACCCCTGTCTCACTCCTCCATTAACCGAAAACCTAGGTGTCAAAACACCCTTTGCCACTCCTAACTTGGGCAAAAAAAATTCTGTGAAGTCTCCTGATAATATCAAGGAGATAGGCGGGGATCCCCATGTCCGCCAATACCACCCACAGGATGTCCCGATGTACGAGATCAAAAGCCATCTTAAGGGCAACAAAAATTATGTAGAAGCTGCCACCCTCTACTTTCATCGTTTTCCAATACAAAAATTGCAATCTAAGAAGTTGGTCTACGGTGGATGTTTTTTTCCTAAATCGGGCTTGATATGGGCTCAATATCTCATATTCCTCCATCCAAGTCTGGAGCCGATCGAGGATAATCCGCGTGAAAAGTTTTTGGCTAACGTCGATCAAACTAATCGGACGATAGTTTGCAGGGATTAATGGAGAGCCCCTTTTAAACACTGGTACAATCTCACCCCCCAGTCAGGTTTCAGGTATAGGGGAGCCCTGGAGTATAGCATTAAACATCAGGCAGAAGTATGGAGTCCATACTGCTGGTTGATCCCTAAAGAGATCCCCGGGCATTTTAGCAAGACCAGGTGCTTTGCCTGCTGGGAGTCTCTTAATCGCACCTTCCACCTCTAACTGTGTGGCTCACTGGTTAGAGGAGGCAGACCCTTAAGCAGAGGTCAGACCCGGGACCAGGGTTCAATTCCCGACGCGGCAGGGTCTTGAGCCCAAATATCCACGGACTCGATAATTCTCGTTTCGGTGCCTACTCGAGTCACGGGTTCACACTCTGCAGCTCTGGGCATTAGCTTGCTTAATCTCCACTACGGCCCCCCGCGGCGGGATGCCTGGCTTTCACCTTGGGGATGCCCAGTACGGGTATCTCACAGGGAAAAGCCAGGACGGGTTCCCAAGGCAAGCGCCGAGATGCCTACGGGTAATCGAGCGCTATATAAGAACGCTTAATAATAATAATAATAATAATAATTGTACCTACATCAGTTTTAATTCTGGGCAGTGCGGGAGCATTTTCAAGACTATATGCAAAGTCGATATGTTCTTTCTGGGAGATTGTCTGCGACATGGAAGTAACCACTTCGGTCGATTTTGGAACTCCCTTCCTGATAACCTTCGATCTTCTCAATCTTACTTGGAGTTCCGCAAAGGTTTGAAGACCTGGTTTATCATTAGAGCTTTTGAGGTCTAATTGTTACCCTGTTTTGCTGCCGACTGCTTTAGCGCCATGAAACCTTTTTGGTATACGTGTGCTCTACAAATTTCCCCAACTTCAACTTCGAATACAGCGCCCCAAAATGTTCCATCCACTTCTCAGGTGCAATATTCCGCTCGTCTGCCACTTGACCATAGCCACTGCCAGTCTCACTATTGCCCACAATTCCCGCATATTCCTATTCCCCAGAGCGCTTTTTATACTGTCCCATTTACTATTTTGCCAGAGCTGTTTAGCCTCTGTAATCACCTGCTTATACTCCTGCCTCCTGAGTTTTATTTGTCTCCTATCAGGGGCTTTAATTGACTTGATTAATAGAGACTTTGCCATCTTACACTTATGATCAAACCACGATTGGGTCTTCTGGTTTGACCTGGATTTAGTAACTATTGGGTTAAGTAGGTCTGCCAATTCAGCCACCAGCCTGCGTGTAATTTATAGATTTAACATCACTTCCTGTCCATGCTCAATGAAACCACTTACCTCCACAAAAAGCTTATGAACAACTAAATATAAGGCACTCATTTTATCTGGGGATTGTTTTATCATGGATGTATGACGTTACAACGCACACTTTTACAACGCATACCGTTACAACGCATTTTTTACAACGCACGCCATTACAACGCATACCATTACAACGCATTCTTAAAAAATACCTTTACAACGCATTCCACTACAACGCATACTACATTTACAACGCATACCATTACAACGCATTACTTTACATTGCATATAAGGTAAGTGTTGGATAGTGTAGGGGTTAAAATTACTATTCTAACTCCAGGTGGGTGCAACAGTAGGGAAAGTTTTGGATAGTGTAGGGGTTAAAATTACTATTCTAACTCCAGGGGGTGCAACAGTAGGGTAAGTGTTAGATGGTAAGTTTTGCGTTGTAATGGTATGCGTTGTAAAGACTGCGTTGTAATGGTATGCGTTGTAGTGGTGTGCGTTGTAGTGTTGTGCGTTGTAATGACTGCGTTGTAAATGTATGCGTTGTAATGGATGTTGCGTTGTAAAAGTTTTGTTGTAATGGTAGTGCGTTGTAAAAGTTGCGTTGTAAACGTTGTATACCGTTTTATCATGGGCCATTTAAGCCTTCTTCTGTCATTAGAGAGAAGCAATACACTTTCCTTACTAGTGTTTTCCCCAGGGGCAATGCCTATCGCAGGAAGTCTTAAATTTAAGACCGGGGCATTATGGTCGCTTTCATGGCGTACAAAAATCTCAAAATCAATGACCCGGGGGGCGTGTCCAAGATGGCGATCGTGTAGGACGTGCTTTCAGTCCCTCCGACGCCGCACCTGCTTCAGCTTTGTCCAGCATCCCTCCAGGCCCAGCATAGGCGAGGCCGCCCTGTGATTATTTGCTCTGGTGCCGGTTGGGAACCTTTTGAGCCGCCTGCGGACCTCCGCGGACCTGTCGGAGGGGAGATCGGCCCCTGCCCGCTGGGAGGCCTGCCGCGTGGCTGGACCGTTGGAGCCGGGGCCTTGCGTGGCTCGCTGCGGCGGCTCGGGGGACCCTTCCTGCCACGACGGTGACGGCCGCTGCTTGAGGCTCTTGAGCGACACCCCGGGAGGTGGCAGCCGCTTCAGTTCCTCCCCGCTTTCAACCCGATGGCCTCCTTGCTGTTCCCCGGGGTGTGCCCCCGGCCGGGAACTGCCGACGGGCCGGCGAGGCACTGTAACTGAGGCCGGGGATTGGAGATCGGATCGGGCCTGACGCCGCAACCTCAGCCCATCCCGACGGCGTGCTGGTCGGACTCTGACGTAGGAAGGGTCGGCCACAATCTTTGCTGCCGGGGGCCGGGCCCCCTCTTGGCGACTCCTGATCCCCGACCGGGGGAGCCTCGGTGGGCATCGGAGAACCCGGGACGTGGGAGCGGGGCCTTCGCCCTATCCGAGGCTGAGCTGAGGACCCGGATCCGAGAGAGAAGCCCGCCTGCCTGCGCGGAGTACCTGGGGTGCCCGCAGTCCGCGGAGCCTTCTTGCTGAGTGGTGCTATCCGGCCTGGTGACTCGGGACGCCGCCGAGGGCTTGCCCCCCATGCCTGCGCCCTGTGACTACTGGCGCGGAGGAGTGGGACGCGGTCACGATCGGTGAGTGGCGCCTTGGCGGGCCTCGGCCGAGGGGAGAGTGGCCTACCTTTTGGACCCCCCGTAGAGGGGATCGCCTGAGCCCAGTGCTGCTGCGTTGAGTGCTCGCTGTGCCACGCCTTGCAGTGGGGTTCTCTGCGCTGCTCGAGTCTGGAGGTCCCCGGCCTGTGGGCCCTTCTGCTTGCCGGGCTGACGTCTGAGGGGTGCGGGAACCGAACATTGGCATTGGCGCTGGGGCTGACCCTTTCCCCTCCCGGCCCTGTGTGGGTAGCATACTGGCTTTGGGTTGCCGGCGCCCTCGACCTGCTGCGTCGCTGCGCACCGCGCTCTTCATCTGTGCAGCCCTCGCCCGCTTCCCTGCCTGGATTCTGGCCTTCTGCCCCTTGAGAGGATCTGGAGGGGTGACCCAGGCGGCACCCACCTGGCGCGGACAATTAGCGCACTCCTGTCACCTGGGCCCGGCGAGCTACGAGGGGGCAATGCACTGCTGTTACTGACTTATTGGGGGAGTTGAGTCACTCCCTGCTTCCACCTGCGGAGATCCCCTGTCTGCACATCGCCTGGTGAATCTGCTGGCCTGCTATGACATCTCCGACAATAGGGCATTGGGATTGAGTTGGGGGGCCTCCCCCCCGGCACACAGCCGGAGAGACCACACACTAGCTTCGCCATCTGGGGATTCCGCCCTGCTTCGGACTTGGGGCCTACGGGAAGCAGCGACGACTACGGAGCTTTGGGGGATCGGGCGGCGGACCCTCCGGCGGCAGGGCTGCTGAACTGCCGCTCCATATAGCGTGGCTGTTCGGACGACGTTGAGGCGATGTCTAACAAGGCTCGTAAAGAGAAACCGGGCAAGGACGCCCCACCGAGTGTCTCAACCGACGGCATCGCCCGGCCCTAGCACCTCGCCCAAACTAAAGGACGATGAAGCACCAGCCACTAAAGCCTTCATGCTAGAACTTTTCTCCGCAATCAAGAAGGACATCTTGGAGCTCCGCTCCCAGCTCACTTCGGACCTCCGCGAGATGAGGAGGGATGTAGATGACATTGGGGAGCGAGTAGCTACACTCGAGGACCATGACTTGGGGATGGCTGGCAAGGTGCACCAGCTCCAGCCGGATGTGCTCCGCCTCACGGAACAGAATTTAGACCTTCAGACCCACGCGGAGGACCTGGAAAACAGGTCCCGCCGGAATAACATCCGCATCCGGGCGGTGCCCTGGGATGGAGAAGCTGGAGACCTGCGAGGCTATGTGGAGGCCCTTTTCCTGCAGATCTTGGGTGAGTAAGATCTCCGCGAGTTCAGGATGGACAGGGTCCATAGAGTTGGCCTGCCGAGGAGCGGTGGGGCCCCCCCCCCTGACATCCTGGTTTGCGTCCACGATTTCCAACTGAAGGAGCGCATACTTCGGAAAGCACGTGGGATTCCCTCATTGCAATTTCGGGACCATCGTCCTCAGCTATTCCAGGACTTGGCGGCCTCGACACTTCAGAAGAGACGCGAATTCCGGCCTGTCACCACTTTTTTGCGCGATCAAAATGTGGCCTATTCTTGGGGCCACCCCTTTCGACTGATCTTCAGATGGCAAAATAGGTGGGTCCAGATTCGCTCCCTGCAGGCTGCCAAGGACCTCCTGGGTCTGGAGGACACGACCCCCTCCCCGAAGGGCAGGGGCTCCCAGACGCCGCGGAGACAACGCTCTCCATCCTGGCAGAGAGTGGGCAACGCGACTGCATTGAGGAGACCGGATCCCACGACCAGCTTGCAGGAGAGGGGAGCAGCGGTTGCCTCTGTGACCACGGTGACGGTGGCTTTGTCACAATACAGCTCTGGAGCAGCCGGAGCCTGGAATGGATGAGTAGATGGCGTCGGAGGGACACCTCCGATTCAGGTACCGTGGGTCCTTATGTACTTTTTGGGAAGACACCCCGGTCCGGACCACTGGGGGGCCACTGACTCTCACCCAGGCCCCCGTTTTCTGAGGGTACCTATAGACTACCAAGCCCTGGGACTGGCGACCCCTCTGACCTGTATGGTGAGACTTTCCTTCGAACTTCCCTATTGCTTACCTCTGTTCAGTTGTTCTTTGGTGGGGATTGAAGGATTGGGGGGGGAGGTGATTTGTGGAGGGGCTCTTGGGGGAGGGGGGGGGAGTTGGGGAAGGGGGTACATTGGTGGTGACAAAGATGTGTGTCTGCAGCTGAATGTCAAATGGTGGTGTGCTGTGTTTTTGCTCCTGGCTCTGGCTGTCTGCGGATGTGCTTGTTGGGATGCATGGGCTCGACGTGACTTTTGGTGGTCTTGGTCGGGGGGGACTGAGTGGTCTCTTTACTGCTTAGGAATAGCAGGGGATGAAGTCTTCATTGTGTGATGCCTCTTACTATAGGAACATGGAACGTGAAAGGTTTGAATTCCCCGTACAAACGCCAGAAAGTTTGGAAGTATGTGCATGATCACCAGCTAGATGTGGTGGGCTCTCAGGAGACTCATTTGGCGCGTAAAGATGAGCCCCGCCTCAAACATAAAAATGTCCCCCTTATTATGTCCCCCTTATTTACAGGTCGTCAGCTTCCACGAAGCATAGGGGGGTGGCCCTTCTCTTCCGGTCTACCCTGCACTTTCAGCCTATGGGCGTGCGCAGCGATAGGGAAGGTCGTTGGCTGATGGTCAAGGGTTTGATGTATGATTGGATGTGCACCTTTGTGGTAGTGTATGCTCCGAATGCGGGCCAAAATAACTTTCTCCAAGACCTGCTGCGGAAAGCGGATGATTTTGTGGAGGGTGACCTGTTTTTGTTGGGGGACTTCAATCTAGTTTGGCAAAAGGAAATGGATAGCTCTCATACTCAAAGATCCGATACTGGAGTGTTCTCCACTGAAACGCAGCGCCTGATAGGGGAACTGGGGCTGGTGGATGGATGGCGCTCTCTCCATCCCCAATCTCGGGACTACACCTTCTTTTCCCACGTCCATCACACTTATTCCCACCTGGACCATATTTTTTTTAACCAAGCTCTTAGAGGGGATGTCCACGATGCCCGCACGTTCCCGCTCTCTGTCTCGGACCACAGCCTACTCGTGCTGTGCTTGAGCTGGTCGGCAAGGGGTGACGATCTACGGAAATGGTACTTCCCAGCCTCGCTTGTTCGGGATGAAATTTCCTGTAAGGGGTTGCGTAAGGCCATGCGTGACTTTTTCGATCTTAATCCCGTATCCGATACGTCGATATTTACCACTTAGGATGCCTTTAAGGCATCGATGAGAGGCACTTGCCTGGCCCTCAATGCCAACCTTAATAAACTAAGACGTAAGGAGCGTGAAGAACTGGAGGGGGAACTCGCAACTCTTGAACAGGCCCATAAACTGAACCCTTCTCGGTTGACTCTTCGCCCATTAACAGCGGTCAGAGGGAAGCTCAGGGCCCACTATAACAACAGGGCGGAGTTTACTCTGCTCAAACTTCGACACCTCTCCTATTCCCAGGGGAACAAAGTAGGGAGACACTTAGCTCGCCAGCTTCGGGATAAACGAGAGCAGGAGTATATTGGGGGCATCCAGGATGCGGCGGGGACACTGCACCCTCGGGACGGAGTCAAGGCCGATCTCTTCGGGTGCTTTTATGCAGAACTCTATAGGGGGGGAGGCCTCTGACTCTGAGAGTCAACGGACCTATCTGGATGGTCTTCCGCTGCCCTGGGTTTCCAAGGAATGGAATGAATTGCTCGAAGCCCCGTTTACCAAGGAGGAAGTCCTGGAGGCTATTAAACGCCTGAAACCACACAAAGCGCCTGGGCCAGATGGCTATACTGCGTTGTTCTATCAGACTTTCGCATCGGAGGTGAGCGACTTCCTGGTTTCCCTTTTTAACGCCATGGCGGATGCCGGGGAAACGTCGGGATCAATGGCTGAGGCAGTGATCTCGATTATCCCCAAACCGGGGAAGGACCCGTCTAAATGCTCCTCATATCGCCCGATAGCCCTTCTCAATCTCGACGCCAAGTTGTACTCCTCTATCATTGCAGGGAGGCTCCAGGACCTGATGCCGGCGCTCATTCACCCAGATCAATCTGGATTCATTAAGGGTCGCCAGACTCACGATAACACGAGAAGAGTCATCCACTTGATTGAGAAGGCCCATAAATTTAAGATCCCGGCGGTCCTGGTGGGCCTTGACGCCGAAAAGGCCTTAGACCGAGTGGACTGGGGCTTCCTCTTTCACACCTTGACCGCCTTTGGCTTTTCGGCTGGATTCCTCTCGATGGTGAGAGCGAACTACAGCGGCCCTCGCTCGAGAGTAATGGTGAACGGCCACCTATCTGCATTTTTACCGCATTCGCGAGGCACCAGGCAGGGCTGCCCCCTTTCCCCTCTGCTCTTCGCCCTGAGTATTGAGCCGCTAGCGCTCGCTGTTCGGGAGCACGAGGGGATACGGGGTCTCCCGTTCACGGGAGAGCAACACAAGGTTACCTTATTCGCGGATGACTTTCTCCTCTCTATTAAGGACCCGGCACATTCTCTCCCTTACATCCAGCAGGTTCTGCTGCGCTTCAAAAACGTGGCCGGCTTCAAAGTCAATTATAACAAGTCCTTCGTCCTTAACCTTACGCTCCCCCCAGCTGAGGTGGAGAGATTGCGGCCAGTCACTCCCCTGTCGTGGGCCCCCCATTCCATCCTGTACTTGGGGATCCGGCTGACTCCCTCGATTGGGCAGTTGTACTCTGCAAACTTTCCCCCGTTACTGGCGCAGATCCGAGCGGACCTGAAGCGCTGGAAACCGAAGTACATCTCGTGGCTGGGTAGAATCCACGCACTCAAAATGGTCGTTCTCCCTAAATTTTTGTATCTTATTCAGGCGCTCCCTATACCACTAGAGGCAGACTTCTTCCGGCGTCTCAAGACTCAGATGCTGCGGTTTGTCTGGCAGGGGGGCCGAGCGCGGTTCTCCTTTGCTACTCTCCACCGATCTCGGAGGGAGGGAGGGGTGGGCCTCCCCGACATGCTCTTATACTACAAGGCGGCGCAGTTGCGGGTCTTGGTCGAGTGGTCCCAACAATTTTCGGAGAAACACTGGCTGCACATGGACAGAAGTGTAGCGGGCAGATTGATCTGGGACTTGCCGTGGAAACCTAACGGAGACAGGCCCAAAAACGCATACATTAGTACTCCCACCGGCACTACCCTGAAGGTCTGGGACACATTGGCCGGGGATGATCGCTGGACTACATTCCCGTATCCCTTCACGCCACTTCATTTTAACCCGGCCTTCCCATCGGCGATGCGGGAGGGGCCCTTCCACCTTTGGAGAAAAAAATAGATTTACTAACACGGGAGGTTGATAGATTAAGTAACCTCGTCTCAAGACAGCCAGGTCAGACTGATGAAGGGAGTGCCGTTAATAGGGCCCATGATGAGAGGCCGAGTCAGGTGGCCTCTAGTTCAGCTCCACTGTTACAGCAAGCGCCAATACTTGGTAAAGAGTTGCAACAAAAAAACAAGATTGCTCCAGCGACCCAAGGGCCAATAGTGTATAATAAACCTAGTGATCTTACTCTAGTGGTAAATAGTGGCGCTCAAATAGAATAAATCTTCCTCCAGAAGCAGCACCCTTTGTGTGTATTTTCTCAGGGGTCCCCGAACTTAAAGAAGGGAAGACTGAAAGTCTTCAGGAGTTAAAAAACAAAGTAGCTTTCTGGCTTACAAAAAATAGACCACTCCCCCCTGCAATTGATGATCGTATTCTAAATGTACGTAGGGTGGGGTGGTTAGGCCATATGCCTAAAGATATTCCAGGGGACTTGGTTATTATAAACTTCAGAAATAAGTATGTAGTTCCCTTTCTTAGAGGTTGGAATCCCCAGGCCAATGATGGCCCTATTGTAACATGGGTACTCTCGGATTTTTATCCAAAACCTCGCCCCAGTCCTATGATGTGCCCTCCTTTGCCATCACGGCCAAACACTTCCCCTTCTCTGGGCCCTGTTAATACATTGTGCATGGAGTCCCTGATCGCTGCGGGAGATATGTACCATTGACCAATTTGGATGAAAACGATGGACTCTTTGTTGGGCAGGCTTTAGGTACCTCGGGGGTAGAAAGTGGTTCCGTTAATATTGTTAAAATCACAGAGGTTCCATATGTTGTCCAACATTCGGATTCCACCATTACAGCTATTTTACCATTGGCATATGATGATGTGGTAGTTCCTCTACCACAGGATGTAGCACCCTCCCACTCTAAGGCCGAAACTTTTGTCCTGACGGTTTCAAACGGCACCAAGTTTGGTAGTTGGAATATAGCTGGGCTTGAGTCCCGTATGTGTATCCCGGACTGGGTGAATTTTATACAACAAGGTGATGTTTGGTCATTCCAGGAAACCTGGGCACTCTCATCTGTGTTCCTTGTGGGTTATTTAAACTTCAGTAAACCTGCAATTAAAGGACACAGAGGGCGTGCTATGGGAGGTTTGACTACCTGGGTTCGCCAGTATGAGGGCGTAAGAGTGGAGGAGGTTCCAATTGATAGCCCTGATATATTAATGGTTAGTATAAGATCTTCTAAAGGCCTTAACATTCTTTTGATTAACATATACGTTAGGGGCATCCAGGGAGGAAGGGTTTCTCCAACCCTCCGCCTTTTGGATGACTTCTTATCAGGAGCATCTGTAGACGGGTACACGGTTGTGATGGGGGACTTTAACACCCGTTTTGAACCCCTGAGTTTAGATGATGCCTCACTCACTGAGGTTGAAGATATGACCTGGGGGATTCCCCAGCTTGAGTTATCCCCGATTGGGAAATGGACACAATCCACAACATTTATTAAAGGGTTGTGTCTGGACCAGGGACTGCGAGCAATAAATGGTAGAGTGCGATCAGATAGTACGGGTAGACATACCTTCAGCAACGGCAGACACAGTAGCCGTATTGACTATATTCTAGTCGATGTGAAGCTGTGGGCTGCAGTTGAGGATATGGTGGTCATGACCCGCCCGGAAAGTGATCATGATCCGCTGGTGGTGGAACTAAGGGACCACAGTTTTCTTGGGTCTGAGAGCTGTAGGTCATACGCCGTTCAGGATGAAGTTGTACTCAGTAACGATATGAGAAGGGTACGGTGGCCAAAAATTTCTGCTAATGTAGAGGCACGTAAGGAGATTAGATCCCTGGTGTCTAACTCTTAGGAAGAAATATCTAGTTGTGGGTCACAGGACGATATTAATGCAATAATCACTAATATTCACACTAGTCTTTTTTTGGAGTTGAAAAAGCTGTTTGTGAAGTCTATCTCCAAGCAGGGTAGGAGGGGGAAACTCAGTTATAACCTGGTATGATGAGGAGTGTCGTCGGACTCACGGGGATTTGTTTAAAGCAATAAAGCAAAAAAATCATAGTCAAATTAGGACTTGTAGGAAGGCATATAAAGATGCTAAGCACAAAGCCAAGACTAATTGGGAGGAGGAACGGTGGTTATCACTAACCTAAGCATGTAGCTTTCGAAATATGCGACAGTTTTGGCATCTTTTAAAATGGGGTAAATCCCAGGAAGATCGCCCCAAGCCCTGCTTCGGTTGGTCAACATCAGTGGGTATGCTATTTTGAGGAGCAATTTAGGAACTATAGAAGTGCCCAGGTTGACATTCCCTGTCTTGCCCTGGTTGATCCTCTTAAGTTTACGAGTAGTGAAGTAAAACATATTTTGCAGTCTATTCCGAGGGGTAAGGCACCAGGCCCGGATTGTATACCTGCTGATTTATTTCAGCAGGATCAGGATCTCTGGGTCCCCTATATAGTCCATCCGGCTAATGCTCTAGCTTCTGGAGCTAAGGTTCCCGAGTCCTGGTTCGGGGCAGAAATTCTGCCAATCTACAAGAAAGGCGATCGGTCGGTTCCTTCCAACTACCGTCCGATCAGCCTCATAGATGCGGTGCAAAAAATCTCAGCCCGCCTTGTTCTTGGCAGGATTCAGGACTGGATCAGTGAGTTCAACATTCTTACACCACTCCAGGCTGGTTTTCGGTCCCATGCGAGTACTTTAGACCAGGCTTTTCGGTTCATTCTTCTTTATTGGAAGACTGTTATCCTAGGTAAAGGTATACTCTACGCAGCCTTTGTGGACTTAAGGTCTGCATTTGACCTTGTCCCAAGGGCAAAGTTGTGGGATTGTTTAGTGAAGCTGGGTATGCCAGCTCCCCTTGTACGTCTCTTGGTGAATTTACATGCCCACACTTTTGCCCAAGTACGTTGGGGTAAACCAGGGGAGGTAACGGATAGATTTCCAGTCGCTAAAGGTGTAAGGCAAGGGTGTGTTTTAGCTCCTACCCTGTTTTCTTTATATATAAATGGGGTTACTAATTATTTTGCTAATCACCCCACTGATGCCCCGTCCCTGGCTGGAATGAAAATCCCTTTGCTCATGTTCGCGGACGACACTCTTTTAATCTCCAAGACCAGACAGGGTCTTCAACAGGCCCTGACAAGGTTTGAACTGTTCTGCTGCGAGCATGAGCTTGAGGTGAATGTGTCCAAAACAAAATTCATGGTACTAAGAGGACCCACTCCGATTACAGCTAGGGTTACTATGGGGGGCACATCCCTGGAACAGACTAAATTGTTTACCTATCTTGGAGTTACGTTTAGCGAGACCCTTAGTTGGTCTCAACAGGTTGACTTATTGGCATTAAAGCATGCGCAGATAGGAGGAGCCCTGCTTAAAGAACATAAAAGCTCCTATACCCGGCCTCTGTTCCCATTAATGAAGATTTATGGAACGAAAGTTCTACCCTCTGTCTTATATGGGGCGGAGCTCTGGGGCTACAGTAATCTCGATCCCCTGAAAGTTGCCCAAAACAAATTCCTTAGGGTGGCCATTGGTCTCCCGCAGTAAACACCGCGGATCCCACTCTTGTACGATCTTGGGTGTCAACCAGTGGAGGACCTAGCCAGATTGCGACCGTTAGCGTTCTGGTGCCACCTTTGGACAACGCCCGAACTTCTGCTTTATGCAAGAGCATGCATTGAGGTCAGGGATCTTCCTGGCTCCTCTAACATAGGTTGGTTCAAAGATTTAAGAACTACCTTGTGTGCCTTGGGGCTAGGAGAACTATGGTTAAACCCCGATACTGCAACCTTCCCCTCCAAAAAGGAGTTGAAACTACGATATTGGGATTGGGTTGTAGGAAAAAGACACTCAGGATTGACTGTTTGTAACCTTACTGGTACTTTTGTTGTTATGAAGGATGTCTCCTGTCTTGAAAAATACTGGGATGTTATAACCAAGCCCCTGGACCGTAAATTATTTCACCAATACAGATGCGGTTCATTGCCATTAAGGGAGTTCACTAAAACGTGGGGCAAGGGTGGGTCTGGTCATTGTCCTATGTGCTCAGGACAGGGTGAAAGTGTAAATCATTTTCTTTTTGTCTGCCCGCTGTATGTTGCCCCAAGATTAAAGTGGTTAAGTCCAGTTTGTAGAAGCTTGGGAACACGTTCAGCAGCAACAGCCAGTAGGATATTAAAGACAGACCTGTCGCCCGTGATTGTAATTGGAGTAGCAAAATACTTAGGCTGGGCCTGGATCTTAAGAGCAAGGTTCATCAACTTGACTTAGGCTCCAGCCTAAAAATCATAGGCTTTCCATTGACTGTGTGCAAATGTGTAAATTAGTTACTGTGCCCGAACTTACTATGGTTATTTAACTAAGGATCTATTGTAAATTTTTAAAATAATTTTCAAATGAAGTTCTGAATAAATGATTTAATATGGTCTTAGATTGTTTTTTATACTATTTTAAATTATATTTTTTTAAATAATACATGTATTTTAGCTATTGTAAATTGTGATGCATGTCTTTTATGATGTAATAATCGAATAAAGACTTCTTGAATTGAGAGGGAGGTTGCCGTGCTCTCACGCATCTGTTCCACGGCCATACTCCCCTTACCTTTCACAACTGTATGCGGGATTACGGGGTACCACCTTCCGAGCGCTTCCGTCACGTCCAGCTGCTCCACTGGGCCACATCCCCTGCAGTCAATGACGCTGCCACGAGACACCCCTCCACTTTGAGGCCTTTCTGCTGCGGACCTCCTCCGTGAAAGGTGTTCTTTTTCTTTTATAACCTGCTGCTTACCTCCGCGGTGTCACCTCGCCCCCGTTATATGGGTACTTGGGAGAACCTCCTTGGGCAAGATATTTCAGACGAGGAGTGGTCACACCTGTGGCGTGACATCGCTGCGCATAACCATTCGGTGGAACTCAGGGAGGCCCATCTTAAGACTCTCATGGACTGGTGCCTGTACCCTGCCAAGTAGCATCGCATTTTCCCGTCCTCCTCTGACAGATGCTGGAGGGGCTGCGCTTTCCTTGGAGATTTCCGCCACATTTGGTGGGACTGCCCGATCATCCGGCCCTTCTGGGAGGAGATTTTATCCCATAATAAAGAGATTCTAGGATACCCTGTGGCTGACTCGATGGCACATGTCCTGCTGGGCCTTCGAGACCCGGAGCTCGAACACCAGACCTGAGCAGACAAAAAGATACTGTGGTTATGTCTCGGTGCTGCTAAACTCACGCTGGCTGCAGCCTGGAAGAAGCCGGAGGCCCCGGCGATCTCCCTGTGGCACGCAAGCCTGTGGAGACTGCTGAGCATGGAACGGGTAGCGGACATCTTCCTAGGCAACTTCAAAAACTTTATGTTCCACTGGGGCCCCTTGGTACGTTTCCTCTCCAGAGGTCTCCCATCAGCGGTTTGTCCATCGACGATTCGAGCCCTCCACTTATTTCAGGTGTGAATGTTGTGCTTAGAATGACTGCCAGAACGAATGCTGTCACCACCACTGGGGGGAGGGGCGGGATGGGTGTTCTTTGTTCATTGTTATTCTTGCAACACTTTCATTGACAATGAGGCAGGCACAGGTCCTACGCGGCGGGCAGAGCTCTTTCGGTATGGCTCTTCTAACTAACTGAGCACCCTCCCCGCTAAGACTTTTGGCTTGTGAATCCCCTACGACACTGCCTGCACCATCTACTGCCTCCTGGTCTTCTACTCCGGTTCTGCTCCCCCCACTGCCCTTCCCAGCCTGGCGACTTGCCTCTCTGATTGCCCCCTATGTGGGAAGTTGTGCGGAATTGTCGCTTTCTTTTTCCTATGTCCTCTCTTCTTAAAACAAAAATAAAGATTTAAAAAAAAAAATCAATGACTCAAGACCATGTCCTTGTCTCTACCAAGATATAATCTAACCAGGAGGACTGGCCTAAGCGATTAAACGTGGCATTCCCTTCCCGGTCTGAATGGGCACGTCCATTACAGGCACTCAAAGAATGAGCCATAGTTTTAGAATTCAATTGGAGAGCCAGTGGTGACCAGACCTTAGTAGGAGCGACCTGGAGCTCTGGAATAGACCATTGCTCATCTTCTTCTTTGGTAAGTAGGCAGTAGCACCAATGTGCATTGAGCATAAGCTGTGCTAATGGAACCCTGAAGGCAAGCGGACTTTGTCGGATTGAATGTCTCCGACGTACTGGAGTGCAAAACCCCCATTTGAAGTATTCCTTTTGTCTTAGTTGTGTCCTGGCTGCAACACGTGTCAGAAGTCGAAGGGAGCAGATCCAGATATGCTCACATCTTGTGCCCAGACTTGGCAGTCTAGAGCACAAATCAACCTAAATTAATATACATTTATAGTGATTAACACTCTTAGCGGCCCCACATGTTCTAGGATAGGAAGGAGTGTTTTTGCTGATGTTACAACAGCTGAGTGTTTCATTTGTGAACAAATATTGCATTGCATTTCTGCGCACATTTCTTTGTATGCTTCAGTAAATATGGTCACCAGTATTAGTGTTGTAACACTAATACAGTTGCACTAATACCAGCAGGAGCCAAAATGTCTCCCCATGAGCTTCCTTAGTGGTTCTAATGTAGCTAACCTGTTATGGTTATATAAATCCCTTACCCTGGATATAAAAACATTTGGATCAAACAAATCCTGTGACTATCGGTGTCAACCTCTGTGAATCCTCATTAATTGAACCCTACAACTGTACTTTTACCTTTCAATAACGTTATCCTCATACGTGTGCACAGGATTTGTTTTGAACTTGTTATGTGAGTGCTTGGTCCACATATTATACAAGGGGTTTCGGGTCTTCCCCTTACCTAGTTGCACCATGAAACACTAGTTCTTATTCATTATACCTCACCGCTTAAATGCTTGAGCGCCGCTATCCTGCTTATCCAAAACCCCTCGCAGGAATTGTAAATAAAAACATTAGGAACTTTGTCTTTAAGGAGGGTGTAAGCATATCTAGGGGGATAACCCATCAGTAGGTTTTTCCTCCTTTCACCATTGCCTGTATTGCCACTAAAATATTGGTGTATAACTTGGTTTGAGACAGAGTTACAGAAGCTACCTTAAAAGTTTGAATTGCTGTTTTTGCAGCCGAACCTGCTGCACAGCCCATTTTAGCATGAATTCCTTCCCTTTCATTGGCCATGGTGTTCTGGACATGGACCAGAGAAGTTTGTCCTGTAGAACAGCTATTTTTCCCCCATGTTGCTTAATTTGAATTGATTTCCCCCTTTGAATCTCTACATCTATTCAAGCCCCAATGCAGTAAATCCACATTATAGTTGTGTTTTTTTCTATAAACTCTGCAGTACGAAGCGTAAGGTCATATTCAAATTTCATGTCACTAGCATTTAAACACTGCACCCAAGGGAGGTGTAGAACATGTGCACTTGGAATGCTAGCTTTGTTTCATGGTAGGTATATGGGAAACTATGATGTGTTTTACCTTCGCTAAATGGCACTCCTTCAGTATGACTGTTTGTACAGCAGCAAGAACCTTTTCAGTAGCAGTAAATCATTCCTCAACAGAGGAATACAGGTTTGATCTGTATGCTATAAAAGGGGTCTGCCCATCATTAATACATATTTGAAGGTTGCAAAGTAATGCACTTCCGCTGGAGGTACCAATCTTTTATCCTCACTGAATAAGTCATATCCCAGAAAAATCACATTAAAACATGCATTTTTAGATTTCCGAAAAGTATTTTGTTTTACCAGTGCTGGCCTGGAAGCATCACTATCCAGCTAAGGCTTCTCAGATGTACAATCAAGCCATTTTCTGAAATCTAGGTAGCGTCAAAATAGGATATTGCCTTTGGATCCTGCTGTAAAATCCTTGCTGCAAATCACCCTGGGCTGTTCTTATAACCCTGGGGCAATTCTGACATATTTAATGTTGTTTCATCTTTTTTTCCTGACTAGAGTATGCATTATTCCAGTACTGTGAGCATTTTGTAAAGCATGTATGTGTATGTGCATTCAGATCTCTACAATCTAAAACTATTGTGTATGAATAACCAGGTATTAATGCCGAAAAAAGAGTGTTCATGAAGGAATGACAAACCACTATTATACCTTACTATTGCAGCTGGTCTATATTACCTTTTAGATCTCACCTAGGTTCTTCCTCTTAAAGACACTGAGTCTGAACCTGGAACTCACTCCTTAAGACTCTTTGTTGCACTTAGTTTGAATGCTATATAATGCAAGACCCTATTTTAAAGCCCATTCTTGTGCATATTTTTCCAGGGTTTTTCAGGAGCTAAGTTGGATAATGCTTCCTTCTTCCCTCCTCGCCTTGAGGTGCACCCCTTACAAAAACCGGAGAATAATCATCCTCTTCAAGTATAATATCATAAGCTTTGAACAAATGAGACTAGGATATATCTTTAACTGTGTACAGTATGTCACCCTCAATTTGTATCTCTACTCCACATACCCTGTCTGTAGGGTGTACATGTCCGGTTAAGAAATCTTTGTGTGGTTAATAAAACCATTATATAAATCAGGATTAAAACACTCATGCTGATATAACTATTAAATATATTGTCATTGGCTGAAGAAGGTAAAACAACATATCAACGAGGATTAATTTCAAGACATTAGGTTGTGCTTTTTGCTAATGTTTTGCTAAAAATGCTTTAATAATTTTACAGTTCCGCTAGTCAGTTGCATATTTGTTGGATTAAAACATTCCTTGATCACTGACTGACACGATCTAATATTTAATCATCTGAAGGAAGTAAACATTTAGAGCGCTCGTCCTAGAAACCTCGACAGCAGTAGTTACATGAGCCAGCGATGCCTAACAATAATACCGGAAGCAACAGATCCTAGTGCGGCGGGAGAATTTCCATGTCTGCTGTATGTGTCAAATAGACTCAATCTTAGTCTTGTCATATTGCATTTTAGTTCAAACGATGCTGGACCTAGCAGATAAAATTGCACTGCCCATTGAATAGAACAGTTTTTTCTCCCCCCGCCCCTATCATATTCCCCACAATCCACCGCTCACTGCTCAAAACTGTCTTGTGCTCAAGCAACAATGTGCTTGAGCACCACCCAGTTTGAATTGCCGAGTGCAAAGTAGCTTGTTTCTTCACTTGGGCTTTAAAGTGCACCCATTCTTTGCCGGAGTTACACTGATTCGACAATTTAAGACTTTTAATTGAGTTCATCAGGATCTCAAAGTGGGATTTTTTTTTAAATTAACTGTGTGACCATGGCTCCTTCTCATATGAGAGATCTTAATGATCCCCGCCAAACTCTTGCAGCTTTGCCAGAAGTGAGAAATCCGAAGTAGCCTGGACTATTGTCTGATTGGCCAGATTGAACTCTAGTCTGATTTTGACTTCCGATAATGAATGTGGTCAGTTGGACAGGCATCGCTACAGATTGCACTGCACCAAGTCCAGCTTTTTCATCAGACTGGCTGGGAAATGTTTACAGCTATGGTACAGGGATGGCATATATGTGGCTTTGATTATTTCAAATAAGGGGTTTAATGAAGGACCTGTTAGATTGTTTGATCATTTCAGGAAGGCGAGCATAAGATTTCTTTCCTTGTTTTGATTTTCTCAGCTTACCTGGCTAAGGTGCAGGTATTGTTGAGCCATATTCCCAGGTATTTACAGATTGTGGCTCCCCAAATTGGATCGAGGCTGCTGTCTGTTTGGTCTAGAATGGAGGTATTGTCGTTTTGGAGGGCAAGACCTATTATTGAGCAGCAGTGTCTTACTGGGCGTACCGGGCATCGGTCATTTCCCGGGGAGGCTGCAAAGGTGGGGGCCGATTTTGCAGCAGTGGGGACCGGTTTTGTTACTGGGAGCCGATTTTGTAGCAGCGCTGCAATATTGAGATCCAGTAACAAAAACAGCAAGCAAGCATTTCCAGTCTCCAGGGGCCAGGCAATGTTTCCCCATGGGCTGCTCTGAGAAAAGTATCAGAGCTTCTTTGGGTTCCCAGTCTGGCCCTGGTGAACAGGGTGGTCACCATGTCTGCAATGTACATGTTGAAAAGTATTGGGGCAAGAACACAACCCTACTTTAGGCCTGTTGCGATACAGCTCTTACTGCTTAGAGAGATACTACCACCCAACTTCACTCGCACCCATGTGTCGGACAGAACAACGTGACAGTGTACAAAAAGGGGAAATAACACTAGGTAAACGGTTTAGATTCTTAGGGTTGTTTTATTATTTGCTTTCTTAAACAAAATGAGGTCTTTAACATAAATCCTCCGCTTCTGTCGGGCTTCCCGGTTCCGTGGATATCGTCCTTGAGCCTCGTACTGCCTCTTGCTTGGCTCGTAACAAACAAAAGAAGAAAGAAAAAAAACAAAAGAGGACTAAGATCAGAATGGGGGGAAGACAACGCTTCCTGGTTTAGGGAAGGTAGTGTGAGGGGAGCATCTCTCGGATACCTCCACCATATGAGCTACAGTAGTGACCTCCAGGTAATGCGTCCCTGTCCCCTGCCCGTGTCTAGTAAACCCACGGATCCTGGCCCTTACCTTGCTTAGCCACCCCCCTCCTGGAGAGTGGCTGGGTGGCGCGTGATCGTGTTGACCTCCTGGCGTCTTCTTTTCATTGAGGTTGGCTTCTCTCCGCAAGCACTCCGCTTCTCCGTCCAAGAATCGGCGAGATCTGGCAGTCCTCCCATCTCCTGTGTCTCTCCCACAGTCTTGGCGCCGGCTTCCGCGCTCGTCACAGCATCTGGGGATCTTCTTTGGGCAGGCCTAGCTTGTGATAGGCCCGTTGAAGGAAGCGTCACCGGCCACTCCCCTCGGACTCCTCCTGCTGGCAATCGAGGTGTTCTTTAAAGGGCCCGTCCCATGCCTGTATGTGAAGGGACAGTATGTCAGCTGGTGTCTCCATAGGGGAGTATGGGACTGTAGTCAGTTCGTCGTCATCGGTCTCCTGACACAATGTCTGGTATAAAGTGCCCAGATTGTCTTCAGCAGGCTGTCATTAACTTACCATCCTTTCAGTTTCAGTCATAGTTTGTTCCTGTTTATTGCGTTTAATGCTGTGCGGAAGTAAATGAGGCACACAAATAAGTCTGGGGTATATGATGTATATTTTTGGTTAATACTGAGGCAGACTTTATATTGTCAAGGGTGCTGTGACTGTCTCTGAATTCTGT
This sequence comes from Lissotriton helveticus, assembly GCF_964261635.1. Lineage (NCBI taxonomy): Eukaryota > Metazoa > Chordata > Amphibia > Caudata > Salamandridae > Lissotriton > Lissotriton helveticus. Next base: position 1,122,218,273 of record NC_136063.1, on the reverse strand, counting down.
CTGGAATCACGGTATTAGCTCGTAGTCCTTAGCCCGGTTTTTGAGGTCCCTTAGTAGTTTCACTTATTTTTTAGATTCGGTGCCCAGTAGGGCAATCATCGTGTAATTTGTAGGGCAGGAGTGAGAACCATTTTTTGTACAAACAGCACAAAAAGGAACCTAGCCAGGATAATGACATAAGGTCTGAAAAATAGCATCAATAGTTGACATCCAGTTTGAACATTTTTCAAGACAGGTTATTAAGGCCTGTCTTGCGATTGCTTTAGCAGTATTTGAACAGGTGGCTTTCTCCCACTCAGCTGTTGGCCACAGACAAGTTGCACAGCTCAAGTAAAGGTAATAATGGGTGAAAATTGATGTACTTTTTTCAGGAGTTATATACATGAGATTTCCATTTGTTTGCTGGTATACTATTGCTTGGTGGCTGCAGAACGTCTTTACATTCAATTTCTGTAAACCCAGAATTTAAGGGTATTTTCTTTTTATAGTTCGTATAGAGTCAGTCATGAATTGTCGGTTTCTCTTCCCAGAGAAGTGTATTATACAGTGCCCTTCATGGTCTACATGCCTTTATGAAATCATGTGTGGCAATTGTTTCAAAGGCTTTGCGCTGTAGGCTATTTAGCTCTCTTTTTGGCTGAAGGAGCGATGAGGAAAGCTGGGTGTAGTTTCCTGTGGCTTTCTGTCCAGTGTGCAGACCAGTTTACATCTATCCTTTGTATCAACTTGCATTTATTCGTTAGTTTGAGTCACCAACATATGCTTTTTGAGAGTCTGAAGGCCCTATCTATTGGACCCTGTGCTGGAAGCACTTTTTACCAAGTGCCCTGAGGCTTCTGTGCTGTGGTACATGATAAATGCAAATGACCCTCTCCAAAATGCTGCTGCATCAGGCACTTCCTTACCAGTCATAGCCATAGCTGAGTAGAGTGCAACTTTGGGCAGAGGGGCCATGCTGGCACTAGGGCGTGGCAGCTCACCCAAACTGTACAGCAGAGCAGTCTTAGGTCACGTACTTTAGCCCTTAAAGAACTTAATTTTGAACTTATAGAGAGATTACAGAATAAGATTCTAAACACATGGGGGGCCTAACTCGTGTCCCATGTCGAGACACAATGGTGTACAGGTGAATGGGTAATCTGGTCAAGCCCACAAATAAGATACTTCTGGTCATACACTGGCTTTTCATATATGGCGGAGACACGCCCTTCAGTTAGGCACCACATCATACAATATGTCATAAGCATCACAAGTCATGTCAATGAAAGCGAAAACGTACTAAAACATGAAAGCCCTATTACAGCATAATATTAAGACCAGAAAACTGGACTATCAAAAGGCAGGTGCACTAGTCTAAAAGCTGCCAGAGACTCGTCCACATAGGACACAGCTATCCAAATCACGTGAATCTTCATGTAACAGATGTTTGCAAATCTTAGGAAAAGGATCTCCTCGGTCAAACTGGAGCTTCAGAAAAGACTTAAAGGCATCCAGAAGGAAGTAACTCATCTGGGAATGTACGTCCATGCCTTAGAGGAGAGGCTAGATGACTCAAGTTTCACTAGTATAATGACAAATAGTGGTTAATGGCCATTATCCCAAGAATGGAGGAGTGGGTTGATCTCTTATGATAACTCGGCTGCAAGTCAACCAAGACCTGCCAATAGTAGCACTCCTCAAAGAATATGCCACCTTATTTTGCATGCGTTTACAACGCATGGCATTACAACTCGGTCATTACAACGACCGCGTTGTTAGTTTGCATACCGTTACAACGCAAGTCGGAACAATGACTTGCGTTGTAAGGGGCAGAAGGTGTTGGATTTAAAATCCAACACCTTCTGCCCCTTACAACGCAAGTCATTGTTCCGACTTGTGTTGTACCAGTATGAGAACTAACAACGCGGTCGTTGTAACAACCGCGTTGTAATGCCATGCGTTGTTTCGAATGTGTTGTTAACGCTGTTTACCCTCCTGAAATGCTAATTCTTTAAACTGCCAAGTCTTTCCAAGGAAATATGTTGCACTGGACTGGAGTTGCCACCCACTAAGTATAATCTGCAGCTGGAACAACTCACAAAACAAAGAAATCGATAAAGGCAAACCAGAATTGGCCATTTTAGAGGAAATAAAGCCAGTGATGGGAACAAAATGGCAAAAGCAAATCACTTAAACAACCAACATAATGGCAATGGCCTGGAATGCTGGAATGAAGCAGATCAGAAGGTCCTCCTGAGAAAGAACAGCAAGAAAAAAGGAAACAGACACATGAGCGCCAAGCAACTTGATGAAACATTCTCTGAAAACTGACTGATGTTATGGAGCTGAGAGCTACAAAGTGTAAGGACAATGTAGAATGCTTCATAGTTAAAGAAGATAGATATTCTTTAACAGACCACTTCACTGTGGGTGCCGTGTGGTATGCGGCCCCGGTGTGTCTAAGGGTTAGTGGGATTAATACTGGGTTGGAAGTAAGTAGAAAGATAAGAAGAAGACACTGAAAACCCCTATACTTCTATGGTAGGGAAGCGAGGAGGGATGCTTAACCAATGGTGTCCAGATGGAGACAGAGTGACTTACAGTCCATAAAAGGGTAGTTCATATTTTAATCTTGGGGATTTATGTACATATTACTGGGGGGGTGAGTGGGGTTGGAGGGTTCTGAGGTATGACAGAGAGAGAGGGATAAGGATGAAGGAAAGGGTAGTGGTGACAGACATTCCTGAAAATAGACCCAAAGTACTGAGGGTTGCATTGGTGAGCTCTAACCTCTACTGAGACCTCAGTTAGGAAGCAATGACCACATATAAGTTTACAACATACATGGGTTAAATAGTCTGTCTAGTAACAGTCTTACCAGAATCTAGACAGAGCAATATTGATGTATGCCTCTTGAAAGAAAATACACGTAATATCCAATGATAAAAAATAACTGATCGCAAAATTTCCCCGTGCAATAGAAAAAGGATGGAAAACCGTGCTCTTATTTTTATGTTTTTTAAGGGCAGCCTTCAGGTTTTATAACTTGTCCTGAAGGCTGACCTGGACAAAGGTTGATACCGATTTGGAGGAACAAGTGTTATTATAGCACACGGAAGAGGTCTCTTAGAGGAGTGAGACCTTTCTGATGGTCGAGACATCATGGATACAATACTAATCAGAAATATTAGAGACATCTTTAAAGAACACATTCACTTTAAAGACTGAGTGCCATACATGTGGCCATAAGGACAAATTCTTTAAAGGCAGTGGTCAGCGACCATTTTATAAAGGAGGTGGCTTGGGTTTTATCAATGACTATGAAATAGAAAGAGGGGCTGTCAGGAGAGATGTTATCTGGGGGACATTTCTCTACTTAAAATGTAAGAGATTGATGGAAGAGTTTGATCCAAATAACAAAGAAAAAAATATTGCTGGATATCAGCTGCCCAAATTGTTTACTTTCATTTTTTATAGAAAATTTGCTATTGACATTTTGGTAAATCTACTAGAGCTTATTAACTCTTTCAGAGACGCGCACCAAGCAACACAGATTATAGATGGAGCAATTAACGTACTCCTAGTGAATATAGGGAAAGACCCTGGAATCTGTCAATCTTATAGGTCCGTACCAATCTTAAAAATATATTATTAGCTATTCACTGACATGTTTACATCCCAGATAGTCATTCTATGCTTAAATTAATCTGGCCAGATCAATCAGGCTTCAATAAGGGAAGGTAGAACAGTGGTAACACCAAAAAGGTCTTACATCTGTTAGATATAGCTGAGAAACAACAAAAAAATGCATACTGTTTTCTATTTCCAAAGAAAATGCTTTTAACAAGCAGGACTGGACATTCTTAAGGTAACTTTAATTAAAATGTGATTTAGGGAAGATGTGATAAAGGCGATGCTGGCAGGCTATGGGTCACTAGGACATGAGGGGCTGGTGAATTTGATCATTTCACAACTCGTTAGAATACACAGATGTACCAGACAGGGATGCCCACTGTCTCCTTCATTTTTCCTCTCTATTCGGAACTCTTTGCAAAGAGGATCAAAGATAATGTGGGGATATGGGTCATATCACTAGGAAAAGACACTTTCAAAAATATGTTTGCAAATTGCATTCTGCTGCAACTCTCTGATTGATTTGTATTAGCTGGGAACTTACTATATGAACTGATGTGAGTTTCAGCATGAAATGCGTTTAAAAAACACATATGACAAAAGCGGAGTATATTTTGGTATCAACAGACAGGGACCAAACTGAAAAGATGAAACAAACTACTACCCCCTTTAAATGATCCTGGTTTAACATACTTAAGAGTTGAAATTGCAGAAAAGGAGGATGATACCAAGCCAAAAGACTTTATGACTCACAATACAAGCCAAAAAAGTGCAGATACTTCTCTACCGGCATGTCTTGTATTAGATGAAAAGAGGGAATCAAAATAAAATTACCACCTAAGATGCATTCTGTTTTTTAAGCATTAGCCCTGTGTATTAGAAACTCACATAATTGTTTACAGATTCTCATGGAAGATTACATATGGGTAGGTGAGAAGTCACGACTAAAGAGGTCTCAATTCACATTTAATCTCGGGAGGTAGGCTTTTGAATACCAAATGTGACAGCCTACTATCAGGCCATCGAATGTAGATTCTAGAGTGAGTGGATGGAAAAAACAAACGTTTGGTGTATATTTAAACATCCTCTAGAGGATAGACCACTATGGGAAGTGAAGTGGATATCAAAACAACAATGCAATGTAATCCTCTGTAGTTTGCCTGTGTTAGCTACGCTCATGAACACGTGGGACACATTCAGTTAAAAAATGAAGGATTATCGTTTACGGTTTACACCCTTGTGGTAGAATCTGGATTTCTGTCCAGGGATGCAGTGAGATGTCTACAAAACATGAAACCTGGCGGCTTTAGACTACAATATATGTTCCCCAGAAGACAACTGAAGGGACTCATGGAACTTAATCGGGAACTTGGGCTTTCGGAAGTCGAACTCTTGATATACATAGGTTATACACATGTGGTGAACCACAGGTAGAGCAGGAGACGACCAGGGTTGTCACTGGAGTAGAGGTGTGACTATAGGATGAAGAATATATGACACATGCCACTCCCAATCTGTATTGAACCTTACAGAAGAAAGGGGGAAGGGGGCAAGGCTATATACCACATGGCCTGTAAGTGAAAATGACAGGTGTAGCTAGATGAAGGTCAATAGCAAGACATTTCCTTCAGGGATACTACTTACATCAGATATGCCAAAGGTGAGAAAAAAAGGTAAAATCGTGTTTAAAATGTTAAATAAGTGCCACAACACCAAGACTTATGGATATCTGACATACCACTGTTGTGCTCTTTAATTACAGGCTTCAGGGACAACTTATATGAAACCTAGGAAGCTACAGGTAGCCAACTAGATAAGTGCCCAGAAGTAATCTAGTTATGGATCCAATAATTGGAAAATTGCAACTAATAAAATGATTAAGGGCAAGCTTAGAGCAAACCTACTCCTTGCAGCAAAACAGGAATTATTGGCACAGTGGAGAAAGGAGTCAGGACCTACTATGGTATCCTGGTGGTATGAGGGTATGGTCGTTTCTGGGCATGGAGAAACTAGCATACTGCTCCCATGGTAAGGGAAACACATTCTTGAAATTCTGGGGCTCATTAGTAATCTATTTAGAGACTTTAGGGAAGTATGCTGCCCAAAGCAGTTACACGCATTACAAAATTAAGGGACAGTGCCGCTGTGATTAGGTGGAGGAAGCCGGGACCAGACTAGAAGGGGACTGCCTTAGAACAGCAAGGCAATGGATCGCCAACATGCAGGAAGAGCTAGAAGGGGTAGCTGGATTGGTGTTTTTTTGTAAAAAAAATAATTAGAAAACAGTCATTTTGCAACGACTGTAGTATCAGTAAAGTTCTCTGTGAAACATCTGTGAAAACGCAATAAAAACGATTGAACAATACATATAGAAATATGTACTCTATACGGTAATGGCTCTTTTCCTTAACCTGTTCGACCGTGCTTTTAAAACACAATCCAGTCAGAGCACTATTGTGCTCCCTAAAGCTATACATCTCTCTTGGAGGGATACATCCAGACTGCTGCCAACATATGACATTTAACTTGCATGCCACCGGTTAAATGGCTTTGTTAACTTAGAATGGCCTTAGTGGAGAGTTAAATACACTGATTGGATTAAAACAAGTTTACACTACCATTTTAGGGGCAGATCTCAGACAATCACACACATGCACGGTCACAGTCATAATACCAGCAAAACTAATGTCCAGGAAAAGGGAACAATTTAGGGTGATCATGCAGAAAACACAACTGCTATAATTCTCAAATATGAAAGTCAGATTTATTCACTGAGAATAGATAAACAGAATACAAAAAAGTTTCCTTATTTTGGCGTGATAGTGGAAAGTAATTTAAACTGGACAGTTATATTGTACAGATCAGCGGCCTTTTCTTGGAAATTCCAATCGCAAATGTGATCGCTTGCACATGAAGTGTATCCAAATTAGATTTCTTTCATGTCATTGACCATCTCATGACTCCATCAATAGTCGCATACATCTTGGCCTGGGTGTTTACTTGAAGCCTGCATTGGCTGATCAATGCCTTAGTAAGCATTTGTTATCATGTGCCAAGGTTAAATAATTATTTTAAGACGGAGATCAACACTCATTTGCGCTACTGCGATCTAGAGCACAAAAATCATGGTTGTTACTTACATCTACAAAGTCTTACACCATTATATTATACGCTCCTACGTGGTGAATTTAATAGGCAAATGCCTTTACAGATATCATTTGAAAACAGTGGTCAAGAAGTGTCTATCACACAGCACTGCTTGCTTTGCAACAGCAAAAATGCTTTTAATATAAGATTTTTCTAGGCATTATCATGGAGTATCTCGCTTCGAGGCGAGGGTTAGAAGAAAATTCCTTCTGTTCTAACTTTTATATAGTTATCTGCGCCATTTAAAGGTGTACAGTGCAACATTGCAAAAAAAGATAGGCTCGTCGTCTTTGGGATACGTATCAAGAGACACGTGATCACTGTTTATGCATCTGTCCAACCTTGGAAAGCGATTTAAACGTATCCCATGCTCAGTGAAGCAGGCTGTAGAACTACAGACACAGATGTACAAGGTATGTTTAACCCCTTGACCGCGGCGAAATTTTCGCCGCGGTGAGGGTGATTTATGGCTTGGGCGTGGTCCGTCCTCCGCACACGCCCACCGTGACGTCGGACGGCCAGCGGCCGGCCGACGCACACAAGGGGTTAAAGGGTCAATAAATAGAGGGATAGGTTGTGTTTTGAAGATTATAAAACCTGGTGGCCAAGGGCCCGATTTATATATTAGTTGTACGTATACTCCGTTGCAACAGTGATGGAGTATACATACTGCCAATATGAAGGGCCGCCAGCCTGATTTTAATGGACCTCAGATTTGGCCACGGTGGAGGCTACTCGGTCTGCAACGTGGCCAAACTTCTCCAACAGCCCTGGGGAGTAAGGGCTGTCAGTGAAATAGCTAAAGTCCGCCCGTCCAATTCAGATGGGTGGATATTAGTCATTTTCTGTTGTTCCTTACCGCCAGGTTTTGAAAAAAAAACAAGGATAATGCTTTCCCTCGTCATGTGAAAAGCCTCCTGTGGCGAGGGGAGCAACACTTTCTTTATAAAAAAAAAAAAATCCAGTTTTGGGATTTTATATTTGAAAAGAAAAACGATTGCTGTATTCTACAGAGGTACATCCTTTCAGCACAGTCCTGTAACAAACAGCAAAATACATTGCGAGGAACTGCCATAACAGCCGTTCCTGCCAATGCCATTAAAAATGACCGCCTGCTTGGTGGTAATTTATAAATTAGGTGGGCGGCCTCTCCACCATGATACTCCATCTCCATGGCGGACCTAAAGGCCGTCTGCCTAAAATTAAATCAGCCCCTAAATTAATAGCAGCGTCACTTAATTTGGCACTACAATCTGTAATTATTTCTAAATCACATGTAATGCTGGGGCAACGAATTACCCATCCATCACGTGACAACCATTGTCAAATGGCTGATCATCTGATTTCTACAATATCAGCCTTATTAATCTCTGTTTGTGGGTTTCTGTTTGGCGCGGCCAGTTGGTATGCTGGGTGTTTACATCTTTGCTTGGTCCTATATAAATGCTTGCTAGTGACCGAACCTTCCTTGTTATAGCACACAATCTCTTCATTTACACTAAATGTGAACTTGGTCTGCATTTTTATGATTGAAAACATTGTTTAATATTTTTTTATCAATACAATAAACTCATTTTACTAGCAAAACAATTTTTAAGTAAAAAACAAACAAAGCCAAAACAAATATATGCCTGTCGCAATCTCTACACATACTATTAGTCATTGTTGGAACCGACAAGCCTAAATGTAGGCTTTCTTTTAGCATTTAGAATGCAGAGTATTTTTTTTTTTAAAACAGTAGTAATCAAGGCAAGCAAGAAACTTTTACAGTCTTTGTTTACAGAAGAAACTGTTTATTTATTGGTCGAAATATATAGTTAAGATGGCTCTAAATATAAAGGCGATGGCACAGTGGCGTAACGAAACTTGAAGGCCCCCCCCTGCAGGTTACATGGAGGGGCCCCCTCCGGTTTACATCTGGAGCTCTCCAGCCTAAGTGCGGTGCTGAGAGGGCCCCCTGAAGGTTGGCCCCCCGCACCGCGGAGGCCAGTGTCACGCCCATGCGATGGCAATGTATGTATAGTCAATTTGAGGTATTGTTTCTGGACCTTTTGAAGTTCAGAAGAACCTAAATGTTCCCTCTCGGGCATATTGAACTAAAGTTTTTATGAGAGAATTTTATAGACGCTGTGTTTAAAATCAATACCTTTTGGAAAACCAGCAAACCTGCTTTAGACTAGAGTGTTACCCTGTTTCAGATCGTTTGGTAATTATGTTTTAGCAAACCTGTCAGGGAAGGTCAAAGTAGAAAAGGAACCATAATACTGCAAAACCATGCAAACTGCCATATTCAGGAAACCCTTAAAGCAGGGCCACTGTAAATAAATATGGCGGTTTTCGCCTAGTTACTGATTAGAAGAATCTACCACCTAATTTAATATATCGCTTGCTGCATAATTTGCAAATTTTTACAAACAAAATTGTTTCTAGCTCAAATGGATCAAAAGTCACTAAAAACTCAGTGATGAGTTGTAGAACAGTGGAATTCCCTTCTTAAAGGTGACATTTTCAGTAGCTTATTGAAGTATTTGAGTTTTAAAGTTGTACTATACAAAGTGTTAACCTGGGCAAAAATATTAAGTAATACTGTCACGTAATGTGCCTCATTAAGTCGCATAATTTGCCTTTTCTTGACGCATAATTTAGTCAGCTCTTTCACATAATTTGGTTTTCTTTGGCCGCATAATTCCAGTGGGAAGCAAGTTACACGTTTTTTGGGAAGTAAATTACTAACAGGGTTGTTGAAGACATTAGATGCTAATGACTGGAATTCACAGCACATTTTTATTAGAAATGTCAATCATACATTAAAAATATCTAGATTGGAAACAATTTAATTAGCACATCCATGCAACATTTTTGATATTAAGCTCTATGTTGCTCTTATCATTTCAAAATGAGCTGAAAACGCCCCTGAACTCTTTCCAAGACAAGGTGGTGTTGCAGTGCTATATTCATTGGAGCCTAGCCTGCATGGCTAGAGACTGCCCCATGCATGATGAGCCATGCCTATCAACTTCCTTTTTTATGCCTCATAAAAAGAAAATAAGCTAGCGGGCATTGCAAATGGGATATCCTACACTTTGTTGCACATTATAAGGATACTGCCAGTCACTGAGGAGTTCAATGACCTTATAGAAAACGAGGTAAAGGCCATGGAACTCTGAGATGACTTACAACATCATTTTGACATCCAACAGAGAGGATGTGGCCTAATGGCAAGAGCAGTCAACCTCGAAGCTGGGAAACAGGGTTCGAGTCTCGGCACGGACGCTCAACATCCTGTGATTCTGGGCAAATCACTTAATCTCCCCGAGCCTAACAAAATGATGTGATTCTGGGCAAATCACTTAACCTCCCCATGCATAACAAAATGTATGTTTCCATCTGTAATGCAACTGGTTCTCATGTAAAGTGCTCTGATACCTGTGGGTTGAGTTTGCGCAATATAAAACTCCCCCAAAATAATAAAATGGAGGGTATTTTACTCCTTATAATTCATGATCACACCATTATTCCTCACATAAAATGCCTAACTTCTTGACCTCTTGCTCCAACCCTTGAGTAAAGCAAACACAAGGAGATGATGAACTGGAGTCAAGCTAGCCTGGCTGATGGGGGGTGATGCCCCGAAACAGGTCCTAGGATGCTTGTTTCCAGTCCCGGGAGGACCTGGCCTGGCAGTTCAGGCTGGACTGTTCCCACGGGGAATTGGGTCAAGTCTGATTTGCATATGGCTGGGTCCGAACTCGAAAGGCATGGGTAGCAAAGAAAACGATGGATTTAGGCTCAGATCTCTGTACTGGGGTGAATGTTTGACATTGTGCTGCATTCTGTCCATCAAATGTTCTTTTTGCCATCCCTTGACGAGGTACAGTTGCAAATATGTAGAATAAATGTAATGACTTAAAATGCAGGAAAACATTTCAGAAGAGTGAATTAGTGTGTCCTAGTTGTCACTGTTTCAATTGTAGTTGTAATTCTGTTCCTCCTAACCTGCCCTTTTCACCACATGCTGGCAGAGAACACTGTTGCATTACAACTGAAATGTAAAGTTAATACACTTCAACAGCTGAATCAAACTCTTATTACAGGTGAATAGTTAAACACAACTATATTGCAAGGAGAAAAGTAGAGGCAGGCTTTCATACATGGATTGGATGCTCCCATGTATGACAGAGAGATTAGTCTCCAAATATACACTATTGTGCAAAATACAAATCGGAGTGTCCCATGGCAATTAGAAGACACTGGGTCCAATTTTAACAACTAGGGCCTTTCCCTTCAACTTTCCTGGTGCCACCCTACGGTGGGCAGTAAAATGGGAGTCAAGTATCCCTTTTATCACCTCACCCTACGGATAGCCAGGCAGAGGAGTTCAAGGTTTACTAAGGGAGTTGCTGTTAGCTAGAGACTTTGAATCCAATTAGCTTCAAGTCAAGGCTTTTACTTTCAAAAGGCGCATTACTTTAATACACTAACACAAATACTATGTACAATTTTACCAATATATACAACATGATAGAAGGAACTACCAATGAAAACACCCAATAAAGGACCTTAGAAAGTACACGAGGTGGATACAAAGGAATGCTCAGTGCCATCAAACCACCCTCTGAATGCAAACCGGAACCCCTCCCCTCACTGAAATCACCTTTAAAACCACAATACCCCCAACTCCTCCCTACCTAGCTTTTGCAAATCATGTGGTATACAACAATAACACAACTGGCTCTGTCACAGGATGTTACCAGTACACTTAAAACGAAGATAATAAACATTTCACCATTATCAACATTGCAGGAGGTTACCACAAATGCACACATACTTTGACTTTCACCAGATATACACTTGCAAACAGTACCAAAACAGATCAAATTTCAATGAAAGTCTGTTTGGCCACTAAACAAGACTGTTCACCAGCGAGTACCCAGAAACTCAATGGGTCCATCTGCTCCTACTATAAACCAAAAGGTCATCCCTAGGAGTGTTCATAACATGCTAATATCACTCCCTGATTCACTGCTTCTTGGCCCTAGGAGACTTACGGGCAGATGTACGACCATTTACTTTTGCGACTCGCAAAGTGCAAGTCACAATTTGCAAGTCGCAAAAGCAAATGTACACCATTGTCAGAGACACGGTTAACGATACCCAATTGGGTCGCAAAATGCGAGGCTCATGAATATTATTGAGCCACTCGCTATTTGCGACCCCATAGGGAATTGCTGGTCCTCCCTGGGATGGTGGCTGCTGGGCTCAGCAGACCTCAATGTCTGGGGCTGCTTTTCACTAAAGCAGTTTCTTTTAAATGCAGCACGTTTTCCTTAAAGGTAAACTGGCTGCATTAAAAAAAAATGAAACCTTTTCGTTTATTTTATTTATTTTTTGCATTTGTATGGCGCTCAGCTACCCAACAAGGGTTTCCCGGCGCCTTTGACATTAGGTTGAATGAAGGAAGATACTGAGTGGGATTTTAGCACAGTTGTTTCTGGAAAAGCCAGGTTTTTACATATTTAGTTTAGTTATTTAAGGGCAGATAGTGGTCGCTGGGACCACTGCCTGCCCTTAAAAAATATTTTTTGAGCCAGACACAAAGGGGAAGAGGTCCCCTGTGGACCCCTTCTCACTTGCGACAACCATTACCACCCACTTGAAGAGGGCGGTAATTTGCAAGTGTTTTGTGACCGCAATTGCGGTAGCAAAAAAATTCTTACATAGGGTAGAGACTCGCTATTAGGAAAGGACGCCCTTGGCACGACCCTTCCTAATAGTGACCCGCAATTCCTAATTAGCGAGTTGCAATTTGGAATTATACATGGCCCTGTAACATTTTGCATGTGCAAAGGGGTCTAAACCCGCTTGCACATGCAATTTAGGGTCGTACATCTGGCCCATAGAGTTTTGGACTTTTAAACTTGATTTGGAACTCTGGTGGAGTCGTGTCACTCTCCTGCTAGTACTTAAGTATAACAAAGTATTTTTGCCAACGCTGCTGCTACACCTGGAGCACTACTAGATGGAAAACACAATTTGTTTAAGCCGCCCACAGCCTTATGAGGATGCCTATAACCTGGGGTGATATTTTTTTCATATGCCTATGGGCTGTTTATTGTTTTAATATTGATTTGATGGATCCACTAGTATACTGCTTGAAAGCTGGTACCCCTACCCTTCTGAGGTATCCACACGACACAGACTGCATAGCATGCTCCAGGAGCCCCACAGTCTTAGTAGTGCATTCGCCTGTCCCAGAATTTCCTCCTTGGGTGTAGGGAGGGTGTACAAACTGACATTCTACTATTCTGTCTCTATCACAGGTAGGAGCTACAAAGACAACAGGTGACGGGGGTTCCAAATCATACGAGTCTTAGACAATAGCTCAAGGGCACTCCTGGTTGACGGTCCACAACGTCTCTAATGTGAATATTTTGCTAATTAAATGTGATGGTGACCGTGATCTCCCCAATTCCCATGGTGGCGGGGAGGCTAGAGCTTTACAGGATTCTCGGGGGTTACAGACAAATCATGCTAGGGAATTTTTGGTTGTTCCTGGTGCACACAGGCAAGGGACACCGAAAGCAGTATTTTAGAGTGCAGCTTGGATTTTCTTGTAATCCTCAATCCCTGATGGGCAAATTGAAGGAGGTTTGTTGCTCCTAGTGGCATGCTCTAGTCACTACAAGAGCATTGGTGGTCCTCCTGACCTCACCAACATTTTTGATGACATTTTTTGAAGCTTTTTGAAGCCGTCCTGTAGTCTTTAAAATTACATACTATATACTATTGTTACCATTTACAGAAAATATTTTGCATTGATTAGGTGACTAAATTTGCCTTATGACAAGTTATTTGGAAGAAAACTATCAGCATAGTTGGGAGAGTGTTTGTGATAGGCGTCAATCCCAAGCCCCGCCCCCTTCGTACATTATGCTTATGAGTTAGCGGAATGTGTCTAACTAATTACTTGCATTTGCGCATTTACATTTATGTTCTCATTATTCAGTTATTCACTTATGCGTGTGATATCGTTTCAGTGTTCTTAACTTAGCATCTGTGCCACCATTTTGAATTATTTCTCTCTGCGTGCAAACTGTACTTGCTCATTCCCCGGGCCCGTAGGAATAGGAATAATTCCTCGTGTCAGCATATATTCATTTCTTGGTTTACTGTAGCTGAAACTCCTGCTAGCGAAACTCCTTATCAGGCCGTTCTCATGTGCTGGAGATGCGGCGGCCTGGCTCTGTGTCCTTGGGAGATGATAACAAGTGTTGCTATTGCAGGTGCAGATGCCTCTTGTATGAGGCCATTGTCCACACTCTTGGTGGACCAGTATTTTTCCATTATGGGCGTGTTTACTCTGCCTTCTCGTAATATAATGTATCACCATGATGATGAGAGTTAGTCCTTCTCGGCACACTCCTAGGGGTGAGGTCGATATAGGGCCCTCTCATATGGGAGTTTGTGGCCTAATAAACTTGCCTTGTTTATTCTTCTCCACTGTCCGGCTGACTTATTTTGGGTAACTGTAGGTGAGTGAGGTAAGTCACTCTGGTGGTATTTTAGCCACGCTTATCAGATGGCGCCCGAACAGGGACTCCGCGATTAGGACCTTTCTCACCCGTAAGTGGGTAGCAGAAGGCCGGAGACCCCCTGGTCGGCACGGTGGGTCCGGGTACCCACTTTGATGCTGAGCTTGGTTCTCGCAGCGCTGCCCCACCCTGCTGATCGGAGGAGGTCTCGGTCCAGGATCCTACGCCGGAGTCCGGAAGGCGGAACCTTGGAGCTAACCGTGTTGGTCCAGGCAGCCGGAAGTGGAGAACGATAGAGGTCGGTACCACGCACGGAAGGTAAGTGGTCCGACCGGTGATTGAAGGGGCCGGAGTGCTCCGTGAGACCGGTGTGTCTCTGGTGATTGGAGAAGCCGGTGTGCTTCTGGGGCTAGTGTGCTCCGGGAAACTCAGGGTGCAGATAGCGCTCTGACAGACTTGATGGAGATTGGGGAACGTTGGTTTGTGAAAATCCGACTGGATAGTACTGCGGGTTGGTGAGCGAATGGCTACGTGAGGATTTTGGGCTCGCCCGAACACCTAATGTGGTGGTTTGTGGGAGAATGCCGGGTCCCGCGCGGTGTAGCGCCTGCCGATTTGTAGTGCTGCCCGGGAAAACGGATTGGTTTCCCAGTCTCGGAACGGCGGGTGTGTGCTGTTCAGTCTGCGGTAGGGTCCAGGTTTCCCAGGACTTGGTCGACGGGCCTTGTCTCATTTTGGTAACACGTGTTTTGGTGCGGATTCTATTTAATAAATATATGTATATTGAAACTGTGAATTTTTGTGTTGCTGAAATTGTGAATTTTTATGCTGTTGTGTGTCTGTAGGAGAACAGGATGCCGTGCTTTAGTAAATTGCGGTGTTTCGGGTGTTGTGATGAGGTTTCAGACGTGAGATTGGCTAAGAGCCAACCCGCCCCGAAGGAGGGCTCTCCGAATTTCGACATGTATGTTAAGCACGGCTTACCTCCTATTTTGTTTTCCTCTCTGTGGCATAAGTATACAATGGATAATGTGGATTTGCAGTGGCCTTTACTGGGCTCTTTTGACGCAGCAATATTAGATTATTTACAAGACAAATTGTTTGCTAGGCGCAGCCGTCAGAGTATGTTTGATTCTTTGCGAATGTGGCAGAAGGAGGTACGAGAACGACAAATGAGGGAGGAGAAAGTAACTCAGAAAAGATCGGCGCAGACCATGGCGCAGAAGGCTAGGGAACACACTAAGAAAGAGAATGAGCTGCGGATTGAGCGCGCAGATAGGCGTTTTAGGTTATTGGAAAATAAGTGCTATGTGGTAAAGGAAGAGGACATCGATGAGATGGAAGATATTCTGAGCGCCCGACCCCCTCCCCCATATGCTCCACAGCCGCTGTACCCCGTGCTCGGAGATTCCGCCCCACAGGCGGTGGTTTCAGTTCCCCAAGTCAGTGCCCCTCCCTTGTCCGGTACACCTGCTTCCTCTGCAGAAGGGCGTACTTCCTCCTCTACCACGGCACCCTTGCTCCCTTTCACAGCGGCGAGCCCTGCGTCTGCTGCGCTATCCCCGGTGTTCTCTGCTGGCCCCGCTATCCCCACTGTTCCTGCCAGCGCCACCCCTCAGAGCGCGTTGCGAACACCTGCTAGAGGAGCGGAGGGTGGACTATTTACTCAGGTACGGAAGTTACTTACACGTGCTAATGTACCCCTAGATGAGAAGACCATGGTAGCTAATAATGCTTGTCAATGGGCCAGGAATAATATTTATTCACTAGAGGATATTTGGTCTACTATGAAGGATTATGAGCCTTTGATGCAACAGCATGCTTTGTGGCACATGTCATCGACCCTAATAGCGCTATGGGAGCAGGGATATGGTGGTGTGGCGCCAGCGATCCTTCGCGATATTAAGACTCATGCTTACAAGGCTAATACTGGAGCGGCGGATGTGCTCCGTAGTTTGAGGTACTTGTTGGAGTACAGGAATGAGCTAACAGCGACAGGTGAGACTAATTTCCCGGGGATACATCCGATGCGTGAAGTACACCCTATATTTCACCCTGAAGTATCTGAAATAGTAGACCCGACTACCAAGGTAGTAACTAGAGCTCGTGTAGATGCCCATTTCCAAGAACAATGGGTGTATACGCCCTGGAAAAGGAGCGAGGTATTAGCTCTGAAGGCGCAGTTACCCGACTCAAGGAAAAATCCAACGGCCTATTACAAAGAATTAACGGAGGCAGCCTCCTCAACAGTAATGACGCTAGCAGATATTGAACTGTTTTTCGGATTATTGGTCCCCGTGGATGTGTGGAGACAGGTGAAGGGTTCGGAACATAAGAGAGGAGTTAGGCGGTACTTGGGAAGAATTTACAGATTGGGATAAGGAACGAAAGCCAGGTGAGAAGCCGAAGCCCGAGATACTAGCATTACCCGGGCGTATAATAAAATATATGCATTCGCTCATTCCTCCTAAGAAGGTAGATTGGGATAAGTTAACGGCTTGCAAGCAGAAAAAGGATGAGGCAGTTTCAGATTTCTTCACTCGTTTTGAAGAAACATTTATGGATTTTAGCGGACAAGATATCTCTCAAGATGGAGGGCTCCGTCTTTTTGTCAACAGATTCGTTACGAATCTGCTGCCAGAAATATCGGCCCGGCTGCAAGCGTCAGAGAGTACATGGACAACATCTACCCCCTCAGGAATTTTGAGCATGGCCCAGTATTATGAACATAGAGAGAATGAGAATAAGGACAGGCAAGAAAAGAAAGCGAAAGATTTGAAGACAAAGGTTTTGTTGCAGCAAGTAGCGAAGGGCAGAGGACGGGGAGCCCCGCCCGTGTCAGGTGGTCGAGGAAGTAGCTTCGGAAGGGGAGAGAGAAGAGAGCGTTTGGGACCCAACGAGTGCGCTAACTGCAAACAGGAAGGGCACTGGTGGAAAGATTGTCCCCTACTACGGTCCCATGCTGGACCTGGCAGAGGACGAGGTCGGGGAGATGGGAATAGAGATGCTAGACAGTCCGAGGAGGGCAGGAGACCGGGAGGAAATTATTTTGACGGAGGAAAAGATAGACAGCATTCTCAAAGGGAGAGTGATGACAGCAGGGATAGACTGTTCTACAATGATGCGTACGCCATGGATGATTTCACAGGATTTTCCTATAACTAGGACAGCGTAGGGCAGAGTGTGGGACCTGTTTCTGTGGATGTTGATCAACGTGGCCCTTATGTAACGGCAGACTTGTCGGGATCCCATCAGAAATTTTTATTGGATACAGGTGCTACGAAAAGTTCTGTAGCACGTTCTCAGGTTCCAGGGGCGGCTCTTTCTGGCAAGACTAATATTTCAGTGGGGTTCTCTGGTACCCCGGTGGTTAGCCCCATCTCTAAGCCCTTGACACTTACGATTGGCCCCTTCACTGTTGACTCCTCCTTCCTCTTGACTTCGAATTGTGGTGAGAATTTGCTGGGTTTGGATTTGTTAAAAAGGTTGCATGCTACGATTTACTGTTCCCCGGATGGTGTATACCTTACGATGGGTCCTTCTGTCGCGCGTGCGCAGCAATGTTTTTCAAAGGACGAGCCCCTCCCAGTTGAGTTCAGGGATGTCCCCCGAGTCTGTGGGCCAGTAGCGATACTGATGTGGGAAAGATGGACATTGCACCGGTGTCCATAAATGTTAAGGTGGGAGCGAAGCTACCTCGCATACCCCAATACAAGATCTCTAGGGATGGAGAGAAGGCTCTGTTGCAGATTATACAGGATTTGATTGGATCGGGGGTAGTCGAGGAAACGGACTCAAATATCTGTAATAGTCCGATACTTCCGATACTTAAAAGATCCTCCGGTGACGCAGGTGAGAATACACCTGATGTCTATCGTTTTGTGATTGATTTACGCCACGTTAACAAGGTGGTTGAGCCCCAGTACCCAGTGGTTTCTGACATTACTACCATTTTGACTATTATACCTCCCTCAGCCAAATACTTTTCAGTGTTGGACCTTAAGAATGCGTTCTTTAGTATACCTGTACACCCAGATAGCAGGTACCTCTTCGGATTCTCATTGGCTGGCCGCAGTTTTAGATTTTGTAGAATTCCTCAAGGCTATACAGAAAGTCCCAGTATTTACAGCCAAGCATTAAAGGCACAGTTAGATGATTTAGAGCTCCCGCACGGAAATGTCTTGTTGCAATACGTGGATGATATTCTCATCGCCTCCGACAATGAGGAGGGGTGCCGAGAGTCTACTGTTAAATTGCTACACCATTTGGCTCTTAAGGGACACAAGGTGTCTCTTCCTAAATTCCAATACTGTCGACAGGAGGTCACCTCCTATCGAAGGACGGGAGAAGGCTGACACCAGAGCGCGTCAAGGCAATAACTAACATGGCAGTACCTAACACGCAGCGAGAGGTGCGTGCATTTTTGGGCATAACATCGTACTGTCGCCAGTGGATACCTAATTATGCTTTACTAACAAAACCCCTGCTGTATCTGACCACAAAAGAGGTGCGCGAGCCCCTACCCTGGACACTTGCATGCCAAGAGGCGTTTGAGTTATTGAAGACTGCTCTATGTTCTGCACCCGTTTTGGGAACACCTAATTACCAGAAGCCTTTTGTACTCTATGTGCACGAGGCGGAAGGTTGCGCGTTGTCTGTCCTAACACAAGATTTTGGAGGGAAACAGAGACCGTGTGCTTACTTTTCTGCAATGCTCGACAATGTGGCAAGAGCGCTTCCGAGCTGTCTAAGGGCTACAGCGGCTGCTGCAGTCTCGATAAGACAATCGGCAGGGCTCGTACTGGGTTCAGCTCTTACGGTAATGGTACCACATGCGGTGGACATTTTACTAAACAGAACACAGACGCAGCATTTAACTAGCACTCGTCTGACTGGTTATGAGATGACACTATTTGCCCCACATGTAACGATAAAAAGATGCGCTAACCTGAATCCAGCCACACTGCTGCCTCTCCCTTCAGATGAGAAAGATGGTGAAGTGCATGACTGCCTGTTCCGAACAGAGGAGGAGACAAAAGGGAGAGTAGATTTGACGGATAAGCCCCTCGATGAGCCTGACGGAGAGTTGTATGTTGATGGGTCTTGTTTTAAACTAGCGGACGGTACCACAACAGCAGCATATGCAGTCACGACCTTACAAACAGTGGTGGAGACTTCTAGAGTCCCGTACAACTCAGCTCAAGCTGCAGAGATAATAGCGTTGATGCGTGCATGTGAACTGAGCGAAGGATTGGATGTGAACATTTATACTGACAGCCAATACGCCTTTGGCGTCGCTCATAGTTATGGAAGACTGTGGGCAGAGAGGGGATTTTTGACATCACACAGACAACGAATTCAACATGGCCCATTGATATTGCGACTGCTGACAGCTCTAACGCTTCCCAGACGGCTAGCAGTAATAAAGTGTAGTGCACACAAAGCGGTGGTTGATGACGTAGGGCGGGGAAACGCGTTTGCAGATCAGACAGCTAAAGAAACTGCCAGGAACAGACTCCCGCGAATGTTTGTGGCTGGACCGGCTAGATGGGTACCAGACGTTAACATGTTTGCAGATACTGTACAGAGTGTGCGGAACATACAAGAGAAAGTGACTGAGGAGGAGCTGAAAGAATGGAAGAATGGAAAGGGACAGTTGGACTCGGATGAGTGTTGGACGGATGTGACAGACAAAAGACGATGGTTGCTCCCAAATGCGTATGTCCTCCCAGTGGTGACAATGGCTCATGGACCAGCTCACATAAGTGCCAAGGGAATATGTAAATTATTAGACCCAGTATGGAGTAATAAGAACATTTCCAGGGTGGCCACACGTTTGGTACAACAGTGCATGATTTGTTTACGACACAATCCTGGGAAGGGAACACCCGTCCCTGTGGGTAATTTTGCACCCCCAACATATCCTTTTGAAGTAATAGAGATGGATTACATTGAAATGGAAAGAGTGAACAACGTTAAATACGTACTTGTGGTGGTGTGCGCATTCAGTAGGTGGGTGGAGGCTTTTCCAACAAAAGACTGTACAGCCATGTCGACAGCTAAAATGTTGATTAAGGAATACTTTAGCAGGTTCGGGTTACCTAGAGTGATCTGGAGTGATAACGGTACATCCTTCAATGCTGAACTGATATATGTAAGTGATTACAAATCTCTCAAAAATTCCACGCAGCCCTACACCCACAGGCTGCGGGTTTAGTTGAAAGATGTAATGGTACACTGAAATTAAAAATGGCCAAGATACAGGAAAGTACTGGGCTACGCTGGCCAGACGCTCTTCCCCTTGCTCTACTCTCCACACGAGTTACAGTAAATTCCAAGACAGGTGTTTCCCCCCACGAAGTTGTATTTGGCAGGCCCGCCAATGTGTGGGGAGTTCCTAGACCTAAATGTTTCTCAGAGATAGAATATCCTATGTTGACAGACTACTTGTATGCTTTGACTAAAGATCTCCATTCTGTTCATCAGCAGGTAGCAGACACACTGAAGCCGCTGCCTGAGGGGCCCGGCCACGGCATCAACCCAGGGGACTGGGTCGTCGTCAAGAAGTACCAGCGGAAGTCCTGTTTGGAGCCTAGATGGTCTGAGCCACGGTTGGTGCTGCTCACCACCCGCACCGCACTTCGAGTGGAGGGTCGAAAGGCGTGGACACATGCCTCGCATGTGAAGAAAGTCCCACTACCTTTACCTTACGATGCATGGGTAAGAGGTGGCATTGCAGATCACGAAACGGAGTCGTTGCCTCAGTATCTTCCCTTCTCTGATGCTTTGTTGATTGGGGAGGAGCACGACGAAAAAGCACGGAAGCCAGCCCTGAGTACGAGTAGCGAGGCTTCTATTGGTCACGGTGCTCAAGCGACCGAAGCCACCTCTTTTCAAAACGACCCACCAATTCTGTTCTCAGACCCCGAAGTGCGAGGGAGCACTCGCTATAACTTGCGGCCCAGGAAAGAGAGGCAAACGCATTGAGCACTGGAAGAAGGGCTGAGAGAGGGACTAGGAGTGGACTATAGTCGATAGGTTATCGTAGCAATAGGGATGGACTGCTGAAAGGAGCCCTGGTGCACTTCTGAGACATTGCTTCTGAGACATTACTGAATGGAACATTGGAGTTGTACGTGGGCCCAAGTTCTGTGCTCCTGAGTCACTGCAGTTGTGTGACTCCGTCGAGGGAATAGGGTTTGCGAAGTCGAAAGCCTGCCTATGAGGCTTTAACGGACATAGGGAGAACAGCCCATCGAAGGGTGAAGAACCCCTCTGGCCGGTTTTGGAGTGTCTGAACTTTTAGTAGTGTCCCTAGCTTTTGAACTTTTAGGATATCCCTTGCCCCGTCCTCTAGCAGACATGTATCCTTTTGGCCGTCCAATACCAGATGAGGAACAGCCTTTCGCTGCCCCTCGCAGACCAGAACCAGATTCACCATGGCGTGCCCTATCACGAAAAAGCAAAATTGTGGTTATTGTGGTGCTCATTATTGTTTTTCTAATAATGCTGGGGATACTGTTCTTCCTGGATAAAGCTTACCCCGTCCACAAACTGGTTCCTACCCCTTCTCCTTTGCCAGAACACAATATGGTCACTGTTGATTATGGTGAACAATGTATGAGAAAAGGTTATCGTGATAATGTCTTCATAAAAACTCTACATCATGCACACGCTGTATACAATGTGACAGATTGCTGGGTATGTGGGTTGCTTCCTTCTGCAGCATATAAGAAGGATAGGTTATTGGCACTGCAATTGACCCCTGTGAATAGCTGTGTGGGCTGGTACACCTTGATAGGTAGGGTAAAGTTTTTTCAGCAGCCTGACTCTCTCACCCCACGACTCCCCAACAGTAAGTCTACACTGACGATGCGAGTACGCCCTTTGCCTCCCTCATCCCTTGGACGATTATTTACTGATGGACGTTTTGACCAAATATTTTTAGAAACTTGCTCGAAAAAGTTGGACAAATTCCTGATACCTAATGACACTGATAAGGTACGAGAGAGTTTGACAGTTGAACTCTTCTCTAGCATATCGACACCCTCCCGCAGCAAATAGTAGTGCTCATTCTCTGGTGCCCCTAGCAGTAGTGGGACCCTCGCCTTATTTCTGTATACAGGGTAGAGGTCCGATTAAGGTAGGTGACAGCATTTGTAATGTGACTACCTCGATTCGGCTGACCCTTAGTCCTTTGCTTGTCACCCCCCCTAATGTCTACTTTGTATGTGGAGATAACGGGTATCTGTGGTTGCCTGAGGGTTGGGGTGGGACATGTTACCTGGCGTATTTACTCCCTCCTGTTTATGTAGCACCTTCGGATTATCATAAGACACATAGGAGGTTTGACGTGGTGCAAGGACAGCGAAAAAGGAGGGACCTTCAAGTTGATGACGTTGATCAGACGGACACCGCTGGACAGCAGTTTAACGATTTTTCTAAAGGCCTGTTGCCATTCTGGGGCCCTATCTTTAATAGTAGGTCCATCAGACGTCTTTCACGGGTTATGGAAAAGGTAGTGAATACTGAAGCTGATATTGCAGCTAATATGTCACTGGAGATGCAGGCTATGAGATTATTTACGATTCAGAATAGAATGGTTCTTGACGTCATCCTGGCAGATAGGGGTGGAGCTTGTCGCGTCATCGGGACGTCTTGCTGCGTGTATATTCCTGACTCCGCCCCGACTGTTAACTTGGCTGTGCAGAAACTTCATAGGTTAGCTGCTGAACTACATCAGGATACTGGTACCTGGTCCCTGAAGACATGGTTATGGGGTCTTTTCTCTTCCTGGGGTTGGAAAATATTCATGGGCATTGTAGGAGTAATAGGTTTTCTACTATCATGCTGCCTCTGTGTTTACTGCCTTCCCCCTTGTTGCTCCATGTGTGCCAGCAATATGCGAAAGTCTACGAAAAGATTGAAACAATATCCTGTCTCCAATGCTGTTGAGCTTACTGATGCTAATTGGTTGATACTCATTCATGATGATGTTCTGGTTTAAGTATGTCTTTGCAGTTTTTCCCAGCCCATAGATTTTGCTGTAAAGGCCCTCCTTTTGGTTAATAAATGGAAACAAACGTGTTAGCCACAGTCCGCTAAAAGGAGGGTCTGATAGGCGTCAATCCCAAGCCCCGCCCCCTTCGTACATTATGCTTATGAGTTAGCGGAATGTGTCTAACTAATTACTTGCATTTGCGCATTTACATTTATGTTCTCATTATTCAGTTATTCACTTATGCGTGTGATATCGTTTCCGTGTTCTTAACTTAGCATGTGTGCCACCATTTTGAATTATTTCTCTCTGCGTGCAAACTGTACTTGCTCATTCCCCCCGCCCGTAGGAATAGGAATAATTCCTCGTGTCAGCATATATTCATTTCTTGGTTTACTGTAGCTGAAACTCCTGCTAGCGAAACTCCTTATCAGGCCGTTCTCATGTGCTGGAGATGCGGCGGCCTGGCTCTGTGTCCTTGGGAGATGATAACAAGTGTTGCTATTGCAGGTGCAGATGCCTCTTGTATGAGGCCATTGTCCACACTCTTGGTGGACCAGTATTTTTCCATTATGGGCGTGTTTACTCTGCCTTCTCGTAATATAATGTATCACCATGATGATGAGAGTTAGTCCTTCTCGGCACACTCCTAGGGGTGAGGTCGATATAGGGCCCTCTCATATGGGAGTTTGTGGCCTAATAAACTTGCCTTGTTTATTCTTCTCCACTGTCCGGCTGACTTATTTTGGGTAACTGTAGGTGAGTGAGGTAAGTCACTCTGGTGGTATTTTAGCCACGCTTATCAGTTTGTATCTTTTATATAATATTTCTGTTTGGAAGACTGGACTAAGTTGGATCGAAGAATTTACTGACTGTATTGCCTCTTAATATGAGACTTGTCCTTTCTTTTCTTTAATTCTTAGGGGGGACACTTTATACAAAATGGTGTGTTTTGAGCCCTATTTCTGAGACTATACACCTGGAAAATTATATTAGGGTACTGGAGCATATTTAAAACAAAATAAAAAAAATATTGCCATTTGTCCGATTTGCTTGTTTACATTCCTTTGGTTCATTGTCAGAAATGATTTGATGTACTTTAAAACGTATTTGATTGTAAATGAATTGGCATTTTCTATCACACGTGTTATAGGTTTGTCTTAATATTAGTCTGTAGATTATTTCTGTACTGTTATCAGTGGTACTGGTAATATATGTATGACTGTAAATTTATAGGAATGTATATTTATGTGAACACTTGTGTTACTTACGGCTTTGAAAAAGTTATTTTTTATTTAGAGGAAAAAGCTTTGGCTGAGCTGATCTTAATAAAAAAAAGAAAGATTCAAATAAAGAAGACTTCAGAAGTAAATCACCGCTCTCATTGAGTGATGTGCTGAACCTCTGAACTTTTGAGTGTCACCTTATCTAGGTTTTCTCTGCAGCATTTGACACTCCTGCTTCCTCCACTCCAGCAGAGGTTAGCTGTAGTGGCTCACCTCTGCCCTCATGCAAGCCTTGATAGTCTCCACGAATAGGATCTTTCTGGCAGAAACAGCCCAAAGTACTGAAGGCAGATGACTCACCATGACTTCACTCCCCAATCACCTCAGATCTTCAGGCACTAACAGGGTGCTTGTGTGTCCAGCAAAGTCTGTAGTATTGACTACTTTGGGACCTACGCCAGGACCATTCTACAGAATGTAGAATAGGTTTTTAGTAGGTCTGTGTTTGGAGTGCTGTGCCATTGGCAACGATTGTCACACCAAGAAAGTCCAATGTGATTTCATGTGTCATGCATGTAAACTTCAGGAATTTATCATGGGTGTTAAGCAACTCTAGAAATTCTGGTATAGTATTCGCTGCTCCATGCCAGATGACAAGAATGTCGTCAATATATCGTTTCCAGAGGAGTATCTTGGAACTGTATGGATTGGTAGTGTTCAGTATATGTGTATTATTGAACGTGCTAACAAAGTCAATCAATCAAGTTACTTGAAATGCACAACTACTCACATGGAAGGGTCTCAAGGAAATGGGGGGGATTGAGGGGTGCTGCTGATCCGCGGATTGCACTGTGGTTCAGTCGAAGAGCCAGGTCTTGAGGTCCTTCTGAATTGAGGCAGTGACTGTGATTTCCTGAGATGAAGAGGCAGGGTGTTCCAGGTCTTTGCTGTGAGGTAGGTGAGAGCCTACCTCCAGCCGTGGTCTTGCAGATACGTAGGATGGTGGCCAAGGCCAGATGGATGAAGTGTAGGTATCTGGTGGGTGCGTAGAATGAGAGGCTGTGGTTGATGTACGCCGGTCCCGCATCATGTAGGGCTTTGTAGGTGTGTGCGAGGAGCTTGAAGGGGATTTTTTGTTGAGTAGGAGCCAGCGGAGGTTTCTCAGGTGGCTGATGAGGCTGTAGGGGGGGATATTGAGGATGAGTCTGGCAGAGGCATTCTAAATGTTTTGAAGTTTCTGGAGGTGTTTACTGGGTGATGCCGGCGTAGAGTTCATTGCCGTAGTCAAGTCTACTGCTGTTGAGTGGGTGGATGACTGTCTTTCTGGACTCTGTGGGGATCCATTCGAAGAACTTTCAGAGCAGGCATAGCATGTGGAAGCAGGATGATGAGATTGCGTTGATCTGGGGGCAGAGTCCAGGAAGATTCCAAGGTTTTCTGCTTGGTGTTTGGATGTGGTAGGTTATCCAAGATATGCGGGCCACCAGGAGTCATCCCAGGTGAAGGGGGTGGAGCCAAGGATCAATCAAAGTCTTTTCCACACTTGAGGCAAAATTGCCGCCCATCCACGTTCCCTGGGTCTGGCGACATAATGAGCCTTCAAATTTAAAAATGTTTTCTGTCAGCACAATTCGACAACATTCTAAGATGAAACGTCTTGCTGTATAGAAATTCCAGTCTTCTTTGAATAGAATATCCTCAGTGGTTTCTTGTGTGGCACCCTTTGAAGGGCTGGTGTAAAGACTTTCAATGTTGACTTTGTATGTTGCTGTTGGGTTTATACTGTTGGTTCTTTAGATAGTTCAAAAGATCTCCGATATCTTTCAGATAGGTAGTAGTTCTTTGGACTATTAATCGCAAAAAAATACTCAAAAGATTGTGACAGAGGTTCTAAGATCAAGCCAATGCCGGAAACAATCGGAGAATCTGGTATGACCTATGGTTAGCAACACCAATGTTTGGTGAGACCATCATCCTTCTGATCAATTCTGTAAATCATTCCAGTCAGCAACTAAATCTATTGTCTGATTTCACCATCAGATCAAGATGGACTGTTCCAAGTCAACCTGCAACCCATGGGGTACATTGAAAAGCCCCCTTGAGGTATACTAATGTTCATCCTTTTCACTGCCTTCTATTTTAACTAAAGGTTTTGTTAACATGAGCATGCCATCCACTACACAAATGAATGTGTTCAATATGGGCACATATACGTCCTATGTGAGGGAAGCAGAAACATATTATACTGCCCAAAGATTTGAATCCTCATACTCCAGTATCCCAACTTAGGGCAGAAATAGTGCCTTCGTAATGCATTTCTTCACTTTTTACATTGCACCTTAAGATTATATAATAAATAATATTTTTATTATATACACTCAGTACCACTGAGCTGACAAACACATAGGTACATACCTAGACGCTCATGAGCCATTTCCAATACCGAAAGTATCACACTGGGCACCAAGGAAGGCAATACGATTAAGATAGAACACCATCTATTTGATTCACTTACATTTTAATCTCTTTTTTTGCCTTCCAGGTACAGACTACAGACTATGCCTATAACAACGATCCGTCTATGAAAGAGTCAACTTACCCACACAGCCTGAGGAATATCCTAAACTTTAGGGTTCCAGTACACATGCTCCTGGTGAAGGCCACTGACCCTTAGTGGCACACTGGCCCAAATATGTCGACCTGACCACGAATAAATAACTCATTTACACTACATCACTCTGTCTTTGGTCTTATCCCTATACTCTTGTTTGATAAATCTCATAGTACAAGAGATAATTTTATGATACAATTTCTAGATCATGGCGCTGTCTTCACCCAGACAGTGTACTTCCTGGTGGAGGATGTAATCACTTGGAGAACAGGACACTCAAATGAACAGATCCAATGATGATACAATCCACAACATCAAACCAACGGAAACTATATACGCCATTGGTAATGAAAATCTGGTTGAGGGGCTTTGAGACAATCTTTCTGGAGACTCACACATATAAATGTGGTTCACTTTCCTATTATTTTGATTAATGCTATATTTGACCATATGCCATTCATCCAGAGATTAAACCTGGGATCAACCTCCATGTTTGCCAATGGGCCTTTTCAATTGACCCTTTACAGCAGTGTTGTCATTTCAAAGGATTTATCTTACAGACCTATAGTACTTACTGTTGTGTCCAATGGACCTCTGTATGATTACATTTGTGTGCTACATAATGCCAATGCTGGAACATTCAGTGCAATATATCTAGGCTACTAGAGTAAGCGATGCAAAATACGTCACTATTATAGCATTTCATGTATGCCTCTCTGCAACACCTACTGGGTATTATTATTCACTAAAAGTACAAATTGTGTGCTATATGCAATCAGTTTCTCAACGTGTGTGTTATTTTTTCTGACTCAATCCAATACAACAACAACTACTACAACTTCCTCACAACAAAGCCACTTCAGGCTGGCATTTACTGTATTTACTCCTTGGCTGGCAACTTTAAGACTGAGTAGGAAATTGGGGTTTCATTGCACGGGCTCTTAATATGAATTGACTTGTGCTATTCTGCAGACAACAATGAACACCACTTGTGTCTCTATCTTCTTACACCATTTGACACCCTTGAGTAACCACAATCCAGCAGCATTACAAGGCACACACAAATCAAAAAAGAACAGTTTGGATAATTTAGTCGAGATTCTGTGCCTGGATCATAAAAGGTGGTATTCTCCTGGTAAGACCATTGGTCGTTTTCGTTAGGTGTTACTGCTGAGCATTTAATAAAGGGCAATGCAAGTAGTACTAGGCATGTTTATTAGGTAGGACCTACTTCACCAGCAGCAACTCCCACATGCTTCTTCAGAATGGACTGAGAGGTGTGAGAGTGAACTTAAATTGCTTGCTTGAAAGGTACTTCAAAGCCTAGTTCCATGTTACAGGACTTGACATCAGTATCCATTCAAGAAAGCTAATGAAAATAGGCCACATCATAGTAGCACATTCACAGTTGTGGACTACTGGGCAACTAGTTTACATATTCATCAAATTATATTTCACTCCCTTTAACCATTTTAGGCCCCACAAGAAGATTTTTGTATCCAGTTTGCTGCAAATATATTCCATCAGAAAGATTTTGGACTCACTCTGTCAATAAACAAATCCCGACTAAAATCTCTGCATCAACGATGCTAAGGATGTCCAACAACTTGCCAAATGCCTCGGACACATTTGCCCAATAAATTGTTTTCTCTCAATGCAACAAAAAGGAATTCCTGCAAATAAGTCTCAAACTTCAAGTTACTAACACCAAGCCCTACTCACTAACTGTTGCTGAGATACTAACTCTATTGAGTCAGCCTCCTAATAGTATCTATGGAAGTACTCTGAAGCGTTAAGCTTTATTCTGAGGTTCACATCAAAGATGTCACAGGACACATAGCTTAAAGGTACTAGGCAAGCTCAGGTACCTAAACACCAAAGGTTGTCACCCAAGATGACGGTATACCACAGCACACTGTGAAAGTAACTTAAAGGTTCATCACTGTTGGTTTGAAATGAAGATACATTATTCATTGTGAACCTCAAACAATGGTATCTTATTACAACCACACTGCACTGGCTCTACTGGCTCCCAATGAGATACCAAAGTAAATTAAAATAATTGTGTCTCTTGCAAAACAAATACACACCAAGAAATCAGCCATTACCAAGAAACAGGCAGTACTGAACAATTAACAACCAATATAGTCAATATGAAACTCAAGAAGGCCCTTTCAGCTACGTATTAGTGAGGTTGCTCCAATCTATTGAGCACACACAATTTGGACACTCGCCACTTTAAATTGTCCTTCAGACTCACCTGCTCTTGCCCAGCATTAACACCGACAGCTCTTGAACCCCAAAACCCAAATGGTGCATACCCCCCTAAACTTCATTTAGCCCCAACAGTATGCTTCTAACTCCCTGCTTTTTCTCCCACTCCTACACACAGCACAGAACATTGCTCGTTGCATAGTGCATATAAAAGGAGTATTGGTAGTTAAGTATATTCTGCTTCTTGAATCTGTAGAGGACATTTTATCTCTGGCTTGATAGCACAGCTGTATATATGACCTATTATAAATACATATTTAAAATATACTAATAGTGGACCTTGGCTCCACCCAGAGGGCTAGTTCTCTCTCACTTCGAGCTATTAGCACTTTGGTGTATCATTTTCCTTCCTATGGAGTGCTTGCTTTGAAATGCACAGAGACTATTTTTAAAGTACACTGAATAACTAAACATTAAATCCTCTCTCGTAAATGCACTGTATAAAGAAAATAATAGTTTTGGTTTCTTTTGTTGATGCATGCTTTTAAAAATATTTTAGTTCGCGAACAAGCCCAAAAGCTTTGCTAATGCTTGTTTAAAACTTATCTATGGCAGTGCTCTCTGAAGCTGATAAAATACCCAATGCTCAAACATTAACAATACCACCTATAAATAAACAAGTCTGCAATGGACAGTGCTCTTAAGTTTTAGGAGTATCACATGAAACCTGCATAACCGTTTGCACAATTACAGTGAAACCAACTATTTGCTCTGCTTACACCACAGGTATGGACTACCATTGAACCAGGTCAAATGATTAGCTAAGGTACAGCACGGTAAATATTGTATTAATAATTAACTAAATATGCTCTCCTTCCTCAAAAGAGACCATGTTTAAGTAGAAGTGTTTTTTTGCATACAGATCTTATTTGCTAAGGGATTTTTTCCGAATTTAATCACAAACAATTAACTAAAATATGCGAACGAGGCCAACCGGACTACCATGGGCTGTCTGCTTCCATTCTTAGGTCTGGTGTTAGCCAAGAACGTTAGATTCAACTTATATATGATTTATATTTAGTATGCTTAAAGGCAGGGTCGGACTGGGAACCAAAACTGGCCCTGGCAAAGAGCTTGGCCGGCTCCCCTGGGAGCGGCTGAGTTGTTTGCCAGGGCCCGTTTCGGCCGATTGTTACCGGGTCCGATTTTGCAGCTATGCTGCAAAAACGGCTCTGTAACAAAAACGCCACCCAGGGCCCCAAATTCGGCCCTCGCGGCCCACCGGGGAAACGCCCAGTGCCCGCTACGGCCAGTCCAGACTTAAGCTAGCCCTCTTCATTCATGCTGTCATTCACACTTATCTTCCGCCCTCCGCAGCATACAGCATGGGCAATAGTTCAGCCCACTTCAGCCATTGGCTAGCTCCACCATGAGTGAACTGTTTATTCTCCTTCATAAAGAGCACATCCAGTCTCAAAGTAGTTTACTTCAGTGAGATGAACTAGTAGTGCAATATGTGCTTTTTAAAATCAAAAAGACATTTTTGCATTTAGCCAATATTAATGTTTTATTGTGGTGGGGACCCTGCAGAGCCCTCAATAATTAACATTTACAAACACCACAGCAAATAAAAGAAGCATTGAAAAAAATCAAAAGTCTGGCAGAGAAGCCAGACCTAATGATTTTGCTAATGTATTTTATGAATTGCATCAAGTGACAACTGCTATGTAAAAGTAGCATGTATATATTGCACGAAGCAAACCTTTATCTTATTTTTAAAACAATTAATAGAGCACCAATGTAGCACCAACTAGCAGCAACGTGGTTTACAGAGAATACTTGATTGTAGCTTTAGCACATGAAACATAAGGTGCCTTATATGGATTACTACAGTGTGTGAGGTTCAGCGGAGTCTGGATTACAGACCACGATGTGATGTGGCTGAACGGGCGGCATATAACTGGGACTGGGTTTTTTATTTCCATCAAACAACCGTTCTGATACTTACATATCATTCTTCATAAATGTGCTGTGAATACAGAGCTATGATAAAAAATGTGGTTGTTTTGCATGTTATAATTTAATATTTTACTTTAAAAGTTGTATTTTTTTTTTTTTTAAATCAATGGTTAGAATATGTGGCGTATACCCAAACTCAGCCAATGCAATGTTCATAAATTGCGAAAAGGCACTGATAGATAAATGTCTGCTTCGTTATACAATCCAAAGATCCCACTTACCGTACCCAGGTGCATGCCGTGTAAAGAAAACCCAAAGCCTGAGAAAAGGAAGGATTTTAACTTTCTCTAAAAACCCTATGGGTTTTTCCACTTCCTTAGTGTCTAAAGAAAAGTCATTAGCTGCACCACAGCACCCTGAGAGATTTGTACCCAAGGGTGCTTATAGTTTAAAAAAAAAAAACTCAATCAAAAGACTTGGCCATATTCCCTGCCCAATCGAAATAGCTAGCTATGGCTGTCTTTTTGAAACACCGTCCAACTTGGGGTTCTTTAACAGGTTTTACAGGGCACATTTTTGACGAATTTCAGCAGCTCTTCAACTGAATAAAAAAAAAAGCTCGAATTGTGCAAGCTAATAGGTCTGGCATTGACTGCCAGCCTTTTGGCATTGTCAAAGTGTCTTTTGTTATGGTTTTGGCAAAACTTTATTGCTGGGAAACGGGAAACAGCCATTTCTGTATAATGCGATGTAATAACACGTAACCATTACTACGCATACCATTACATCGCATGTGCTTTTACAACGCATGCGATGTAATGGCTATCCACATCGTTGTGAGGAAACTGAAGCGGTTTTCTCACAACGACGTGCACTGCCCCTCAGCCAAAGTGAAGCAGGGACCAGGAGAGAGGAACCACGAGGAGAGAGAGGAATGGGGGATTGATTTCGGGGTGGGGGTTACTTTTGTTGTGTTTAGGGTAGTGTCAAAGTAGTGTTGTAATGATGGTGTAGTGTTTTAGGGTAGTGTCGGGGGGTCGTGCAGGGTAGTGTTTCAGTGTAGGGACCAGACTAGGGGTAGGGGCCGGGTCGTAATGGAGGTACTGTTTTAGGGTTTAGGGTAGTGTTGTAGTGTTAGTGTAGTGTTTTAGGGTAGTGTCGGGAGGTCGTGCAGGGTAGTGTTTCAGTGTAGGGACTGGAAAGGGGGAGGGTCATGCATGGGGGAGTGTTTAAGGGTTTAGGGTAGTGTCGAGGGGTCGTGCAGGGTAGTGTAGTGTTACCGTAGGGAGAGGACTGGTGGTCGGGGATGGTTGTGCAGGGGTACTATATTGGTGTTTAGGGTAGAGTCACTTACCTTGCAAACTTTTACCATGAGTATTACTTTACTACGCATGCCTTTGCGTTGTAAAGGCATGCGTTATAAAGGCATAGTCGTGGTAAAATTTTGCAATGTAATGGCATGTCGTTGTCATTGACATCGCGTAGTAATACCAGTGTTGTAATGGTACACGTGGTATTGGTATGCGATGTAATGTCATACATTCCTGGGAGACGGATGGGCTCACCACAATCTTTAAAAAAAAAAAAAATACTGGATGAGAGCAAAACATTTTTTGCCATAGTAATCCCTAGCACTGAAGAGAACTACTTTGTATGTGTAAGGTGGATGTGCTTGTTGCGAAAGGGCTGAATATCATCACTCTCCGAGAAGTCAATGGCTGAAATGGGCTGAAATAATGGATGTGAATGACACAATAAAATACCAATAGATGAAGAGGGCTAGCTGAAAGCCCCTTAAAGCATATTAAGCACATCGTTTTAGTGAAATCAAAAGTTCTTGGGTTAGCACTAGACCATAAAATTGGAAGCCTTCTTCAAGAGGTCACGTCGCTTAACCCCCCAATGTGCCGTCATTTTGGAAGTATCCACTGCTTGGTGATAGTTCTGCATTGAGTGTTTTATCGCGCAATCGTACCTGTAACATTTATTGAGTGAAACTGTAGATCACTTGCTCACTTAACAGAGCATTTTCCTTTGGTGCATTTTGGTCCACAATGGTGTTGGGGTCAAACTTATAAGATCTGTTTTGACATTACACTATTCTTGCAAGTGAACTTCTATACTGGAACGTTATGGATGCAAGTCATTTAAATAATGCGAATACCAATACAACTGAGTATATCAAAAGAAGTTCTTTCAAATCAGTGCTAGACTTGTATTAAATGGATAGAGTGGAAGGAGTATTTTTCAAAATTATACAGCCACATTAGAAGACAATAGGAGTGTATGATCGCCTGAAAGGAAACAAAAATCTTTAAACATTGTCTCGGTGCTGAAGGGCTTAGGATCTACAGTCAAATACAAAAGCTGACAAGGTTGGAGATTATGTTGTGTTCAATAATACTATCTTAGACATTATACTCCTACCGTCATTGTTGCGGTCATGCGAAATACGCTTTTTTTTTTTTTAAATTGAAAGTTTATTGAAAAAATTTGCAATGATAACATGTGAAAAAATAACAGAAATCATTGAACCTAAAATACATACAATATAAAAGGGAAAAAATACAAAGAGCACCAGCAGAAAAATAATAACGGTAAAGAATAATATAACAAATGGGAAAAAACAATATTAATGAAATTCCGAGGAAAATAAACATAACATGGTATATGAATTTGAAACTTTTTACCATAACTACATCATGGAGGTTTAGGTACTTCGGGATTATGAGAAAAAGCAATATCAGCAGATTTATCCAAGAAAGAAGTAACTGGGAGCCATAGGAGATCTCTTTTTATAGCCAACGAAACAGGATGTATGTATGCCCTATCAAGTCTATGGTGATAACACACACCATACCACCATGCTTGAAATGATAATTGAGAAGAGTCCTTCCAAGATTTGGTAATCTGTTGATAAGCTACTGCTAGAAGTAAATCAAGTATAGAAAAATCACCAGATTGGGATGACTAATAATCAGAAGCGCTGCCTAGAAAAAGATTATTACAATTGTAAGGGGATTTGGAATTAAATATTTTGTTAATTTGTTTCCAGACTTTTACCCAAAAATCATAAATAAGGGGGCATTCAAATAACATATGTTTAAGATCTGCAAAAGGGTGAACACAGGACCAACATCTAGAGGGCAGTGTGGGATCTAATTTATGTAGTCTAACAGGGGTAATGAATAATATATTATATACAAAAAATCATATTTGAGTTGTGTTAGCCGCTCTAGAAGACTTTCTTCTTTTAGACCAAATCTTATTCCAATGGGAGATGGGAAAGGTAGATTGAAAATCAATCGCCCAACAAAGTTCAATGTCAGTTTTATCTCTATCTTCCGGAGTTAAAGTTATATGTTTATATATTTGGGAAGCAGAAGGTAAGGAGTCTAATAACTTACAAAGGGTAGATGAGGAAGGTGAATGTATTGGTTCAGAGGAGAGGTTATGATAAACATTTTGTATTGCTAGGGTAAGTAAATTATATTTCTCTTCATAAGAGGCCGGAAATGAAAAAATAATTTAGGTTTCAGAAAAAGGAAGACTAGAACCATCTTGATATACTTGAGATACCCGTTTCAGTCCTTTAGAATGCCACTCCCTCCAAAATAAAACTCTGTTATTAATCTTAATCAAAACATTATATCAGATCGAGGAAGATAAAAACTTATCTCGTGATGACTTGAAGGATATAAAAGTGGGAGAAAGGATCCTGCATGTATTCTTGAAAATTGAATGAGACAAGAAACCAGGTTTAGAAGAAAAGGATAAACACTCTAACAAGGAAAAAGGATGCTAATAAAATTTCTCCAAGTCAGCCCATTAAGGTATAGGCACAACATCATTGTCTTGTATTAAAAGAGCCGACTGTTTAAGACAGAATGCTTAATGATATTAGATTAAATCTGGAAAATTAACGTCTCTCAGGAGTTTTGGTTTCTTAAGTTTACACAAAGACATCCTAGATTTGTGCCCATTCCACAAAAAATTGGATAGAATTGAGTAGATTTAAAAAGAAATTGTTTAGGGATATTAACCGGAATGTTAGATATATAGAATAATCTAATGGGCCCAAGCATCATCTTGATAGAATCAAGACGTTCCCACCAGGATAAGAATAGGGGGTTCCAAAGAGATGTAAGATCAAGTAGAGTTTTACATAAAGAGTCCAAATTCAAAGTATAGCATTCTTAACCAAATCTGAAAACAATAAGCCAAGAGATTTAATATGAGATGAATTCCAATGAAAGGAAGATGCACTGAAGTCGGCGTGGAAACATAACTTATTTAAAGGGAGAATTTCACATTTATCTGTTTTCAATGTGTACCCTGAAACCTGTACAAAATTGACCACTTCCAATAAGAAAGCAGGAAAAGATGTTTGAGGGTGAGACATGAATAAAAGAATATCACCAGCATAAGCAGAAATTTTAAGTTGGGAGTTGCCATAAGAAAAAACAGTAATGGGGGGGTTAGAGTGAATCTTTATTCAAAAGGGTTCTAAAGCTAGAATAAATAATAAAGGGGAGAGAGGGCAACCTTGTCGTACACCTCTATTGAGAGGAAAATATGAAGATAAGAGGCCATTAACTAAAATAGAGGATTTGGAAGAGGAATAAAGTAAAGACACATATTGAATGAACTTAGGACCGAAACCAAACCAGGAGAGGGTAGCAAAGATAAAGGACCAATTAACTCTATTGAATGCTTTTTCTGCATCTAAAGCAATCGCTGCTAGGGAGAATTTATATGATTTGGACTTAGTGATAACATTAAAAAATAAGCGTATACTGTCTGAAAGAAGTCTACCTTTAATAAACCCACATTGTTCTTTCCCAATTAAAAGTGGAAAAAAAATCTCTAGGCGTAGAGCTAAAATCTTTGCTAAAACCTTATAATCTAAGTTGATCAGTGAAATTGGACGATAGTTCTTACAAAATGTATGATCTTTTCCTTCATTTGGAAGAAGGCAGATCAGTGCTTCCGGAAAAGAACCGCAGGACAAATTAGATGAACTGAAATAAAGAAAGAGTTGATGTAATTTAGGTAAGAGGAGAAATGTGAGTAAAATTAAAAAGTCAAACCATCAGGGTCTGGAGCTTTACCTTGTTTAATGGAGCAGATAGCAGTCGAAATGTCCTGGATCTGAATGTCCTGTTCTAATAAGGAAAAATCTAAATCGGGGTGTGAAGGAAGGGAAATGGAGGCTAAACAGCTAGAGATATCAGGCGTTTCTGTTAGAACTTCTTGGGAATAAAGAGTTTGATAAAACATTTTAAATTCTAAAAGAATATCTTCACTTTTGTAAAGATATGGTTAGAAGAAGATAGGATAGAATCAATAACAGTACGTTCTTTCTAGATTTCCAGATAATTTGCAAGAAGTTTCCCAGATTTATTCTGACCACCATAATATTTCGCACTAGCCTTGAGTAGGAAAGAGTTAGCATTGTCAGTAGATATTCGATTAAATTCAAATTTGACTTGAAGTAAATCATTCAGGGTAGTAGCAGAATGGGATTTATAGTAGGAATGTTCTAGTATCTTAATCTTTAATGTGAGATTCTTTTATTTATTATGAGCTAATTTCCGTTTTTGGGAAACAAAATTAATAATTAAGTGTCTAGAGGTGGCTTTAAAAGGGTCCCAAACAATTTGAGGTGAAATCCCGGGAGTTTCATTATCCTTAAAAAAAGTATGAGCAAAATGTTCAAAGGTGCTTGTGAAATGTAAGTCTGATAGAAGGACGTTGTTAAATCTCCATTGCTGGGTTCCCTGAAGAGGAGAAAGGAATTCTAATGTGATTGGAGCATGGTCAGAGATCAAAATAGATGCTATATCAGAACTTACAACCCTCTGAGCGAGTTTATTAGAAATAAAAATATAATCTAACCTAGATTGAGAAAAATGGGCAGGAGAGAAAAAAGTATATTCTTGAAGATTAGGATTACATAATCTCCAAGCATCCACAAGAGATCTTTGAGAAAGGGTTGATGTAAATTGAGAATGCATGCAAGAAGGTATAAATTTGGTTTTAGATTGTCTGCCAAGGATAGGGTCAAAAATCATATTGCAATTACCACCCACGATCAAATAATCGTCAGAGTATGTCATCAACTTAGATAGTACTCCTGCCCAAAAAGATTTGTCAGGTGTGGAAGGTGCATACAGATTATTAATAGTTATTGGAATCTTATCAATCAGTAGAGAGACAGAAACCAATCTGCCATCACATTCTACATCTTGAGTAAGCATTTGTATATTAAGACGTTTATGACATAAAATAGCCACCCAATTGCGTTTTCCTAATCCCGGAGAAGCAAAGACCTGACCCACCCAATGACGTTTTAGCTTAACAATTTCTTTATCGACAATATGGATTTCCTGTAACAAAACAATGTCTCCTTTGAAAGAGGAAAGATGAGACAGAACCTTTTGATGCTTTATAGGGGAACCTAAACCTTTAACATTCCATGAAATTACTCTCAAAGTCATTTATTACATAACATTAACTTAAGAACTTTACTGCGAAATACGCTTTTTAACAAAATAGGGACACAATAAATCTATCAAGGATTATGCATCTTCACTAAAGAATTTGGCAGCAACTGCGGATTTGGGATTTTGCACAAGTTAATTTGTGATCAAATCGTTATGTATTCAAGATGCACAGGTATACATGATAGATTGTGAATTGAAGGGGATTCTAATTTGAAGGAATAAGACAGAATTGTCAGAGATGTGCCAGGGATACTATATCACATGGAAAAGAGGGAAAAACTTGGATTCGAGAAAAGTTAAAGATCGTGAGAACATTAAGAAGAAACCGCGTAAAGAGTTAAATAGCATTCACGAAAAAGTTACCAGCCTTGCGTGCTCTCATTGTTGTAACATCTTGCATACTGCCAGATTTAATACACATCATGTTAAAGCTGCCAAATGTTTAGAATATGGGATTATTGGTCACTTTATAGGAGTATGTACAAAGAGAAGTAAAAAAAAAATAGAGTGGCTTGCCTTACAAAAAATGGTTTGGATTCGCCAGGAAATGAGTCGGATAAAAATGTCTAACGCTTGTTTACATATGGATCGCAGTAAAAAAAGAAAAACAAGTTATTTTGAACATTAATGGGAACGATTGCAATAAACCTTTATGTGTAATTAATTACATATGGAGGGGTTCCTGTTACGGGTTTCTGCAAATTCAGGCTCTCCTTTAACTATTATTGCATGTTCTGTGTGGGGGAAAAAACTTTGAGACTGTTTTTGGTTCTCATTTAGAACTTACTGATGTGAACTCAGTTTTACAGATGAAAAAAATTATGCATTGTATTTAGACTTTTGGTATTCAAATTTAATAGACGCAGCACTTGTAAGCTGTATGTGGCAGCTGATGGCCCTTCGGTTTTGGGTTGTAAGGACTATATGGTATTACACATTGTCTGGGACTCCAACAGGCCTGAGGTGTGAGATGGTGAAAACACTGTGTTTTGACTGAAATCTAAAATGTGTTCAATGGGAATGCTGGGAAGCTCAAGGGGTAGATTTTCCAAGTTTGAGGTAAGGCCTCAGCCAACCCTAAAATATTCAAGGCTTGTAATGTTCCTATCATTGTGAGGAATGAAGTTAAAATAGAGCTTACAAAATTGCAAGATGCTGGCATTATTCAGCCTATCAAGGTATTAGAATGGAATTCCACAGTGGTCGTCGCAAGGCAGGCCAATGGAAAAATTAGTTTTTGTGGGGACCATAGATGCTTGAATGGCAATATTGTGGTGGACCAATTTCTATTACCAAGGGTTGAAGAGATGCTTTCTCAGAGCTTAAGCATATCACCAAATTCCCTTGCATCCATCCACTCGATATTCCACAGCATTATGTACTCCTTTTGGTTGGCTCTAGTTCTGTCATATTCCCTTTGTTCTAGTTTCTGCAGCTTCAGTTTCCCTGAGACTTGTGAAGGAACTATTTGATGATATGCCTGACAATAGTGTTCTTTCAAGATGACCTCTTTGTCATAGGACACAACAAAAAAGATTACAACATAATGTTGAGGAAGGTCTCGAGGGTGTTACAAGAAAAAGGGTTGACAACAGAGCTTACAAAATGTAAGTCTGCTGCAAAGAAGGTCACATACTTAGGTCATAAAATTAGTGAAACGGCATGAGACCAAAGGAGAAACTTATAAATGCCATTGCCAAAGCACACTCGCCCAAAACCAGGATCAATCTTAGATTATGTTTGGGTTTGGTTGAGTTTTATTCTAAGTTTGTGGACAAATTTGTAAAAAAAGAATAGGCTATGAGAATGTTGCTAAAACACAAAGTTAGTTTTGCGTGGTTCAACGAACGTAAACAGTCCTTCAATTATATCAAGTAACCCATCAGTAAATAACCTAATTTACAAGGGTTTGATCCTGCTTGCAGCACTAATGTTACTACTGATGCTAGTAGCAAAGGATTGGGTGGTGTTTTTTTCCCAAATTGATGAGTTTGACAATGAAATGATCACTGCCTTTGTGTCTCTTTCACTCGCTCTTACTTTGGAGAAATACTCTGTAATAAAGTGAGAAACATTGGCGTCTTGGAAGATTTGGTGGGGTAGAAAATTTACTGTGACCATAAGCCATTAACAAAGTTATTGACTACAGATGGGCTTTTTAGAGGATCAGCTAGGAAAGCTTGATTATCCATCCATTTGCAGGATTTTAGATACAATGTTCAATATATTCCAGGTGCAAAGAACTTTAGTGCAGATTTTTTAGGTTAGATGACGTTGCCACTTACAGAGACTGATAAGGATCCCTGGAATGAATATGCTTTGCAGATGAATGCCCTTGTTGGCAGTTTTGAAAGAAATTATTGGTTGGAAGCGAAGGATAAATATACTGCATTGTTGGAAGTAAAGGGTAAGGATGTGAATGGTTGGGTTAAGGAAGATAAGAAGGGTCTTGATGACAATCTGAGTGGATTTTGGGAGGTCAGAAATTAATTGGGTGTGCCATTCCTTTGTTTTAAGAGGTGACAGTGTCATTCCTCCCAAAGGTTAGCGGGAAAAAAATATTTACATTTTTCATGATGGGCATTAAGGTATCTACCAAACTAAGTGGTGGGTGGAGGATTTATATTGGTGGCCCAAAATTTATATGGATACAGAGATAATTGTGAAATGATGAGCTTAGTGTAAAACAGTGGATACAACACAGACAACCTTTAATCCACCACTGAGTTTTATAAGGTTTCCCAAATTTGCCATGGGAGGAGGTAACTTTGGATATTATGGACCCACAATAATTTGGCCGGATGGCAGTTTTAAAATTATTATAGTTTAGTAGCCATGTTTTCATGGTGGTTTGAATTGAGTATTGTTGATAAGGTGGATACTAGAACTGTAATTACATTTCTTGATGATGTGTGGAGAAAATGATTTGTGCAACCATTCTGATTGATATTGTGCAGCTTAAATCTGGTGAAAGGACTAATTTTTGTTTTGAAGGAGCCAGTGGTATTCTGTCCTTTATCATCCTAGTGGGAAAGGTGCTGTAAAAAAGGTTAATATGATTATTAAACATATTTTACAGCCATCAAATAAGAGTAATGTGTGTTGGGATGATGAGTCAGGGAACATAATATGGGCACTGAAAGTGACTTGCTTTGTTCTTTAGGTAAAAGTCTCTTTCCATTGATGAGAGAGAGAGTATCTTGCTCACAGGTTAATCATGGAAGGATGAGTGTGATGGTCAAATGGGATGTCAATGAAGTGAGACTGTGCATTACAGAATCCCAAAGAAAAAACAAGGTGCATTATGATTCTAAAAATGAAGTAAGACAGGTGAAGTTGCAAGTGGGTGCCTGTGAAACGTGTAAGGAAAGTTACTAAATTTAGTGAACACAAGAGGATTGTTAAAGTGATGAAGACCACTGACCAGCTGGAAGATGTTGACGTTTGGCACTTAAGTCGCCTTGCATTCGAGAAAAATGGGAAATATGAAGACAAGTGAGTGCTGAGAAGAGACTTAATAACTTCTAGTGATTATTGGTGGATTGATCCTGTTGTATGACCTAGGATGATCAGTAGGATTCTGAGTTCACACGCATTGGAATTTGGCCCATGCCAAATGGAAGTTCTGATAATATTTGAGAGCCAAATTGGGATAAAGGACCTATTTCTCATAACGCAGCACAGGAGAATACTTTCCATGCCTAAGTGGAGAGGAAGAATTATTTATACAATGAGGTTGAAGGGAGAAGGTCTTTGGGAGAAAGGTGAAGAAACCTAAACAAATGTTTCATTGTAATTAGTTACGTCTACATTGTATCTATTTTTTCAATTATTTATATTTTTTAATTAAAAAGGGGGATTGTGTAGCATATGTTTTGCATTGCTAGTTGTATTATTTACTGTGTAAAATTTACGATGCTTAACATTCATAGTTCTGTTTATTTTTGGGGGGGCTGGAATATTAGGGGGGCCTTTTTTGGAAGTGTTGTGTTGCCAACAGAGGTACTCGCGGGGTTGTTAAAATAAAGGAAGTCCCCTGCACCACCCTTTGATTAGGGTTATTTCGTAGGCACATTAGTACTTCAAAACTTATCTTATGGCTTCTAAAAATCCCTGGCAAGACAGTATTGTCTGTTCATGTGTAGTGAAAAGTAATAAAATATCCAGTGGGGATTACTAGAGGCTGCCTGAAATGAGAGCAGGCCCTACCAGCCATTCAACTTTGTAGTATTTCCAGTCAATAAGAAACAAGGAAAGAAGATCTGGATGGCTGACTAGGTTCCTTCAAGCTTCAGCAGCACAAACCCTTTGGGTGTGTAGTTTGCTCAAGCTGGATAGCAGGTACTGTAATTGGAAGGCCAGAGGTTGAAGGGGGAAAGGAATGCTTGCAACTTTCCATCTGGTGAGCCACTCTTGGTTTCCCCTTGTGTCTGACATTTGTGTTAGGATTATTGGTCTTCCAGTGGCAAGGATGCCAGGGGCCCCAATACAGATATGGCAACTGGGATCTCTTATTGCCTTTCTGGGAAGTAAAAACATTCATACATTGAGGGTAAAGGGACCAGTTAGCTCTTCACAACTCTGGGCCACTACACCTGTTGCACGATTGATAGCTATACCCATTTTGTTTCCTTTTTGGTGGGTGTCAGCATTTTTAACATTCAAACATAGATACCAATGGGGACATTACAGGTATTTATACTGAGCGTTCCTTACAAATTCCCCAAACTAGAGATTTCCTATTAGCATGTATGAAAATGGTTACGTGTGCTTGGAAAGGGATAAAGACATTTTTAAGTCCCACGTGTGACATAAGCACTATCTCAAATGCATTTGGAAAACAAGCATTGGCAAATCAAATAGACTGGACCTTGGCAGGCTCGTGCAATGGTTACATGATTTGCATTTGTATTGCATGAGTATGGCAAAAAAAAAAAGAAAAAACTTAAACTCACCACAACCTAAATATGCTTTCAGTATACTTGCAATAAAAAACGAAATTTAAAAAAACAATCATTAGTGTGGTGTTTACTGAATGATTTTTATTTGAGATTTTTTTTTAACGAACTACAATTTCTGTGTGCGTATCATTTTATTATTATTTGTAAAGAAGATAGGAATAAATCATCGCCAACCCAAGGACTCAATGACAGGCAGTACTCAGTCAATCTGTCACTTTACTACACCAACTTTTTAAAAAGTCATTTAAAATAAATCACAAACTAACCGGATACCCTAAATGCGGACAGAATAAATACTCCGTTTTTAAACTTGATATAAATAAATTAAATAAAAAGTACACTTTAAAATAGTTTTTCAGTGAAGAGAAAGGAACTATATTTAGGCCAGTCTGAAAAATGTTCACAGACTCTGTCAGTCACTCAATTCTAATGAAATTAATCGTTAAAGTAGGCCAACGCATTGCTCCGCCCTGTAGGATGTGGTGGGTGGAAGCAAGATGTGAATGACAATGAAGCAGACCAATAAGTTAAGCCCTCTGACCAAAAGCTGTCTATACTATGAGTAAATTGTTTGGGGAAAAAAACTAAAGTCTGGTGAAACAGCTTATGCGGTTTCAAAGGACAGAGCTAAAAATAAAAAGTATAGTAAGCATAAATTGGAGGTTTTTTTTCAATCATTAGGAAACTCATACTCCTGACCCCGCATTTCTAACTGAAACCTAGAGCGATAAAACATCAGAACCAGACATAGATGATGCAATCCCAGCTGAATTTGCTATCTCTAGGATAGATCAAGTAGGTATGCGAGGTGGTAGACTTGTGGTGGTCTATTAAGACCATCTTGAAGTGATATGTGAAATTGCTACCATGGCGGATAGTGAAACAATGTGATTCAGTTGTAAGTTATCTAATAATAGCAACTTCAATGGTTTATAGATCTATAGCCCATCTCGGCCCAAAGCAAAAGTTTAGGAGCTCTGGGAGACAGCCTAGAATCTTGCATGCAAGACCCTAATTTTACTATTTTAGGCGACTTTAACTTTCGTTTAGAAATAGGTCATGAAGATTCAGAGCACCAAATTTACATTTAAAATGGTTTTAGTTCAGTTCAACTGGTGAATTCATCCACACACATAGTAGGACACACTATTGATGGAATTTTGTATTCTAATAACTCAGACTTAAATGTTAGCAATATCTTACCCATTACTTGGTCAGACCACAAAGCCATCAATTTTTGGCTAAATGTTGCTCTAACATCTTCTGTCATGAATGAGAAGATGGAAAGCAAGAAGGTTCAAGCCTAGATTAAAATTAATAAAAGAACCGCAACCAATATCTTAAAGAGGTCTCGGCCCTCAATTATGAATGATTCCAATTTAACTAAGTAAATATTCAGATTGGTTAAGGATGCTAACTACTAAATTGGATCCTTTTAAACCTACCTTTTAAACCTATTAAACTTTAGAAGCAGGCCGTCGGGACCATTGGTTTTCTCCTCAGCTCAAGGAATCAAAACCAAAATGTAGAAGGCAGGAAAAAATATGCAGAATAAACTACTTTAAGGAAGAAAAGGCCAGATATGATCAGTTAATTCAAGAATACAAAACATTTATTATCACTGAGAAATCTAAATAGTTTACTCAGCAAAAAATCCACAAGGGAACTTTTTAAGACAGTTCAGGTCCTATAATGCTCATCATCAATCGTACAGTTCCCCCTTGTCAAGTTTTTTCTGATAAGCTTGCATAATTTTTTTTAAAACAAAGTTGAGGATATTCATGTCAAACTAAATTCTAACGGCGGACCATAGTCTCGGCATCGGGTGCCTCAGATGTAGCTCCCAGAAAGAATACTTTTTGCAAATGTCCACCTCTTACAGAGGAAAAAGTAGTCCAGTTTATAGGCTAAAAAAAGTTGGAGGCTTGTCCTTCTTTCAGTTCAGTTCAAAAATACTTTATTTTGGAGGAGCCATAAAAGTTTTACATCAACACCATAAAAAACAAAATCCTGTAGATGCTCCCTCTTAAAACAAAGCGATACAAAAGGGGATGATGGACGGAGCGTTTGTATAAATCAAACTCACCCCCAG
This sequence comes from Lissotriton helveticus, assembly GCF_964261635.1. Taxonomy (NCBI): domain Eukaryota; kingdom Metazoa; phylum Chordata; class Amphibia; order Caudata; family Salamandridae; genus Lissotriton; species Lissotriton helveticus. The sequence goes on along the minus strand of NC_136063.1, from coordinate 1,122,173,415 downwards.
TCAACTGATCTGGGTTTAATCCATCACCATTCTTTAGTTCACTCAGCCACCCCAGTTCAGACATGGCTATATGCAAATCAGTCTGACCCTGTGCCTTATGGGAACAGTCCAGCCCGAACTGCCAAGCCATGTCTTCCCTGGACCGGAAACAAGCATCCTGTTCGCCCTAAGTGTGGCAGGGTATACTCAGACGTGAGTCCCTTGTTCACTTGGCCACTGGATTCAAGATAGCCTGGCTGATGAGGATTATGAATCCGGAACCGGTCCCAGGATGCTTGTTTCCGGAGGGAGGAGGAGGAGGGAGGGAGGGAGGGAGGGAGGGAGGGAGGGAGGGCGACAGAGGGAGGAGGGCGACAGAGGGAGGAGGGCGACAGAGGGAGGAGGGCGACAGAGGGAGGAGGGCGACAGAGGGAGGAGGGCGACAGAGGGAGGAGGGCGACAGAGGGAGGAGGGCGACAGAGGGAGGAGGGCGACAGAAGGAGAGAGAGGGAGACAGAGAGAGGGAGACAGAGAGAGGGAGACAGAGAGAGGGAGACAGAGAGAGGGAGACAGAGAGAGGGAGACAGAGAGAGGGAGACAGAGAGAGGGAGACAGAGAGAGGGAGACAGAGAGAGGGAGACAGAGAGAGGGAGACAGAGAGAGGGAGACAGGGAGACAGAGAGAGGGAGACAGGGAGACAGAGAGAGGGAGACAGGGAGACAGAGAGAGGGAGACAGAGAGGGAGACAGGGAGACAGAGAGAGGGAGACAGAGAGAGGGAGACAGAGAGAGGGAGACAGAGAGAGGAAGACAGAGAGAGGGAGACAGAGAGAGGGAGACAGAGAGAGGGAGACAGAGAGGGAGAGAGAGAGAGGGAGAGAGAGAGGGAGAGAGAGTGAGTGAGACAGTCAGAGTGAGTGAGACAGAGGAAGTCAGGGGAGAGAGAGAGAGGGAGTGAGAGGGAGTGAGAGGGAGTGAGGGAGTGAGAGGAAGTGAGAGGAAGTGAGAGGAAGTGTGAGGGAGTGAGACAATCTGAGTGAGACAGAGGGAGAAATAGGGAGAGATGGAGGGAGAGAGAGGGGGAGAGAGAGGGGGAGAGAGGGAGAGAGAGAGAGGGAGGGAGAGAGGGAGGGAGAGGTGGGAGAGGGAGTGAGAGGAAGTGTGAAGGAGTGAGACAGAGGGAGAAATAGGGAGAGATGGAGGGAGAGACAGAGGGAGAAATAGGGAGAGATGGAGGGGGATGGAGGGGGAGAGAGAGGGAGAGAGGGAGATAAAAGACCACCAATGCTAAATTTGGAAGGGAAGGCAAGGCCTAGATTTAGCGTAATCAAATGGTAGCAGAGGAGGGTTTACCTCTTACGTGAGGGCAAAATGAGGGATTTAGAGTAAAAGCGGAGGAAAATTCAGCTCTGGACTTGGAGTAGACAAAAGAGAGAAACGAAGATTGACAGAGGTGGGAGGATGCTGATGGTGTGGCGGAAGCGGTGGTAGCGTGAGTATGAAATCGTGTAGTGTGCTAGATTGAGGTGATTAATTGTGTGTTGTCTTGCAAAGTGAGAATGCAAGTTGAGTGATTGTGGGTTAATCGGTTTACTGGTCTGGACACGTGCGGATCAGGAAGTTTTGGTGAGCGGACTCAAGAGAAGTCCAAGATCCCGGGATAGTTTTGTGTACGTGATTGTCCAATAAAAAATTGAGGGTGTCGTGAAGCGCTATCTGCGACCCACTTGTGATAGGGAAGTTTGTGTGAATGTAGGAGTAACGTCGCAGTGGAAAGCCTCAGGTACCGGGGGTAAACTACAGCAATTGGGTGATCAACACAGGTCAGGGGTCACAGCGAATGTTCTTTTAAGAGTGTTCTATTGATCTTTTAGCAGACTGACAATTACTTGTTTATGTGACTAAGTTATTGTGGCCGTAGTAGGAAGCAGTTACTCTGTTAATAACTTTTGGTTATACAGTTACTTGGGTACAAATGTGTGAGCGAGTGTATGAAGTGAAATTGTAAAGGAGAGTGAGCCGTTGCAAGGAGGGAGTTGTGACGTCAGTGCGAGCCGCGCTGGGATTGGTCGGTTGGTGTAACGCCGTGCTGGGATTGGTGGAATTTCGTCAGTAGTTTAATATTGAATCTTGATTGCAAATAACTAATTTTCACAATAAGATGTTTCAAGGTGTTGCGTGATTTGCGCAGAGACTCCATAACATAGTGTGGCTGCAAAATTGGCACAAAAAGGTAGAATTGGCTTTCCCTTGTTATGGGTCATTTCGGATGGTGGTGCTATACCAACTGAGAGGAGTGATGTCTTCTCTGAAGCCTCCGCCTAGACCACACAATTTGAGGCATTAGACGCATGGATGAGGGAAGCAATGGCAAAGAGAAGAGAAGCGTCACAGGGAACAATGAAGAAAGCAATGAAGGCATATCAGGATGTTAGGTGGGATACACAATTGAAGAGGTGGAGAGTAGATACCATAGAGGGAGAACGTTTATATCCATTCAGGTTGCTAAAAGGATGGTCTGAAGGACAGATAAAGACAGAAGAGGACAGTGATACAGATGATAGCTTTCTAGCTAGATTGCTGGCAGAAAGTCCTCCACCTTATGATTCCAGATTGGAGTTAGAGAGAACGCTGCAACCTGGGAAAGCTTTAAGAGTAGATCGAACAGGTTCAGAAGAGCAGACAACAGGAGTAAGAGGGAGAATGGCGGTAGGAATAAGGATTCCAGGGGGATCTGGAGGGCCAGGATATGCAGATCCTGAGCACAATGGCAATGCATGGGGCATGCAGTTACCAGACTCTCTTATGGTACCAGTTACAATTGGACCTGTGGTTTCGAACTATAACCCAAATGAGAGAGCAAATGAAAGCCAACAGCAGACAGCGGGATATGAGACAGGAAGCCCCTAAGGTAATGTTTCAACCACAGGGTTTGTGCGAAGGTAACCATTGGAGAAGTCAAAGTTGTGAGAGAGAAAGTCGTCCGGTGTTGAGAATGGAGGAGAGTGCAGGTCCAACGAGGGCACAAAGTTGTGGCAATGAAGAAACAGGAAGTGAGAGGGGTCCGATGACTATACAAGTGGAAATAAAGGCACCATTATTAGATGTGGTCAGATAGAAAGTTGAAATAGATTAAGTGATATAAGGGAATCTCCTATTGGACAGGATTGAAACATATGACCCAAGCGAGTTGCTATTTGTAGCTAAGGATGTTACTAAACAGGCAAAGTGAGCTCATGAAGCATTGGTACAGTTGGCAAGATGGTATGAGGTGGATTTGGCCAAAACTAAATTGATGCAGGGAAGCTGCAGATTGAATTATACTGATCAAGATTTAGAGGAAAAGCGAACAACAGGATTAAAGGCACAAATTAGAGATTTGATTATAGCAATGCGACCGTGGAGAGAATTGGATAAATGGGAAGAAAGATGGCTAAAAAGAAAAGAGCCAAGAAAGTGATAGGAGATACTCCGCCTCCAGGTGGAGGGATAGGAGCAGCAGGAAATTTCCCTCTGAGAGAAGTACAGAATGGGGGGTAAGTACATGTGCCATTGAGCAGGGGTGACTTAGCAGCATTCACCAATGATTTTCCTCGGCTGAGGGAGAAACCTGCTGGCTGGTATAAACAAATTGATAGGTTTGTTAAGATTTCGAAAGTGTTCTGGATTGATTTGAATACCTTGTTTGACATAGTGATTCCGGGTGATCTATGTATGGCATGTAAGGTTGCCGTCGACTGGTCTGCTACAGAACCGGCTAGAGATCTGGTGACTAAGGGTCCTTCAGCTGAGGTGATGAAAAAATAAGAACAAGTGATTACATACTTGCAGTCTAAAGTGGCCCTGCGGACTGTAGATCGGCTTAAAATTTATCGTACTACCCAAGACCCTAAAAGATCGGTTCATGACTTTTATGAAAGACTTTTAGTGGCATCTAAACAACATAGTTGATTGGATATTGTGGAGCCAAAAGATATGGGACAATTTGTTTCTAAATTTGTGTTGGGATTGAAATCTGATATCAGTTTGATGAAACAGCACCACTTGATATGTCGGCAGAATAAATCTGTTGATGAAATTTTGCGTTATGCAAAATACTGCAGTGAACAGGTAGAGGCAGCACAAAAGAAAACAAAGGAAAAATTAATGTTGGTACAGTTGAGGAAAGCCAAAAGGCCTGGATGGGGGCAAAGAGTTGGAGGTGCGATGGGAAGAGGAAGTGGTAGAGGAATGAGCCAAAAGACTGTCACAACCTGGACAGGGTAGAGGAAGGGGTGCAGATGTCGGTATGGGAGCTGAGAGGGTGGCAAATCAAAAATGTGACACAGCCTTCCACTATTGCCACAGAATCAGGCATTGGAAGCGCCAGTGTAGATTGAATCCAGCAAATCAACTGCAATATGAGGGAGAGGGACAAATGTCAGAAGGTGTGAATACTGTGACACAAGCTAGATCCATGTATGGAAGAGGTTGTGAGTCCCAAATGCAGATACCACTGCCTCCAAGAATACTCATGAGTAATAAGACATATCGCCAGATGCCTCACTTTGAGATAAAAGACAGAGAAGATCAAATACAAGATCCTCATAAGTATCAGAGGGGGTGCAGGGAGAGTGCACTTGGGCTGCTGCTCTGGAAGTGGATCAAAGTGGACCGTTTGTAGATGCAAAGGTGAATGGACGTTCTGTTCTTTTTTGTTAGACACTGGAGCTGCGCACTCCACAGTAGGGACAGAAATGGTCCCAGATTTAACCCTGTGAGGAAAATCAATCAAAGTGGTGGGAGTAACCAATTTGAAACTGACTAATCCATTAACAAATTAATTACCTGTGAGAACCCTTTCAGGACCAGCACCAATTTGTGGTTTGTGATTCCAGCCCAGTCTGTCTATTGGGACGAGATCTATTGTGTAAGCTAAATTGTACCATATCATGCAATCCGAGGTGTGGAGTTACAAACCTATGATGACGATTTTAAAATGGCCAATATGCGTTTGTGTGCAGAGCTATTTGTGGTTCTCACAATAGAAGACCTACCATATGACTTGAGAGATTCAGTTTCTCCTTAGTGTGGGATTTCACGGGTGAGGAGATAGGATTGATCCGAGGGGTTGAGCCTGTTAAGATACAGGTCAAACCAAAAGCTGAATTCCCACAAATCCCGCAGTATAAATTGACTCCAGAAACTGTGGCTGGAATACGACCTGTAATTGAGTCTGACTGCACAAAGCATTCTGAAGGAGATAAGAGGAAGTCCCTGTAACTCACCTATAATGAGACTACAGAAGCCTAGTGGCAAGTACAGAATAATGCAAGATTTGCGCGGGGTCAATGAAATTGTGATCCCATGTTGTCCTGTGGTACCGAATCCAGCTGTTATACAATTTCAGATACCTTGTGAGGCTGAATGGTTCACAGTCATCGATTTGTGCCAGGCGTTTTTCTCCATACAAATGCATGAAGATAGCCAGTACAGTTTTGCGTTTAGGATGGACGACTGTGTGTTAACATGGTGTAGGATCCCTCAAGGGTATACAGAAAGTCCCTCTATCTTTAGCCAGTGTTTGAAAAAGAATCTTGAAGGGCTAGTGATGCCCCAGAGCTCAGTCCTGGTAGAGTACATCAACGACCTTCTGGTGGCGTCAGAGACTGAGGATGCTTGCAGGATTGATACAGTAGTGTTGCTCAATCATTTGGCAGAGAATGGACACAAGGTGTCCCCAAACATGCTTCAGTATTGTCAAACAGAAGTGCAGTATCTAGGTCACCGAATTGAAAAGCGAAAACGAAGGGTGTCACCAGATCGCATAGAGACGATTCTGCAAATGGGAACTCCGAAAACACAGAAAGAAGTCCACATGTTTTTGGGAATGGTCGGCTATTGTCGACAGTGGATCCCAAACCTTTCCTTGCAAGCAAAGCCACTTTTGAGGTTGACTCGAAAGGACATTAGTGATCCGGTCCCATGGGATGATCACTGCTTGAGAGCCTTCAACGAGATGAGAAAGAGTCTATGTCGCGCTCCAGCTCTGGGAATGCCAGATTACAATAAGGCGTTTTCGCTCTTTTGCTGTGAGAAAGAAGGATGTGCATTAGCGGTCCTTGTACAGACACATGGAGGTGCCCGTAGACCAGTGGCTTTTTTTCTGCTACATTAGATCCTGTAGCTTCTGTGTTGCCCGGATGTTTCAAATCTGTAGCTGCAACAGGTGTCAGCATTGAGAGATGTGAAAGCATAGTAATGGGTCACCCTCTTATTGTTTATGTGCAACATTCAGTAGAACTACTAATGACAAGAACAAAGACACAACATTTGACAAATAATAGACTTACAAAGTATGAGCAGGTTATATTGGCTTCTGAAAATGTTACTCTAAAAGGTTGTACAACTTTGAACCCTGCTACACTGTTGCCTCTTCCACAAGAGGAAGGAGAAGATTGTGAAGAGCATGACTGGATGTTACTGAACTATCTAGCAAACCCAGACCTGACATGGTTGATGAACCATTGCCCGAATCTGATTTGATCTTTTTTGTTGATGGTTCATGCCTAAGAGACAATGTAGGGTGTTTGAGAGCAGCTTCTGCTGGGTGTACCATTTTGGGGGTGTTCGAAGCTGCCTGTTTGAATAGAGTATATTCTGCTCAGGCGGCCGAAATTATTGCTCTGATACGTGCCTGTACCATTGCTAATGGAGTTCGAGTGACTATCTATAAGGACAGCTAATTCGGGTTTGGAGTGGTTCACAATTTTGGACAGTTATGGTCTCAAAGGGGATTTTTAATGTCCTGATGGTCCCCTATCCATAATAGAGAATATGTACGTCAATTACTGGAAGCCTTACAGAGACCCAAAGCAATAGCTGTAGTTAAGTGTGCAGCTCATGGGAGAGGAGAAGATTTTGTCACCAAGGGTAATAACTATGCTGACGAAGTAGCTCATTTTTGTGCACTACATGTTTGCGTTTTCAATGGAGAGTATGTAGGAGAAAGCACAGAAGAGACCGAGCTTAGCATGTTGTTGGCTGTGGCTGAATACATGGGATGAGGTTAAGCAGCTGCAGGATGAGGTCTCAGAGGAGGAAGCTGCATCATGGGTTAGAGTCGGATGTTAAAAGAGAGAAGATGGCATTTGGGTATCGACAGATGAAAGGGCAGTGTTACCTAACTGTTTATTGAGCCCAATGGCAACGAAGATTCACGGAACAGTTCATCTTGGCATAGATGCCATGGTGCGGGTGTTCAGGCAAACATGGTTTAATCCCCGATTTCATGTGCATGCTGAAGCAGTCTGTCACAGGTGAGTTACGTGTCAACAAATGAATGTGGGGAAAAGAACTGTGGTTGTGATGAGTCAAATTGGAAGATCAGGAGGTCCTTTCAATAGGATACAATTGAACTTTATTGAGATGTCGAGATGCAATAGATTGAGATATGTTTTGGTGGCGGTGTGCATCTTTTCACGTTGGGTTGAGACGTATCCAACTAGACGATGTGACAGTCTCATAGTGGCAAAACTTCTCTTAAGGGAACTGATACCGTGGTTCGGATTTCCGACCTCAGTGGAGACAGATAGAGGAACAAACTTCATAGCGAACTCATGAAATTATGGAGTACAGCTTTGAAAATTGATAAGAGACTGCATTGTAGCTACAGGCCTGAGGTTTCTGGTCTTGTGGAACAGATGAACAGCGCAATCAAGATGAGGGTGTCAAAGGTATGGTCGTCAACTTTATTGAAATGGTCTGTTGCGTTGCCGCTGGTGCAGAATCTGCGAAGTACTCCTGATAGGAATTCAGGGCTCCCTCCCCACAAAATATTGATGGGAAGAGCTATGCGACTGCCTATGGTGCCAGCTACTGCATTGATAAACATCACAGATGATTTGGGTATGGATTATTGTAAGGGACTGGCTGATGTGGTTAATTCTGTGTCCCACCAGGTCGAGAGTGCGACTGCATCCACCTCGAGAGACTTACTGCATGATCTAAACCCTGGTGATTGGGTGCTTGTCCGAAAGCACGTGAAGGAGAGCTGCCTTGATGCTCGCTGTCGAGGACCATATCAGGTGCTTCTGGTCACAAGTACAGTGGTGAAGTGTGGAGGATTGCCAAACTGGATCCATGCTTCATATACTCGCAGAGTCCCATAACCTGTTGAGGAAACGACTCCTCTTGTTCCCAGAAATGCGATCAAAAGTGCAACAGAAACAGAATGAACAGGTCAAATCATGAGAACTCTTGATGAGGCGGAACAATCAACCGAGCAAGAAAGAGTAAATCAAACAGCTCCCGAAGTAAATTCAGAATCAGAAATAGACGACATTACAGAGGTGAACTTTGAACCAGAGCAGAGTGAACAGCCTGGTGCCGAAGGATCAGATCAAGAGGAAGAGAGGAGAGCAGATGCTGCAGCGGCAAAGTGGCTAACAAAGAAAGAAAGGCTGAACATAAGGCTTGCATCTGAGAAAAATCTCGCTCCGATTCCGGAAACATCGAATCCGATTAAAGTGAAACCAAAGACAGACCGGATGATCGAAGACGATCCAAAAGGGAGATAGTACCGTCTCGAAAGTATGCATCTCCTGAGTGGACATATGTGCCTGCAGATGCAGAGACCAGAGAGATCCGGGAGGCTGGGGACCGCCGGCACAGCGAGTAATGGAGAGAGCACTCTGACAATTGACCTTCAGTTAATTGTCCTTGGAGTGGATGCCTTCGGAATTTTGACTCTGACAGTTCCCAATCCACCAAGGCTGAGTGGGTTGCGCTTTTTGATCCTCAACCAAGTTGCTTTCCCCACTTTTGGTCGACAGCCAACCGCACAAGAAATGGGAGAAGTTTGTGCTGAAATACTACAGCTTGTTCTTGCTATGCTTAGATCTAATATCATAAATAATGAAGAGTCAACTGTAAAATAAATTAAATTAGCCTTAGAAGAAGATAACCTAGCCCCAAGAGGCAGAAGTTTTAAAATGAGGGGCTTTCAATAGAGAGAAGAATTGAGGGTCAGGGCGGAATACTTTTCTTCAATAGGTTTAGTATTGTTAAACTGAACATTGAAAAAATCGAATAGGCAAAGGAAAATAAAAAGACATTGTAAATAACTAAAAGAAGCAAAGTAAAGAAAAATAGAGACTTTGTTGAATTCAGTTATGCTTCAAATCAAACAGTGATTCACAATGGAGTCCGAGAAATCAGGACGCAAGCACAAATGCATAATTGGTACTCTTATCATTGTGGTGCTTACTGTCATAGCTGTGGTGATTGTTACATCTTTGGTTGGATCGCGCAATGCTGAAAAGAATGAAATGACATCTACCCCATCTACCGTAGACGTAGGAGAGGGTGCATCTGCCAAAGACAGAGATATGATTAGGGAAACTAGTTGGATGCTACACGTAGATTTGTCAAAAGGAGATTTAACGCTGAATGCATATGCTCGTTTGTTGTACAAATATGTGGATACAATGGAAGCGAAAGATTGTTATGTCTGTATGCAATTACCAGCATCGGTAGAAGAGGGCATCCGATATCATCACTTCCCGTTGACTTATGGCATCACATGTAGTGTGTTGCTGAGCATGTTTTATAATAAGGCCCATTTTGAGTACTATTTCACAAATTATGATGTGGTACTCTCAGAAGTTCCAGTCCTGAAGTACATGAATAAGTATGATTATTATAAGGAGGTAGAGAGGATGTCTATGTATTTCGCGCCTACTATTACTTTAGATACATCATATGCTCACAGACACAATTTGACTTGCCTGCTGACTGACATCGAAAAGACATCTGTGGATCAGCTAGGAGATAGACATAGACAGACCTTATTTAGACCAGACCCAAAGCATTTGGGTATTCCATGGACACAGGAAGAATTAGATCATAAGGCAAAGGGAAGTTCTGGTCCAATAGCTTTAGACTTCCAGCAGAAAGGAAAGTTATGTATTAGACACCCGTCAACTTATTATGACAAAATATTTGTGGATGAGAGGGATTGTGAACACATTTTCTTAATAGAGGAGACAATGAGAAAAGCATTTTTCGATAAATTAACCATAGTACCAAATGTGTATTTTGTGTGTGAAAAAGTGCTTATGTGAAATTGCCCAAGAATTGGTATGGTACATGCTATTCAGCGGTGGTATTTCCCAAAATCTTCCATGTAGATGATCTATGGCCCTTAGAGGGAAAAGATGTTCACAGAGGAAAACGTGGTGGAAGTGCTGGAGAAATTGTTGGAGATGTATTTGGAGCTATGATTCCAAGTGTGGGTGTGATCTTGAATGATGTGAAAATTAGAAAGTTGGCAACAATAGTGGAAAAACTCTGTAAATACGGCCCAAATATTGTTACTTGTTGATGGGGAAATGGTCTCGATAAGGGCTATGGTTCTTCAAAATCGTCTGGCTTTAGATGTCCTATTGGCAAAAGCCAGAGGAGCCTGTAAATTATTGAAAGTCCAACAGTGCTGCACGTATATTCCTGACAATAGTCGGGATATATGAATATATATCAGTAATATTTCAGAGATATCCCAAGATTTACGCGATTTGGCTGCAGATGGGATTTGGGAACAAATTGGCAAGGGATTTGGGAAGATTGGAAGATGGTTTGGAAACCTGGGACAAGGAATAATGGGATACATTTTGAAACCCATCATAATAGCAGTCATTTGTATCATTGTATTATTGGGAGTCATCAAAGCTTAAAAATGGCAAAAGGCACGTCATAATGAAAACTCCTTGAAGAAACGAGAGCAGCAGTTAGAACGACTGCAGGGCTTTCATTATCTGCATCTTAAGGGGTTAGAAAGATTTAGACAGGGTTGGCAAGCAACAACCTCTGTTTAAATCTATCTCTTCTGCATAAAGAAAACTATAGGAGAGTGAGATGTTGGTGTTGTGACACTAGTCATAAAAGGGGGGACCTGATAGAGCGCTTATAGCACTCCACATTGTATTGGTGCATTATACTTCTAATCAAATGTATCTACATGTGTTTTTATTGTTTGCAGTGCCATATGTTTATTAAATGCATGTATTCCACATCTTACACATAGAAATGCAATGTACGCCTTTAAATAGAATTTACATGTATTAGAGACACCATCATTTCGGTATGCATAATGTGCAGGATGACATTCATATCAATGTAACTGTGTGTGTTTAAGTTGCCTGCACTGCAGGCCCAGAGCTGCAAGTTGTTGCCAGTTTCAAAAGCCTTAGTTGGTAAAAGAACTAATTACATTAATCTTTTGTGTGTGCCAGAACAGTGTGCTCTCATCCCACTGTAGGTAGAGGAATTTGACCTTGTTATTCTTAGTTTAAGGAGATAACTGGAATGTCCTCGAAGAGTCGGAGAAGCGGGACAGGAGGATACCTTCTGTGCCTGGCCTATCTGAACCTCAAGGCCACTAAAAGACTAGAAGAAATTAATTAAATAAGTAACGGAAATCTACTGGGGAACTTTGCAAGTGAAATAATTTGTCATGTGATACATTTAGGAGGAGCTGAGTTTTGTCTTTTTGTATTATGCGCAGGGACAGAAAATCAGACTTCTAGATTTCGGAGGAGAAGGAGCATCTTAAGAGCAAGCTTCATAGCATTAAGCTATCTTGGCCCATTTGACGCGAGTACTTCTTAGGAAGTCTACATGTGCTGACACCTTTGGGAATTGATATAAGGGAAATAGGCAGAATCCTCAGAGAGAGTAGTGTAGGGAAAGAGAATTCATGCTTTCTTCCCTAATGCATAAGGAGTTGGACTCAGCCTCAATATTGTGTTGTATTTTAATTCTTGAATTTGTCACCTTATGCCTTCTGTGCCCAAATAATGATATGCGTAGGTACGGCTCTGTATTGATTTTTATGTACCTACATTCACTGATTCTTTGATGCGTTTACATTCAATTATTTTTGGCCTTAAAATAAAATCCATAACCGGATTTCGGAGTCTGTGGTCCTTTAAACATGACTAAATTGTAAGTATTATCTTGAAGTGTTTACTCCGCTCAACAACTTTCAGCAGGCAAATAAAAGACCATCAATGCTAAATTTGGAAGGGAAGGCTAGGCCTAAATGTAGTGTAATCCGGTGTAATAGACAAATCCAAGAACCAAACTAGAAAGCAGTGCACCCTAGCAGAAGAACAAGGAAAAGCATCTCCAATGCTGCCAATGGACTACAGCGACCCCCCCCCCCCATTTCCTTCCAAAATTACAGGCATGAGGAAACTTACAGGGAAAAGCAGAACTAACAAGAATTTAAACATTTTTACAAAATACTCTTTTTTTTCTTTTTGAACTCTGGTGTTAGCCAAGACATATTTTTAATAAAAATACATATACTGAACGTACTTGGGTATAGGGACTTTCAATCTGGCACTTTATCAATTGCTCTGCTGTAGAGTCGTTCACATTTTGCTTCTGCACATCATAACAGACAGCCAGGGATACAGCTTCAGCCCACGTCAGCCATTGGAGTACATGACTTGGACTGAAGTCATTCTGCTCTTCCCAAATGTGTACACCCACACAGTAAGTAGTCCTTTTTAGTGACAGGTACAACTTCTGCAATGTTAACTTTTCCATAAAATAAATATATTTTGGCTTTCGACAATGCTTGTTTTATTTGGCCAAGGGCCTGGCAGACTCCTAATACTGCTTCTGGGGCGATGTGTTAAGGCAACTGGCACAGTGTGGGTGTCAATATTTAATGTGGAGGGTTTTTATTTGCACACCGAGTAAACTGTAGCCATATACCACTTTGTATGTGTCTGGATAGCCCCAAAGCAGATTGTTCCAGAAGTAGGAGGGTTGCAACTTGCAACCTTCTCCCAAAACATAACAGTTGTAATTGGAAGCTGTGCGCACTGTGTGCCATCACTTGTGATCTCGTCTTGTAATGAATGTTACGGGTAGGTCCATCAGGGTTTCAGGGCAGAGTTACTGGGCTCACTGATGCTCCTCTGAACCCAAACGCATATTGATGGTTTGTGCAGAACAGGACACAAAATAATGTCCCCCATAGGTGTGCGCTCATGTGAGAGTAATTTGTGAGAAGTAATCTAAATAGGTGATATCATGTGGTGAGTTTGTTGAAATTGCTTACATGAAGAGGTTGATGTGCTATTCTTATAGTTTGGAGGCGTGTTGTGCAATATGAAGACTTTATTAGGACAGCCTGATGTGGTACAAGCTTGCATTGTGATACAGTGTACTACATTTATGCTGGTGTTTGTGTAACATGTTGTGGAGTAATTCTAGAGGATTGTAAGATTGATACAATGTATGGTTTTCAACCATCTCCTTTGTGCAAGTGAAGTTTATGACGACTCCAGTTTCTCCTACTTGTTTGGTGTGGTGATGTTTAGTGCTTGAGATGTGGCTTGAACCCTATAGCAGAGATGAATACATTGGAGTATTTCAATGTGCACACCGATGTACTTTGAGACAGTGTGGTATATAACGGGTTGTGTGGCATCAAGACTTGGGTTGAGTAATGTGCAAGTTTGTGTTGTGGTACAATGTGAAGGTTTTCATGGGTCCTGCAGTCAACTGTTGATCCTCGCCACACAAAAGTAGTAGGATGCAGGAAACGCAGGTGAGTACTAGCAGGAACGCTTCATTGACGACAGGGACTGCACATCAGCCAACAAGAAGGCAAGTAAAAACAACTGCTTCATATATTCAAAACCTTGAGTTCTGGGGTCTGTTGTGGAATGCACACGTGCTAGTACCCACAATGGGTGAGTATTCCACAACAGAGAGAAGCACAGTGAGGGAGACCACTTAAAAAGGGTCTGGAACTGGCAGCAAAATGGTGGATGGAGTGTTATGCTATCATAGGGTGCCGTAAAATGTGTGGTGAGATGTAGAGGGTACAGTGTAGTGTAAGCTGCTGTGGAACGGTGTGGTCCGATATGCTGGTGATCATGGCGTCATATAGAAGGGGATATTAGGTGGTGTTAGAGAAGCAGCATGAGGTAGTCTTGGAGGCATTAAGATGGGTGATAAGACAGTCATGTCAAAGGATGATGTAATATGGTGCTACTTGATATTGTTTTATGTTGTTTCTTTATTACCGTTGTGATAATGAGTGTGCAATATATTTGGTGCGCTGTGGTGATGCAGGAATTATGCTGTAATTTCTAATATGAAGTGAAGCGAGAGAAAGGAATGTAGAAGAAAGAGTGGGGAGAATTGGAAACGAGTGGTAACGAAGGTCAAAGTGGTGGAATGGCCTAGATTCTGATAAGGGAAGGTGAGTGGAAAAGGTTCGGACGAAAGAGGCAGCGGGTGGAGATGATCAAGAGTTTGATTAGGAGAAGAATAATAAAAAAGAAAGATGTAGGGTGAGTAAGAAGCATTTGGGAGAAACATTTTGGCAAAGCAGTATGGCGAGATTCAAGAGACTGGCTGGAGGGTTGGACACAAAGAAGATGGCTGTGGACTGGTCTTGCGTGAGTGTATGACAGGTGGAAATAACAAAGGGAGAGAGAGAGACTGGGTGGATTCGTTCTCCCTAATTAGATATATATATAAACAAAGAGAATCCACTCGTGGGTATGGGTGGTCCCTACAATGGTGGGGAGCACGTAGTGTTCTTAAAATACCCCTCACACACCAAAAGGACCCTTGGGGTCATGCTTCATCATTGGGGTCTTCGCACCCCTCTATGGGATGCGGCGTGCTGCTACCTACGACTACGCGGGAGCACTTTTTCCAATGACTATGTGTGGTGTGTGTGAGGTTATTTGCAAAAGTGAGTGAGTGGTGGGGTTCGAAGTGACTTTAGTGATGGTTAAAAGTACCTGGCTTGTGGGGTGGACTCAGAACATTTTTTAATGGGCCCCCGGGCTGGTACTGTTAAAAAAGGGTGAGTTTAAAGGTTCTTATGTAATGCAATGTACATCACCTCATGTGTGCGTCAACATGTTTCGGAGTGGAACTCCTTCTTCAGGACGGGGTGCACAAATCCCCACCTCATTCACGTTTTTCTACACAAAGTCTGTAATTTACAGAAAAGTGAAAATCTAAAAGTTAATATGTACCTAAAGCAATTGTCACAAAGATTTGTGCGAATAGCGAACCTAGAAAGACAGGAAAGAAACAGTAATATTTGTTTTTATAGCCATTCACTACTTGTACTATTCCAGGTTCAGTGACCTAAGAAAAAAGTGTGTGGGCAGCAACTCCTAGACAAGTATCGTCATCCTAATAGTGAAGGTGCGCCCTGTAAAAAAAGGGGACGAAGACAAGACATATAAAACACAAAACATAAAACACACGCTCTATTTGTTTAAACCTCTGTGGCATCTGGGGCCTAATACTGTGAGGAGTATAATAAAGTTGTTTAAATGCATACTTGTTGCCACACTATGGTGTGCCTCATAAGCCTCCTAACGTTGGGGGACTATCATGCCAATCTGCATCCTGTAAAGTAAGAGACAACTCAGATTTGCTTACTTACAGAGTTGGAGTATCTGCTGCTTGTTACCCGTTATAGTACTCACGATTGCGAGGGAAAATTTTGCCTTGCTGCCCCAACGCCCTCCGCTGTGAATGCGGGCTTTGCTGAGTTTCGCGCTTGTTATATCCGGTCTACTGGCCAATTAAGCTTTGATTGTCCGCAAAAATCAGAAGGGATGTCATGCCCATAACTGGTTATTCCGGCACACCTGTTTGTTGCAGGTGCCGGTCCCGGCTCACGCCCGGTAGTGTTTTGGGAGCGGATGTTATTGTGCATGTGCAAATCCCATCGTGTAGCGTCTTTTGTCAAAAAGGTTGTGCCGTAGCGAACACAGCGTGTCTCTCCTCCCGCACATGCGCATCGGCCGGGTGGCCTCAATGCAGCGTTTCTGTTTGGTTCTTTGGTTTCCTGAGCCACGATAATTCAATAAATGAATGTCCCGGACATTTGCGAGTCAGTTGAATGCTTATGCTCAATGGGGGAGATTAAATGCTCTGGAGGGCATACTCCTTGATTGTACAGGAGAAATAGATTTTAAAGGGGCAGTCAAATTAGAAAAACATCAGTCAAATGCTAATGCCACCGGGTAAGGGGTCCATCATTAATATCCAGAGGTTGATGGTGCTGACCCCATTGTGAGTTCTGTAGATTTGGCATGGGGTGACTAATTGGTTGCTGGTGGTGCTGCCTAGTGTCCAAGGCATCAGTAGGTCTCTCTGGATTTCTAGTAGGTTCACTATGGATGTGAGAGAAAGGAGTTCATTATGGAGAAGCCCCCATACTATTTCTGGTGTGAAAAATATATATGGGTGGGTTCCCACTGGTTGTTAATTCAGTTGCCCTCAAGGGATATCATCATTGAGGCCGCTGATATGGGTACCCAGACGGAACACCCAACGCTGTTCCTTTTCAAACAGACCATTCTCTGACTGTGGCTGTTCTATTACAGTCCAGTTCAAGTCGTTTACACAATGCTGTTCATTCAGAAAGTGGGTGGCCATTTTGGTAGTACTTTTTTTGCACCTCGCATTACTTTTATGCTCATTCATTCTGATTTTGACTGCTCTTGTGGTCCTCCCGACGTACTCCAGGCCGCACGGACAAGTGATCAAATAGACAACGTTTTTGCCGTTACAGTTTGTAAATTTTCTTTGGTCCCATGTCAACCCATTTCTGAAGGCTAGCTGCTTACTTTTCTTGGTCAAGTGGCAGCTACTGCAATTCCCACAGAGGTAGTGCCCTTGTATGACATGAAACCAAAGAAACAAACAAAAACGCGGCATTAAGGCCACCCGGCCGATGCGTGTGTGTGGGAGGAGAGACGCGTTGTGCTCGCTTCGGCACAAGCGCGTTGACAAAAGACGCTACACGATGGGATTTGCACATGCGCAATAACATCGCGCTTCCAAAACACTACCGCGTTAGCCGGGAACGGCACCTGCAACAAACAGGTGTGCCGGAATAACCATTTATGGGCATGATATCCCTTCCGGTTTTTGCGGACAATCAAAGCCGGTAGATCGGATATAAAAAGCATGAAACTCAGCAAAGCCAGCATTCACAGCGGAACCGCGTTGGGGCAGCAAGGCGAAGTTTTCCCTTGCAATCATGAGTACTATAACGGGTAACAAGCAGCAGATACTCCAACTCTGTAAGTAAGCAAATCTGAGTTGTCTCTTACTTTACAGGATGCAGATTAGCATGATAGTCCCCCAACGTTAGGAGGCTTATGAGGCACCATAGTGTGGCAACAAGTATGTATTTAAACAACTATTATCCTCCTCACAGTATTAGGCCCCAGATCCCACAGAGGTTTAAACAAATAGAGCGTGTGTTTTATGTTTTGTGTTTTATATGTCTTGTCTTCGTCCCCTTTTTTTACAGGGCGCACCTTCACTATTAGGATGACAATACTTGTCTAGGAGTTGCTGCCCACACACTCTTTTCTTAGGTCACTGAACCTGGAATAGTACAAGTAGTGAATGGCTATAAAAACAAATATTACTATTTCTTTCCTGTCTTTCTAGGTTCGCTATTCGCAGAAACCTTCGTGACAATTGCTTTAGGTACATATTAACTTTTAGATTTTCACTTTTCTGTAAATTACACTTTGTGTAGAAAAACATGAGCAAGGTGGGGATTTGTGCACCCCATCCTAAAGAAGGAGTTCCACTCCGAATCATTTTGACGCACACATGAGGTGATGTACATTGCATTACATAAAAACCTCTAAACTCACCCTTTTTTAACAGTACCAGCCCGGGGGCCCATTAAAAACATTTCTGAGTCCACCCCACAAGCCAGGTACTTTTTAACCATCACTAAAGTCACTTTGAACCCCACTACTCACTCACTTTTGCAAATAACCTCACACACCACACAAAGTCATTGAAAAAAGTGCTGCCGCATAGTCGTAGGTAGCAGCACGCCGCATCCCGTAGAGGGGTGCGAAGACCCCAATGATGAAGCATGACGCCAAGGGTCCTTTTGGTGAGTGAGGGGTATTTTAAGAACACTGCGTGCTCCCCACCATTGTAGGGACCACCCATACCCACGAGTGGATTCGCTTTGTTTATATGTATGACAGGTGCACAGGCTTTGTGCAAAGATACTGTAGGTGAGGATAGATTACTTATTTTTAGGACGGAGAAAGGAATATTGACTGGTAGCTGAGGTGCAGGCGAAGAGTGCTCCAAGAGTGAAATCAAAGCCGCCAAGGGGGGGGGGGGGGGCAGGGATTTAGGGAGAGTTGTACAAGTATTTTTAGTTCTGAAATGGAGATGAGGATTGAGACGAAGTGACAGGGAATGATGAAAACACAGAACCCTCGAGACAGGTGTAGGAATTTATCGAGTCCGGATGGTGTGGAGCAGGAGGTCTTGTTGCTAAGGAATGGATTGGTGCAGAACGGAATATTAGGATCATTGGATAATAGATGTTATTTGTTTCTTGGGCTACACTGTATTGGACTATGGTATGAATACCATTTGGCTGACTAGTTTTTAAAGGACTCTCGATTAAAGGAATAAAGGATTAATCGATTTGAGAAATACATTGATCTAGGGTTTTCCAGTTTATGGTAATTTCCGGTACTGTGATGAAGGATCTGACCTCTTGTAGCACAATTGCTTAGTTTGAAAGTCTAAATCGTAATATCAGAAGAACCACAGGATAAGAGTACGAGCCCTGATGACGTCCTGCCTCTAGGACGAAACGCGTCGGCTGTTGAACATCAAGAATAAAATTGTATTTTGAAATTGAACATCAAGAACAATATTATGTTTTTTTTGAAATTGTAAATTGATGTATGTTTCCTTTTGAAGATTAAAATTTCTGATTGAGTCTGAGATAAAACTAGCACTCCCAGCTCATTTTTGTATTGGTGTAGGAAAACAGTTTGCGTGATGGTTGTGATGTGGAGAAGAGGATGGCATCTACAGAGCGAAGGGTGAGGCCTAGGGAGAGAGACCAAGGTAATGGTAATGGTAGATGAATACTGCAGAGTGAGGTGTAGGGCGAAGGATGAGAGGGAATAATGCGAGGGCAAAGAGTCCGGTGATGATGGGGAGGTAAGCAAGCATTGTGGGAAACTAGAAGGCATGAGAAGTGGTACGAAGGAAGAGAAGCAGTGGTGGCTATGGCGGAGGAGCGTTGCCCCACTGCTTTTGAGCAGTGCAAAGTAAAGGAAATATAAAATTATAATAACTTTGAGTTATTATAATTTTATGTTTCCTCTGCGGGCAGGCAGGTGGGCAGGGCTGCTCTGCTCCCGGGGCAGGGGAGGAGTTGGTTGCCCATTCCTAAGTGCGCAGTGACCGCTTGGTCGGGCCTCTCGGGCCGCCCAAAACAGTCATGCCCACTTTCCCTGTTCTCCATTCAGGCTGCATTACAGCCTGCATGGAGAACACGACCAGGCCTCCATCCCGGGGTTAAACGTCGAACCAGGAAGCTCAAAACCAATCAACGTTGCAGTGCAATGTTGTGATTAGTCAGAGGAGCCTGGCTGCTCTACCTGGCTTCCTGTTCCTCAAGTCCCATGCGGAAAGCAGGAGCAGATACGGGGAACCGGTGGCAAGGTAAGTGCATATATATATATTTTTGCATTGCACAACCCTGCAAATGAAGGATGCTGGGTGCGCTGGATTCAGTCTACAAAATCGAATCAGGGGTGTAGCTTTGTCAGTAAAGTTGGGGGGGTTTGAACGTTTACAAACAATCACGCTGGTATAGCTCGTGGAAATACATTATATGAGAAACAAGGATGGGGGTGGTAGTAATGGTACAGTACAAATTGTTAGGAGTACTAAAAACACAATATGTTTCAAATGAACCAACATTTTTTAAGGTCTTCACTACAGAGATGAGAAGTGAGTATGTGTGTGTGATTTTGTGAGTGCATGTAAAAGTCGCAGGTGAAATCCAACAGACATCTTGCCATAACCGACTGAAAGGACTTAAACCCAACTATTTATTACAGAGTACATTATTTAGTGGGAGGAACACACTGTACCACCCTCCCCCCCCCCCCCCCCCATCCCACAGCCTATGCTCCTTAATCTAAGGTCTCAGTCCCACGCCTACTTAGATATTTTTCCTCCTGTGTGTAACCAGAGGATTACTGCTGGATGCCGGGATCCTCAAAATACAACTAGTAATGATAATGCGTTCCGAAACTTGGCAATACACACATAATTGCTTTTTTTATGCAGCCCAAAGGCACCATGCTCATGTTCTGTTAGGAGTAGTAAGGGATGAATTTACTCAAGCCCGACAATTGCTTGCCTGCATCAACATTTGTTTGGAATATAAAATGCCTCAATAGCTACACCGTCATAAAAATAAACATTTGAAAAAGAGCTCCTTAGAAGAAAGCTCATTAACAGTTTTTTGGTTGCAAGCAGGAATATTATACATAAATTTAACATGACACAAAAGATAACAAAATAGTTCTTACTTTCCTGAAAGAATGTCTTGTCGGAGCTGCAATACAAACAAGTACCTAAACGGAAAAAAAGGAAATGTTATCACCGATTAATAATGCAATGTTATGTGGACCCTGCGGTTTGCTGGGTCAAAAGGTCATTTAACCTAAGCTTAACTGCACAAGCATGCAATGTTGGTGTCTATGGCTTGGTAATAGTAAAGACATGTCCTTCTCACTACTGACTGCAGCAATGTGCATGGCTTGACAGTCTGAGAAGAAAGGTCTATAAAATCCCACTTTACACAAGTTTAATTATTCTCTTTTATGCTTACAAAATGTATCGGAAGTTATGGAGAGAAATATAATGACAAGAAGTTACAAAGGTAATACTCACATTTTATGAATAATAGACGTACAACTTCACTAAGAGATACATTCCTGCTTCGTATCTACACTATATTGTTGGAGATATCTCAAGTGAAAAGCTTAACCAGTTAAATACACAAGCACTCGAAAAGTCAATGCACCTAGCATGCATTGTGTGAAAAGCTCTGTGGTCTTAACTAGGGGATTCAACTGGGTAAGTGCATTTAACAGATCTGCAGACCTCCAAAGTGAAGTCTTCCAGGACTGTAGAAGCTGTATCTGAAGTAAAGAGGTCTGCGTCCGCTGCGCATACAATAACAAGCTACTTTACACATCACAAAAGTCACTATGGTACAATGCAATTGTCACACCCGATTTGGAGAAAATGAGCTACTGGGAGACAACCATAGTGTTTGGGGTCATTTGCTACTAGTGTCCTCGGATCTATCCTAATAGAAGCTTCATAAACTAGGGTCAAGTACACTCTTTCTGCACTTGATTTTTGGCAGCGAGGGTGAGCAGGTACAGTCTTCTCAAGGGTTCAGAACTGAGCAGTCCACCATCAAACAGTAATCTAATGTCCAACCCAGTGCTTATCCTTCAATTAAAAAAAATACTTTAATCCTACAACAACGTAAAATACTATACACTGCAAAGTTTCAGATACCTGGTTTCAATCTCACCACAATAGTCTAGTGAAATACTGATTTTACTCTATGGTGCTGGCTTCCCCTATCTCTAGTGTAAGGCCCCCCATCTAGCATAACTGTTGAAAGTAAGACCCAGTAGACGAGGTAAGAACTCAGTAACTCTTTATTGGCCATCCACTCTCTGACTCTGCCTCACAGTGCTTCACCAACATTCTAAAGCAGGCTCCCAAGGGAGAGTCCACTAGGGAAACATTGAGGGGAAGATGGGGGTAGAGCGAGAAAAAGAGATTACAACACACCTCCCTTTTTTTACATAATGTTAAACATTGGTACATTTGACAATTCTATCAACTCTACAAATGCCCATTTTCCAGAAGTACCACATTGTTGTAGGCCTTGGACACCCGACATGGAGGGTAGAATTTGCTTTTGCTATACAAGTCTTTTACACTCTTTTTGACTTGTACCCAATCACCTTTCCTCCAGTTGAGAGCTTTGACCCCATTCTTCTCATCGTACCACTTCTTGTAATTGCTTTGGTGACGATCCACCTTCTTACAAACTTCCTTGGGATTAGAACAAACCGCCCTACCACCCCCCAACCACATGGGGTTAACCTTTGTGCTGGGTTCTCTTCTTCTGAGAGCAACGGACGGAGACACCCCTGATATAAGATTGGCTGAAGTGTGGTACACCCATAAACAATCACGCAAGGATAAATCAACATCATACCATTTACTACAACTAACTATATGTGAAATTAAAAAGAAATGAAATGAAAAGAAGATTTATAAAGCGCAATACATTTACCCGAAGGTGACAATGCGCTTGGCCCTGTCTACTATGCCATTTGCCTTGGGGAAATAAAGCGCAGTTCTTTCATGTTTGATATTAGGATTTAGCAAAAATTCTTTTATCTGTTGCGATGTGAACTGTACCCCATTGTCGGCTTTTGGAACCGCCAGAGGTACCGACGAACAGAGCGGGGCCTCCTATGTACTGAGCCGTGGCCAGGTCTTACCCTCTCAATAGACGGAAGTCGTCATTCAGAGGAACTGGTATCCTTAATTTCAGGTAAAGAGGTTGTATCAGTTCCAACTCTTTACATATGTAATACTTGATTTTTTCACAATATGCACTTGCAGTAGCAATAATAATGGTCCTGACGAATGCATTGGATAGTATATCCACCATTGAAGAAACATGCTCCTGTATGATCAACGAGTTGCCAACATTGTTGTCATATATAAAGAAGGCAAACCAAGGACCAGCTGCGCATCCTATAGGCCAATATTGCTACTAAATGTGGAGCCTAAAGTCCTTGCGAAGTTGCTGGCAACACGTCTGATTAAAGTTATAAACACTCTGGTTCACCCTGAGCAGTCGGGCTTTATGCCACATTGTAAAACCGCCCTCAATCTGCGCCGACTACTGTGAGTACTGGGCAGAGTACCCACCATACTGGAACTGGCTGCTCTAGTATCATTGGACGCCACCATGGCATTCGATATGGTCGAGTGGCCATATTGATTCGAAGTTTTAAATAAATTAGGGTTTAGCCCTGAATTCACGAGCTGGATCCATCTCTTGTACTCCCGCCCCATGGTCCGAGTGGGTTTCAAGCTCTTTGTTGCAGTAGACCATGTCCATCAACCCGTTTTTCACCTTAGGGGTTCTATTACTTCCCCAGACGCAGGCCAATCATTTCTTGGCAAGCATCATAGTGGCTGAGGAGAACCTGGGGGACTGACAGTGTCATCATGTTGTACATCTTAGTAGGGCTATTTTAGAAGGTAAAATTGTAACATTTATCATAGATGAACTAGGTTCAAACACCTTACCCCAGTACTATTTTTGTACCGCTTTGTTCACCATAAGTTGGCAGGGTGTGCTCAGACGTGAATCCCTTGCTCACTTTCAATCAATCAATCAAATAATTTGTAGAGCGCGCTACTCAACCGTTAGGGTCTCAAGGCGCTGGGGGGGGGGGGGGAGTCGCTACTGCTCGAACAGCCAGGTCTTGAGTTGTTTCCTGAAGGAGAGATAGTCCTGGGTCAGTCGTAGGGGGGTGGGGAGGGCGTTCCAAGTCTTGGCCACCAGGTAGGAGAATGATCTTCCTCCGGCGGTGGCCTTGAGAATTCTGGGACGGCGGCGAGAGCGAGGCTGGCGGATCGGAGCTGGCGGGTGGGTGTGTAGAATGTGAGGCGGCTATTGAGGTATTCGGGGCCCATGTCGTGGAGAGCCTTGTGTGCGTGGGTGAGGAGTCTGAACGTGATCCTCTTGCTGACGGGGAGCCAGTGCAGGTCTTTCAGATGGGCAGAGATGTGGCTGGGACGGGGGATGTCCAGGGTGAGTCGTGCAGAGGCGTTCTGTATGTGCTGGAGTCTTTTTTGGAGTTTGGCTGTGGATCCAGCGTAGAGGGTGTTCCCGTAGTCCAGTCGGCTGGTGACGAGGGCCTGGGTGACCTTTTTCCTGGTGTCGGTGGGTATCCACCGGAAGATCTTCCGGAGCATGCGAAGGGTGTTGAAACAGGATGACGAGACGGCGTTGACTTGCTTGGTCATCGTGAGGGATGAGTCCAGGATGAAGTCCAGGTTACGGGCATGGTCCGTGGGCTTGGGGGCGGTGCCCAGCGCAGAGGGCCACCAGGAGTCGTCCCAGGCAGAGGGGGATGGTCCCAGGATGAGGACTTCCGTCTTGTCTGAGTTCAGTTTCAGACGGCTGAGCTTCATCCATTCCGCGACGTCTTTGATTTCTTCCTGGAGGCTGGCTCTGGCGGGGTCGTTGGTGAGGGAGAGGATCAGCTGGGTGTCGTCAGCATAGGAGATGATGTTAAGGTTGTGTTGGCGTGCGATGGCTGCGAGAGGGCTCATGTACACGTTGAAGAGGGTGGGGCTGAGCGAGGATCCTTGCGGGACGCCTCGGATTACTTCGGTGGCCGCGGATCTGAAGGGGGAGGCGGACTCTCTGGGTTCTTCCGGCGAGGAACGAGATGATCCATTCCAGGGCCGCTCCTTGGATTCCGGTGTTGCTGAGGCGCCATAACAGGGTGAGGGCAGCTGTATCCCCGTTGTCGAGCAGGGACCTGATGTCGTCGGTAGCTGCGATGAGGGCGGTTTCGGTGCTGTGGTTTGCTCGGAAGCCGGACTGCGAGGGGTCGAGGGATCCGTTAGTCTCGAGGAAGGCGGAGAGTTGTTTGTTGACGGTCTTATCGATGACTTTGGCAGGAAAAGGGAGTAGCGAGATGGGGCGGTAGTTCTTGGGGTCCGCGGTCGGTTTCTTCAGGAGGGCGCTGAGCTCGGCGTGTTTCCAGCTCTCCGGGAAGGTGGCGGATGCGAAGGAGCTGTTGATGGTATGCCGGAGTTGGGGTGCGATGATGGAGCCGGCTTTTTTGAAGACGTGGTGTGGACATGGGTCGGTTGGGGAGCCGGAGTGGATGGTGTTCATCATGCGGGTGGTGTCTTCAGTGCTGATCGGGATCCAGGTGCAGAGGGTGGTGGTGGGGGGCGCTGGTTCAGTGGTGGGGTGCATGGTCTGTTCGCCGAAGCTGTTGTGTATGTCGGCAATCTTGCAGTGAAAGAACGAGGCGAGTGAGTCGCAGAGGTCTTGCGAGGGTGTGATGTCGTTGTTGCAGGCGCTGGGGTTGGAGAGCTCTTTAACGATGCTGAGGAGTTCCTTGCTGTTGTTGTCCAATCATTCTTTGAATGTTGTCCTTTTGGTGGTGCGGATCAGCTGGTGGTGTTGGCGGGTGGCGTGCTTGAGGGCTGTCATGTTTTCTGCTGTCTGGTTGCGGCGCCAGGCTTTCTAGAGGGTGCGGCAGGTTTTCTTGGAGTTTTTGAGGTCATTGGTGAACCAAGAGGTTTTCTTGCTGCCGGGTCTGCTGGGAGGGATCTTCAGTGGTGCAAGGTCATTGGCGCAGTTGGTGAGCCACTGTGTGAGGTTGCGGGCCGCTTCGTTGGGGTCCGTCGTGTGGGTGGGAGGGTTCTTGCTGAGGTAGGTGGTGAGCTGGTCGGCGGTGATCTTGCTCCAGTTTCAGCGGGGAACCGGTTGTGGGTAGTGGTGGGTCATGGTTCTCCTAAAGCTGAAGTGGACGCAGCTGTGGTCTGTCCAGTGTAGTCCGGTGGAGCGGCTGAAGGAGATGTGCTTGCTGGAGGAGAAGATGGGGTCAAGCATGTGGCCGGCGCAGTGGGTGGGGGTGTTGACCAGTTGCTTGAGTCCGAGGTTGGTGAGGCTGTCCAGCAGGGCGACTGTGTTGCTGTCGTTGTTGTTCTCCAGGTGGAAGTTGAGGTCCACTAGGAGGATGTAGTCAGGGGAGGTGAGGGCGTGCGGGCTGATGAAGTCTGCGATGGCTTCGCTGAATTGTGTGCGTGGTCCCGGGGGTCTGTAGATGAGAGTGCCTCTGAGGGTGGTCTTAGGGTCAGTGTGTATCTGGAAGTGAAGGGGCTCAGCGGCGGTGAGGGTGTCGTCGGAGTTGGTCGTGATGCGGATGGGGTTTCTGTGGACGATGGCGATGCCTCTTCCGGTTTGGTTGACGCGATCCCTCCAGGTGATCTTGTAGCCCTCCGGGATAGCTATGGCGATGTCAGGGGCTGAGGAGGCGTTCATCCAGGTTTCTGTGAGGAAGGCGACGTCTGGTGATGTGTCGAGGAGGTTCCAGAGTTTGACGGCGTGTCTGTGGATGGAGCGGGTGTTGAGCAGGATGCACTTGAGGTGATCGATGGTGGCGTTTGGCTTGGCGGGTGCGGTGCAGATTCAGAGGCAAGTGTATTTGCAGGCTTGGCAGGTGAAGGGTCCATGGGTGCGTTTCGGGGTGGCTTGGTAGCAGGCGGGTTCCGGCCGGCGTTGAGTGCGTGGAGGGTGGAGGCGCCGTAGGTCCGTCGGGTGATCTGGCGCCAACGAGGACCAGGGGTCCTGGCGCTGGGCGCGGTCCAGGTGCGGACGGGCGTAGACGGGCTTGCCTTTGGCACGCCTTCGGCGCGTGTCCGCTGCGCTTCCACGCGGCTTCCTCCATAAGAGGCTAAGTGGGAGGGAGGAGCAGCTGGGAGGCGGGAGCGGGGCGGCCAATGGCCGAGGGAAGGGTTTATAGAAGAAAAAAATGGGTGGGGGAGCAGCGGCGGGGAGCGTGGGGGGTCAAGGGACATAAGGGGAAGCCAGAAACCACAGAAAGCAAAATGCAGAATAAAGAAACAGCAGCACAATTATGATACCCGGGTCAAGGGGCGCATGGGGAAGTCAGAACCACAGAAAACAGAATACAGTAATACAGAGCAACAGCACAATTACGATACTGGCGATACCAGTCCCAGGAGCAGGGGCACACCAGTGGCGGGCTCCAGGCAGCAGGAGGGGGTCACGCAGGCACACTGGATTCAAGAAAGCCTGGCTGAAGACATCTGTCATGCCAGAAACCGGTCCTAGGAAGCTTGAATCCGGTCCAGGGAAGGCATGGCTTGGCAGTTTGGGCTGGAGTGTTCCCATGATGCACAGGGTTAGACTGATTTGCATATGGCCATGTCTGAACTGGGGTGGCAGAGTGGGCTAAAGAACGGTGATGGATTAAACCCAGATCTGTTGACTGGGTGTGAGTGTTTGATTGGTTCAGATGCTCCGTCCATCACCACTCCCTTTTGTACCAGTACTATTTTTGGGCAGACACAAGGCTGCTAAGGAAAATGCTGATTTGGTGCCTGACAATCCACAAAATGTGCAGTATGACTGGTGTTAAATTTGAAAGATTTGACTGGCGTACGTAGGTTTGGTGCATAAATATGAAGTGGATTAGTCAGATTCGTCCATTAGGGGAAGGTTTCCCAATCTGAGAACAATAGTACTGCCAATCTTTATCCAAAGATATCTGTCCCACAGTAGCCTCCTATTTTATTTTCGATTGGGGCTGGACTACTGGAGTTTCAATTGTAGTGTATAGTTTCCAAACCATATGTCTGCTTGATGAAGTGGGATAAGCAAAGATAGTGTTTTATAGGATTTATCTTCCTGGCAGAAAGATGAGTAATTAGCTTTGTATAAAGAACATATGCCAAGTTCTGCGAACCAGTCAGCTCGGGTGGAAACCATCTTATCATTAATTATGGCATATTTCAATAAGGTTTCCTCAGGAAACCGATCACCAATCTGGTTTACTCCCCAGTTTCGCAATCTGTTCAGGGATGGTCATTCTACGAGTATCTGACTCAAACAGTAGTATGATAATGACTGACCTGGTGCATAGAGAATGGGACTATCCCTATGCTTCCTAATCTCCTCCCATGCTAGCTGTGTGCTCATCACTGAAATTATCTCTGTGGGACTTCAACAGGGAGTCTGCCTGATCATTGAACCAAACGTTGTCAGGGGCTGTGTCTTGCTCTGCCGTTACATGTGTCAAATGGAGTATATCCAGTAATGGGTATATTGCACCTGTACGCATAGTTAGTATAGCTCAGAGTTGAGGGCTGCCAGTCCCACTTGTTCCCAGGGCAATGTCAAGGTCTCCCAATTTATTCTTGTCTCGCCACCAGCCCCTGCTAATGTAAACATATGGGGCCCAGAGCGTTTTGAAAAACAAAATTATTCAGAGGTATGGGAATGTTAAAGAATAGGTATAGTAATTTAGGCAGTATAACCATTTTTATTAGGTCAAATCAGCTATCAGGGAGAAAAATTAATCTCTTGATCTTCTCCTTTACATTGGACATTACAATGCCATAATTTTGAGTTATGACTGTTCCTCTGCTGCATCTAACCCATATGCCAAGATATTTGATGCCTGATTGAGTACAAGGCAGTGGAACTCAAGATGACATACGCATTCCTAAAATGAGGGAAAATATTATTGACAGGTATGTGTTAGACCGGACATCTTTGGCTTCACCTTGATTTTTTGCTTTCTGACCTCCTGTCTTGCTGACTTCATTTTTGCCGGCTTCACGATTCTGGGCACATTACTGCTAACCAGTGCTAAAGTGTGTGTGCACTGTACTCTAAACATGTTGGCTTATCCACAATTGGCTTATTTAATTTACCCATACGTCCCTAGGAAAGTGCACTACATGTGCCTAGGGCCTGTGAAACAAATGCCACAAGTCTGCGTGCAGGACTGATTGTGCCACCCAAATGAGTAGCCCTACAAACATGTCTCAGGCCTGCCACTTTCAACGTTCTTGCCAGGCCCAACTCCTCCTTTTTAATACATACAAGTCACCCCCAAGGTAGGCCCAAGGTAGCCCCAAAGGCAGGGTGCCCTGTATTGAAAAGTTGGACATATAATTTTAAGTCTTACATGTATGCTCTTCAATATGTTTACACTACTGCATGGCCTATCTCTCCCATACGTTAACACAGGGACTGCCTAAAAATGTTTTAATATAGAAGTGAACACACTTTAAACTAGTGATATAACTTCCTGTCATGGTAAATAGTAATCAAGTTCTAATACTGCTCTAGCCCATACATGTGCTTGAAGTCTAGAAATTTCCTAGTTAGCCGACACCTCTGACTTTAAGTTCCTCCCTCTGTAGGGTGTGAGCCCAGTAATGTTGTTTCGACACTCAATCTGAGGGAATTTTAATAACTTCAGAATGAGGCCCAAGGTCACCCAATCAAAGTTCCTTTAGTAGCTGCTTGGTTGAGGACAGCCCTGGGAATTTGTTGGCTTTATCCATCTTGATGATCTCATCTAGGGCATCTGCATAGTGGGTTAACCCAGATTCTTCAGCAGGAAAGGTGCGAGGGCAAAGGAGTTTTGAGGGCTTTCCTATTCAGGCCCATATCCATGAATAGGAGACCGAACAGGGTGCTAGTTGGAGGTGAAACAATGCTCTCACAAATGTATTCGCTGATTTCACCGAATCCGAAACGTTCCCAAAACCCCAGAGGTGTGCACCATACACACTCAAAGCTTTGGCTGTGTAAACTTTCAGGGCAGGTGCAGGAGGCATAGTGTGGGAAGCACAATGTTCTTTTAAAATGGAGTAAACTATCTGTCTGCGATTTATTGTTGCAATATCAACGTGTGGACACCATGATAAGTTAGATGAAAGCTTGATGGCCAGGAATGTAAAGGAATCTATTTGTTCCAATTGCTCATTCCCCACTGACAAACTATCTATATAATTCTTGCGATGGGTAAACACAATAAATTTGGTTTTGTCTACATTAACCTCAAAGCCTTGCTCTATGCAAAAGGCACTAAAGCTATTTAGTAGGTTTTACAGCCCACTCAGAGTTTTGAAAATTAACAATTTGTTGTGTGCCCAGACACGGGTCCTGGGCTCACTGTGCCACTGGAATCAAGCTATCCTGGCTGAAGAGGGGTGAAACCTGAAACCGGTCCTAGGATGATTGTTTCCAGACCAGGGAGGACATGGCTTGGCAATTCGGGCTGGACTGTTCCCATCCCATGAGGCACAGGGTCAAGTCTGATTTCCATATGGCCAGGTCTAAACTGGGGTGGCATGGTGAGCAAAAGAATGATGGATTTAACCCAGATCTCTTGACTGGGGGTGAATGTTTTGATTTGTTCTGCATTCCGTCCATCAATTGTGTCTTTTGTGTGCAAACAACAACATTGGTATTTTACCCATATTTATAGAAGGGGAATCAGCGTCAACCTTGGACAGGTGGTGTACAAAGTAATTTACAAATAAGGAGAATAGGGTTTGGGGCCAATACTCAGCATTGTCGACCGTCCTTTAGCACTGGGATTTCGTCAGTTAGTTCACCCACGAATCCCATCATATCTCGGCAAAATTATTGTGATGTAATCTAATAAGCAGAGACCATATGTAAAAAGGCATACCTATCACTTTAAGGAACGACCATAACCTTGGGCTTGGGATTAGATCAAAAGCGGATTGAAGATCGACCAAGGCAACATGTAAGCCACCCACGCCGATCCAAATTTTCTTCCAATAAATTATGGAAAATGTAAGGACTTGATGTGCAGTAGATGCTTTGGGTCTAAACCTGCTTGTAGTGGGTTGAAGATGTCATTCATTTCTATCCATTCCTGGATCTTTACCAATACCATTAGACAAAAAACGTTCTGTAGACAGTCTATTAGGCTAATAGGCCTGTAGTCAGCAGGGATGCTCTTGTCCCCCTTCTTGTACACTGGCACCACCTACGCTCCCTGCCAGGAGCCCCTAAGCGCTACTAGCTTTTAAGCACTATACTGCAGATCAATCCTAAAAATTCATATCTCAAGCTCTACATGTTGGATTTTTGTCACTTTCGGTTTTTTTTTACTCGGATACATATTCTCTATTTTTCTAAACTGGTGTGGAGTCTTTTTGTGGTCTTTTCACTGTGTTGCTGTGATTAAAGTGTTGCACACATGCTGAGCACAGGTTAAACTGGGTTGTGTATCCTGACTAGGACTGTGGTCCCTACTTGGACAGGGTGTAAACCTCTGCCACCTAGAGACCCAATTTTTAGCAGTACACCTGCTAGGATCTTGAAATTGGTAAATTTGTGGTTGCCTGGGCTGAAATTGTGAGCCGGATTTTATGCTTGAGAGCATTTGAAACATCCAGGAAAAGCCTTTTAGAGTTTGAGAAGTTTTTCAACTTCCAGAAAACTGGGACAAGTTGCGTGTGCTTCCTGAACTAAGTGCTATTTTGGAGGCAAGATCTTAGATATTTTTGTTGTTAAGTTCAAGGCTGCTCAGGTACTGTGAAAATCAGGTGCCTGGCCTCAAGGCGGTCTACTCTGCTGCAGCTCCTAGCATTACCCCAAAACAGGATTGTGATCTCCCAAAAATAACTAAGTCTAAAAGCAGAGCAAGAGTATGGGGATGCACAGCAAATGACCCCACCTGTGAGAGGACTGCGGAGGTTACAATTTACAAGTCTGTCCGGCTCAGAGCTATTGTTTCCAAAATATAAGGCTTAATAACCCCCTACCCAAAGTCAAGGCATCCAGCTTCGTGGATCCCTGAAGTAGTCACAGCATCCTCCCATTTCCTTCAGAAGGATTTTGTCTCTAGAAAAACAACATTAGGTAAAACTGTTGAGCAGGACGATCCTCTAGGCTTTATCTGACACCCTCTACATTGCAGTTGGCCTGAAATAACTCCTATGACTCGTTCGCTTTCATCCAACACACAAACACGGCCTTTGTACTCCCCATCGTTTCCTATAGATACTTGTTGGTTTCTTTTGAAACATTTTAGCCCCTGATCCACTTTAAAGTTATGCATTATTTTTTCCCAATCATTACATTTTTATTTCATTCAGAAAAAGGATTTGGTGGTTTTATTTAATAAATTCAGCTTAAAATTCTGTAGCTGCTGGTAAAATACTTTAAATGCATTTTTGTTCGGGAAAGCCTGTTAGTCTGAGCCAGGGGTGAGCCTAATTAAAACCGAATTGTTCGGTACTGACTTTGCTGGGTGTTCTACTGTTTCTACTTAATAATCGAATTCTAAATTTAAAAAAAGATGAATTGCAAACCCTTTATGAATAATAAAGATGCTAACATTCTGTTTTAATGTATGCAAAAGCATCTTTAAAAGCATAGCCATATTTTGTTTTACACAATATTAGATTTCGCACTACACCCATAAAATGATCTTTACAGTTTCTTGCTTCATATAAACATAACTTCTCAGAATGTACATCCTGTTTTCAGAGTAACCAAACTGGCTAGCTGCAACAGAGAGAGTGCAGTGTGTGCTTTGGCTGAAGCTGTTGTGTATTAGATCACTGTTTTGTTCAGGTTTATTTACACGTCCGCAATCCAAGATATACATTTTGGATTAGCAGGTGGAAAGACATAGGCTTTACAAGGTCTTTATAGTTCGCTAACTTTATCGGGTAGGTTCACAGAAAATCCACCAAAAATCTATGCTCTCGGCGAGGATTTTAAAGGAAGCCGTCAATAAAGTAGAGTGAAAGACAGAAAGAACATTGTTCCCACGTGCACATTGTATGCCATGTCCAAAAAATAAAACACTTGCAACTTCAGTTCAGATTTATCCCAACCGCGAGTCAAATATTTGTTGCACCTCCTTTGCTTCCTTTTTAACATGAGGAATTCAAAATCTGCATTCTCTTCATGTTGTGACAATGAAGCACTTGCTACCATTCATACCAACAATCTATCTTCCTACTAATGTATTGTAGCCACAGGTCAACCTGCCGGCCAACTACAAACATACACGGTAAGCATGAATTATTCAATACACAAAAGGTGATAGGAGAAAGGCTTGCAATTTGTGTAACCACTGGCATTCGCTCAGAGTAGGACTCCATCTCATGCTATTTTGCCCATCACGCCACCTCGGCTGGTACACAGTCATAGGTATCATAATTCCGGACGCTGCTCGGATAGGGACAGTCCAGCCCGAACTCCCGGGCCAGGCCCTCCCTGCACCGAAACACAGTCAACCCAACACCATTTTTGCTCTGAGTGGGGTTTGTCAGTCTGGTGTTGCTTGGCTCCAGTGGCACATTGAGCATGGGGCACAGGTCTTTCCCCAAAGATAGTCGGGATGGAGCCAAAGCAAGCCATATCTACAGTGTCTTTAGAATCCATTGCCCACATCTCTGAGACCTCTTCAATGAGCTTCAAAGTAGCCCTCCACAGCTACCATTTTGTCTATTTGAGAATATGGTAAATCCTTCACCGGCATACAAATCTGTTGATGGGAGGTCAACAACAGCCTCTCAACAATTCTATTAATCTGCATATTGAGATACCGGTGCCTACTTCATCCAAAAACATGCTGTGCTTCCAGGTTTGCCACTACAAAACAGGAACTCAGAAGCCTTTGCTGGTGCAATATACACCACTGATCTTGAATCAATCTATGCAACATAACAAATACTGACATACCAATTCACAATAACATAGCTCAATCCGATACATATTTTATCCACAAGTATTTGGATTCACCTTCATCTCAAAACTCTTTCTTTGGCGTCCTTAGATGCATTGACTTTTGTCCTCACCTTTAAAAGTTACCTATGAGGCACAGACCAAATCTCTGGAGCAGCAGACTGTCCAAATAATCAAAACACTTGACGAGCTTCGTTCACAATATTCCACAATTAAAAAGATGAGGAAAGTATACCTGGCAATAGAAATATTATTACACTTGGGGCAAAAGAAGATCTGCCCACTCACTTCACACAACTGATCTAGCCTTTATAGGTGCATCTGATTTAGTCGTTTTGGAAGCAGTTTCAGTTGGACTACGCAAAATCCAACATTACAGACTCTCCTTTATGTTCATGGCCAGTACTCATTGCTTTCTTCACATGATGCCTAATTTTTTTATTCAACGCTAGTATCGCTTGTAATCATATTATATTCAATGTGCACTACTTATGCAGAAAACTCTGTTTAGAAAACAATGTAAGTATAGGCGGAAAAACATTTAATCTTAGAAAGGCCTCAGTGGACTTTCAGTGTGGATTATTATTGACTGCAGGTCTCAAAGTTTACCTAGTCTCCTAATAGAAACCTGGCAACCAGTCTATGAAAATATTTTCCAAATGATTTACTAGCACAAGAAGAAACTGATGAGGTACGTCAATTAATTAGAAGCTACTCTATATTCCCTTCTCTGGATTTTTGATTTTAAAAAATCCACTTTAGAAACATACAGAAATGAGTACGCCCTGCAGTTTGCTGTTGCTACCTGCCCTGGTGGGACTTCCTGTTCCTGGGTTCTTTGCTGGCGAGGGGGGAGGCACCACTAACACTCAAAGTGCTGCCTCAACCCCCGCGGCACGAGACATTCGCGGGCCGCACCCGGGTGACATTTTACTGAAGTTAGTATGGGTAATCGTAAGGCTACCAATGACGCCCCCCCTCCCCCCGCCCCGAGCTCTAGACACTGCCCGCACAACAGACTCCTTTTTAGTACGGGCGGTGAATGTCATTACTAAAGAAATATACATTGCAGGTGGGGTTGGGATATCTGGGTCATCTATGACCAATGACATTGTGAGAACAGCTTCTGAGTTGCAGTTGGGAGAACCCCATAGCCTTAGTAGTGTGGAGGGATTGAGAACTCCATCTAATCAAGAGCTGGCACTAGTCTCCTCCACTGAGAATTGTTTAATCTGCTCGTCTCCGTCACCTTAGAGGAAAAGGAAGTGCAAGAAGGCTGCTACGCTGATTGATTGGGTGTCATGTGCCCATCCGTCTGTAATTCCATTATTTATTGAGGCAGCGACCCAGCTGATCCCCCTGCAGATTCCTTTTGGGCTCCATTAATAGCTGGAATAACATCTAAAATAGAGGATTTGCTAATACCCATTAGAGAAAAGCTAGAGATCCTGATTACCGAAGTAGAAAAAATTAAAATCTATTATCTTAATGTACCCAAAGAGCAGTCGAGGGGGAACGCACCTGCCAATTCCACATGATTTCTAAACATCAAGGGTGCCGGAGCGGCCTCATACAGGGGTAACTAGATCATTCCTAGAGTGAACACAAGAGACAAGTACTGGGTCCGAGCTACACACTAGGGGTGGAGGATGCCTATCTGCCTCAATGGTCCAGATAAGACATAAGTTGCTGCAATATACTGTGAATAATACCTACCCAATACAAAGCAATTCTAGCTACCTGTGTCCCTGTTAGCAAATCAAAATATAGTATGGGATATTGGCGGAAACAAAATGAGTGCCCATGTTGTCATCAATTTACCACCAGAATGTTGCCCATATGTGGCAGTTTTCACTATTGTCCCACCTTTGCGTGCAGACCAGAAAGAAACCCATGAGTCACTAAAAATTAGAGTGGTACACTGGCTCCATTGAAATTGTCAATTCCCAGTAAGTGGCGCCCAACAAATCTTGTTAACCAGAAGAGTGAGTTGGCCCTACGAGGAAACAATCGAAAGGGATTATAATCAATTTTAGGACCCCAAGCTGGGCACAGGAGGTTATAATGAACGCAAGACCCCCATTGCTAATGGAATCAGCTATATCACTGCAACCCTTGGGTTTTTCTATAATCACTTACAGAATCCCCAGCTTCAAATGAGGGGGGGCAGGAAACGCATGCATTAACCATGTTTCAGAATAGTCATTAAATCAGCACTCAGTGGTCTCTGTTACGTTTCAAGCACTGAGTGACCTGCAGAATATCGGGTAACATAGGCAGATTGAAGTCTTAAATCAGGGGGATAGGCAAGCAGATGTTTTCTTGGCTATCAACGATCATTGTATTGATAATAGTTTTAAGGCTCGACCACCATCCCCGAATAGTAACGCGGTCCAATTATGACAGAGGGCCGTTCTGCAAGATTCACCACCCCCTGGTGTCTTTTGCCAAGGTCTGGTTGGAGGCCACAAAATTGCATTTTGGAATGCAGGTAGGCTAGCGAATAAACAAGGCTGACCCAGTTGGTCCGATTTCATTAGTAATTTTGATATAATGTGTAACCAGGAAACCTGGTGTACAGCTCCTATTTATTTCGAGTTTTTTTCATCATACTGGCTCAAGGCTGATCCATTGCCGTCTGGTTGTGCTAAAGGGGGGCTTTTGGTTCTTATATCAAATGGCCAATAAATTTTAAGAAAAAATTAACTGTAGGTCCTCACTCATTAATACTATGGCTAATATGTAAAGGAGGTCGGGAAGTGGTATTGGTAAACTTTTATAGTAACATTTATGATACTACCCGAGGAAAGGAGATTGCTGCTCTTGATGGTGGTTTAGATAAATTACTTCCCTCTATCCCCAATAGTTTTCTATTTATTTGAACAGGTGATTTCACCATCCAATCCTGCTCTTTGTCTGCTACACTGGTCTGTGGGGTCACTGACCAGTCTAGGTCTGGTTATTTGCATTTTTCCATAATGTTTATGGGGTTTACTGAAATCCATGATAACCAAGCTGAACCTACACCTATTAGAATGGGCCTGTGATAATAATGGTTACACAGATACCAACATTTATAGGAAGGAATGCCTTAAGTATTATTGTCCACATACTAATTTCAACTTGTGCAAGTAAATGGTGCTCTACCCCTACGGTTGTAAGGCAGGATCTGAGTGACCATAGTTTTATTATATTGACTATCTTTTTTTGGGAGAAACGCAGTAATACTGGGCCGAATTCCATTGCTAACATCACTCCTACAAGACCTAATGACGTACGTATTAAGTGAGCAGGAGTTGACCCAATCAAAATCATTCATGGTATTTTTTCTAAGGGCCTTACAGATATCCTTTACTGCCTAGAGGATGAAGTGACTCCTAATCAGTTACTAACTAGTTTCATTAGTGTAACCAACATAACTAATGACCTCCTGACTCGCCCGCGCAGCTCAGGCCATGGCCAACAGTGTGGCTGGTTTAACCATACTTGTACCTTAGCCTCCTGTGAATTGAAACTGACTCCATCGTCAACCAAGAGATTCCAAGTTGATTAAATTGCTTGGTTTTAATAGTAAAAAGCCCTCTCTGTTAAGAAAAAAGCGCTACAAGAGGAGGCTTGGTAAAACTTAACTCGGGCTGCTGAAACAGGTAACAAACTTTTCTGGGATACGGTCAGTTCTCCCTTTTTAAAAGAGCGAAACTTACCCCGAGAGCTACTTTCTCATGTTACATGTGATGCCTGGGTCTCCCACCTCACTGACATTTTTAGGCTACCTGCTACAAGAGCGGGGGTCAGATTACGAGAGACAGATGACCCCTGGTCTACTCTTCCACTGAATATCACAATTGAAAAAGTCCTACTAGCCTTAAATGGAAGTGCAGGAGGTAAAGCCCCAGGACCTGACGGGGTACCTGTGGAGGTCTAAAACTGTAGTCAACCTCTGGGGCCCAAATGTAACTAGGGTTTTTAACATGGGTGCTACTACAGAGATCCCACCGTCATGGGAAAGATGTATTATAATACCAATCTATAAGAAGGGCAACAAATCAGAAGCAAAGAACCGTCCAAAATCGCTTTTAGATTCCTCTGTAAAAGTGATAGGTAAACTGGAAGATTGGGCAAATGAACACTCAATACTTTCCCTGACACAGTTTGGGTTTAGAAAAGGAATAGGAACCCTAGAGCAATGTGTGAACCTAGATTTATTTATAGGTAAATATACTTGGGCCAAAGATGATAGATTGTAATTCTGGTTTGCGGATTTGAGCAATGCTTTTGACTAAGTCGACTACACAATTCCATAGTCAACCCTGCTCTCCATTGATGCCCCTAGGCTGATTATTAATTTTCTTGCTAGGCTAAATGAGAATTTGAGTACTGTCCACTTTGGTCCACAAGGCGAACGTACTGAAAATTTCAAGGTCGAGAGAGGTAATCGACAGGACTGTGTTCTTGCCCCTTTGTTGTTTTCTTTGTCTATATTGAGTTGTTTAAGATGCCAATCCTGCCTAATCACTGATCGATATTAGCACTCTCCAAACGGTCTATTAAGGATAATGTTATGTATTACAAAAGGGAAGCCAGGATGAGAAGCGAGGGAGGTAAACCAACTGTTGCACTTCATTTCTCACTTGCATTGAAGGAGGGCTATCAAAGTTATTTACCCCATTTTAAAATTTATCACACCATTTTATATTAACGAGATTTAGATTAGGAATTGTCCACCATTTATTTGCCTTTCCCTATATGAAAACTTGCCCACCAGATACAATTCCATGTCCTTGTGACGGCCAGAACAAACAAAGCACTGTGCACTTTATGCTGTTCTGTGTGTTTTATTCCAATTTTAGATATTATTTAAAACCACTTTTGCTTATAAAAGATATTAGATTGCATATCGTTGCCTTAAAATGTTTGCTTGAGCTGAATGACTCTAGAGTATGCCTTAATGTTGCACTTTTTATCTCGAAAGCAATTAACTTATGTAAAAGTATTGCTTCTTGATGCTGTAATGAACCCCACGGAGACTGGTTGGCAGTCTTTTAGTAATTTTAAGTATGTATCTCTGGTATGAACGTGTTTGATCATAATGAATTATCATTGCTGCGGTAATTTTTCAATTTTAGTAATGTGTGATCGTTTTATTGTGATTGCTTTTATGGTTGTTCGTTTTAACACACCGAAAAAAGTATTTTCGATTCGATTAAATTCATATTTAAAGAGCAAAAAAAAATAATCAAAAGTTGTGGTGGCTGTCAACCACACACAACGTTTCAACTACATCCACAGGGTTTATCAAGGTCGCATGGCCTAGCCAGTTAACACTGTTCTAGTACCTTTTTATTACTGCATTCATGCCAGTCAAACCCATTAAACCAACTAAATTCAAACAGGCGAATACCCCACATTCCACAGTACCATTAGGCATGACCGCTTGGACTGCAAAACCCATAAGAAACTATGCTTGCAAACATACTTCAATTTGTGAATTTCAGTTGTGAACTATTCAAATAAAAGGGACCTAAAACACATGAGGTGACCTGGTGCCTGGGTCCACTTCTCATCAGAAGTATTGACTGGGGCTAGCATTTTTCTGGGGGTGCTCCCTCCTATGGCCTAGCTGCTCATGCTGCCTGCAATAGATATATGGTGGAGCAGGCTGTACACGTAAAGTAACACTCACTGCCTGCATGGGCCCTGATGACGGATACCATTGAGCGGCATTCCGCAGGTGGGACCTCAGTATTTGAGGTGCACTACTTGCCACCAAGAGCATCCCCTGGAGCTAGAGCGCCCTCTGCAGATACTGGGGACTTGGTTGCTCCTGCACTAAGATTACAGTGGGGCAATTGGGCCAGGAGCCACACCACTCTTAGCTGCACTGTGGAAATGTACCTTTTTAGAGGTACACTGGTGCACAGTCACCCTTTTGTCCACGGGTTCAAAAACCAACAAAGTAGAGATCAGCACTGGAGTAGGAATAAAAACAAGTTTATTAATCACTCATGAGTGGGACCACGTCCACACAGCACTTTCAAGTGTTGGAGGAGGTAGTACACTGGCTACACAAACCAGTGCCCTTTTATACAGGTTTTGTGCAGTGTAAGCATGTGAACAGAAATTGGAAGAACAAGTTTTAGAAATAGTTATCAGCAAACAAGGGCAGATGAATAACTAAGTGGTCAGCAAAGTTGGAGGGGGAGAAGAAATGGTTATGGCTGCAGTAAATGATTGACAGTTAACAGGTGTACTGGCAGCTAGAAACTCTCAGCACGTACATTGCTTTTAGCTGAGTCAGGAAGTCAACAAAAATAGATAACACAATCACAGTAAAAAGATGAGCAGCAGAGGATGGGATAATTACGAAGGAAACTAAATGGAGACCTACGTCAAAATGGCTGTCGCTTATACCAAGTAAAATATTACACGTTTTCCACAGAATAGGCCCCCACTTTCTGAGATTATCGGGCTACACCAATGGCCCAGGATGGGTCGCAACAAGCCCACGGCACCCGCGACACAAACAAAAATGGACAAATTTACAGTGCTATAGGGAGGACAGAACATAACCTGTGGAGAGGCACGCTGGAGTGATGGCCCACAAGGAGGCAAACCAAGAGTCATGCACTGCCCTCGAATTTAAGATTGAGGAGGTCCGAGTTGACATAGCCCTCCTGCACCCAAGATTTATGGAATGCCACAGCTACAGTCTCTGAAGCAGAGGGGCATATGTCTGAGCTGGAGGATGCAGTCCAAGACCTTAAACGGAGGTGATCCATCTGACAATGACTTTGAAAACTCTTCAGACTGGGCTGAGGACGCTGTCAATAGGGCCCGCAGACATAACCTTTGTTTATTTGGCTTCCAGGAGGGGCTGGAAGGGTCGACACCGGAATTATTCATGGAGAAGTGGGTGAAATCATGGATCAACGGTGGTCTTTTATTAGTCTTTTTATTTGTTGAAACAGAGCACAGGTCGCTGGTGCAGAGGTTCCATCCCCACCCAATGATTGACAAAATCCTTACCTGCCATGATAGGGATGCTATCCTGTGAGGAGTAAGGGCAAAGGAACAACTCATGTACCAGGCCAGTCAGGTGATGATATTTACAGACTATTCTCACCAAGTTCAAACCCAACGAAAATTATGTGATCAGGTAAAGTAAAACTCAAAGCTATGGGATTACAGTATATGCTTCTACTCCTAGCAAGGCTAAGAGGAGTTCACAAAGGCAAATCACATTTTTTGACAGCCCGGAGGTTACCTGGGACTGGCTAATTGAGCAGGGGTACCTGGGACTGGCTAATGGAGCAGAGGCACCTGTGGGTGGCCTGCCCACTCCTATGGCCAGATTATGTGGGACTGGGCGGCAGTCGGTGAGAGTCGGTGGGGTCCTCGGAATAGGAAACAATTTTGTAGAGGACTTCGGGTGACTTGGAGACACCCGCTACTACAGACTCAGAGAAAAAGGAGGCCAACATCCACTCCTCCAACAGAGAGGAACCATTAATTCTGAAAGGAAGAGTGGCTACACTGGACATACCACATTTCTGCATGCCAGCACTACTGTATCCCGACTACAGCCATTGACGTCTCGTAATCAGAAATGAGGGAGGGAGAATCTAGGATTTATTCGGCTTCTGGCCAGTAAAGGTATAATCAGAGGGGAATGAATCACTTGTCCTGTTTGTTACCAGGGTCAGGGGTTCTGGTCGCCTTAAAAAACCCTCATTCACGAAATAACGGTGAGTGCGGTATATCTTGGTTCTCTGCAGAAATGGTTACGTGAAAAGCATCATCATAGGGTCTTGGTTATGCTTTCCTCCAACAGGAGGAGGACCAACTGGTATTTACAGTAGTGATTAGAGAATGTGAAGGTAAGGGTGTGGTGTCATTAAAATTAACTCCATCTGTCGATCCTGGTTTTATTAAGTCGAAGATGGGGTGAAGGTAAAAACAAGGTGATGGTGCAGTGCTAGAAGGGCTAATGTTCCATCGCACCTGTTTGAAAATGTGACTGGTAAACATGTTTCAGCCCAGGTGTTCCCAGTAGGGTCTGGGGGCTTTCTTCAGGACCAATAGAGAGCATGTTATCTTGTCGTAACGTGCAGATGTAAGTAGTGAACTTACCCTTTTTCTTAAGTGTGCCTGTGCACACACTTACAGGTTGTAGATGTGATTGTGTCTACAACTGAAATCAAAAAAGAGCATCAAGACAAAAGATAGCAGTACATAACAGTCTCATTAGGGCTATTGTGTTCGCAGTTCTTTGTCAATTGTGATACTTGAGGTTCAATTTTTGAACTTACTGTTTGTTACTGGGAAAGAAATACAAGGCAAAATCCCACAGAAATAATAGCTCTGGTGGACAGATTTGTCTGTGAGCAGAGCTTATAAGTGATGATACAACATGGTAGTGTGATTTTACATGGAAGGCAGATAAAGTAGTGCACAGTAACACAGAAATTAATCATGCTTTCTCATACAATGTGTGCTGCAGTATTGTATGGCAATGCAGTGCCTGCGGCCCGGAAAATGCTAATCAGCCTCAGGGTACATGAGTCAGCGAGTTGGTATGACCACTGACTGCCAGGAAACCATGAGGGTGACCCGCATACAGGTTTTGTTACCGCCTAGTTATGAATGGGACTCAAGTTTGAGCACCTGATACTTCCGGGGCGGGGGGGGGGGGGGGAGGAGGAGGAGTATAGGGTAGTAGAATTGTTGGGGCGGGGAATTGGTTGGATTGTTATGTTGTTTGGTCTTCAGTTTTCAAGATGCACATTGCGCTATATATGTCCTGCACAGCCCTAAACATATTAAATTCATATTGCTGAGACCGAAAGTGAATAGAAACAGACAGTGCTTACCAGATTTCCCGACCATCTACCTTGCTTTCTGCAACCTCATATGTGACTCTTTGTACAAGTACCACAAATAATTTAACAGCACTGACATGGACTGTGAACGGCCTCATCAACCGTATCCAGAGAGGAGCAGTTATGCAGTTCCTACACAGTCATGTTTCCCAGGTTGTTATGCTCACAGAAACCCCCTTCCTGGTGACTAATTGCTCTTTCCTAACACAATATGGCTACAGTAAGGTATATCATGTTTTGCAGGGGAGTGCCAATCAAGCTCCCTAAATCTCTGTCACTTGTAATCCCTTGAGTCACCAGTGATGGTTTGGGGAGATGTGTTACTTGAGGGCTTACTAGAGGGATCCCTTTATAACTTACTAAGTGTCGATGTCCCCCCACGTTGGGTGCCTCCACAATCCCGACACTGAGTGACCTTATATTATTCCTCCCCCAAGCAAGACACTTATAGGGGAAGTCTAATGACATTCTGGGCCTCCTTAATTTGCTGCCCGCCCCCAGAACGGAGACCAGAGAGGGGAAGGGGATGGCCAATTGGAAACCACACCTTGGGTTATGCGACGCATGGAGGGTATGGAACCCTAATGGTAGGGAAAAGACACACGCTTTGGCAGCACATAGCTCCTTATCTCATAGTTACCTTTTTTTGCTAACTTTGCGACCTTTTTCACATACAGGGCCCTCTTATTCTTACAGGGGGCATTTCAGACGATGCACCAGTTCTGCTCCAGATGGCAGATCGAAGAGAGGAAGGGTAGAAACCGATGTGACGTCTTATCGTATCCTGGCTTCTTCAAGATAGAACATTCAATTTGACCTTGCTGGCCCAACTGAAGGCTTTTCTCAGTGTTAATCAAGGAATGGTGGACTAGCCGGGGGCGTGCAAGGCTACTATGCACGGTAACGGGTGCTCCTTTATGAGGGGCCTCTCTCGCGAGGTGCAGGCCCAGTGACAACTAGAAATGCCTATTCAATCCCAAGAAAGTAAAAACCAGGGCAAAGTGACAGAATTGCTTGGTCAGCGATTGGAGAGAGCAAAACTGTGACAAGTATTCTTAGACAAAGCCTGTAGACATTGGTAAAATTCAATAAGACATATCTATGAATAGGGCAATAAGTCTGGCGAGCTCCTTTACTGGCTCGCAACTAAAGAGCTAGAATCTAGAATGGCGCTCAGTATCACAACTGCAGACGAAATGTGATCCGTGATATAGACTCTGCGGGTTACTACAGCCTCCTATGCGCCTAACGTACATGCCCTGATCGGAAGACGTATGCCTGATCATTCTGATATCCCCCTACCCAGAATCACCCCTATGGAGTGAGAGACCCTGGATCAACCACTGACCGTTGAGGAGATTAACAAGGGCCTAACAGAGCTCAATACAGGTAAAAACCCTGCCCTTGAGGGGTTCCCAATAAAATGTTATCATAAAATGTGCCAACTCTTTATACCTCCAGTTTTAAAGGTTTACAGATCAAAAAATGATGAAGTTATTCTATATCTTTATTTTGACAGAAGGACAGGCCTTCCGATAACCCATTCATTGAATTGGGAGTTAATTGCCTTTCTTCGAATAAGCAATAACTGATGTCCCACACTATCTGTTGTTATCTGTTCTTGTTGCTATATTTGGGAAAGCCGTTTGGTTTATTTGTTACTCTACCCTCTAGGTTTTCTTTGCTCCCTTAATATGATCTTCCTATTACTGTTTATTTAATACATCTGATCTGACCTGACCTGCATCTTGAATTAAAAAAATACTTGTTCCGCTGTTTGGAATTGTACAGTTCTCATTATCAGACCAATCAATAATAAATGCACTTGAAGCATTAATATGCAACAATTTTTGTTCAACTAACTTTCCACTCTTGTATACTTAACGTGGAAGGAAATATATATATATAGCAAAATCAAGATTATCAATCAGATTCTTTTCAATAGTTGAGTAATATCAAAAATCTAACTTCCTGGCTCACTTATAAAGGAGATTTAAGATGTTTAACACATTGGC
The DNA here is from genome assembly GCF_964261635.1 of Lissotriton helveticus. Taxonomy (NCBI): domain Eukaryota; kingdom Metazoa; phylum Chordata; class Amphibia; order Caudata; family Salamandridae; genus Lissotriton; species Lissotriton helveticus. Next base: position 1,122,129,293 of record NC_136063.1, on the reverse strand, counting down.
TAGTTGCGGAATTATGTCCAGTTTCACAGTTATATTGCACACAAGTTGCCAGGTATTGTATTTTTGTAATGAACGATTTGTTAAAGGTTTATTTGTTAGTTCATTCGGAAATGTTGCTTGCTTTATATATTGTATTTTACTTTACTCCAGTAACTGTTTGCATTTTCATCAGCAGGTTGATGCCTGTTTGCAGGTCTACCTGCCTGTTTGCACTTCCAAAACTCTTGAAAACAAATAAATAAAATGGTATGATGTATGAGAAAGGAACAATGGGTGGCCGGGACATAGGTCGTGAAAGTTGTCTTCTTTCAAATGAGCAAGGATGGAAGACTTGTTGAGCGTGACTATGCGAGATTAAGAAGCTGCTCTGGGGAACTACACTTACACCATTGTAACGTACTACCCGCCACTCTGGGTGTCACATTAACACAAGCATAGCAAGGCAATCTGTGTTTGATGCGCGGAGTTACCTGGCTCCATAGCGCAGCAGGAAGGCAATGTAAACTCTAGAAATGGGCAATTTTGGTATAGGACTGTGAAATAACGCAAAATTATCAAATTTTCATGTTTAACAGGTGTGGAATTTTATAGTATATTTGTAGCCACAATAGTCTGGTTTGAGCCATGTACACTTATGTTGAACATCACTGTCGCGCATAAAAAATGTACCATCCCCCAAAAACAAAAACAAAAAAAATATATATATACACACATACACTAAGGCTGCTAGAAATGCAGAGAACTCGCTGACATGTGCAAGCACCACAATAAAACATAATAGAGACATATAAAGGTAAAAACGAATTAAAAAAACAAGAAGTCCTCCATGACAGACACACTCAATCTATCACTAAACAGTCAGATTTAGATTAAACGAAAATCAAATTGAACACAAAAGCACAGAGGCACATAACTAAGCCGAGAGAAGAACAGAAGACCATAAAGGAATGCAATAAGCTTACTGAGCACAACTAACAATCTTGAATCGAACGAAGAGCGGATTCTTAGAAAGGAAAAACGAGTCAACCAATGGTACCTGTTGTGTGTCTGGTCAGGACACAACACGTGGCAGGGTATTACAAATGAGGGACACGGACACTGCTGTGCTAGTTAGAAGGAAAGACCCCGAGCGGTCTTCTGCTGTGTTTATTTATACCCCGGTGCGAGCCCGCCCCGGGGTATGTATGGATGCGTGTTGGTGGCTGCAACATTGTATGGGAGAGCCCGTGTGGCTCTCTACATCCCTCCTTCAATTTAGTCTGTCTTTACGTGGATCAAAAACTCTCTGCCTCAGGGAGATGTCCAAGCAAAGTCTCTCAGCCTCTGACTGGGTCTCGGGTTGGATCGCAGGTTGTAGTGTTGGCTTCGGGCACATGGAGATGCCGCAACCCCAGCCGGGGTTGTCCTTTCACTCTCACCGCTGAGGATCCCAACCGGGCGACTGTGCTCGACGGTGATGTTTTGTGGCGTCCCGCTGGGTGAGTTCTCTCCACTCTGCCTGGCCACAGGTGACCCTGGCGATGATCTTCCGAGATCCAGACCTCCATCACCTCCCATCTCCTGACATTCCGTTGTGTTGTGTCTCCCAGCGGGTGCTCTCGTTCTCTTGAAGCACGATACGTTGCGTGTCACCACTTGTCCATTGCGCCTGGCGGTGACCATGGTTCACCCCGGATCTTGTCTACGACCCACACCTCCGGCTCATAGAGTGTTCGGAATTTCCATTCCGGGTGCCGATCTCGCACTATTACGGTGTCTCCCTCCTGTAGAGTTGGCTCTTTGGCATGGCGACTCTCACTCGCCTTCTGATTGGTGATTCGCCTCCGAGCCTGAATGGCTTCGTCATTTCTATCCTCGGGCACCCACGTGCTATCTGTCGGGATGCAGTCGCGGGGTGCTCTCTTGAATAGGGCATGTGCAGGAGCGCATTTGGTGGTGCTATGAGGCGTCTGCCGATAGGCCCCTAGGAACTGATCAAGGGCCAGTTCGGGATCCTCTCCGTTGTCTACGGCTATCCTCAGGGCTCGATTGAGGGTCCTCAGTAGTCTTTCAACCTCCCTGTTCGCTTGGGGCCACAACGGGGTGATCTTCCGATGTTTGATCCGGAGGCTCTCGAGATAGTTCTGAAACCCTCTCCCCTGAAAGGGGGGTCCGTTGTCTGATTTGATTTCGTCTGGGAGTCCCAGGATGGCAAAGATACGATTCAGGGCCTTCTTGACCTGTGGAAACGCCGTCGAGGAGATGACTTCCACTACCGGGAATTTGGAGAACGAATCAACAATGACCAATGTGTGTCGGCCATCGGGGAAACTCCCAAAGTCTATGCTGAGGTGTGTCCATGGCGTCTGTGGAGCATCCTCCGTGATCACCGGTGCAGGGGCTGGGTCACTGCCGGTGATGGTGCAGGCATGGCATGAGCGTACCATTTCGTCAACTCAACTGTCCATGGCTGGAAACCATACTTTGCTTCTCAGGCGTGCTTTTGTCTTGGCCATTCCTTGGTGACCTATGTGCGCCAGCGCCAGCACCCTCTGCTGGAGGCTCTCAGGTATTACTATTAGATGCCCTCGTAGGATGACCCCTTCGTCTCCCACGCTTAGCTCGCTTCGAATTTGCCACAGCTGTTGGCGAGAGTGGCTCACTTCCAGTCGAAGGCTCTGCGCTCCGTCCAGGAAATGGGCCCAGCGATTTTCTTCCAGAGCCTGGCGCACTCTGGTCAGCGTATCATCCGTTGCAGTCGCTTCCCCGATCTCCTTCACCGTCATGTTTTCTGGACATGCTGCTTGCGAGATCATATGGACGAATTCTTCTGCTTCAGTCCCTTCTTCTGGCTGTGGACGTTGGCTGGTGACATCAGGATGGCGGGACAGATAATCAGCGGGGTTGTGCGCTCCGGGTTGGTACACGATCTTGAAATTGTAGCCTTGTAGCTGAACCGCCCAACGTTCGATCCGTGGGGGTGCTAGCCTGGTGGACCCCGCAAATAACGGTAGTAGCGGCTTGTGGTCTGTCACCACGGTGAACTCCTGGCCGCACAGGTAGAGGTGAAAATGTTGACACACCCATTTTATGGCCAGGGCTTCCTTTTCAATTTGCGCATACCGAGTCTCGGTGTCAGACAATGCTTTGCTGGCGTATGCGACTGGCTTCCACGCCTCTGGTCCATGTTCTTGCAGGAGTACCGCACCTAGGCCCACTGGGCTGGCATCAACGATCAGCTCCGTTTTGCGGCGGGGTTGGAAGTAGGCCATCACAGTTGTGTCTAGGAGATTGGCTTTGATGTTTTGAAACGCATTGTTGGCGGCTACTGTCCACTCCCACTTGTGGTCTAGCCGCGTGAGGGCTCTGAGAGGCTCCGCCAAAGCAGCCAGGTTGGGTATAAACCGGCCACAGTAAGTGGCCATGCCTAGGAAGCAAAGCACTTCAGAAGGGTTTCTCGGGGTACTTGCTGCCTTGATCGCTTCTGCCTTCTTGGGGTCAACTTTTAGTCCTTCCCTTGTGAAAGTATACCCAAAGAAGTCTATTGATTCTTGATAGGAGCATTTCGACCGGTGTAGGGTCAGTCCACTGTCCACGAGCCTTTGGAGGGTTGCCCTCAGATGTGCATGTGTTCCTCCAGGGTCGCTGAGTGTACCAGGATGTCGTCACTGAGGTTAATCACTCCGCTGAGTCCGGATAGGACTTCACGAATGGCGTTCTGAAACACCTCTGCGGTGGAGGAGACGCCAAAACTCAGACGTTTGTAGCGAAAAAGCCCTACATGGGTTGAGAAGGTCGTGATGTATCTACTTGCCGGTTCTAGCTCGAGTTGATGGTATCCCGAATTGAGGTCCAGTTTCGAGAACCATTTTGCCCCGTTCAGGTCAGCCACTATGTCGTCCATAGTGGGGGTGATGTGCCTCTCCCGTTTGACGGCCGCATTGGGCAACCTCATGTCCACACACAACCTGATCGCCCCAGGTTGTTTTGGTTTGGGCGCGACCACCAGCGGGGAAACCCAGATTGTCGGGGCTGACACCTTTTCTATCACGCCGAGGTCTTCCAATTTCCGGAGTTCCTCCTCGACCTGCGGTCTCAGGTTGAATGGCACCCGTCTGTGTCGGAGGGCTACCGGCCGTATAGATGTGTCAATATGCAGTTTGAACTTTCGCCCTGTGAGTTTTCCAAGGCCTTGGAACAACTCTGGGAAGTCTTTCAACAGGATGTCTGCATGCGCCTGGTACACCTGGTTCGCAAAGAACACGAGCCCAAGGTCTTCTGCTGTGTGGCAGCTCAGAAGGGTGCCCTTTTTTCCTTCCGTGATGTGGAAGCGTGTTTCGGTAGAGTAATCGCCATTCACGACGGTCGTCTGAATTACTCCTCTCAGTGGTAGTGGCTCAGTGCCGCCGTATGTGTAGATCCTGGCATTTGAAGGTGCAAGAGGGGGCTTGGAAGACATCTTCTCGTATTGATCTGAGTCCATGACGTTCACTGAGGCCCCCCGTGTCGATGAGGGCTTTTATCTCGGTACCTTCTCCGGCTATTGAGCACATGGGTGGTGGCCTTCTCTTTGTGGACGCTCGGCTGACGTAGGAGACGACATATTCCTCATCGTCCTCGTCATCTTCATATCGAGGTCTTCTTTCTTGGGCTTGGCTATCCGGGGGGGGGTAGTTCTTGGTCAAGCGACAACTGCCGAATGCGTTGCGTCATTGCTCTGGGCCTCGGACCAGCCGGTCTATACTTTCCCCCTCTGCATACCGCGGCAAAGTGGTTTAGCCGCCCACATTTCAGACACGTCTTCCCTTTCGTATATCTCTGGACCACCATACAGGATGAGGAGCGACCTCTTGACTGTCCCGTCGGTCTCCCTGGTGCCTTTAAAGTATAGGTTTAGCCTTCCGACCCACGCCTTCCATCTCGGCGCCGCCGTGGCAGGGTCTGCCGCCTCGCTAAATGGGGGAATGGGCGCCGCGCCCGAGTGAAGGTGGCTGGGTGGAATCGGTACTGGTGCTCCAGCCTAGTTCAGGGCTGGTGGTGGCGGTGCGACTATCGCAGGTGGTGGTGGGGCGACCACTGCTGGTACATTTTGCCCTGCGCCATCTTGGCCTGCGCCTGGCGCTGTGTTGCACATGCTTCCGTCTCTTTCCGGCCTTCTGGTGCTCACTCGCGTGGCCTCTGCGCGCTAAACCCTCTTGCGTAGGGAACTGGGCTGGCCAAGTCTGTCTGTTCTATGCTAAGGCGGCTGATCCTCTCCCTTCTTTGTGTTGAGGGTCCTGTTCTTGCCTTGATATGATTGTGGCTCTGGGGCGCTGCAGGAGTGAGGCCAGGAGTGCCCAGATTTATTTCTTTATTCTTTTTTTTTTCTTGGCTTTGCCTGTGCTTGTTAAGCTGTGTGCCGCTGCAGCGTCGTCCTGCGGGAGCCAGGGAGCAGTGTTCCCTCTTGCCGGTGGGAAGCGCGGTCGTCGCGCAGCTGGGGGCGAGCCCTGGGCCTCCCAGCGACCAAGTGTGTCCCCGCGCTCGAATAGTGCGATGCTCCTCCCCTCGTCGGCTGGTTCGCGTGCAGAGGCACGCGGGCGGGCAAAGCAGACTCACCCGCACCTCTCGGGGCCAGCCGGCCACGAAACGACCTTCCGGCGAGTCCCGCCAGCTGAAGGCGCTCCCGACGAGCAGACGCGTGGGCGGGCCTCCAAGCCAGGGCCGATGTCGGAGCACAAGCGGGTGGGCTCCGCGGCAGGCAGCAGACACGCTGAGAAGCTGAGCACAGAGACAGCTAGGCACGCGTGCAGGTAGGCCGGCCTCGTCACCAGTGTTGTGTGTCGGGTCAGGACCCAACACGTGGCAGGGTATTACAAATGATGGACACGGACACTGCTGTGCTAGTTAGCCGGAAAGACCCCGAGCGGTCTTCCGCCGTGTTTATTTATACCCCGGTGCGAGCCCGCCCCGGAGTATGTATGGATGCGTGTTGGTGGCTGTAACATTGTATGGGAGAGCCCGTGTGGCTCTCCACATTACCTACCAAGACAAAAATCAAAGCATTTTCACGAAACCGGTAGAAAAGCTTACTTCACAGGTTCCAGAGTGGCATGAGGGTTGTACGGATACAAGAAGAGGAATGGACCCTTTGGCTTACAAGCTGACACAATCCAAAGAAAACAAACACGTCTCACAAGTTCAAGTAAGTCTTCACCAAGCAGAGTTTCCAAGAGAGCACTTATGCCCCAAGAAGAAGGTACACATTGCTGCTGGAGCAGGGGAACAGGAAGTACCCTCAATGCTGGAAGGGCATCAGCAGTGACCTTCATTCACAGCTAGGACACAAAATCAGTTGAACAAACCCTAACAGTGCCATTAATACTGGCTCCTGCTTCACATTACATAAAAGAGACAAGCTATTATGAGCGGATTAGCTGGCATGCCCAGACCCAACAACATGATGCTTTACATATTTCCTGATGTCCTGCTTTTTCAAGACGAATATTGAAAGTAACTGGCCTCTGCCAAAAAGGTGCTATTATGCTTTTACATCGACCGTTCTTCGAGTAATGATCAGGCCTATTGATTGAATTTTAATGAAGTATGTTACTGTACGTCCATCTGTTTTAGACTGGAAATGGATGTTGCTGTTCGTGATACATTGAATGTTTTTTATGTGATCTTTGTGGTGGTTTTATAAGTATTTGTATTATTATTGGATTCTTTTATGGCTATTTAAGACGAATAAAGATGTATTGAATTGATTGAATCAGGCTGGGTTCAGATTTATTTGGAGCATGAACACATATTTGCCCCTTGTATTATTTTCTGTTCTTACTTCAAGAATATACAGCAGAGAAATGGAAAAGTAGTTTATGATAGCCTAGAGCCCGACTTTTAGAAGCATAATCTTGCATAAATCTGGATTTCTGGGTCTTGTATATTATAGCATTTTTTACTTTTCCTTTGACTTACACCCTTCTGCGTTATACGTTTTCTATGAGGAGACTGTTTCCAGTAGGCAAAGGAACTGTGAAACGCCATATGTACAGTGGCCACATTAAATGCACTAGCATCGTTCACCACGTGACTTTAGAAACGGAATATAAAATATATTGCAAAAAAAGTCTTTTCCATTGAACTTCATAATGTAATACACTATATCATACAGGACTGCAGCTATGCAGGGGTCTCGTTGTCTGTGCATCTCTTGTGTTGAATTATTTGCCCTGCAGATTAGCAATTAACCAGTCAATCAAATCATTTATAACGGGGATGCTTATTGAAACTGAAATCACCATGAAGGGTTTTAATCATTTACACTAAGAAACCTCTCTATGTTTACAATTGTATTATTCATGTGCATAATCCAGTATAGGGTCATACAGGCAGTTCTTAATCAAATCCGGTGGTAGCAGGTGGGGCACATCGATTTTTGGGAACCACACCTATTTTTCCTCAGCAGTCTTTGGGCCACGGTAGGACACGGAAAAGCATCGTTTGCCACTGACCTTACACATACAATGCCCCTGACATTCCAAATGTAGATCCCCCACCCAACCCAAAAAAAACAATGTGTGCCCTTTTCCTCCATGACATGTTGATTACCAGATTTTACTGAAAGGCCCTTTGTTCCCATCAGCCCAGCTCATCTACTACTTTCCTTTTAAGTTGCACTTCTGAAACGATTTGCTTCTCAGTCAAAGCTCCCACACAAGTACATGAGAAATGCTCATTTCTGTTTCTCTTTCTGAATAACATTTTTCATTGATCAGCTTTGTTGGTCAACATTGATCCGTGTTGCTACGATCAGAATTTTATTTTAATGTTTGTTTAGGGTGGAACGGAGAGTCAGAATCCCAGATACATTATTATGTGTGGACTTTTGAATGAGAGTAGTTCTTCTATTCCTACCATTGCTTAGTTAGGACTCCATTGTTGGCAACATGGACTATATTTTTCTCTTGAGAAATGCCACGTTGTCACGAATATTTTAAATAAATTCAAAACAATTCGCAACCCGCTTTTATGTAATTGCATTATTTTCCACTAACGTACTGCCACGCATGTATGTCTATACACCCAACTTTATAATATTCATGTTGGGTTCAGTGTAGGAGTATGACCTGGTCAGAGCCGGTCGCTCCACCCGCCGCGTGGCCCACCCCTGGTGTGCCCGGTCTCCGCTTGCTGCCGCTGCCCGTTGTGCCTGACCGTATAGTGTCTCGTTTTTGCCACTTTTAATGTTGTGCCTATAATTTTGTTTCTGACCGTCTTTGCTTTTTGACTGTATCTGCCATTGTATTTTGTTGTGTTCGTGTTATGCCCTTCCACCCCGCTCCCTGCCGCTGCTCCCCCGCGGCCCCACCCCCGTTCCCTCCTGCATCACCGCTTCTCCCCTCCCCACTCGCCACCCCGCTCCCGCCTCCCAGCTGCTCCTCCCCCCCCACTGGAAACATGGGGCTGGGTCCGCGAGGCGGGGAGCTGTGACCAGACCTGACCTGACCAGAGCCGGTCGCTCCACCCGCTGCGTGGCCCACCCCTGGTGTGCCCGGTCTCCGCTTGCTGCCGCTGCCCGTTGTGCTCCTGTTGTGCCCATGAGCTCTCCGCTCACTGCCGCTGCCCGTTGTGCCTCTGTTGTGCCTGACCGTATAGTATCTCGTTGCCAGTTTTAATGTTGTGCCTATAATTTTGTTTCTGACCGTCTTTGCTTTTTGACCGTATCTGCCATTGTATTTTGTTGTGTTCGCTGTTGTGCCCCTCCACCCCGCTCCCTGCCGCTGCTCCCCCGCGGCCCCACCCCCGTTCCCTCCTGCATCACCGCTTCTCCCCTCCCCACTCGCCACCCCGCTCCCGCCTCCCAGCTGCTACTCCCTCGCTCCGCCCCACCACTCTCCATTTATGGCAGAGTCCACGCGTACGCGCAGCGTTCACGCGTAGTGGGCGCGCCGGTTGCGCACCGAAGGCACACCAAAGGCAAGCCCGTCTGCGCCCGTCCGCGCCTGGACCGCGCCCAGCGCCAGACTCCCTGGCCCCCGCAGATGCCAGCCCACCCGCCGGACCTACGAAGCAGCCACCCTCAACGCACTCAACACCGGCCGGATCCCCGGCTGCCACCGAGCCACCCCAGGACGCACCCACGGACCCTTCACCTGCCAATCCTGCAAGTTCTCCTGCATCCGGATCTGCACCGCATCCGCCAAGCCGAGCACCAGCAGCAACCACCTGAAGTGCATCCTGCTCAACGCCCGCTCCGTCCACAGACACGCCATCGAACTCTGGAACCTCCTCGACTCCACATCCCCCATGCGTCGCCTTCCTCACGGAAACCTGGATGAACGCCTCCTCAGCGCCCGACATCGCCATCGCCATCCCGGACGGATATAAGATCACCCAGAGGGACCGTGTCAACCAGACAGGAGGAGGCATCGTCATCGTCCACAAGAACACCATCCGTATCACAACCAGCTCCGACGACACCTTCACCACCGCTGAACACCTTCACTTCCAGATACACACCTACCCCAAGACCACCCTCAGAGGCACCCTCATCTACAGACCCCCGGGACCACGCACACTATTCAGGGAAGACATCGCCGACTTCATCAGCCCGCACGCCCTCCCCTCCGCTGACTACATCCTCCTAGGGGACCTCAACTTCCACCTGGAGAACAACAACGACCGCAACACCACCACCTTGCTGGACAACCTCGCCAACCTCGGACTCAAGCAACAGGTGACCACCCCCACCCACTACGCCGGCCACACGCTTGACCCCGTCTTCTCCTCCAGCAAGGGCATCTCCTTCAGCCACGCCACCGGACTCCACTGGACAGACCACAGCTGCGTCCACTTCAGCTTCAGAAGGACCACGCTCCACCACCACCCGCAACAGGTTCCCCGCAGAAGCTGGAACAAGATCACAGCCGACCAGCTCGCCACGTCCCTGAGCCAGAACCCTCCCGCCAGCTCAGCGAACCCCAACCAAGCCGCCAACAACCTCACAAGGTGGATCATTAACTGCGCAGACGACCTCACTCCAATGAAGACCCCCCCGTCAGACCCGGCAACAAGAAAGCATCCTGGTTCACCGACGAACTCAAGAGCTCTAAGAAGAACTGCCGAGCCCTCGAGAAAGCCTGGCGCAGAGACCCGACACCAGACAACATGACCACCCTCAAGCTCGCCACTCGAAAACACCACCAGCTGATCCACACCACCAAGAAAACCGCATTCAAGGAACCACTAGACAACAACGCCCACAACAGCAAGGAACTCTTCAACATCGTCAAAGAGCTCTCGAACCCTAGCGCCGGAAACAACGACATCACCCCATCGCAAGACCTCTGCAATTCGCTCACCTCGTTCTTCCACAGCAAGATCGCAGATATACACAACAGTTTCAGCACAGAGCCGACGCACCCTATGACCACACCAACACCCCCCACCACCACCCTCCACGCCTGGACCCCGATCAACACCGAAGACACCATCCGCACAATGAACTCCATCCACGCCGGATCACCAACCGACCCCTGCCCTCACCACGTCTTCAACAAGGCCGACTCCATCATCGCACCCCATCTCCGAGACATCATCAACACCTCCTTCAACACCGCCACCTTCCCAGAGAGCTGGAAGCACGCCGAACTCAGTGTCCTACTGAAGAAACCATCAGCGGACCCCACCGACCTCAAAATCTACCGCCCCATCTCGCTCCTTCCTTTTCCTGCCAAAGTCATTGAGAAGACCGTCAACAGACAGCTGGCCGCCTTCCTCGGGAAGAATGGATCCCTCTACCACTCGCAGTCCGGTTTCAGAGCCAACCACAGCACCGAGACCGCCCTCATCTCAGCCACAGACGACATCCGAGCCCTGCTTGACAACGGGGAAACAGCGGCACTCATCCTCCTGGACCTCTCCGCGGCGTTCGACACGGTCTGCCACCGCACCCTAGTGCAGCGCCTCAGCAACATCGGAATTCAAGAGAAGGCACTGGAGTGGATCATCTCCTTCCTCGCCGGAAGAACCCAGAGAGTCCGCCTCCCCCCGTTCAGATCAGAGGCCACTGAAGTCATCTGTGGCGTATCACAAGGATCATCGCTCAGCCCCACGCAGTTCAACATCTACATGAGCCCCCTCGCGGCCATCGCACGCCAACACAACCTCAACATCATCTCCTACGCTGATGACACCCAGCTGACCCTCTCACTCACCAACGACCCAGCAACCGCCAGAACCAACCTACACAAAGGGATGAAAGATGTAGCCGAGTGGATGATGAACAGCCGCCTGAAACTGAACTCAGATAAGACAGAAGTCCTCATCCTGGGCTCATCACCCTCCGCCTGGGACGACTCCTGCTGGCCCCCTGCCCTGGGCAGCGCACCCAAACCAACGGACCACGCAAGCAACCTGAGCTTCATCCTGGACTCCTCCCTCTCGATGACCAGACAAGTCAACGCAGTCTCCTCGTCTTGCTTCAACATCCTACGCATGCTACGGAAGATCTTCCGGTGGATCCCCACCGAAACCAGGAAGACGGTCACCCAGGCGCTTGTCACCAGCCGACTGGACTACGGGAACTCACTCTATGCCGGAACCACAGCCATACTTCAGAAAAGACTCCAGCGCATTCAGAACGCCTCAGCACGACTCATCCTGGACATCCCCGACACAGCCACATTTCCGGACACCTGAGAGACCTGCACTAGCTCCCCGTCAGCAAGAGAATCACGTTCCGACTCCTCACCCACGTGCACAAATCTCTACACAACCAAGGCCCTAGATACCTCAACGACCGCCTGACCTTCTACACTCCAACCCGCCAGCTACGATCAACCAGAAACGCCCTCGCCGCCGTTCCCTGCATCCGAAGAGCCAAAACGGGAGGAAGATCCTTCTCCTACCTGGCGGCCAAGACGTGGAACTCCCTCCCCATCCACCTCCGCCTGACCCAAGACCACCTCTCCTTCAGGAAGCAACTCAAGACCTGGCTGTTCGAGCAGTAGCGGACCCCCCCCCCCCTCCCCCTTCCCCCCCCCCCCCAAGCGCCTTGAGACCCTCCGGGTGAGTAGCACGCTATACAAATGCCTTGATTGATTGATTGATTGATCGAGTATGGCAAATGTTGTGATTTGACATGTCAATAGTTTTGTCAGTATACATTCACCCTGACATCATACATCTAGCATCAGTCAAGCTGTGTTCACACGCTGCAGGAGAACTCATGTCAGGGGGCTAATGTTAATGGAAGGTATGTGTGCACGTCAAGCCTTGGACTACCTCATCCAGTTAGCAGACGGCTCCGAGTCAACCCTGCCAACTTGTCAATCCCACCAGAACACAGTTATGTATCCTGAACCAAGAAAAGGGTGCCCAATTCCCATGTATAGGTGCAGATTGACACCACAGACTTACAACTGCCACACTGTAGACCCAACCCACAGCCCCAAGTCTAAGGCAGACTTGAGATATTAAAACCTGCTTAAAAGCAAAGGAAGATGCAATTTTACTAAATAAAAGTCTTCATTTTTAAACATACACTAGGACAATGAACTCAAGTTTTTATTACAAACAAAATCTTGAATCAGGACTTGCTTAATCTTTGAAGCATATAATTTAACCAGCTAATAATTATTATCAATGTGCCAGAGAATGCACATTACTACAAAATATGCGCTCCTCAGTGTTTTAGGGAGACCATAATAAGCACATCAGAATCCCAATAAGTTACAAAACAAGTGTAAACTTACACAGAAGCTTCAAGTCCCCAAACAAATTGCCTTTAAGTTTATCACTGTAATCAAACCCTCAAATAAAGTTACTAAAACACTTCCTCTATACCCAATCCATTCTGCAAACAGGCAAATTAAAGCCCAAATTAGCAACATTTAGATGTTCTTAACATGCTGTAAATTCCGTGGATTAAACATATTAAAATATTTATCGGTAAGGAATACAAACGAATTCTAGCTTTGAAAAAGTAATTTATCTTTTTATTGTTTAATTCTTTTTATTAATGATTCACAGTCAAACCAAGTGAGAAACATTATAACCACAGCACACTTTAGTACCTTACAATGGTACACAACAAATTACATCTATTACAATTAGTATTCCTTCACACGTTGCTAACTCATTATTCTATCTTAGAGTTCTAGAACTCTAAAAACGAGCACTGGCAAAGCCAATACAATTTGCCTATACATGAGCTATTGAGTTTGCCAATGTATTTCAGCTATTCTGTAAACCAGCATTACTAAAGGTTTGTGGTGTGGCGAAGAGTGGCATAATGTGACAGAGTGTAGTAAAGTGGTGTACACAGAAGTGGAGTGTCGTAGAGTGGAGAGCCGTAGAATGGTGTAGAGTGAAGTAGCTTAGTGTTTCATGAAGCCGCCTAGAGTGGACTGGAGGATTATGGAGTGGCTTAGGGTTGACAGGAGTGTGGTATAGTGGGGTGTTATGCAGGAGAGTGTTGTATCATGGAGTAGAGTGGAGTAAAGTGTTATCACGTGGAACAGAGTTTAGTAAAGGGGAGTGGCATAGTATGGAGCGGTTCAGAGTAGAGCAGAGCGGTGTAGATCAGAGCTTCACAGAGTAGAGGGGCGTAGAGTGGAGTAAAGTCTCTGAGTAGAGTGTTGTAGAGTTTCATGAAGTGATGCGGAGTAGAGTACCAGAGTGGAATGGCATAGAGCATCGTAGGGTGGAATGGCGTAGTGTGTCAAAGTTGCATAGAGTGGAGGATTGTAGTGAGGAGAGGAGTGGCGAAGAATGAAGTGGTGTGGAGTGGGATAGAGTGGAGGGGAACAGAACAGAGGTGTGCATAGCAGAATTGTGAATAGCAGAGGGTCATAATTTGGAGGATCATTGAGTAGAGTAAAGTAAAGTGTTGCGGAGTGAAGTAGCATTCAATAGAGTGCAGTGGAGTAGTGTTGTGAAGTGGCAGAGTGGAGTAGAGTTTCGTAGAGTTGAATGGCAAAAATGATTGTGAAGTGGCAGAGTGGAGGGTTGTGGAATAGCATAAAGTAGAATGTTGTAGAGCATCTTAGCATCTTATAGTGGGGGGTGCAGAGTGGGGGTCGCAGAGTGAAGGGGGTTCTAAGTGGAGGGGGTGCAGAGTGGAGGGGGCTGCAGAGTGGAGGGGGGCATAGGTTGGGGTGCATAGAGTGAGGGGTCATAACGTTGGGGTGCATAGAGTGAGGGGTCATAACATGGAGGTTCATAGAGCAAAAGGACGTATAGGGGAGTAAAGTGTGTCCAGTGGAGCAAAGTGTCATTCAGTGGAGTCGTGTAAAGTGGCATGGAGTATAGTAGAGTGGAGTGGCATAGAGTGGAGTACCCCAGCATAGAGTGAAGTGGAAAAGCGCAGCATGAAGCAGAATGTCAGAGTACAGTGTGTAGAGTGCCAGAGTGGAGAAGAGAGGAGCAGTGTGAAGTGAAATAGAGTGGAGTGTCGAAGAGTGGAGTGGCCAAGAGTTGAGTGGGGTTACATAGAGTGGAGTAGTGCCGTTGAGTGCTGTAGCATGGAGAGACTCTTACAGAAGCTCAGAGCAGATTGACATTAATAAGTGTATTGTACAGTAGAGTGTCACAGAGTGGCATGGACTGGCGTAGAGTGGCGCAGAGTAGAGTGCTGTGGAGTGGCGTGGAGTGGTGTAGAGTGTCAGAGCGCAGTGTCAGAGTGGAACAGAGGGGAGGAGTGTGTTGTGGATTGGTGTAGAGTGTAGTATGCATGGTGGAGTAGTGCACTGCTATTACAGACTAGTCAATGGCCAAAATCAAAGGTAATTTTATTTCAGTTAATAAAAACCATAATATTTTGCTCAGGTCATTAAAAGGTGCATAGATGCTATATATATTTTTTTCCAATTCTATTTTCAACAGTTTCATTTTATGCAACGCTAAAATACATTAAAGATTTTGATACCAGCTTCTTGGGGTGATTATACACATCTAATCTACATATGATCTTTTTGTCTATTTATTCATATCAATTTTTGTACATAATACGGTGCAGTCGTGCCACTGGATTCAAGTTATCTTGGCTGATGAGGGGTGAAACCCCGAAACCAGTTCTAGGATGCTTGTTTCCAGTCTAGGGAGGACCTGGCTCAGCAGTTCAGGCTTAACTATTCCCGTGAGGCACATGGACAAGACTGATTTGCATATGGCCAGGTCTAAACTGGGGTGGCATGGTGAGCAAAAGAATGATGCATTTTAACCCAGATCTCTTGACTGCGGTGAAGGTTTTAATTTGTTCTGCATTCTGTCCATCAATTGTGTGTCTTTCGCTGTTGTTTTCGCATTGGCTGTCTTTAACCCCTTTGCTGTGGAGGTAATTCCCCCGCGGTGCGGGGGGGGGGTCCTCCACGCCACTGTGCTCGTCATGAGCACAGCTCCACTTTGACTCATGACGAGCTGAGTCGTCATGAGCACCGAAGGAGTTAAGCGTGGAGGAAATTAATAATACGCGGCCC
Source organism: Lissotriton helveticus (assembly GCF_964261635.1). NCBI lineage: Eukaryota > Metazoa > Chordata > Amphibia > Caudata > Salamandridae > Lissotriton > Lissotriton helveticus. The sequence goes on along the minus strand of NC_136063.1, from coordinate 1,122,113,856 downwards.
ATCCTATGCCTCCCTATCTAGGGCACAATTACGTAATACTGCTTCCAGAATTTGTGGATTTTTTTTTTTTTTTAAATAATTTTATTGTTGCAGCAAGTAAACACACGTAGCATTGTAAGTATTAAGAGACGTGGCGTCAACATTCCGCCAAAATCTAGCTGAAGTGCAACATTTCTTATTTTTTGTAATATTGAACCAAAAACGACATTCAGATGTACAGATTGGGCTCACAGAAGCATGCTAATCATACAGTATCTATTCAAGTCATGTCAGGCCAATAGGCCAGATTTCACCATCCACAGGTAATCTTACCATCGGTTACGCCCGACGGGCCATGGAGGACCTAAGCAGCCCGCTCCCTTACCACCCCATCCCATCCGCAGTCCCAGTGCTAATCAACCTCGTCCTCCCCCTCTGAACTGTCCTCTTCTTCTCCTTCCGGTAGTGGTGCACAAGGTTCCCCCCTGTATGTGTTCCATGGCAGCCATATTTTGTTCCATTTACGAGGATTAGCCCGCTGTTGATAGACCGCCCACTCCACTATCATGAGCAAATCCATATTTCTGCACCACTGTGCCAAAGTCGGCGTCTCCGACGCTCCCCATCTTTGCGCTATATCCCTCTTCGCTAGCATCATCCCGATAACCACCCATCTCCGCCCATGTGGTGTAAGGTCGGTTGGGCCCCATACATTTAACAAGCAGATTCTAGGGTCGGGAGTGTAGGAGAGCTGTAGTGTTTGGGCGACTGTGCGTGCCACTCGCTTCCAGTAGTCGATTATGTTCGGACAGGACCAAAGGGTATGGAACAGTGTTCCCTCCTCCCCACAATTTCGCAAACAATATGGGTGATCTGCCCTTTGGATTTTGTGTAGGGTGGTGCGTGTGTAGTACACTCGGTGCAATATCTTGAATTGTACCAAACGGAATCTTGCTGAGATTCCCGCTTCTTTAGGCGATGCCATTGCGGCATTCCACTCCGCCTCATCCAGGTCTCCAACCTCCTCCTCCCATTTCCCTTTCAATGTCTGTAGTGGGTCAGGCAAGTTATTCACCAATTTACGATACGTTAAAGACGTAGCGCTGGTTTCCATGTAATCAGTGAGCAGCCTATCTTCCAAAGGGGCCGAAGTCGGGACCTGAGTACCTGGTGTCAGCGCACCCAGTAGGGCATGTCTAATCTGTATGTACCGATATGTCTCAGTGGTGTTCAGCTCGTACTGTTCTCGCAGTGTGTCAAACGGTATTACCCCCTCAGTCGTCCATAGATCACCCACCGTGGAGATCCCTATAGTGTCCCAGTGGTCAAACCCTTTACTACGTCTCAGGTTACCCAGCGATTTAGTGTCCCACAATGGTGTGAGCTGCGTAATTACCCCCCCCACTTCAGACGGGATTGAGCTCTGTGCCATAACGTGACGGTGTGTTTAGTCGGGCCGATCAGTTTTGTCATAAGTCCTTTGTTATAAAGCGGGGCCAAAAGTGTGGTAGTGCCAAGTTGCCGTCTATCTGCTAAGTATGCCGGGTCGTCCTGTGGTGCATGCAGCCACTGGTTGATCACCTTGAGGTGCGCCGCCCAGTAATACAATTCCAAATTTGGGAGTGCAATTCCCCCACTGTACCAATCTCTAATCAGTTTTGCCTGCGCTACCCTCGCCGGTTTGCCTCCCCACAGCAGTCCCGACAGTTGCCCTGCTATCCGTTTAAAAAAGGAAGGCGGCACCATCACCGGCGTATTTTCTAAAACATAGAGGAACCGGGGTAGCGCCATCATTTTGAAAAGCGCCGCCCTGCCCAACAGTGTCAGCGGGAGCGTCATCCAGTGGCGCACGTCCGCTTTCAATCTTTCGAGCAGTGGTTTCAGATTGAAATCGTGAAAGGTCACAGGATCTCGCGCGATCCGAATCCCTAAGTATCGAAAGGAGACAGCCTCTAACATCAGGGGGCAATCCGCCTCCAGACGCGGCGGGGTCCCCCGCAGCATGAAGAGCACCGACTTCATCCAGTTGATCTTGTAGCCTGAAGCAACTCCCTGCCGCTCACACAGTGCAAGTAGTATTGGAATCCCCTCAGCCGGGTTCGCTAGGTATATTAGCATATCATCGGCATATAAGGACACTCTGTCCTCCCAGTCGTCTCCCCAGTCAATGCCCCGAAGTAGTGGTGTGGTCCTAATAATAGTGGCCAACGGCTCTAATACCAGGGCAAACAGTAACGGTGAGAGCGGGCAGCCTTGTCTCGTGCCCCTTGTCAATGAGATGACTCTCGAGAGGTGTCCGTTCGCAGTTACTCGCGCCACCGGGGACTCGTACAGTAGCTTGATCCACCCTATGTATTTCGGGCCGAAGCCCATATGGTGCAAGACTGCAAAAAGATATCGCCACTCTACCAAATCGAACGCCATAGTGGCGTCCAATGAGAGGATCGCTGCATCGGTCGTTAACAATGGAGCTCTCGCCATAACACCATGTAGGCGTCTGAGATTCAGCGCCGTGCTCCTGTGCGGCAAGAATCCCGATTGGTCTGGATGAATGAGATGACTAAGGTGAGGCAACAGTCTGTTGGCTAGTAATTTCGCAAGAATTTTGCTTTCTGCATTGAGGAGGGAAATCGGCCGATAAGAGCCGCAGTCTTCAGGGGGCTTACCAGGTTTCGGGATCGCCACAATGGTGGCCATGCATTGATCAGGAGGCAGGTGTCCTTGCTCTAAGCTGTCTAGGTACATATTGAGTAGCGGCGTTGCGAGCGTTTCCGACACGGTTTTATACCATTCAATCGGGATTCCGTTGGGTCCCATGGCCTTTCCCGGATGCAGCGCTCCGATAGCCGCTTGTACCTCCTCAGTCGTGAAGTCTGAGTCTAGGTCGTCAACCCCGTCCTGCGACAGGGTGCGGGTGGGCACTCCCGCGAGCGCCCCCTCCGCCATTTCCCGGGTAACCTCCATAGTAGAGGTATACACCGCCTGGAAGTGATCAGCTAGGAGTTCGACTATCTGGGCGGGGCGGGTGTGTAGTACCCCAGCAGAGTCCCTCAACTGTAAGATGGCCCTCTGTCCCTCATGTTTTTTCGCCAGCCAGGCCAGGAGCTTACTCGCCTTATCTCCTACATCGTAAACCCTATTTGCTGAGGCAGTCATGCATTCGACCACTCTACGGCGCAGAAGCTCAGTGTGACTCTGCTGACACAGTCGCAGTGTGTGGAGTGTATCTCCGGTCGGGTCAGCCATGTGTGCCTCATGCGCCCTGGTGAGTCTGGCCTCCAGGGCCATTAGTTCTTCTTTCTGAGAGCGCTTATAACTCGTGATAGCGGAGATGGCTTGGCCTCGGAGGACTGTTTTATAAGCCTCCCAGAGGACCGATGGGGAAGAGACCGAGCCACTATTCTCCGTGAGGTAACACCTTGTCGCTGTTTTAAGAGTTTTGGTCACTTGTGGGACCCTAAGGTATCCCGGGAATATCGGGTAAATGCGCTCTCGGGACCGCTCCGGGTTGGAGAGGGTCAATGTCAACGGGGAATGGTCTGAGACACCCCTGGGTTTAATCTGAACGTCATCGACAGTGAACCTCCCACAACCCGGTGCAAGGAAGTAGTCGATCCTCGATAGGCTGTCGTGGACCGCCGAGTGGTAAGTGTAGTGTTGGTCAGTCGGGTGCAGGCGCCTCCAAAGGTCTATCAGGCCTTGCGCTTCTAGGAAGTCATTTAGCCGGGAGGGCCCTACAGCTGGTGTTCGAATCGGGAACCTATCCAGTGTATTGTGTACCACGGCATTGAAGTCCCCCCCCACCAGAAGGTCTCCCTCCGGGAGTTCCAATAGGAATTTTCCCAAATCTGGGAGAGCTATTGTGTGTAGCGCCGGCGGAATGTACACCGACACTATATTCAGCTGTCTCCCCTCCCACTGCCCAAGTGCTGCTGCGAAGCGCCCCTGCGCGTCTAGTTTCGTGGATTGAAGTATAAATCTGGAGGACCGGTGCATCAGTATGCCTGTCCCACGGGACCCCCTCGTGAATTCTGAATGGACGATCATGCGGTAGCCTTTCCTGTCTAAGGCGCGTGTGGCTGTGCCTGTAAGGTGTGTCTCCTGCAGTAAGACCAGGGCCGGGTTGAACCTCTTAATACTATGTAGCACCAGACCTCGTTTGACCTTGTCCCCCAGCCCCCTCACATTCCAGGACATCAGGTGCAGAGGTGTCATTCGCCCAGTCCCAAGGTCCCCCCTTTCTACATCATTCTGAGTATTGTAAGCCATTGCAGCTGTGGGTGGGAGAGTCTGTGTAACAGTGAAATTGTGAGCTAATCTCTCGACATGAGCCCGTCATCTTAAGTGCGTGTGCCTCGCGTTGCCAATCTACACCTGTAACACCAACCAAAACAATCAAACACCCCCCTTTCCCAACTCCCCCCCTCCCTGCCCCCCTGCTAGACGGACCCCGAACTGCCCGCCCCCCCAACTTAGCAGAGTGCCTGATCCAAACCCCAAACATAGTACTTGCTCGTCGGGGTGAGGGACTCTCCGGAGTCGGCGGCCTCCCTTCAAGTCCACGGAGGACCTCCGCCCGGCGTCCTGGACGGCCCGCCCGGCCAGCGTTACCTTTAGTCTAGTTTAGCGAGTCTGGGAAGTCATTGGTCGGCGATGTTCTCAGTTTCTTGGGCCTCACTCAGCGGGGAATGAGGATCCACGTCCTCTCCGGGCACGTGGTGACCTGATCGGGATCCATTTGTACGGTGTTTATTCGGTCGCGTGGAGCGGCGGGGTAGTCCTACCTGTCTCCACCCCTCCAGCCAGTCGTGTGCAGCCTCCGGAGTATCGAAGAACCACGTTTTGTTGTCAGCCACTACTCTCAACTTGGCTGGAAAGAGCATGGCATAAGGAAGTTCTCTTGCCCTGAGTTCCTTTTTGACTTCAAAGAATGTTCTCCTCCGTCGCGCGACCTCTGCCGTGTAATCCGGAAAAAAGGCAATGGTGGAATTTTGAATCCTCACTGGGGGCGAAGTCCTTGCCGCCTGTAAGATCGCATCGCGGTCTCTAAAATTGAAGAGTCGTGCAACGATTGGCCGCGGAGCTACTCCTTGTTTCGGACGTCCCCCCGGGACCCGATGCGCCCTTTCCACTGAGAAGAAGGTGGAAAGTCCCTTGGGTTTGAGTTCTTGTTCGATCAATTGTTCCACATAGAGGTCCATCGCTCTCGTGTCCTCCGACTCCGGAACCCCAATAATACGGATGTTGTTCCGCCTCGAGCGTCCCTCCTGCTCGTCCAGCTTTGCACGTAGGTCCTTGTTTTCGTTGGAGATTCGTTCAACACTGAGCTGGAGCTCCGAGACATCCTCCACCAAGGATTTGGTCACCACCTCCATCGCGGAAACTTTTTCCGACATCTTGTGGAAGTCGGCTCTAATCAGTGTTATTTCTGTCGAGATTGAACCTACTGTAGCCTGCACTTGCGTCAGGGCCCTCATAACGTCATCAAGGGTCGCTTTTTTTCCTCCCGCTGGGTCGGTCGACTTGCTTGCCTGCGTTCTAGCGTCTGGTGGGGAGGTGGATGTTTTGTCGAATGCGTACCTCTCAAGTCGTGTCTGCGCATTCCCACCCTTCGGTCCCTTGCCCGCCATGACAGACTTGGTTGTGTTGCAGTGAGTGCTATGAGCAGGGTTGCGAGGGAGTCGAGACTCTTCAGGAGGAGCCCTGGTAGCAGCAGTCTGTGAAGGTGGTCGGGTTGGGGGATCAACTGTCCTCGCCCTCGTCTCCTGGTCCGCCGACTAGATCAGCGGGTGAGGTCAAGTTGCAGCGTGGTCCGTCGGTCCAGATGGTCCTCTTCACCGCAGGAGAGGAAATATCAGAGGACAGGGCGGTGCGTGAGTCCCAAGCCCCCAGGGGCGCCCGAACCGATCCACTCGCCGCCGCCACAAGTGAGGTGCAGACCCCGGAGCTCCCAGGTCCTAGCCGGATATGTTGCAGCCACACCCCGGGGTGCTCCTGTTGGTCTGAAGGGCACAGGAGACACTATGGAGCTTACAACGGGACAGGATCTCCCCCCGCTGTTGCGGGGGCCCAGCTGTGTCGCACCCCCGCAGTCAAAGTGAGGACCCAGAGCACTGTGGATGGAGTGTGGGTGTCCGGGCTAGACTGAGCCGAGACGCGGGTTGCGCAGCGTTATGCAGGATGTGGTCGCGCTGTCAGCGCGTCAGTGGCTGCCCCCGCGTCTCATCCCCGTGACAGTCCTGCCGCAGTTCAGGTGCCGGACTCTGCTGTTCTCAGCGCAGCAGGCTTTACCTCGGTGCAGGGCCGGGCCCCGGTCCCTCCGGTGGTCAGGAGTGAAGGCGGCGGTCGCGGGCTCAGATCGGGTCTTTTCTCCGCAATGCTGAGGTCCGGAGCGTTCCCAGCACTCACCGGGCAGCAAGCGGTGGCGGCCGGTCACTCCCCCGCCGGCCCCAAAGGCTCCGGTGGCCGCGCCGGGTCTCTAGCTCCTCACGTCCCCGGTGCTCCGGTGTCCGCTCCCACTTCCGGCCTCCTCACGCCCAGTCCGGATCACTTCCTGTCGGCTCCGTCACGCCAGGCAGGTCCCCGGTCGCAATCTCCCTCCAAGGCCAGCGCTGGTGACACCGATAACTCAACTTCCCGCATTCGGATTCAGGATCTGGTCGCTGTCGGGCGTGCCGCCCGGCCCCGGGCTTCAGTCCCAGCCCGCAGGGCGAATTATCGTAGCGGATTCGTGTTCGGATATGCCTGGAGGCCGCTTCAACCGCGGAGCTCGCCCTCTAGGCTGCCACCATCTTAGGCTGCTAGCCACGCCCCCCCGAATTTGTGGATTTTAAGTTACTTTGTCATTATCTGCAGCTCTTCCGGGTTGTAATGTACAAGATAACTGCCACACATTCTTTCTAAAAAATATCTAGTTTACATAGTGTTCATCAAGAGGCTTGCAGTTGTTGACTGCTCCGCTTTGTTAGCATTTCTGTTTTATCGGCTTTGTGTAATATTCATCAGCCCCTTTGCAGTCAATGGCCGCTGGGCTTGAAAACAAAATCACATACACAAGATTTCTAAAGATGCCGACATTACATAGTATTCGTCAAAAGACTTTGTAGTTGTTTAACCGCGCTGCTTGGCTAATATTTCTGTGGTGCCAGCCCTACATTATGTTCATCTTTGTGATCAGTAGCCGCTCCGCTTTAAGGTAACATTTCATAAAGGCTGCTAATATTTGTGGAGATTCTCCTTCCATACGAAATAGGAAGGCATGACGACATGATCCGATACCATGTAAATTAAAAATTATTTTAAATAAAATTACTCTTTAGTCAATAAAATCGGGCAGATCGATAAAATGTGTGTCCGACTTTCTTGGTATAATTAGCAGAGTCTGAAATTTGTGTTTAGTTGTTTCGGTTGCCATTTGGGCATGTATTCTAGTGTCTGACATTCCGATTCGTAAATGGAGTAACTTGCTTTTATAGAAAGATCTAAGTAATGTTGTGAGTTCTTTCTGGGGGTGAGGATCCCTGTAGGTGTAAATCGTTATCCAAGCGTTTCTCCTTTTTGTAAACTCCTCTTTGTCTTCGAGCTATGATAACCTCCACATTTGTTTATTGATAACGTTTTTAAAAGCATCTTGTGTTAGTGCCATATCCCATAACTCTTTGGCTTCCACATTTATTAATGCTGTGTGGAAAGCTTGGGTCCAGTTACTCGGATGTTTTTTTTTCCATATCAGAGCATGTGGTGTATTTTCATTAGAGGATCTTATTAGTGATAGATATTTGATCAGTGCACCGGTCTGTGTAACTTTTTAATTAATTATCCCGAATTCCAATAGAATCTGAGCGGGAGATGCACTTTGTGGAAGCTGGAATAAAAGTCTGAAGACCTGTCACTATGATTCCTTACTGTATCTGTTTATATTCTGTTTGTTTTTCTTTTGAAACAACCAATAAAAAACTTTTGAATTGGGGGGGCGGAGCTAGCCGGCAACCGGGATGGCTGCCTGAATCCGGAGCTCCTCCGCTCTGAACCGCCATCCTTCATCTATCCTGCTGATTTGAAAGCTCTGACGGGGCGAATCTGTGTCCCGAAGTGATCGGGGTCGCTGCGGTCCCGTTCGCGGCGGAGAGGCTCGAGCACGTCGTCTGAGAAACGGAGAACTGCGGCCCGGTGCGGAGGCGAGGGGCAGGCATGTGAGACCGCGGCCTCGATTTCCACGGCGGCCGCCCCTGGAACTACATCGGCCGGTGCGGAGAGCTGCGAGACCCCGTGCGGTGGAGGGGGACGCGGCAACATTTTTGGCGGTGAGCGGGATCGGCGCGGGGGGGGGGGGGGGGGGTCTGCCTCTACCCTTGCCCCTGGCGTGGACTATTCCAGAGCCTAACGCTGAGGCGGATGAGCGGACTGGCTGGGGCCTGAGAGGCCTGAAGGTGCTACGTGACGCCTGACCTTGGCGGACAGACTGCGACTGGGGAGAGCTGCCTGGGTGCATCGTGATCGCCGGCACTTGCTTCCACCTTAGAGCACCCCCTTGGTGTTGTGCAAGCGGTTAGTGCAGCGGGATATATTTTTCAGCCATTATCGTCTCCCTGTTGATTGAGGCGGGGGTCCCCCTCCCCCCTCCTGCGAGGCCTGTGTCAGAGAGACCAGTATACCCCCTTGCTTGCGCTTTTATTGACTGCCCCGAGCCCATTTGGTGCCAGCTTTATTTTTCTCCCCAGTTTGTGGGCTGGTGAGCGGTCATAATGGAAGGAACTTGGTGCCCCTGTGGATAACTTGACTTCGCTTGGATACTCGAGTGCTGCTCCTGCCTGTTCCCTCCCCCTATTTGCTAATATCGAGCTGCTTTATGTCGAATTCCTGGACACGTGGGGGCTGCAAGTGCTCCTCTCTCTCTTGCTGCACCGTCTCTCCCCCCCTGTGGGACATTACGACTCACTTGGCCAGATCTTTACGGCTGAAGCGTGCATTGACCGCGGACCTACGCTTGGGGCTTGGAGGGGCTTCTGCCTGCAACATGGGGCGACAGGATAGAACTCAGCCGAAGCTCTCCTTTACGCAGAAAACCTCGAAGACGGCGGATGGCGCTGGGAGTGGCGGCACTACTGATGGGGACGTGCTGGAAGGGACGCAACAACAGGACCTTAGAGAGATACTCCTAGCCATGGAAAAGAACCTTCAGGGCAGCATGACTGCTCTTGGCACGAAATTGGATGCCCTGACCTATCGTATGGATCGCATGGCTGAGAGGCTGGATAAGCATGCGGAGAGACTGGATATGTCGGAGCACCGCCTTACTGAGGTTGAGGAAGCCCACACCCCGCTGGAGTCGGACAATAGACAGATTGGCAGGGCTATGCAGTCGCTACTGGACAAAACTGAGGACTTGGAAGCCCGTTCGAGACGCTGCAATCTGCGCGTTACGGGCCTTCCGGAGAGCACTTCTACGGGCAACATGGAGCTTTTTATGGAAAACCTGCTTAAGAAACTACTGGGAGATGACGCATTCTCCCACGTGTTTGTGGTGGAGAGGGCGCACCGCTCCTTGGGGCCACGACCGAAGCCAGTGGCCCCCCCGCGTCCCATTATAGCCAAGCTATTAAACTATCGGGATGTTGCACTTAAACTGGCTAGAAAAAAAACAGCCTTTGCAGTATGAGGGTTCCACCTTGTCCATCTATCCTGACTTCACGGCTCGGGTCCAGGAGGCCCGGAAGCAGTTTGCCCCTATGAAACGGCAGCTATGGGAACTGGGTGCAGATTATGCGATGCTATATCCGGCAAAATTGCGCGTCAATCGACAGGGGAAGTCCCTGATTTTTACGGACCCTAAGGCGCTGCAGAAGACCCTGAAGGACTGGCAGCGAGAGAAGTGACAGCCGAGACAGGAGGACGACGATCTGGAAGGGGGCTCCCTGGAGAACCTGGACTGATTGAGATATGCTGCGAGCTGACCGCTGTAGGATGGGTTGCCTCAGGTTTGGTTGATGTTTTATTCACTTTAGGCTGGCAGAGGCATCTTCTGGCCCAGGGGACCTGGTACCCCACAGACTGCTGTGTTTACCATCTATTTCTCCGGTTTTGGCGGCTCTTTTATATTGAACTTGAATCACTTTGCCTTAAACCCCCGATGTCACTGTACCGCTCTCAGGGCTATGTATGGGTCTGCCATTGTATTTGTTTGTAAATCATTGCCTGCTGGAATGCGCTTGCCAGTGTGTTCTTCTATGTTGCGTAGCTGCGGTGGCACTGGTACTACCCTGGGCCCAGTGAACTATTTTGATGTGATGCACTTCTGTTCTTATGTCTTTATGGTATTTCCAAATGAGCGCATTGTGGTGTCGTTGCCACGCTTACCTTTTTCAAAGGTTCTGTGGCGGGGGGTGACGGGGGGCGGTCTTTGTCCTAGTTTTGTTGGGTGCCACTGGCACGTGTTAGTTCTGCTACTTCTGCCCTTGTGTGCTTACCACTGCTACCATGGTACTTTTGTGGGGGGGGGGGTGGATGTTGTGTGGGTGGTGGGGGTAATTGTGGCTGTATCTTTGTTGGGGGAGGGGTCTGTGGGTTGGGATGGGCAGATGAACGCAGCCTGTCTGTGACTGTTGTGGTGCTGGGGGATGCATGGGGAGGATGGTCTGCTTGTTGGGGTGGATGGATGAACGCGGCCTAGTTGGGGCAGGGCAAGCGTGGGTGGGGGGATGGGATTGCTCTGTTTGAGACTTTTTTGTTGCTTTGCGTTGCGGAGCGATTGTTGTTTGAGGCATGTTGATCAACTGGTGAAGATGACAGCGATGGACACGCAACCTTACAAGTTGCTAAGCAGTATGCAGCAGATGTGATTTCTTTTATGCCCATATAGCGGGGGAGATGACAGGTGGGGCGACGACTCCTGATACACTGCGACTCCTGACATGGAACGTGCGGGGCTTAAATGACCACCGCAAGGTCCGTAAAGTTCTCCAGTATTTAGCGAAGCACAGGGTAGACATTGCGATTTTGCAGGAGACACACCTAACGGCACATAGTCCTATCCTTGGTTACAGAGGGCTCCGTGATAATATCCATGCTGCAGGTTTTACTACTCACGCCCGGGGGTCCTCACTTGGTTTAATCCTAAGTCCTCCCTTGCTTGGACGCCTGTGACCACTGATAGCGAGGGACGATTCACGATTACGGCCTGTTCTGGCAAAGGTCTTGACATGTGTATAGTGAACACATATGGTCCCAATTTTGATCTTCCTGGCTTTTACACGACACTGGCACAGAAGGTATATGCGCTTGAAGAGAGGATTGTTTTTTGGGGAGGTGATTTTAACCTGACTCTCCGTCCAGCGCTGGACAGGTCAGATGGGCCGTCCTGGATGCCTTCGGCCTCTGCACGCACACTGGCTACACAATTGACTAATCTTGATCTGCTTGATGCCTGGTGTAATAGGTATCCATTGCAGGGAGGGTTCACACACTACTCAGCCCCTCATAATATTCACACGAGGATAGACTACTGGTTTGTTTCCTCTGCTTACCTGCGGGACTTGCGATCCTGCGAGATCCTTCCGCAGACCTACTAGGACCATTCGCCTTTATTGCTCTCCTGCTCGGTGCCAGTACGACGGATACCGCCTTTTTCCTGGCGTTTTCCTCCTTATTCTCTGCTCGACCCCCTCTTCAAGGAGGAACTCTTTACGGCATTAGAGATTTTTTTTTAGACCAATGTGGGCTCTGTTGATTTGTTCCAGTCGGTTTGGGAAGAGTTTAAACTTTATGCTAGGGGAGTTACTATCTCGGAGCACGCAGGCGTGTTAAAGTCGATCAGGGGCCGCCTTGACCTCTTGGAGCGGAAACTTCGAGACCTGGAGGAGCTGCGCCTCTGGTCCGGCGACAGCTCTGTTGAACGAGAGATCGCTGGGACCCTCCGGGAGCGCAAACGACGAGGCGGATTTGGAGATTAAACACTTAGGGAAGTATGCCGTTACCAGGACTTACTGTGAGGGTGAGCGTCCGGGCGCGGTGCTGGCCCGCTTGGCTAAGCGGGGCAGAGAGCGCTCTTCCATTCCGATAATGAGATCTGGTGACTCCAGGCTCCCGCTCTCGAACGATGAGATAACTGCATGCTTTAGGGACTACTACGAGACTCTGTATGCCTCGAGGGGACCCACTCCGGAGGAAGGGATGTGGACTACCTGTCACACATAGAACTTCCATGGCTATCTGAAATGGACCGTAAGTTTTTGGCCCGGCCCTTTGAAAGAGAGGAGGTGGTGTTAGCCCTGTCCTCCATGAGGGGTGGTAGCGCCCCGGGCAGCGATGGCCTTACGGTGGCTTTCTATCAGGCTTTCTCTGATTTGCTGCTTCCTCATCTGCTTTGCCTGTTCGATGATATGGTCAATTCAGGCTCTATGCCACCCACCATGCGTGAGGCTATAATCGTGGCAATCCTTAAACAGGACAAGGACCCGAATCACTGCGCCTCGTATCGCCCACTCTCCCTGGTGAACGTAGATACGAAGATCTTTGCTAAAGTGCTTTCTAACCGTTTACATCCTCTGGTCACGACCCTGGTGGCCCCAGAGCAGTCTGGTTTTGTCCCCACATGCAATCTTGTTTACAACATTAGGACGGTCTTTGCCGCTTTTCAACATACTCATCTGGACGTGTCGGCTGTGGACGTATTTTTAGATATGGAGAAGGCATTCGATTCTGTTGAGTGGACTTTTTTACATCATGTTCTTCGCAGGATGGGTGTTGGCCTTCTCTTCCTGCAGCTATTGTCGGTCCTGTACTCCAAGCCGAGGGCCCGGATCCGTATTGGTCCTCTGACCTCTAATCCCATTGAAGTTGGCAGGGGCACGAGACAAGGATGCCCGCTCTCCCCGATACTTTACGCTTTGGTGGCTGAGCCCCTTGCCTGCGCCCTTCGCGAGTACCATGGACATCGGGGTATCCGCTTCCATACGTACAAGCTCATTGTTTCTACTTGCGCGGACGATACGCTTCTTTACGTTCGAGATCCCGAGAATCATCTTTCCCCGGTATTGTGAAAGGTGATCCGGTTTGGCGCTCTTTCTGGCATCCGGGTGAAGTGGACGAAGTCGATTATGTTTCCACTTACATTGGCCACGGTGCAGTTTGAGCCTGAGTTTCCACTAAAGTGGACTACTGAGGCGGTACGATACCTTGGCATCCGGCTCCATACTGATCGTTCTCTGGGAAAATTATGGCTGTGCGGTTTCGAAGTTGGAGGATGATATGAGATGGATTTCTCTTCCACGGTCTCTCCTGGGGCGCATAGCATTAATGAAGATGGTGGTACTCCCGCGTTTTCTTTTTCTATTCAATACTATCCCTATGGTCCTGTCTGTCCAGTTCTTCCGCAGGCTCCAATCGCTGCTAATGAGATTTGCTTGGGCGGGTAAACAACCCAGGGTCTCGTGGCATATTCTACTACGACCATATGCGGCGGGTGGGCTCAATGCCCCGGACTTGGAGCTCTACTATCGTGCAGCGCAGGCTGCTCATGCTTACTCGTGGATCCACAGTCCCCAGGACGCCCCTTACGTCCCTATTGAACGGATCGTCGCGGACCCGACCCCTCTGCCGGCACTGCTAACACAGGCTCGGGATCGGCGCACTGGACTGGTCGACTCTTTGCTGTCGGTCACCCACGCCTGGCATTTCATGGCGAACGCCCAGGCGTGTTCGCTACTATACTCCCCGAGCGCGAATCTTGAGTGGTGCTACTGGTTGAGTCCCTGTAGGGAAAAGAGAGTGATTCGGGCACTGGGACGGCTTGGTATCCATACTATGGGTGACTTGTTCTCGGGAGGCACGGCGCGGACGTGGGACGAGGTGAATAACGCGGTGGAGAACCCCCCCCTTGATGGCGCGCTTCCAGTTTCATAGGGTGCGTAGTGCTTTGCGTGAACTTCTGGGGCCAGATATGGCGGAACCGGTGACGGTCGCTGCCTTTGATTATGTGGTCACGGCCAAGTCTCCACTGCGATTGATTTCCAATCTTTATCGAATAGCCCAGACGGAGCTGTATGCGGCTTATACCAAGCCACGCTTGGCCTGGCAGCATGACCTGGGCACGGAAATGACCGAGGACCTCTGGAGCTATTGCTGCGCCAGCGTCTGCAAAATCTCTCTTAATGGTCGCCATAGGCTCACGCGTTTTAAATTCCTGAACAGGACATACTATACACCGGAGAGGCTTCATAGATATGGGCTCCGCGAATCCCCGGAGTGTGAGAGGTGCAGAGCCCCTTTGGCAGATTTCCTTCATGTTGCGTGGTCATGCCCCTCGATCTTTTCTTTTTGGCAATTGGTCTTTGCTGAGATTAATACAACGGTTAACTTGACATTAACCCCGGAACCCTTACTGGCTACTCCAAACCCTTGCGCTCCTCCCAGTGACGTATTGTGGATATGGCGCTTCTGATGGCCAAGCGTTGTATTGCCAGGGCCTGGATGAGCGGCCCCCCGCCTACGGTGCGAGTGTGGTAGAGGGAACTGGTGTATTGCTGCACCCTGACTGAGCTGTATAGTGACCTGATGCCTCCCAAGAATAGACCTAAGCACTTCTGGGCGGCAGTACTGGAGGGTGCGGTTCATATGGAAGTGCCTGTTGTGACTGATGTGGCTACTGATGATGAGCGGGATGGCTCTGTGGGGGTGGCTCCTGCGGCTGACCCCGATACGCTTCTGGAGGCTGACTCATAAGTGTAGGAGGTTCTTAGCTGCGAGAGGGTTGCGTAGATGAGTGGTTGGCCCGCGCACGCTGACCACTTTCCCTTTCTTTATGTCTGCTCTGCTGCACTTGCTGTGTTGAACAGGTTCCAGGAAGAGGTTTTTGGTATCTGAGACACTGCATACTGACTGCTCTGCTGTTAGATTGTCTACATGCCTGTGATGCTATTTTTGTTGTTACCTTATTGGTTAACTGAAAAAACAAAGTTCATCTGGAAATGCTATGTCATCTTGATCTATCATGTACAGCGGCCACTTGGGGTGCACTTTCCTAAATCGCCGCCGGTCCCCCGGGATGTCGGCTGACGGGCTGTGTTTCATTGAAGATTGTTCCTTTTGATATACGCTGCCGGCCCCCGGGTTGTAGGCACGCAGCTGTGGTACATGTGTGATATTCAATAAAATCTGTTGAACTTTAAAAACAAAAAACAAAAATACTTTTGAATTGAAAAAGTCTGAAGACCTTATTTGTGCTGAATTGAGGAAAGCTCCGAACATACCCAGGAATGCTTCAGTGCCATAACAAAGTGTTGGGATGAACTTGACTTGTATTGCAGTTAGTAATGACTAAAAGGTCAGATTTTGCAATTTCCGATGCATTCGCTGGAGTACTGAGATTAAGGAGGCGATTCTTGGTTTCAGTGTGCTCAGGTGCAAATGACGTGACTGCCAGTCTTGTAGCCAAACACCAAGAGATTTATATAATGTACCGCAGAGAACAGGTTTCCCCCACAACCCCCCAATCATCAGCCGCCCTTCTCATTTATTTTCCTACCAAAAATCACTACCTGTGTATTTGTTAGATTGATAGCCATTGCATTCTTAGTGCAGTAGATATTTAACTGGTTGAGAAGTCTCTGTATCCTGTCCTGGTTAGATTCATCAGGACAAGTTCATCAGCATATTGTAGTGCGGCCACTTTCCTGGTTACCAGTCTTGGTGGCGGGAGTTGGATGTTTCTAAATAAGTGCTAAGATCAGCCAGAAACCGATTGAAAAACACTGGCGCAGAGACACAGCCTGACTTCAGGCCTCTCTTTATTGCGATTCTGTCTGTCAGGTTGGTATTCTGACAGAGTTTAACCTGGGCTCAATTATTGATGTACAGAAGCTGAATTGCGTGCAGTAAGTTTGTGGGGGTATCCCAATTGTACAGCTTTTTTCCATAAAAAATAACGGTTAACATGGTTGACAGCTTTTGAGAAATCCACAAAACATGTGTATAAAAGTTGTTTCTTTGACACGCATTTGTCCACGATCATATTAAGAGCTACCAGGCAGTCTAGAGTACTAGATTTTGGTCTGAACCCTGTCTGATTATATGTAATTAAGTTTTTCAAGTTCTGTCAATATAAGTCCTGTGAATAATTTAGAATCTGTGTCCAGTAAAGCTATCATTCTGGAGAAGAATAAGGGCCCTTCTTGTATATTGGCTGTAAAATGGAACCACACCAAGTGTCAGGGGTAGTTTCTGTAGCTAAGAAGAAGTTGACTAAAATTTGAAAGTGACTACTCCAGAATTCCCGGTCCTCTTTGTATATAACCCCAGGAAGACGTTTGGGCCAGGCTAGCTGTTCCCCCTGCTTTTCCCAATTATTACAGACAACACATTTTCAATTGAAATGACCATTACATTTGCACAGACATTCAGTTTTACTGCTAAAACTATACAGCATGCAAACAATGTGTGGAAATGGCATCACAGAGTGTATTGATTTGTTTTGATTGTATTAAAATGTGTTTCTGGAAACTTCAGAATGACAAAAAATGTGTTTCATTTGTGCTTTCCTAATTCGGATATATTCTGAAATATCTGCACAGTTCATTCACAGACATTAAAAATTTGTTGTGTGATAGAAAAGTAGCCTTTCCTCTCACATCAAGATTGTCCGGTAAATCCTCTCATTTTGAAGTTGGAAAAAAAGGAAAATATCCCTTGGAAGACAGAGCCTGACATTTGAACTCTGAATGCACAGCAAATGTGATAAGATAGGAACAACATTTAAAGGCCTATTTGCAGAAAGCGAACCCTCATGGAAGAACACAGGAAGGTACAAAAACATGCTTGATGGCCTAAAACAAATAATGCCAGTAAATAGAAAGAAAGCAAATGTGAGTTACAAACCACAAAGCCAATGGGAGGAATGCATTCTTAGGTCACATTTTAGAATGTTCCCATGAAGCCTCTAGCAACCAAACAGCTCCGCTGTCTGGTTGGCTTTGACCTAAAAAGTGGAGAGGGAGGAAGAGAGTATAGAGATGAATTAGGCTAAACACATACAGCTGATGACAGACCATGATTGGCCAGTCTCTCTCCTCAAGCCCTAGGCTAACCCCCGGTCCATTTCAGTTCAAGGATCATACTAATCCGATAGCATGAAAATCAGCAGTCCAATAAGACTACTCTAGTATATTACCCAAAAAAGATTCCACAGACCACCTGCTAGAACAGGAACTCTTTCTCTTTTTACGTGCACTCAATCATGCAGGAAAGCTCATTGAAGCCTCAATGTTTCTCGTTGTCAAAATACAAATAGAGGTGCTGATCGGATGCTGTAAGGCTTCCTGCACCCCATGTCTGTTCTGAGTCCGTTTTTATGTTGATTTTAATCTTTTGTGACTTTGGCATACTAATTGCCTGACTAAATTGTACTTACACTGAATTTGAGGGTAACTTAAATCAGTACGAGGTAGGGGAGCAGCTTAAATCTTACATGGGAGTTCTTTCTTATCCAACATTGTGTCCTTTGTTGTGACACCTAGAGGCGCCATCTTGGGCAGTGCGCTCTCTAATCTTTCACGGCCACATGGATTTAAAAAAAAAAAAAGGCACCTTGCGGACGGGCTAAAGCAGCACCAAAGGCAAGCCCGTCTGCACCCATCAGAGTCCCGGAAGAGGCCAGTGCCAGCCCCTATGTCCATTTTTCAGATGAAGGTAGGCCTTGTGTCTCCTATGATAACTCTATCCTCCATAATCTGGCTCTTAAATCAGCCTGTGAACCCCTTGGCACACCCATCAATCTAAAGGATTTCATGTGTAACCCTTGTTTACGGGCCCTTGATACTTTGCAAAAAGAATGGTTTGAACCAAAACTGAACTACTAAACCCACTCTCTGCACAGTTCTTGGCTGCCTAATTGAATAGTTGTTCACTACAAAAACACAGAAGGCATGTTTTAGATTTTCTAAATGAAGAAATGCCAGATCATCTATTTCTAACAGAAACATGGCTCACATGCCTATCCAATCTGACCGTAGCTACCGTCATACCTTTGGGATACAAAAATCTAAGGAAATATTGTGTTTAAGAGAGAGGAGTTGGGGTGGCAAGGATATTAAATTGGGAGTTTGGAGGTACATCCATCCCCCTTCATGAATTAGTGGATGCAGATGATTTGGGCTTTCATCTCACATTGTTCCTCCTGCAGTCGATCGCAGGGGGTTCTTATTTATAAACCCTTCGGTCAAGCCTACCCTTTCCTGAGATCATAAAGGAGCACAGTAGCTCTTTGTCTGCTCCTATATACACACTTTCTAGTTTTAGGAGAATTCAACCTCCACATGGACTCTATAGATGTTGAGATTTCTTCACTCTTCGATACCATGTCATCCCTTAGTCTCTTACATAAGATGCTCAGACCTACTCATCAAGCAGGCCATATAGGAGACCAAATCTTCTCAAATGAGAAGCTGGTCATCTCTGATCCTCTACGTCTCATGTGGTCAGAGCACCATCTAATCCAGTTTAAATGGCAAAAATGTATATAAGCTCGTTCCCTATGGAGAAAATTTGCCCTACGTCTCGCACATTTCATAAAATCCATCCAAATGACTTGTCCCGCTCATTGGAAGCTAATATTCCCCTTCCTTCCAGCACTCTTGACTCGGAGGCTTAGTGGTTGGATAACTGAATTTTAAACACCATTAATGATGTAGCTCTTGTCTCTGCACGCTTAGTCCCACAGAGAAAAACAGATTGGTTCAATGAAGAGCTTAAATTGGGCAAGAAACCCTGCAAATACCTAGAATAAAAATGGTGGCAAGGCTACAGTCAAGAGGACAAAAACACCTAAAAACTAGCTTTTAAGACCTATCATGGAGATGTTCACACAGCAAAGAAAGTTTTCTTTGAGAATAGGATAGCAGAAGCAGGTAACAAAACTAAAGAGATTTTCAAAATAGTAAAAACCTTAATGAGCCCAAAGTCCACCTCTAGAGACCTCCATCCCTCAGCTGAATGGTGCGACTCAATGGCTGTTTTTTTCATGATAAAATCTCATCCATTCAAGCAAAGTTTCTCACTGACGCTCATCCAGTAGGGTCTCCTCTGGAGTCAGTAAGTGTTACTAAGTCCATTTCGGGGATGGCAACACTTCCTAACTTACAACCTATGTCCCGAGAGGATTCCCTGCCACCATCAAGTGCCTTAAATCGGGACCTCCATCTGACCCATGCCCTCCCTTGATGCATGTTTAAGCAGCTCAAGTCATTAATTCAATTGCTAATAGAGTGTTGAACACCTCATTGTCAAATGGCATGGTTCCAGCGCAATGGAAAAATGAAAAAATCCTGCCACTGCTTAAAAAGCCCACTACAGATACTAAGGTCCCTGCGAATTATAGGCCGAGCTCCCGGTTACTCGCTTTTTCAAAAATATTGGGAAAAAAATGGTAATTCACAACTTTCTCAAATTTTAGAGGAAAATAATGTTTTGCAGCCAAGTCAATCGGGCTTCAGAACCCATTTTAGCACTGAGACGGCCCTGATAGAGGTTGCATTGCACATAAGAGGCACCCAAGACAATGGGGAGAAGGCCACCTTGATCATGCTTGCCTTATTGGCGGCTTTCCACACTGCCCCATCAGATCCTTCTTTACTCCAAACTGTTGGAATCCAGGGCACTTCCCTGAGGTGGCGCCTCCTCCTTTCTAGAAGGAAGACATCCAATAGTTTGGTTGCCTCCTTTTGTTTCCGAGACTCGTCAGCTAATGGATGGAATGCCTCAGGGCTCGGCACTCAGCGCTACTTTTTTTCAATGTTTACCTCACGCCTTTAGCTGTTTAATGGCGACTTTCGGAGCCAAGGTAATCTCTTAGCTGACGATAACCAGCTACGCTTCTTCAGTGGAAAGGAAGAAGACCTCTCAGGGGAAGTCATTAAAAATTGTTATATTTAATGTGTTCCATTGGTTACCTAGCATCCAAATAAAATGTAACCCAGATAAAACCGAGATTATGTTTTTGGGCCCAATATCGCCAGACCTTATCAAGTACTTCCTGCTGAAGGAAGCTCCCCTCCCTTGCCCACAACTTGGCACCATAAAAAGCACATAAATTAAGTTTGGCAATGCCCTCTCTTTTCAGCCACAGATCCAGGCACTGACTGGCACCTGTATTGGGCTGTTACGGTCCCTGAATAAATGAATCCCTCTTCTGTCAGATGACAATACGAGAACAATGATCCAAGCTTTAATAAATTACAGGCTGGACTGCGGGAATGCACCATACCAGGGTATCCCAAAATACCTTCTTGGCAGACTTCAGGTAGTGCAGAACATGGCAGCCCAGATCCTCCTCAATCTTCTCCCTAGAACACATGTCCTCACAACTGAAATCTCGGCAATGGCTTCCTATTAAAATAAGGATTCCTTTTGAATCCTGGTATTGGTTCACAAAGCTCTGCATGATTCGGGAGCTGGGTATTTGAGAGAGAGGGGATCCATGACTATGTCGCTTCTAGAAATCGATGCTCCTTCTGTGAGCATCTGGCTAGAGTCCCTAAACTCCATCGAGCCAGAGTTGGTGGCAGGTCTTTTTCCTATCTTGGGCAAGACACATGGAATAAACTCCCTCTGGAGCTTCAAACCACGATGGAACTTTCCTCTTGCAAGACAAAACTAAAAGCATGGCTCTTTCAGAAAGCTTAACAGGACATGCACAGATATTGAGGGATGCCTGAAGCAGCTCCGGGACACTCTTGACTTGCTGTGCGCTGTACAAATCTCGCTAACATAACATTAGGTTCCTTTACTTTGCTAATCATGTCTCTGGGTGCAGATCGTAGAACAGCAGGAGCTGTTGGTCCGTCCAGGAGCATTACTTTGTTTGTGGATAGCTGCTCTCAAAATATTGTTAATTATCTCATGTGTTCACAGAGTGACCACCACTATACCTCCACCTTCCATGATACTCCCTCATGGTTTCAAGGGAAGGTCCAACATTTACTTCTAGTACAATGATCCTGGGACCCACCGGTCCCAGGTGGGTAGAGAAGTCCTCAACCAAGAGGATAGAAAGGACAAGTCCTCCCTATTTGCTCTACTTTTTACCACTAGAATGTCCCTTCTGTAGCATAATTGTTGCTTTCTCTTCAATTAGGTCAAGCAACGAAAGTGAGGCCGATATTGGATTGGGTGTTTCTAAGTGTGTGGTGGTGATCCTCTCCAGAGCACAGTTCAAGAGAGAAACAAATGAAATATACCCAACCCGTTTTTATGGGTGGCAAGAGAAAGACACCCTTTTCTTTAAATAGCCCTCACTCCCTCTAATGTAAATGTAAACACTCCTTCCAGCCTGGAGAAGTGCACCTCCCCTGTCTTATACAGTTTTACACAGCTCTGAATTCAAGAGTCCTGCCTGAGCCAAGGTTGAACTGGTTCGGGTGTTTTTGCAAAATTGACTTAAAAGCCTATTGCTGCTACCAGGCGAATTTGCAAAAACACAGAAAAGAGGAAAAGGGTGTATTTCACTCTGGCAAGAGGAAACCTATTCTGGGCTATGGAACAAATTACTTCCCTCCATCTAAACATGTGCATACAGATTTCTTAGACATGGACCAGGACAGGAGGCTGGCATGGTCAATATGGACATAACCAGGCATACAGAGTTCGAGTGGAACCCCACCATTCACCAACTGCTACTAAATCCCCACACACAACAGATACATACCCTTTACTCATGTCTCACTCAGGACGAGTGAAAGATCCCAGCCGTGGGAATGCATGATCTTAATAGCAAAGGTTCAGTACACTGTCATCCCAGAGGAAAGTATCAAACTGCTTCACCAGTCACCACAAAGCCCAGACTAAAGGAGGCAGGAGTTACTATTACTCAAAGGGTATATACTTCTTTGGTGTCACAAGCACAGGACGGAAAAGGTAATCCAGAAAAAAACAAAAGGCTGGAGCCACACCTTTTCCCAGATATGACAAAGAATTGCATCCCATTAAGCTAATACAATCATAGCACTGGTTTCTGAAATAGGAATGTTTTATGCATTTGAACTGCTACAAGTTTAATTACTGAAGTATGATTTTAAGTAAACGTATTCAATCTCAAATAAAGGTAAGTTTTTCTTAACTTTCAATCAACTAAATAAACCTAAATTATGATATTTGTTCACAAAGTTATCAGTAGCTACTATTTAAGAAAAAAAGCAAACCAAGCCTAAACAATGGTCTTACATGGTTGATCATAAATAAATAATTTTTCTGTGAAATATTTACTTTCATATTTTCATAAAACAAACTGGTGGGGTACAATTTACCTGCAAAAAGGAGCAAGTACATTTGACCAGTGTATACATAGCAGAACCCATACAATTGACAGAATGTCTTTTACTTTTATATCACTAAAAGATCTACATACATCTGGAAGTTTTTTTGCCAATCAGTTGCGGATACAACTCCACGTCGTAACTCAAGCCAATTATTCTCACCCTTCAAACCACAGAGGCTTGTTGACTCGTGTCCAAGCTCCCTGTGTGAGATTCTGCAATATTTCAGCCCATATGATGCAGTCCTCATCTGCCCTTTCATCCATCCTAACCTCCTTCATGCGCCGTTCTTCTGCCAATGCCCATTCCCGATCATATATAAATCACTGATAGTCATGATTTTCCAAGGACATAAAGCAAGGGCAGTTAGTTAACCTAACACCTAACAAGTAACCAGTTATTTCAGATATGAAAATTATTCACAAAAACAGCATATATTAATATATTATGGATTTCCCTATTCCAATCAGAAGTGCACCCCAGTGAAGTAAGACACACTGAGCAACATGTATGTTATGCTGCAAGCAATGTGACAAAAAACAAGTCATACGGTTGGTTTCAGAATGCAGGTAAAATCTTGTCTGCTTCAATACAGAATCCCACAACCTAATTCACTAGGTATGGAGATACTCACTGTCTATTTGAAGTAAAGCACTGCCATGCCCAATAAAGAGGTTAGTACTACGCATATTATCAATTACCAATTCTAGAGTTTCTGATCCAGTCTGTACATTTTCACACCATACAATCATAAAAATAAACATGTACGTCTCCATACATTATGAAGCTCTACAACTTTCAACATAGAAAAGAAGAAATCATGATAAATAGATGGGCTCACCTAGTAAACTCTTCGTGCAGATTGTTGGGTTCTGATGAATAATATTTTATTCTAAAGTGCAGTGTATAAGGAGGTCCAACTGTAATTGTAAGGAAAAGAAAGTTAAATATTGTGGTAATTAAGCTACAGAATAATATATGTTAGGAGACAAATAGTATTTATTGTAAGGCATCCTCAGGACTTAGTAACATACTCCAGCTTTCAATATATCAAAATAGATTCATAATGTAAACTAAGAGTAAAAATATATTAAATGAGAATCATGCAAAATGGCTATTTCTCATGTTAACTCGCAAAAAAACACAGGCATCTATTTTCAGCTTCAACTGGAACTCATGTAAAAGTGCGGAAAACAGAAACTGCCACAAAGAACGTGCAGATTGCTTATCATGATCTACTTGATACTTCACTCAGGTAACAAAAAATGTATATACCCTTAATTTAAACCAGTGCCTTCAAGGGCATATACACCAGGAAACATTCAGAGGAATAACTTGTGTTGTGCAAATGACACTTATTCGTATATTCAATGTGCTTATTAATTATGTTATTTCACATGTAACTAAATGCATCAGTTGAATTTTACATTAATGTTGTGCGTGTTCGTAAAGCTTATATGATGTTTTTGTTATGTTCGCTTTAATTCGTAGGCCTGAAATGCAAGTCCCTGAAAACTCCTGCTTTAGAATTAACAGTTTGAATTTCATGTGAACTGTGGAATCTGTTCTTTCTCACGTTTTGTATTGCAGGGGAAGATGCGCTCTCTTGGACACAATAATGTTTGTTTTACTAGACAGACAAGGAGAGAAGTTACAATCGTGTGGCTTGCCTCTATAAAGGAAGGTACTTTTGCTGCATACAAGAGAATTCCTGGAAACCAAGGACAAATTGTGGCAAGGAAAGCGCACCGTCGACATCATGGAAAAATACCTTCAGGACTGTACCCAGGGTAGACGGCATGATCCAAAATGCACAAAGGGAGTGCTACCTATGGATAGCTCATTGTTGGATTTAGGGATAGCGTGCCTCTTCTTTCTTGCCTTCAGGGTGAGAGCATCCTAGAACGAGCTCTGTCTTTGGTAGCTTTATGCTACTTGGCCCATTGGTTGTGGGGAGACTCCTTGGGGAGACTCCATGTGTTGACACCTTTTATCCTTCCTTCTGAAAATGCTCATTTAGGGATGTTACCTTAGTGTTAGAGTAGGGATAGATTTAATGCTTTTCACTCACCAAACCTCGATGCAGTGAAATATGGACACGTGCTTCCTGATTTTCTGTATTCTACTTCTGGAATTAATTGTGTTGCTTATGATGCTCCGTCTAAACTGGATGCACAGATTTGGCTTTATGCTAATTCCTTTGTATTTCTATACCCTTGTGTTACTGTGTCTCTATGTTCAGTTCTTTTTGGCTTTGTAATAAACTAGCTAAACTTAGGTAGTTGCACATTGGTTATTATGTATCAAAAATACTTATTGGCTAATTGGTGGTTTTCCTAACAATGTTTCTTCCCTTTATACTTTAATGCTGCGAAAAAGAGCCATCAGAGTGTGACTCTAGAATGGTCTTGAACTTATTGGCCCGACCCTTTCAGTATCTTTAATTGCACCCGAACCCAATAATTGCTCTGATGCCAATAACCGAAAAAGAGTCTCCACTTGTTCTGCCACTTCCCCAGGCCCAGGGAGGAGGGGCTGCAATGTCCACTGAAGGTGCCGGAGCGCCATAAAGACCTGGGAGGCGTCCCACAGCGCAGAAGCCTCCATTGTTTTGCCCCCAGCCCAGGGAGGTGGGGCCGCAACAACCACAGAAGTCGTTGGAGCACCATGAACACCTGGGAGATGTCCCGCAGCACGGGACTCTAGCAGGGCATGTCTGGGCTTGGCCCGGGTGAAGACAGGGCCAAGATGGGGCCGTCTTAGCCCATCATAGACTGGAGGAGACTGGGCTGATCCGGCCCGTCCCCACCCCCGACAGTCCTGCTCCAGGAGCGTACTCCTTTACAGCACAAGATTGCAAGGTACGAAATCATTCACATGGTCTCTCCCAAGCACCCTTTTAATCATTAGGTCAGCGGAAGACAGCAAATATGATCTGTAAGTGTTTTTTCTTCTATTTATTTTTGGCGGCCTCTACTTTATCAGTTATTTTTCATCTAACCATTGTTTGGAGTCCTCCCATAAGACCACCCACTTGCGAGTTGTAGCTTTCATTGAAACCAGCCCAACCAATAATCAAAAATGGGGAAGAGAACCAAAAATTTTAAGCAACAAGCGCCACCCCAATTAATACCCCCACCACTGCTGAAAACATTCATTAATCGGATGCTCCAGAGGGCCATAGGGGTATTGTCCACAGAGATAGAACTAACTAAAAGACGGTTGTTGTTGACTCTAGATCATCGCTACACCCAGATAGACTTGGTTGTACACACAACCAGTAGAGCCCTGGAAAGCCCCTGTGTTATCTCTACAAGCACTAGACACTGACACTAAAACATTACCCAAACCATCCACAAAGAGGGGGGTGTGAGAACAATGGCCCAGTTAAGAACAAACCCAAACAATCACTACGGGTGGGGGTAAAGCGGAAAAAATCAAATGATGGGATATCTGTGAATATGGACATATAGAGCAACCAGGTCTCGGACAATGGCCAAGGCGTACAACCGGACACAATATTTACGCCATGGGTGGCCACCCTGATGGAGCAGCTACAAGACCAGATTAGAAGCATCGTGAGAGAAGAGCTTGCCCCTCTGGTGGCTCACCTTGTTAAGTTGGCCAACCTGTGTGACAGCAGAGACTGAAATATACCCGTAATACCCTCACCGGTTGGAGAGAGTGAAACTAACCTTTCGCGCCACATAGACACTGGTGTTATAAAGGATACGGAAAGACCCAAAGCACCAAGGGAGGCGGATCCTATCATCCTGGCCCAGATTGATGGTAGCACAGTCTATGGACCAAAGCAGAGAGAGGGGATGGTACTAAGTAAGAGCATCCTGAAGAATAGCATTGACAGACATGGGTTCTTGAGTGAGGGGGCGGATCAGGGGATCTGCCAACAATAAATCTCCAGCCTGATTTATCCCCATAGGTTATCGTACTGACAGGAGTACCTGAAACTAAAGTAGGGCAGAGGAAATCCAGCTAGAGTAATAAATGCCTTCACTGGCTGGCAAAGTACCACCAGTTCACCTACACACATGCAGGCAAAATTCTTATGACCCGTAGGGTTAGCTGGGTGGGCAATAGACCAAAAGATCTACGTGGGGACTGTGTTGTAATTAATTTAAAAAAAATCCAAGGATGGTACAGCATCTTTTGCAACCAAATCATTCCTCCCAGGATTCTGGTACAACAATTCGGCAATTCACGTCCACCCACATTTATATTTCAAAACCCACGTTCCAAACCAGGGTAAACAAAAAACTAACACAGGGTGAGTGGCATCCAAATCAGCCTCCAAGGGTATCAACACCTGAGACCACTTATATTCAATGTGCCTGTGGTAAAAAGATATGGGATCCTGGAGGAGGTCGATTGACTTGCATTAAATTCTAGCCTCGACCCGGCAACCATCTGTCAAAGTGCTCCTCTGGTGAGGAACACATGGGACTCATGGTCAGATTCCCAGCACGAAATGGTTGTTATATAGAAGAGAGAGGGTGAAAAAAGGAGCGAATGAGTGCGATCAAATGAGACAGGGACAATTGTGCAAAAAATGTGCCCGGGTCTACAAGCCGAAGTCTTAGTGACAGCACTGTGAATACATACTCCAGCTCTACTAACTTACACAAACAGACCAACACACCAGGACCATCCAATACCGCAAGCTCTAGCTCTAACGTGGTCCCCCAGGAAAAGGCCCACTCTAGTTCTGCATGTCCTCATGTTCAGATTAATACCCTTGGAACACCAGAAATCCCAAGCCTTGAAACAAACAGGATGATACAGGAAGCCCCTACCAGTCCTAGGAGTACATGTTATACTGACCCGATAGGGAAAGCCCTACCAATGGAGCCTGAAATGGTGGGTGGCACCATAGTCCAATGATATGAAACAAACAAAAGGAGGCTAATCTCCTGGAATGTCGCAGGCCTTAAGAGCAAACTGAGTAATCCTGATTGGGGGGACTTTATTGACGGCTTTGATATATGTATGTTCCAGGAATCATGGACACTGGAGGAGACATCATTCATGGGGTTTGCCACCTTCAACATAGCTGCCTCCTCGAAGGGAAGGCCCTCTGGGGGGCAGTGTACTTGGGTAGGTTCCCATTTAGGTTGTATGGCCACTCAACTGGAGTGCTCCTCTGACGACATCCTGTGTATCATCCTTACCATCTCGCCAAACCTCTAAATGGTTCTGGTCACTGTCTATTCAAGGCCCGTGAGCACCAGTCAAGAATCCTCGACCCTAGATCAATTAGATAATTTCATTCTTAGATTCACCAAAAATGATATGGTAGTCATAGGGGGTGATTTTAATTGCCAATTTGAGCCAACGCAAGACCTTTATGATACACGACCCACAGAGGAGGATGCACTCTGGGCTATCCCTGATCCTAATATTCCTCCAATCAGGGCATGGACACCGCTGGCTCTCCAGATTAAGTCGCCTACCTTATATCACTCCCTACGAGCCTGCAATGGCCGAACCAGATCGGATTCCCCAGGTAAACACAGCTTTAATAGGGTTAGCTATTCTTCCATCCTAGACTATATCCTGATCGAAACAAGGATATGTGACAGGGTTGTTGATTTCACGGCATGACAGGGACCACAATGCTTTAACCTTGGAACTGCAGATGTTAGATTCTGTGGAGAACCCTGACCCTTATATAATCACTGATAGCAGACTATTACTCACCAATGGTATAGTAGGCGAAAAGTAAGATGGACTTGGATAAAACAATCGCCCAAAAGAATGGCTTTCTAGTATGAATCCATTATACCAACCCTTATGGAACCAGCAAAGCTTCCGACCATACAGGGTACTAGTGCACCGCTAATGGGAGTTGCTGAGTTGCATGAAGTAAGGATCACCAAATTGGTGGACATATTCTGGCCAGTGGGCACCCGGGGGGGGGGCAAAGGTTAAGGAGACCTGGTTCAACCGCAGCTGTCAGGAAGCATAGAGGGCCCTGATAGAGGTCATAAAATCTAAGAGAAGAACCCAAACCAGAATTGCGAGAGCTTTCTATAAAAACACCCTTGCTCTTGCAAAAAAATCATGGGAAATGGAACAATGGCCATCTTTGAAACTGGCCCTAGAAGCAAAGGATATGACAGCCTTTTGGAAAATTGGGAGTACAAGTATTAGAAGTTGAAAGGTTGCTCAGTAGCCCAATATAGCGGCTGATAGCTGGAAAAAACATGTTCAGGCCCTATACGCTCTGTTGGAGACTGAGGTTAGCACCCAGACTATAGCAATCCAGCCATCACTAAACCCCCACCCAGAGATCCCTGCACTCACCCTGACAGAAGTCATCAGTGCTGTTAGAAAGATAGCTCCTGGTAAATCCCCAGGTCTGGATAAGATACCTGGGGGTCTCTTCCGTGCTGAGCCTAACATCTGGGGACCTTTTCTGTGGGTGCTTTTTAACGCTATATTACAAGGGATGGCACACCCCGCCACCTGGGCTGGAGCAGAGGTCATCACAATATATAAAAAAGGGTCCCCATTACTGCCTATCAACTACAGACCAATCAGTCTGATCGATGTAACACTAAAAAATTTGCAAGGATTTTATTGGACCGCCTACAGGCCTGGTTGGAGGAACATAAAATCAGGCTTTAGGGAAAAAACATCCACTATAGACCAAATATTTAGGCTCCAACTCCTTTAAGGCAAAACGGTGCATCTGTAAGGTGGTAGTCTATACTTGGTCTTTGTGGATCTTAAAAGTGCTTTTGATCTAGTGCCTAGAGATGCTCTCTAGGTGATATTAAGTGACCTCTTGCACATGTTAAGAAAACTGCATGAAGGTAATTATGTACAAATCAGGTATGGGAAGCATGGGGAGCTCACTCCACAGGTTCCAATAAATAGAGGATTTAGGCAGTGCTGTGTGCTGGCCCCCACCTTGTTCTGTCTTTACATAAAGGGACTGGTAGACACATTGAGCAGGCTGAAGTATATAGAAGGCTCCCAAGCTAGCACACAAGTTAATCCTGGCACTGATGCTTGCTGATGATTCCCTCCTGCCGTCCAAATCACCAATGGGCATCCAGAGAACCCTGGATAGATAATTTAACAGAAAACTAAATATATGGTCATCAATCCCGTTCACACAACTAGTCCTAACCCGCTTATGAATGGTATACAACTTGAGCGGATATCTGTTTTTGAGTATCTTGGTCTTATCTTAACAGAAAAAATGGATTGGGGCCCCATATGGACAAGTCAAGTCTGAAGCTAAACCAAACCGCAGGCGGGCTGGCCAACCTATATAGAAATTATTTTCATAAGCCAGTAGGACCCATTCTAGAGATCTATAAAACCCAACTAAGGAGTGCGGTCATGTATGGGGCCAAACTCTGGGGGCATTGTCTCCCCAAGAATATTTTTAAGACAGAGACCAATCTTTTTAGACAACTGTTCGGCCTACCAGTGAGCTCCCCACTTGCCTCATTGCACCTGGAGCTAGGGGTAAGACCTATTATAGAGAAAATGGTCTGTAGACCCCTAATATTCTGGCGTCGATTATGGTTGACCCCCGAACTGGCTAAACACAGGACAGAGCAGCAAGAAATATTGGGATTCTCTGGCATAAGCAAACTGGCCTGGTTTGCACACATTAAAGAAGGTTTTCACAACTTAGGCAAAGACATTCTCTGGAGAAATTCAGAGGTAGCCTGCAGTAAAATTTTGCGTAAACAATTGGTTAGTAGCTATAGGAGGGCAAACTTGCCCAACTACATGAAAATCCTGTCACCGGTTCTCTCAACTAAATTTCTGAACATAAAGGAGATCTATAATTTGGAGTCATGCTTAGATGAAATGCAACTAGCCTTCTCTAGGAAACTTTATGTTCAGTTTAAGCATGGTTCCCTCCCTCTGCATGCATTCTCTAACAAATGGACTGGAAGCTCTGCTAGGGGGTACCCTGCATGCAGTACGGAAGAGGACACCGATCTCCATGTATTTTTTTTCTGCCCCGGATACAAAAAATGTAGACAAAGATGGCTGGCATACCCGTTTGGGAACCTGGGTACAAGGCGCTGTAAAGAAACTTTTAGACTCCTGAAGTAGAATACCCAATTGTCTACGCTGCATTACGTTTTTTTTCTTTTATGTGTTGGGCGCATAAGGTTTTTTTAGGAACCAGTAATGGACTCAAATGTTGATTGATTTTTTTAACCGCCCTTTTAATAATTTTATCATGATTTTCGTTGCCCAAAATAAAGAAATTTTGGATTAGATTTGGGTTCTGCAGCCGTCCGACATCTTTGAACACTTTAACGCCTTACCACAAACCCTCACAAAATCCTTGAATCCTTCCCTCTCAGACCCTCCTCCCCTAGACTCATCACCCCCCCTCTCATCCCCGTCACCAATATCTTGTCTCTCTGACCTACCCCAACTTTTAGTGCCTGCATGTCCCTTCATCTCCCTCTCCCCCCTATCGCTTCCACCACCTGATTCCCACTCCCACTTCCAATGAACAACATATTAGCACTTTATCCCAAACCATCACTCAATCCCCGAATCCTGCCTTCTCACCCCATCCACCCCTAGATTCATCACCCCCCATTTCATCCCCTTCCCTCATACCTCGCCTCTCTGACCTACCCCAACCTTCAGTGCCTGCATCTCCCTTAATTTCTCTCTCCACCCTATCGCTTCCTGCTGATTCTACCCTCCCTCTCCTACTCCCAATGAACAGCACATTAGCACTTTATCCCAAACCCCCACTCCATCCCCCTCCCTCTTACCTTGTAATGTAATGTAATGTAGGGGACACTTATATAGCGCATCTATCACTCCATGGAGTATCTTGGCGCTCAACCAGATGGAAAACGGTTTAGGAAAAGATAGATCGATGGGAGCGCTTAAACCAATGCTGTGCAGGCTGCGTCTGTAAGGGAAAACACCCAGGTCTTTAGCGCCTTCCTGAACTGTGTTTCATGACATAGTAACCTAAGGTGAGAGGGAAGCTTGTTCCAAGCTCTGGAACCCAGGACAAAGAGAGACTTTCCTCCCTTGGTAGCCAATCTAAATCTGGGGATGGTTAATAGATTCTGGTTGGCAGACCTCAGGCAGCGAGTGGGATAGTATCGCTTAAAGCCAGTGCACAGATATTTAGGCCCCTGCTGATGGAAGGCCCTGAATGTGATCAGCAAGATTTTGAAAAGGATCCTTTTACCAACTGACAACCAGTGTAGCGCTTTTAGTGCAGCTGACGCAGATGACTTTCGGGGCCAGCGTAGCACCAGTCTGGCAGCAGCATGTTGGATCATCTGCAGCCTATGGAGTACGGACTTATTAACTCCGGCATACAGGCTGTTACAATAATCTAGCCTTGAGCTTATTAAGGCTACTGCGACTGCTTTCCTGGCTGACAGAGGAAGGAGATCAAAAAACTTCCTCAAAGATTTAATGGTGTGAAAACACAGGCCGGCTACGGCCACCGCTTGCTGTTTAAAGCACAACTGGTCGTCAAATTTGATGCCCAAATTCCGAGCAGATGTTATAGTTTCGGGGGGTGATTCAGCATCGTCTGGCCACCATTGTTTTGGAGAAAACAGATTTCGATTTCCAAACGGCAAGATCTCCGTTTTGCCGGAATTGCATTTAAGGTGGTTTTCAGTCATCCATTTGAATGTGGCTGTTAAGCAATTCTTCAAGTTTTCTTCCGCTCCCCGCAGTTCTCCATCCAGTACCAGAATTAGCTGAGTGTCATCTGCATATGATATTGTGCTGATGTTAAACGATGCAATTAGCTCAAGCAGGGGTACCATATATAGGTTAAACAGGATCGGGCTTAGCCTCGATCCCTGAGGAACCCCGGAGCTGATGACCTTAGCTTCTGACTGGAATTTGCCCAAGACAGTAATTTGTCGTCTGTTGTTCAAAAAATTTCTCAACCAACTTAAGACTGTCCCTCCTATTCCTGAGGCCACCATCCGGTCTACTAAGATGGTATGTGAGACCGTGTCGAAGGCTGCCGACAAGTCTAATAGTATTAGGACAGCCTTCTTGCCTTGGTCGACAGCCATTCGTAGGGTTTCCGCCGTGAACAGGAGGGCAGACTCGGTGGAATGTTTCGATCGAAACCCAGCTTGGTTGGGATGTAGAATGTTATTCACCTCCAAGTAGTCCGTAAGTTGATTGTTAACGAACTTTTCAACCAGTTTGAAAACCACGGGAAGCAGGGATATCGGTCGCATGTTGGAGAGAGTCGACGGATCAGCGATAGTCTTTTTGTGGAGGGGCTTGACTGCTGCGAGTTTCCACTCAGGTGGGATTACCGCTGTGGCTAGCGATGAGTTTATGAGGTCGTTTATGATGGGGTTAACAACCTCCACCGCCGCCTGAAGGACCAGGGGTGGGCAGGGATCAAAAGGCGATCCAGATTTACTGGCCAAGATGGCTTTAGCTGTGTCCTCCAACGAGACAGGTGTGAAGGACTCAAAGCGTGACGTCCCCCTCGCCGTTTCAACTCCCTCAGCCCGCTCTAAGCTGCAAGGAGAGGAAAGCGGTAGAGGAAAAGTCTTCACAATATCAGCAATCTTGTTGTCGAAATAATCGGCAATTGAATAGCAGAGGTCCTGTGAGGGGGGAATCTCTTGTGACAAAGCTAATGGTTTTGTAAAGTCCCTTACTATTTTAAAAATTTCCTTTTGGCTAGAGCCCACAGTGGATATGGCCTGTAGGTAATGGGCTTTCTTTGCTAATTTGATCTCGGCATGGTAATGCCTTCTAGCTGTTTTATAGATATTACGGGCCGTTCTCTCATAATTTCTACGCCATCTCCGCTCAAGAACTCTTACTTCTCCCAGCTCTAACTTCAGAGCTGGCGAGAACCACGGGGCACTTCCTTTGCTCTTTTTAGCAGATGATTCTTTCCTACCGGCTGGTCCCAATAGATCGCCAGCAGAGCCTATCCAGTCACAGAATTTCTGATTATCTATTATGGTGTCTCCTATTAATTCCGGTGACGTTTCTAGTAGTATGTCTATTAAGTCGGGTCTACTGGGAAATTTCTTCCAGTTCGGTTTAAAGGTATTATTACGTGTTTCATCATTCGACATGATAGCAACAGAAGGTTTATTGTTTAACACTATGTCAAATGGAATAAGGAAATGATCAGACCAGATTTGAGGGCGCGGCTGCCCGACTGTGAGCCTAGCAGAATTGGAACAGATACAGTCCAACAAATGGCCGGCTACATGGGTCGGCTCTCGATTTCGAAGGGTAAGGCCAAGAATATCAATGATGTCCATAAAACTGTCTACCCCTTGTTCCTTGGGAGAATCTAAGTGCAAATTTAGATCTCCTAACAACATAAAATGTGAGTACCTGAGCACTAGATCACTCAATGTGTCCCCCACGGTTTCAAGAAACTCAGAGGGGGAGCCAGGAGGGCGGTAGATAAGGGCGCCAGAGAAGGTAAAGGAGTCATAAATTCCTAGGCAAAAAGCTAGTGCTTCCGCTCCTTTAATGGTTGTCAGTGCATGGATGGAACATTTGAGTGAGTTGTGGTGGATTATCGCCAACCCTCCTCCTCGTTGTTCATTCCTATCCAAACGCAGTATTCTGTAGTCGTGGGGGAGGGCAATAGCCAGGTCCGGATTGGACCACGGTCTCAGCCATGTCTCAGTGACCAGGAGCCAGTCCAAGTTAGATTCAACGATCAGATCATTTATGTTCTGAGCGTTCTTGCAGAGTGAGCGAGCATTTATAAGTCCTCCTCGCAGCACGATATCGTGAGAGGGGACTTCAGGGGCGTGAGAGGGAACTTCAGGGGCGGGCAAAAGGGTCAACTCGAGCTTACATTGACCGCAACAGATGGATCCGGACCACTTGTCGGGGTCTAACGCCCCATGACAGTGTATGCTAGTAGAATTATAGGAATGTAAAAGATCCCTAGACATACCTGTTGAAGCTTTACCAGGAACCAGGTGTGGCAAGATGTCCTCTGCCTCCAGCACCGCCTTAGCGCGGACGGGCGCAGACGGGCTGGACTCTGGCTCGACTCCGGCGCGAATCAGGCGCGTTCGCTGCGCGTCACCGCTGCGCGTGAGCATGGTAGGTTTTAGTAGGGCTCACCTGACCTGGGCGTCGGAGCACTGAAGCGCTCAGCACGAATGTACAGGCAGACTTCCCCAGCTCCTCCCAATATGGCGGCTAAACAAATTATTCCAGTCTACTTGGTCCGCTAAAAGAGCAGTGAGGGCACAATTATAGTGCTAGTATGTGGGCAATGGTCCTACAACAGTAAAGAATCAATTAAAATAATTTAGAGCAGTTTAATAAAAAAACGAGCGCAAATAAAAAGCGCGTTTAAAATTAGCGCTACCACTGTCAGAGAGCTCGCTAATACACAGGGTGAATATTAGGCGCGCTACACAAATTAAAACGATCTGTTCTCCAGGGCTGAGCTCACACAAGTGCTCGCCTTTAGTAGGGCTCACCTGACCTGGGCGTCGGAGCACTGAAGCGCTCAGCACGAATGCACAGGCAGACTTCCCCAGCTCCTCCCAATATGGCGGCTAAACAAATTATTCCAGTCTACTTGGTCCGCTAAAAGAGCAGTGAGGGCACAATTATAGTGCTAGTATGTGGGCAATGGTCCTACAACAGTAAAGAATCAATTAAAATAATTTAGAGCAGTTTAATAAAAAACGAGCGCAAATAAAAAGCGCGTTTAAAATTAGCGCTACCACTGTCAGAGAGCTCGCTAATACACAGGGTGAATATTAGGCGCGCTACACAAATTAAAACGATCTGTCTCTCTGACCTACCCCAACTTTTATTGCCTGCATCTCCCTTCATTTCTCCCTCCCCCCTATCGCTCCCTTCTGATTCTCCCCCTCCCTCTCCTGTGCCCAATGAACAACATATTAACACTCTATCCCAAACCCTGACACAATCCCTGAACACTGCCCTCTCACACCTTCTACCCCTAGATTCATCACCCCCATTTCATCCCCGTCCCTCTTACCTCATCTCTACGACCTTCCCCAACTCTTATTACCTTCATCTACCCTCACTTCTCCCCCACTTATCGCCTCTTCCTAATTCGCTATGCTCTGGTACACATGCCTTTCCTTTCACCCTCCTCCCCAACATCCCCCCTCCCTGCACCACTTCTTACATCCACACAACATTACCTCCTACATCCCCCTCTTACCCCCTGATCTCCCCCGATTCCAAAAACACTCTACTCCGCGCGCTCCTCCCTCCACTCGACTCCCTTACCCCCCCAGGCTTTACACCTCATCCTCCACACTTTATCCCCCCACTAAACAACCCTAACTCGACAAACAGCCCAATAAACACTGATCCTCCGCCCTCATAAACTCACACACTAGCTTCCCCTACCATTGAACTTGTCCTTTTGTCCCTCATCTTAGAACTCTCCTCACTTAGAAGCGATATCTCACTCCTTTCTAAAACTATCTCCTCACACACTGACACCCTCCTCAGCACATCAACAACTGTCAGCCTAATTCTATCACCTACAGAAACACTCCTCCTTCTAGCATCTACACAACCAGCACATTACCCACTCAACCCTCACTAATCGTGCCCCCCTACAATACCAACATATCCACACAGCCACAACTTGGTACTCCCCCAATGACCTCTAATGCTAACAGTTCCTCTAACTTAACTATCTCTCCACCACCACCGTCGTCCAATATACCCTCTAGTCATAAATCTTCTATCCCAGTTCTCTTAGGAACAAGAAGACTCCCCCTTCCTCCTTCCTCCCCTAGACCACCCCAACAACTTAGATCTATCCCACCTTGTCCCCCCTCCCAATCGCCCGATCCCACTCCCCTATGTTGCATGATGACTAACTGCTGATCTGCCTCCTGCCCTACGTATCTGTCTACTATTCCAGTTCTTTTAGGAACAAGCAAACTATCCCTTCCTCCTTCCTCCCCAAGACCACCCGAACTACTCAAACCTATCCCCACTTGTCCCCCCTCCCTATCGCCAGTCCCCACTCCCCTCTGCTGCATGTTGATTAACTGCAGATCTGCCTCCTGTCACGCTACTGAGATTGCTGAAATCATTCTTAGTGAAAACATTGACATTGCCTTCCTAACTGAAACATGGCTCACCTCCCACTCCACTCCCATCCTCGACTTGCTTATCCCCACTGGTTATTCGATCATTAGAAAAGACAGAATTGAACAAACAGGTGGTGGACTCGCCATAATTTTTAAAGCTGAACTTAACATATCACTCGTCAATCTACAAGACCCTTCATCCTTTGAATACCTTTGCGCGGATCTCATCATACCTGACTCCCCCACCACCCGGTTGCACACTATCTACCACCCCCCTGGAAATAACATCCCCTTTACAGAAGAGTTGACTGATCTTATCATACAATCGTCTCTCTCACATTCTAAAAATCTCTTCCTCGGTGACTTCAATATCCATTGGAACAAAAGTGTTGATCCTGCTGTCATCCTACTTAATGATACCATGGACATCACCAATATGACCCAGCTCTGCCATTCTCCCACACATAACAAAGGTGCCACCCTTGATGCTATTATAACGAACAACGATCTAGCCTCCCTCTCAAATATACTTCCGGTAGATTGGTCTGACCACTACCTTATATTTTTCACCATGACTAAATCCATTACTCGCCCTGCCCCCACCAGCATATTATCCAAGAAATCCACACGGAACCTTCACCTTATTCCTCCGGGCGAATTGGAAACTACAATTAAGGCTCACTTAGTTCTACCCCCTCTCTCGGACAGCACCATCGACCTTACTAACCATTATAACAATTCTATTCTTGAAGCCCTCGACCAAATTGCTCCAATCAAACTCAAACAACAAAAAAACATTCCTCCTAAATCTTGGTTAAATTCTGAACTCAATAATGAAAGACGGTCCCTTAGACATTCTGAACGGGTCTGGAGATTCATCCAAGCGTTGACAATCTGGCTCTCCTTAGAACTGCTAGAGCCCAGTACAAAAAACACATATTTAACGAAAAAGCCTTCTTTCTACGATCTCAACTTCATCAGGCCAGAAACCACCCTAGAGAACTCTAACATTGTAAAAAAACAAACCTCCACCGGCCCTCCTAAAATATTAGCCTCCATTGACAAATGCAAAGAAATTGCCAGCTTCTTTAGGAACAAAATCAACACGATCGAACTATCCTTCTCTTCCCTCCCACTCTCAACCCACCCCCTCACTCCTAACTCTCCTTCGACCACTTTTTCCACACCGCTCGATTCTTCCGATCCCCGCCCTACTCCAACAAGATACCTTTCCGAAAATAAACCCCCCTGCTAAAAACAATGCCTCATGGAGCGATTTCAGTCGAGTATCAGAATCTATGATCACTAATGTCATTGTCAAAGTAAAACCTTCCGCCCACTCCAAAGATCCTCTTCCCGCCCTTCTGGTTCAAGAACTTAAATCTACCATTGCCCCCATATGGACTAAAATTATCAACCCCTCTCTTTCCACTGGCTGTGTCCCTGCCTCCCATCAACTTGGTAAAATCTCGCCTATTCTCAAAAACACCACAGCTGACCCCAATGACCCAAACAACCTTCGTCCAATCTCTAACCTTCCATTCCTCTCCAAAGCCCTTGAAAAATGTGTCCTAGATAAACATATTGTCTCCTTCAACCTCCTTCATGTCTTCCAGTCCGGCTTTAGAAAGGGATGCACTACAGAAACTGCTATGCTAAATATCATTGATGACATACATCGTTCCCTTGACAAAGGAGAATCCTCAGTACTAATCCTTCTCGAACTCTCAGCTGCATTTGATACCGTCCACCACCCCACCCTTCTGAGCACTCTCAAAGATCGATTCGGTTTGGAAGGCACGGTATTCAAATGGTTCTCCTCATTCCTACAAAATAGATCACAACAAATCAAGCTTAGCCATTTCCTCTCTAAACCTCAACCTGTCTCACTCGGCGTCCCTCAAGGATCCATCCTCTCCCCAACCCTATTCAATCTGTTCGTGGAACCACTCACCCTCATCCTCAAGCATTCTAATATCAATTACCACCTCTATGCCGATGACACCCAATTATACTACAAGATCAAATCTCACAAAGACATCCTTCACCTCAATGAGACCCTGACCAAAATTCAAACCTGGTTCCATCTGAACCATCTCAAACTGAACCCGAAAAAAACAGAAATCATCATTTTCTCCCCCAAAAACAATTCCCTTCCCATTCAACTTTGGTTAAATGACATCAAAGCTCTAAACTTCCCTCTCTCCACCTCTAATTCTGTCAAATCCCTAGGCATCAGTATTGACCAGAATCTAAATCTCATCTCCCACATTAAAAATGCATCCAAAAGCGCTCTTTTCACCCTTCTCCACCTTAAGAAATTTAAACCTTTTATTCCAGCAGAAGATTTCAAAATTGTTGTCCAATCGCTTGTCCTTTCCAGGATTGACTATGGTAACGCCACTTTGGCTGGCACCCCTAAAATCCATCTTGCTCCAATTAAATCTGTCCTCAACCTTGCTGCTAGACTAATCTCTGATTGTAGAAAATTTGATCACATCTCCCCCGTCCTCAAAAATCTCAAGTGGCTCCCAATAGAAGGTAGATCCACCTATAAGATTGCCTGCATCACTCACAAAGCTCTTCATCAAAACACCCCTTCTTATCTTGCAACAAAACTACATAAAGCAGGTTGCTCCAGGTCCCTGAGGAGCACAAACTCCCTTATCCTGATCCCACCTAGACTCAGATGTCAAAAGACCCAATCCCTTGCGTTCTCTGGTAAAGCTCCTACAATCTGGAACTCTCTCCCAAAGGATACCCGTTGCAACCCCTCTTACCCTCTCTTCAAAAAAGAACTAAAAATATTTCTTCTCAACAAGTATTGGGGTATCTAATGTTACTGACACTGTATATGTTCCAAGTATTGGGGTATCTAATGTTTCTGACACTGTACATGTTCACTCCTCTCTCTTCTCCTATGCACTCCTCTTCCCTCCCCCTCTCAATGCCTTCATATGCCTACTCCCCCTCTCTTCACCCCCCTCTCTCCCCTAACTTTCATTATCCATTTCCATCTTAATTTTTATCTCTATGTTTCTTTGCCCCATTAGCCCTGCTGAATGCACTATCATTTTGTAACTTGTTTCTCGCTTAATGTTTAGGTTTATCTCATTTTTGTTTCACCTGCCTTGTAAAGCGCTCTGATACTCTTGGATCCAGTAGCGCTATATAAAACCTTTGAAATAAATAAGTAAATAAATAATTCTCAAATCAGACATCATCTGTGATAGGCTCCTCAAGATCAGGGCTTGAAAACAACCAACATCAGACTGCAGGTCAAGGCCATGCTTATTATAATACAACATTAAACACATCTCTGGAACGCAATTAAACAGATTAAGTAAATGTTAGCAGAAAGCAAAAAGATGAGACATTTTATTTCACAGTGAATTCCCAAACATTTCAAAGATGCAGGTACTTTGAAGGGAGCATTCTTTTAATAACAAAAGAAAAGCAGTATCAGTTCAGCATGGACAACTTAGAAGTAATATTTGTAGTTCTTTCTAATTATTTTAATACTATACAGGGCAATAAGGGCTTATTAGAATTTAAACTCGTCTCATTGGGCTTCATTCTAATAAAGTGACAGTACTCACTTTAGGCTTATGACTTCACAAAAATCTCAAAGGTGGAGGACTCATATCTTCGAAAAATGTAAGAATCTGAGCCTATGCCTAATCCCAAAAGACAGGTTATGCACTTCCAGAAAATCTGTTGGCTGACACAATCAGATGACAAATGGAACATAATTATATTCAGCATGGCAAATATTTTATCATATAGTCCCTCTTTCCTAAACCCCTTAAAAAGCGTTCGGAAACGTTATACAATTTTTTTTAAAATAATTTTCTCCAGTATTTGTTACTAGTAGACGAAGGAGTACATACTGGTTGTGAAAAACCAATTGGGAATAATCATGAATACCCATAATGGGTTGGTAGACATTCATTAGTTTCAAGTGCCCACCCACAAAACTTCCTCAAGGGCCAGCTGATTCACCAACTCCAAACCCAAGTGTCTAATTATGTAAAAACGATGCTACTCGCAGATGTGCTGTGGTGGGTAAACTCCATCCGTGTGCATTAAAGACATCAGATTCGCAGTCTTTGAGTCAGGGTAAACCATTTAGGTCCACAGACATATTTCACCAATCACATTAAAATATAAGTGTACAAAACATTTTGCAATCATACCCACTATGTTAAAGAAAAAGTTACTTACCTGCAAGAACAGTTTACCACAATAGGTATCTAATAAACTCATAGGCATTAAAATACTTGTATTTATGCACGAGGCCTCAAAACCTTTTTAACAGGCAAAATGACTTCTGTCCATTTATTTGTTCCCTCCACCATATTTTCATTTAACAAAATTAACATGTTACATTATAAAATATGTTTCTAAACTACACAGTCCTACATTGCTGACAAGTGTTTTTATATTCTCCCTTTAACCCGTTGCGTGCTCGTGACGGAACCGTTCCGTCACGAGCCTCGGGTGGGCTGTGCTGGTGACGGAACGGTTCTGTCACGGCCCGCTCGCCG
This sequence comes from Lissotriton helveticus, assembly GCF_964261635.1. Lineage (NCBI taxonomy): Eukaryota > Metazoa > Chordata > Amphibia > Caudata > Salamandridae > Lissotriton > Lissotriton helveticus. The sequence continues at coordinate 1,122,072,939 of NC_136063.1, read as the reverse complement.
CGCCTGTGCAGCGCGAATTCCGCGCCGAGCGTTCTGAAGAGCGGGCGGGCCCGTGACGGAACCGTTCGGTCACAAGCACAGGTCACCCGAGGGCCGTGACGGAGCGGTTCCGTCACGAGTACGGGAGCGCCGCGCGGCACCGCCCCCCCACCAAAAAAACCAACATGCAAAATAAAAAACAATTCTTCCTACTGGCCGATTATCCCCTACAATGGCCTAAACTGCACAGTCAATTTTAATGCAGTCAAAAGCCACCTCAATAGAAGCTTGCATCCATGCAGAAGATGATCTCTTTGTTTGTTATGACATTGATAAATGGAAGTAAGACTACCTTAAAATTCTGCTTCCTTTCAGTGGCTCTTTATCAGAGGACAATGTTTTGTTTTTTTAATGATAGACACGATCCAAAATTGCTTTTACAGGTAAGCAACGTTTTTTTCCCAACATGGGAATTTCACTGGCATTCATAAGTAAAATTGGAATAAAACATCAAGTTTATTGCTTCTCAATGAGGTAGGAGATTTATGAGTACTAGAATAAAGACAATTGAGAAGGATGGCATGAAGTCATGTACCGCAGACATGGGGAAGAAACAGCGCTACCTTTGAGCCCACTTCGGAGACGAGATTAAAGAATGTTTTTTGCTCAACTAAGGGCTAATTCTTGCTATCCTCCTCAGCTAATTCTACCACTAGCAACCTTCATGCACCAAGGCTTGAAGGCATTGGTTTTCTACATCAGTTTATCATTCAAGAAGCAGATGGAAACATCTAAATATAGTTCCACCAGCCACTTCTCTGCCTCCCACTAGGCCCATGATATCCTGTGGAATTGGAACAAAACAAAAAGATTTTTAAAAATCCCACTATGGTAATGATATGCTGCAGAAATGTCGAAATTGAACAAAAGAAAAAGATTTTTTAAAAATCACAACTCCTATATTTAAAAGAAACAGCTAAGTGTGAAATCGGTTTGCACTCAACTAAACTTTCCCATACAGAAGCGCAAGTTGCTTTGTAGAAGCAGCTCAAGTTGCTTTGTAGAAGCAGCTCAAGTTGCTTTGTAGAAGCAGCTCAAGTTGCTTTGTCGTGTTCATTTTCCAGATTTCTGTGCCGTGTCATGACCATAGATAAGAGAGATATAATTATGGAGTGACAGTTTTGTCGAAAAAGAATCGCAGCATGTAACAAGGGAAAGGCAAGGCTGCACTTATTGACGCCAGTTACTTTGTTGGAAGAAAAACGTGCACACACCAAATGATCTTGAACGTGAAGGTATTTGTTTTTTCTCTACAAACATATTTGGGGGGAGTTGAATTAATCAGTTTAGCCATTTAACTTGGGGTTGAGCTGGGTCTAGTTAATGGCATCACAAAGGGGAAAGGGTATAGCCTAAATACAGAGGATATGCGGTTTTTGAAAGGGCACTAGCATGCCTGCAAGCATTACAATACTACACAGAAATAGGACGACAGCTAAAAATGTTGCTTATTGATGGTTTCTTATTTGATGTTTACAACAGTGCCTATTCCCTTTCCTTAACCATAACTGCGCACATAATCAGGCATGTTTGCACTCTGTATGTTGGTCGGAGTAAGAAATACAATTGTATGTTCAGGATTACAATTTACCGAAGAAGATACATTTAATCAGTTCATTCAATTTGGAAGTACAATTTACTGTTGATTTGAAGCGGGTAAAAATGTTTAATTTTGTTCTCAATATTCACGGATGACTTGATCATAGGGCATATAAGAGGATTCAATAAAACGTTTAGTGTTTTATAGAGCACAAAGGTGACCCGTTAGGGTATCACAGCGCTTTACAGAGATAGCAAGCTATTTACAAAGATTAGGAATAAGCGATCATGAGTACACTTGAGGGAGATAATACAAGAACTATAAGGACTGGTTCTTCGTTTGTGAAATACAGAATGCTCTTTGGAGGCCCCTATGGAGCAATTTAAAAAAAACTTTGTCTTAAATTTGCTTGTTAAAAGGTATAGAAGGTTTGGAAACCTAAACCGGGGAGAGAAGCAATGACTTTAGATACATCTGTAATATTTGGGCATTCAAACTTTGAAAACTTGGCCAACCTGATGTTCACAGACACGAAAAGGCACCTAGACTTTTAACGTTCTCTAATACCGCACAACAGAAATGCTCGAACACAAATGACGATAACACAACAAAATATGAGAAGGGTGAATCTTCCTCCTGGTGACAACCCATCCCTTTTCCTGCTGAACAGACTTCAACAGTAAGAAAGTTACCAGGAACAATATAAATCTCAAATTCAGAAAAGAAGCATGTATTATGCCGGTAGCTCTGCTGAGAATCTGTCTTCCCCAAACTTATGGCCTAAAAAAAGCAGCTAACAGAAGTCACCGATGCAGATCAAAAATTACAAGTGTGATCCTTTACTCTTTTTCAACAGTGACAGCTACAACTACAGAAAGGGAAAAATATAAATGAGCAAAAAAAGACATATTTGCATTCACTCCAACTTGAATCTCCAGAGAAAGGAACCCGAAAAACGTATCTTACATACAAAAACGTCTTAAAATAAGGATGTATTTTAGCCCCATTTGCCTAATTTATATCAAGCTGACCTGCAACACACACTCAACACAGTAAGAGCATTTCCACTGTTATTAGCCAGAATTATGATCCAAGCACTCCAGTATGCCAGTGATACTGTTTTATTAGATCAGATGGCCATTGGGTTGCAGGGATCCTTGGACGTTTTAGCGCTAAAACAGCATTCAAATCAACCTCTCTAAATGAAGATTATATGTTTTTGGTTGTAAACTAAACAAAAGGGGTTCAGGGTTTTTAAATAGAGGAAGACTTAAGAGGGTGTTCTCCTATTACTATCTAGGGGTTTGGCTGGATGAAAGAGGCCTTACAACAGCCAATGTGAAAGCCCAAACGAGTTTGGTTCAAGGCCTTACTTTCGCATTCCAAAGATTACCAAAGAACTTATCAAACCCATATATGATTGTCTTTGGCCAGGGTTATTTATTGCAAATTAATGTCAACACTAGCGTTTGGAGAGGTCGCTTTAAAAAAAAAAAATCGACATATGGCTGCAGAAAGGCCAGTGCAACTGTTACAGACAACTTTTACCATCTACCAGATTGCACAAGTTCATCACAAATTCCACTCAGTCGTGCCAAGTATCACGCTTCAGGTGTGACACTCGCGCATTTCAGTGCGGTGTTCTGCATCACCGCACTGAAAATGCACTGTCACGCATTTTTCCAACTCGCCAGCTCGCGCCACCGGCGGCGCCTGTGCACAGCTCCTGCTGCTCCGAGAGACGTGCTTCCAGTGCCAGCAGCTGCTCTAGTTCATAAATAGTTAATCCAGACATGTCATGACTGCTCTCAGCTAGTGGCTGAGTGGGAGCGCAGCAGCACTAGGCGGCTACAATGTAACAATCCTCATGCTGGCTCCAGGCTGGTGCTGCAATTATTCCTGCTGCGCGGCTGAAGTGTGACACACAGTTGCTGCCAATTAATTAGGGGGGGTGGGGCCGCCTTCTCAGCACAATGCTGTAGCACAAGTTACTTACCTTCGGTAACAATATATCTGTAAAAAACAGTAGTTAGTGTTAGATTCCTTACCTTAGAATATCTCCAGGCGTCAGACTGGATCCGGAAAGTTTTGCGTAGCAGTACCCCTGCGCGTCGGTAGGCGTCGTCTGCGGCTCCGCGTCCGTCGTTGGCGCTGGGATGACGTCATCAGAGTACTTAGACGCAGCCCTCGCGCGCTGACGTCAGTTCTTATACACAGCTTTTCCTCGCCAGAAGCGCAGAGCCATGATAAAAACCGACACGGGTGCCATGAAGCTAGGGCCCTCAAAAGGAAGAACCTTAACCCTAGATATCGGTTCGCAGAATGGGGAGTATGGGTGGGACAGTAAGGAATCTATCACTAACTACTGTTTCTTACAGATATATTGTTACCGAAGGTAAGTAACTTGTGCATCTGAAAGAAACAGGTTAGTGTTAGATTCCTTACCTTAGAATAGATACCCCAGCAATACCAACCGCGGTGGTGGGTCTGTGAACCAATGATCACACCAGAAAGTCCTGGAGAACAGAACGTCCGAAAAAGCCATCTCTCCGGACTTGGCTGTCCAGGCAGTAGTGTCTAGCGACTTGGGTCAAGCCTTGGAGGGGGCGAATCTAGTTATTCCGAAATTGGGGAATGTGCGGCTTCCAATCCTCCAATACGAGGATGACCTGGTAATCTTGGACCACACTAGGTCAGGTCTACAGAAAGCCTTAGAAGCGCTACACAGATTCAATTAAAAGAATAATCTACTGGTAAACCAGGAGAAGACCAAGATTCTTATCTTCGGGAAGTACCATCGAAAGAAGACAGCTCAATGGCGCCTAGGTGACCTGCAAATAAGATCTTGTAAAAGCTATAACTATTTGGGTCTCAGGCTAACGGAAGGGGCAAAACCATCAGCTCACTTGAAATATCTAAGAAATAAAGAGGCCAGAATTATCTGCAGCTTGAGAAGTCTCAACCGAAGACTACACAGCCCATCCACTGAACCCATTCTGAAAGTCCTAAAAGCAAAGGTAGTGCCCTCAGTCAACTGCGGCCACTTAACCTTTCCTGGCGCCCTCACTAACTTTTTCATGAGCTACCAAATCTCTGTATACAAGAAAGTATTAGGAATATCACGACAGGCCAGGAGAGCCAGAGTAAGGCTGGAGCTGGGTCTAACTCGCCCAGATATGTCCTGTCTTGGCGATACTATAAAATACTATATTAGTATCCTGCGAGCTCCAGCATCAGCCTTGACAGCGAAACTCAAAACAATCTTTGAAGAAAGTGGATCCCCATGGCATGCGCAATTGACAGTGGCCACAAAATTGTTTGAAATAGAGGTGCAAAACCTGGATAACTCAAACATTCCAATAGCTGCATGGAAAAGAGCAGTGAACAGACAGGTCAAATATATATCACACGGAAGAGACCTAGAAAGTTTACATCACCAACTAAATCTCTCACCACTGGATGCCTCCTATATAGTGGGAAAACTACAGCCTTATCTCGAGCAAGCACTATCTATCCAAACCCGAAAAAAGATCACTTACATGAGGCTACTCACATTGCCCATTGTGGATTTCAATCAAAGCTGGGCCCGCCCGGATAAGTCAGCTGCATGTAGACTTTGCAATTACCATCAGGAATCCTGGCTCCATATGCTGTGCTGTTGCCCAAAGTTAGCTAGTGAGAGGCATCGTTTGGTTACCCCAATCTGTAGAGCTCAGGGCTTCACACGATGCAGCGAAGTCTCGGACTTGTGCTTTTCTTCGATCTCAACTCAAACAGTTGCACGGCTGGGGAAATTCATAGAACTAATTCGAGCCGCACTGTCCACGAAAATAGAGTCTCATAGAACACAGTCAGCCCGGAAGTATGGGAGTTGCGGACACACCTCCCGCTTGAAACTAATGCACTTTACACTCAAACAGTATATTTAGAATGCGATACTGTTTTTAAGGTGTTATGCTCTACTAGGTCATAGTAATAAACAGGGAATGTAACTTATTTTTTTTTACACAATGCTTTTATATTGCTAGTATAGTGTAATGATTTTAAGTAATCGAACAATAAAAGGCTTTTTCACGTTTCACATGTCTAGCGAACGTGTGCAGCGAAGCCCACGTAGCTGCCTGACAGATGTCCTGCAAGGGGACTCTCCGACCCAGGGCAGTAGTAGCGCCGTGGCCCGAGTGGAATGGGCACGCAGCCCCACAGGAAGCTCTTTTTTAGCCAGTGAATAACAAGCCTTTTTGCACAAAACGACCCATTGAGAAATGGTTTGTTTGTGCACCGCCCGTCCCTTCTTAATGCCCACGTAAACAAAAAAGAGCTGGTCGTGTGCGGTCCAGATAGAATGAGAGCGCACGTTTTGGGTCCAGACGGTGGAGCCTCTCTTCCTCTTTCGAGGGATGCGGAGGCGGAAAGAAGGTGGGTAAAGTGATGGACTGCCCGATGTGGAAGGCTGTGACTACTTTGGGCAGGAAAGAGGGACGCGTTCTCAAGACAACTTTGTCCGGATGGACAGAGAGGAAAGGAGGTTGAGAAGATAGAGCCTGGATCTCACTCTCTCTCCTGGCAGAGGTGATGGCAACCAGGAATGCTGCCTTAAGAGTAAGATGACAAAGAGGGCAATTGTGAAGTGGCTCGAAGGGAGTGCACATTGTGGAGAAGTGTGGCTCACTGGTCAGAGCGGCAGACTCTGAAGCAGAGATCGGGCCCGGGACCAGGGTTCAAGTCCCGACGCGGCAGGGTCTTGAGCTCAATGTCTGCGGACTCGATAATTCTCGCCTCGGCGCCTACTCTAATCATGGGTCCCACACTGCAACTCTGGGCAATAGCTTGCTTCATCTCCACATCGGCCCCTACAACACTGGGATGCCTGGCTTCACCTTGGGGGTGCCCAGGAGGGGCTTCTCACGGGGAGAGCCAGGAAGGGTTCCACAGCGTTATACAGTGCCGGGACGCCCCGTTGGGGCATCTGTGCGCTTTACAAAATACACTACATTTACAAATTAGTCAGAACAAGGTTCAAGTCCCACTGAGGCATCAGGAAAGGAACAGGAGGAAACATGTGAGTGATGCCCTTCAAGAATCTATTTACAACAGGGGACTTGAAAAGAGAAGGCTGATCAGGAAGCCTTAAGAAGGCTGAAATGGTAGCATTTGATAGTGCCCAGAGCAGAGCCCTGCTGGGCAAGAGAAAGAAAAAAGAGGAGTACCTCTAAAAGGGGGGTAGAAAGGGTATCCACAGACTTTGCTGTGCACCATGCCACAAATTTTTTCCAACTGCAGGCGTATACCGATTTTGAGGAGGGACGCTTGGCTGCCAGAATGACATCACAGACTTCAGGAGGCAAGTCAAATGACCTCAACGGTCGCCGCTCAATCTCCACGCATGGAGGTGGAGACTGGACAGGTTCGGGTGGAGGACCATCCCCTGCTGCTGCGACAGAAGGTCCTCCTGAAGAGGCAGACAAATCGGGGGATCGACTGACATGCTGAGTAGCTCGGGATAGCAGTATCTTTGTGCCCAGTCCGGAGCCACAAGGATGACTTGAGCCCGGTCGTGCCTGATCTTTTTCAGCACTCTGGGCAGAATTGGTATAGGCGGAAAGGCGTACAATAGACCGCAACTCCACTCGCGACGAAAAGTGTCTCCGAGCAAGTGCCGCCTTGGAAATTCCAACGCGCAGAACTGATGATATTGCGCGTTCTCTTCTGTGGCGAATAGATCTAACCAAGGCTCTCCCCACTGCTGAAAGAGGCCTTGCGCCACATCCGAGTTCAGACGCGATTCGTGATCCATCATGCACCGACGGCTGAGTTCGTCCGCCCTGGCGTTCAGGGAACCTGCCAGGTGTTGAACCACCAGAGACACGCCCTTGTGTTCCAGCCATTGCCAGAGGCGCAGAGCCTCCGGACAAAGGGTCCACAACCCCACCCCGCCCTGTTTGTTGCAGTACCACATGGCGGTGGTGTTGTCTGAACACCTGCACTACACATCCCCAGACAGAGGGAAGGAAGGCTTTCAGTGCAAGCCGGATCGCCCGCAGCTACAGAAGGTTGATATGGAGCCGAGACTCCGCCGGAGACAAGAGGCCTCTGATCTCCCTCTCTCCCATGTGGCCCCCCCATCCCAGGAGGGACGCATCTGTCAAACTACGTGCTCCGGTTGGTGTAGGGAGAGAGATCTGCCACTGACCCAATCGCGGTCCGTGAGCCACCACTGCAACTGTCTTGCAGTGCCCTCCTAGATCAGGACGTGGTCGGACAGGTTGCCTTGATGCTGGGCCCACAAACTTCAGGTCCCACTGCAGAGCCCGCATCTGCCACCTGGCGTGATGCACCAAAAGGATGCAGGAGGCCATCAGCCCCAGATGCCACAGTGTCAACCTGACCGAGACTCGGGATAAAGGCTGAAAGTTTGGAATCAGAGCCTGAATATCCCGAACCCGCTGTTCAGGAGGATAAACCCGAAACTGCGCCAAGTCTAGAACCGCTCCGATGAAGAGGAGCTTCTGGGAGGGACACAAGTGCGACTTCGGCACATTGATGGAGAACCCCAGCAGGTGCAGGAGGACGGCCGTAGTCTGGAGGTGGCTGACAACTGTATGGGGCGAGCCCACCTTATACAACTAGTCGTTGAGATAGGGGAAGACGGACACCATTAATCTGCGTAGATGAGCTGCGACCACCGCCATCACTTTCGTGGAACACCCGAGGGGTGCTGGTAAGGCCAAAGGGGAGTACGGTAAACTTAAAGTGTTAATGGCCTACCGTGAACCGCCGGTGGGCCGGAAGGACGGGGATGTGAAAATATGCGTCCTGCAAGCCCAACGCTACCATCCAGTCTCCCGGTTCTAAGGCAGCTAAGACCTGAGCCAAATTTAGCATATTGAACTTCTCTTTCCGGAGGAACGCCGTTGATGTTCCGCAGGTCCAAGATAGGGCGCAGGCCCCCTTTGCCCTTCTTGGGAACCAGAAAGTAGTGGGAGTAACAACCACAACCTACTTCTGGCCCAGGAACATGCTCGATGGCCCCCTTGGCCAAGAGGGCGTAACTTCCTCTTGCAGAAGTTGCAAGTGATCCCCCGACACGCGGTGGTACTGCGGTGGCACTGCGGTGGCATGGCTAGAGGGGTCATCTCAAAGGGGAGGGAGTAACCCCTTCGGACGATTTGCAGCACCCACCTGTCCGATGTGATGGTGCGCCAGTGGAGGAGGTGATGGCGAACCCTGCCCCCCACTGGCGTCAATGGGCCTGAAAGCTCAGACTAGGAAGACTGAGGTGGATGCTACGAGGGTGGATGTGGACTGGCCTTGCCGATGTCCCCAGGCACGTCCACCGCCATGCTGGATGTTAGTCTGCGGCCCGTGGCTGGCAGGACGTGAGGGGGCACCCCTTCCTTGGCCACGAAAGGAGCGAAAGGCAGAAGTTTGCTGGTGCTGGCCCGACAGGCCTAAGGACTTGGCCGTAGCCCTGAAGTGTTTGAAACGCTCAAGCGCACTGTCTTCCATTGTCGCCAAAAAGGCGACGGCCATCAAACGGCATGTCCATGAGTGTGTTCTGGACATCAGCCGAAAAGTTGGCAGACCTCAGCCAGGCGTGGCGGCGGACCGGCACCGTCGTGGAAATCGCCCTGCCTAGCGAGTCCGTGGTATCCAGCCCACATCGAATAGAGTACCATGCTGCATCTCGCCCTTCCGCAAGGGCTTGAGCGAGTTTCCGGGGAGTCTGGCAGCACGTCCGCAACCGTGTTCCACAGAGAGTGGGTGTAACGGCCCAAAAGGCAAGCGGTGTTGACCGACCGCAACCCCAAACTAAGTGAGGAGAACAGCTTCTTACCGAACTGGTCATACCTTTTGGATTCCCGATCAGGAGGGGCAGTCGGGAATGCGGCCTGGGAGTTAGAGGCCTGGATAACCAGGCTCTTGGGGGTGGGGTGGGTGGACAGAAAGGTAAGGTCACCCGGGGCCAGGCGGTGGCGTCTGGCCACATTCCGATCTACAGGGGGGCCTGTAGCGGGCTTGGACCATATGCCCAACAGAACGTCAGTAAGGGCTTCACTAAACGGCAGTAGAGGCTCCGAAGAGCATGGCTGCAGTTTGAGGACCTCGGTGAGGAGGTAAGTCTTCATGGCCGCGACGGGGAGCTCAAGAGCCAAGGCCTTGGCCGTCCTCGTCAATACCACGCTGGAAGCAGCCCCCTCCTCCGTAGCCACGGTAGGAGGGGAGACAAATCCAGTGTCGGGCGAAGTGTCCAGACCACTGGCCTCCCCTAGCTCAACTGCCCAGTCCTGATGCGACTGGCACTCCAGTGCCAGAGCGTCCTCAGACCCCTCCCAATCCTCCTCGCCCCCATCTCCTGATAGTCAGGTCCAGAGGATGGGGCCGGATCATAGAAGAATTGCTCTTCTCTCGGCGTCGAATGCGGCGTGGAGCGACGCCGGTCCGATGCCGGATCCGGACCGAGGGGGGGACCAGGGACGACTGTGTCTGGGGACGGCGTCGAGGGTGACACCCTGGGGGTCGGCGCCGGCGGAGGGGTTGTAAGGTTGACCAGCGGCGACCCAGATCTGGACCCAGATCCTGTGGGGCCCTGCGGCGTCGGGACCGGAGTCGTCGACGGCGCCTGGGCCGAAGCACCCGGCGGCGCCGGGGCTGGAGCCACCGGCCCGCTAGGGCACCCAGACGGACCCATGGGGCCCGGAGGCACCTCCGTAGGGCCCGGAGGCACCTCCGGAGGGGAGCGATTCCTCATGGCCACGAGGAAGGTGCTGATCTCCTCCGGCGTTGCGTTCAGCCCAGGGACCGGCGGGTATGTAGCTGGGCGTGGGGCCAGTGGCTCCGGCAGAGCCGCGCGGGCGGTGTTGTCATATAGTTACTGCTAATCGATATATTGCGTTAAGTTAGCATGAGCTTATTAAATGTTTAAACGCCATTTTTCTTTTTGCTGCTTCTGCACACGACACTTAATTGTTGATTTAGCTTTCAACCTACAAGAGCGTTGTGATTTACATGAGAATAATATGTTATTGCTCTGATATCAGCTTTGCTTAGTAAACTATGTCTGTACAGAGAGTGCTGAAGCTTCAAGGATAACTCGACACAGAATTGTTGTGAAGTCTGATCTCCGCACCTTCATAGACATAACATAAGTGCAGCTCCTGCCAAATTCTGGCTTTAGGCGCGTTTTATATTGCTTTGATTAGAGCACAGATACATACTTGATGCGGTTCGCATGCAGAGAGAGCTGGTGGAAGCTGATGTGATCTCTTCATACTAGGATCTTGAGGTATGGGCCCGCCCTGCTAAAACCCAAAGAGACCTTCTTAGATATTAATATAATATGCTAGTTAGGGAGGGTGAGAAATAGGTGTTGTTAACCCTTATTCATTACAGCATCTTAGTATGCTGTCACCATTTGCCTTTTATGGACTAGTAACTATGCTAATAACTTTGCTTCTGATAATATGTTTCCTTGTATTATCTAAGATACTGCGTTTGAGAAAACGGCATTAGTAAATAAATATTTCAAATGTGCACTTGTCCTCATTTACTCCACTTTCTGGTTTGAAATGATTATATAACGAAAGAGTGTTCATGTGTTCCACGATGCCTGAGGTATTGTAAGTTCATATTCTGGTTTGTCTAAACATTGGGAGCTTGTTATGACCAATGAGACACTGTAGCTAGCTCGGTAAGGGGATTTTGGGTACTTAGGTGAGTTTTGGGGTACCCTAATTCACTGAGGTTCCAAATCTCTATGCACAGTTCTGTAGGAGAACGGAATCCCTGCAACATTGCGCCCAACCGTTGGTGGTCTTATATCATGACACTCGAGTAGTATATCATTCAAACCTTAACCCCTTCACTGTCGTTTCCGGAAAACGGTGGTGTCGGAAAAACCTACCTATTTTTGAAATAGGTCTTTTCAAGCTTGAATCTTTCTAAAACGGTTTCCTTGAATTACTACCCAGTTGTGCTACAAAGTTTCCTTTGTTTTTCTAAATTCCTGTGCAGTCATGGCCCAGCCTGTGGACATTCCGCAGCATAGTCGAATTGCTGTGCGCAATCCTTTGCAGACTTACAATGTTCCCATTGACGGCTTGGCTGTGATTTTGGTGGTGACTGCGGATGCAGCTTACCCATACGAACTCTTTTATTCGTGGGTGACATTTCCGGCTGTGGACGCAAATTCTAATGTGTTCCACACTTACACACCCTCACCTGTGCCGAATGAATATACTCCGTACAGGGCACTGGAAATACCTATTGATCATTGGCAGCATCGAGTTTGGTTTGGTGGCGCCCTACCCCATTCTTTAACCGCTCAGAGGTTAGGTCATTTATCCATTCCAGGCGCAAATTGGCCTGTTCTGGCAGGATTTACTCCTCATCCTCAACACGGCAATTGTACCTTGGCGGAGGTTCGTAGACTACGTGTGGTTTCTATTGCCGTGATTCGTGCGTTAGTGCAATACATAGGTCGTCATCTCCCGAGTGGGCCCCCGGGGGGTCCGGCTCTTCCAGCGGGTCAGGGCGGTTTGAAGCTCAGTCCGGTTATGGTCAATGCAGTGTTTGGTAAGCGTCCCCAGGACAAGGATGATTTTCCTTTCTGGCTTGCCGAGAAATTTGACCAGCTGGAAGCAGTATTTCCTAATACAACTCCTGGAGATAAACATAGAATCTTGACGATTAGTTTACCGAAGGATTTAGCAACCGAATTCGCTGACTGTGAGACCTGGGGCAAAACTTTTGCGGCTGTCTATGCGAGATGGTATGGCACTCCATCTATGGCTGTACTGCCTACGATCATTAAACGTGTTCAAGATGATCACGGACCGGAGGCGGCGGTTGAATTGGGTATGCGCCTGTGTGGCTCCTTTGATATAGTTTGCGATCTCATTCTTGCTAATGTTAAGGGAGATGCGGTGAACTTTCAGGTGGCTAATGCTTTGGCGGCAATCCCCGATGCCGAAAAACCCCGTCAGTAAGCAAGGATTGTTGTGGCTGCTTATAAAACAGTGGGTCGCACTAGTAAGGGTCTAAAGCCTTTTTCTGTAAAAGAGAAGAAGCAACCCCAAGGGCAGACTTCAGAAACTGAAGTTCAGCCCCAGTCCAAAAAACAGAATTGGCCTAAGAAGCAGAAACAGGGTAAGCAACAGCAACAGCAACAGCAAAAAAAACAGGAGTCTCACCCTGCGGCTCCTATGCCTGTGCAGACAGAACGTGTTTATGACTTGCGCGATCGCGCGACGATTAAATCACCTGATCGATTTCAGGTTTCTGATCAACGCTCTCCTCGTTCCTTTCAGGACTCATCAGCCCCGAAGACCGGTGGTGGAGGAGGCGGAAGGGGTCGGGGTGGTCAGCAAGGACGTGACCAGCCCCGCCAGACAGACGGCACAGGTCAGCAGGACGGCTCAACGCCGAAGAGACCGCAGTTTGCCAAAAAGAAAGTCGCAGCTTTAACAGCGCATCGATATGCCACAGATAGTGAGAACGCGGCTTCGGAATCTGACATGGGCTCTGACTTTGCTGGACAGCGCGGCAGAGATTACCATTGTGAGAGAGGCCCTGCGTCCACTACTGAAGGTGACAGCGACTGATATTTATGTTGTGATAGAAACAGCCGATACAAGAGTTGCTCCCCCTGATAGACTTTATGAAATTGTCCTGTTAGTAGAAGGTGACATACAACGTACCATCAAAGGGGTATTTTGGGAAAATCTTTCGTCTACGTATGACATTTTGCTTTCGGAGGCTGACTGGCCCCCACCTTTTGTGCTCGCAGCTCCGCGAGGGGAGGAGGTAATCCTCCCAAGTTTCGCGAACACTGTCTCGAAAGAGCATGCGCAACATTTTGCAGAAGAGTGGGCTAGGGCTCTAGCGCCGGCTCTGTACCGCAACCAATGTGGTTGGGATAAATTGTCCCCATGCCACGAGATTCCTTTACGGTCTCAGCCTCAACCTCAATATCCCATTCGGCGTGAAACCAAGTCTTCGGTCGCGGCAATCCTTGAACAATTGGAATATCAGGGAGTTATTGAAACATGTGTGTCACCGATGAATAACCCTCTTTTTACTGTAACCAAGACTGATGGGTCATATCGTTTGGTATTGGATTACCGACATTTAAACTCGCATTGCCGTAACTGTGCAGTACAGAATACTCACGGCTCTGCCCTAGTGGATATTCTAGTGCGTAAGCATTTTAAAACCACGCTTGACATTTCCAACGGTTTTTATGCCCACAGATTGGATAGCTTTAGCTCCCAATGGAACAGTTTTACAAGCGCTGGGGTCCAAAAACAATTCCGGCGTCTCCCGATGGGCTATAAGAATAGTCCTGGTATATTTACCGCCTGCATAGTCTCTCTTTTGGAGAGGATCGACCCAGATGCATGCTCGTATGTGGATGACATATATCTCACAGACGACGAAATTTGGGAGCATCTGTGTCGAGTGAATTCCATTATTTGTACCTTTGCAGACATGGGTTACAAATTTAACTTTGCAAAATCGCACATTGCGGAGTACACAGTGTTGTTCCTGGGCTATGAGCTCAACAATGAAGGTAGAGGTTTGGCTCCTCGCTTCTTGGAGAAATGCGCACAGTTACGCGCTCCTACAACCCTGAAAAAATTACAGTCTTTACTAGGCTTTTTAAATTTCGGGAGGACATACATTCCGGAATATGCCAAGCGTATCAAGCCTTTGTATCATTTGATACAACCCACTTTTTCCAAGTCATGCTGGCTGCCTGAGCACTCAGCCATTTTGCAATCCTTGCAGGCTGATCTGCTCGCTTCTAAATTTCTGCTGACTCGTGATAACCACACTAACCTGGTGATAAGAGTTATTCCTGGGACGGTGGGTTTCACGTACCTCACTTTTAATGAAGGAGACACAGTACCTATTGCTTACAAGTCACACTTGTACACTTCGGCTGAAATGCGGTTTTCCACTGTGGAGAAAGTTGACGGCTGTGCAGATGGCGATTCTTAAGGGACGTGCTCTGTCACAGGGGAAACGCATGTTGGTTGTTACACCCTGTCCTCATTTGGAGGCAGTTACGAAAGCCAGTGTACCAAATTCTATAGCTTTGCACCCTCGGTGGATTCAATGGGCTGCTTCCTTGACGTCCACGGATGTCACGTTTATTTTTGACGCCTCATTACGGTCGCAAGAGTACTTGCAGTATGAATTTGTTCATCCTGCTCCTCTGGCTATGCGACCTTTGGAGGACTTCCATTGCATCATTTACACTGATGGTTCGGCGCAGGTTGCGCATGGCTCTAAACACGCCTACATTTCCACATGCGCCATTGTGGTCGGTGCCATGGTGAACGATGAGTTCAAGTCCAGAGTAGTGCACACGCAGACTCTAGGGGACTGCACCGCACAATTGGCAGAGCTTCGTGCTCTATTACTAGCGTTGGAGTACGCTGATCCTGGTGTGAGTACTCTTATTGTGAGTGATTCTTACTACTGTGTCCAGTCTTACAATGAGAACTTGTTCTTTTGGATTCAGAATGATTTTCGTGATTCCAAGGGTAGCACAATAAAACACAAGATGATCTGGGTTCGAGTGGCTGAGCTTAAGGCTACGTTGCCGCTCGTTTTTGTTATTCATACTCTCGGCCATCAGCGTGTGGGAGTTCACGCTGTCCGTAACTCGCTCGCTGATGAAGCAGCGAAATCAGCGGTGTCTACGTATTTAGTTGCAGCAGTTACACGGTCCAAAAGTAAGATTGATGATGACATCTTGGCGGCTGTTGCTGCCACTGAGAAGGGAGGTAAACATCCTACGGGGTTCCCTTCGAAGTACACATACCACTTAAGTCCCGAAAAGGTTCCTTTTGTGAAAATTCCTGAAGTTGGAGAACATTTAATTCCCAACTCGGATCGCAGAGCTAACTTGATTACAGCGGCGCATGAAGGTGTGGCGTCTGTGCATGCGGGCGTCTCGGCCCCTGTAGCTCAATTACAACAACGTTTCTGGTGGCGGGGACTGTACAAACAGACGCAAGATTATGTCCTTCAAAGTGACATTTGCCAGCAGATTAAACCTTCGACTGCTGCGCGTCCGCCACAGACACAGTTGTACATTTCTAATAAACCACCAGGTTGTGTTTATTTAGATTACTGCGGTCCTTTTTCCTCTGATACTGCGTATAAGTACATCTTAGTAGCAGTTGATTTATGCACACGCTTTGTGTGGGTTTGGAACCATCGCAGCGCTGATTCACGGACTGTCATAAGAGATTTGCGTATCTTTGTAGGGATTTTTGCCTGTGGTACCTTCCATTCGGATCAGGGTCCGTCTTTCGCCTCTAAGGCGTATAAGGATGCCATGACTTCGATGGGGGTCCAAGTCAAGTTTTCGTCTCCCTACAGACCTGAGGGTAATAGTGTAGTGGAGCGAATGAACCGTGATTTAAAGCAATCTTTGACAGCTCGAGTTATAGGCACTGGCAGAAACTGGCTGGCCCACCTCAATGGCGTGCAGCGTGCTCTTAATAATCTCCCTAGAAGGTCTCTGGGTGGGCGGACCCCATACGAAATGCTATTTGGCATCAAGATGTACGTCCCTGGTCTAGACTGCGTGGCTCGCGCCACAACCTTTGACGTAGATGAGCATTGCAATGTTTTACAGGATCTACAAAAGACCAGAGACAGTCTTGCAAAGGAACATTTGCCCTCCACATCGGATGTTGCGTTGCAGATCCCGGTAGTCGGCTGGCTACCCCAAGTTGGAGAACTGGTTCGAGAGAAGATCGATAACAAGAAAGAATTTGGTCCTTCCTATCGAGCTCCGGTTCCAGTCCTCGGAGTGAAGGGCACAAGAACAGTCATTTTACCACCACTTCCTGGTCGTAAGGGAAAACAGGTTTATCTCAATTGACAATGTCAAGATACACAGAGTGGCGATTCTTCTTAGCATGACACCGGCAGTCTCCTGTCCTTCCATTGTGAGAAATTCTGTTTTGGCCACTGCTTCTAAACCTGAACCTGAAGTGGCCATCTAATTGCCTGCAATTTCCAGTCCTTTATTAAGTACTTTGCCTGGTACAGACCATGAAGAAATAGACTACACTTACCCCACTGACTTATCCATGCCTGCCCTGCAAACACGTTTGGCCACAGAATCCAGATTTTCATTTGACAGTGTTTCCAATGCCTCGAAGAAACCCTCACGTTTCGCAGTTTATGCCAGCTTATTTAAAAAACATTTTTTGATTCCCCCTTGGACATATATTTGGCTGGTGCTTTTTTCAATTTACCTTTTTATGTCAATTGGTTTTGTGTTTTATTTTTTTCGAATTGTCAATGGACACTATGTCGAGGAGAGAACATGCATTCGTAATCTCAATGGAACTTTGGCACCACTTTCCTCGTCACATTCTGCACACAGACTGAAAAGAGACTTGGCATTTGTTAATATCACTGTTTGGCCTGTCCTAGATGGGATTGTGTGGGATGCCGTTAGGTTTCAAATTCATGGCCCCACAGAGGTTGTTAATGTCCCTAATGTGCTTAGAGGGAACATGGGGGATGTAGTGAAACAAAACATACGTTCTGATGATTGGGATGCTCAGGCCGTAGAAACTTTGTTTTCTGATTTGAAATACTATGCTGCCTTTGATGCTGAAGATTTGTATTTAGAATCTGCTAATTATGGCGATTTCTTTTGCTTTCAACATTTTGGCAATCACTTCTTGCATAAAACTACTTCTAGAAGGAGTACTGTAAATTATACACAATGGGAGCATTGCCCAGCTCCTAAACAAGGCAGTTCGAGTACTTTTTTGAAAAAGTACACTTATTTTACTGACTTCAATCAGTCTAATCCCGAGTCCTTTTATTTTAAAATGACACAGAAGCCTATGTCCAAGGTTAGACTTACCGATACCAAATTATTGTACTCTAAGTCCTTTCTTGATCAGCTAGCTGTTGGCGGCTATGAATTGTGGAAGGAGACTATTGACCTAAAACCAGTTTGGGGTTCAAAAAGCTGGCAGCGACAAGGCACTGAGGCTTTGCATCGTGCTGGTCTCATCCCGAATCAAATGTTGTTTTTGAATTCCTCTATTTCACAGACAACATGCTTTGGATTGGCTACTTCTAAAAAATTGAATACTCCTACCATCCCTGAGTTAGAAGAATATTCTGGCTGGAGTAATCATACTCAGTTTTCGATTAGGGACTTGCAGACCCTTTTGCATAATTCATCCTTTAACATATCCAGTTTGGATCCAAAAAGTTGGCTGATGTGGCACAGAAGTGCTGATTCATGCCAGCACCGTTTTCTGGGTTTATCTGGTGGCTTTAAACAGGTCAGACCTGATCCACGTTTTGAAACTGAACATTATGTCACGACTTACTCAGTGGGCAAATTATGTCAAAATTGGCTGAAACATTCTACATTGGCTGCAGTTAAATTACATCTTGCGAAGCTGAATGAGGATGTTGATTTAAATGATTTCATAAGAGGCCCGGCTAGTGGTAGATCAAAAAGATGGATATATGCTATTTACAATGAAATCTGGAAGACATCACAGATTGAGGCGGCAACACACCTTAGAGCTATTGATCAAGCGAATCTGGAAAAAGTGCTTGCTGTGGTAGATAATAGTATTAACATGCTTTCTTCCCGCATTTACACGTTAGATAATATTGTGTCCTCTGTAGTGGATATTGTGCAGGATGAAATATCTGTATTGTACCATGGTCAAAATCAATTGCGTTCTATCATGCAATTTGCGTGGACCCTGCAAACGTTGAAATCTGGCAAGGTGCCATGGACCTACATGAATGTTTCCTCTCTATTTGCCCCCTTTAATTTAACTGACAAGCAGCGCTTGCTTTCCATGCAAGATGCATCCTTTTCAATGTTACATATTGAAAGATTAGAGTCCTTGCCTTTTTCTGTGGCGGAGGCCACCGCTGCAACGTGGCTTATCCACGGTTTGATAACATTACCTTTTGCTTTGTATAAATTTACAAATTGTATGCGATATGTTGCCATAGGTCGATATGAACCATTAGGTAGTGCGTTTCTCCATGAAGTCTGGTCCCTTCCTTTTACTTATAGATGTTTGAAAGACGGACAGGAGGTTTATCTGAATGGGGAGGAGTGTACAGAAACACCAGATCACTCATTAATGTGTAGGCACATACAATTGCACGGTTCTTGTAACCAGGACCGGCCAAATTTAGCCTGTGTTTTAAAGGGAACGCCAGTTCCAGCTATCATCCCCACTTTTACCTTACTGGCGAACGGAAGTTATTTACTTTTGAATAATGAGGATTGTTGCGGGTTAATTAAAGGTGCAGCTTATGTGGTGACCGTATCTGAACGTGTGGTTTGCTGCAAAAATTTACTTTACCCACCCACGCATGGGAACGGGGATGTTTCCATCTGGCCGCGCATCCCAACCTTGACAGCGGAGTTCAATGGCATGAGTAGAATAAGCTCTTTTGTCCCAAAAAGAAGTGGCCTTGAGTTCGGCTCGAGAAACATTTGTGCTGCACATAGCTAACACCCGCACAGAGGTTCAGGCCCTTTTAAATACTGATTTGCCTTTGCATTTCAGCGAACTGGTTCATTCAATCTTTAACGCGTCCTCCACGAGTGGGCTGGCGCACTTTTTTAAAATAGTTAGCAGCGGTCTTGTGACTTCATTTGAGAAAATATTTGGAGTCATTCCTGCTTTCTTCCATTCTATTTTTTCAAGTTTGTTTGGTGGATTCCCGGTTTTACTGGCACTAGCTTTTTGGAACCTGCACACGCGTTACTGCACTGGCAGCTTTTAAATACTTTTAATTTCTTTGCACTGTACACGCTTGCGCTGTAACACGCGCACTCGCGTTCTGATTTACTTTTGTGGTTTTATGTTGTGAGGACTTACCCGCACTATAATTGTGTCCGCACCCGCACTTTGTGGGATCTAGATTGCAGGAATGCTCGTGATATCCGCATCGCGGCGTTAGCCGCCATATTGGGTGAGTGTCAGGGCGAACGGGCCGTTCACTAGGCGCCATTTTGGTTGGCGGTCTAGAGGCTCGCATCGGTGGACTCCCGCGCTTACGGTGATAAATTGCAATGGCGGACGCTACGCGCAGCGTTGGCGCGCAGCGGGCGCGTCGTTGGTGCGCCGGAGGTGTGCCAGAGGTAAGCCCGTTTGTGCCCGTTCGCGCACAGGGTGCGCTGTCGGCTGGAAATGCTGCCCCTGTTGCCTCCCCTTCTCTGGTCTACACAAAGGAGCAGCTCCTTAGCTGGAAATCTCCTGATATAGGTGATTCTCAGCTCCCTATACCTATTAGATGTCAGGAAACTCTGACCTGTGGCTTGCTTAATGTGAGATCACTCTGCAAGCATTTCATGGAGATAGCGTTACTCATAGAGCAGCATGAGTTTGACGCTCTCTTCATGACAGAAACTTGGACCTGGACAGATAGTGTAGTGGAGCTGGGTCAAGCCTGTCCCCCAGACTATAAGATCATACACTCTCCTCGGGTGGGGGCCAGAGGAGGAGGTCTAGGACTAATCTATAGGGAATCGCTGGAATTTCCGACTTGGAAATCAAGGAGATCCCTGACTGTGAGCTGATGGCTTTCTCATTGAAGGAGCAGAGCGGGGTCCTCTATACTGGCTTATTGTGCTATCGTCCACCAGCCTGCGCCCTATCTGCCATAACCGAGCTCACAGATCTAATTTATGACCTTTCAAATTCCCACGCTAGATTGGTGGTGTTAGGGGATTTTAATCTGTGGCCAGAGGGGCCAACAGACTCAGCCTTTAAATATCTGACTCAGGCCTGTTATAAAATCCAACTGGAGCAGTTAGTTCATTCCCAAACCCACCAAAAGGGTCATGCTCTGGATTTGATTTTTGCCAACACCAGTCAGGTGTTTGTTGGAGATATCCTACCACAATGCTGGACAGATCATGCTCTGGTCCTCTTCTCTATAGCTCTCCCAAAGGGTTGCTCAAAGATCTGTCGCTCTGGAGTGGTTAAGATAGGCAGACAATGGTCGAGACTTCTGAAACATACTAGTTTACCTAAGCTACTTCCAGGAATCTTCATCCTGGGCGATAATGCGGATGAAAGTTATAACTCTCTTAGCCGGCAAATAACCGCCTCATTGGACAAACTAGCTCCACTGAGGGAAACGCGAGATAAAACCAAAACCGCTATGCCCTGGTTCTCGAAGGAGCTTTTCCAGCTAAAACTCCAGTGTAAGCGCGCTGAGCGGACATGAAGAAAACAATACTGTGAGGCTGACAAACTCCTCTTTAAACAGGAACTGGCGTCTTATAAGTCGCAGATTAAGTGCGCAAAGGCCAGTTTCTTAGAGGAAACTTTATGTTCAGCCTCAAACAAAGCCCAGGCCTTGTTTAAAATCGTTAAAAATCTATCTCACCCGTCTTGCGTCACAACAGCTATTCCAGCCTCCCAATTGCTATGTGACTCGCTGGCTAAAGCCTTCGAGGATAAGATCAGGACTATTCTAAGCAACCTGAGTCCACTGGCACTGGTGACGGCTTCTCCTCGGGTCTCTGAGTTGGAACCCGGGAAAGCTCGGCTGGATAACTTCTCTCTCCCTTCCTTTGTGGAATTTTGCTCTTTGGGGGATGGGGTAGCCTCTGGCTCTCCCCTTGATGTGCCTCCACATAAATTCTGGAAGTTGTTCAGGGATGAACTTTTTCCCCCTCTTTATGCTATTTGTTGCCAGTCTCTTGGGACCGCCCAAGTCCCAGCTAACTGGAAGCTTGCGGTAGTCTCTCCACTGCTGAAAAAGGAATCTTTGGACCCTTTGTGCCCCGCAAATTATAGACCCATCTCATTGCTCCCCTTTCCGATTAAAATCATGGAAAAAATGGTCACAAAACACCTGTCCAGTTTCTTGGAGGCCAATGACTGTCTGGACTCGGCGCAGTTCGGGTTTAGACCAGCCCATGGAACAGAATCAGCCTTGGTGACTGTTTTGAATGACCTTCGCTCGCGTGCCGACCAAGGCCGAGCAGCATTTCTTGTGCTGCTCGACATGTCGGCAGGGTTCGATACAGTCAGTCATGCCATCTTGATCAGGAGACTGGAGGAGGCTGGGGTGGCGGGCCTGGCCCTGGATTGGCTGGTTTTGTACCTTGCCAACAGACATCAGGTAGTTGCACTGCCCCCTTTTAAGTCTTCCATCAAAAGGGTTGAGCAGGGCGTACCACAGGGCTCGGCCGTCAGCCCCATCCTTTTTAATCTTTACCTACGACCCCTGATCAAGCTTATTAAATCTTTTGGCATCACAGTCACCAACTACGCCGATGACACGCAACTTATCTTCTCTTTTGAGGGTAAGAATGCAGTGTCACAGGAGTCCTTCCATCACTGCATGGTCAGCACGGCGGAATGGCTGGGCAATAACTCCTTACAGTTTAACAGCTCTAAAACGGAGGTGCTTTACTGCTCAGCAGACCGTATTCCTCGTCCTCTTCCGCAAGATTTCTGGCCTTTAGCCTGTCAAGGCACGGAATCAGTGGCTGAATCTGTTCGAAACTTGGGAGTGACGATGGAATCTAACCTTCAACTAGACGGCTTTGTAAATAAAACTGTGTCCACCTGTATGGTGCTGTTACGCACTCTACGGAAGATCCTCCCATTGCTCCCAACTAATGCCAGACTAGAAGTAGTGCGGAGCATCATCCTAAGCAGACTAGATTACTGCAACGCACTGCTTCTGGGGGCCCCTGCCATCTTGTTGGGCAAATTGCAGCGGGTTCAGAATTTTGCTGCAAAATCGGCACTCTCTCGTAGACGCTATGATTCCTCTTCAGCGGCAGTTAAAGATCTTCATTGGCTGCCCATATTCCAGCGCGTTGAATTTAAGGCTTTGTGCCTGGTGTTTCGGGCTCTTCATGATCTGGGTCCGACTTCTCTACGAGAGTTGTTCTCTTGGTACACTCCCACCAGACCCCTTCGTTCTGCCTCAGCCTATCTAGTGGCAGTCCCAAAAATCCGGAGGATACGGATGGGTGGCCGCTCTTTTGGCCACGTAGCATCTAGGCTGTGGAATGCGCTTCCACTTTCTCTCCGGAGTATGGGAGACCTTTCCGCCTTCAAAAAGGAACTAAAAACTCACCTTTTTCCAAGAACAATATAGTTGGCTGCAAATGTAATGTTTCTTGTGTTCAGACCTGAAAGATCATAGTGCCAGGATACCCGCCGGGTGACAGTCGCGCTTTATAAGTATGCCTTACAATACAATACTAGCGGCAGGCGTTCTGGTGATTTTTTGTTTTATTAAACATGGATGCCCTTCCTGTGCAAGAAGTCGAGCAGCACCTCCTGGCACTGTTTCGTAATAGGATGCTTGAATACTATGGCACTTTGCCGCTTGCGACTTTGAGCACGGCATATGGATTATTGTTTCTATTTTCCTATTTTACATGTGTCCAGCCTGTGTTTCATTGCCTGAGCTGTAACTTTGACTGGGCCCTTGATTTGTGTCTCTGCAAGACGGTATCTCCTAACGTCAATTTTAATCAGCTGATGAGTCCCGTCGTTACTCACGAGTTGGTTTGTTCTGGCGAAAGGATTATGGCTTTGGCAGCGATGCATGGACTAATTGGTCATTGGAACATTCTCGAAGCGGCGCACGACTTCTTGGCGCATAGCTTTCTTGAGAACCCACCGAGTTGCCCTCTGATGGTGATAGAGGCTCCGGTCCTCGAAGAGCACGTATGTTCTTTCCCATTGTTAAATTGGATGGCTGAACTGTTTTCGGATGAAGACGGTGATTTCATGTTGGAGGCTGCTGCTGCATATTTTGCGTATTCGGTCCTGCCCTAGAAACTTTCCACGTTTCGGATCACGGCCCCTTATTTTCTACTGGCATGATTTTTTGAAAAATGTGTGTATTTTTCACCTCCCAGACCTATTGGCTTGAGTGAACACTTTATAGACGTTTTTGAAATTTTTTGTATTGCTTCATAAAAAAATTTCTCTTTCCATCGAATTCTGAATTATGAATATTGCTCATCGTTCTTGAACTCTGCTTTCATGAGGACGCCCTTATCTTATCTTATCTTGTCCGTGCTCGGATCATGGGGGGGGTGTCATATAGTTACTGCTTATCGATATATTGTGTTAAGTTAGCATGAGGTTATTAAATGTTTAAACGCCATTTTTCCTTTTGCTGCTTCTGCACACAACACTTAATTGTTGATTTAGCTTTCAACCTACAAGAGCGTTGTGATTTACATGAGAATAATATGTTATTGCTCTGATATCAGCTTTGCTTAGTAAACTATGTCTGTACAGAGAGTGCTGAAGCTTCAAGGATAACTCAACACAGAATTGTTGTGAAGTCTGATCTCCGCACCTTCATAGACATAACATAAGTGCAGCTCCTGCCAAATTCTGGCTTTAGGCGCGTTTTATATTGCTTTGCTTAGAGCACAGATACACACTTAATGCGGTTCGCATGCAGAGAGAGCTGGTGGAAGCTGATGTGATCTCTTCATACTAGGATCTTGAGGTATGGGCCCGCCCTGCTAAAACCCAAAGAGACCTTCTTAGATATTAATATAATATGCTAGTTAGGGAGGGTATGAAATAGGTATTGTTAACCCTTATTCATTACAGCATCTTAGTATGCTGTCACCATTTGCCTTTTATGGACTAGTAACTATGCTAATAACTTTGCTTCTGATAATATGTTTCCTTGTATTATCTAAGATACTGCGTTTGAGAAAACGGCATTAGTAAATAAATATTTCAAATGTGCACGTGTCCTCATTTACTCCACGTTCTGGTTTGAAATGATTATATAACGAAAGAGTGTTCATGTGTTCCACGATGCCTGAGGTATTGTAAGTTCATGTTCTGGTTTGTCTAAACATTGGGAGCTTGTTATGACCAATGAGACACTGTAGCTAGCTCGGTAAGGGGATTTTGGGTACTGAGGTGAGTTTTGGGCCACCCTAATTCACCTGCGACAGTGTCACCCGAACCCCTGGCCGCTTCGCGTGAGCGTCGGGGGGGGGGGGTCGGAAGAGCGGTATCGTCTCTTCGACTTCTTGTGCCTCTAACCTGAGGACTTGGAGCCCGACGAGTGGTGTCGACTTGCCGAGCTGTGATGACTGTGGCCCCGCGACCGGTCCCTCGACCTCCTTCCTGGACCGGGACCGTGAACGGCGCGGGGCCGACTGCCAGAGCTCGAGGCGCTTACGCGACTGCTTCCGCCTAGCCTCCGACGTCAAGGCCCGGCAGTCGGGCACGACTTGTCATCGGCCCCAAGGCAATAGAGGCACCGACGGTGGGGGTCGGTAACCGACATCAGGCGGTTACAGTCGGCACAGGGTTTGAACCCGAGCATCTCTATCGACACAGAGAGTCGGAAAAGGATCCAAAAGAGATCGAAAAAGTTAGTCAAAAATTTACTAAGAAGTACTGCTTTTTCCGGATCTGCTCTTGCTGGTGCGGAAAAAAAAAAGAACTGTCGTCAGCGCGCAAGGGCAGCGTCTAAGTACTCCAACGACGTCATCCCAGCACCGACGACTGACGCGGAGCCGCAGACGACGCCTACCGACACGCAGGGGTATTGCTACGCAAACCTTTCCGGATCCAGTCTGACGCCTGGGGAAATTCTAAGGTAAGGAATCTAACACTAACCTGTTTCTTTCAAATACTGGCTTACAGCCAGGCACTCACCAGGGGCGCCCAGGTGGCTATAATCCGGATCATGATGTGACGCCGTACTTGCCCTCACCTCTGGAGGAAGTGGAAGTAGTTAGCACACTGAGGCAGAAGCGGCCGTGGCGGGGGACTCAAATCGAGTCAGGGAGTCCTCGCCTTAGTGTGCTGCACTGCTGTCTCTGTAGTAAATGGCTGGGCTGCTCAGCAGCTGTGTGCGTGGGTTTTTGGTAGTGCTCCCAGCTGAGCATGCTGCTTGCACCATGTTGCGGCAGCATAATGGATCCCCTGGGCAGCCTACACCCTCTGAGGTTCACCTGAGCCCGGGCGCTGGTGGCAGATGAATCACTCGCTGTCATGAGCCTGCTGCTCAACTTTGAGAAAACTGAAATGCTAAGTAAAATGATTTAATTTTTTAGATAACTAATTAATGTACTAGGAGCTGAATAATCGTAGCTGAAACTGAGCTTTTACAATAATTGAAACATACACAGTGAGGCCAGGGATTTACAGGTCAGGCGTGCCCCGTCTGGCCTAGGTCCGTCAGAGTGTACACTGGGCATGGGTAATCCATGGGTGGAGGGGGGTGGGGGCCGTCTTGCCTGCAGTTTTCCTGTGACGTGTGCGACACCGCTGGCCACTAAAGGGGTGCCCATTTGATGGGCAGCAACATCACACAGTTGGCAGATTGCCCCCGGGTAGGCATAATGGGGTGCAGCAGCTTTGTTTTTCTTTGCAGGGGCCGCCAACAGCAGACAAGTGGTGCTTAATGTGCTGTCTAAGCCCTTACATTAGTGTGGGGCGGGTCATGATGCAGGGTGTTGGTTTGTAGCCTGCTGGGCCATTGCCCTCCTAAGCTCCCACGCCAGGCTGGCCACATATTGTTGGCAAAAACATTACCTTCGCAGCTCCTGCCCCCCCTCCCCCTACCCCCAATTACCGTGGCTTTGGGAACGAGGGCACAGTGTTTGTCTTTTTTGGTCGGCAGTCCGCTCAAGTCTTTAAATGCGACCTTGATAAGCCCAGGCTGTCAACAGCTCCAGTTGAAGCTCCTGCCATCCCCCATCCCAGAAAGAAGTTTGGCTGCACTATACCTGGGAGACAGCCCAGGCCAGCGTGAGATTGTGGCCAGACACCAGCAACTATTTGGTAGGCAGCAGTGGTAAATGTACAGGGCAATGGCTGGTGACAACTAAGTACTTCAGAGATCGGAAAACTGTGGTCATTAAATTTGGGTAATGTGTATCAATTGCAACACTAAAATACCGAACTAGTGTAAAAAATTTTTACAACAAAATTAATTTCTAACTTGCAGACCAAAGTGTATATGCAGGACGACACTGAGATAAGACAGCTGTTATTTGGTATAGATTACCAGCTGCATTTTATTAAATACATTACAGGAAGGTATGGTACGGTAGGAAAGGGTGCAGGGCAACTTCAAAAATCACATAGTACCCCAGGCAGGTGTGAGTGGTGTATTTAATCCAGGTACTACACTGCATTTACTAAAACGAGATTTTCGTTTTTGTATCATACATTTTCTTAATCCACTGCTCCTTATAAAGTGCAACTAATGAGATGTGAATATCACTCAAAGATGACTTGAAAACATAGAAATGTTACTCATGCACACTGAAAACTTGGCATCTATGTTTGGGTTGTGCTGGTGAAGTTCGGGGGACTCTGGTCAGTGGGGACGGAGATAGTGTCACTCATAGTCGTTGAAATGTCACTCATAATTACACTGAAATTATGAAAACGTCACACATAGCAACCTGAAACCTTGGCAGCAATGCCAACTAGAAATCAATCTCGCCCAACAACAGTTAATATTGAATGGAAGATTTTCTTTATGTCGTGAAAAATTAAAGAGGGCCACAGTAGGGACTATGAAATTGTATTTGTGGCAAGTATTAAAACAAGAGACTTCATCAGGGCACCAATATTTTAATACCTCACTATGCAACCTAGAGGCATCAATAGGTTGTGGGGGGGGGGGGGCATATCTCCCACATACGTGATTAGCAAAGGTATTGGTCAAGCAAGCGAAAAGTTTATCTGCGGATTTAGACTTCTGCCTTGGCAAGAAGTTGCATGAGGAACTGGTAGTAAATCCCTTGAGTATGCCAATCTACCCGAAACAGCCACTGGAAACAGCCCTGACATTAACTCTTTAGGCTAAGATTTGGGTTGAGTCCTCTGAAGGCATACAGGTTTGGAGATTCACTGGCACCACGGATAGCCAATGCAGATTATACCACTCCTCCTAAAGTCCTTAATCAAAATAGTTTGTATCTGTAAGGAACTGCAAACTCCAAGAAAATTTTGGCTGCATCCCATGTTTAGAACTCTTCGCATTAGAATATGCAGGGGAGCTGTCTTTTTGTGCCTTAAGGGCTAATTCGCCCAACTATCTGATTTATATTTAAAGTTTACGAAGGTGGCAATCAAGGAACTGAACAGAGTTAAAATGTAGTAGTAGCTGTACTTTAGATATTAAAGTAGATGTCAACTCTTTTTATCTATAAATTAAAATATTTTTCAGCTGTCTTCTCTGAAGATAGATGAACTAATGTTGGAACATTGGAATGTTGAGCACTCCATTGTAGACAATGGAGCGCTCCGGGCTTCTACTGGCTGGTAGAAGCCCAGAGAGCAACATTTCAGAGTTGTTTTCCTTTTACAGCTACTGCTGTGAACAAAGGATTTTCAGAGCACGAAGGGGTTTTAAATCCCCTCAGGCTCAGAGAGGCCTTTGTTTTTACTAATTAGAACATTCTGCTCTCTAGAGGCGAACTGCTCTAACAGCCTTATAGTCCTCCTAGCAGGCTCTATCGGCCATTAAAGGCCCACTCCCTTGTTAAAGGCCCTCACCTTTATATGGATCCCTGCGTATTGGTTCAAACAGCTACAGACAATGGTGACGGAATTCCTATGGGGGGCAGGTAGGAGGAGAGTGGCTTTGACAAACTTAATGAGGCCCAAGATGGAGTGGACATGCGGTGCCGGATTTTGAATACTATTATATAGCAGCTCAACTGCAATGGCTGATGAAATGGGTGTCCAGCTAACTTCGGGGAACAATACCAAGAGGCGATGGATGCCCGCTCTGGATCTCCTTTCCAGAATAGTATTGAAACTAACTATATCAGAGAGAGAATTGATTGCGGAAGCACTTCCGGCCCACAAATGCTGGATCAGGAGGTTGCAAAGAGCTAAAGTGAGGCACCCGTATGCGCCAGATATACCATTAAAATATTGCATGGCACTGCCTCAGAGCGTACTGGAGGAAGCCATGAGCACGGGAAGAAGCCGGTGTGCTCATCATAGGGCAACTGTATCAAGACGGCATTCACAGACTTTAGCGAGAAAATGGAATACCAAGGGCGATTTCTTGCTTCATGCGGCCTTAACTGCAGCAATACGTAAGCATTGGGGGATGAGCCTAACTAAACCTGGATTAAATGAGGGTTGTCAATATGTGGTAAAGGCAGCAGGGAAGGTTAAGGCGGTCACCTGCTTGTAAAGGAAACGGAGTCCTGCAGTACTTCTTCCACTTAGTGAACTACAACAGAAATGGGAAGGGGACATAGGAGAACCCTTGGAGGATAAAACATGGGGAGAGTTAACGGAGAGGGTCAGTAAGGTCACTAGAAATGCCTTATTTCAGCAGGTACATTTTTACATATTCCACAGGGCGAATCTTACCCCCAGGCGCATAAACAAGTATTTTAACACGGCCATGGACATATGTCCCCGGTGTGGCGAAGTAGGAGCGGAGTGCCTCCATATGTTCTGGAGTTGCCCGGAAATAGAGAATTATTGGCGATAGATGACAGAACATTTAGCGGAAATAACTGAGAAATAAGTGACTAAGACAGCAGGTTTATGCCTGCTACACAGATTCCCACATACGCCTAAGAACGAGATCACCAGCAAAGTTCAAGATCAAGGCCCAGTACTAGCAAAACGAGATATCACAAGTCATTGGAAAGCAAGGGAGTCCCAGCATACCTAGATGGAGAAGAGAATTTGAGCGTTGGGCAGGCAGCGAAGGAACGGTCCGCTTACAAAATGCTAGGAGAAATGGGAGTGAGAAGGCACTAGAAGCAGCAAGGGCATGGAAAGCTTTAGCACTGCAATTGAAGCTGCTCAATGACATCTCAGAAGAGTGAGACCGAGAATAGTCGGGCGGATGGGTGATTTCATGCATTACAATGCAAAGGTGGAGAGACGGGAAGACTGTGGAATGTGTTCCCAGCGGAAGCCTAAGTGGGACTATCAAAGTTCAAATGGTTTAGACTGGAGCAACTGGACGATATCGCAAAGAGGGATACGGGTGCTTAATAACTCAAGATACGCCTGGGGGGAGGGAAGGGGGATAGAGGGCGGGGGAAATTATTGTTTAGAGGTGGGAGGGGGGTTACATTACTTATTGCCTTGTTTGTAGGCATGTGCTCATCCAACATCTAATACTAAAGCTCCTGAAGTGATGGAGCCAGAGAATGGACATTCACAAAGTAATCTCGAACTGTATGTATATCAGAGATGTATTTCCGTCGGCTAGCCATGTGGAGCCAGCACATATTTTGTACGATGCCTCATTTTTCAAATGAGCAATAAAGTTTCTTTACAAAAAAAAGGGCTTAGCCTTTAACACTGGAGCGGGCCTTTAATGGCCAGTAGAGCCCGCTAGGTCGGGCTCTAATACTATATTATGCTATGTGGGGTGTTCTTTTAAATGTATTGTCTAGTAATTATTTTAATTAGTAATGTAAATGGAATTTCATAAGGGCTGTAAATATACGAACAATTAACTGAATATTTATCCGACTATGTTGAAATGTTAAGAAAGCAAAGGCAGCAATATTCTGCTCACTCTATTTTGAGGTCAGTGTATGGTAGAAATTTGGAAGGAGGTTTTATAAGAAGGACTAATTTTAGGAAGAGTTCTGTTCAAATGTAGAAAATACTTTTGCGACTGTGTGCTTATCTGACATACTCTAGGGAAAGTTGTCGGATGAGAGATAACACGTTAAAGTCAAAGACTGCTCTCCCATGCAGATTACTAAACAAAGACAATTTTCTTGCGCAAAGGTTTTGAGAGGCGTTGTAGCAGAAAAGTTTAAAAATGGTTGATGATAATCCCAGCATGTAACATGTTTTAGATGGATTTTGTTTTTCATGTATTTTGAGTTTTGATTAGTATTGTAGAATATCCCAAAAAGACCATGTGAGATCCCTGTTTTACAATACACTGCCAATGGGTTTAAACATTAAAAGAGGTAAGAGACTAACAATCTAATGCTTATAGATCTCTTCTAGATGTAATGACTTGTGTTCGGTTAACATGGTATTCTGTGGATGCATGACAAATCACATATAAAATATAGAATAACATGAATACAGTGAAACTGGTCTTGCATGATGCTTCAAATGTGAAAAATCTTCTATAAAACATTTATTTGTTTTTGGTAAAGTGATTTTTGGGTTAAGTACCTCAATTCCCATTTTGCAGACTCCAATCATTGATCCAAGCACATTCACTAGCACCAGATGATGCTTTTTATTTCTGCTGTGCTGTGTTGTGTTTACAGCTCCAAATCCTTCTAGTTTTCTCCAATGGTATAGTTTATTTGATGATGCTTTTGGAGTCTGTGCTCTTGATAGCATGTGGAAAGGCTGACGTTCGATATGATCGATAATGGAGTACTGTCATAATTCCGTATTAACTGGACTTGACAGAGTCATACACGATTATGAGTATTTATAGTTGCTAATCCCCATGAGAAAATATTCAAGCGTCCTCTCATGCAAAGAGGACTACAGAAGCACCAACCAGTGCTATAACAAGTCCACAATCTAGCGCAGTGGGCACTCTGATCTTTGCAGACGGGGAAGGGGATCATTAATACACTATTTTGGGTCTCTAGTGCTGTATGGCATTTGTTAAAGGAGTGAGTGGGATCAGATCATGGCCATCTCGTATAAAGCCGAAGAATAATGTTGCCCCTCACCAAAATGTAGGGGGGCGTTCCCCTATCCCTGGTAAAACTTGGGGATTGCTCCCATTGATCTGGAACACACTAGTTTTGGGGAACTTTTGTTTGCACATCAGAACCAGAGATAACTATTATGAAGACTTACGAAACAAGTTCTTATGCCAGAAAAGGTTCTCGAGGCCTACTGCAGTATGGAGGTTATGAGCAAAATGGCTATTCCTGGGAGCATAGGGGAGAGTAGGTCAATCCAAGGCTCATTTCATCCGCAATGGAAGAGGGGACAACTAGACAGTTGTGTAGATTAAGGCTTGCTCCTCTTATTGTATTGCAGAGTCCGGCAACTTAAGCTTCGGCAGATCTAGTTTCCCATTAAAATACAACACAAACACTTTTAGTTTGAGCGAGACTGAAAAATGAAAAACGATTTCTGATGGCTCCTGGAGAATAAATCTGCCTCAGATTTATAGATGCACCGTTAATTCGACAGTATGAATGGCCTACTTTATTTGGGTTTATTGCACAGTCCCAAAGGCCTGAACTGTGCCCCACGAGTGTCTTGAAGGAGGTGTATATTTTACCCTTTATTGGTAATGATGTTCTATCAATTCTATCCAACTAAAAATTAGGGAAAGCTAAAGGAGCGATCTCATGGGTATCAAAAGATCGACCGATTAACATGTTAAAACATCATACAATTAATCACTCAACATTGCAGAATTTATGTAACTAAAACGCTTTTTAAAAATAATAAAACTCTCACGGCCACCAGACACTGTTGGAGGAATACTTATAAAAGGTGTCTAAGGATAAACCTAAGGTATTTACATCTAAGCTTTAACAACCTAAAATTCTATATGAACCCCATTCTCACACAAAGTACAGATTAACTGAAAATCTCTAACCCGTCATTTATTCTGCAATTTGGGTTTGGAATAGTAACATTTAAAAACAAAAAAAAGACAATTGATTATTATGCGTATCCACATATATTTCTACTTTGGCCAGTATCAGGTTCCTGCTTTATGCAATCATAATTCAATCGCCCAAGCACAGGTGGTCAAGATTGGTTAGAGGATGTGCTCCCCTGAAAATGCATACAGTCTCATTCAGTAAGACTGAAATTCATACTGAGGTATACAAAGGCAATACATCACACCCGCTAGCAAACTACTACCAAATATTCCTCAGCAATTCAGTGGGGGCGGAGGGGGGGGGGGATAGTCAGGTAAGGAGTACAAAAAAGAATCCAAGAAACAACTGGTAATTGGGTGGAAAATGGGAATTCCTAGGTTTTGCACGGTCAGATGGGATGCTGTTCCTCTTGGAAGGCTGCTGCAAGGATATGGAACACCTTATCTGCCCACACTGCTAAGCTTGATGCTTTTGTGGTGTTTAAAAAATCCCTGAAAACACGGCTTTTTTGCTCCTAAGTTGTGGTGCCAGGTCTGTATTATCGAGTCCTGCTTGGCTTAGTACTTAGATACCATTGTGCTTCATGCGCTTTATAAATGTTCATTTAATTTCATTTCACACCACTGCAATATGTACCCAACAGAACTGATCTTTTGCTTGTACTTAGATATTCGGAAATACTGTACCTATGGTGGAGAAGCTATTTATCTTTCCTTTTCTGATCTCGAGGCAGCCTTCAATCAAGTGCTTGAGTAAAAATGCAAAAAAAAACTAAATGAAGAGTATCGACCCAGGATCAGTAAGAGAACACTAAGTGCAGAGCCTGGAGGAAAAAGGAAAATAAGTGCTCTTTCCTGTAGAAAGGGGTCAGCAAGGGTTCAGCTCGAAACTCCACGTTAATGTCTGTATAAAAGACACATAGGAAGCATTGTTCTGTTCTCAAACCAACCAATTAATCTATCTGGTATGGTGTTTCCCTTGCTCTTTTATGCTCACACCACCATTATGGTGAGGACCGATATCTGGGTGGTAAAACTCCTTGCAGGATTCAGAGCCATTAGTAACTTGACAGAACTGCTAATCAGTGTTGTCTAGTGTACAATACACGATGCAAGATGACAAGATGTGAAGAAAATTCAGATTGGTACTGAAGCTAGAGAACTCAAGCAGGCCAACTGTTTTCATTAACCAGTTGGCTGCTGCCGTCGGCCATTGGCCGACGGCAGCACTACCTCGCTGGTGCTGCCGTCGGCCAATGGCCGACGCGACGCGCCCCTTTTTTAGAACGGCCGCAAAAAAGCGGAAGCAGCCAACGGGTTAATTCAGTAACTGATTGCAGACAATTGGAACGGCTAGGGCAGATTCCAAGATAAAAATAATCACTTTCCGCTACTCCGCGACATAGAAGCATTTTTTTTTTCAGACATATTGTGTTAATTTTAACGATACACCCAAAGCTATTTTCATTATTACATCTGTTATCAACACACAGGTCATGTAGTCTATTCCTCATAAAAGTACAGCATATAATCATGTATACATGCATTGTGGCTACCGTACATTTAGCCAGCGATATTGACCATATCTTAACATGAGCTGTGTTAGAATTTCGTCATTGGTAAGGCCCTCCCGCCCCCTTCCCTCAATGAGTAACAATTTAATAGCATCCCACCCCCCCGCCCACATTCCCCCAGACTCATTCCATCTGTTAACGCAAGTTTCCTAGTCAATGTGCCCGAGCTATGTAAAACAGTAATGTCTGAGGGATTCGTTAAATTCCCACCCTCTTTATTTCAATTCTGCAGTCGGATCGCTCCTTGTCTGCACCTGTACAGTCATTATACAACATAGGAATGTGGACCCCATTCTAATCCGTTGGAAGTTCCGTGGCTATAAACCCCTCTAGTAATGCGTTCCATTCTAGCGAAGCAGGAGTCTTTCTTAGTCCCCTGTTTTCTTCCCTTTTTATCTCCATACCTTCGGCTCTAAACCATTTTTTTAACAGATTTTATTGGGTTTTGTTCCATACAGCATACAAATTCATATGCCCTCATGCTTCCTACGCTCCCAATACAGTTCCCCTTGTTTACATTCCCGGTAACGGGCTAGGATGTGAGCAAAGTCAAATATACAAAACCCCAGTAAAGGATTAGCCCCAAAAACTCCCTGTCTAGTTTCTTAAGGAATTCCCCCATGATTCGGCTCTACCCCATCTGATAACTTCTTCGAGCCAACCCTGTATTGTCGGGCCTTAGTAGCCTTCCAACTCATTGTGATTGATCTTTCGGCCAGGATCAGTGCCAGGTTGGCAAACCGATTTTGCACTCTCTCACATTTGGGGCCTAATATACAATATTTAAAATATCTCCATTCGTCCCCGGAGCTATTTTATGCAGTATTTTTTGTACCGTTACCCAGAAGTGGGATAAACGTGGGCAAGCCCACAGCATATGCAATAAATCCGCGTGTGGAGCATGGCAGCAGGGGCATGTGTCCATCACGGCGGGAAACATTTTATTTAGTTTATCGGGAGTCAAATAAGCCCGATGTACCACAATGGATTGGATAAGTTTAAACTTAGTATTGAGAGATATCTTCCTCGGGTATTCAAGTATTACCCCTCATTCCTTATCCGTCAGTTCTCGTCCTATGTCCCCGGTCCATTTGTCTTTAAGCGCCCATAGGGAGGTGGCAGCATGCATTCGTATCCCCCTGTGCAACCATTTAGTTAGGTGTCTCCCAATGCCCATTAGGTATTTAAGCCCAACTTTGAGTATGCCAGAGTGCAGTGCCAATGAAGTCTATGAACCCAAGTGCACTGCCATTTATTTTTATGGGAATAAGCGAACCGCAGCTTGCCAAGTCTGGAACCGGACTAAGGAAGTGATGGATATTGAGTCAGGGCCCTAGGTGCCATCTAGCTGGTCTCTTCCCTGGCTAAACAAAAAAACGACTTGTCCGTTCCAAGCCAAAACTGCAATGCTATGTCACTGGAAATCCTCTTTTCGAAACTGGGCCCAAGGGACACAGTCGATACTGTTAGCCTTCATTTTGTCAGGGAAGAAAGTACGATTTCATTCCAATTGAAAACCAACTGCCACTTACTTTTAAATTCCATTTGTTAAGTGTTTTAGTTCATATGGCTCAGGGTAATAAAGTTATATTAACTTGTAAGTGAATTATCCCACTGATTTTGGTGATTCTTTGTCCAGTTAGCCTGGATGAATTTGTCAAACACATGATTCTCTTTTACTTATATTAGGTTTAACTCTTAGTTACATAGAGCAAGTCACTTGTAAAGGTTTTTCAGAAAGGCTTATTAGGCCACTCATATTTCAGGGACTCACCCCATCCTACTTAAAGCACTGATCTGAATGGAATATAGGGTGCACTAATATCTCCTAATCCATGATAAAAAATATGTTTTATGTCTCCCCTCGATCACCTGCAGTCAACAAACGATAATGAGCTTGCATCCATCAATCTCATCCTCTTTTGGCCCAAACAATTACAGGAGCCATCACAGATAGAACTACTGATAAGTACTTGAAGAACTCTCTCAGAAACAGTGCTATTAGAGGTCAATAATTTATCAATAACAGTGTTACTAATTATTCTAGACTCGGAATTGTGGTATGATGCTACTAAGATCTAGAAGTCACCTCCAGATCAAAATGGCTAAAGTCTTACCTACAAGATCGCTGCAAGGCAATGGCTCTGCCCCCGTTCTGTTCTAGTTTCAGAACTACTCAAAATGAAGTTCCACGGGGCTCTGCACTGAGTCCTATCTTTAATGTCTACATTAAACCACGGATATCTCTTATTAAAACCTATAAGATCACGGTTATTAATTAAGCAGACCATGCTCAACTGATTCTATCGCTTAACAATCAGTCTGATGTGATCAGCAATTTTCAGACCTGCAAAATGGACATTTCAAAATGGATGAGTGTAAATCCACTTAAACTAAGTGAAGGTAAAACAGAGCTCCTTTATTGTTTCTCTGGTAGAGTGCTGGTACTTTTGCCGTCCAACTTTTGGCCACAGTCTGCAGAGACTCCTCTTGATGCCTCCGGGAAGGTCCAGAATCTTGGAGTTAAGGCTGAATGAACACCTTTCACTTGAAAAACATGTTAATGGATAAGTTGGGGTCTGCTTTGCTTCTTTGGAGCCTCAGAAAGCTCTTTCCAATGTTACCTGCCCATGAAAAATCTTTAATTGCCAGGTGTGTAGTGCTCAGTAGGCTGGACTATTGCAATGCCATTCATCTAAGAAATTGGACAGAGTTCAGATTGCTACAGCCAAACTGACATTAAATAGATCACAGAGCTCCTCTCATTCCAGTGCTCCTAGGGTTCTTCACCGGTTGCCCTTTAAACAGAGGATCCTTTTTAAATCGCTTTGTATTGTTTTGAAAGCCCTTCAGAATAAGGGTCCAAAACTATTGCAGACCAAACCGAGGAAATACACTCCAGGAAGGTTTCTATGCTCAGCCACAGCCGATCTTGTACAAGAATGTAGATTCAGTAGGGTGCGTCAAGGAGGGCGTGCATTTTCAATTAAAACTGCGCAGACATGGAATAAGTTACTACCTCCTTTAAGATCCCAGACTGATCTGTGTAAGTTTATGGAAAGCCCTCAAGACCTGGCTTTTTCTTAAATAATACTGACCAGAACAACAGCTACTCCTTCCGCATTGCTGCTTCTCGTTCCCTCTGTCTTTTGTCTGGACTGTAGCACTCTTCGCGCCAGAATATCAGTCTGGTCAGAGTGCGCTTTATAAATACACCAAACAATACAATAAAATAGCTCTGGCTTACTTTGTACCATAGTTTTGTGCACCTGTGACCTACCTTTGACTAGTAAGGGCTCCATTTATTTTAGTACAAGTTCAGGCGAGGCAAGCTCTTGTCTGACTATCAGGAACCATAGTCTAGTATGTGGACAAGTGGCGCTGGTGTTATTCATTCTGTTTTACCAGGGTGCTATACATCTATGCAACAATGCCCACAATGAGCATGCATTGTTGCCAGGAGTACATAGACTAAGTATCCGTAATAAGATGCATTTCAAAATAAAAGCAATAAAGAGGAGATCAAGATCTTAATGTTAATTTTTGTTGATTTCTATTAAGTGCGTTTGGTTACCTAATATGTATCGCAGGCATTAGATTTTCACATGTTAGTCACATAAGCTGTCACAGGTTAGCTGGGGTGCTAGGTTCGTCATATCATCTAAACGCTTCAAACCCTGATGGTAGACTCCATGAGAAGGGTGGAGTTTGCTGCTCGGATCAAGCGAGCCCTCATCCCATCCCACACACTTTCCACAAATGAGAAAGAGTTGCAGTCCTCGTCTGAATAACTGATAGAGTCTGGCATTGTGTATGGAGCCACCAAGCATGTGCGAGAGCCTTCATTCAGCAGATTGTGAAAATGGAATAAAACATTTTTAAAATGTCTTTCAACTTGTTTAGTCTTTTTTTTTTTTACTTTAAGTTATCAGCAATTGTGGCTTGTGAAAGCTTTGCAATATTCCTTGTAATTTTATGCGTGTTTAAACAAAGGATCACATTGATTTAAAACGAGAAAAAAGCTCTTCAAACAGTGAAAAGACTTTAAAATGTAAAAAAAAAGTAGACCAACTAATCAAACGGTTTCAAACTAATCGTGATTGTTAGCAGCTTTTTAATGAAGGCACAAAGGAAAAACACCCATATATGAATCAAGAAGTAATTGATTTTTCTTTCTTCTGGGAACTATTATTTCAAGGTAACCTCCACAATAATAACCTTCCCTTATGCACTGTATGCCCCGCCCCGTGACACTGCATTCTATAACTCTACTCATTATCTCTTTTTCTGCACTCCTCACTAAACCCCTGCACAACGTTCCTTTGTTTTTTTTCTAGATATGTACCCAAGAAGTTAGATCCAGCATGCTGGAGAGCCAGTTGAAGCTCAACGTTTGCTTCCTTTCCTTAATAACAAAAAAGGTAAATAAATATTATTTTAAAAAATAGCAATCATGGTATATTTAAAACAAATCCATTTATCGCATCGATTTTGTAAGCACAATGCTGCATTTCATAGGTTACACAGATTTAAAACGCAGAATTGTGTGCATGTCCTTCACATACATGTGACCTTACATAAGTAAGCATGTAGGCACAGTGCCAATGAAGTTTGAGCAATCTGCCTTAACAACAGTGCATCGCAGGAAGCCGACAGTTGCTAAGTGAGATAACAAAATCTCACATATGATTATACGCACAAGGCGCTATAGGATTACTTAAACATTGCAGGGAATGCCATCTTGCATTCTAGGAAACTGAAATAATGTCTGGATGGGGGGCATGCAATCACTTATAACTCGGTACTACACAAGAGCTCTAGTTCACAAGCACACAAGAAAACATAAATCACAGCAACAGCAGAAGCAAATCAACTGGAAGCCCGAAAGTAAAGAACTATGTAGGTTGAAGCAGGTTAAGGCTGAGTGGGCTGTTGCTAGGCAAATCCCGGAGTGCTTAACACTACAGGAGCATGACTCACCTGCACGCAATGGAAAACGCTTGCTTATCTTATTGGCAAAGTAGAAAATGTGTCCTGTCTGCGTTCCACATTGCGGGTGCATTGTCTTCTGTGAAGCGAACCACAATTTCTGCCATTTTGGGAAGCAGCCCTTTTCAATGCTTTCTGGGCTTAATTGGGTAAAAATACCTTCGCCAATGAACATATGTCTCTACAAGGGCAAATGCAGTGCAGGAGTAGAACTGACTAGATTTTAGGATACAGAAACAATATAGCCTGGTGATGCCAAATTGTCACTGTGATAATCTGGATTTTTGGTTGACTGGGGTGTGAGTCCTGGTCAAGCAGCAACCACAACCCTGATCAGGGTGAGGCACAAGCGAACCCTAAATTAACCTGTACTCAGCCCCTCTGGTAGCGTGGCACAGAGCAGTCGGACTTAACTTAGAGGCAATGTGTAAAGTATCTGTGCAACACTTTAAACAGTAATAAAGTGAAAACACCACACAAAAGGCATCCCACACCAAGTTAGAAAAATAGAGTAAAATGTAATAAATAAAATTAGACCACAACAAAAATCCAATCAGTAGAACTGCAGATATTCAATTTGAAAGATTTTAGTGCAAATAGCACCAAAAAATGCACAAAGCGACAACTGTGGATATCTGGTCATGCCGAAAAGTACAAAGTCACAAGTTCAGACCAACAATGATGGAGTCCGGCTGGCTACAAGGACCCAGTTATGTCCGCTAAACAGAGAAGCTTACATCCTGGTTTCATAAGTGTTGCGGGGATCTGTGTCCCAGATGGGTCATGCAGTCGAAGCGATGCTTTGGTTCTGAGATGCCGAAAGGCTGCGATGTGCGGCCCGAGTTAGAGGATCCTGTCAATGGGGCTTGCAATGGGACATCCGGTGTCAGAGATGCGGCACACAATCGGGGAGATCTGTCGGTTCTGAAGACCTGCAAATCAGAATCTGTTGTTGTGGAGTCACTTGTCGATGTTGCAGTCGACGAGGGATGTGAGGGCCTGCACCGAGGATGCGTCACCTAGTTGGGGGGATCCGGCGGATCCGAAGAGCTGCAATGCAACGTGGGTCACTGTGACAGGTCCTATCCATGCAGCAGAGTCAATGCTGGGGTTCTGCTGGGATTTACGTAGTGCAGCAGATGAGATGCATCGGTTCTGATGGATCCACAGAAGCTGGCAGAGCACCTTAAGCACACTTCCAAGGGTCCAGGACTGGGGTGGCACCAGTTAGCAGGGTAGACTCACAGATGGCAGAGTCCAGGTGCAGATGCAAAGTTGTTAGAAGCCTGTTGTGTCCCTTTAGGCTTCAGATCATGAGCGAGGCAACAAGCCCTTGGAATCACTATGAGTTCTGGGTTCAAGAGATGCAGGTCCAGTCCTTTACACCCTGGCAGTAGAAAGGTCAGCAGTTCCTTCAGAGCAGCAGTCCGGCAAAGTGTCCGTCCTTGTAGCAGCACAGCACATCCCCCTTCCTGGCATTGTATCCACATGTGCAGAAATGTACTGAAGAGTTGGTGTCTGAGGTCCAGTGTTTATACACAGTTGAGCCTTTGAAGTTGGGAGAAGGTTCCAGAGGCATGCCTTTGAAGTGCTCAAGTGCCCTGTCTTTCTGGCCCTGGCTCCAGACTAACTACAGGGGATATGCAGTCCTTTGTGTGGAGACAGGACAAAGCCTATTCAAGTATAAGTGGGGTTGGGTCGAGCTCCTTTCTTACATCCAGCCAGTAACGGCTCATCCAGTCTTAAGCTACCCATTGTGTGTGACTGTATAAGGGAATATACAAAGCCCAACTGTCAGCTACACTCAGTCATGTGACTCAGACAGACTGCAGACACCAAATGCCTAAGGCAAGAAAATGTTAACTTTCTAAAAGGGTAATTTTCAGAATTGTACCCTAAAATCAGACTTCACCATACGACAGGATTTGGAATTGGGATTCCATAGGCACCGAACATGAACTGGTTACCTATTCCCATTTAGAAATTGCACTTATAAAATGTAAGAAGGTAACACCAAAGTTATCCTATGGAAGAGGTAAGCCTAGCAGTGGCAAAAAATAAATGTAAGAGTTGTTCACTACCAGGACATGTAAAACTTAAAAGTACATGTCCTACTTTTTGAATTCATTGCACCCTGCCCCCTCAGCTGTCCAGGGTCTAGAGCAGGGGTGACTTACATGTACTAAAAAGGAAAGTTTGGACCTGGTAAAAGGTCTATTCTGCCAAGTTGACATCACAATTTAAAACTGCACACACACAGGCTGCAATGGCAGGCATGAGACAAGTTTAAAGGGCTACTCAAATTGTTGGCAAAATCAGTGCTCCAGTCCACTAGTAGCATTTCATTTACAGGCATTGGGTACATTAAGTACCACTTCACTAAGTACTTATTATTGCATGAAATATGCCAATTGGATATAAGTCAGTGTTACCATGTTTCGAGGAAAGAACACAAGCACTTTAGCACTGATTAGCAGTGGTAGAGTGTGCAGAGTCCTAGGTCAACAACAAGAATTCAGGAAAAGGTCTGGGGATGACCCTGCAGAAAGGGCCAAGTCCAACAGTTAAGCTTTAGTGTAGGGATTGGGTGGTGCACATTAAGGATTTTTCAAAACAGAATTACATATTGCGAATGCAGGGATAATAAAACAAAATATGTGAGCTGAAGAAGCTTGTCAATGCTTTGTCGCGAAGTGCATTAGGCATTTCAGGATGTTTGCAACTCTGATACCAATCAATCAGACTATTTATAAACCTTTGCACCTCATGGCTTAACTCTGAAAATGGAACAGCGTGTTCAATTCAGAAAGTTATTCTCAGACGCCGGACATCGTTACTAAAAGGCACTTGGCCGTGTAACACTACAGAGTGAAGGTGTGGCAGGAATAGGTGGAAAAGAGTTTGAAAATATAAAAAGTAACCCATTCTAACAAGGCAAAAGCAAGCACTTGTAAACAAATTTGCCTGATAAGTAACAATCCTTTATTCCCAGCGTGCTCATTCCTTGGCTGAAATACTGAATTGTTACTGCATTAAGAGATCAGAGGTTATCTGGCCCAGCCACAACTGGCAGCCCTACGAATATTCAGATAGAACAAACTACAACCAGTTTCCCCACTTGATCATTAAACAGCCATTGGTGAGACATAAATAATAGTAGTTAGTTACTGTGTGATACCCAAGGTCAACTCAAGCACATGACTTTATCTGCAAGCAAGGGCACAAGCCTATCAAACTACGAGGACAGTCACTGCAGGAGGAAATAGGAGAAAGGATTTCAAGTGGTGGGGATGACAGCTGTTAATATCTGAAGCATCAGTGCCCTTAAAAGGCTTCCCAAGCTTGGAAGATTTTCACGCCTGTGGGATCCAGTTATCACATTGAATTTTAAGATTTTACACAAGGGAAGAGATTGGTGCAGGAACAAATGCTAATCTCAGATCACATGCAAACAACTTAAAGAAGATTTCCATCCTCGGCCATATGAACAAAATGTCAAGAAGGAATCATCCTCCAGAAGCCTCTCCCTGAGAAGATCAAAAGGCATTTAAATGGAAAAACACAAGCCTAAGACATCAACTTTGGGAGTGGGCTCATTGGAATACTCGGGGTTTGCTGAGGGGCTACAAGCTCAGCTCTGTTTGCTGATTGAGATTTGCAGATTTCATCTTGAGTTGTAACTAGGCGTATCTCCATTGTAAGGGGTGAACAACTCTCACTGGAAAACGTCCAATAGTTATTTTGACCTTGTAGACAGTACCATTAGGCAGTTCAGGAGAGGATTGGTTTGCAGCCCACCAGGATATTCCAGGGTAGCAGCAAGGCATATCTTAAAGATACTGATTATTTTTAGGTGGCCTTTCTTGAACTTAGAGGACCGTATAACCTCTATAACCTTTCAAACTAAGACTTTTTGATGTACAAAGCTTCAATAAATTATCCGGGATCATTCAGAGTATTTTTATTTTGGCTGTTTGAGGATGCAATGT
The DNA here is from genome assembly GCF_964261635.1 of Lissotriton helveticus. Taxonomy (NCBI): domain Eukaryota; kingdom Metazoa; phylum Chordata; class Amphibia; order Caudata; family Salamandridae; genus Lissotriton; species Lissotriton helveticus. The sequence goes on along the minus strand of NC_136063.1, from coordinate 1,122,030,202 downwards.
CTGAGAGCATACCGTTTATGTGGAGTCTGAGTTTACCAATTTAGGATATAAAACCAGATTGGAGTATCAGCTTTAAAAATGATTAAAGCCAATGCTGGATAATAAACACATGCAGGTTGTAGGCAGCAGCTGGTGGTGATGGTGGATATGTATGTATGCATTCATTCTTGGTCCGGAGAGTGGCTGTGAGAGAGAGAAGCCCTTGTCTGCCACTAGAGGGAGCTCGAGAGCTGCGAACGCCAGAACGCCACTGCCTCGAGGAAGACACAGCTGCCGCCGCTGAGCTGAGCTGAACCGAGCGGTAACAGAGCAGATTGTCAGCTGCCCAGTCTTGCCCAGTCCGCCGAGTCCCTGCCCGGTCCCTGCTCGGTCCATTGGTCATCGTTGGTCATCGGCTGTCGGCAATCGGTTTGCAGCCAGTGCTGCTTGTGCTACCTGTGCTGCCGGAGGGCAGAGGCCACCGACGGGGGCTGTTGGACTGTCGGACTGTCGGGTCCCTTTGTGCAGCGGCAGCCTTGGTCATGAAGAGGTGAGCAGAGGTCGAGGTGCAGCTGAAAGGGAGAGGCCGCTGCGGGCGGGCGGGCGCCGAGCAAGGCTGAGTGGAAACGGCAGTGCCAGAGCCTCGCCCCTCCTCTCCGCTTCTGGTATGGTCTGGTCTGGTCTGCTTCTGGACTCTGGACTTCTGGACTTCTGGTCTTTCTACAAAACTATCAGTCCATCATTTCTGAGGAGCAGCAGAAACTGCCTCTGCAGCAATAAGGACAATTAGCCACACGCCACACATGAGAGAAGCAGCAATTGCAGCAACTACAGGTGAGTGTGAGCACTGACCGCATAACACTAACCAGGTGTCAAGCGCTGCGATAACAACACCACCGTAGTTTTGTCTTACAACACCTGGCCCCCCACCTGGCCCCCACCTGCTCCACAGCTGACGACCGGCGAAAACTCAGGGGCAAATTCTCTTGAGAGCAGCGTCAGTATGTTCAGGGGAGCGTTCCATCAGTTATAGTCCTCCCAGTCCTCCCAGTCTTAGTGCAGTTGTGCAGTTGTTTTCATCTTCTGTAATTCTTGGCTGCGCTGCATTACTCCAACGAGCTCTGAGAGAGGAGGCACGGACGGAGCACAGAGAGCACGAACGCCGAATACAAACACCAGGCGGGGGCGGGCTCACCGCCAGAAACTGCCTGATACCGCGGCACAAACCAGGCCTAAAGCCGTGCTGCGTCTACAATTTATTATGCGATCTGGCAAAGTGAGAAGGGCCCCAGGAGATAAAACCAACGTCCCAAAGGGGCCTGCAAAGCGAAGGAGGATTGATAAATCTAATGATAACAAGGCTAACAACCCTCCGAGAAATCCACTAATTTCGCCAATCGCATCCTTATTTGAAAAATCTGCATCAAGAAAAGATACAGCAATGAGTTTGCGATTTCAATTTTTAAAGGATCCAGGATCAGTACTGTTTTCATCAACAGGGGACGTTGAAGGACTAACGTCCCCCTTAGCCCCTGTTAAAATATTAGCAGCGGAAGTTCAAAACGAGGTGGATGCAAGAGATGCAAGAGATGCACCCCCAGCAGAGAAATCACACCTCCATTACAGCGACACATTACCATCCATAAAAGGCCCGGATCAACAAGTCAACACAGCCAGTAAAAAAATCTCTCCTGATGCTAACAGATTAGTTACCACATCAGCAATGGTCCACTCAGCCACAGGAAATCTCAACATTACTACAATACAACCAACACCACTCTCAAAAGCAGTGGATTCAAAAGCAAGCCAGGATCATATACAAGTTATGTACTCGAGCCTTGACGAGCTCTCTCACCAATGGCCTGACCTTAGCCAGATAGATTGCCACAGCAAAGAGAAAGATCGTTCGGCCAATATAAAGCATCTTCAGGCGGAGGAAGATACTCCAGCTGAAATTAAAAGCAGCGAACCGGATCCCAGCCTGAGAAACAGCGAAAATCACGCATCTATATCAAATGAGAGAAATGTTAATCTAGCAAACACAGATACCAACAAACAGCTCAACAAAGACAATGGACCTTTGGCCCTTGCCGCGCCTCTACTACAAGCACTTCAAACATCAACAACAGCATTAATAATGCAATCCGATAAGCTGGATATTCAAATAGATTTAATGAACGTAATAGCTTCCTATATAGCTGGTATTAATACAAAATTGGATAACCTAAATAATCTGATTATTAGAGCACAAGCTAATGCCTTCCAACTTGAATCGTCATGTACCTGTGGTCCAGTACTTGATAAGTTGAGTACATTGCCTACAGTCTTAGACCAGATTCTTACGTTAAACAAGCGTTTCATCTATCCAGCCAAAGAGCTTGACCAGTCTGGCAATGGTAACACTCAGAGCTATGAACCTAAAGATGACAACCTCTCATTAGAGAACGCCAGTACAGAAGAACCCCCCAAGCTCGGAAAAATCTCAATCAACAAGGAAGCCCATAAAGTAATTAAAACTGATGTAGTTCCTACAAAGCCAACAATGACAAAGCGACAAAAGAAAAAAGAACGGAAAGCAAGGAACAAAAAAAGTGAAGTTGGTTTTCAGTCAAGCCTCAACATATATCCCATTTTTGTAAACTCTAATACAAAGGCACTAGAACAGGACAGCACTATGGAATCTTGCACAGACGAAAGGGCCAATGCTGACACGTCCACCAATACATCACGGACGACGGATAAGGCTCTCAAAGGCCAACAGCCAGCCGATAGCCTGACTAGCTCGAAACAAAAGATTGTCAAACTCCATAATATACCGCAAACAACAAACAATGGGCCAACCACAGGAAGCGAAAATACCTCTGAAAAATCATCTTACTGTGGAAAAGACATAGAATCCCATATAGATCAGAACCCTTTCCCTCATCAAGAAATCAATAAAGAAATTACTACATCGCAAGTGACCACTTCAGTTTGGTCGCATAACAACAAGTACAGTCACCAACTAGCTCCAGGACCAAAAGCAAACCTCAATTTTCTTAATCTGCAAGACGCAAACCTCCCAGCTGGAGACAATAGGGTAGTAAATGATGATATCATTCAAGTACAAACAGCCGCCCGAACAGAACCGGAGGAAAAGGGTCTTACCACTTCTACTTTTCAGGCTTCGTCTGAAACGGGAACACATAATTTAGAAGTAAAAGTTTGCCAGGATTCTCAAAGGTTGATACTCGAAACCCCGGTAGCCTTAAATCAAGGCAAACTAAGTATAAGTATAACAAATAAGGACAATAAACATATAAATGGAGAAATGAGTAAGAACACAAGGAAAGATCCAAACGAGCCTGCAGATGTTTACTGTCAACTAATTTTTACTCCCGAATATAAGACACAGGGCAGGCATGATACACTAAATAGGAGTAACATCTTGAAACTCATGGCAGAAATTAAAGAACTAAGTAACATAAAATCCACAGACCTGGAACTGGTACAATTTCAGAGAGAGTCAAAAGATATAATTAACGAGCAAACATTGACCACTTGGAAAACCCCAGGGATTGTCCAATTAATATTAGGGTGCTCAGACCGGTTTCTATCATGGGGCATACAACTATCACAACCCACTGCCCCGCGTTATCCGCTGCCGTTAAAAAAAGAAAATTGTACACGGTTTACCAGGAAATTTACAGACCTTGCAATCCAGAAACCAGTCTATTCAATATTACACAACGCCCAAGGTAGAAGCAACCTAATGTTTACTCAGGGAGTAACAGAAGAGGAAAAAGTCGAGAAATTTCAACACTCAATGAATCATTGGAAGTGGCTTCCCAGTATGCTAAACGACAAGCGGAGGTATTGACCAAATAAAGAAACGCCGAATCAACAAGCACACGGGGGAATACACATAATATCATGGAATATCGCCGGAGCAAAAAGACTGTTGGAGGAAGGACAAGCATTAGATGAGTGGGCAAACTGCGATATCATCGCTTTACAAGAAACCTGGTTGCAAGAAGATATCGCATTGGTAGGTTTCATCCATTACACTGTAGCTGCTGAAAAATCCAAAACCCATGGAAGAGCCATTGGAGGCTTAGCAGTTTACGTGTCAACCGCCTTAAATATCAATTCTGAGCAGCTTCATTCTTCGGACCCAAGCATTCAAATAATTAAATTATCAGGTCAAAAGGCAACCGACAACAAGACAACAATCCTGATTAATTATTACACTCAACCGAACTCAAAAGTCAAAAAGAAAAAAAATGTAGAGCTGTGCAACGCAATAACGGGACTTCGCTCCACTGAGCCCTCGTGGAATATAATATTAACTGGCGATTTCAATTCGAATTTGATATACTCCACTGAGGAAGACGAAATACTATCTGCAGACAACATGTACTGGAGCGTTCCACAGCAATCATGCAGCGTGTCGAGACCTCGTACGGATCTGCTCGGCTTACACCTTGTGACAGAACTAGAGTATCTAGGTATGCGCGTTTTGAATGGCAGGACCAACGAAGATCGTCCTCCGAAAAAAACTTACTACGGTCCACATTCTCATTCAACGTTGGATTACACAGTTGTAAGCCTACCATTAATTCATTTAGTAGAATCCTTCTATATTGAATACACGCCCTTGAGTGACCATGCGATGCAGCACATTAAATTTAACCTCCGTACGGAAAGATTCCAACCATCATATATACTGGAGGGCCACCTAAGCACAATTAACCAAAAGCGCATTAATTGGTCGGAAGCAAACAAAACGGTCTGGTTTTCAACAATAAAGGCCACAATGAAAGATGTGGGTGACGAGCCAAAGAATAATATCCAGGCATGGAATCTTTTTCTGGATAAATTGATGACAAAAATGAAATTACCGGGTAAACAGGCCAAAACAGTAAGGCTCCACAATAAACTACCGAAAACACTACTAGAACTAAAGAGGACCTTGCGAAGAACTCAAAAGAAGCTACAGATCCAGGACAAAGATGCGCAGCAGTGGGACACTTTATACGCGCTAAGGCGACTATATAAAAAGATGGTCTGGGAACACAAAAGGAAGGCTAACGACAATTTCTGGACTAATTTGCTGTTTAGCTCAAAGCTTTCGAATTCGAACAAATTCTGGAAAATTGTAAACGAATTAACAAGACCGCGCAATGTATTGACCTCAAATGTCCAGGAATCCGATTGGGTCACCTTTCTCTCCTCCAAGTTTAAAGCTCACCGAGCAATAGCCATCGGGAATACAGAGCTATCATCGTATCAACAAATAAGGACACTGGAAGAAGCCTACACCAGTCAATCACCAATTACTAGCCAGCCTAAATACCCAACTTCTGTCGTATTATACGGAAAAAAATCAGTTGAGGAGATAATGAAAATAATCAAGAGGGGCAAAAGTAACGGGGCCCCTGGGCCAAACGGCATACCGCAAGCTGCTTTTAAACATGCACCGGAATACTGGAGCCCATGGCTTGAGAAACTTTTTGCAGACATTCAAACATACAACCTAGTGCCTGAGAGCTGGCACGGTTCCATCACAATGCCAATATATAAGGGCGGGGAGAGATCAAACCCTGCTAACTACAGATTAATCGCCCTGCAGGACGTGGAAGCCAAATACTTTGCATCGCTATTATTAGTTGATCTGGTAAAGTGGTCAGGAGAGAGGGACTTGATCCCACTTAACCAAACAGGATTCAGAGAAGGGATCGGAACTATAACAAATATTTTATCCATCTCCATGATCGCGGAAAAATGTAAGCGCATCAAACAGGATCTGAATTTGTGCTTCATTGACCTCCAAGCAGCCTTCGATAGTGTGGACAGGAACCTATTATGGGCGAAATTAAGAGCCTGGATGATTCCTGAAAACTTACTAAGGGGTCTGCTGCTATTTTACTCCGACACCTGGACGCAAGTAAGGCTAGGAGATGGGTCACGACTATCAAAAAAAGTACGTGCAACATCTGGCTTAAAACAGGGATGCGTCCTGGCTCCGCATCTGTTTAATCTATTCATTTCGGACCTCTCAGCAATGCTAAACGGATGTAACGCCCACCCGCCAAAATTAGGCGACCTACAATTGACACATCTGGCTTACGCCGACGATATCGTCCTCATGAGTCAGACAAAGGTTGGCTTATCAAGACAGCTATCAGTTCTATCAGCTTTTCTGTCTGCAAATAATTTGGCTCTGAATTTCTCAAAATCTAAAACAATGCTAATTACCAATCGGCATATAACATCACACAATGTTTGGCTAGAAGGACAACAGCTGGAAAGGGTGACAAGTTACAAATATTTGGGATATTACATCGACGACAAGCTCACTTTAAAGGCCCAGAAAACTTATTTAACATATAGATCAAGAGCTTTAACATTTGCACTTAGTACTCTATCGAAAAAGCTGGAAGGTCCTTCCTTAAAACCTTTACTTACGGTGATTGCCAACAAAGCTCTTCCAACCCTAGCCTACGCTAGTGTAGCAATGAATGGCAAGGACTCCGTTCTCCTAAACAGTTTAATTACCAAAACTTACAAACAGGTACTACAACTGCCGAACTCTGCTTCACCAGCACAAATTCGCTTAGAGTTTGGACTAAAGAATGAAAGCTTGGGACGGCTTTACTCATGCCTAAAGGAGTGGTATTGGATCAAAATGAAAGCCGCAGCTAACAATTTGAACAAATATCTATGGCAGGAATTAGAATCTCAAAAAAAATCAGAAGCAAACAAATATCTGACAAGTGCATTGGAGATAACATGCACCGCTAATCTTTGGGACAAAAACTTGCCATTTTCATCATTCAAACTGGCACTAAATAAGGCCGCAAAACTTCACTCTCTGATTATGGACAAAGGCATTTTCTCACATCGCTCACACTCTTGGACCTTGATCAATAGTTACAGATCCTTAACCCCAGCGGCTTATCTGGACGCAACATACTCTGTCTTTATCAAAAGAAAGCTGATGGCATTGAGGTTCGGCAAATTTCCAACATTGGCCGACGAGCCAGCCTGGAAACATACAGAATCCGTCTCTTGCCGCCTCTGTGGGCATGTAAAAGAAGATCTTATTCATATAATATGTATCTGCAAACCATTGACAACAGAGCGAAGGCGCTTTCTAAGGAACATATTTCTGGCAAGGAAATTACGAACATGTAGGTCTGCAGTAATTGGCTGTCTGGACGCAACGTCACCACAAACTAATTGCAAGATCGTAAAGTTCTTGCAGATCTTTGAAAAACTTGTGAACGCAATGTAAAAACTAAGATTTTATTTTATTTTTTTTTTACTAATTTTCAGTTATTCGTTTAATTACAAGTATTAGGTTTTAAAGAGATGACTAAACTCAATGATCAAAATTTTAATTTAAGCTGAGATGATAATGGAAATGTGTTGTATCTGACTTTATTCAATGATTACATTTTAAATATGCTTAAGACCGATAATGGACATTTTTGTGTTGTTAAGGTTTTAATTAACTGAACAATAAATAAATAAAATAAAATAAAAAATGGTGGATATGTATCCTTTTCATAAGAGTTCTACTTCAGACCCTCAAAATGGCATGACGATCTGTCGTCCTGAACAATACAATACCAAAACATAGCCAGAATTCAGCACAAATAGTTGCCTTCAAGTGAAAGGAGCAGAATTTGTACAGTTGAAGGTAAGACTGGGGAGAGAGAGAGACTAGTAGCCCCACATTTTAGCCTTCAGGGCTGGAGTACTATCCAACCCATCAGCCAGTAAGTAAAAGAAATGGCGGACTTTTGCATAGATTGGACTTTCATAAATACACATCCACAGGCTAGCTTGGACGGAGTGGATGTTGCAGCCCTCTACTGTAACCTTTCCATGGCCATGCTGTAACATAAGCATCACTCTGCCTCCAATTCAATCCTAAGTGTAGAGGGTAGGATGGGAATGAAGCATCAATACACAAAAGCTTAAATGTACCTGTTATTGAGTGGAGTTCTTTTAAAGTCATGAGGTACAGATGAAACTTCCACTAGCAGATGATTGCACAAGGGGATGACACCTCAGTAGTAGGGTGAATACAATTGATCATTCCTCGAATTATGCCAGATCCACATACAATCTACCAACCAACACAACATTTAAAAAGGGCCTGGGGTGCACTCCTTGGTGGATGTTGGAAAATCCAGAGAAGTGGAGTAACTCAGTACAGAAGGAGCGTAAGCCTTTTGGACCAGCGGAGCACCCATCCATTGTGATAAACTCACAGTAGGCCAGAAAAGGGGAGATGTTTCTACTGAATAGAAGCTGGTAATTGTGGGAGAACAAATCATTGTGGCATTGAAGTGACCGAACCAGTGGAAGAAAAGGAGTTCTGAAACTCCTGCTCTTATGGTACCTTATATCCATGTATCCAGAGAAATACGCAAAAACATTATTGTGGGGTCTGAACCACTTGGAAGGGTTGATGCTGTCGAGAAGGCTAGCCCCTGAAAAAGTTATAAAAGTGGCAGTGGCGAGTGAAGTGTTGATATCCCTCCCTGTGTGGCAGCTTCCCCCATTAGTTTTTTCTTGGAGGAGGTAGTCTCAAGCATTGAGCTCTTGGCATCAAACAAGGCCCCAGGCCCTGACGGTATACCTCGGGACCATTTCCGCGATAATACAGAGGTTTGGGCTCCCTTAATGACTGAAGTCCTAAATGTGGCGGCCTCGAAGGGGACGTTGCCCTCCTGGTCCACTGCCGTCATAGTCCCCATTTTTAAAAAAGGAGACAAGGATAACCCGCAATCTTACCGTCCAATCTCCCTCATTGATGACGTAGTTAAGGTCCTGGGTCAGGTACTTTCATCTAGATTGTCCTTGTGGGCTATAGATCATCGCATTTTATCAGAGGTTCAATATGGCTTCCGGGAAGATCTGTCAACCACTGACCAATGTCTCAACTTCACCTTCTGATTTCTAAATACACAGTGGCCCAATCGGGGGCCATGTATTTAGCATTCATGGACCTTGCGTCGGCTTTCAACCGGGTTAACCGTTCCAAGCTCTGGTACATATTAACTAAGTATGGGCAAATTTTGCGGATTTGCGGTCCGCGAAAACTCGCGAAATGGCAAAAAAATCCGCTAGTTCGCGGGAAAATCTGCGAACTTGCGGATTTGCACAAATATATACTAGAGTTCTTTTCTACTGGCTAATCAGTGCTTTTCCTACACTGCAGCTGGGTAAAGGACCAGAAGAGTTGTCTCCAGTGACCATGTGTGCCTGTAACTTTGCCACCGCGCCGAAAGGCGCCGAGGTCCCTCGAGTGAGCTGGCCATCATAGTGATTGGGCTCGAGAAACTCTTGGATGCAAAGACCTCCATCAAGGATTTCATCTAATTGTAGATGGTAGATATAGGGAGGAAGCACACCTGCCTAGCCTCGACCGTGCTCACTAGTTGTTTGGGCTGATTATAATGCGGTACTGAATTTGAGCTTCAACTCGGCCACCTGCTTTATTTATATCTGTAAGTGTTTCCTGTTGAGGTTTAATTTTTGTGACAGGAGCATCATGTGAATCCTGCCTACATATTTATCCACAAAGATGCCACTGTGTTGTGCCATACCTCTACTCAACTGCAGTACTTTCTACTGGCTAATCAGTAAGTGCTAGCTCGTTGGGTAAATGTATAGTGCTTTTCCTACACTGCAGCTGCGTAAAGGACCAGAAGGGTTGTCTCCAGTAACCATGTGTGCCTGTAACTTTGCCACAGCGCCAAAAGGCGCAGAGTTTCCCTGAGTGAGCTGTCCATCCTAGTTGGGAAAGGGCGGGAAGACGATAAATCTGCCCGCGAGCGGATTTTTCGGCAATTTCGCAAGATTCGCAGATTGCGAAATTGCTGAAAATCCACAAATTCCGCGAACGGAACAGATTTTGCGCCCATACTTAATATTAACTGCCCTTGGAGTGGAACCTTGCATTGCCCATCTATTGATAACACTCCATTCCCACACAACGGCGACAGTGAGATTTTCCCATGAGGGAGACAAGTCTAACAAATTTAACTGTATACGGGGGGTGCGTCAAGGCGGCATCTTCGCTCCTTTTTTCTTCTTGGTTCATATTAATGGCCTTGAGGCAGCCCTTCTGGCCCTCCAGTCAGACTCCCCTAGAGTAGGCAGGAGAGCGTTGCCAGGTTTACTCTATGACGACGACGCAGTGCTTGTGGCCCGTAAGGGCCAGCCTGCAGGTTCTAATAGACTGCTTTGCGGCATTTATGGACAGGCTGGACCTGTCCGTGAATTACACCAAGTCCTATGTCTTAGTGGTGGGTTCCCGGGGGCTCTGGACAAAAAGCTTAAAAGCCGGCAACTATATCCTCGGTAAGGTCTCGGCCTTTCCCTATTTTGGAGTGTTACTTGATGACAAGCTGCAGTGGGAAGCTCTTTTAGAAAGGAGGCTGAGTGAGTTGAATACATCTTTGGGAGCCATCACCAGTTTTGCAAGTAGATTGGGCTCTTGAAATTGTATAAATCAAAAGGCATCTCTAGAGTTGTATACGGTAGTGAAGTTTGGGGGTACGTGTCTCCGCATATGTTACAGGTGGTGGAGACTCAAGAACAAGCTGCACCACTGAACTGTACTTAACGTCTTAGGTGAAAAGATAGTACTGTCGAAGTGTGTCAAACAAAATGGGTTTTGTGTTCAACGGGGTCCTGGTTCGGACACAACATATCAACCAAGTGGCTAAGAATATTTCTCAATAGCTTTGAAAGGCAATTTCAGCAATTCCTATTTGGTTTTTAGAAATTGCATTTATCTTGCAAAGATAAACAAACCTTGGCCACACTCAAATTAGCTTAGACCATTGTGAGAATTAGGATAGACACCAGACTATGACTGAAATCTTATACATGTGAAGCCCAACCCAAGCATTACTGGCTACCAGTAGAAACCAGAGTGGCTTTAAATAGCCTTATGTCCAAGAATATACATAGCCACGGGGCATTCAAATCAGTTTTTAAAATAAACAATACAGGGAGATGGGATGGCCTAGGTCATTCAATAATTTGAAGGAAACTTCTGTGTACAACGGTCCTAAAAACTTTCTAAAATGATAAAACGCTGACTCTGGTTCCAGTACTGTTGTACTATCACTTTATTTGTTGCTAAATTAGATTTCTTGCCTTGTTACTTTATTCATCGTATATCAAGACATCTGTGTTTATATTTATAAAAATATATGGCTGCTATTTTTTAACATGTGTTGACTATAATGTAGTTGGTCTTTTTTCTTAGTTTTGTGTTTAACTTTTATGGTCTGTCCTCAGAAGACCGAATAAAGACAACTTGGACTTGAGTTAGTCACTGGATTCTGGAATACCACCCAAACTGTAGGCAGGAATCTCCTTGGCAGAATTCAGATTCAAGCACAAGCGTCAATACTCTAAATCATGCTTCCAGCTGCATTACTTCAGAAAACAGAAAGACCAGTGTCTGCGGAAAGCTGGCCCCATAGAGAGCAGTATGACAGTACTGCATGTAAGTGGCTTAACAGCAGTGCCAGACTGGGTATTGTCACTCGCGTTTTTCAAATGTGCCCCATAAGCTGGGGCTGCTTTCATATCAGGACGGCTATCATGACCTAATCATAAGGCCATTGACCTATTCTAGTCATAGCCTTCTTCAGACTTGGGACAATTTCAACAGACGTGCAGGGCTGATGTTGGTTTCCAGTCCATCACTACATACTATATAGGCAGATAAGAAATGAACTCCAAAATCCCAAAGTACTAAAATGTATAGCCCTATGACATCGGTTTAAGAACATCAACATTAGCTACTCTTGGAGACAAGAATTTAAGTCAAGCTTGACTGACATACTTTCAAAGTCCATAGACTTCAACAACCAGCAAACATCCATTCCACACAAAACATAACCGGAGGCACCAAAAATGACAGATGCAAACCGAAATAAAACCTATTTAAATTCCACTCGGCTGTCAAAAAATATTTTTTTGGGCCTTATCCTTAATTTGAAACGTACTCCAGAGATTTTAATGGCTAGAAAAAATGTACCTGGTCCAGAAACAACTTAAAACCCTTTGTTCAATGCTCGTTTCAACGCTTAGGGTCATTCTACCCACTACTCGCCAACAGATGAAAAGCAAATTTCTGTCCTTCTCTCTGACAAACACCATCCATGATTGCCCCCTCAATTTTCATTACTATCAAACATGTATTGCATTCTTGAGAAGGATTGATTCTGCTATATTTTTATATTTCAATGTATTTCAAAGACCCCAATCTAATGTTTGTGTTAAATCTAATAAAATATGATTGCGTTGGTTGCGCACTGGTTAAATTGTATTAATTTCTTCTTTGTAGTGTGCTCCTGAGGTATCACTCTCTGAACCCTCGAGTGTGAATGTATAAAACTAAGCAGGCATCCCCTACAATTATAGGAAGACCCTCTGGGCACAACACGAAATACCTGATGGCGATTAGTTCATAAACTTTTTGTTCAATGAAGTTATTCCATATTTTGTAAATTCAAATATGAGTTTGATTCCAAAGTTGATCATAAATCACATTCTTTATGATGTATTCAAGTTGTTTTTCACACACGTAAATTGTAATTTCAATATGGCATTCCCAATGCATTTCGTGCACACCCGTGCACTTCTTCAGGGGAACTCTAAACAAAAATATATAATGACTCATGAGGATACAGTTTTCGTTTCTAGCAATTCATTAGTATATGTGATACAATGATTTAACATGCAGTCATTGATGGGTTACTGGTGTTCAGGCGTTGTTAGGTGGGATTATTCTCTAGCGAGATCAGTTATACAGTTACACACCATGTGAAATCTGAGGTTCAAAACATAAAAAGGTGAAATGGTAAAGAAATAGCGCGTTAGTCTGAAGGATTATAGTGGTAATTGGGCGAACTCGGGACTTTCGTGATTCATTAAATTTATCAAAGTGATCTGTAGTGTAAAATATAATAAATGACCTAGTTGGTCCGTTTCTTACCTGCCGGTTAGCGTTACGTGTACATGTTAGTCTTCCGCTCGTGTGGTTAAAAAGTTAGCGACTCGCTCGCGTGTTAACAAACTGTTTGGACATAGAAAGAGGACTATAGATACTGATTATGGTCGCCATCTTAAAGTGGTGTGATGTCTAAAATCGGGGGTGCTCCCAAAATAGTGGCTATACAGAGAATTAATATGATAGTGATGTGATATGTTATATTGTTCGAATAACCAATGGAGAATTAGTGTACAAATAAAGAAAATCTACGATTCTCCTTGACAATCAAATATGAACGCTATCTTTAAAAAAAAATGTTTAACTATCAAATGAAGCCTAAATTCCACTGATGGTTATAGTAGTGAATTAACAATAGAAGCATAGTAAATAATAAAAAATCGAAATGTAATGTATCGAACTTCAGTTACACGACACTAGTTACGTTTGTTTCCTTAATTCATAAGTTGATCATAAATAGCAGGCGAATTCCAATCGATCATTGAGTCCATTAGGTTTCATCGAGTCTAATAAATAAATCTACTAGTTCTCTCTCTGTAACAACATTTTGTTCATATCTCTTCCAGGTATTTTCTCTATCACTTCCAGAACAATAAATTTCAGTTGAGAAATGTTGTGATGTCTTTCGTTAAAATGTGTAGCCACTGTAGAGTTAGTTTTTTGTGTTCTGATATTGCTTTTATGTTCGGACATTCTGATCTTGATTTTTCTTGATGTCTTGCCAACATAGGCTAGTCCACATGGACATTTTAATCGATAAATCACGGGGGAGGAGCTTCGCGCGTTTCCAAGATGGACGTGTGAGCTAAGGGCTCCCGAGACCCTTTCCGCCTCCCGCAACTATCCTGTGAATAATCCTGATTTGGACGACGGGTACTTGTTATTGATGCCCTGCTGATGCCCACATTCTTTTCGAAAATCGATTTGCCCGCCGGACACCGGACTTACTGCACTTTGAACTTTGAGGCCCACATCGTATGCCAACCGGGGGCTCGAGTCCCCGAGGTACCCAGGTGGTAATCGAACAACAACGGCTGATACGCCACGCCCTCTACCCCTGGGTTACTTTCGGTTTCGTTTTCGGTCGTTGTGGTCAGCGACTTGCAGCCGATCGGCGCACCGGCTCTGTTATTGTGGCCAACCTTCAGTCAGCGTTGGATCCCTGCCCTCTCGCCTTTACGAACTTGCCACGACGGTAATCACTTGGACCAGATCCTAAAGGTCCCGTCGGAGTTTGTTGCCCATCATGGCGGGCAGGGCGGTTGTTGAGAAGCGCACCACCAGAGGCCCGTCCCGGGGAGGGGTTGCCCAATCCCAGACTATCGATCGCTTTACTCGCCCTAAGGGATCCCCGGGCGGGTCGAGTGGGGCCCTCGAGGAAACTGGTGACTGTTCTCCTGAAATTGAGGAGCCAACTTTGAAGGACGTTATGGGCGCCATTGTAGGTGTCCGGACCACCATGGGCCAGCAATATGAAACCTGGCAGCTAAGATAGACACGGTGGCGATCGAGGTCACCCTCATCAGGGCGGACTTGGGGAAAACTAATGACCGGGTCAAGTCCCTGGATATCAAGACTGCGAGTCTGACCACGGATGTCTCGGATCTTCAGACCACAGTTCGCAATCACCGGACGGCTAATGATCTGTTTGCCCGTCGGCTGGAGGATTTCGAGGGCCGGGCCAATCAATCAATCAGGAGTTTGTTAAAGCGCGACTACTCACCCGTAAGGGTCTCAAGGCGCTAGGGGTGGGGGGGGGGGTGCAGGTTCCATTCCATCAAGGAGGGAGTCTGTCAAAGAGCCAGGTTTTGAGGTTTCTTGCGAAGATGGGGAGCGATGTTGTCTGTCTGAGGTGGAGCGGAAGGGAGTTCCATGCTTTGGCCGCGAGGAAGGAGAAGGAGCGGCCTCCCGATCTGGTCTTTCTGGTGCGGGGGACCACGGCGTAGGAAAGCTGGGCTGATCGTAGAGTCCTTTGGGGTGCGTGGAATTTGAGTCGGCTGTTCAGGTATGCTGGTCCGGTGCCGTGGAGGGCCTTGTGTGCGTGGGTGAGCATCTTAAAGGTGATTCTCGCCTCGACGGGGAGCCAGTGGAGTGTGCGCAGGTGCTGGGAGATGTGGCAGTGTTTTGGCAGGTTGAGGACCAGTCTTGCGGCGGCGTTCTGGATGTTCTGTAGCTTGCGGATGAGGTTTTTGTTTATTCCGGCGTAGAGTGCGTTGCCGTAGTCGAGTCTGCTGGTGACCAGGGCGTGAGTGACTGTCTTTCGGTGTTCGAGGGGGATCCATTTGAAGGTCTTACGAAGGAGGCGGAGGGTGTGGAAGCAGGAAGATGAGGCCAGACGCAACAACGTTCGCATCGTGGGTGTTCCGGAGACCTCCGCGGACCTGCCCGTAGACGTCCTGGTGGAGGACCTCGTGTTGAAACACCTGGCACCGAAGGGCCTCAGTAAACTTTTCGCTGTGGAGCGGGCTCATCGAGTCCCTGGTGGGAAGCCGAAGTTGGGAGCCGCTCCGCGGCCCATAATAGCCAGGATTTTTAATTTCCGGGACAGAGACGCTATCCTGCAGGCCTCCCGCACAAATGGACCCACCGAATTTGAGAATGTATCGATCAGTTTTTACCCGGACTTTACTCAGGCGGTGCAGAAACAACGAATGGGCTTCATGGGAGTGAAAAGGCGCCTTAGAGATATGGGACTGAAATATGCTATGCTTTTCCCGGCCCGCCTGAGGATCGAGCATGAGGATCGTGCGTTTTTCTTTGATCGCCCTGAGGTGGCCAGTGACTGGTTAGACACTTTGCCGACGCGCCATGATGGCCCGGAGAGCTCGAGGGGTGCTGAAGGCGGTTTGGCGGAACAGGAGTAGTGAGTCTGCATCGGCGAACCTGACTTTACGGCAGTGGCTCAGAGACTGTGTTTTTATAATATGGATACCCGGGGGTGGGGGGAAATGGGGAATCTTCCTCCTCTGGGGACTTTTTCTCTCTTTTTGTAGGTTAGTTTAATGGGGCGACAGGCACACTGCAAGTTGGGGTGGCTTTTCGGTCTACCGCAGGGGTGCAGGGAGGGGGGTTTGTGTTTTGTGGGTTCACTGGGGGTGATGGGGGGGTTCTTTCTTTCTTGTTTGTATCGAGGCTGCGCTTTGTTCCATATTTGCTGCTATGTGCTTGTTTCATGGTGGGGGGGGCAGAATGTTTACTTCTGGGATGGGGGTAGGGGGCTGAGGGTGTTGAGCTGGAACGTTAACGGTCTTGGTGACAGGATAAAGCGGGGGGATAGTACTGCAGTATTTGAAGCGATCCTCCCCAGATGTGGTTTTGCTCCAGGAGACGCACTTGGTGGGTAATACGTGTCGGGCATTGAATAGGCGAGGTTACCGTTTGGTGGCCCATTCCGGCTTTACCACTGGATCGAGGGGGGCAGGTATCCTGGTTAGGAACTCCCTCCCCCTGGAGATAGATGGCACGGTGCTGGATGACAAAGGCAGCTACGCGGCTATTACGGAGAGGTGGGAGGGAAAGTTGATTTCCATATTGTCTGTCTATGTTCCGCCTGGTCTGCAGTCTACTACATTCACCGATTTGGGTGGGGTGATTCTGGGGCTGCCTGATGGTTTGCTGGTATTGGGTGGCGATTTTAATTGTGGTTAATGGAGAGAGTGACCGTAGCCCCCCCAGGCTTCTTCCCGCATCGCAGTTATAGCTGGGGAAATTTTTGGATGCTTTTGGGCTGGCAGATTGTTGGAGACAGCTGCACCCTGGACAGCTCCAATACACCTTCCACTCGGAAGCTCATGGGAGTCTCTCGAGACTCGATTATATCCTCGTGCCGGTGGTGCAGTTGGTCTCGGTACGTGAAATCAAGCATTTGGCTAGGGGGATTTCCGACCACTCCCCGCTTTGGCTTCAAATCTATGTACAGCTGGGGGTCGGATTGCCCCGATCAATCCATGGCATTTTCAGAATCCCAAAATTAGATCGGAGGTGGTCAAGTGTATGGACTTCTACTTTGCTGAAAATGAGGGATCGGTGTCCTCCCCGGTCTCCCTGTGTGAGGCCTATAAAACTGTGATCCGTGGTCAGACTGTCTTTGATCGCTGGCGAGAGGAGGCGCAAAAATGAGGGGGTGGTGAGCTTGGAAACTGAAATTGCTGGGTTGGAGGAACAGTTGGAGTCTGGGGTTACACCCGAGCGATTGCACTTTTTAGCTCTTAAGCAATCTGAATACAGGGCTTTGGTGACTGACGCGGCTGAGGCGATGAACCGTGTGCAACAGGGGCGTTTGTATGATGTGGGTGATAAAGCGGGAAAGCTGATTGCTTGGCTGGACAAACGAGACAGACTGAATCGAGTGGTGCCTGTGGTTGAGAAAGTTGACGGTACGCGAGTGGTGGACCCGATTGAGATAGTCGAGGTGTTTGCCCGGCACTTTCGGGTTGTATACGCGCCGGTCTCGAATATGCCAGAAGAGGACTCGCACTTGTTGCTTCGTGATCTCGTGCTGCCTAGTCTCTCGGAGTCGGACAGGGTGCTTATGGAGGCGGACTTTTCCACTGATGAGGTTGCACTTGCTATACGCTCCCTTCGCTCGGGGAAGGCCTCGGGTCCGAACGGTATACCAGTTGAATTATACAAGCTATGCCCGGACAAAATGGCGCCGTATCTTAGTCGGATGTTTGCGGCATCGCGAGACCTTGGGTCCCTTCCTAGGGACCAGAGGCTGGCGTCCATTGTGGTTATCCATAAAGATGGCAAGCCCCGCGAGCGCTGCTCATCGTATCGACCGATATCACTTTTGAATGCGGAACCCAAGATATTGGCGAAGCTTTTGGCAAATCGATTGGTCATGGTGATTAGCGATTTGATACACCTGGACCAGTCTGGTTTTATTCCTCGTCGGAATACTGCGCTCAATCTCCGCCGTCTTCACGGTGTCCTTGCGAGGGCGGGGTCTCTCACTGAACCGGCCATCTTGGTTTCCCTTGATGCCTCAATGGCCTTTGACACGGTCGAGTGGCCGTATTTGTGGGCTGCTCTTGCTAAATTTGGTTTCAGCCCGAAGTTCATCGCGTGGGTCAAGCTTCTGTATGAGCAGCCGTTGGCTCAGGCTGTGGTTAACGGCAGAGCCTCGGAGCCCTTTGTTCTCGGACGAGGCACGCGGCAGGGGTGTCCTCTGTCGCCGCTTCTATTTGCGCTCGCGCTTGAGCCCCTTGCCGCGTGGCTCCGCTGGGAGCCCTCACTCAAGGGTATTCGATGGTCCCCTGACTTCGAAGATCGCATATCACTATATGCCGACGACATATTACTGTACCTGACCTCCCCCCGTAAGTCACTAGGAGTCCTCTTCGACGTTTTGAATTCCTTCGGACGAAACTCCGGTTTAGTTATCAATTGGGCCAAGTCTTGTATTTTCCCACTGACTGGAGACTCGCCCTCTCTGCCCCGCACTTGACCGATACCGGTTTCTAGAGGTGGCTTTAAGTATTTGGGGATCTATATTTCACTGGACCCCATGGTGCGCTACGAGCGGAATTTGTTACCTCCGCTTGTCCGGCTTCGGTCGGACGTTGCGGCATGGTGTAGTTTACCCTTGTCCCCTTTGGGATGAGCTGCCCTGTTTAAGATGATGTCTCTTCCCCGTTTTCTGTATGCCGTCCAAAACACGCTTGATCTGGTGCCAGCTAGTTACTTTCGTGAAATCGAGGGCCTCCAGAGGAGACTAGTGTGGGCTGGACGGCCCCGCATTGCGTTGGCGAAGTTGACGTTGCCCTGGTACGATGGTGGTATAGCATTGCCTGATATTAAAAGATACTACTGAGCATCTCAGCTGAGCGCTGTGAACCATGCCATGTACGGTCCAGCTCCGAATCCTGCATTTGAGATGGATCTGTGGCTGTTGCTCGGGGGTGATTATTATAGGGCGCTCTATTCTCGAGGCGCCAGGAGTAACCCGACGGGTCCCACTGGAGTGGCAGTGCGAGTGTGGGGTAGTGCGACCACGGCTACGGGGTGGGCGGATAAATGACCAGAGCGACCCCATTGTTTGCCGCTGAGAGACTGGGGGAGCTATGGACGTCGAAGGGTTTTGATAGATGGGACCTCATTGGCATTAGTAAAGTGGGCGAGCTCTGGGCTAAAAATAGAGTTAAGACCTTTGCTGAATTGAAGCAGGAATATAATTTGAATGACACGGAGTATTTTCGCTATTTCCAGGTTCGACATGCCATTGAATCGGTTTTTCCAGCCGGATCTACTATCACGGAGTGTTCTCCCCTGGAGGACAGGGTGCTGGACGGGCATGTTCCGGACAGCACTATCTCCCTTATCTATAAAAAACTCATCAATGATCGTTCGGACCTGCTTGTTCAGCTTCGGAGTGCTTGGACTAATGATGGGCTGGAGTTGGATGATGAAGACTGGCAGGCTGCGATATCCTCTCCTAAAGAGGTCGCGATCCCGGCGCGTCTGCGACTCGTACAGCTGAAGATTCTGCCCCGAGTCTATGTCACGGGTCCACGATTGATGCATATGGGTTTTTCTGCGGATGGGCTGTGTAGGCGTGGCTGTGGTGTGCTTGCTACTTTCCTCCACATCATATGGGAATGTCCGGAAGTGGTGTCTTTTTGGACTAGAGTGCATGCGGTGATGGGTGAGGTGACGGGCGTTGAGTTGTTGCCTGAGGCCAGGCGCTGTTTGTTGAACATCTGGGAGCCGCATGACTGCACTGCTGCTCAGACTCAATGGGTTAGGCTAGGGAACATGGTTGCGAAAAGAGACATTGCTCAATTGTGGGGATCTCAGAGGGCACCATCAGTTCGCAACTGGGAAGAGCACATGGACTGGTGCATGTTCAGAGAAAAAATTGTGTATGTCTCCCGTGGCAGGCCCAAGAAGTTGGGCAGGATTTGGGACCAATGGAACTCATATCGAGGGGGGATATGTGATCCCCCTTTACTGAACCTCCCGACACTCCTTGTTCTCCTTCACTGTACGTTTCGGTTTCCTAATTTCCCGTGTTCTACGATTTGTTTCTTGCTCTGTGTCCCCCCCCTTCTCCTGGTATCTCTCCTGTTTCTTAACACTGTTCTTTGTTCGCCTCTCCCCGCGCCATATGGAACTGATACTATATTGCAGGGTACAGCCTCGACTCTTTTTTCGATTACGTTTTTTTGTTTATTTGTATAAAATGTGAAACCTTTTTAACATCCTTTCATCCGTAGCATTTTGAGTAATGTCATGCAATATCGCTGCCGGACCTTCGGTTGTCGGCTGATGAGCTGTGTTCTAATGCGCTACTGTTATTTTATGTGACTGGCCGGCCCTAGCGGTTGTAGGCCTGTAATTGTGATCCTTTCTTGCTAATAAAGGTTAAAAAAAATATATATAATAATAATAAATCACATTGGTTGTATCACATGTAACTGTCATTTTTAGTTTTATCGGTGTTCCTTTCATGGGGTGAGTGATGATAACGTTCCCTTTTATCACATAGTGGCAACTGCTGCAGTTATGACAGGGTGTCATGCCCTTATGATCAGCTTTAGTGCTTTGTTCGGACCTATTTAGTAAGTCTTGAATTTTCTTACTTCTGGTGTATCCAAATGTGGGTTCTTTAGCTATTATATTAGCAAAGTTGGGTTCATTGGTGAGTCGCGGCCAATGTGTTTTGATAATCCGTTTATATTGTTGGATGTATGTTGAATAGTTAAACACTATGACTGTTTTCAAGGTTTTAGTTTTTTGTGTCGGTTGCAGTAATTCTTTCCTTGTTCTCATGTTGCATCTCTGTTCAGCTTGATCTAGGATACGTTTGGGGTATCCACGTTCCTCAAATCTGGAAATCATATTGTCAGTTTGAGTTTGTAATTCATTAGGTTCTGATACAATGCGTTTAACTCTGGACAGTTGAGATACTGGTAAATTGTTCTTCAAAGGAAGTTGGTGGAAGCTATTGTAGTATAGTAGGTTATTGCGGTCAGTAGCTTTCTTATATAGAGTAGTTTCAATCCTGGTATTCTTGCGTGTGAGTAGTACATCCAAATATGTTGACGATTTGATATTTAAATTGAATTTGTTCATTGATGGTGTTAAGGTTGGTGAGTGCTGTTTGAAGTTCTTGATGGGTACCCTGCCACAGTACAAAAATGTCATCAATATACCTGAGAAATACTTTCGCATTTTTCTTCCATGATTCTTGGTTAAGGATGTATTTGTTCTCGAAGATATTCATAAATGTGTTAGCATAAACTGGGACGGCACAATTGCCCATTGATGTACTCGTGAGCTGTAAGTAGTATTCATTATTCCATTTAAAATAACTTTGATAAAGAGTGAATGTGAGAAGTTCCATAAGAAATATTTGAAAATTGTGGTCCAGAGTCGAGGATAGAAGTTCTCTATTGCTTCTATACCAAGGTTGTGGGGGATTGAAGTGTAGAGAGATTTAATGTCTATAGTGCACATTCAGATTTCTTGGTCTTCTGTCAGTTGAATAATTTTCATTTTGTTGATGTAATCCGTTGTGTCTTTGACATATGGGTTCATAGTTTTGACAAAGCTCTGTAGATGGACATCCAAAAATGTGCCTATTGGTTCATGTATACTTCCTTTTGTGTTCACTATAGGTCGAAAAGGAGGATGCGTGGGATGCTTGTAAATTTTTGGAAGCACATATAATGTTGGTATCTTAGGATGTTCTTGGTTAAGGTATTTCTTAGTCTTATCTGTTATAGTGCCATCATCATATGCCTTTTGTAAAATCAATTGAAGTTGTTCTTGAAATTTAGTCGTTGGGTCATGACCTAATTCTATGTAGGTATCCTTAAATTGTACATGCTCATTGACTTGTGACATATAAAGGCGGTATCCATCACAACGAGGGATCCACCTTTATCTGCTCGTTGGCATACAATTGTTGTTTGCCAGGTTTCTTTGAATATTCAGTTCATTTTTCGATAGATTTTCTAATTTAGTATTTTTCTGAAATTGAGTTTGTTGATGTCATTCTGAACAAAATTTTCAAAGTTGTCTTAGGTCTTGTGGCTTACTGGAGCCTGAAATGTACTTTTTGGTCTCAGATTCTTTAGTTGATTATCTTCTTTTTTTAGATAATATCATGATGTTTTCGAAGAAATGTCGTAAGCGTAGATTTCGCATAAGTTTAAACAGATTCAAGTCTAGTTCCAATTTGTTGGTATTGTGAGTTGGGACGAATGATGTACCCTTTTGTAAAGTTGTTACCTCCTATATTTGTCTATTTGCAATTGAATGTCCTCCAATGTTTTTTGCCAATCCTCCTTTTCCATGATGTCCTGTAATTCTGTCTTAATTTGAGTGATATCTTTTCGTAGATCTTCTAATACTCTGGAGAGTTCTTCTATTATAAGCAGGATTAAATCTAATGAACATTTGTTCAGGATTGCATACCAGCGTTCGACAAATTTTGGACTATTTTTACATAAAGGTGGTTTTAAAGGAACTCTAAGGCCTCTTGGAATCCGTTGTGCTCAGTTGTACTTTATAAGAGTGCTCGCATGGAGTCTTTGATTAATTGCCCTTTTAGTTAGATAGATCAATTGTTTTAAGTTGTTTTCTTTGTTGCGTTTGTTGATGGTGTCGTATCCTCATTGATGAGAGCATAGATTTTTGATACATCTTCTGCGAACGACTTTGAAACCTTGAAAATTTAGTTCAGAATGACAAACTCAATTTCAGAAAAAGATCGAAATTACAAAATCTATCGAATATGAACTGAATATTCTAAGAAACCTGGCAAACAACCCTGACATTGTATGCCAACGAGCAGATAAAGGTGGATCCCTCGTTGTGATGGATACCGCCTTTTATATGTCACAAGTCAATGAGCATGTACAAGATAAGGATACCTACATAGAATTAGGTCATGACCCAACTACTAAATTTCAAGAACAACTTCAATTGATTTTACAAAAGGCATATGATGATGGCACTATAACAGATAAGACTAAGAAATACCTTAACCAAGAACATCCTAAGATACCAACAATATATATGCTTCCAAAAATACACAAGCATCCCACACATCCTCCTTTTCGACCTATATTGAGCACAAAAAGAAATATACATGAACCAATAGGCAAATTTTTGGATGTCCATGTACAGAGCTTTGTCAAAACTATGAACACATATGTCAAAGACACAACTGATTTCATCAACAAAATGGAAATTATTCAACTGACAGAAGACCAAGAAATCTGGATGTGCACTATAGACATTAAATCTCTCTACACTTCAATCCCCCACAACCTTGGTATAGAAGCAATAGAAGAGATACTTCTATCCTCGACTCTGGACCACAATTTTCAAATATTTCTTATGGAACTTCTCACATTCACCCTTTATCAAAGTTATTTTAAATGGAATAATAAATACTACTTACAGCTCACGGGTACATCAATGGGCAATTGTGCTGCCCCAGTATATGCTGACACATTTATGACTATCTTCGAGAACAAATACATCCTTAACCAAGAATCATGGAAGAAAAATGCGAAAGTATTTCTCAGGTATATTGATGACATTTTTCTACTGTGGCAGGGTACCCATCAAGAACTTCAAACAGCACTCACCAACCTTAACACCATCAATGAACGAATTCAATTTACATATCAAATTGACAACTCATCGATTGTATATTTGGATGTACTACTCACACGCAAGAATACCAGGATTGAAACTACTCTATATAAGAAAGCTACTGACCGCAATAGCCTACTTCACTACAATAGCTTCCACCAACTTCCTTTGAAGAACAATTTACCAGTATCTCAACTGTACAGAGTTAAACGCATTGTATCAGAACCTAATGAATTACCAACTCAAACTGCCAATATGATTTCCAGATTTGAGGAACGTGGATACCCCAAACGTATCCTAGATCAACCTGACCAGAGATGCAACAAGAGAACAAGGAAAGAACTAATGCAACCGACACAAAAAACTAAAACCTTGAAAACGGTCATAGTGTCTAAGTATTCAACATACAGCCAACAATATAAACGGATTATCAAAACACATTGGCCGCTACTCACCAATGAACCAGACTTTGCTAATATAATAGCTAAAGTACTCACATTTGGATACACCAGAAGTAAGAACATTCAAGACTTACTAAATAGGTCGGAACAAAGCACTAAAGCTGATCATAAGGGCATGACACCCTGTCATAACTGCAGCAATTGCCACAATGTGATAAAAGGGAACGTTATCACTCACCCCATGAAAGGAACACCGATAAAACTAAAAATGACAGCTACATGTGAAACCACCAATGTGATTTATTTATTAAAATGTCCATGTGGACTAGCCTATGTTGGCAAGACATCAAGAAAAATCAAGATCAGAATGTCAAAACATAAAAGCATGATCAGAACACAAAAAACTAACTCTACAGTGGCTACACATTTTAACGACAGACACCACAACATTTCTCAACTGAAATTTATTGTTCTGGAAGTGATAGAGAAAATACCTGGAAGAGATATGAACAAAATGTTGTTATAGAGAGAGAACTAGTAGATTTATTTATTAGACTCGATGAAACCTAATGGGCTCAATGATCGATTGGAATTCGCCTGCTATTTATGATCAACTTATGAATTAAGGAAACAAACAGACCACGTAACTAGTGTCGTGTAACTGAAGTTCGATACATTACGTTTCGATTTTTTATTATTTACTATGCTTCTATTGTTAATTCACTACTATAACCATCAGTGGAATTAAGGCTTCAATTGATAGTTAAACATTTTTTTTAAAGATAGCGTTCATATTTGATTGTCAAGGAGAATCGTAGATTTTCTTTATTTGTACACGAATTCTCCATTGGTTATTCGAACAATATAACATATCACATCACTATCATATTAATTCTCTGTATAGCCACTATTTTGGGAGCACGCCCGATTTTAGACATCACACCACTTTAAGATGGCGACCATAATCAGTATCTATAGTCCTCTTTCTATGTCCAAACAGTTGGTTAACACGCGAGCGAGTCGCTGAACTTTTTAACCACACGAGCGGAAGACTAACATGTACACGTAACACTAACCGGCAGGTAAGAAACGGACTAACTAGGTCATTTATTATATTTTATACTACAGATCACTTTGATAAATTTAATGAGTCATGAAAGTCCCGAGTTCACCCAATTACCACTATAATCCTTCAGACTAACACGCGCTATTTCTTTACCATTCCACATTTTTATGTTTTGAACCTCAGATTTCACATGGTGTGTAACTGTATAACTGATCTCGCTAGAGAATAATCCCACCTAACAACGCCTGAACACCAGTAACCCATCAATGACTGCATGTTAAATCGTTGTATCACATATACTAATGAATTGCTAGAAACGAAAACTGTATCCTCATGAGTCATTATATATTTTTGTTTAGAGTTACCCTGAAGAAGTGCACGGGTGTGCACGAAATGCATTGGGAATGCCATTTTGAAATTACAATTTACGTCTGTGAAAAACAACTTGAATACATCATAAAGAATGTGATTTATGATCAACTTTGGAATAAAAACTCATATTTGAATTTACAAAATATGGAATAACTTCATTGAACAAAACGTTTATGAACTAATAGCCATCAGGCGTTTCATGTTGTGCCCAGAGGGTCTTCCTCTAATTGTAGGGGATGCCTGCTTTGTGTTAAATATAAGGCACACTGGAAGTATTAGGTGGATTCTAAATGTGAATTGTTATAAATTGATAACTAGCCATAGGTGCAGAAAACTGCCTTTCCTGGAGAATATATTCATTATGTTGTACGCATTTGTTCAAATTGGTGTTTTCTTACGCTTGTGAAAGTAGAATTAACATTAATGTGCTGAATTAACAAATGAGAAAAATAACGTAGGTGTACTGTATTTTCATAATGAAGTATTTTAAAGTTGACTTAAGGCCTAAAATTAATTTTTAGTGTGTTGTACACTGCACATTTTAAATGTGCTTTCTCTTTTCCACCTGTACAGCTTGTGTTAAAATTTCTTTTGTAAAAGCACTCCCAATTAGTAGTTTTATGGTCTTGTTCAGAGGTGCTGGCTAACTGCCTGAGGCTGGAAGAACACACATTTTGTTACATCATTCAAGGTTGCTGTTTTGCTGGAAGAACAAGGTATGATCATATTTTCAAGCAGATATTGGTTAGTAATTTGCTGTCATTTTCCCTTGTATGGAAGGCAAACGGACACACAAACTTAGTTTTGAGAGGGTTTCTAGAGTGAGCTTGTTTGCTTGTTTTACGTACTGTAATTTTTAAATGATGATTGGCTCGAATTGTAGGGGTAAAGACCATGGTGCAACCTCATATCATGGTTAGAGGTTGAATCTCCGTTGCTAAAAGTTAAAAACGCTGGATGCATCCCAATGCATTTCCCTTTTACTAGAAAGACAGTAACCATTTCAATCGGTAACAAGAATTCATAAACATTTTTCATGATTCGCCCATGTCTTTAAACTGAGCAGTCCATAGGACTATTTGATTAATTAATCGTATTATGCTAGACCATATTGTGTTCTGGCTGTTAACTCAGCTTTCACAGCCCCTACTAATTCACTGTATTTGCATTTTGAATATTTTTTATTAACTATTGCCTTTTTGCCTTCTATAATGATTTTTACATTTTAAATAAACCTTCATGATTTCTCCTTGAACCTTGCCCGTTTGTGGATTTCAGTGTGGATTTTTCCTGGAGGGTCCTCAGAGTTTTACTGTAATTTTATGGCTAGGGCTCTCATTCTATGGGACTCACAAATAGCCCCGATCCATCTTATGAGCCGGTTTAATGACAAAAAGCTTCAACACAAATCAGCTATGTTCTGTGGCCTCATCAAATTAAGATGATCAAGGCCTAGTCTTTGGCAAGAAATTGCTGAGCAGATAAAGTCATCTGAAATGCGGATTCAGGTGTGACCTGATGCAAGTTTTGGCCCTTTCAAACTGATATGCTCTAGTTCTCAGCACACGTTTGTTCAAGCACAGATGCACACTTGGAGTTGATCCGATGGTCAGCTTTCTCATAAAACTGTATAAGCGCAGGGACCAGGTAGTAATTCACATCGATGTTAGCATTTAGCCTTGATTCAAAAAGTGAGTTCAGCTGCTGCAAGTCACAGACCTTTCAGACAGCTAAACCCCATGATGCAAGAGTGTCGTGATATAGGGAGTGATGGGACTAAAAGTATTTACCAATACTCTATTTAAGTGGTTTGAATTCTGCTATCAGAAACCACCAGGATCCACAAAATGGGTCACAACCATGGTCAAACTACACTGGCACAAAATTTGACATCTATTTACCTCTGCACTGCAAACCTTGAACTGGAGTTGTAATTCGGATGGAGGAGTGTGTAGAAGCTTCTCTACTACTTCAGTGAGGTGTTCTGAATGTAGGTTTGACATTGGTTCCTGGAATCTTAGGACAACAAATTATTGTTGAGGTTAACCCAGATGTGATTGATACAGTGCTAGACAATATTGATGTCCAGAAAAATATATATTTTATGTGGTAGAAGTATGTGCATGAATGCCTGTGACAATTGCTTAATTTGTGGAAGAATGTACCAGTGCCTGAAGCTCGGCGCAGAGGCCCGCAACCGGTGTGATTAAACATCCGTGCGACAAATACCACAGCTGCCTTGACTTCAATCCACTACCAGTCACTCCCTGCCCCTTTATCTCGCTCTTGCAGTTTCCTGCTTTCTCCCTTTGTGGCGGTTACGGCTTCTTTCTGATCTGTGCTTTTTCCCTTTCTTGCACTCTGCAAATATCTGATACAGGAAATAAGTGCTGGGCTACAAAAATAAGTGCCACTGGCCCCCATCGGCAACCACCGGCTCAAATTAAACACTGCTTGTGAGGACAACGAAGATGTCAACTGAGAGAATACAAGCAAATATCTTTATAGCTGTAGGCATATAGTACAATGTTAGCCTGAAAATAACTTTGATGAAAACACAGGCGAGTTTTCGAAGAAAAGCACACTATTACTCAGGTTCTGGGAGATTATTGATGGAATCAGTAGCATCAGTCAGTACCAAAACTGTATACAAAATATTATTCGGAAATTCTCAGTGAAAGATTTGAGTTACCACATCCTTTGTCCCCAGAGTTGCTATTGCAGACCAATGATGTATATTTCGAGACAAGAAAAGTAAGTATATCAGTACCAAAAACTAATAGTTCACACTGTCGAAATGTTTTCAAATAGTAAACTGTTGATTGGTTTTCTTCACGGACTACCACTGCTGCTACCTGGCCCATGCCACGTTGCAACTTTCTTCATATTGAGACTCTTGGCCTGCTGCAATCTGCACTGGGGAAGTTGTCTTTTTACCTTTTTGATTTAGGGCAGCAAAGTTCCAGTGTGCACAATCCTTCTGGGCAAAGACCTGCACAACACTGGGATTCCAGAGCACCACGGACTACCACTGAGCAACAAACAGAAGCCTGATGATGATAATACCAATAGTGATAGAAACAATAGCAACACCACCAATAAGTTGTTTTCATACAACCAGTGTAACTCCAATAGTAACTACCAATAACTTGCTTTTATAAAAACGCTTCTTAGTGCCCTCACACTGTTTCACCACTGAATAAAACGGGGGCCGGTGCTACCCAAGTTAAAGGTACTGAAGTTACCAACCTTGGAAGGACTGAAGGCTGAGTGAGCCTTGCCAGAATGTTAACTCTCTACTGCAGATCACTGCATACCTCAGCAAAGAGCGCTTAATTCACTGGGCCATCCTGCCAGTCTTTCCTTGCTAAGCTCCGATTTAGTTTAATTATTATGACATCTTTATACTCTACATACCACTCGGCGATTCCTTGAGCTATATTTCACCATGAGCACGATTGGTAAAAATACATTTGCAGCCTTAATCAATGAATGCAGGGGGTGTGGCCAAGATGGTGACCGGAGCGGACGTCCATTAAGAGCTCAGTAGCCCGCCCGTTAAATAATCCTACAATTTTCCTAGCAGCACAACCGCTGTGCGCTGTCATGATTGTTCCAACCCACAAAGCCACATGGGGCAAGAACTTGCGGAGGAAATGACAAGAGGAGGATCTGTGGAGCCGTGCCTGCAGATGAGGCCTGTGACCGGAGAGGCTGCGTAAACCACGGCCTGGCGTTCAAGTGTGGTGGGTGGTCTGCTGCACGCAGAGGTCAGAGAATAAACAAGCTGCCGCTGGAGACGGGAGAGCGCTGTGCCACAGTCTGGAGTGTTAGCCCGAAACCGGTCCCAGGATGCTTGTTTCCGGTCCAGGGAAGACATGGCTTGGCAGTTCGGGCTGGACTGTTACCATGAGGCACAGGGTTAAGACTGATTTGCATATAGCGGTGTCTGAACTGGGGTGGTGAAGTGAGCTAAAGAGCAATGATAGATTCAAAACAGATCTGCAACTGGGCTTAGTGTCTGAAAAGTTTCAGTGCTTCATCCGTCATCGCCTTGTGTTTGCACAGTCTGGAGTGTACCACCCCGTGGGACACCCCGATCGAGGGGATTGACACTGACGGAGGTGCCCTGCTCCACCTCCTTTGGCCGCTGCGGTGGACAGCTGCTCGCGCACCACTACGGGGAGACCGAGGGCCACCTAATATCCAGATCCACCCCACCGTTGCACTCCGTGGCCCCCCTGGCTAAGAGACTGCCCCGCGGGGAAGAGACACGGCCACCACCCTACACGGGCGAGACTACTGTGAGGCCTCATGTGCTGGGGGCCGGACACCTCCGATAATAGTGGTGCCGCCCGAGGTAGCGTTGATGGGGGCAGTGCCCCCCTCAATACAATCCCATGGGGGCTCCTGGTGGGAAATACGAGGGAACCGAGTCAGTTCCCACTGGGAGACCGCTGTTCCAGTGCAGAGACAGACAGTTGATGGTTGACTTAAACGTGCTTCAACCTGCTGAAGACACCATTATTTCCCCATTGGTGTGTGGTGGGGAGTAGAGTGAGTGAGTGACATCTACCCCCTAAGCTAATCCACTGTAAATCAGTGGGGCCCGCTGTGGCTGGCTTGGCCTGATCTGGCTGACTGGCCCCAACCAAGAGTACACACAGGAGACATTTATTAATACTAATATGAGATCCACTGCGTAGTAATACCCAGGCCTATGGGGCTTACCATACCGAGGGCATGGAGAGTCCTTGCTCTGCAACCACCTCTCTGGTTGGGAACCTGGGGTCCCGCACCTATCTGGCCCTGGAGTATCCGAGACCATCAACAAGTACGCCACTGTTAACCACAGTCACCCCTGCCATTACCTACATACAGGCTCCAATGTCACCGCAGATGCATCACAAGAGCTAGGGCCCAGTCTGGTTCAGCATTTGCTACGTCTGGGAAGATCCTCCCGACCCTCAGAACCTGCCTGCTGCTGTAAGGTATCATCCAAGTCCCCCCCCCACCCCCCTTCAGGGCAGCCAGTTGACTGAAGATGGGCAAAGACAGGCCGCAAAGAGGAGTGCAACAAACTAAGATGGACCAGTTCACTGAACAACGGGGGTCCTCAAAACTCGACCCTACACGTAAGACCCCCTCAGAACATGAAAATCAACAGCAGGGACAATCAGGGGCTCTAATCCTTGCAGCCATAGAGGCCTCAAGCACGGCGGACCAGGCACAAATTGATGCAATGTCCCTGGACATAGGTCTATTAAGGGTGGACCTCCGCACGGTTGCAGAGAGATCTCTGGACACTGTGCAGAATGTAGCCAGATTGGAGAATAAAGTTTCCACACTAAAAACAACTTTTGCTGACCTAGCTTCCAAAGCAGCCACACTGGAATGAAGAGCGGAAGACGCCGAAGGAAGTTGGCGAAAAGACAACCTCAGTTTTGTGGGATTCCCAGAGGGTGCAAGAAGATAAAAACCCAGAACTATTCCTGGAACAATGGGTCAAAAACACTTTCCTCAAATCACAACTGTACACCATATTTGTGATTGAGAGGGCCCAACAAGCACTCATGCCTATACCACCCGTAGGGCGCACCTCCAAGAACCCTCATTGCCAAAGTGCTTAATTATAGGGACAGAGACTGCAAATTGAGAGCGGCACGCCAGGAGGGCGACCCCACCTATGAGAATCATGTAATCCGCATCTTCCCGGACGACACACGCCTAATTCAACAACATAGGGCATCCTTTGGTAGGGTTAGCAAAAACTCAGAGCAATGGGCCAACAGTATGTGCTACT
The DNA here is from genome assembly GCF_964261635.1 of Lissotriton helveticus. Lineage (NCBI taxonomy): Eukaryota > Metazoa > Chordata > Amphibia > Caudata > Salamandridae > Lissotriton > Lissotriton helveticus. The sequence goes on along the minus strand of NC_136063.1, from coordinate 1,121,998,940 downwards.
GTACCCCACCAAACTAAAGGTTCTTTTCACTACTCCAGAGGCTGCTTGGGATTGGTTCGAGGTACGTGGAGAAGCCAGAATGGTCCACAGAGGGAACAAGAGATAGAGCATACCCGTCCCCGGCACAGCGAAACGGTCCAATGGCAGAGGGAGGAGGTCCAGACAGTCATTGTGCTCAAGTCAACTAGTGGCGGTCCGCCAGACCATATCCCTACACTTGCAACAAAACGACATTGGCAGAGAGGACCAGAGGGCACCACGTGTAGACCCTCACCCACAACAAACTGAACGAGAGGCAGCAAGACCTTTGGTGGAGGTGGTCACAGTGTCCAGCTCAGACACCAGCACGGAAGAGGTGATAGAGGATATGCCGCAAAACCAGATGAACACTGAACTGGCACCATGCAGGATAAATATAAGTACCCTCTGAGTGGGGAATTTACATGTATGGAGTACCTCGAGTGTGAGCAGCCTGATTGAATCCATTGTGAAAGCTGGGTGCCAATGAAGGCCAGAAGTACTAGCCGACGCAGGTGGGCAGCTGCCTGGATGCAATTACAAGAAGGGAGGAGCTACACCCCACTCACATCTCTTCCCATCTTGCCTATTTCTCTGTTTCTCTCCCTCAGCTGTACTATAACCCCCCCCCCTTTAGTCTATGTTCATCTCCTCTTTCTTATCTATTGAGTTATTGGTGTATATTTGCAGATAAATGAGTGGAATGAATGGACTGATAGGCGAGTAGTGAGTGTGTAGTTGTGTGCATGGAGGCCGAGAGTTGTGGTGGGACTGCTGATTGGTCTACAGTCAAGCCCTGAAGCGTTTCATTCCACTCTGGCTCTGGATAGTTTTGGCTGACTGAGTGTGTGGAGTATAGGTATTTCATTCAGAGTGTGGATTAGTGTAATCAGTGTGGATCGGTCATATTCAGACCATAATATTTTGGCTGGAGAACATGTGTTATGTGCTCTACTACACGGGTGCTCAGGTAGCTTCAAAGGATGTGAATAATGTTTGGGGTCTAAGAAATGGGGAGGGATCGAAGGGGTTAATAAGATTGGGAATGCACAAATTGTTATTATCGTGTTTACCCGGGGTGTGGACAAAGTCAAATGTTGCGTGGGTTTTACAAGTGTTTTTACAGCAGTGACGGAATACAAGAAAACCTGGGTGGAGCCGAGTGCAGATTCACAGACACATGGGACAATTTAAGATTATAACTTGGAACGTGAAGGAGCTTAATTCATTTACAAAGCGACACAGAATTCAGACTTCTCTACACAGACAAGGAGCACAATTAGTGATGCTGCAGGAGACTCGCCTACTAGACTCAGAAATTCAAAAGTTGCACAAGGAATGGAGAGGAACTATATGCTTCTACATACGCAAGAGTTTTTTTAGTGTGGGTAGCCCCACAAGTCCCTTTCCAAATGCATAACTACACAACAGACAGAGGATAGCTATATAATAATACATGGCACATTAGATGGAACAGAGGTTACCTATTTAATACATATGCCCAAAACAGATGATGGAGATTACTTCCTAGAACTTGGAAAACTGCTCATAACATATGCTGGAGTTCCCCTTATATGGGCAGGAACTTTAACTGTGTACTAGGCGGCAGCCTTGAAGGACACCCCCCAAAATTGCACACCAAGCCCAATATGACCTCATCCCTACAAGAAGTGATGCGCTGTTTGTTATGTGTAGATATCAGGTGAGAAACCCACCCAGACTTGCAAGGAACCAATGGCTACACGCTAGCTAGGGGAGTATCCAGTATATTAGCTAGAAACCTTCTTTCAGAGTGGTGTGGCTCACTGGTTAGAGGCGGCAGACCCAGGAGCAGAAGTCCGCCGGGACCAGGGTTCAATTCCCGACGCGGCAGGGTCGTGGACCTGGGTCAGCGGACTCGATAATTCTCTCGCTTCGGTGCCTACTCTAACCAGGGGTCCCACTCGGCAACTCTGGGCATTAGCTTGCCCAATCTCCACAACGGCCCCACCAACGCCGGGGATGCCTGGCTCCACCTTGGGGACTCCCAGCAGGGACCATCCCACAGGGAAAGCCAGGACGGGTTCCCCAGCGTTTTACAGCGCCAGGAAACCTACGGGTAGCAGTGCGCTTTACAAGCTCAAACATTAATTAATTTCAGGTGAGGCCATTACGGCCGCTATACAAACCCACATACTCACACAATTTCTATCAGACCACACCTCAGACCTACTCGAGTGGGGTCCGGCTTGCACGAGACCGAGCAACCCATATGGCTGCTGAGCCCTGACACTCTTTGAGACATTGTGTTCCGCACGGAATTTAAAGAAACATTCACAGGCTTCTTTAACTCAAATTGGTCAACAGCCACCTCCGGAGGAATGGAACAGGACACACTTAAGGTGGTGATCCGAGGTGAGTGCCTGTCCAAGGTGGGGGACGAGACGCAGGCAAGAATGCGAACTGATGGAAGCAGAAGACAAACTCCCCAGACTGAATCACGAACCACCAACACCATATAATGATTCCCTACTACAAGCCCATCGCCCTGTGAGCGAGATATGGGACAGACTGGATTGTCTTCTTGCATGATCACCTAGCCACAATATACCTTGATTTCCGAGAGATTGTACAGCCCTCTAACCCCAATTTCCTACAGGATATATCAGTTCTCCACATCACAGTGGAACAGGCGCAGGCTCTAGGTGCTGAAATTCAGCTAGATTAATTATGCTAGGCTGTGCAGAGCATGGACAGATGCAGAGCCCACCGGCCCAGATGTCCTACCAGTAGAATTTGATCAAACGTACAGTGACATATTACTCCCTAGACTGCCAGAGACCCTACGTGAGGCTAAGGAAATGGGTATACTCCCGCAATCTATGAGGGAGGCTTGAATGGTCATGCATTTCAAGTCGGGCAGAGATGTGCGGGATCCGGGATCATACAGGCCATTGTCAATGCTCGGAGTCGACGCAAAGATACTTGCCAAGATCCTCGCAACTCGCCTCGGAGTGGTAACCCAGCTGGTCCACTAACATCAGTGTGGGTTTATAACATGAAGTGAAACGCACATGAATATCTGCCGCCTCTCACATGCGCTGTGCTCGATGACTGCCAGCGTCGATAGGGCGGCAGTATTCGCCCTAGACGTCGAAAAAGCATTTGACACCATGCAAAGGGAGGTTCTTAGAAAATCAGATAACTGGGAATTGGGTGGGATTTTATCACCTGGTACCATCTGCTCTACTGGAGTCTGAGTGCACATGTGCGTACAGGCAAGCAGGTATCGGAGAGCATGACTATCAACAGAGGTACACAGCAGGAGTGCCCCTCGGCCCATTGTTATTCACTCTGGAAATGGAGCCTTTCGCTATTAGACGAAGATGAGACATGAACAGATGGGAAAATCCCATTGACGGTCACACATGTGGTGTCCCTGTCCGCGGATGATGCACTTGTGTACATCTGTCAACCGGAAGAGGCGATGCCGGCCTTACTAGAGTTATTGCACTCTTTCGTGGGGACATCTAGTCTCCGCATCAACCATTGAAAGTCTGTAATTTTCCCTCTGGCTGCCTTGGAACAAGTGAAGGTGTGGGATCTCCCTGTGGTGGAGTTTAGCTGGGAAACTGACCATTTCCGATATCTGGGCATGCAAGTGACGCATCAGCCTCTGGACCAATGTGCACTAAACATAGGAACAGTCATTGCAAACCTGAAAGAATCCATTCCTTTCTGAAATTAACTCCCCCTTTCTATTATGGGACGCGTCAGAGAGAATGGTTATGCTACCTTGGGGCCTTTATGCACTATGAAACACATTCTACCACATCCCAAACTCCACATTCATTACACTAAACAAATGATTAAATTCACTAGTATGGGCCGACGGCCGGAGCAGGGTGAAATTAGATGTACTTAAAACGGTCACGGATTCAGAAGGACTGGGACTGACTGATGTTAGGCTTTATTATTTTGCTGGATAATTGCAGTATGCCGTACAATGGTGCATGGAGGAACATACTAAAGAGAAAGCGCTGCTGCCAGACATATTCTGACATATGACGAAGCGAAGGAATGGAGTCAAATACCCAAAGGTGATTTTCCTCAAAACACCAAACGGTTCACAGAATATAGGCCCTCTTTTCCGGATGAGTCTAGAGAATCACACACACTGGCGTTACTGCTTAACCGTGGGTCCACTAGAGGCATAATTTCCCTCTTTTATAAACCACACACTTACAAACTTATTGGTGCATCCTGGTAGGCTGCAGACGCAAGCACAAATCCACCGTCAAAATATGGTGTGTCAGCCGACCGGCGAATTCTGGTGGAGTACTTACAAAGTTCAGGAATGGAAGAACCGAACTAAAGAACAATAGAGAGTGCAAATGCTTTATGTTCAGTAATTGATATCTCTTCAGGTTCGAATCATGTGAGTGATGTGCCGTAGTGTCGGATCTTAATGCTGTTCAGTCGATCAATAAAGGTGGTGGGGATGATTTAGTATTACGTCCGATTGATCATCCTTCCTCTACTGGGGACGTTCGTCCTTTTAGTCAATCCAGTAAAATCTTGGAGAATAGCTTCTCTATTAATAAATCAGTTTTGATTCCAGGTGTGGCTAGTAGGCGCAATAATCTTAAGGTTGATATTAATGCGCAATGTAAATCCTTTAACTCCGCAGATTTATCTCTGTTAACAAAATTTGACGGAAACTTTCAGGCAAAATCAGATGCCTTGGAAAATAATGTTAGAAACTCTGAGCGTGGAGTATGGGATTGTTTGCTTAACACTATGGATTCTATAACAAATGCCTTAATTTCCACTCTGACAAGTTAGACATTCAGGTGGACATTTTAAATACTTTAGCAACACTGGTTGTAGGAATTGACGCAAAGCTTTTTCAACTAACTAAGTGGATCTCTAAAGTTCAAGCTGATAAAGAGAACCAGTTAATATCTTGCACTTGTGCTCAATTGATTGATAAAATCTCTGACCTGCCATCAATCGTTAGTTCTATGGTCCACGAAGTAAAACTACTATCGGGTAGAAAAGTCGAGGGGAGTGATGATTTAATAAATACTGGAACCATAGCAAAAAATCTTCTGACTTAAAACTTCCCCCCCCGCGGATTGTTAGTTACAAAAAAATGGCCCCTCGAACAGTAGCTGGTAGCATTGGTGTTCCTCTAGAGACTCCCCATTCCCCCAATTCAAAGATAAATCGGGAGTTAGATAAGATTTGCTCAATAGTACCCACAGAAGCAATTGTAGTACCCGAAGTTTTATCAAAAAGGGCGAGGAAAAGGTTAAGAAAAGCACATAAGTCAGCCCAGGATAAAAAAAATACATACTGGGGTAGTAAACAACAGCGGCCCATTAACCTCGAACTCTGGTCCCGTGGCTCTCTTCCCAATTTTTAGACCTTCGATTGACCCTCAAGTCAATAAAAAAGATAAACAACACAGTAAAGTTGGGAGTGAAGGGTCAAAAGATGAGCCTAATCTAAATGCGGGGACCAAAACCCAGACACTAGCAATTCGAGAGAATCAAGGAGGACAAGACAAGCCTACACAAGATTGATATCAGGGTATTCAAAACTTTATTAATCAGAATGAGATTGCTCCAATCCAAGAATTAGCTGGGCCCAAAGATAATTCACAAAACTATCCAAGGGAAATAGGGTCAGTTTGGTCTATAGGGGATGGAGGAGTTTCAAAAGGAGTGCAATATATCGCTAAAGATAAAACTGTAAACCCCTCCCATATATACAATAACCAGATTAGTCAGGGAGTACAGCCCTGTATACAAGATCAGTAGCCGCCTATTGGAAATTTAGTAAATCCCACGCTTCTGGAAACTAATAAGAATGAATAGGTTGAGTGTGTTTGTACCCCGGTTCAATCAAAGCCATAGCAGATTGAATGCTTAAATCTGCCGGATAATCCCCTGTTGGTGATTGCTGGGAATGTGGATCTATCTGATTCAAGACTAAGGAGTAATATGGAATTCCCTTAAATGCAGGTTGAAAATCACAAAATGATTGCTGGGAATACGGATCTCTTTGATCCAGAGCTAAGGAGTAATATGGAATCACCCAAAATGCAGGTTGAAAATCAAAAAGTGTTTTTTTGTCCCAAATATTCTACTCGTGGTATACACGATATTTTGAATAGGGGGAACATTTTGAAACTACTAAAAGCAATTCCAGATCTTAGGGATGTAGTATCTGGAGACCTGTATTCTGTAGAGTTTAAGATAGACGGTGGTAACAGGGAGATAACCATCACGAGGTGGCTAAAGGATGATATAGTAAGGAAAATATTAGCGAATTCTAACAATTTTGAAAGCTGGGGTATTAAAGTATGGAGACTCCATGGTCTGCAATACCCGACCCCGGTAATACCTATACTGAAGAAGGAGGCTCCAAAACTAATTGAGGTTAACCAATTCGGAGTACTGAAAGGCGCATCGGGCCCATTCTCAGACTTAAATAGGTTAGGTGGCATTAAAAAAAGCTGTCAGCCCGGATCACGTGTGTGTGAGGAATTAACACCTTGGCTGCTAAGGCTTTTCCCGTCCTGTGCTGCAAATGTAGGATCCCCATTGTTCATGACAAGGTCAGCTCGTCATTAGCACAGCTCCAGTGTGCCTCATGACGAGCTGACCTTGTCATGGGCATGGAAGAGGTTAAAAGGGGTTCCCAAGGCGGCTGATGATTGGAGTTGGCTTCTGTCTATTCTATCAAGAAAAAATTCAGTAAAGACTGATTGATGTCGGGGTACCTCATATAATGCACCATCAGTGTTTAAATTTTGCTCTTGGAATACAAATGGTTTTAATACACTTATAGAGGATGTAAATGTTGTAGGTTTTTTAAAATTGTTTGATATGTTAATTTTGCAAGAAACATCGAATTTGGTCAGTACAGCCCTGATCGGCTATTACGAATACTTGAATGTGGCATGTAGGGATGCCGCTTATGGTCGACCGAGTGTGGGACTTTCAATATATATTTCTTTAAGCCTTAATGTTGAACATTACGAGATAGACCTTCAATTCAAATGGATTCAGTGCGTTAAATTAGTAGCTAGTCAATCCTTGATAATTTTAAATGTTTACTTAAGTTCGAAAAAAAAGGTTCGATCATCTCAACTAATCCAGTTATGGGAAATGGTGAAAGTGCTATATTATGATCATAGGGATGCACAGATGATTATTTCTGGGGATTTTAACACTCATCTTGTATCGTATAAAAAGCGGGATACCCATTCAGATCTTTTAGCCCAATGGTCCAAATGTGAATTTCTTAAATATAACCTAACGATTTTGCATGATAGAGAGCATTTCCCAACTTTAAATAAAACTGACTGTCTTTCTATAATTGACTATACGATATTGTCAGATAAACTCTCAGAATTAGTTCAAAGTTATGAGGTTGTTCCAAGGATTGAGAGTGACCATAATCCGCAAGTTATCACGATTAGTTTACCCTTCGAGTATTTATCAGAAACCAGAATACTAAGAACTGCCCCGGCTGCTTTTAACCTAAAGAGGTTAATATGGAGTGAAAAAACAGAGAAAGATATTATTGATTTTCTCTCGCTTTTAATTCTCGATGCCCGGGCTGCATACTCTGAAGGATCATCAATGGTTTCTGTTTGGCCCACCTTATGTGGCTCCTTATTGAATAAACTCCCTAGTAGGGAACCAACTGGGGGTGTAGTTCTGAACCCTAAGAACCCAGGATGGTTTTCCTACCGCTTATTATACTTGAAACGGTCTCTTAACAAAACAATAAGATCATTGTATAGAAAAGCAAATGGGACTTCCTACTTTTTAACGTCACTTAAAATCAGAGACTTAAAGAGGGGTTACAAGAATGAAATCTGGAGGGCTAAACAATTGTACTATGAAGAAACTTGGGCCAAACTCCACTTTGCATGTAAATCTAAGGATCTGCGACTGTTTTGGGGCATCATTAATAATTTAGAAAATGGAAATTTTAGAAGTACTCGTGCCAATATAGATGAATCAAGCTGGATAATTTTTTTTTAATATGAAAATAACTTCCCTAAGCCAACCGACCGAGGAGTTTGAATGTCTTCACCACCAATGTAAAATGGAGCCAGAAGAATGTGACCCTTTCAGCACTAGGGATATACCAGGCTCCAGGGATACCGAGTTATGGTCGGTTGACAAAGTTAAAAAAGTTCTACTTAAAATTAGATCAAATGGAGCACCTGGCCCTAATGGAATTCCCAATGCTATTTTTAAAGTTAAAATTAGATATTGGCCAGAGTTATTAACGCTCCTTTTTAATGACATCCTTAAGTCAGGCTGTATCCCGGAGTCATTGAATGGTAGTATTATACAGCCGATCTACAAAAGTGGTCCCCGGGACAATCCTGCAAATTATCGATTAATAACCCTCACAGACGTTGATGCGAAAATATTTGCAAGTTGTCTGTTAGAGGAGTTGGAGACTTAGGCGGAAAGAGAAGAATTGATCCCTATTTTTCAAACAGGTTTTAGGAAGGGAGAATCGACTCTTACTAATTTGATTTTATTGTCATTACTAGGAGAAAGAGCAATATGTAGGAAACAAAAACTGTACATCTGTTTTATCGACTTAAAAGCCACCTTTGATTCTGTACCCAGAAATATCCTTTGGACTAAGTTAATGAAGTGGGGTATATCAGAAACCCTTTTTTAAATTATTAAATTATTGTTCTCCAATACCTGGGTTCGAGTCAAAATTGGCGACGGTAGACACACTACCCGCCGCCTTGAAACGAATATCGGCTTAAAACAAGGATGTGTGCTCGCCCCTTGTCTTTTAATTTATTCATGTCTGATCTCCCATCCCATTTTAATGATGTAAACTCGCATTGCCCTGCTGTAATGGGTAAAGAAATTAAATACCTACAGTATGCTGACAATACTATTTTACTTAGTCAAACCATGATAGGATTAAAAAGATTAATACATTCATTTAATATATATGTAACTCAAAATGGTTTAACAATTAAGTAAAAAAAAAAATATATAATGTTAATAGGGAAAGGCAAACTAGGGGTAAAGGATTTGAATATCAATTGTTTGTCTATTGACTGTGTAAAAGCTTATAAATATTTGGGAATTACATTTGATGACGGATTGACATTTAGACGGCATTTTGATAACTTAGAGGCTAAAGGTACCTCACTTGCCTTCGCTTTTCGAAAACTGAGAGACAAGTTAATATGCCCCAATTATGACCACCTGCTTAAAGTCATGAAAGCAAAACTTATTCCCTCCCTGGACTAGGGTCCATAATTTTTAAGGGTAGAGACGTGAAAGTCCTGGAGGGCATAGTGGCAATAACATATAAATCAGTTTTTAGGATACCTAGGCAGATACCACGTGCCAATTTAAGATTGGAATATGGTTTAAGGAATCAGCTCTTGGTTCATCAAGCTTCATTTTTAAAAACATTATTGGCATTGTCTCGAGCCGAGGAGGGCACGCTGGCCAATATGTGCTGGCGTTGAGATTTCGAATGGCGAATATTCCAGAAGCTAGCAGGACTATTTCGCCGAGTGTCTCCTAAATTTCCAATGCCCTAAATTGGAAGATGAAACAAGGAGTAAAATGATTTTTTTAAAATTAATTAATTCAACCGTTGCTCTGTTGTCAGAAGTTTTGGATAAAGATGAGTTTAGAAAAAAACTAACTTTTGGTCTATTGCCAATTCTTTTGATAACATGATTGCCCAACCTTATTTACTCTTTCATCAAAAACCCCTAAACAAAAAGAAATTTATGTTATTACGGTTTGGAATATATCCAACTAAAGATGGAACCCCTAAATGGGAGTCTAAATGGGCTTCAAATATTTGTAGGCTTTGCGGGCAGTATGATGAAACCTTGTTGCATATGATAACATTATGCCCAAAAATGTTGCAGGAACGGAAATCAATTTTAAAACCTATTTTTAAAGAAAAGGGAGTCAGAACTTGTAGATCGGCATTAATATTTTGCTTAAGCAGTGTCAACGTCTATATCATACAGCAATTTGTTCAATTAATTTTTAGAGTGGAAAAGAAATTATATAAGGTTGACACCCAACGTATATGTTAAACTTGTTATGGCTGTGAAATGATGATGTAGCTGTCTTTAGTGGGTTGATAGATTATTTTTATGGCACATTTTAACCGTGTTATATTTGCTTGTTTTTAGAGTTCTTTTTTTAATAATGTCCCGCTTAACATGTCTACTATTTTTATTGATTGGCGTATGTGCACTTTATCCCCGAATGTTGCCATCCATTATAGACTGTGTTAAAAAAAAAAAAAAATAATATAATAATTCTTTGCTGTTAGCACAAGGCACTTTAGCTTTGTCAGTGAAAGATTTAATGCACCTTTCACGTTTTAGCTGATAGCACAAGCTACCTTAGTATTGATTCTGTTCTACTAGTGTATTTTAGTCGGTTTTAGTTTTAGACATTTGTGATATTGTTCTTTTGCTCTGTTGCTTACTGCCATTGAATATTTGCTGCTAGCCTATTGCACTTAATGCACTGTTCACTTTCTGCTATTGAATATTTGCTGCGCGCCCATTGCACTTAATGCACTGTTCACTTTTTTTGACGATAGCATAAGTCACTTTGGCAATGATTTTGAAATACGACAGTTATAGAGAATCTGTAAAATGTTCTTTTATGTCTTTTCTTTTGCTGCTAGCACATTGCACTTTAGCTTCAGCTCCGTAAGCACATTGCACTTTATTTTGGAACATGTAGAACAGTTACCAATCCTGTGAAAATATTGACAGCACTATAATCCCTAACTGGAAAATGTTAATCTACTGCGGACAATTTTTATTTATGCACTGTATCCCTATATGTTCAATTAGTTAATGTGAGTGTTTTGTATTTGTTTCTTCTTTTTTTTTAATGGTTTTAAGTCAGTCATAAGCTTTTATTCGATATGCAAGATATCTTATAAGCACATTTACAGTATAATCATTACAGTGTACAAAAAAAACATTGCTTTAAGAAGTCAGTATAAAATACATTTAAAAGGGATAAAAGGACGAAGTGTCCATTAGTAAATTAGCTAAAAAAGAGAATTAAACCGCTACTGACAGTCTCTTGCTACGAATAATGGTTTTAATTAATCAACAAATAAATACTTACTTACCCTCTTTTATAAGGCCCTCATAGACATCCGCACAATTGATTAGTCTCTGATAAAAGACAGATGGTCTGAGGACAAACCGGTTCCCCTCACAGAAGGGGAATAGAAACAAATGTTTGCACATGTGCGGGAGTTGGCTAGCAAAGCCAGATTTAAACCTATTCAATTCCACTACATATAATGTACCTACCTGACAACTCCGAGGCTTGCCCATTTTAGCCCGGAACGCCCCTCACATTGCCCCAGATGTCGTGCAGATCCCGCACGCTTATTACACATGACATTGTCATCTATCTGATTACAGCAATACTGGAGTCAGGTAATGAAGAAGATACGCACAGTTACATCAGTAAAAATAGAAGCGGCCATTAAGCACTGCCTGCTAGGGGTACTTCCGACCCCTAGAAAGGGATCACGTACACAATATAAATTTGCACTTCTAGGCCTAGTTTTAGCAAAACGGTGCATTGCAATACATTGGACACAAGCCCTCCCCCCAGGTAGGAGAAATGGTAGTTGGACATGCGAGAATGGGGAGTGGCGGAAGAAAGGCATCTGAAAACAGTACGCACTGACAAGAATGCAGAATGGGACCTTGAAGACTGGGGACATATGCTGAAAGCACTGCAAAGACCAGATAAACCCCCCTTCCCCCGAACAGATTAGGAAAGACCACCATCACCAAATGCTGAGGATCTTCCACCTCCTTCTATCGACCATTTAACTTGAATGGTGGTCTGACACCTGGCTCTGATAATGCAATAAATATATGATAATTACTGGCCCCCTGGCGCAGGTGGTGGCAAATGGTCACATCTCCAGGACCTTCCCGCTTGGGCGTGGGACGAGACAGGGTTGCCCATTATCTCCTTTACTGTTTACATTAGTTCTGGAGCCGCTGGCGATTTGGGTTAGATGGGAACCGTCCATTAGGGGTATCCGATGGTCACCAACGTGGGAAGATCGGATATCACTATACGCTGATGATGTCCTGCTCTACCTCACCGCCCCAAGAAAATCAGTCCCGGAACTACTCAATGTCTGCGAGAAGTTCGGGAGAGTATCCGGCTATAGAATTAACTGGTCGAAGTCAGTTCTATTCGTTCTTGCTGGCCACCCCCCCCCACTTCCAGGGGACTGTCCGTTGACCTACACTACTGCCCCCTTTAAATATCTGGGGGTTTACGTCACTCCTAGCCCGGACGAATTCCACGTTCTGAACCTGAGACCCCCCCTGGAGCGGTTTGTGCGGGATGTCAAGGTCTGGCGCTCCCTTCCACTCACTCTTTTGGGCAAAGCCGCCCTGTTTAAAATGATGGCTCTGCCTCGTTTTTTGTACCTCCTGGAGAACTCACCGTTCCCAGTGGCCCCCTCCTACTTTAAGGCTATCGCAGCGGCAATTTCTAATCTGCTCTGGGACGGGAAACCGGCCCGTATTGCGCAGAACAAGCTGGTGAGGGACCGGTACGATGGGGGGATCGCGCTCCCTAGTATTGAATTATATTACTGGGCTGCCCACCTTAAACAGATCAACTACTGGTTGCATGTCCCACACACGGACCCAGCCTACATGGCGGACAGGCAGAATATCGAGTCCAGAGGTCTGCTGAGGAACCTCTATAGCCGCACCGTTCCGTCTGAGCTACAGGGCCCGACTCGTCATACAATCCAAATCTGGTATAAGGCACACAGACACCTTCAATGCGCGCACACTGTTACACAAATGACACCCCTATGGGACTCACACAGGTTGGGTTACATGGGCAATACTAAAGGGTTCAAGGCAAGGGACGACATTGGAATTTCAGTGGTGGGGGACCTCAGGAAAAATCACAGAATCGTGGATTTTGGATTTTTACAGACCAAATATGGTATGGCAGAGTCCGAACAGTACAGATTCATGCAGATACGGCATGCACTGGGGGCGGCCATTCCGGCGGGTACGACTTTGCCGGAGTCTACCCCTTTTGAGGACAGACTGTTAACCGAGCACATGCCACAAAAAGCCACCTCATACACGTACCGGAAACTAGTTAACAATCTTCCCGACATGTTGTCCAAGTTGCGCTCCAGTTGGGTGGCGGATATAGGTGACCTTGATGACTCGCAGTGGCAGGAGGCTCTCTCGTCACCTCGCGAGTCGGCGATCCCCTCCAGACTTAAACTGGTGCAGCTGAAAGTGCTGCACCGTACATACTATACCAGGACGGTTCTGTACAAGATAGGAAAGGCTGATCGGGAGTACTGCCTCCGCGGTTGCGGAGAAAGGGGGATGTTCTATCACACCATTTGGGATTGCGGGAGGCTGACAGGGTATTGGACAGCGGTGTTACGCACTATCTCTCAGACTGAGTGTTTCCCTGCGGCCCGACCCGCGCTGCTGCTTACTGAACATATGGGAGGCTACGGACTTGACCCATCGACAGCAGGACTGGGTGGTGTTGGGTCTGATGGTCGCGAAGCGCAATGTGGCTAAACTGTGGGGATCACCTGTGGTACCCAAACTGAGAGAATGGTGCAATGATATGGATGACGCGATGGTGGCAGAGAGGGCAGTGTTTGTCCGGAGAGGTTGCCCCAGGAAGTGGGGTCTGATCTGGGGGGCGTGGAACAAATATAGAGGAAACATCTGTGAACCGCCGAGAGAAGACTTAGATGAGTGTTTGTCAGATTGAGATTTAGAACTACACTGGAAGTGAGTGGTGATACGATCTGCAGCCTTGATGAACTCCTGACTACTGCATGGGAGGAGGGAACTGGGAGGGGTCCTGGACTACGTCACTATTATTAAGATAATGCGATTGTGGATATATGTCTATTTACCCTCTGGGAACGCTTTGTGGTTTTACTCAACTGCTGTGCCCTTGTTTTCTGGTACTGTTTGGTTCTACAGTTAAAAAGCAGACCTTTATAACTTCCGACAAAGTTGCCAACTTACTTATGCACACTAGGAATGGTTGCCACCGGGCCTCAGGGATGCCGGCTAAAAGGCTGTGTGACTTTATGCATTCTAACTTCATCACTGAAATGTTTGCGGCCGGCCCCAGCGGTTGTAGGCCTTCGACTATGTCCTGACTTTACTGTGCAATAAAGGTCTTTTAAAAAATAAAAAAATAAAATATATATGATAATTATGTTCTTGGAGAAATACAGTCACTATTCATGCTACAAGTTGTTGTTGGGTTGTTTCCCTTGTTGATCTAGTTCTTACTGCTGCAATTTCTGCTTCCTGATTGCAATGAATGCTAATGTACACCAATAAAGCCGGGGTGAAAAAACCAAGATACCTCATGCATACCAAAACGCAGCCTTGCTAGAAGCCAGATGGGCAAATTACATGAATTGTAAAGTGTGCAAATTTTTTGTAACAAATAATGCAGTACTATAATAAAAATAAGTTTTAAAAACAAATCAGTGCATGCAAAACAAAATTCCTGCAGGTATGCAAACAGATTTCTTGTTTTATCCACCAATGGCTATAACTCAAAATGTGCACTCAGGTGGGTGTACCAGAGTTGTGGTAAGTACAGAGCTTCCCGTGCCACGTAACTCACAAAACGATGCAGGGACATTCATCTATAATGCAGAATGTCCCCTTGCTTACAACTTGCTTGAAGAAGGCAGAATCCCAACACATACAGGGGAAAGAAATGACATGTGTCCACCCTGCAAACTGCTGTACTACACAGCCCAACACTTACATGAGCAGTTGAGTAAGTACTGTATTACAGTTGTACATGAGAATGCCACTCTAGAGGCCGATGTGGGCTCATGGATGGGAGTCTGCTGACATCAGCAGTGGTTCCTGTCATCCCTACGCGAGTCCTCGGAGCCAAATGGATAAAAGACGTGCGAGTGCGTGTCTGCTCCATAATATACTTTGATAGGTGGAATGAATCCCTGATAACCGCATCAGTGCTTCGTCCTCCACTGTGATGGGGGATTTGCGGGAGCAGGCTACCAGAGGGAGGCCTGCTCCCGAGTATTTTGGGATAATTGAGCAGTTGGACGACTGCTCATGGGTTTGGGCTTTATTTGGGCTACAAGGTTACAAAACTGGGCATTTTGTATGCCAGCCACCATTTTGTCAGGTGACAAGGTGGCTAGCAGGGTAGTATTTCCCCCCCACCCGCCCATCCCTTTTTCCTGTTTTTTTTTGCCTTGGCGTAAAAGTTCCCCCTTTTTATTTTGGGCAACTTCCATTGCTACAGGTGTGCAAGGGGTGCATGCTGTTAAGGTAGGTTGTCACTTGAGGCAGGTGCACTGGGGGTTGGTAGAGATGTTGCCATGGTTTACCAAAGTTTATCGCAACTCAGCACCAGTTCAGGCTGGAAGGTGATCCGGTAGGCAAGTTTACACCTAGTCGAGACAAGAAGTTTAAGCTTAGATAGGATATTTAGGGGGCTAACAGGTAAATAGATGTAAGAAAGCGAGAAGGGATTTTAGAGGTGTCAATTACAATCGAACAGCCATTAGTCAGTTACACTGTTTTTTGTTGTTGTTTTTTTTTTGAAAACCTTTATTGACATCAAAAAGGAGAGACAAGTCAAGGCCTACAACCCAGCCGGCCGGCCGCAATGTACAAAACAATCAGGAGTCACCAGGCAAATATCACATAATCAAGCAATACAAAGCAGAGGCCGTACAATCATAAAAGGGGGGAGAAAAAATTCAGGAACCAAAGGGCTAAAACACAGGAGTAAATAAGGCTTAATTTTATAATATGGGGAGAAGACGTATGACAGGCGCACTTTCAATACGGAGGCATCCGATATCCCGTAATCAACTGCAACATTAATAAGGGGGCATGGGGCCAGAAGATCGGGGGGGATAATACAATGCATTCAAGAAATCAGGATATGTGAGACACAATCAGCCCCTGAGCATTCTTCTCGTAACATGCCCGCCACCCAGGACACTACCAAGCCAGAACAGAGGGATCGGAAAGACAATAAACCAAAACCAGCTTGTCATAATAACTTCTAGGACACCGAGAGGAAAAAGGGGGGGGGGGGGGACGAGGTAGGGAAGGGGAGGGGGAAGGGAAGGGAAAACGGAGGGAAGACAAAATAAGACAATAAAAAGGGAAATAAAGAAATAAGAAAAACGAAAGGAAGAAGACACGCCGACCCAGGCCCCCCGTGGCAGGAAGACAGGAGACAAAAGGAGTAGCGGCCCAAGTGGGGGTATGGCGATCGGGGAGAAAGACAGCCAAAACCTATCAGGAGGATTAACGACGCCACACCCCCCCACCCGAAACACACCAGAGGAGGTCAGGACAGACGCGGCCTCACGAAAAAGAGATAGAAAAGGGCCATAGAACCAGAGGACAAACAAAAATAGTACCCAACCCACCCGTCCCACCCTGCACCCCTGTAGAAAGCTATGGCCTACCCTTCAGACAGCGTGCCTGTCGCCCTAAACCAGAACCCGAAATATAGCGAGAAGTAAGAAAGAAGAACGAGACAAAAAAAAACAACAAAAGCGAAGAAAAAAAGAAGGACAGGAGGGAGGAGCAGAATAACTATAATCCGAACGGGCGGCCGCAGCCCTCCGCCCAACCAGAAAAACACAGTCAAAAACAGCCCAGGACGACACCCCATCACGCGCTAGAAAACATTAAGAGAAGGGGACCGCCCACCTTTCTACGATTAAAAACAATGATGCTACTAATCGTATACCGGGAATCAAACAGAAGTCGTACATTTCACCCCCAACCCTTTCGAGCGACAAATCCCACCCACCACATGGCAATGTAAAACCACATACTAAATACGAAATCAGCATATAGTCGAGTGGAATGGTGACTAACATAGCTACGTGGGGGGTAGATAGATCCACAAGGGAGCAATAGTCCGAACCGAAAGTGTAGATGCATCAACAATCGCAGCACGATCAGTGTAAAACAGGAGTTCAGTTGCGCCACTGGATCGGGCGAAGTGGTCCCAATTATAGACACAGGCAAAGTCATCGAAGCAAGCACAGGAGGCAGTCCACCAATAGTTTCAGGCAACAATGTCGAAAATGGTCGCAGTACAGCATCCAAGTCCCCGGGGTCCGAACCACGAAAAGCAGGGCGTCCCAAAGTCACCGGCACACTACACGATCTTCGATCAGTGGCGGAGACACTCAAGTCAATCGAGGGGGGCGAGGCAATGAAGTCATCGAAACAAGAGGGCGACAAGAAGAAATGGCCGCCCAAAATGGCGGCAGATCGTGGCGGACCCACCGAGACTCCCAGGGCCAGGGAAGCGTGTAGGGATCTCAGGGCTTCCAGGATATCTCTGACCGTCGGCTCACGTCCACCAGATCCGCTCCTCACACGATTAGGCAACACGGGCCCGCCGCCACAGGGTGATTCTCGTTCCAGAGGGTCGGCGCCATTTCGTGAATCAGCCCAATCGCCGCCCACCAAGACCCCCGGAAATAACAGTTCGCAAATGTAGGACTTTACAAGCTCCGGGGGTCCCAGCAAGGGCGGCCTCGATGCCAAAAGGATATCCGCCCAAAACGGGTCTCCGCCAGCACCAGCTCCGGTGCCCCAAACAAGCGGAGTCCGGGCCCCGAGGACCAGGGCCGCCGGACCGAGCAGCGGCGGAGGGAGACCCCTTCACAGAATCAGGTCCCGGGGCCTCTCACCCACGTCGGCCGCGCGGCCACCAGGGCAGGCCCGGGTCAGGATCGCCGGGATCTCCGCACATCGGCTCCCAACACTGGTTCTCGCTCTCGGCCGGGGCCGAGAGCTGTCGGATCCCGCCGGCCAGGTCCCGGTCCAAGTCTCGCAGAGGCCCCGATCCCTCGGAGGCCACAACTCCGGAGCCACTGCACACCGAGACCCCGGGGTCGGATGGTAAGTACAAACAAGCCGTTATGTTTCAATGCCCCAAAAGATGTGTCGTCCTCGGACAGGATAGAAGACAGGATAGTCAATCAGGACGGAGGGCTGCGGGAGCCGAGCTAAAGGGCGACCATCACGGCCGCGAGCTAGGCTCCTCCAGTCAGATACACTGTTGATGTATTAAGTTGTTATGAAGTGGGAGGGATATCTGAGGGGTGCGGTGTAGAGTAAAATAGGTTGCATCCTTGTATAGTGAGGTTGCATTTTTGTAAGGCGAAGACCTAGGTTGTGTTGTGCGCCTGTTTAAATAAGCAGCCTTTTTCACACAAACATGGTGCCAGGGGTATGCACTGCTCCCCTCTGCCCCAATGGAAGCGTCTTGGCTCAAAAATTGTTAATGCACATTTGCGAAGGAACATTCGCCCCTCTCAAACTTACACTATTATTTTCATGCAATCGGCAATGTGCAGTTAATGTATTTTCAGCAATGTCTTTGGTGATTTATTTAGTAAGGTGACCAACACATCAGCACAGTTATACTCCCAAAATGATTGCAGGAAATAAATACCAAACAAAACATTGAACCTTAAAATTAAATAACATGCCTAAACTACCAAAACAAAACTCAGGTTGATAATACTCACTTTTTATTTGCTTTTTAATGGGCTTTGCAAAATCCAGCCAATGCTAAAAAAAGGGGGGAAAAACAATGATGTTAGTATGTTGGAAAATCTGTTCAAGGTTAAGATATTCTGCGAGCTACTTATCATTTTTGTACAGGCAATACATTATTATATCTCACCAGAACATAAACTCTGTGGTTCGTACTTGGGAGAAAAGAAAGGTTATTTCCCCCTTTCGAAGATTGAAATCTGCCAGCACTGAGACTCCTCCGTAGACAGACATTGCAGGCGCGTGATTTATAGACAGAGGAGCTGGAGTTTCCTGGAGGATTTTAATGTGACCGCTTGCAATCTCATAAGAACAGCGATTTTTCAGCCAGCCCATGCACTTTTATAAAATACATAACAGCCCGGTTAAAGAGTTAAAAAAAAAAAAAAGGATTGCAATAAACGTAAGTGAACCTATTGAAAGACAGCCATTATGATGCTCCGTTGTGTTCATTATAATTTGCGACAGTCGAACGTGTTGTATTATTTTGATCTACTGGATTGTATATCACCTGACAGTCTTTATCTCACCATGTTTACGTTTCTATTCACCTTGTATTTAACAGGAAAAGATGCAGTCACTCAATTCCTGCTGAGGACCAGCCACACTGCAGAAAATGCCTTTGAAATGACCAAGCGTCCTAACTACACCGTGAATGGGGAAGAGACATTTCAAAGGAGAATAAAACCTGGTTCCGATTACTAAAATACCTGGGGTCTCATTTAAAAAAAAAAAAAAAAATCAACAGACTGAGAGCAGCATAGCAGGGAGTGCCACTGACTCAAACACAAGCAAGGAAAGTAGGGCCCATAGAAGAAGAAAAAAACACACTAATTTGAGTGCAGTGGAATCCTCAAATTAGAGTGCAGTTCACCCCTCAAAGTCACTGCGTCTGATGCACTATTGCTAGCTAAACCCTAACAGTCTGGTCTTCAAAAACCTTCCCAATATTGCTTTCTACAATTAAATTTTAACGAACACTCATTATGGCTAAGCGGCTAATAATGTCACAGTTACAACAAATTGTGGGATAACCTTGTAACATTACCCTGTTTTCTTTCGTGGTCAGTAAACAAACTTTACTGTAAATGATGTTTGGTAGGTTTTTTGCGCTAAGAAGACCGCTCTTCAAAACTGCACCATCGTACAAAGCCAATTGCATTAGAGAATGTCTTGCATCACCCACGCTCAGATATAATGGTTGAGTTTTTTAACCTGTTAAATGCAGTTCTTTGTCAGAAATTATCTTGGTGGGTCCTCACTAATAACACCATGTGGCGAGCAATACTCAGTATTAAGGGGTGGTATATACAAGATAATTACTCTGCAAAACCAGCAAGCAGTACTTCAGTCAACAGAACTATGTATAACAAAAGTATGGGGATCAAACCAGGGTACCATCCTGCCACAATGACCTAATGCACTCTGAAGAACACAAGAGCATCCTTGCCCTGAACAGAAAGAACAAACAGACATAATTGAAAGGCCTTTGACAGACCTCACATTGAGACTTATAAATGGTATGTGTTTACCGTTACGTTTAAGCAACGACTCCCACCTCCAACCAGTGGCATAGATAGGGTACTAGTGGCCCTCATGGCAGAAAGCAAACTGCCCCCGTTCACTGCTTAGATTCTATAAAACTGCCATCACTGTGGTGTGTAGGGCTCCTCCTACCCTAGGCCTCGATGCCACTGCACCCGCTGCACAGCTGTTTGCTATAACTCTGCCTCAAACCGCCCTGGAGTTCTAGGATCCACCAATGTACCCCCAATCCCTATGTTTCTAATTCATGGAGGGCATTTCTATTCAGGTGCTTTCCGTTACCAATGCTACAAATTCGAAATTATCATATTTATTAATGCATGCACATTTCGCAGAGGGGTGGTAGCACATGTTTTGAAGCTGAAAATCATGCCTACAAGAACAATATAGACTGTTCAATAACAGCTCAGTCTCAATCTAAAACTAAAAAAGTGTAAACTTTGGGATCCGAGCAAAGGTAAACAACGTTTACCACGAAACGTTTTCCCCGCAGGGAATCACAACGCGGTCGTTACAACGATCGCGTTGTGATTCTGCATACCATTACCCCGCAAGTCGGAACAACAACTTGCGGAGCGGTGGGGGAAGGTGTTGACTTTAAAATCCAACACCTTCCCTCGTGGCCGGACAGACTGGAGTTGGAATAGTAAATTATACTATTCCAACATCCAACGCCCCCCTCCACAAGTCGTCGTTCCGACTTGTGGGGTAATGGTATGCGGAATCACAATGCGGTCATTGTAACGACCGCGTTGTGATTCCCTGCGGGGGAAAAGACTGCAGGATAAGGACATAGATTCCGGAGCAAATGGTCATAGGAGCTCTATGAGTGAATCAAGGTAATTATTTTTATATTCAAATATCAATCTGATGTTTTTATAGATTACCTTAATGAAACTTCAGTGATGAATATTCTATTTTTTCCTAGTCTTTCGCAAAAAAAAAAACAACAATCTGGCATTTTAAAACTGTAAGGGAGACGGTGGGGAAGAGGAGCACCATACAGTGAAAAGGAGGAGAAAGATCCTCAGCCCCGAGGTAGTTAGACCTACGGAGGTTCCTTGATTATTAATGAATAAAAACTAAAATAATCCTTTAAATCCACTACATATTTGACTCAGGGAGGGCCTCGCTGAGTAGAGGTGGGGTTGAGGTGCCAGCCAGGAGATGGCTCGCCCTGCCTCGATCAGCCCACTACCTTTCTATGCGAGCCAATCTTATGTCCCTATGCAACTCTTCCCTCATCTAAAACGTTTCGTGAATCCGAGCACAACAGAATACTCTTACCCATGGCATTTTATGGAACTTGGGCTTTATAGGGATCCTGCCTATTGTATTATTTTATTTGCTGTTCATGTATCCCAGTCCTTCTAACTCTGTAAAGCCCTCTGGTGTTCTTGTAGTGTTGTGGGCCCTGGGCCCACATGTTACCAATAATGGACGCAGACACAGGGTGGCAGGGTACTGGAACTGGCCCAGGGCACGTGTGCCCGGGCCTCTTATTTGCAGGGTCACCTGACTGGTGACGTCTGTGATGGAAGGATGTATGGCGTGTGGTGCAAACAGGCAGAACACTTGAACGTGTTCAGCAAGACACTACAGTTCAGAGCTTTAGGAAAATTTAAAATATTATCAATAATTATTACTGGCTGCTTTCTAAGCTGTGCAGGTGGATATTATTGACATTTAGAATGAGCAGTGAGGTTTAGCCACATTTTAAGCACAAACGGAACAGAGGCCATTTTACTTCCCGCCTATGATCATCTAGGATAGGAAAAATCAAATAAACAATGTTAAAGTAGATGGATTTGATCTTGACACGCCTGTGTGCTATATTTATTTACGTATGGCATACAAATGCAATACTCATTCAAAGTATAAAAAAGTATCAAACAGTAAAATGACAACATATAAACAAGTTGTGAATGAGTGAAATCGATTACAAAAATAAGTAAAAAAACATGAACTGAATGCAGAGACTGTCCTTTCAGTCATGTTACTGAAGTAGCAAACTTTGTAGGCGCTAGCGTGCATGTGCACAAATAAAATGAAGTTGTCGATAGCGAAGAGAGTCAATGACTGAAGTCAGGTGACTCACTGTCCCATGTTGTACGCCTTGGTGGGCAGAAGCAAAATGTTAATGACACGTGAATATACCAATGGATGTAGAGGGTTCAACGCAATCCTCCATGTGTGTATATGAATGTGTATTTTATTGTGTTTTTTTTTTTACATGAGACTGGATAAACACCTAAATCTTCTTTTGGCTATACCTAAAAATGAAACCAGTTTTTCACCATATCAAACAGAGCAAGCGCTTGTATTTTTGGCATGGTAGGAAGACTATCAACGTACTGCTTTTTCCCAGTTAGAGCCATAGTGCATTCTCCCAGTGTCAATCTGGTACACTACAAATGCTAGTCCCTCCAGGTGTCTGCCTAGATTTTTCTTTGGAGTGACCAAACACAAGGGTTTGCCATTTATCACAAAAAACATCTCGGAGAAGATGTGTGCGTAAAACAACACCATTTGTTCTCTCAACACACTATAACGTTGGTATTTGATTTGGAGCAGGGCTGGCTCAAATGAGTCTCTTATTCATGTATGTCATGGCATACAATAACTAACAATAGACAAGGCAACCAAGTGAAGTACAGTATGAAACTCATAAGCTAATATTGTACTAAACGGCACAACACTAAAAAAAAGTAATTTTGTAAGTACTAAAACAGAAACAATACAAAAGCACTAAGGCAAGTATATAAAACACAATCTATAATATACACAAGAGCACCAAAAACAGTGTTTTGTTTAGTAGACAAAAAGTCACCAAAGAGGTCTCTCAATATTTGTGCTTGTGTCAGTCAGTGTTTCAACCATGGCAAACTACTCCACAGGTCATCATCAGGACTGTAGATTATATTACGAGAAGGCCTGAAAAGTCAACATTTCAAGACAGACATCCAAAATGGGCAGGTGCAGGGAATCAATCCAGCATGTGAAACGTGGTGTACATGAGACCTTGCAAATGAGGCAAAAGGTATGTGTTTCTCTAACGTGAAGTATTGGGTGCCAAATTCTACCCTCTGTCTTCCTTCCTATGGTTAATCTCAAATTCTATATTCACCTTCTCCCTTTAAGCACTGATGAAAAATCCTGAGCCTTAGCTGAACCCTTTCCAAACCTTTATTGTTCCCCTATCACTCCCCATGAGGTCTGTTTGGACGATGTTCCTTTTTCTGCACTGTGACCAATCATTTTAGAACGTGGATCAGGGCAGACAGCACTAATAGACATGCTGAAAGCACAACACAGGCTCCGACAAGGACCAGTATCTTTGTAGATAACCCACATCCACCCTCCTAGCATGGCGCTGAGAAAGGCATGAGCAGGCAAGCACGCCATCATCATGGACCAGCAGGACTATGCAAGCGGATGCCATTTATTTGAAACCTCCTCCATATTTATGCCCTCCTGCATCCTTGAGTGAATTTCCTCGTTCTACCTTAATCAATCTAACCTACGTTTACCTGCATTCTGGCAATCATATACATTTTACATTTAATTAATGATATAGTCCTCCTGATAGAGAATCTTCCTTAGTATACACTGATGTATGTAACCAACATTGAGGTTCACAATTCCTTTCCTGTGGAGACTATGTGCCTAAACGTCTCACCATCCTTTCTCAGGCTGTCCAATAAACTTTTTCCATGCCACATCTTCTGACCTGCTAATACAGAGTTACTCCATAACGTTCTGCCCAATACAGATGTACCCTCTTCTTCCCCTCTCCATTTCCTGTAATTCACAACTGTTCTACTGAAGAAATGTAAATCGATATCGTATAATGTTGGCCTAATGTATCCAATATATTAGCATGCCACCTTAGGTAAACCCCTCGTCAATACACTCGAACCATGCATACACTAAGAATCGGGCCTCGACTGAACAAACGCCATTTTGGTCTCATTTCCCTGTACCCCTTCCTTCTTGCTAGGAAAACACGTGACCTGCTACTGTGTAGAAAGCTTGAGAGGTCGGCCTGGGCTATGAACGGATCATTTGTTCTAACTTAGGAAACTCAAGGTCGCATCTGTCTTTCTTGTAGGATGAGCACATTCTTGCAGGCACTGTGCCTGTACTCCCGTGCCCTAGAATGAAAGGGAGGCACCTTTACTGACCTAACCCCGGAATAGCTCGAGCTAAGTTTCGAATCAATCAATTGTGCCTTATATGGGTTTTCCTGTTGGCTTCACGATAAGTGGTACTTTTCCATGTACGGGGGTTTCATGAGGTATGCTGAAAGTATATATGCACTGTTTTGAATGTAATCCAGCAGTCTCCTCTGCGCACCTTTGAGGGTGAAGGCGAGAAAGAGGCTCCCCTATATAGGGCGCTTTGCAAAATAAACGATTGAACCTTCTCCATTGCCGACTGACTTATTCCTGGTAAATAAGGTATATGGGGTATTGGTAAGTATAGCTCTACGGTATATAATTTTAGTACTTCACTACCATGTATTCTCTCTCACTTTTTCCTATTCTTGTTTATCTGTATCGACGCAGGGTCCATCCATGTCCATGAACATCATCGAAAGCCTTGCACCTACTGAGGTCAGGTCACTATTTGCCATCCTAGAGAAGATGGGTGCCATGCCATTCTTGTATGAACCTACCTATTAGCTTTTGCAGGCAGCCCCAACCACCCTTTTAGGGGATGGCTCTCATGCAGTCTCTCTTCTGTCTCCATTCCCAACCAGTGCCGTTAACCATCTCATTCAATTCAATTTAAAAAATGCCAAATATATTAGCAAATAAATACTTCTTCTATTCCCCTCTTAAAAACTTCCTCCATCATTGGTGGGCCTGCATTCAATTTGAAGAACCAAGAGTAGGCTAAACATGCTAAGTCTCTGACATATTTTGTGCAGATCCATCCGATGGGAACCTTAAAAAGGTTTCAACCCACTCTTTAACATTTCCCTCCACCTCCTAGGAATCTGCACAAAACTGAGATACATGCACTAGGTGTAACTTGCTAACTGCCTGCCACATTTGATACAGACAAACAGTGCAAAGGTTATATTGAAAACTGTGTTTCCTTCTTGCTCCTTGATGAATTGGCTCAAAACTTGACATACCAATCAAAAATCAAGCCTTCCAAGCATCTGCCAGATTTTGTGCAGATTCATCACACAGTGCCAATGATCTTACCAAAAGAACACTTCTTTTGCCTTCTTTTTTTTTTTTTTTTTAACTCAGCACTCCCCTTGGTGGATCTTAACAAACATACCCATGCTTAAAGAATGTTAAATGTGTTATGTCCAGCGAGATTTCATGCAGATCGATTGGTGCAAAGTTATTAATATACCTAAAGTATTGTTACATCCTCCTTTAAATTTTCACCTTCCGCATTGGATCTTCCTATATCCTAATATATCAGCACTGGGTATTGCTTGCTAACTGTTTGCCACACTTGACATAGATTGATCAAACAACCCCAAAGTTATGAGCAAATAACAATTCTTTTGACCCTGCTCTGTAACTATATCCCACCTTTATGGACTAATGACATGTAAGGAAGGTAACCAATAACCCCTTGTGAACTTAGGTAACAGTAAACATTAAAGCAAATGGCCAACAAGGGTACAGTTACAAAAAGAAGTACATAAATTAAGTATATATGCGTATTAGTGACCTTTGACACACTAAACTAATCAGAATCATGCAATGAAAAAAGAAAAAACAATAAATGAAGTAATAGGTGTAGTAAAATATTACAAACAATTAGTCTGTATTCAAACATCAGCTACACAGTACAAAAGTAAGTTTCATGGGGTTCTTAAAACAACAAACACATATCCATCCATTATGGGTTTTTTTCTTTTGCATTTTGAGTCTGCAATGATTACAGAAAAATTCACATAATATAACAAAAATGTTTTTATACAAAGCGTATCATTTTCATATACTAACCAGTACCATTCAGCAAGTAATAATTAACACAATAATGCAAAAAGAGAAAAAAAGAATAGTAATCCAAATAAGGACAGAGTAAGATTTGAGGTCTATTCCCAATTTATATCAGGCCAAATTCTTTACCCAGATTTTATAGTTTGAGGGCCTCTAGCCTTAGCAACCGTAAGTTCACATTGATATATTTGACGAAAGATCACCCACTACTCAGTCAACTTCAGGGGAGAGGAGCTATCCATGACCTGGCTATGAAAAGACAAGCAGATACTATTATTATGGAAAATAATTATATAGTACTAAAATCATAGTCAGACTTTTACACCAGAATAATTTCTCTTACAGACAACTGGAAATCAAACCCAAGGTGAGATGTTATCAGAATGCCACATCAGCCCAGTAATTCTGAAGTGCCGGACATCCGACATACATGTGCACTATATCAGCCGCATAGCAATGACAAAGGACAGTAAGCCTTATCCAAGCCCCAGGCTGGGGTCCACTTAGAGATCCGGTTGAGTGTATAATAAAGCCTATGAACGGTCCTAAATTGATGCGATTTTAAACTTTGTCATCTTAACTTTGCAGAGAGAACGTCTGATATAGTAAACTGATGGAAACTTTACCAGGTGCCTTAAAGAAATAAAACAAGATATCAGATGTTTTGAGGTCTATTAGCTCCTTGCATGAAGTAATCCCGCACCTGCAAATACTTAAAAAAGATCCATTGAGGGGGGCTTGGTTTGAGGCAAAAGGAAAAAGGCGGTGTGAGCGAGCAGCACTGCCTCAAGGGGACGTGTAAACAGACTTTTGGTGAAGATTCGTGGAAGTACTTTAACTGTTACAGCTAGAGATTATGCCACTACATCAAGAAAAAGGTTCTGACTGTTTAGGACCGCCAGAGTGTGACGACGGAGTGCTCTGGTTTCCACTGCTGACTCACCGACCAACGGGAGCCTCCATACTGCGGAATGACAAGGCCGCCGGGTCCAATCAGACCGGTGCTCATGGAAACTCCCTGAGCCTCCCTTGGTCATTTAAGAGTCTCGAGCTCTAGAAAAGTATGGAACTGGCATTCCACTCCCTTATACAGGAGACCTACCTCCATTAAGGATAAACCATCAAGTAGATTGAGTGGGGGTCCTACCAGAGAGAAAAAGCAACACCACAGCACCACAGCATAAGGGGAGTCCGACAAAGATATTCAAACAAAAGCGGAACTGGAGCCCAACAAATATTTAGGGGGACAAAGGAAAAGTAAGGTGAAACTGAAGACGAAAATAAAGTGATAAGCAAGCAAGCTTTAGCCCGGGCAACTCACCACATTCTGCCCGGCCGCTGCCAGTTGCTTTCATCTCTGTGCGGCAGCCGAGTCCTGCACAGATTTTGAACATCGGGGGGAGAAAGATCATTCAGGTAAAACCATGAATAGTGAAGGGAAAGTCGAATGACTCCGAATGTCTGCAGCAATGCACGTGGCATGCCTGGTTCTAAAATGGCACCTGAATGGTGACAATAATATGCTGTGAACTGCCTGACCTTAATATGGCCCAAGACTTGTGACACACCTAAACGAATTCAGTGTGGTGAGACGGAGGATCATAGCTAATACCGAAGTACATAAGAGCGGTCCACAGGAGGAAGGTATCGCTGCAGTTAAACAAATAAATGTACTGGATTCTGGGTGATTCCAAGTGTCTGCAGCAATGCACGTGGCGTGCCTGGTTCTAAAATGGCGCCTGGCCTGTGACAAGATAAACTGTGATTGAACATTGGTCCATAAAATAGCCAGTTGAAGCAATGGAGGAATGTGGCTGGAATTAACTTTAGGCTTCAACTTTACGAATTCGCTCTGACTAAATCCCCAGAACATAAAGGCAACCGGAGATCATTACTTTGGGATGCGAGGAACCTTCGCTGCATTAACACATTAACCCATTATAACCTATACAACGGAATCAGTACTGGAACTAAGATACCACCAACTAAGGTGGTTGTTGTTAGATACCTCTGGTTACACCATTTCCTCCAGGTGCTCGACGATCACTACAGGCAATGGCAGGGGTACAACAAAAGGCCAAGGCACAGTGCAAAACTCTTGATCTGGAAAATCCCGAGAAGAGATTTTTTTGTTTTGTTTTTACAATTTTTATTGTGGTGTTATCTGAGCATAATGACACAGAGTATCCCGCTATACAGATCTGCACAGGAGACCCAATTTGCCTTGCGCATCATACAGCCGTTAAGCCCACATCCCGGGGGCCGGGCGGCGTTATATAACAGGACAGCTCAGAACAATACAATTGACAAAATTGCGGTAACAGTGACATGTACATCACTTTTTAATATAAACAACCCCAAACAAGAGGTCACCGCCTACCATTTCGTGCCCGGTGAAACCGGCATCCCCTACATATGGGCATTACCTATATTTACCCGTTGACTAAGTAGTACAAGTTGGCCCAGGCTTGAGGCGGTCACAGGCTACATCTACGCTAGCGCCACCCGCCGGACCGGAACTAGCGCGCTATTGACCAGCCTCAGGGTGAGGGGAGAGGGAAGGGACATCAGCCGCCTTCATCCTCCTGCACCATGGCCGTCATCTCTAGCCGCCTTCTGTATTCTAAAAAAACTCCCCAAACATGTTTGGGCCGGCTCTTAAGCGGCAATAGCTCACTTTAGTTCTCAGACTGCATGCAACAATAGGTCAAGTCCCTCGTCCAATGTTCTATCTTGGGAAGGGGCCCTCATCCAGCACATGGCTAGCCGTCTTTTTGCCATCAGGAAACCCATTTCCACAATCCTGCGACGTGCCTTCGGCAATGGCCTCAAGAAGCCTAATAGTGCTAGCGCCGGGGAGGGTGGAATGTCTGTCTCCAGTGTGTTGCTCAGTTCTCTGAATACTTTACTCCAAAAGCTCTGCACCCCTGGACACTCCCACGCCAGATGTAGGAACCCCGCATTTTGCATTTTACACCTCTCGCATGTCGCGCTCTCACGCAGCCCAAAGCGATGTAGCCTTTCGGGTGTGTGGTATACTCTGTTGAGGTACTTGAAATGCACCAGTCTACGGCTGCCGTTCAGGGAAACGGACCTCGTGCTACTACAGCAATAGCGCCACATGTCGTCATCTATAATCGTGTCCAAGTCCCGTTGCCAGTCAGAGCGCGCCTTAGAATGCCCAGCCTCTCTCTGCGCCATGGCAATCCTGTACATAATAGAGACCAGCTTCCTCGGGACTTCCGCCTTAATTACGTGAGTAAGTTCTAAGATGTCAGGAGGTTCCTGCAAGTCTTCACCCAGTTGTTCCCGCCAAGCATCCCTGACTCATCATGAACCCCACCTGCTCTGGTGCCACCAGCTCAGGGGCCAACAGAGCCAGCCTAGTCGCTAGGAACTTAGCGTATATTTTGGTATCAACGTTCAGTAGCGACAGAGGCCTGTATGAGCTACACTCCTTCGGGGGTTTGTCTGGCTTTGGTATGGCAACTATTAGCACTTCCCTCATCGTCTTCGGCATCTGCTCCGTCTCGCCCACATCCGCGAACAAAGCTGATAAATGCGGGAGCAACAGGTCTAAATACGTCTTATAGAAGATAACCGTCAGCCCATCTGCCCCGGGGGCGCTTCCCGCCCTCATTCCCACCCAGGGCCTCTCTGATCTCGTCATGTTGATGGGGTGCATTAAAAATTCCCGCTGTGCGTTAGATAAAAACGGGAGCTCTATGTGTTCTAGGTAGTCTAGAATGTCCGCTTCTCCACCCGTCGCTCTGGAGCTGTATAAATCAGTGTAGTATTCCCTGAACCGCTGTGCAATCTCTACTTCTCCAGTGAGTGCGACACCCTCCTTAGATCTAATTTCAGTGATCGTGATTTTCCTGCGCTGCTACTTCACCATGTTGGCCAAGATCGCTCCCGGTCTGTCCCTCTCTCCATATATCCTAGCTGTGGCATATTTCCCTAGATGCTTGATTTCCACGTCTGCCTTCGTCTGATAGTCTGCTAATAGCTTTTTCATTTCTTCGCTGTCCGCATCAGTGCCTCCAGACACTTGGCGAGCTTCACATTCTGCCAATTGCCGTTCCAGACTGGTCAGCCACTGCCGGATTGAGCGGAGGACCCCTGAATGCATGCTCATGGCTATCCCCCTGATATACACCTTAAACGCTTCCCACACAGTTTGGAAGCTGTCAACTGACCCGATGTTCGTTTCAAAAAGCGTCTCTATCGCAACGTGCAGCTCTTCTCTGAATACGGAATCTAGTAGGGAGTACGGTGGGAACCGCCATAGGAATGGGGGGATTACTGTCCTAGGCGTCGTTAGTTTAATCAATATGGGAGAATGGTCAGAAAGCGTTCGAGGCAACACTTGGCGCCTTCGCACCCGTGTAAGCAGGCCCGACGTGGCCTGCCAGTAATCAATGCGTGTAGAAATGTTGTGGAAAGCTGAGTAGTGTGTGTATCCCCCCTGCGTGGGGTATAAGGTGCGTCACACGTCTGCCAGGTCCTCGCTAATTAGTATTTTGGCCAATTCCCTAGCCACCTTAGCCTGTTGTCTAGGCGGGCCACTCGAGCGGTCCATCTCAGGGCTTCGAGTCACATTGAAATCCCCGCCCCACAGGGCAGCAAGGCCTGGCAAACCCTGGGTGATTTCAGCTAGCCTGGCATAGAACTCGGGACAATCATAGTTTGGGCCATATAGATTAACGACTAGTGCCTCCAACCCCCTGCCTGCCACCTTTAAAATTACATAGCGGCCTGGCGGATCCGCTCTAAGCAGAGTCAGAGTGAAGTCTGATTTTGGGTTCACCCATGTTAACACCCCCCTCGCATGTGTGGTGAAACCAGCGGCATTAATCTGTCCTCTCAGCCATCTGTCTCTCAGCCTAGGGTTCCCCTCGGGTAGGTGTGTCTCTTGTATTAAGGTCAAATCAATGTGGTGTCTAGTGAAATAATTTGGCACTCTGAGCAGTTTGCGATGGTCGTTCAGCCCATGTACATTCCACGTCAGGGCACTTAGACTGCAGTCGCCTGTGCCCACTCCTGTGTCATTAGATGTGTCATGCACGGTTACCGGAAGTCAACATTATCACGTACCTAGTAGAATTGTGGGGATAGGTATCAGTAGACATGTGCTGGCCGTCACCTCTAAACAAAAACGAAAACTCCTGTGCACCTCTCCCCCCACCTCCAACCCACCCCAACCTCAGCCACACTCCCAAAACAAGAGCGCATTGCAGTGCTACGCAACCTCCCCCCCCCCACTGCCCCCCCCCTCCCACCCACAGCGGACCACCCCCAACTAGGTCGTGAAAATCTGACCCCAGAACCTGCCTCCCCCCGCCCTCCCCCCTCCCCAAACAATAAACCCAAAAAAGGTGTTACCACTTGTGGGCGAAGGTTGCCACGAGACATTGTGAAAGGCGAAAACTATCACAGTTCATAAAGCTCGTCTCGGCTGCGCCAGCCGACAGCTGGCTGCTCCTCGTAGCTGGATTTATCAATATGGTGCCCGACTTCAAACTCTATTCGGTCCTGGTCGTCCAGTCTGCCACCCGATGCTTCATCCAGCAAATCTCGGTCGAGGATTTCCTCCGCTCAGTTGCCCAGGTTTTTAGTGCTTTCTGCAGTACCTTTGGCTCCGTGAAAATATGTGATTGCCCATTCCTGTTGACTTTCAGCGTAGCCGGATAAAGCATAGCATAGTCCAACCCCAGATCGCGTAGTTGTCTTTTCATGGGGACGAAGTGCTTTCTTGCCTCGTGGACTTTGGCCGTGAAATCAGGATACAGAGAGATGGTGGATCCCTCATACTTTAGAGTCTGTTTCTCTCGAGCGACACGTAAGGCGGCGTCCCTGTCCCTGTAATTTAGCAGTTTAGCAATTAATGGTCTCGGAGGGGGACCGGGCTTTGGGCATGGAGCTAATGTACGGTGTGCGCGTTCCATGATAAAGGTGGTGGAAAACACCCCCCTCACCCAGTAAGGTGATCAGCACGCGTTCAATGAAGGGCTCCATCCTGCCCGTTGAGGTCGTATCGGGAAGGCCAAGGATACGCACGTTGCAGCGACGTGAGCAGGCCTCCAAGTCCTCCGTCTTGTCCTGCAGTACTTGTAAGACTCTGCCCAACTGCTTGTGCTCTGTGTCCAGAGTGGTTCGCGCCTCTTCCACCTCCGTCAGCCTCATCTCCGACATGTCGAGTCTCTCTGCATGCTTGTCCAGCCTTTCTCCCATTCTGTCTATTCTGTAAGTGAGCGCATCCATCTTGGCCCCAAGCGATGAGATGCCCTCCTGCAGCCCCCTCTCCATGGACAGCAGCATACAGCGTATATCTTGCTCCTGTTCCGGTGGCGTGGCAGGTGCACTGTCGCCCCCCACACCGCTGCCTTGTGTCTTGGCATGCGTTTGAGCGAATGGCAACTTAGATTGAGTCCGGTCTTCCCATTTTAGCTCGCCAGGGAGTCATGCACCTTCAAAGTTTTTGTTGACTGCACTGCGTTCAGCTCTGGGACCAGGGGCTCAAGGGGCCGCCACCACACCTCACTCCTCCGCCGTCAGTGAATGGGGCCACACAGCAGCAGCAGAACAGAGGCTGCCGTCATGCCGCAGTCCAAGAGAACAAACAGCTCCACTGTCCAGACCTCAGGCCAGGGTTTCCAGGGGTGTCGCTCCTCTCCTGTCACCACCCCCACACTTCCATCAGTGTCAGGTTCTCCCGCAGGAAAGCCACCGCACCTCACGTTCTCAAAGGGGGCCGGGTAACTCCCAAGGATATTCGTGGTCCGTGTCCAGGGCCACTAGACCGTCCCTCACGCCACCTCTCAGCAGCGGGCTGCTTATGGTGTGTGGCGCCTCACTTCAGACACGGCGCCCTTGACTCCGGCCGTCTTTCGCTGGTTGTGACTCGTGTGGAGGGGGGGAACCGCTGCAGCAGCGCCAGTTTGCTTCGATTAGTGGGGAGGGGGGAAGGTAGTGAGACCGCAGCTCCACCGTGTGCGCCAATGCCCCCAGCCACCACCTCTCAGGCAGCGAAGACTCCCTCCAGGCCCCGGCTGCATCCGCGTCTGTGCCCCCACCGCGCCTCCTCACAATCACCAGGGCCCCCCCCCTCAGCTCCCGCAGTGTCGGGTCTAGGATCGGTCTCCGCCGCGGGGGCGGGGGTCCCAGCTCGTCCTCGGCCTCCAGGCGGGCTCCCCCGTGGGACGTTGTGATAGCCGCACTCCGACCCCCAGACCGGCTCCGCGTTTGATGGGCAACGGCAGCCATGTGGTCAGCCTCACCTCGTCAGCCAGGTGCAGCTATAAGTTTATTCAGGCCCTGGTACGCAGCAGCGCCCGGGCTCGCAGGTCCAGCGGCGCGCCCCACTTGCAGCGGGCCGCACATAATGCTACATCGGCGAGGGGCACTGGTAATTGAGGCCGGTGTTTCTGGGCCTGCTTTTCCCTCCGGGCAGACCCCAGCCAGTCTTCGGGATCGGGCGAATTTAGCGTAGTTCCGCAGCTCAACGGGTGTCGGACAGTGGCGCCAGTGTCCGTCACAAATGGTCAGTGGTTCCAGCAGCCGTAGGACCAAGGATTTTGCAGGATATTTAGTTGGCTTTGGCGGAGCTCGAGAGTTATGCGCCCATTTTGGACCCGAGCAAGCTGCGCCCCCCCCCAAATCCCGAGAAGAGATACGGCAAGCACTCATTACTGCTGGCGCCTGAAGTGGTACCTGAACGATCCTTCCAGTGGTTGAATATATGCGAAGTAGTAGAATTGGGAAAAAATCTGGCACTAGAGTGACCGAGAAAGAAAATCAACCCTTAAGAGGGTTAAATCCGACCCGCCAAACCCAGACTCTCCGATCAAGAACAAACGGGTCATAAGCGTAAAGATGGAGTCAATACTAGTGAAACTAGCAGAGGTCAATGAACTAGAAAAATCTACAAAAGAAAACATACTCCATGCAGCTAGGAATCTCAGCAATGCAACTAGAGATTAAAGAGACCAACCAAAAGATGGTTGAAGCGGAAAACAGATTAAGTGAACTGGAGGATAAATGGCCCATACGCAAAAGTCAATATCGAAGATTGAGGCGTCCTCCGGATCATATGCAAAACAACTATCAGACCTACAAGATAGAAATCGGAGAGGGAACCTGCTAATTTTTGGCATGCCAGAGGGCAGCGAAGATGAAGCGAGCTCTTGTGTGTCATTCCTAGAGAAATGGTTACCGCAAGCCACAGGCTTGATCTTTGAAAAACCGCTGGAGTTTGATAGCGCTCAGAGTTCCAGCCAAAAGAATGGTGAACCACCTGCATCCAAGGCCCATTGTCTGTAAGCCACTAAGGTTCCAGCACGTAGAACTCATCCTTGCCTTTACGAGGAAACAAAACCACATTATATGGAACACCACCAACATTTTTTTTGCACAAGACTACTCCAAAATCACGGTAGACACCAGGAAAAGTTTTCTTGCTCTATGACCTAGGCTGAAAGCGCAGGGATATCAAATCTCATTTACGGGTCCTTCCAGATACCGCGTAATGGCGCAAGGTCCTCCTCATCTATTCACAGAAGGTGAAGCCCTGAGAAGATTCCTGGATAAGGCTGAGGAAAACAGGATGGATATCTCTACACCAAGTGACCCGGCAGTGAGACCAAAACAGTTAGACCGAAGTGCTGACCCTCACAAGTAATGCGGTAAACCAAGGCACCATGTCTATTGTACATTCTGAATGTTCGCGGAACCGTCTCAATCCGTGCCCCAATGTTCATGCTTATGTTCATACTTATATTTGAAATGAAGTATGTTTCGACGTAGTAGTATGCGGTAATAGGTAATGAAGGTTAGAATAATTTCCAGAACAACCAATATCGGCAATTTTGACTCACAGTAACAATGTCTGTCAACCTCAGTACAATTTGAGGTAACGGTATAGAGGAGTAGACATTTCAATGTTAGAATAACAATCAGTGCAGATAATTTCGACTGATGCCTAGCAGTTAAGATGACTATCGAAACATTCTTAATGACTTACTGTTGATCTCAAAGATCTTGGTATTGATCTCAATGATCCAGTTTCCTCAACTGCCTTAATGTCTTAAAATGCTCGAGCTGTAAAGTACACTCCTAATGTTTCAAGTGTTCCTAGATCCAAGTATCCCAACTGTTTCTATTTACTAGATTTAGGGCTACAGCTTCTGGCTGCAGGACTACAGTCAATAGTCATAATGTTATCACCACGAATATCAAGTTAACTAGCACCCTTAGAGGAACGCTTTCCTGGTTTTCGCCATGCCTGTCTTTAGCAGGGGGGGGGAGAGAGGACGGGTTAGGGAGGGGGAAGAGGATTTAGGTTATGCTATTTTTACTGGTACACTTGGAGTTTATTCTTTCTTTATTTTCCTTCATACTTCTTTTTGATTTTCGCCATTGGAACATTAGCACACCACATTTGTTCTTACAACACTCATGATCATAGGCAAGTACATGAAGGCCAGGAGGGGGTCGACCCACCTAGTCTTCATGGACTTGTCCACTGCTTTCAACGCAGTGAGCGGGGGGAAGTGTGGACATTGATGGAAAATATGGGTTTTGAAGAACCCCTCATTACCCTTTTGTGAAGGCTACATGCATCTACTACTGTAGCTTTTCGCTTTGATCCTGGAGGAGAGAAGACTAGGCCCATTGCTTCCACCGAGGGGGGTACATCATGGTTGCATTCTGGCCTCTTTTTTATTCTTAATATATACAAATGGAATAGAATCATTCCTGCTAGAACAGCAATTGGACTTCCCAAGCATAGAAGGT
This sequence comes from Lissotriton helveticus, assembly GCF_964261635.1. Classification (NCBI taxonomy): domain Eukaryota; kingdom Metazoa; phylum Chordata; class Amphibia; order Caudata; family Salamandridae; genus Lissotriton; species Lissotriton helveticus. The sequence continues at coordinate 1,121,962,931 of NC_136063.1, read as the reverse complement.
AAACAGGTTCCATTGCTGTCTTATGCAGATGATACAATGTTGATGTCCTTAACGGCTAATAGCCTCCCAAAAAGTTTGAACACTTTTACCTAATTTATGATGGAATTGGATTTAAAGGTAATTTTATTAATTCATTTATTATGGTATGTGGTCCAATTCGACAAAAACAAGAACATATATCGTAAAGGGAAAAAATCATTGACTAGGTGTCAAATTTTACTTACCTGGGAAATGTTTTTAATAATAAATTAAATTGGCATAATCTAATTGTGGCTAGGAGTCAATATACCAGTAGAATAATAGAGGGGCTTTTTCATTTTGCTGGTAAATTTGGACATAAGCCGGTAGCAGAAATGTTAATTTTAATATAAATCGAAATGTCTGTCAGTAGCCACCTTTGGCGCAGGAGTATGGGGCTACCATAAAAGTTCCTAGATCCAGATTCTAGGGAACAAATTCTCAAAAAGGTTATTGATGATTCCTAACAGTTCTTCAACATTCTTCTGTCGCTCTGAAATGGGTCTGGATTACGTAAAAGATAGGATAAATATTGCCCCGTTGATTTTATGGGGAAAATCTGGAGCTCTGAGGACTTAATGTTCTCAAGGAGTATCCTTAGAGATTGTATGAATCTTGATAAAGCAATGTCACTTCCTTGGCAACGTTATATCAAAGATACTTTTTATAAAATAGGCTTGGAAAATTACTATGATAATCCAAAGGGAATCCAACTACACATGAAACAGGTTATAAAAAGATGCATTTCATACTGAATTATGTATGTCTAACCCGGATCATGAATCACTAGATTGAGTGTTTCCAAGTCAACAGGAATTTTACTTGTCTTTTACCAAGCACGCCCAATCATGTTTCCTAATGACCAGATTTCGTCTTTGCACATTGACCTTTCTTGTGGCTTTCCCCAATCAGGCAGGTTGGTGTGAGAGACTAACCCCCTGTCCCTGTAATAATGTAGCCCATCAGAGCACAATGCACTTTATGGAAATCCGTCCTATCAGGAGGGTTTTAATTATTTGCGGTCATTATCTACTGCAGCCAACTCCAGCGTTGTGCTTAACTTCATTAGAACTGCACTCTTAATCAGGAAACGCTATGAATCGTAAAATGCATTTAAATTTTAGTGATTTTAGGGTTTTTTAATATCTTGCGTAAATTTGTTGTAGAGCGGTAGGAGGTTTTCTTCAAATTTCTAGAATATCTGCTGGGATAATATGACCTAGGAAAAGAAAGTAGGTGTACTACATATTTAATCTTTGCACACAATTTTTCCTATGTATATTAGGCCTTGTTTTTTAATGTATGAATATACATTTTAGTGATTTTAGGGGTTAACATCTTGTATAAATATGTTGTACAATGGCAGGAGTGTTAAGATATTGGGGTAAAGTGCATATGGCTAAGGTGTGACAAGGCAAGAATGGGGTGGGCGCATAGTCTAGGAAGGTGAATGATTTTTAATAATGTGGTGTGAAAGGGAAGGTTAACTCGATAGTAAAAGCAAGAAATGTTTAAATAGAGAGGAAGAGGAGTGAGGTTTGGGGGCCCAGGTGCTCGTTAAAGGAAACTAACATTGGTGAAAAGAGAGGTTGCATATATTAAAAATGTTGGGACCACCTAGGAGTCAAAAGTGACGGTAGCAGAATGTTGTTTGATACAGAGGAGAGGAACACATTTAGAAGCGTTGTTTTCAAAAGGATTTGAAGTGCAGTAAATTCGTGTTGTGGATTAATATATTGTTTTGATTATTTAGTGCTGTATCTAACTATAATACGTGTTTTATTGATATTTCCAGTAACCCCTGACGAAGGGCGAAATTGCCCGAAATGCATTGGGTTAATAAAATACTGCCATGGTGAAGTTATGCATCTGTACTTGTTCTTGGAAAAAGGTCCGGATGGACGAACCTGAACATGAGAAAACTTTGTAAATTGGCATGATGTCTGACGTGTGGAAACAAACAGAAGGCTTTTAAGAAAGAGAAAAAAATATGAAAATTATGAAATTGAGGACGAAAATTATCTACATAGGATGAATTGCGCAAGTAGCATTTTGCTGTGCCATTGGTTTTGGGGCAGAGTGCTGCCCCAGCAGATAAATATTTAGTACAATGGCAGGAGGCTTTTCTTCAAACTTCTAGAATCACTGCTGGGATAATCTGACCTAGGAAAAGAAAATATAGTACTGTATATTTAATTTTTGCACAAAATGTTACTATGTATATTCTGTCTTTCTTTTGTTAATGTATGTATGCAAACTTTTATGATTCAATTGAATCAAATAAAGTCATTTGAAGAAGCACTCATGAAACAGGGATTCTATTCTACAAGCAATCATTACTATTACCGCAGACATGGTCAATGACACTACCCACTAGGGGAATACAGCTTAGTAATTAAGGCTCTGTTACTTATAGTCAACCACTCGGGCCAATATCAGGCTCTACGCTTCAAAGTCAATATATGCTTTATTCGGTTAAAATTTTAAAACCATCAAAGCGCAGTACAAAACGAAAATTTCATAGGATAATGTAATTAACAGATTGCAAATATGCGTATTTTATAGTTAATACAAAAACCGTGTGAAATGCCTAACCCCACAATGAAACAATACTTGGAGTTCAAATAATTAATTTAAAACATTTGTCACCCATTGAGTATTCCTTATAAAATTCCCTAAATCATTTAAAATTCCTCTTTCATAAAATCACTGCAGATACAAAGGTGGGGAATTGGGGTCACAGTTACTACACCTTGTTTCTTCATCTAATGGCCCCCGTGAGGTAGCTAGCTACCCCAAAGCACACCAACGGGGACCCCAGGCATTGCAAATATGCCAAGGCCGGCCTAACCTGTTCAAAGTTATAACCCTTTAACAATGGCAATATACATTTCTTGCGTAATAAAACGTAAAAATCACAGAAAAAAAACATATGTAGGGTATTCTGCTCTGAGAAATTATCGCAGGGGCAGGGCCCAAGACCCCCCTCCTTGGGAAAGCCTTTTGGAAAAGATAATAGCCATGGGAGCATGTTATACTTGAATCTTGTCAATACAAACAAATGAAATGGCTTGTTTATATAAGTCAAGTATGGCTGGATTTCACTCCCTATACTCAGCATTACAAAGCTCCTGACTGAAGGTTTGACCAACTCCCCTTCTTCCCTCATTAACATTGCCCTGTTTAAAAACTGGGATTTTATGGCTTTGATGGCCACCTTGCTTAGCGCCCTCGGATTTGTAAACAGGTCGGGGCTGCCCAATATATCCATTTGTGTTTTAATATATCTAATCCATGAAATGTCAAGGATTATCAATTGGTTTAGGTTAGGCGATTGCTGTGCCCAAATTCTTAGCCAACCTAGTAGTGGGGCCACAGCAGTCTGATTTAGAATGTAACTAACACCCACGTCCTCATGCATATTAAAAGTAGCAGCAGATGCTGGGAGCGACACCAGTTTTAGTAAAAAGATGTTTTCTGCTACTTGTATTTCACTAGCATCTATGTAGCCCCATACCTCACTCCCATATAGCGCCATGGGGACACACTTTGCATTATATATTTTCATAAGGGCTGGGAGTGGCTTTGAACCTATCCGTTTTGCAAAACCCAAAACAGCCCCGGTAGACCTAGATAAGCAGTTCTTTTTAAGGGTAAGCTGCATAGCCCATGACCTTTTCTCATCAAATAGTATCCCTAAATATGGGAAGATTGGAACTTTAATGACTTCTAGGCCTTTGCAGAAAAATCTTGCATTTTTTGCCCGCTTCCCACCTATCCTCATAGAATGTGACTTCTTGAAATTGGTTATTAAATCAAGAGAGTCCATAAAACTAATAAAATGATCTAAAAGCAATTGCAGCGCTCTTGCAGTTCTAGCCACCAGAACTGCATTGTCTGCATATAGGAGTGCTGGAATCTTTTTAAAACCTACTCTTGGGATATCTTTGCAAGATGATATTAATGTGTCTCCCAAGTTGTTTATGTAAAGCGTGAACAGTAAAGGGGCAAGGATACATCCTTGCCTTACTCCACACTTGACTGGCCACGCTTCAGTTAAACTCCCATTTTCATTATAACGGACCGTTGCGGTATTGTTTCCGTGTATATCAGCCAGGAAGGATACTAGAGCAGGTTCCAGCCCAATGTCAGAGAGAAGGGCCCATAGCTTTTGCCTATTTACAAGGTCGAAAGCAGTGGACAGATCCATGAAAGCTAAATGGATGTCCCCCTGCTTTGCGACCGTGTACTTTCCTATGACCAAATGTAAGTTGAGGCATTGGTCTACTATACTTTTCCCCTGTCTGAAACCATACTGCAAGTCCGAAATGATGGAATTTTTGTCCAGCCAATCTGTGAGACGTGCTAGTACAACTTTTCCCATTATCTTGGCAGCAGAGTCCAAGAGTGAGATTGGCCTATAACAGGCCGGATCTTCTCTTGAGCCCTTTTTATATATTGGACTATAACTGCTTTGCACCAAGACTTCGCCAAACCAGCCTTGGTGGCAGCATTAAAAACACAAGTTAAAACCTTTGCCCACACACTTGGATCAGCCCTGTACAAGTCCGCCGGGACCCCATCCGGGCCCGGTGCTTTCCCCTTGGCTGCGGACACAATTGCCTCCATGACTTCCTCCTCCTGGAAAGTAATTTTCGGTGCCTGAATAAAATCCCCATGGGGAGTAGGTAACGAGTGAGTACTCACAGAGTACAGGCCACTAAAATGTTCCACCCATCTTTCTGGGGAGATGAGGCAGTCCTTGATTGTGTTATCTGCCTCATCAAAACCTGGACTATTAATCACTTTCCAGAAATGGGTACTACTTTTTGGGTACTGGCTTGACTCAGCTCGTCCCAAGCCATCTCCTTGAGCTCGGTTTTCCTCGATCTAATTACATTTTTATAAGTCCTCCTGGCCTCAGTGATCCTAATAGTATCCCTTACAGGATCCTTCAGGACCAACATGAGGGCAGTGTGTGCAATAATGCACGCTTGGTCAAACCAATTTTTTCGTTTCTTTGGCCTTGGTTTGCCCCGCCAAGTCAGGTTGACCGTTATCTGATTTGGGATGAGGTCAAAGGCACCTAAAATTTCCCTGGACTCAGCGCCCGTATTAGTACAAAGGCTGAAATCCTCACGGTTACTATTGTACAAGTTACTAAGAAAATCAGCCGGAGTAATTCCCTCCCATCTCAGCCTTCGACCCTGGCAATTGGCAACTATATTAGAATTTGAAATAAGAGTCAAAGGTATCTCACATTTAAGGGCCTTAATTTTAATGTCCATCCTAAGGGGATTATGATCACTCATCCCAACCTGTCTAACTCCAAAGGAGCCAATACGGTCCATCAGGGGACATAACACTAAAATATAATCAATAATGCTATCATGGCCTTGACCTATATAGGTTGGGATCGAGTTTAAAATATCTGATTGTTCTGTGCAAAAAAAGTAGTGGGCAGCTAAAAGACTCTAGATACGACCCGCTCCTCATATGTTCAAAATGTGTGAGCCCCTGCGGGGCAAATTCATACTCAATACTTTGCAAACAGTTTAGGTGACAAGCATGAATATTAAAATCTCCAAGAATTATAAGATGGTAAGGTGTATCATTGTTAACTTCAAAATCGTCTAAAGAGGAGGACAGCGCTTTTAAATGATCTAGTTCGTCTGTCCTGGTGAAAGAATTAAAAAAATTTACCACTAGTAAAGCTGGAAGATTATTTCCCTCCAACTTAACGGCTAAAATATTTTGGGAATTTGACACAACCAACTCTAGGCTATATAGCAATTTTAGGCTAAATAATAACAAGAGTCCCCCCCTCGCTCTCCCCATTAATGATGGTTCAGCAAACTTGCTAAAGGAGAGGTAACCATCCAAATGATAGCAATCTCCAGTCTCCCATGTTTGCAACACAATACTACTCGATTTGAAATGGCGATCTAACAGACGCACACGAGGCACTCCGGGAATACGTGCCGGCCAACTGAATGAGCCACGAACGCAAACTACCCAGGTGCACCAAGAAAATCAATACATACAGACCTTCCCTCTAAATCAGAGGCAGAAAGGATATTCGCCAAAAATAAACAAGAATAAATCGTTGTCATACAAGACACTTTGAGGATCACGATAGGAAAAGCGAAACCGAGTGCAAAAAAATGGAATGACACCGTATTTGAAGCTTTCCATCTGTTTTCTCTTTAAATATCGAGGAGTTTGGGAAATCATTCAAATTTATAAAAAAACGACCCCAGGTAGAAAAACAATTGACACAACCCACCAAGATGCAATTGCATAGGTGACACACTGATTGTGGAGAAAATCATAGATATTGTCCTGAGGAAGGAGGCCATAATCATTCAAGGCTTCCGAAACGCATAGACGCATTTACAAAGGGTTACATTCGGAGTTGCCAAAAAACATATTGGGTACAAGGAAGAAAAATCCTTCCCAGTGTTGCCAAACAGTGGGTCCGAATTAACAAGAATAAGACAAAGTCATTGTCTTTTCCCATCTTTCTCCATTTCCACATTAGGTGGATTTATTGTACATTGTATGTGTTTTTAATTAGAATGGTAAATGGATTCACATGTTTTTTTATTTAAATAAACTGTATATTTTTACATAAATATTGTTTTTTCCTTCTGGTGAGGGTTCCCCGAGTAAAATGTTGATATTTGAGTGAGTGATGCAGACTGAGTGAGATAGGTCTCTGAATTCCTTTGGAGTCTGAGATAACTTGATCTCCCACAAGGAAAACATTTTTCTTTACTTGATAATTCACTAACAACCTACTAATGACACTAAAGGAGAACGAAAGCACACTACTAAACAAAATCACTTAACTACTGAATGGGTGGTCACCAAAATGTGTCTACTGATGGGGCAGAGTCGAAACAATTAAAATGATGATTAGTGTTCTCATTAATTATATAATTAGCATGCTTCCAATGACATTATCAGAGGCATTTTCTTGGAAAGTAGACAAGATCTTTAACTACCTCCTGTGGCAGGTGAAGAAATCAAGAATCGCCTTAGATAAACTCAAGCTGGGTAAGACTAAAGGAGGAGTAGGTCTCACCAATTTCAAGGCATATTAAACAGCCTTTTTATGCAAACAGGGTGCATCATGGCTTAAAGACAACCCAACCTATCAACCTATATGGCTAGAGATAGAAAAGAACCTGATCAAGGGTATTCCCCCAATTGCATTCATGACATTGAACACCTCTACATTATACAAAACACATGACAGGCACTTTTACGACTAGATAAGCATTTCACTATCAAATTTAGCACCTCAAACATGGCAACACTTAGGCATAAGATAAGGATAGGTCAGACTTTATACTGGCAAAGATCTGTATATAGGGTCTTCCCCCAAATCCTTTCTCAATCTTTTTTTTTTTTTTTTTTTTTTGAGCATTTTGAATTTTTATTTTATACAAAAAGCAAAACAAACACTAAAAAGGCGAATGCATGGTAATTAAGGTCAGCCCAAAGAACGGAGGGGATGGTCCACGAACAGGAGAACATACCCAGAGCCCTGAGGCTCCAACAAGGTCGGGGGGGAAGGGGAGCAGCGGGGAGAATCGAAAATGCAAAAAACAGCATGAAAGGGTTCCGGGAACGCTCGCCTAGGGAGATAAGAGAACCTCAGCAGTGCCTACAAGGGGAGGGGTACAGATATCCCCACGATATTCATTCCACTGGCCCCAAATCTTCGTCCACGCCCTGGGTCTGCCCCTGGCCACATAACCAGTCTTCTCACGAAACATGGACCAGTCCATGTTATCCTCCCATTTCGAGACCTCAGGGGGCCTGGAAGCGCCCCAGAGTTGCGCGACATCCCGTTTCGCAATCATGTAACCCAAGGTAGCCCATCTGGTCTGGGCCACAGAGTAGTCAGTGGGCTCCCACACATTCAACAGACATCGTCGAGGCTCCGGCCGCAGGGCCACACCAGTCACGTCAGTCATCACCTCAAGCACAGCAGTCCAGTAAGCCGCCACAACCGGGCACTCCCAAAGAATGTGTAAAAAGGTAGCACTCGACCCACAACCACGCTTACATAACCCATCCAAGGAAAAGCCCATCGTCACCAGACGCGGACCAGTGACATACACTCGATGAAGGACCTTAAGTTGAACCAAACGGAGACGGGCAGGAATGGCTACCTCCTTGGGAGAAGAGAGTGCCGATTGCCAATCTTCGTCGTCCAGTTCCAACCCATCGCTGACCCAAGCCTCCCGAAGTCGAGCCAATAAGTCCGCCCGATTATTGATCAGCTTCTTATAGATCAGAGAAATAGTGCTATCAGGCAGGTGCCCATCAAGGACACGATCTTCGAGGGGGGAAGACTCGGGCAGGGCCTCATCAGGAGTCAAAACTGAGGCGAGGGCGTGCCGGACCTGCAGATAACGAAAAAATTTCCTACCATTCAAACCATATTCCGCCTGGAGGGCCTGGAACGACTTCACACTACCTTTCGAGCACACATCACCCACCTTACAAATCCCAATCATATCCCAGCGGTCGAAACCCTTGGTAGACCAGAGACAGCCCAAACGTTCCGAGGCATAAAGCGGCGTCGCCAGCGTCAGTCGATCATCCCATCCCAAACTCACATTCGCAGCTCGCCATACAGTTACTGCAATCCTGGATGGGCCCACAAGATGGCGCCCGGCTGATCGAGAATAAAGCGCTCTATTAAAGTCCCCACCCGGCAGCTGAAGTCTATCCATCTCGAACGCAGGATTCCGACCCGGTGAAAACATCACGTGATTAATAGCAGACAACTGGGAAGCCCAGTAATATCGCTTGATATCGGGGAGCGCCATGCCCCCGTCGTACCAAGGGACGGTGAGTTTCGCGAGGGCAATACGTGGACGCCCGTCCCAAATCAATTGCCTTTGAAGACTCTCGATCTCTCGGAAATAGGTCTTGGGGATTGCGTCATAGGAGTTCTGGAGCGCGTAAAGGAACCGCGGCAAGGACATCATTTTAAACAGGGCCGCCCTGCCCAGAGGAGACAAATGAAGCTTACGCCAACGGGCCACATCCAGTCGCAATCTAAGCAACGGGGGGAGGAGATTACGCTCAAAGCGGAGCGAGGAGTCCAACGTAATAAAGATCCCTAAATATTTGAAGCCAGACTGGACCACCTGGATAGGAAGTCTGCTCGGCAACGGGGGCAAAACACCCGAAAGAACATATACGCAGGACTTGGCCCAGTTAATAACGAGGCCTGAGTTGGCACCAAAGGAAGCAAGAACGTCAAATAAAACAGACAGAGATTTGCGCGGGGAGGTGAGATATAAAAGAATGTCATCCGCGTAAAGTGAAACGCGGTCCTCAAAGTCCGGAGACCAGCGAATCCCCTTGAGCGAAGGCTCCCACCGAAGCCAAGCAGCCAATGGTTCCAGGGCGAGTGCAAAAAGCAACGGAGACAAGGGGCATCCCTGACGGGTACCTCTACCAAGGGTGAAAGGAGCAGAAACCCTACCATTGACCACTACTTGTGCCAGGGGTTCCGCATATAATAACTTGATCCAACCAATAAACTCGGGCCCGAAACCAAATTTCTCAAGAGCCGCCCAAAGATAAGGCCATTCCACCGTGTCAAAAGCCATTGAGGCATCCAACGATGCCAAAATGGCCGGCTCCGTCAGAAGCCCCGCCCTCGCAATCGCGCCGTGAAGACGACGTAGGTTCAGAGCCGTGTTGCGATGCGGGATAAATCCGGATTGATCTGGATGGACCAAGCCACTAATGACCGTCAGGAGGCGGGACGCCAGGAGTTTCGCCAATACCTTGGGTTCAACATTTAGCAGGGATATGGGCCTGTAGGAGGAACTAAGATCTCGCGGTTTACCATCCTTGGGGATGACAACTATCGTGGCCAGTCGCTGATCATAAGGGAGAATACCCCGTTCCCGGGACTCTAGAAACATGGCGCGAAGATACGGAGCCACCCTGTCGGGACGCAATTTGTACAGTTCAATTGGCAACCCGTTCGGGCCCAATGCTTTGCCCGAACGGAGTGAACGGATGGCAGTAGCTATCTCATCAACAGTAAAGGGGGAGTCCAACGCCACACGATCCAAATCGGAAACACTGGGCAGAGCTATATCACGCAATAGAAGGCGAGAGTCAGCCACATCTCTCACAGACACAGGGGTATACACCACACGGAAATATTCAGCAAAACGGTCAACTATTCCAATCGGGTCCGTCACACTCTCACCACTCAAAGGCTGAATCACGGGTACCACACGATTAGCCCTCTCCTTCTTATCCAGCCATGCCAGCAATTTACCCGCTTTATCACCCACATCATACAAACGTCCCTGTTGCTCCCGAAACATCACTTTAGCAGCATCTGTGACCATGGACTTATAGGCAAATTGTTTCAGACCCAGGGAATGGAGTTTCGCAGACGTGACACCAGATTCCAAAGCATCCTCCAATTCAGAAATCTCCCCCTCAAGATCCACCACCTCTCTATTCCTCGCCCTCTTAGCTTCAACAATAAGGGAGAGGGCCTGCCCACGAATCACCGTCTTAAAGGCCTCCCATAGGGACACAGCTGAGGAAACAGACCCCTCGTTATCCAGAAAATACGCGTCCAAAGATTTAAGCAAAAGGCTGCGGGTCTCGGGGGAGGTAAGGTACCACGGATTGATGGGAGCCACCCGGCCCACTGCCTCCACTCCAACCTCAAAACGAAGCCAGAGCGGAGAGTGGTCAGAGATACCCCTGGGTAGGTGTACAATCTCACGCACCGCTGGCGACTGAGCCGCAGGCATCAGGAAATAATCCAGCCTAGACAGACTCCCATGGGCCCCAGAATGAAAGGTGTACTGAAGCTGAGTGGGGTGCAAAAGCCTCCAGCAATCCACCAAGCCAAAGGTATCCAAAAATCCACCCAACCACTGTTGGGCCGCAGGAGTATCTCTAGGGGGGTGGTGATCGTGGAGACCAGAGAACACCGAATTAAAATCACCAGCCAGAAAGAGAGTACTATCAGGGAGGTCCAACAAGACACGGCCCAAATCTGAAAAGGTAGAAGTCTGTAAGCCGGGGGGCACATAAACAGTGAATAAGGAGAGGGCACGACCCTCATAGCGACCCACAAGGACAGCATACCGCCCCCGGTCATCCTGAATCACATCATCAATAGCTAGGGGGAGGGAAGCCCGAACAAGGATACCCACACCCCTAGAACCCGAGGTAAACCCCGAATGTGCCACGAGGCGATAGCCCCACCTATTCATTGCATGACAAACATTGCCTACCAAATGAGTCTCCTGCAGGAAAACAATATCAGGAGATAAACGTCGTATACATTTCAACACCACACTTCGTTTGATACGATCTCCCAGACCGTTAACGTTCCACGAAACAAATCTCAACCCGCTACCCCCATCCCACCCGACAAAGCCAAAACCCCCCACCAATGAGCATGACACCAAAAACATTTTCAAATACAGGATAAAGTCGCCTTGAAAACAGAACACACAAACAACAAACTTCCCTACCACCCTCCCCCCAATTAACAAGAAAACACCCCCCACCCTGCACCCCTGCAAAAAGCTAAAAAGCCACCCCAACCTGCAGTGTGCCTGTCGCCCAAGAACCCCTATTCTACACAAAGACCCCGGAGGAGGAAAGGCTCCGTCCCACCCGCCCCCCGATCAAGACCCATGACGAGAAAAAGAACATACATCAAACACATAAGCAGTAGAGGAACATAGGCGTACACCCCTGGAAAAGTTATTCAAAACAAGGCACCAGGTATAGACGAAATGTTCAGCTCTCTACACCACCTTCAGCACCGCCCGGGTGGGCATCGGACTCAGTCTCAGGAGGTCGGCTAGGCAGGGAGTCCAGCCAGTCATTCACAGCATCCGGCCGATCAAAGAAGAAAGTTCGGTCATTATACTCAACCCGCAGTCTGGTCGGAAAGAGCATAGAGTAACGCATCCCCATGTCCCTAAGACGCTTCTTGGCACCACGAAATCCCATCCGCTGCTTCTGGACCTGTTGGGAAAAGTCCGGATAAAAATTCACCGTGGCATTCTCAAAGGCCACCGGGCCCTTCACCCGCGAAGCCTGCAGGATAGCGTCCCGATCTCTATAGTGGAAAAGCTTCGCAACAATAGTTCTCGGCGGGGCGCCTGGCTTACCCTGGCCCCCCGGAACACGATGTGCACGCTCCACTGTGAAAAATTTACTAAGGCCAGATGGAGTAGGTGGTTCTGGATCAGGTCTTCAACCAGGAGATCAACCGAGTGGGGTTCTGGGTTCTCCGGCACACCAACCACGCGAACATTACAGCGACGTGCCCTGTTCTCAAAGTCCTCCAAGCGCCGGGTCATGAAATCGTTCACCCTACGGAGATTGCCAATCTCTGTCTGTATCTCAGAGACGTCCGTCGTGAGGCTGGATGATTTGATATCCAATGACTTCACCTTTTCGTTCGTTTTGGAGAGATCGGCACGAATCAGATTCACCTCGATTGCCACAGTGTCAAGTTTGTGGGCCAAAGTTTCGTACTGTTGGCCTATCGACTCCCTCATGCCAGAAATGGCGCCCATGATGTCCTGCAAGGAGGGCTCCGTCGACGCATCCACTACGTGGTCAGACGCACTGGGACCGGGCAGGACAGCTCCGGGGGACCCCTTAGAGTGGGTATAACGGTCCATAACATTAGATTGGACCGGACCCCCGCGCAGAGGTGTCTTCGTCTTGCGCGTCTCCCGGTCCCCTCTGCCCGCCATTTTGAAGATGCGTCACAAGAAGATTCAGCAGGGTCAACGGACCGGGCACCAGAAATGGAGACCCCGGGACCAAAGGACCGCCAGAGGGGTATCACTAGGATAGAGGCAGCAAACGAGGAAAATAGTCCAGCCAAAGGCCCGACAGCCGACGTGTGTCCTGGCACCAGTTCTGGCCCGACCCTCTCACCAATGTCCCAGTCTGAGGCAGAATCGAAATGAAACTTAAGAAGGGGACCATCCAGACAAATCCCCCTGCCGTTGTTGTTCAACTCCAAGACGGCCACCGAACCTCACCCAGTCCCGGGCGCACCTCAAGGGCGGAGCCCAAAAGTTCAATTCATCATAATTCAGGCACCCGGTGTCCAAATCAATTTCTGAAAGGTCCAGGTAGATCAGCCCAACGTCCTCTATATAAATCCTCGCGAAAAATCAGGATTCATACAGGATATTATGCCGGGAGCGGCGGGGGTCCGGGGAGCGCTGTGCTCACGCGGCCATCTCGGATGCCCGCCAAGCTCCTCCTCCTCCTCCTTTCTCAATCTTGAAGTGGAAAAGAAGCAATAGACCAGCACACATTTCTGAAACTCAAAGTCCAGATTGCTAATCTACCAATATCACTGGAAACTCCATCATTGATAGCCAAATTAACTCAGCTTAGTATAGGGGGTCATATGGTATCTAAGATATACAAACTAATCCGATCTATGGCCCGTAAGTTACACAAGAAGAGTGAAAGAAGATGGGAGTCAGAAATAAACTCGAGCACAAGCAAACTGGATCTGGAACTAATAGCCAGAACACCGTTCAGAAACAAAATCTCACCCGCACCCGCACAGGCAAAATATATTATCATTAACAGAACTTACTGGACACCCAGCAGACTACATTAGATTAATCTTACTGCATCTCCCCTCTGCTGTAACTATAACACACAGGAAGTGGACCTGGCACATGTGTTACTTCACAGTGACTTACTTCAATCGTTTTCGGAGAAGATCTTTCATTGCATCAGGTGCACTTTCCAGGTCACTCCGACAAAGGAACTTTCCTATATACTACTGGGGTCACTTGACACTAAGCTACCCACCAATAGTGATTAGGACCGTCTCGATCTAATGCTTACCTTAGCTTGCAAAGTTATTCTATGCAACCGGAAGAATTACAAAGCTGTATCATTCAAAATGTGGCAGTAATAGTTAACCTTTTTGAGAGGAGCGCACAACTTAACTCTGCAGCTTACCCTTTGGCACTCAACTAATACAAAAATGTGGTGCTCTCTTGACTCCGCACCCATTGTCTTTAAACCCCCATGATCAATTTTGACACTCAGGATCAACAGCTAGTAAATGATATGCCCTTGTGATGTCAGTCACTGAGTCAGCAGACCACTGAAGAATACACCTGATACGGCATCTGACTGTGGGGAAGTTCCATTGGCGACCCTTTTTTAATTTTCTTTCTTTCCTTCGCTTAATCTCATTTGTTTTCTTATTATTTATTTTTCGGTATAGTGAATCCATTGTCCGTACCCTTAGCAAATATGACTGTTACCATCATTACCGAGATAAAGATCAGCAGTAACCAGAAGATGACTTGGACTTAAGACCTTACATTTCTCCTAATAAATATGATGTACAAGCCATCAATTTGTATCTTATCTCTGCTAGTGTTAACATCTTCTTTGCGTCTAAAAGAGCACAAGACAATTGCTGTTGTGTTAAACTTCCGGTGAATTTCCGAATTGATGAGTACTGTAATATGCTATGTCTTTCTTTTTTCACCTTCTTAAACCCCTAATAAAAAGTATTCTTTCCCATGCATTTCCCATCAAATCATAATATATTTCAGGAAAGACCAGATTGTCCCAAAGTGGTGTATATGTATGAAGTGTAGCTAAAGAACACCTGGAGCAAATTTACTGTCAAATGCGAACCATATCCATAATGATTTTAAATCGAACTCTCTTGTAGTAGTTCGGGTCTGTCAACATATGAAAGGAAAACCTCATTTCAGGCCCTAAAGTAAGCTGGTAACCCAAGACAGACATAATTGGTTCCTGCCCAGTCAACAGATTACGAATACACCCAGCAAAAGCTGCCCAAAAATACAATTTGAAGTCCGGAAGAATAATCCCCCTTGTTTATATGAAAAGTTTAAAAGTGGAGTAGCCCCGTCTAGCCCTTCTATAGCCCGAAATAAAGCTGCTAATTACACCTTCTAGGCGCCTGAAGAAAGAGTTGGGGGGACACGTAGTGGAACAGCTCGAAATAAGTACAAGAATTTTGGCACAATATTCATTTTAATGATGTTACACCGGTCCACAATGCTGATGGGGAGTTGATGCCATAGCAGCACCTTAAAAGATAGCAACTGCAGTTGAGGCTGGTAATTGAGCATAAAAATGTAATCTACTCAACTGCTTAGTTTTATTCCTAAATATGTAGCTGTAACTCAAGGGGCAGGGACATCCAATGAGTAGTTGAGCATTAGGTGGGTTTTTGATATGTTTAGCTCGTATCTAGAAAAGCTCCAAATCGATCTGCCTCCTCTGTTATTTGAATAAGAGTAGTCAATGGGTTTGTGTTAGACCTGGCATCGTTGGCATGAGTCTCCCTTCCATTTTGTCGGATTGCCCCCTCTGTTTTTATATGTTTTTGCTGGTTATATGCTTTGGGCACTGCGCCACTGCTATTCAGTGCCACGGTGCAAGTGTCCCAATGTTAAATTGATGTACTAATTAGTGATTCCATGATTGCGTTATTTGATTTACTTGTCAGATCCTAGTACAGTGCACCATGTGTGCCCAGGGCATGCAAATCAAATGCTGCTGGTGGGCTTGCAGCACTGGGTGTGTCACCCACAGAAGCAACTTGTAAAATGTGTCTCAGGCCTGCCATTGCAAGGCCTGTGTACAGTCTGTGACTGCCATGTCGACTTGGCAAGTGCACCCTCTTGCCAGTCCCTAAACCTTCCCTTTTCTTCATATCAGACACTCCTAAGGTAGGCCCAAGGGCAGCGTGCATTGTAAGTATAAGATAGGACATGCCCTGGTGTGTGTGGCATGTCCTAATAGTGAATTACAGCCATGTTCTCCATAGGCCAGAATGGGCAGTTAGATTATTATATTTTCTAATCCTAACTGACTCCGGGAACATGGTAGAAATTCGAGTTTAGTATGCCTGAACTCAGAATGATAAAATACATCTTTGAGTAAAGTTGGTTTTAATATTCTGTGTTTGAAAATACCACTTTTAGAAAGTGGGTATTTTCATGTCTAACTATCCAGGCCTAACTCTGCTAGGTTGTGTATTCCTTGTCTGGAGTTTGAATGACAGAGCTGGGGATTCCAGTAGACAGAATGAGTCAGCCCAGTGGTGAATAAGGAGATCTGCATCTAGATGGGAGGGAGGGGTTGCACCTGGGACCTGAATATGGCTGTGCCTTCCCTCCACAATGCTGGCTCCACCCCCTGGGGTGTGGCTGATGTCTCTGCCCTGCACTATGAAAGAAGAGAAGGAATCATGTCAACAAAGTTCTCCAGGGCTGTGCTTTCCCGCCACAATGCTGGCTCCACCTCCTGTGGAGCGTCTGATGTTTCTGCCCTGCACTGTGAAAGGAAAGAAGGAGTCCTGTAAACAAAGTGCTCAAGAACTGGTTTGGACTAGGCAGAGGCCTCTCTGCCTTCAGAGACCAAAATATTTTGGGGTATAAATATTGGGACCCAGACCCAAGAACTTTAGATCATTTCTGGGAACAAGACAAACCTTTTGACAATGAGAACCAAGAAAGCTGCAGGAGTTTGGACTGCCCCTCTGCCAGTGAGCTGTTTGCTGGGTTGGCCTGCAGTGGTTTCTTCATTGCCAATGAAAGGAGAAGGAACTTAAGGACTTTCATCATATTGCAGAATAATACTCGAAGGGCTTGAACTTGTGCTTGCTTCCTGCTGAAGTCTCAGGGACAAAAGGCTTCATCTCCAGCTCCCCTCTGAATTTCCTTGCTGGGAATTCCATCTGCAGAAGCCTGCGTGTCGCCGGGAGCTGGAAGCGCAATGCAACGAGAAGAAGCGTGACGCCGCCGCAGCTGTAGTCGTCACATCGTCTGAGAAGCGTGCCGCCGCCGCATCTCCCAGGAAGCATGTCTTCGTCGAAGTTGTCTGCTGTCGCATCACCGGGGAAGCGTGACGCCATCGAGAGGGTCGCCATCGCATCGTTGGAGAAGCGTGTTGCAGGGCCTGTCGCTGCTCCAAAGTACAAAGACGTCGCAAGGCTGCCAGGGCGTGAACGCATTGTCGTCGCATCAAGGGCGTCATCTTCTCACATCGCACCACGATTGTCGCATCGCATGGAGGCACCATCTTGTGCATCGCAACCGGGCAGCAGGCCGAGAACCTACACATCATCCCGCACCAGTAAGGATCACGATGCATCCCCTACTCTGCGCCAGCATTGAGGAGCGACGCATCATCTCCCCGGAGCACGAAACCGACGCATCTCCCTCTGCGAGCCTCTTGTTTATTTTGCGTTACGCATCCAGGTACTTTTGTGAGAACTATGTTGCATTTATCACCAACTTGAACTAAGCAACTTCTACCACCTTTTAAGTCAATCTTAAGTACAGTATTGTGGATTTTTGTCATTTGTGGTCTTGTGTTAAGTCTATATAAAGAATACTGATTTTTATAAAACCTGTGTGGTGTAATCTATAGTGTTTTCACTGTATTACTCTGTATATTCACAGATGCTTAACACACTGCCTCTGAGATAAGCCTGTCTGCTCGTGCCAAGCTACCAAGGGGGTGAGCAGGGGTTATCCAGTAGTGTAATCCCCTTATCCTGACTTAGAAGCAATGGTCCCGATTTGGACAAACGTGTATACCATTGCCAACTAGAGAACCCCAGATCTAACAGTTTGTTAAAAGAAACACAATATCATCCACATAAAAGGTGAATTTGAGTTCGGTGACATTTAACATTAGTGGCTGAATTCCTTCATTCAGAAGGAGAGACTTTATATACAGCTCTACATAAAGGCCGAAGAGAATAAGGGAAAGCGGACACCCTTGACAAGTGCCCCTAAAGATTTTAAATATAGGAGAGGAATTACCCCCGTAGGACCTTTGTCATAGGGTCTTGTATTGAGATTGGACCCATTTGATAAATCTATTCCCAAAGCCAAATGCCCCCATTGTTGCCCAAGGGGATTCCTAGACCACACAGTTGAAGACCTTCTCAGCATCCAACAAGATCATTCCGAAACAATCTTTAGTCTTTTCGACCACATCAAATGTGCAATCGCTGCGTTAGTGAGTGACTAGTGGTATCTCTGCCAGGTACAAAACCATGCTGTTGAGGTGACACTAAGCTGTGCATAAAAAGAGCCAGACATTTTGCTAATATTTTAGAAAAAAACATTGTGTCAGCATTTGTTAAAGAGATAGGACAGTAAAAGCCCATGTCTTCTGATGGATTATCCTTCTTAAGAAAGACAACAATATTAGTTAATGTCCATGAGATAGGGACCACTCCTCCTCCATCTATGTGCTTGAGCAAGTCAAGAAATTCTGGTAATAAAATCTCTATTAATACTTTGTATAACTTAAGAGGAATCACATCCTCTTCGGCTGGCTTCCAAGTGGGTAAAGCATTGAAAGCCACCTCAATTTCGCAGTAGTAATGTCCGTCTGAAGCTCTGTCTTGTAAGTTTCTAAGCATGATAATCTGCACCCTTGTATGTACTCTAGAATATCAGAGTAGTTAAAACCCTGAGGCTCACCATAGACCTCCTGATAGAAAGATGTAAATTGACCAGCAATTGCTTGGGAATTAGTATATAATACTACATCATCCACTTTAATACGGTGGACAGTGCTTCCAGATTTCTTATCAGAGATCTGATGAGCTAGAATAAACCCTACTTTCTCACCATATTCATACTATAGTATATTGTTCTTGTGCTAAATGGTAGCTACTTTTTCTTTTAACCCTCATTTGAGCAAGCAGTGATTTTCAAATAGTCTAAGATATATAGACTGCTCCCCTGGATCTGACTAATATTGCATGTGCATGCTGGAGTTCTAATTCCAATACCTCATGGTGAAGCTGCCTCATGTCCCCATTCATGGATTTATTTGTATAGAGAATGAACTGAAGCCTGACACCCCCTTATGTATGCTTTCATAGTGTCCCACTAACCCGGGAATATAGCTGATCCTTTATTTACCTGAATAAACTCACTAAGTGATCCATCAAGATGTGCCCAATACTCTGGATTAGTGAGTAAGTGGGGAGGAATTGAAAGGGGGTATGACTCCTCCCACCCATTACATTCTAAAGTACCAGCAGTAACGGATTATGGTCGGAAGTGACCTGAAGGCATACTTCCATATCTGCTCCCTCTATTAGCTGGCCCCCAGCAAAGATCATATCTATATGTGAATATTGCTTATTTGGAGCAAGATGGCTTCTGGCTAAACGGCAACTGCAATCACTCCTGATGCCGTGGCGGTTATGAGACAAGGAGTGGTGTGCCGGCAGAAATCTTACCTCCGATGACGGCGCTGCATTCAGGCGATTTCCTGGCGATAGCGGAGAAGCTGTTCACCGAGCTCCTGGTATCAGCGGCGGCGGTTCTGCTAGAGCTTCAGTCTTACAGGCGGCAGCGAACGGGAGTCCTCAGCGCTCTCGGAGCCGGCGGAGCCCGCGGAGCCAGCGGAGCTACGGGAGGCGGAGTCACAGACAGAGGCAGCCAAAGCAGTGGAGCCTCGAGAGCCGGGATTAGAGACATTTTGGAGATTCCTTCAGAGGAGCAAGTAGAGTGAAATCGATTGGTAGCTGGTGCCTCTTACTCCACAAACATGGCGCTGAAGATTACCCGGGGAGCAAAAGGAAAAGCGGCAGATGGGGAACAGCAACATGGATCAATACCTCCAAAGGCTCCAATACAGGTAAAAGACCCGGATAAAGGCTGTCATGATAAAGGAGGTTGACTAAGAGATCGCGAAAAATACTGGCAACACCCCAGGTGAGAGGGCTGAACTGTGAAAAAAAAATTACACTGGGGCTTGGAACAATACAAGGGGGAGAGTGCCAAAGACAGGGGAAACGAACACTGGGGGGCTTAAAAATACAATTTTTTTTTTCCACCAGCCACCCAGACGGGCTCTCTCAAAAAAAAAAAAAAGACTCACCAGCCTTAGGGAACCCCCTGGTCGCAACAACCTCTGTAGCAACCCCCAAAGGAAAAAAGGCTGAACAGGAAGATCTTAGAGCAACCCAGGCAGCCTCCATCGGAGGCTCAATGGGGAGAGATAACCAAATATAGCGAACATAATGCATATGTTGCTGATGTGGAAAAAGATGGGGGGAGCAACAAAATAGCAGCTGTGAATCACCCTCATGAGCCAACTGAAGAACCCCCGGATCAGCATGAGGCCGGTGTGGGAGAAAACTGAACTTTTAATCTTGTAGATCCAGGCGGGGAGCATTTACTAACAACTATGTTAGTGCAGGAGGTTATGGCAAGCAGCAACCCTAGCAGCCCCGGAGATACCCAGGATACAGGAGACAACTTTTATTCGGTCACAGATGGATCGGAAGGTATCCCCTCGGGAGGGGAAGAAAATGAAAGCGAGAGTGAGAGTGCGTCATCTGCAAACACGATGTCCAGTTCGGAAGCAGGAGGCAGTACCCATCAAAAGTATAAAGATACAGTTGTTAGGAAAAAAAGGCTGTCAAGGAAGCAGAGATACTCCCACTCCCTATGGCACAAAGACGGGCTAGTAGAGCAAACTCAGAAGCAGCCTTGAATTGGGGCTACTCAGCCACTAGAAATGTCTACCCAGAGCATACAACACAGATGCATGCAAAGGCAACGGCAGGGGTAGATGAGGAAGCCCCCTCACTCCGGATGATTCTCGATTCAATCAAGCAACTCCAAGAAGAGACAAGAACTGAAGGGAGAAAGAATAGGCTGGCAACCAAGAATGTACAAGGGGCCGTGAGAAAGCTGGCAAAAGTTTGCACAGATACCAATACGAAAGGGGCCCAACTGGAAGACCGGACGAGCCACCTGGAAGATCGTCAGGCAAAAGACTCAGCCAAACTTAGCACGTATGACAAACAATTTACTGATGTGCAGTGGAAGCTTTTTAGATCTGGAAAATAGCCAGAGGCGAAATAACCTCAGGATTCTGGGAATAGAGGAGGGGGCTGAAGCAGATGATATCAGGGCTTATGTCCTGAAACTCATGAAAGGTGCTTTTCCGGAATGAAGTCATTGGAAGTGGGAAAGAGAAGTCCAAAGGGCCCACTGCTTTCCGCTGGCCGTGAAGAAGTATCAGCCCAGAGTCCAAGAAGGCACAGTAAGACCAAGAGCAATATTAGTTTACTTCTGTAACTTCCTACTGAGGGAGGATGTATACTCTAAAGCTCGGCCAAATGCTAAACGATCCTTTGAAAACCAGTCCTTTTTCGCCACCCCGGACTACTGCCATATAACAGTCGAGAGGCGTTGGCGACTAAGGGAGCTGGTGGAACCATGTCGCCAGATGGGCCTACAAGCCTATCTAATGAATCCTGCGAGGCTGAAGATTATCTATAAAAACAGCACTAGAGTCTTCACATCCGAGATCCAAGCCAAAGCCTATATGGACACGCTAAAAACAGAGAATGGAAGTATGGCCTTGTGATGAGAGGGAAGGTGGTAGCAAGGGATGCTCACTATTAGTTTTTTTTCACGCAATAGTAATTTTGTATCTACACAAGCAGGTTGAGCAGATAGACAAGAATGTATAAGCAATTAAAAACTAAAAGGGTTGGGGGAAGGGAAGAGGAAAACTAAACAGTTTAGAACATAATTGGGGGTTGGTTAAGAGGATAATGCACTGAGGAGGACTATATAACACACCACAAAGTACTAAAAAGCACGAAAAATACGGCAAAGGGAAGCAGATTGTCAGACTCCACCACAGAGACCTTAGGTCTGCTTGCTTCATTTCGTGGGAGGGAAGGGGGGGGGGGCTCGAGAGAGAGAGGCGGAGTCGAGGGTGGGGGAAAAAGACAGAACAAATCATCATAATTAAGTATTAAAGAAAGCCAGAATGGGGTACACAGGAGGAACAAAGGTGAAATTAAAGAAATCTCATGCGGATAGCTACAATTATTATATGTGGATTAAATGATACAAAGAAACGCAGAGATGTGAAGGAATATTTAAGAACAGTGTGGGCAGATATAATTTGCTTACAGGAAACCCACATTGAGGTCTCTTGCAAGTTTTTATAAGAGCAGTTGGGATATCAGCTGTTAGTATGTACAACTCAAGGAACAAGAACGCAGGGGGTGGCGATTTTAGCTCGGGCCAAGGCGGTGACAGTAAAAAAAACAGCTTGCAGATGCTCATGGTCGCTGGGCTATGGTAGAATTTTAAGCGCAGGGACTGAATTTTACCTTGTGCTCGGTTTATGCTCCCACAGTCGATGACCCTGAAATCTTAAACCAAATTAATACATATATGGCTAATTGGCCACTGCCAATAATAATGTGCGAGGATCTGAACATAAACGGGCTAAATGGTCTATGGAAAAATGATCCAGCCAGATTTTTAGGTCGGAAAAGAAAGTGCCATAGAGCCCTGGTACAATTAATGGAAGATAATGGACTTCTCGGTATATAGGAACAGCAGAATGAATCGGGGGAGGGTGTACATATTATTCCGCACCACATAAGGCTGTAGCAAGTCTAGACTATTTTCTGATCTCACCTACTTTAACATCCATCTCCAGGATAAACAGGCTGCCACAAGTAATGTCAGACCATAACCCCCTAATTTTAGACATGTCAGTTTCAAACTCTCAGACACAACAACCTATCAGCTGGTCATTTGAGAGAGCCCTATTACAGGATAGCACATATGTGTTACATATGGAAGGCTGGCTCAAAGAATTTCTTGAAATCAATAGAGGGTCTGCGCAACCGGGGGTGGTCTGGGATGCTTTGCAGGCCGGCATTAGGGGGGAGACCTTGAGTTTTTCAATCAAACAGAATAAGGCGGAGAAATTTGAGCTAGAGGGGAAGATAAGAACATTAATCATATTAGAAGAGGAGCTGACTTAAGCAATCAGTACAAAGCAAGACATTGTAGAGACAACACAGAAGTTGGCCTTAGCTAAGGCTGCAGTAGGGGAATTGTTCGCCTCTAAGGCGGCTGGAAATTTTTTAGCCTGGAAACAGGAGCAATATGAATATAGCGAGCAAATTGGGTGTACATTAGCGATCAGAATTCGGCAGGCAGCAACAAGAGGGAAAATATCAGAGCTAGTCTCAGAGGCTGGGGTAACAGCCACCACCCCTAAGGAAATCTGCCTGATATTCCAAGAATTTTATCAGAAGCTATATTATTCAGATAGGGGGCGAGTAGGGATGAAATAGAGCACTATCTAGAATCTGCACTTCTAGAGAGACTATCAATGGAGGATAAAAATGCTATGGAGGCCAGCTTCACCCCGGAGGAGATACAGGGGGCAACAAATTATCTCCCTGCCGGGAAAGCGGTTGGCCCGGATTTTATTCCACTTGAGTTCTACAACAAATTCTTTCATATACTAAAGGAGGATATTGGAAAACTTATGATCCATACACAGAGGGAAGGAGTACCACCATCATCGTGGGGGGAGGCCACAATGGTTGTATTCCTGAAGAAGAAAAAAAAACAGATCCAGGGTCATATAGACCAATAAGTCTTATGAATAGTGATACAAAAATTTACTCAAAAATTTTAGCGAATCGCTTAAGTTCAATAATCGGTAAGATCATATCACCTAGATAGCATGGGTTCATCCTGGGAGGGGCACGGCTGATCATATCAGGAGGGTATGCATGCTATTCAATGGCACAGCAGCCTCACGAGACCCTATGGCTCTTATATTGTTAGATGCTGAGAAAGCTTTCGATAGGGTCTCATGGGGTTTCTTGTGGGCTGCATTAGAGAAAGCAAATATCGGGAATGGATGCATAGGGGCTCTGAAGGCGTTATATAGAAACACAAAGATCAGACTGAGAGCAATGGAAGAGGTTAGCGGGGTAATTAACATTGGGCGGGGAACACGACAAGGGTGCCCTTGCTCCCCGCTTCTCTGCGCCTTTTACATCGACTCCTTCATCAGGAGAATAGAATTAAATAGGAACATCCCACCAATAACATTGATTGGCCACGATACTAAAATACTCGGCTATGCAGATGATCTAGCTATCACATCATCAGATCCTGCTGTGGTTTTGGGAAAAATAGAAAGTGAAGCAGATATCTATGGGGCACTATCAGGCTACAAACTTAATCAAGGCAAGTCGCAAATCGTGGTCAACAATAAAATCACATTGACAGATCACAGAGTTACAGATTCAGCGGTATATTTGGGAATTACTATAATGTCTGATTTAACAAAGATTGTGGAAAAAAACCTGGTGCCCTTGATTCAAAAATCCCCAAAAGACCTAGATACAACTGGCAATAATAGGCCGCTGTAATGTAATAAAAATGCTATTTTTACCAAAACTCCTTTACCTCTTTAGGACAATTCCACTGAAATTTAATAATGACTGGTTCAAAGAAATTGAGGGAGTTGCCAATCGTTTCATCTGGGCTAAAGGCAAAACGCGAAGGACCATTAAGTTCCTGTCCTTACCAAAAGATTGTGGGGGTTTGACGGTGCCAGATTTTAAGGCTTATTATTGGGCGGCGGTCCTCCATTATGCCAGAAGGCTATTGGGTGGTAACACTGAAGATAGGTGGCGGAGTAAGGATGGCATCCCTGATATATATGTACCTATAATACCGGAGGCTAATCAATGGTTGTTAATGTTTAGCGAAGCAAACTATTATAAGAAAGTGAAGTTCAAGACACTGGGGGCGACAATATCAGTCTGGACCTCGGTTCGAAAAAAGATAGAACTAGGGAGAATGAACTATTATACTCCATTATTCAAGAATCCCTTGCTTGCAAAGGTGTTCCATGACAATGTTATGAAACGATGGAATAGCCTGGGTGTAAAAACAGTGGGGGATCTTATCGACTCCACAGGGCTAATTACGTTCGATAAGGCACAGCAGATATACAATCTAGAGCGTAGGGATTTCTAC
Organism: Lissotriton helveticus; assembly: GCF_964261635.1. Lineage (NCBI taxonomy): Eukaryota > Metazoa > Chordata > Amphibia > Caudata > Salamandridae > Lissotriton > Lissotriton helveticus. The sequence continues at coordinate 1,121,937,990 of NC_136063.1, read as the reverse complement.
TAATATTTGCAGATTAGATCAGCTTTGCTGAAGAAACAAGGGGGTAATATAAACTCTAAAAGAGAAGAAGTTATGGCACGACTGCAAAGCGAGGATGGCTGTTCAATTTCTCAGATATATGATGAACTGAGCCAGCACAAGGAAGATGACCGGGCTAAAGTGTCTGATAAATGGAAAACAAAACTAAATATAGAAGGTAATGAGTTTGAAAATTCGCTTAAACTGGCAAACACTGTACTGAAAGTAGCGAACTTCCAGGCTCAATATTATAGGACTGCCTTTGAGTTATATTACACACCACATAGAATAGCAACCTGGGGAGGAACAAATGGTATAAGCTGCCCGCGATCCCAAAGTATGGAAGCAGATACAATTCATATGTTTGCTTCATGCCCTAGTCTAGATCCATTTAAAAGGTCAATAGAACATTTTATGGATAGATCATTGGGGATCCCCATGGGCTTAACTAATGAAGTGATGGTATTGGGAGTTACTAGATAAGGGATCCCAGTAGTCCATCCGGAATTTATATTTTTGGCAGTAACTATAAGTAGGTTATGCATTGCTTCACTCTGGAAAGACTCAAACCTTCCGACGTTTCAACAATGGATGACACGATTGTTAGCCACTTATAATCTAGAGAAGGCATTATACGAAAAGAAAGGATGGAAGGGAAAACAATTGGGGAAACGGTTATGGGCCCCAGTGCTAGAGTGGAAACAAAGGATGGAGAGAAATCAGAGGGGATTATATCCATTGTAGCCATCAAGCTATTTTAATATGTTTAATTACTAAATCCATATGTTCTGTAATTTGTATGGTATTGACCTTAAAGTGGAAAATATATATATTGTATCCTTTCTGTGTAATAATGAAATCATGAAATTACGAAACGATGATGAAATAAAAAAAAATTAAAAAATAAAAAGAATATTGCTTATGTGGGGAGAAATAGTCAATATACTCTGGTTTAAAAGGCTGTACCGACCTCCACAAATCTACTAAGCCACGCAACTCCTAGAGTTCTAATATCAATGCAAAAGTTTTGTCAACCTTGGGTGAGCGAGGCGATTAGTGGAGTTTATTCTGTAATCCATAACGGAGTTAAAATTGCCCATCAGAATTAGATCCCCGGCCACTATAACAGTTCTAGACTTAGTGAATCAAACATTACAGGTTCATCAACATTTGGGCCGTAATTTATACAAATAACTTATTTCTGACCGTATACTACATGATGAGAGATGGCACATCTACCCTTAGAGTCCACTAAAGTTTTAAGTAAATTTATCTCCAAGGTCTTAGATTTCGTAATAGTCACCCGTTGTATAGAGAAAGATTGCAAAGTGCTTACAAGAATATTATATCTAAGGTGATTTCGCATTAACCGATCTTTAAAAGCCCGATGTTTCATTATTTCTTCCTGAACTAATTATCACTTATTACAGCAATTAAGACCTGCAACATTCTAACACATGCAGTTCAACCCAGCCACTGAGTCAATCTAATCTCTACTGTGCCCTTATTAAATTCAAGTCCACAACAGCACCCGATCACAGTTCTAACCACATATTTAAAGTGCTTGTAGAAATTATTCTGACTTATTTTACCGACACCAATCCATTTGACATTTAGATTAGTGAATACAACCCCTTGACCTCCAACCCTAAAGTCTCACCTCGAACCCACCCCTCATGTCTGAGAAAAGGAATCATCCACCCCTGGATGTCAGCTGGATAGATAGATAGCGCTGTGGTAGCCCCCACCCCAGAGCACCCCTTACACCAGACCCAGTACAAAAAAATTCCCGATCCCCTTTGTATATGACAAAGGAATTCAACAGAAAGTCAAAAGGCCAAATACAAGGGGAAAAAAAGGGAAAAAACTAAAGCAGTAAAGTGCTATTGCAGATGTATAAAAAAAAACAAAGAGGGACACCTAGACTAAGCAGGCACATCTAGACTTTAGTTGGCTGTTACTCAAAGTAGCCAGACCAAGGAGAGAAGGGGGGCCCAAGGTAAGCCCCCCCCCTCGGTATTGGCCTGCTCCGGTACAGGCCTGCTTTAGCGGGCAAAGATGACACTTGCCATTGGCTTAGACCCTGAACTGTGTACAGCCACCCTTGATATTTTGAGCCGAGCAGGTTCCTGTAAAAAGACCTGTCCCCCAACATCTTTCAGAGGGTTGATTCAGTCACAGCCGATGCAGGTAAGAGCGGTGAGTCGAGCAGGGGCGAGGGGGGAAATCAACAGACAACAATGAGGGAAAATAAAAAAAAAATAAAAGAAAACTACTTACCTTGTGCTCACCACAGACGACTTGGCGAGCGCCAGGTAAGTGCTTTTCTTTCTTATTTATTTTTTTCCGTCGGATGTTGGCTCCCTGCTCTGCCCCACCACCCCACCGCTCTTACCTGTACTGGCTGTCACTGTGATTATTTGGCGCAACTTCAAGCATCGATCCATAGTAAGTTTGCAAAGGTCTCACCAAACTGAAATGCACAGATTCAGCGTTCACAGGTGTAGCTGGGCAGGCGTTAAAAAATATTGCCTGCCTAAGTAGAAATTTGCCCACAAACATTAGTATTGGATGGGTGTTTGAGGACGTCGCTTTGAAAGTTGCTTGCCTCAGGTTTAAAGGAAGTCGATGTGCCCATTGTATTTAGGAGTCCGTGTCCCAATATTCAAGCTCCGGGAATGCTTTTTCAAAAATCGTACCTGTAAACTGTCTTGGATCACCCCCCCCCCCCCCAATCTCTGGCAATTCCAAGGACCCTCAGATTATTTCAGTGTTGGGGATTTTCCAACACTTCAATCTTATTTTGAACAGAGAGCAATTGACTCTCATAGTTTCTAATAGATTAGGATGTAGCTGTGCAGACTTCCTCCACCCCAGCAACACGTTGTTGCAGCTTGGCCATTTCTGTAATAAGCAGCGTAACCTTGCAAGTCACTTCAGCCGAAGACTGCTACAATGCCAAGTTGTCTGCCCACACTTGAGCATAATGTTAATGCACTTTGGTTTGTGGTGCTTGAAAAAACTGTAAAATTGTTAACAAAGATGGTTCCTGTGAGTCGGCTAGGTTAGAAGTACTGGTTGTAGCTACTGGTGTAGACAACCCAGAGGGGATGCTGCCAGAAGAGTCAAGAACTTCCTCCTGAGTCGGGCAAGTATGACGATCCAGGACTAGCAGTTCTCCCCTACCACCTCCCCTCCAATTGCTGGTTGGCTGTGTTGGGGGAGTAGATAGTTGAGAGAATAAGGCTTTAACTTCTCCTTTAGATGTGTTATAGCGCAAAACGTGTTGGGCCTCATGAACTATCTTGGATAGTTAATTTTCTCCCATCCCTAATTAACCTCAGCTACCATGCCTAATCCTTTAGGTCCTCCGATGGATCTTGTTCTGTGCTGAAAGGGACCGGAATTAGCGTTTGAGGATCTGGAATTAGATAATTGTTAACATAAAACTATTTAGGGTAAACTCCCAATTAATCCCACCTCCAATTTAGTTAACCACCAAATTAAATTGAACTTAGCCACAAACAAATAATGAGACAGAATCAGCAGAGTAATTTATCTTAATTTGTATTTCTATTTAGAATTCAAATAATTAACCCAAATAAACAACCTAGATTTAAAATAGATCAGTTAATAAGCATTTGCAAGCTCTGTGAGATTCAGATATGAAGGAACTAATCTTTCTCGGCCGGGGAGAGATTTAATTCTAAGGAAAATTAATTAGCAGGAAAATCAATTTTCACTCATACCTACCCTATTAGGAAAGTGCCATAAGTTGCAAATGACCAGTTCCAGTCCATACACAGAATCAACTACCTCTGTCCACACTGTAGCGTCACTGTCACAACTGCTCAGACGAGAACCCTTCCAGCTTTAAAGGCTTCACTATGCTGGCATACCAGATTTTGTCACAGTTTGCCTTTGTTTCTGGGAGTCCCAAACATCATTCTCTGTACCACAAGATGCCCTTTAGTTCAAATGTAGGCAATTATACTCCATCGATTCCAGGTTTACACCCCTTGACATCTCCAAATTTGTCGGACCACTCAGTCCCATTGGTTCTTCACAATAGGAAGAGATGAAGTAGTAGGTAAAAGTATACAGATCCAGAAGAATTAAGTCATCCATTACTCACAATTGCCTTGGAGCCACTCTGGTTTAGTCATTCAATTATTTGTTACATTTAGAAAGTAGGTGATTTCATACTCTCATCTAATGTCTGTCCATTCCCAAGCATTGGCTCTACGAAGTAACACTTTGTTGCAATTCTAGTCAAACAAGCTACAAATGTCAAAGAAGGCAAATGAGTGTTAGAACACAAGTGGTAACTTTACGAAAGGTTCCCATAGGCTCACTTCTCAAGTTCATACTAGGAAAGGAAGCAACGTTTGAGGACTTCATGAGATACAGTTCATGCATGATGAAATTGAGCTAAAATATGCATCTTGCATTACATAGAATTGTGCATTAATTTCTCCAAATAAGCATATTAATATCACTTCATTATAAATTGCAATTAGTTCTTGTAAGTTTAAGTTACCCATAAAAATGTTTTTAATATTCACCATCATTTTGCATATAATTTTGTGAATTTCTTTTGCACTTTAGATGTTATTACAGCATACAAGGTTTAAAGGTACATCATTGAAAAACGTTACGAAATTCAATCATGACAATCTCATGTAGCATCTATTTTCTTGTCAATGTCAGTGCTCCCGTTTATACATTCTAATACTGCTATCCTTTTTCTAACACATGAAGCCTTTCATTCCCACACTGACATTTTCAGTGTTATCATTTATTACGTTTACCTAAGCATATGTACGCATGCCACTAAAATGTCAGCTTTCACATCTACTTATTGATTGTTGTGTTATCAGAAAACATTTCTAACATTTCTGCATGGTTTTACGATGCAGTATCTAAATCAGAACTTAACTGGATGTAGTTCTGAAATGTGAAGCCTAATGCACAGTTTGTCGTTTTTAATGTAGAAATGATATCACAAACCATTTCTATGTAACATTTGTCATAAATAGATGAAAGGTAACAGCTCTGCTCTATCAGATGTAATCCAGTTGCGCAATGAGCTACCTTTAACACCCCCTTTTGTATGAGCAGTTGCTGTGTCTAGAGATCCTTTGTAAGTCCAAGTTTTTCTTCAGAATGCAACAGCTCCTCTGAGTCTGCTGTTTGCCTCGTTTCTTATAAGGGGATCTGATGGCTTGTGGTGTAGGGCCAGCCACGGTGCTGGATTGGATGGATTATCCATGGCTGTATGGCTTGTAATTGTATCTGTGTTACTTACATCAGAATAGGGAGGGAACTCATTACCCACAAATGCAGAGGTAAGTGATCTCACCGATCTACATCGCTGCGGAGACTTCCCCACTGAAGCACAACAGTTGAAGGTGAATCCTCTTGCTCTGTCTGCTCCAACTCACCTCCAGCCTCAGTTGCGGTCAGGCTCTCAACCTCCCCTTGCGTCTGCCTCCTCCGCTGATGAATTTGTATTTACTTTTTGATTTTCGTCAAATTCAATCTCCCCATGCTGAACTGACACTCTCAGGGAATTTTGTGAAAGTTCCAAGCTGTCTAAGAGTTACCTTGTTGCAAAGCCACCAGAATTTGAAGAAGCTTTGCAGCATTGTAGCAAGCAGCTGTGGTAGCCGGTATAGAAGAAGGTGTTGGGTTGGATAAATTAGTCGTCACAGCTTGAGCCTGAGCTGCGTCTGTTAACATGCCCTCGATAGAAGACTCTTGGCTCGACCAGGGATGCTCCTCAATGCATGCTTGGAGGAGGCTGACTGCAGTACCAGAATTTAAGCGCCCCATGATTGGGAGCTGACCCAGGAGGTAGCTGTCGCTGAACGAAGGCAGCCGTCTGGAGCCTCCTCTGAAATTAAAGCCATAGGTGGCGTTTAACTAATCGCAGTTGCTGCTGTATGGCCCCCCCCACCGATCTCCACAAAGCGCACTGGTCCGTGGAGGTGTCATCACACGAGGGGGGCTTGCCGAGCGGAGTCTGGATTTGCAAATGCCAGCGAGTCACTTCGCACGCCACAGGTATGTCCAGCTGTCTCGAAGCCTCCAAGCACTGGGCTGCTGCATCAGGTTGTTAATCAAGGTCTTATGAGTATTACGCCATTTGCTGAATGCAGAGAGCAATAAAGAGGGAAAATGTTAGCCAACAAGGAAAGAGGTCAGCGGTATGGCAGACGTGGGCAGCTGTGGGAGAGAGCTCACAGCTGTGGTGTCAGCCCGCTATCTTCCTTTTCTGCCCAACTCCATTATGTTGATCATGTGTTCATACAGTGATGCACTATGACAGATGTGTGCGCTCCACTCTTAATGCATGACACATTCCTGAAGAATGTATCCTAGTGGTGTAGAATATGTTCCAATGATGGTTGCTGTATGAAAGTAGTGGCGTATGCGTCGAGGTTTCAGTCTTCTGCTGCATTAAATGAGCAAGACCATCCTCAGAACTAAATGGTGTTGATAATCACTGTAGAGGAGCCCAATAAGGGTCTTCCTATTGAATGAGGTGTGGAATGGCATTAATAATTCCAGAGCGTGTTCCTATATAGTAGAAAAGATCCTGAGTATACTTGAAAGGGCCATGTATCTGGAAAGTCATACTTGGCATAAAGCCACCTTGACTGGAATCCGTGACTGAATCACGGGCCCACTGAGTAAAACTGACCAAAGTCAATTATATAGCAATACAATGATATTTCAATGCAGACTAATTGTTTCCAATATCATTTTTTTGTAAGCCTGTTACGTTCTTTTTTTTCTCTTTTCATTGCAGGATTCTGAAAAGGTTTATTTTTTATTCATTTTCATAAAATTCGTTTAGTGTGTCAAAGGTAATTAATATGCTTGGATACTTACTCATTTATTGTGATGTTTTTGTAAATGATCCCTTTGCAGGCATTCCTTTAGTTTCCTCCTCTAGGATTGGCACAAAACTTGGCATACCAATTTAAAACTAATTCTTCCTAGCATCTTTGTAATTTTGTGCAGATTCATTACAAAACGCCAAACTTCTTAGTTGATTTAAAAATACCCAATAGGAATCTGAATGTACCAAGTATCTGCCAAATTTCTTTTATGTTGTTCAAATGGTGTGAAAGTTATCAGCAAATTAAATAGCTTTAACCTAAAAGATATACAAGTGTTAACCCTTTAAATCACTCCCTGCACTTTATTTAAATGTGAATATCTAAGGAATTACTGAACAAATGTACAGAAATTATAACAAGCATGCTTTCTGAGTAACGTTCTACTTTCATTTAAAGTGTAGTGTAAAACCGTTCAGTGGTTTTTGCTCTATTGTTTGGAAAACTGGTTATGTGAGCTAAATCTGAAAATTATACACATTTTCACAGCACCCTTAACGTTTTTCTGTATTGATGGATCTTCACAAAATTTGCCACGGTGAAACTGAGCTGACTGATTTATTAGAATGGCAAGTTTTATGCACATCTATTCACAGGGTGAAAAGTTAGAAGTAGGTTAAAAAATGCCTTTCAATGTGATGGGCTGCTGAACCATAGCACTGTGTAGTTACAGTTAAGGCGGTTTGATTAATATTCACAAAAACGTCCCCCCAAAAAATTAATACACCTTAGCTATTTCCTGGAACTTTTTGGAGTGATCCATCAAGCGGCAGCTGAGGAAAATATAGGGGGGCCCCAAAATGCAATTTCCCCAAGCAATTTTTCATAGGAAAATTAAATTGTACAGCGATAATACGTAAACAGTTCAACTGAATTTCAAGAAATTTGTCAGAAAGCTAGATCTTGGACTAGAAAGTATACTTTTTGTAATTTGGCTTTAATCTGTTCAGTGGTGTTTGAGAAATAAAGGTTCAAAAAGTATGTATACGTTGATGGTTGGGTTTGTGGGAAACTCCCGGGCGTCCCGTGAAATGCAACTTCAAATAATGAAGCAAACAAATTGGCTGAGGTTTTTTTTTTTTTCCTGTCAGCCCCCTCACTACCTTGGGAGGGACAGGTTCCCGCGAAATCCCACAGGAACTTGCACTCTGTTTGGCTGGCCGCAACATGAAGAGAAATGTTATGGCCACCATTTAAAAAAAAATAAAGTATAAGGGGGGCAGGAAAAGGGTATACTGACGCCCCTGTACCTTGTAGGTGCTGGGCCAGGGAGGCCCACACGTTGCCAAATTTGATAAAATTATTATTTTGAGGGAGTTTCTGAGGTTCCACGGGTGTCCCACTGGAGCCAGTGCAGAACCCTGGACTCCTGTGGGCTAAGGCGGTGCATGTCAAGGGTGGTGCCGCTCAGAGGGGGAGAGGTTTGCGTGAATTATAGTTACTTGAAATAACCATAACTGTTGAATTTCAGTGTTTTTTTTTTGTTTAAAACGTTATATTTAAACTGACAGTGTCCGCAAACTATAACATGAATATATATAAAATAAGGCTAATAAGTCTTATTCAATATTTGCCCGTCGTTTCAAAGCTCCTATTTCACAGAAAAGAGTTCTAACTTTGAATTACTGTAAATAGTTCAAAGTGCTCACTTCATTTGCAAAATATGCTGCTTCCCTAACCCAGTAAAAAGTCAAATAGATAGTTCTGTATGCCTCTCACAAATAGTCTCCATCATTTATTTCAGTTTTTGAAAGTCATATCTCTGTGATAGGACTTCAACTCAGTTGATAAAACTGGTTATCAACTTTTATGATGCCAAAGGCCTTCCATGGCAGGTGACGGGTCGCTCCGACAGCCTTTCAGCGCAGCTCTGCTTGTCTGCGTTGACTGAAAACAGAAATCACAGCTGCAGGAGGGAGAAGTAAGGCAGGGAAGGTAGTGGGTTTTGTTAAGCATAGAAGGTAAGATATTTATTGGTCACATGCGCATCAGGGAGGAGAGGGCATGTTATGTATAGCTCTCCCATTATCTGCCACTGCGCAGTAGTTGAAGGCAGGGTGAAACATTTTGGGGGTCATACATGACTAACTCGTTGTCAATTTGATGTCACTCAGAACTCCTCGGTGGAAAACATAGCCGTAATTCACTGTTACACATCTATAATTCTGTATGTTAACTAAGCATTTTGCTTTTCTTCTAGTGCACATATAAAAACGCTTCCACAATGACAGTGCTGCTCTTAGAAAATTAATCAGCACACCTCGTAAGCTAACCTTTGCCGGCCTATCCTCAAAGCAAGCATCTGCAATGTTTTCTTTATGTATGTCTTGTTAGGTGTACTCTTTAGTGTCAACGCACTACAAAAGAAAAAAAACATACTAGAACTCATATTTTTTATATTTTCATTGCGTGCTTTCCATTTAAAATGTGATTAATAATACAAATTGTTGCATAAACATTTTGAATATTAGCACATTATCCTCAAAAAGGCACACATTTCTCAAAACATTGAAAGAATATATGCAGTCTCAAGCAAACAATGAATTCTAAACGTATGACGCTCAAAGGCAAATCTTTCTACAGAACATCAATATCATACAAAAATCACGTAATATAAGAAAATGCATAACAAGTAGCGTGTGCAATATGGTTCAATATTGTCATTTCAGGCTTCTGGTGATATTTATAAACCACTTTGCCTCCAGCATTGTGGTTGCTAAATGTCGCCACAACCCCTTGATAGCAATATAGGCTTATAATACAGTGTTACCAGTTTTTTATTTTATATACACATACATACACACACACACGTACATACCCCTTTGGTGCTTTAACCTCCACAAACACTCATATTCAAGCATTGTGCTGCCAGTCTTAACATGATTTCATGAAGGCCAGAACATTTCAAGTCAGATGTCCCTGAGCCATGAATAATCACAGCCTTGACGGAGAGGCTGCGCTTGTAAGAAGGGATAAGTATTAATAATTCCCTTTCATCAATTCATCAGCACTGAATCAAGTTAACACAGTGAGCGGGAGCGCCTCGGCCTCCTCCTGCGAAGTGCTGTCCCCTCGGACTTAAACCTCTAAACATTTCAATGACTTTCTTTTATGACTGCATGAGAGAGCTGCGCCACCCACCTAAAGAGATTTCTAGTTTATGAGGGACATTATATACAGCAGTATGAAATAAAGACAGCTGCGCACACCATACGATATAATGGCGATAAACGGCAAGGAACATTATGTTTGGCAAAGCAACAATTGGCCTTATTCTTCGCCTTTCCTGTTTTCATGCATTTAAACAACTCCGAACAAATAACGAAAGATTTCACAATTGTACGTGATTTGCGGCATTGTTGCTTGTGCATCGGCTTTGGTTTCGCATGATGGTGTCGTGTCCCGTCACTCAGACGTGTGTCGCCTCACGAGACAGCTGACGTGGGGAAAAAACTCAGAACTTCAACCTATTCAAAGCCAAATAGGCAGCTGCGAATTAGATTTTCGTTTGTTGCGCATCTGAGTTAAACTTACAATGCTTGTCCGCTATCCAAACAAATACATAACAAATATGGGTTGATTATTCAGACAAAGCCTTGCCAATCACTAAAACGGATTGCCGTTTCTGATTTTAAAAACACCTGGCCCATTGATTCCAGGCCTTCTTTAGCTAAAAAAGATCTCCTAAAACCAGAATTATCATGTTAAGAGATTAGTGTAGCTTTGGAAACCGTAAATAAAGGCCTGGGATGTGGGAACTAACCCTACAAGCATTAAGAATTACCAGTTTTCTTTAGTCCTTCCACAAAACAAATAATGTACGCCACGCTGCTTTACAACGTAGAAAAATATAGAAGCTTTCGTCTTTATGAAGCAACTCCTATACCACTGAAATCATACAGAGCAAATAATGACCTGGGTGAGATCACCGGTTCTTAAACAGAAAGTTCAACCCACCTACATGGCAATAACAAACCATCACCCATATGTGCTACAAACCACTTGACACAAGATACGACAAAATCATTATTTCAGGCTATAAAAAGGGTCATGCATGCAAATGTGCACGCCTGTGTTTGCATGCTAGTACATTGAAGTCAGAGAACTCTTGATAGAGGCATGCAACCTCTCTTGTAAAAGTGCTGCGCTACTCGGTGGTACTGGTCTCCACTCCACAGAAAAGGCCGCTTCAAAGTAGAATTTCCCTCTGGTGTCGGTACGTTTCCCACTCTTTCCTGCTATACGGAGTGCTGCTTTTTATTTTATTTTTTCCCTGTTTTATATAGTGTGAACTCCACTAGAAGGAGTTGGAGAGCTTTACATGAGCACCAGTGGCATTACACAATGACATTCATTTTCGGTAGGCGCAGGGAGATTAAGTGATTTGCCTTGAGCCAACGCTGAGACTCGAACCTCGTTCCCCAGGTCCAAAGTAGGCAGCTCTGGCCTTTATACCACATCTGGCCCTGTCCAATCATCAGGTTACTGTGCTCATACTTGGACTCCGCTCTTATAAACAAAAGCACAGACTGACTGTAATTCTCGACCTTGCGTGCACCGTGAATCACAAGCGGACTAATGGACATGACCTGAGTCTATGTCTGTGCTTTTGTATATGAGAGCTGAGATGAGCCGGGAGCGCCGACATGGGAGGGTTTGTTGAAGAAATGGATTGTCAGGAGGTGCACTTAAGCACAGCTATTGGCTCTGTCCTGCTGCAACTGTCAAGGAATTGAGTGTAGAAGTTTGGACCGGAGAGGCGAAGCCGGACCCGATAGGGGATTGTGACAAACGCCTTCCGGAGGTGGGATCCCATTCCCCTCCCCCTGCAAGCCCATGAAAAATGGGGTGAACGGATTGGTCGCCCCCAAGCTAGCTGCTAGTCGCCCAATCCAGGTGAGAGGGGGTAAGCGGCTGAGGGGATTCAAAAGGGATGCAAGTTTCCCCTCACATTTACTGAACACCCCTCCAATCGTCGCAGGGGCACAGAGTATAGGGGAAGAGGAAGTGACAGCATTCATAGAATGGGCTTTCCAAACCGGGAAGACCAAATCATGAGCCAAATCATGAGCCCAAAGCGGTACAAAAGGGGGTGGTGATGGACGGAGCATCCGAACCAATCAAACACTCACACCCAGTCAAAAGATCTGGGTTGAATCCATCACCGTTCTTTAGCCCACTCTGCCACCCCAGTTCAGACATGGCTATATGCAAATCAGTCTGACCCTGTGCCTCATGGGAACAGTCCAGCCCGAACTGCCAAGCCATGCCTTCCCTGGACCGGAAACAAGCTTCCGAGGACCAGTTTCTGGCATTACAGCCGTCTTCAGCCCGGCTTGCTTGAATCCAGTGGCAAAGTGAGTAAGAGACTAACGTCTGAGCATACCCTGCCACACTTATGGCGGCCAAAAGCGGTACAAAAGGGGGTGGTGATGGACGGAGCATCCGAACCAATCAAACACTCACACCCAGTCAAAAGATCTGGGTTGAATGCATCACCATTCTTTAGCCCACTCTGCCTCCCCAGTTCAGACATGGCTATATGCAAATCAGTCTGACCCTGTGCCTCATGGGAACAGTCCAGCCCGAACTGCCAAGCCGGTCCCAGGATGCTTGTTTCCGGTCCAGGGAAGACATGGCTTGGCAGTTCGGGCTGGACTGTTCCTTTGAGGCACAGGGTCAGACTGATTTGCATATGGCCATGTCTGAACTGGGGTGTCTGAGTGAGCTAAAGAATGGTGATGGATTAAACCCAGATCAGTTGACTGGGGGTGAGTGTTTGATTTGCTCAAACGCTCCGTCCATCATCCCCTTTTGTATCGCTTTGTTCGCCCTAAGTTGGCAGGGTATGCTCAGACGTGAGTCTCTTGCTCACTTGGCCACTGGATTCAAGATAGCCTGGCTGATGAGGATTATGAATCCAAAACCGGTCCCAGAATGCTGGTTTCCGGTCCAGGGAAGACATGGCTTGGCAGTTCGGGCTGGACTGTTCCCATGAGGCACAGGGTCAGACTGATTTGCATGTGGCCATGTCTGAACTGGGGTGGCTGAGTGAGCTAAAGAATGGTGATGGATTAAACCCAGATCAGTTGACTGGGGGTGAGTGTTTGATTTGGTCAAACGCTCCTTCCATCATCCCCTTTTGTAAATCATGAGCCCAAGCACACTTGATCACGGTGGACTATTACACCTAGCTAACAACAGGGGGCATCCCACAGGGCCATTCTTCTATAAAATGGCCATGAAAGGCTGGGGGAGATTACAACCTGCAGCTCAGGACAAAACGAGGCCAATTGACTTTGTTATCCTAAAAAAGACAATTGGCACGCTAGCAAGGGTTTGCATTGGGAGCAGGAGCTAAAGCTCTTTAAGGGAGCATTCGCGCTGGCCTTTTTCTTGGCGTACAGGATCAGGTAACTAGTTGCCCTGGCAAAAAGGAACCTGGGGACGGCATGCATATGCAAGACAGATGTAAGCTTGGGGCGGGGGTACATGGCAATTCACTTGTGACGCTCAAAAACGGATCAGGCAGGCAAAGGAAAATACACCAGGATCTAATGTATCAAAGGTAAGTCCTGCTGCCCTGTATGCTTCGTCCAAGAGTATATGCTTTAAGGAGGGCCGGCTGGGGGGACATTGTTTACACATGGAGATTGGTCATGCCTCATTAGGTTTCAGTTCATGGCAGTAATGCTTAGGTCCCTGTGAAGGGCAGGCTTTCCGTCAAAGGAATTTGTGTTGCACTCTTTACACATAGGAGGTGTAACCATGGCGGCGGACCTGGGGTTTAGCGCAGAGAAAATCAAAGCAGTAGGGCTCTGGGCATTGAGCGCCTTCAAGAGTTACGTATGCCCCTCATATTGCTAAGCTCTCGTCTCCCCCCTCCCCCATCCTCTAGGTTCTCTGGTGAGTCGCAAGAAAGTATGGATCGTGGGGCACTCTTACATAACCCAGGCACAACAGTGGGAAGCGGTTCAGCATGAATTCAAAGGGATCTGGCTCAGTAACACAGAGGTGACCTGGCTGGGACACTTCGGGATCAAATGGGACCAGCTGCTATATGCAGTGCGAAAGGTGCTACGGGAGGGTGACTAGCAAGACGCAGTGGTGGTTCATCTGTAGACGGCAATGATTTAGCAGCCTTAGGGAGGAGAAGCCTCTTGGCAAAGATGACAGCCCTTGCAGCACTAGCTAAGTTGATCCATCCAGCAGAGGTAATAAGGTCCAAAATCATAGTACGCGGGGCATAGAGGGGGCCATAAACCAAGGCGCGGTTGAAAAATCCAGATGCAAATTTAATATTACCATGACAAAGATATGTAGGGCTAATAGCTGGGGCTTTGTGAGGATGGGGGATGGGGTGCACCTGACAGGGTAGGTGTAGACATGTTCTTACTTAACATTCGGGGTCCTGGAACAGCTGGGTTGCTCTTGAATAAGGGCTAAGGGAGGTGGCAAAGGGGGAGCTGCCTCCAATTGTCAAACCATAGGCAGCGTGGCAGAAGTAACCCAGAAAAAAGATCCAAAAGAGGAAATTACTAGAGGTAGATGAGCTGCTCACATCATTTCCTTGGGATGCCTCAAGGCAGGGACACAGAGTGAGCGAATGACAGCACACAGCCATAGATTAGATGAGATGCTCACATAGGGTCCTTGGCATGCCACATGGCAGGGGCACTGAGTAGCTGGCGAGTGGCAGCAAGGGACCAGTGCAAGCGGAACGGCACTTGCAGCCCAGGTCAGTCTTAAAGGGTGCCCACACACTCGGTAGCAAGAGAAGGCTGGAACCGCACAATACAAAGGCCCTGCTTAAAAGGGGCACCTCGTGCTAAGAAAGTGCTGTCATAAAAGGACTAACGCCAAACTTGGAGAATAATGCATGGTATAAAAGGACATGGATGTTTATGAATGATCAACCATAAGTTGCGAGATATATAAACCATGTTTAACTAACTGCGGCCTTTCTATGCACTATACCATGCTGTCACTGGAATGATTGATGGGGACAGGGATGCAGTCGGGCAGGGCGCTAAGATGGGGGGACTCGCTCTTGGGATGCGTTAACTCTTCTCTCTCAGTTCAGTCTGAAGCAGGAATGTAGTAACCTATCAATGACGCAAGTCCAGCTCAGGAGGTACTTCTCACTATAGTGCGCTTCAGATGCAGCCCCAGCGTCAAGTTGTCTAAGTCCACCCATGTGTGCGGGGACCATGCTTCCACCTTCCCATTGCCTCACCTACACACAGTAGTTCTATGGAGGGTCCATCTGCGATGGATGCATTGTGGCCCCAGACCGCGCCATATGAAGCTTTTGGGCTTAGATATGAAGGTACCTCTTGAGAGAGGATGTAGAGATCCACATGTAAGTAAGGGTGGCCATCTTAGGATGATCATGAGCTCTCTCCAACCCAGCCACTTTGGCTTAGACATTTGTCGAGTCAAATCTATGGAAACTGATGTATAAAGATATTTTTGTTAAAAATGAAGTCTTTAAACATTATCTTGAAACTCTTACCAACAACATCAGAGGGAACTTGCTCAAGCTAATGAACAGAAACAGCCAGAATGGGAAGGATGCGCTATAAGAAGGAAAAGCGGACTAGATGAGAACGGAGGGCAAAGCATCATTAAGCAATAAAAGCCATGAAATGGAACTAGTGTGACCCAGAAAGTAATAAGAGACGGAATAAAGAGTGCAGCCACCAAAGTTTTGGATATTAACGAGATAACACAGACTGACATCCAAGGAAAAAGCACACTACGCTTGTCCACAATTAAGCTCCCTTCTCCAGTGAAAACATAGCCACACTAAATTGTCACCCACAGATTTTATTTGTAGACATCCACCAAAGCACTGAGACAAAAACTGAGCTACTTTTTTTCAAATTAGACACAAAAGCATATCAGAAGACAATCAATAAGCTCTTCAGAGTAACGAAAAGGTCAGAGAACATCACTAGACTTAAAAGACACAAACCTAGTTTTTCTGTGACAAATACATCAATTGTAAATGGCTCTATCGTGAGCCATGACAAGAATAGAATGCAATATCCTATAAACATGCAAAATAAAGGATCAACAAAGTTAAAGCAGTTACACAAAGCACAACAGGAAACTTTTCCTGAGAACATTCGGTAACATGAAGACGGGTATTATGGCAAATTCTGGTGTATAGGGTCCTTCACACAGAGACCAACACACAACCACGCCATGCAAGAAAATCACGAGACCCTCATCTAAAATCAAAGTGCCAAGATCAAACCACTTGAGTCTCTGGGAAACCCAAGATAAAATAGACACACTGTAGAAGAGTCCACAAAGAAAACACAGCTTGGTGTGTCCATGGTATTACATATGAATGCCCTATTAATAAGAACATATCCATGTTGACTGCAATTAAACCAATTAATGCATAATTCACGAGAGAAACTCACTCCCATCCTGCATTTAGTAAATACACCCTTCCACGAATACCACTATGGCCCGAACGATGGAGGCAATTTTCCATGAACTGAGTAACTCAAAGTCCCAAAATATATCCCATTGAATGAATCAATATTACTGAATGGACACTGACATTCTTAGTCTAGTACAGTTAAAAGGTGCAAGGTAATAGCAAATGCACCATTAATATTCTCATACCATCTAGAACACGTTCCTTCTATTGTAATCATTTTCAGCATCATGGCAAGGTGATGAAGCTATCAATAGCCGCAAAGCGATGCCCAGTCTCACAGCAAGAAAAGATTCCCAACAATCACACGGACATTAGACAACTCAAATAGGTATCTACTCAAGACTATATTCCACAGTCAATAAAATAAGAATCACCCTCCTCCTGATTAAATCCATTCTAAACACCAACATGCTATTAAAATTTATGTCCTGTACCATTTCTCCTGAAACTCTACAAAACAGTGGAAAGGGAAGAACCAGGATTGCTTTAAGAGCATGAAGAATACCAAATCTTGTGAATGACCGCAAGTCAGGGACAGGCCTAGAGCTATCAAAGAGGACTTCCTTATCTACAATTAAGACAACCACCACACAGAATTGATTTTCCTTTACCCCACCAGTGTCATATGGCAGAGTGCAACAGGACACATTACAACAACTAATTAATTGGATGACAATCTCACCATCTAGTTGCATTTATTTTGCCCTCACTAGACATAACTGATAAGAATAAGGAAGGTGAGAACTCATTGGTAAAAGGTTTATGTAACTTGACTTATGATTGGTGCTTTCACCCCTTTGTTAGTTAATATCTACATAGTGGCCACTGGCACAGGTTAGCAACCTTCACCATTTGCGAAGTACACTGACAACACTCACTTTTCTCTCCATTTGAAAAATGATGAAAGGAATTCGGGCAATATTACACTTGACCCATTGTGAATAATTGATTAAATAAAACTACTTCTATTCTTGTTATACAAAACATTAAGATGCAAAACCACAACAGGTAATACTAAAGAATAGTAAAACAAAAAAAACGAAGTTATAAGACAAAAAAAAAAAGAAATCACATGACTTACATGGAACCGGTGTTATCAATTACGAAACATCACCTCGAATTACAAATACCTCATTAGTGCAGTGATGGTACTAGGGATCGAAGGAAGTGGGGGAAGGACAGGTGGAGAGAGAAAAGACAAATTCAATTAGACATACCGAGCAGAGAAACTTGTTCCCCACAGCTTCATGAGGCTTTGGTATGTGTAGTTCAACCTGCTGCACTCCATAGCACTCTGAGGTGCCAACACCGATTTGCATCGGCTCAGCAGAAATAGACCGGCAACTCTGCAGCCTCAATATGCGCAAAGCAGTAGTTTTTGCCACCATGGTCCAGAGGTCCAGAGGGACCCAGAGGTTTTTTTGAACTTTCGCCCTGTCTCACTCCTTTCGATCTTTTCCAAAATTATGGAAAAGCATATGAACAACCAATTGGCGGAATTTGTTAATTCCAACAATCTTCTGCACCCATCTCAATCCGGGTTCAGAACTGGTTATTCAACGGAATCCACACTCCTGGGAGTGACTGAAACAATCCGTCAGAGACTGGACGAGGGTAGCTTGGTTGCACTCATTTTATTAGATCTGAGTGCCGCCTTCGATACCATCTCCCATGAAACCCTTATCCAGACACTGGAAAGTAAAGGAGTGCGAGGCTCTGCCCTGAAATGGCTAGAGAGTTTGTCCAATAGGTCATTTCAGGTCTTCTCAAAAAATAATACCTCGAGCACTTTGATCTCCCCTTACAGAGTGCCGCAGGGCTCAATCTTAAGCCCGCTGCTTTTTAATATTTACATAAGTCCGCTGGCGGCAATAGCAGAAGAAGCAGGCCTCACAATATTTTCCGACGCTGATGACACTCAGCTTGTCTTCTCCCTTTCGGCAGCAGTCAAGACTGAGGAGTCCCCCCTTCGCATTGGGCTTCAAAGGATTGCGGAATGGATGCACGCCAACAAATTGAAACTGAACGGCGATAAAACAGAGTTGCTTATCCTTGGAGAACAAAAAGAGCTCTGGGGTCCTTTACATTGGCCTACTGAAATGGGTCCAACCCCGCAACCAGTGCAGTCCGTTCGCTATTTGGGCTTTATGATAGACGAAAAATTGTCTATGCGACAACAAGCTGCAAAAATTGCCTCTATTTGCTTTGCCATTTTAAAATGGCTGAGGAAAATCCTTTGGCAGCTTCCGGAAGGGGCACAAAAGACAGTAGTCCAGGCCCTCATTGTCTCAAGACTGGATTACGGGAACATCTTATATCTAGGCACCAACAAAGAAGTCACTCGGCTGCTGCAAGTCATGCACAATGCTGCAGCCAGGGTACTTCTCTGCATCCCCAAGTGGACTTGCATCTCTGACTATCTTCACAACTTACATTGGCTCAAGATGGGTGTAGGAAGGTGGATGCCTGACTATGGTTACCCCAGATTTTTTGCCTTGTGTTTAGCTGGTTTTCGACTTAGTTGGCCTGGGATCCTGCTAATCAGGGTCCCAGGCTATATGCTCTCTCTTTAAATAGACTCCATGTACCCTAGGCACATCACCAATTTGGTACTGGACACCTTGTCAGCCCCTGTACCATGCACTAGAGGTGCTCAGGGCATAGGTGCATCCAAGGCCTACCAGGGGCTGCAGCATATCTTTTGCCACCCCTGGCTGGTACTTAAATCGATACAACTGGGGCAAGGTGGTGTAATCACCCCTTGCTTAGATATAGTATACCTATATCTAAACCTATATCTGGACACATATATACCTATAAGTCACTCCTATGGCAGGCCTTAACAATCCTGGAGGCAGAGTGCTTGGTTTTATGTGAGATGGTGCTCTAGCATGAGCTGAGCCTGTCTGCAGAGGTCGGAACCATTTCCTTACTGCTGTTCCAGGATATTGCCATACCATATACTCTTAAGGGCATTATAATCCTCCCGGTTATTGCTAACTTTGGTTTGGCTTTATCAAAAAATGTCGTGTTTGGTGTCATACACTTTGGAATACTACCCCCTCGCCAGCTCTAGAGAGAGAAGACATGTTCCTTTACTTAAAACGCGGTTAATCCTAACCAGAGCCTCAGCATCACAAAATGGAAGCTGCTGCCCCGACACAAGTCTGACCTCCTGCTGCTGACCGAAACTTGGCAGAGGAGGCCTGGACAAAGGGTTTCCTGTCACAGGGAGGTGCTACACCACCCCAGACAGGAGATAGTGGATTGGAGCAGGGAGGGTTGAAAGAAACTAGACACTGCCTGGGGCACACAAGGTGTCCCATGCAAAATCCAGTCAAACCGGTTCTGGGGCACTCCAGCCCCAGTCCTGGCGCGAAACTGGACAAAGGGAAAGGGGTGTAACCACCCCCTTCCTGGGTCCCACCCATAGGAGGGACCAAGCAGGTAATCCAGCCCCTTGATTTGGAATAAAGGTAGGAGCTGTGCTGATGCACATCAGATTATCCTGACTGAAACTTATGAAACAAAACTCTGGACCCTTCGACATCCTACTCGACGTAGAAGACTGAAGAATCTCCCTTGTGGTCAAGGAGTGACCACCCTGTGCAAACAGGCACCATCCAGCACCTCACCGTTTGCTTTGTTGCAGTTCCCGCCGGAACTCGAGCGACAGAGATCGACAAGACCCAGCTTTCCTGCCTTCCAACAGCCCGATCCACAGTCCCTGCAAAGCTGAGACCCGTGGAGGCGACCTGAAGCGTGGGGCCGGCCATCTTGGAAAAACTACGAAGCGCTGACCGTGCAGCTCCCGAGGCTCCCTGGAAGCTGTGCATTGGAGTTTGAGAAGCTCCAGCCCCGAGCAGCTTTTGCACCGAAGCTCACCCCTCCACACTCACCGAGTGTTGCGTGGGGCCCTTTTGCATTTTCCTGCTCGACGTGTTGGTCCGGTCGCTTGCCCGTTGGCTAGTGGCCCCAGTACCGAC
Organism: Lissotriton helveticus; assembly: GCF_964261635.1. NCBI lineage: Eukaryota > Metazoa > Chordata > Amphibia > Caudata > Salamandridae > Lissotriton > Lissotriton helveticus. The sequence goes on along the minus strand of NC_136063.1, from coordinate 1,121,917,624 downwards.
AAACCAAATAATTTACACTGCTAGTCTGGTTGCTCCAGACTGGCCCTCGCTCCCCTGAAAAGGAGCACCCGCTCTGACCTTGCTGGTCCGATTAAGAAGCGATCTTCGAATCCTGCGTGGGTTGCCCTTGCCAAGGCTTGTTAACTCCGATCTGGAAGCCGACAGCGAGAGCCTTCGTGGGACAGTTCGTGATTCGACCCTGATCATCCTCGATGCCCCCGAGTCCACGTGGCAGCGGAGACAATCTTCACGACAAGCACCTGATTGCGCCCGACATCACCTGGTTCCTTCCTGGTCACTGGCTAGTGACCCAGACTCTGTTCCCTCTGCTTTCAGGTACTCTACATCTTCGATCCACCCTTGGATTACACCGGACTCTTCTCTTCTGGCCGCCTGCAGCATCTTCATCGCCAGGCTCCATAGATCTACATGACGAAACCAGACACGCTTTTGCACCTGTGCACCCGCTTCCTGTGGGTGAGGTAACTCTTGAACGCCGGTGCTCCTGTAGTGGTTTACACCTCTAGTGTCTATGTCTAAAGTTTTGTCCTTCTAGTCCAGTCGGAAGACCCTTAAAACTGTAGCTCGATAACTTTTACGCACCATTGACTTTGCATTGGTGCATGCGTGTGCTTTTAGCGCTGCACCCGAATCCCGCGGGCTACTCCCGTCCTAACTGCTGTTAGTCCAATGTAGTCCTAGCGATTCCCAAGGCCCTAGGCCTTACCACTGTTCGAATAGTGATACGTATACCACTTTTTTGATATATGGTTTGAGTGGCCACTGGCCCTATCCATAATTGTGCAACTTTCATGTTATATTGTGCTTTTGTTTAAACGCTTGTGCTTCTATACTCAGAGTACAGGGGATTATTCTGAGAATAAATACATATATTTTTATAATATATAACTTATGTGGTGTCCTTTCATTTGATATTACAGGATTGCATATGGTAAAACAGCTGGCTTCACATGCCCTCTTGAGTTAAGCCTTTAGGCTGCTTAGTCCATGCTACCCCTAGGATAGCTTGTCTTTTAAGGTCGATTTACAACCACCACCATAAGGGATTGTTTGGACTGATACAAGGTGCCCACAGAATTGTGGACATCATACATCAGGCCAACTTCTCACAATGGGTAACTGCTCTAAGTTTAAAGCACTCTGTTTCATGTTCAGAATCAACATGGAGATGGCTCCCAGCTACTTATGTAAGCTGGTACAAAAATACATCCCAACTCGTAACCTTCGTTCAATGAATGGGCTAAATTTGTAGTCCTAGATTCAAACGAGCGTGAATAGGCGGCCGCTCTTTCGCTCAGTTTGCATTCGGCCTTATGGAATTCGCTCCCTCTCCCACTGCGGCTGGAACCGAGATATATAAAATTCCGAAAAGGCATCAAGACCTGGTTATTAAATCAGTAAACCCTCATCGGACTCTACAATCTAGTGTCCCTTCCTAATTGAGTGCAGATCCAGAGCGCCGGGAAACCCTCTGGGTAGCGGTCGCGCCTTATAAATTCAATAAATAAATAAATAAAATAAATGGTCAACCCTCACTTTCACCTGGAACGCCAGGGTTGCCACAATCAGCATTATAAACAGTGCTTTTAATCCTCATAAATGTTATTTTCCTCTATTGTCTTGAGGTACAGATCAGCGAACAGAAGACAAGAGTTCAAAAACAAACCTCCATCAAGTTAATCACATTCTGTAGCACTGCGTCTCAGGTGAGGTGACCTGAGAACAATCATCATCCCATCATTTTCTTCTCAAGGTTTTGGGTGTTTTGTAAGAGATTAATAAACATGTTGCAGGGGATGGGATGGATATGCCAATCAGTTATCAAACCACACAGTGGTATCGGCACACACTCCACAAAATTCAGCAAAATTCAGCAGCCCATCAGCTAGTTTGGCCCTATGTTAAAAACCACATTGCTGTTCCATGAAGTTCAGGATTTTATTGAGACATTGTGGAGAGAGTGTTCAAGTAATCTATACAAGTTGCTATCCTATCCTGCCCTTCTTCAGGGTTTCGGCCTCTGCCTCTGCACCATTTTCAAATGAAGAAACATTTTGTGAAAATATGCAAAATATGAAGAGATGCTCAAGAAGCAAAATCATAATGATGGATCCCCTGCACCATCCCACACCCTGGAACACTAATAATCATTGAAAACACCAAGAAATCAATCCCCTACCAAAGGTTTAAAATGCTGGAGAACCCCAAGGGACAACAGAGCAGGGGGTCAGGAAGCTGCATATAAGACAGCAAAGGATGTGAGCCAGATCATCTAATGCATGACAATGGAAATCCTAAAAATATCCTGTGAACTTCCGAAAGTTACTTGCCTTCAGTAATGCTATTTCTAGTGGATACTCCATTTAACAGTATATTTCACCCGCTTAGGATATCTCCAGATGCCAGTTTGTATCCAGAAGATTTCAACAGCATTGCTCCTACTTGCTGGTAGGTTGTGCCATGCTGCTTTGCATTGACTTTGTTCTGCCCTGAAAGTGACAATGGAGCCACATATAAGCTCAACTGCCTGGCGTCGGTTAGTTTCTTGACTGTCCGCGCCCTTGGAACTCAACACCGATCAGAGGTACCAGTGTGCAGATCTGTAAATTGAGAACGTTTTAGATGGGAAAAGAGACCATTCCACAGAACATAAAGGGGGAGGGCAGAGAGGAATTTGTTGTTAGATACATTATCCATAGGAAGGAGCATCACCAAAGGTAAGTAACTTTCTCTTTTGATGGATATTTATAATCACAGGCTCCTTACCTTTAGAAGAGACATCAAAGCAGTACCTCGCGAGTTGGTGGGTCTTGCAGGACCGAAAGGCAATGAGCTGCATGAACATGTATACTAACGCTCACGAGGCAGCCTGACTGATGCGATGGGCAGGCACTCTGCCTGCCAGTGGAGTGGTAGCAGCATTGGTGCTGGGGAATGGGCTCTCAGCCATTCCAAATATTGCCTCTTGGCCAAAGTGTAACATATTTAAGCACATGACTATCTACCTTGGCAGAGTCCATTTCTGCACTGCTTTTCTTTTCTTTGACCTACGGCACACCACAAAGAGCTACTCATCCAGCCAATCGTCTTTAGTGTGATCGCTGTAAAAGATGAAGGCTCTATTGGGATCCAGATGAAGTCTCTCCTACACTAAGGAGGGTGAGGTGGAGCAAAGAACATGGAGAGAGTGATTAATTGTCCTATATGAAAAGCAGTTTACTACTTTTGGCAAAAAGGCCGCCCTGGCCTTCAACACCATTTTATCCAGAAAAAAATGTGGTGCACAGTGAGAGCATGGAGTTCACTCAAGAGGCAAAATCAAGTTACAGCAACCAGGAACACAGTCTTCAGAGTCAGAAGACAGAGGATAGCTTTGCCTTGGTTCAACTGGCATGCACATGAGGAAAGTGAGGACCAATTTAAGGTCCCACAGGTGGGATCACAAATGGTTTAGGAAAAAACTGTCAGACATTTTAGAAACCTCATCAGGTGATTTGAACGAGGATAGTTGGTCCAGTGAACATAAAAAGGACATCAGATAACCACTAACAGTTTCCAATGCTCGTTCTTGCTGGGCTAGAGACAAGACAGACAGTAGGACATCTGACACTATGGCCTGTAATAAGTCAATATTGTGGGTCCCACACCAGGATACATACTTGTTCCAGAGCAGATAGACTTTGCAGAAGATCACCTGGTAGCCAGGAGAGCGTCCACTACTCCAGGAAGCTGATCGAAAGCGGTCAACTGCTGCCTCTTAATCTCTAAGCATGGAGGTGCAGATTGTGCAGTTTTGTGTGACGGACCTTGGCCTGCAACAACAGGTCCTCCCAAAGCATTGGCCCGAGCCAGAGACAGGTGCTTATGCCAAGTAGTACTGGGTACCAAATTTGTCTTGCCCAATCCGGAGGCATTAGATTTACTTCAGCCTGGAAATGTTTGATCTTTCTCCGAATTCCGAGCAGGTGAGTAAGTGGCAGAAAGATGTACAAGACTCCCGTTCTCCTATCTATCTGGAATTGTCTCCGACAAAGAGCTTCCTTCAATGCCAAAATGCAAAAGCACATTCTAGACAGTATAAAAAAGATCAAGCTAGGGTTCTTCCCATTGCTGAAAGACTGCCATCTCAGAGTGTACCTCCCATTTGTGACCTTTCAGGCACTACTGGCTCAGTTAGTTCTGGGATAACCTGAACTAGCTTCCCTTAAATTTCAGCAACCGGTGAATGGCCCATAACTGCAACAATTTGATGTGGAGACGAGTCGAAAGCCACATGTAAAAAATATCCTTTGAAAAACAGCACAGTGTGTGCTAGACCAGTGAGGAAAAAAATGAGTTTCATTGCCAGTAGAAATATAGATAGTGCAACTCCCAGGTCAGCATGAATGCTCATGTGATTCACATATATGATGTTCAAACTAGAGTTTTATGGATCTGAGAACTCCTTCCGCTTCAGTGGGAATGAGTTTGTAAGGGGACCAGTCTCCTTTCATGCATCATTGTTCTTTGTATACTCCTGGCAGAAACTGGAGGCAGAAATCTGCATCACACACTTAAGAGCAAGGATTCTGGTGGGATCCAGAATTTAGTTTTTCATGGATGTAATTATCAACTGCTTAATGGAAAATGAGAAATCATTGGAGGGTCCCATTGTACTCAGTGAAGCATTTGGTGTTGCAAAGAGGGAGGCTAGCATCTCTTGTGTCACAAGGTTGGAGAACAGATTAAAAAATGGTGTGCTGAAGGGGTCAGAGAATAAGACTCTGGAAGCAGGTGGATACTGAAACAATTCCATCTGAGCTCTGAAGGTTTGATTAGAAGAGCAACACATCCAAAATGTACGGTTAAGTAACTAAGCTGAGAATGCTTGCCCTTGTTAATTATGGAAGAAAGTTCACTCAGCAAAAGTATTACTTATCAAAAGCAGATAGACCAGCAGTCCACATCCAGACAGACATTATTGCAATTTTGGGAACACTCTAACTCCCTATCATGTGGAGGTCAGAGACACGCTTATTAAGCAAGTTTAAACTCTTACAATTCTCTAATGATGTGCAGGATGATCTGGGCTTCTACACATAGAAAGGGGACATCGGAATTGCAACAAATCTGTGAAAGGAGGTAAAATTATTGAGAATGATTTCCTTCTGGATACATTTTAAAGGACTAATAGCGTTATTGATTTCCTATCTGCTTATGGAACCTTAAAGATTCCACTTACACAAACACTTGTTGATGAAGTGCTACCATCATTTATAGCCAGTGATACCCAACAAGAATGTGGCTTCTAAAACCAAAAGTGGATCTGAATTTCTGACCTTCATATCGCCCATTTTCAATGCTTCATGAAGAACCAAGATGGCAAAATCTTGAGCAAAGACACTGCCTCTGAAAAACAGCTCTGGTGCACTCAGGCCAAGTCGGCTTCACAACAGAAAGGAATGCCTTCATGAATTTGAGAAGGATGCAAGATGTCAGAGGGCATCAGGAATGGCAGCTGGAACTGTAGATAGACCGGATTTTGCCCCTTCTCGTGTTCGCGGCTACACAGAGTGACATGCTGTTCTTGTCATGGTGTTGTGTTTCTATCTAGGACCCTAATTCGATGTTCCTGATTTATGCCCTTATGTGGTTATAATAAATAATATACTTATAAAGGCATAAGAATCATATCCATATTTAGTAATAGCCCATGCAGTCCAAATACGGCAAGGCTACTCCCCTAGACTCCTAGAAAGTACAACGCGTTCTTTAAACAAACCAAGCCTCCAGCAGCCCGGGAAATCCACCTGCTCTTGTTTTGATTTACACAAGAACTTCTAGAGTCCAGCAAGCACTGTTAGTTCTTAGTGACGTCTTATGTCCAACCTTACGTCAAACCGGGCACCTTCCAGGTATAATTATACCAACGTTGCCTTAAGCAAACACACAGTGGTTTGGAGCAGAGCGGCTATCTACTTGCCCGGAAGCCCAGCTGATGCGAGGAGCCGAAGGACGCCGCCCCTCCCTTTTGACGCACTGAGAAAGACGCTGTCTTTTTCTCCCGCCGAGAAAATCCAGCTCCCGTGTTTCCAGTCACCCTTGCGGGTTGCTGGGAGATCGAGTCCTGAGAGAGAGATCTAAGCCCTCCTACATTCTATTACCAAGGTACGGAGCTAACTAAATCCTTAAGAGAATTCTTGATTCAGATTCCTTGGCAAAAACCAACTCAAATTAAAAACTGTTACTTACTCCTTCCCACGTATTACGCATAGGTCAGGTACACCGGGGTAGGCGTAGTTTAGAAGCACCAGTTGAGTAAGTTAGTTAATGTTCTATGTATGTATATATTTTATCCATTTTAAAGTATCATATGGCTAAGAAACCATATCAATGCTTTTACAGTATTATTTCATAATACTCCTTTTACTGTACGCACTTTACTTCATGATAAGTATTGCAATTGTGGCAATTCATTTCTCTTGCATGAGAAAGAAGACTGCTCAATAAATAACACCTTTTATTGAAAACGCCAGTCTCTCTATTTCTCTGCACTCTGGTGAAACTAAGTATGCACGATTGACTGAGTGAAATAACCGTCTATTGTTTTCACACAACTCTAGAGATACACTCTTTATTCTGAGGGAGCAAAGTTGTCATGTTTATGCGGTTGTCAGAAGGTAATCCCTTCTTGTCTAAATCAGGAGAGTTAACTCTTTCCTGAACATTCGAGAAAGTTTCTAGTGACCTCTGAGCTAGCTGGCAAAACTAATTAAGTCTAATATAGTCAGTAGAGACCTAGTCGACCTCAGTCCTACGTCTACACTGCTGTTTATATTATTCCAATGCGCAGAGCCTATTGGGAATATAGGAACTACACTACATGGCGCCCAACGTTTGGTAAGGCGATAATCTAACGCAAGACATTAGAGTAACTCAGTCGTGCTTTTTCACACAGACCCTTTTCCCGTAAAAACTCCAAAAGACGTCTGGAGTGGGTAAAAGGTTAAAATCCGCCGGAATTTAGTAGGAAGAGATTCCTATGTATAGTTTTTGGTTTAGTCAACGTTGAAGGATACAGTGTTCCAAAATATTGTGCACCTAATCTTTGTTTCCCTGAAACTTGATCTGCAACAAAACTTTCTGTCAGTAAAATGGTGGAAAGTGATGATGAAACAGAGAGAGAGAGAATAGCAGCTCAACTCCCAGCGGAAGACACAAGTCTCCAAGGTGAAGACCCGAATGCTATTATCATTCCGGTAAATGTAAGAAGAACTATAACTAAAAAACTTATAGAAAATGGAGTATCATCACGAGGTGGTACAGTCATATTTGTGGTAGAGGCCCATGAATATCGGCAGACAGAGGTATTCTATTCATGGATACATTTTCTAGCAGCACACGCTGTGACACACGAATTCCACTATTACAAAATAGGGGAACCTCCGGATTAATACACTCCTTTCGAGGCTGTTGAAATCCCACTAACTTACCAAGAGCCCCTGCTCTGGGTCAAAGGCGCCCTAAAACATCAAAATCACATCAGCAGGCTCGGTCCACTAGGTAGACCAGGAGCCACATGGCCGGTTCTAGCCAGCTGCACACCACATCCAGACATTGAAACAATGTCAGACCAGGAACTTTTAGCTCAGCTAAAATTGTTAATTAAAATACATATACAATTGGTCCAATATGTAATGCGGACTTCAACAGTCCAACCAGCAATAAAAATTCCACAGACCACCCCTCAGCAGGGGAACACAAATAAAATCACAGCACAGAATATACAATCAGCCATTGTCAAAATACCGGCGAAACAGGAACAAATTCGATTCTGGTTAGCAAAAAAAATCACTCAGATAGAGGCAGTATTTCCAGATACAACGCCTACTGAGAAACACAGAATTCTGACTGTCTGTCTTCCAATGGGGATCGCACCACATGTGGAGGACTGACACACTAGGGGCACAGTCTTTGCTTCGCTTTACACAAAAACACATGGTGTTCCGTCCATGGCGGTTATACCAGACGTACTAAGACAGATTCAAAATGAATACGGTCCAGAACCTGCTTTAACTCTGGGTATGAAATTACTAAAAGACTTTAAGCAGGTCTCGGCTATATTATTAGCCAACATAAAAGGAGAATCAGCATCTGTGGCGATCCGCCAGAAATTGAAAGAAATAGATATAGCAGAACAACCTTTTGAACTTGCCAGAATCATAGAAAAATCCTATGAAGAACTAGGAAGAGATAGTTTGGGTGGTAAACCACTAAAACCACAACTAATTGAAAGTCCTGACAATTTTTTTATTAAAAATAATCTAAATACTCTGAAAAAGAGTTGGGATGGTAATAAACAATCCACTCCCAGAGAAAAACGATTCCAGTCCAGAGGAAGGTCTCCTCAACGGAGAGAAAGATCTCCGGACCGAGAACACAAATCTCCCCAGAGGGAGCCCTCTGAGAAAAGATACAACCTTAGAGATAGGGATAAATTGAGAAAACCTGATAGATATCAAGATATTGATACACGTCCCTCTCGATCTTTTCAGACATCCTCACAGAAATCGGAAAGAAGAGGACGGTCAGAACACAAGGAAGAGCACGTCAAGTCCAAAGACAAGGAACCTGCTCATCAAAGTAAAAAATTACAATTTCCAAGAAAGAAGGTAGCCAGTATTAAAATAAAACATGCCGAGGATACTGAGGACACAACTGAAAAACGGAGAGTGGGCCCAGACAATGCTAGACAGCGCAGCAGAAGTGACAATAGCTCGCAAGATCTTGATGAATCTTCTGGAGACAGTGGACACGAATGAATACATTCAAGTGGAAACTGCAGACACCAGAGTTAGCAAACCCCATAAATTATACGAAATAACATTGCATATAGAGGGGGACAAGACTAGGAAAGTAAGGGGTCTCTTTTGGGATAACCTTTCGAAAGGCTATGACATCCTGTTAGCTGAGAAAGACTGGCCACCAGAGATTGTCAGGGAGTGCCCTCATGGCGAAGAAATGATTATGCCTGCCTTCTCAAATCATATTCCAATTCATAAAAAATATACACTTGCAAGAAAATGGGCAGTGGCCCAAGCCCCTGGATTATACAAAAATCATGTAGGATGGGATGAGGTCTCTCCTCCTCACAAAATCCAGTTAAAAAATCAGCCCACTGCACAAAGGCAGAACCCGGTTAAGCAAGAAGCTAAAAAACAAGTCAGGGAGATTTTAGATCAACTTGAATACCAGGGGGTGATTGAAACATGCACCTCACAAATGAACAATCCTTTGTTTCCTGTCTCCAAGCCAGACGATTCATATGTCTAGTTTTGGACTACAGACACCTAAACTCCTGTTGCAAAACATTTGCAGTACAAAACTCACACAGTGCAGCACTAATGAATAACATTGTGCGCAAAAAATATAAAATGACATTAGACATCTCTAATGGATTCCTTTGTCAAAACATTGCACCTGAAAGCAGGTATTTGACCGCTTTCTCAATAATGGGGTCACATAAACACTTCTGTCGACTCCCACAGGGATTCAAGAATAGCCCAGGGGTATTCTCAGCAAGAGTAACAGAGTTACTACAAATATATGATGATGAGGCATTATCTTATGTCGATGACATCTATCTCACAGATGATGACCTGGAGACACACTTGAAAAGAGTAAACACCATAATACTTGGGTTTGCAGCTGAGGGTTACAAATTCAACTTTAAAAAGTCACGAATTGCCCATCTAACTGTCCTATTTTTAGGATATGAATTATGAAGTGAAGGCAAAAGCCTAGCAGACAACTTCTTAGAGAAGTGTGCTGTACTCCAAGCACCTAAAACGCTGAAGAACTTACAATCAATACTAGGTTTCCTGAATTTCGGAAGAACATACATTCTAAGTTATGCAGAGAGGGTTAAACCGCTCTATGAATTAATAAAACCTGATTTCAAACCAATAAATTGGACTCAGAAACACACAAATTTTAAGATCATTGCAAACAGACATGTTAGCTAAAACAAAATTGCAAACACGCGAAAACGTACGCAACCTTGTAATCCGAGTTATCCCAGGAAGATGCGGATTCACGTACCTAACCTCTAATGAGGGAGAAACGGTACCAATAGCTTACAAATCACACTTGTACACACAAGCTGAAATGAAATTCAGTTCTACTGAAAAAATTCTAATAGCGGTTCAAACTGCTGTAGCAAAAGAAAGAGACCAAGCCCAAGGCAGGAGAATAACTGTTTGAACAGCAGAATCAGCCCTTGAGGCATTAACAAGCCCACGCAATTTGACTGCTGTGGCATTAGATCCAAAATGGATACAATGGGAAAATTCTCTTGCTGCAGAAGATGTGAAATATTATTTTGACCCGAAAATGAAAAAACTAGAAGATCTAGAATATGAAGAAGAATATACTCTGCCAATCGAAATTCTGCCTCTCGAACAGTACACATGTGTAATCTACATGGACAGATTTGAACAACACCACGATGTAGAGAAAAAATCCTACAACACAGCATGCGCAATTTTTAAAGGCCGCTGGCGCCTTGGTAAATTCAGACCAATAATAACCAAAACTGAATCACTCAGAAACTGCTCAGCGAGCCGAAATAAGATCTTTAAAGATGGCGCTTGAAAATGTCGATCGCGAATTCCCCACACTAATAGTGTGCGATTCGCATTACTGCGTCAAGTCTTACAATAATGACATGCAGACATGGATCAAAAATGGTTACAAAGATGACACAGGAGCCACAATAAAGCATAAAAAGCTTTGGGAACAAGTAGTTCTTTTGCAGAAAGAACTACGAAAGACTCACGTGATACATACACTGAGTCATCAACGTGATGGCGTTCACGTTGCAGGGAATTCATTGGCTAACAGAGCCACAGCGGAAGCGGTTCAACCGGCTTCCGTAGCCACAAAAAAGCGTTCTAAAAAATATATAGACGGAGAAACCATGCTAGCGGTAAAAGCCTCATTAAAAGGCGACTATGCAGCATTACCTCTCGGCTATCCACTCAATTATACATACATAATAGATGCAAACTCCGTTCCTTTTGCTCAAATCCCTGGAGTGGGGGATAGGGTAATTCCAAACACGAACAGGAGAATCTTCTTGATTGAAAACGCACACATGGGATTGGGTCTAAGACACTTTGAGATCGTGAAATCTCTAAAAGAACTACAATCAGAATACTGGTGGCCGGGGATGAGCTTGCAACATTACAAATTTGCAAAGGATTGTCCAGACTGCAACCGAGATCGCTGTCGTGAACCGGACCAGACTAGTGCCAGGACACCTCTATTAGAAAGCATAAGACTATCTATACGCAAAAATCCAGCAGGAGAAATGCGATCCCATAAATATTAAGACTAGATTCACTTAAAATGCAGACACCAGCACTCGGCTGACGCCAGAACTGTTATAAAAGATTTGCGAGTCTTTATCGGCACATACGCAATTGGCATGCTACATTCTGACCAGGGTCCTGCGTTTAGCTCTAGGGCTTACAAGGAGGCCATGGCCAGCATGGGCATTGCATTGCGATACTCTTCTCCATTCCATCCTGAGGAAAATGAGGTAGTGGAAAGAAAAAACCGTGACATAAAGCAATCTATAACGGCGAGGGTATTCAGTTCAGGTGATGGGTGGGTCAAACATTTAACAAGTGTCCAACGTAGTCTTAATAATCGGCCAAGAAATTCTCTAAAAGGTTTCACTCCATACGAACTATTGTTCGGTACTAGAATGCATATTCAGGATCTTGATTGTCACACTTCAGTGGTAGAAGAAAAAGCCTTTGATATCAAAGACCATTTGGCTGTTTTACAGGACTTATATGAAACAAGAAGAAGTCTGAGTAATATAAAGTTAAAGCCGACAGCCACTGAAGAGAAACCACCTGTCCCAGCAAGACCTGACGGGATTCCAAAGATTGGGGATCTGGTCAGAGAAAAGATCACGGTAAAGAAGGAATTTGGGCCTTCTTACAGAAAAGCAGTACCTGTCTTAGCTGTCAGCGGAACAAGATCAGTTGTACGACCGCCCCTTGCTGGTAAAAAGGGGAACCGAGTTGTATCCATCGACCTGGTAAAACCACAATCATGCGGCCAATAATAAGTAGTAGGCCCAGTGGACTCCCAAGAAATAGCAGAAGACCAAATCTTGCTACAATCCAAGAGGTTCAAACTGAGAGACTAATCACTTTTGATAAACATGCAGTGAATAAAAAAAGGACTATGCAACAAAGCCATGGAACTTGTGCCTCTTGAAAACCAAATTGAAACAGTTTGTCAAGAAACACCGGTCTACAACGATGTAGCTTCAGACTATGCTAATGAAACAATGAAAAATCCAAAAGAAAATCCGGAAACAATTCTAACAATTGACAGAACTGCATCTGGATACTTCATCAATTTCGATGACTTTTCTGATGATCCAAGTGAACATGAAGAAACGCCAGCAACAAAAACTTTCAAAGACAAAGTAACTGAACTCTTTCATCAACTCAAAGAAACCTATCTGATTTCTCCATGGATTGAATTTTGGATTGTGTTAGGTGTACTTTTTCCTCTTGCTTTGGCTCATCATGGTTCTAGGTTTGGGAAAATTCATTGAAGGAAAATACAGTACAATGGACACAGCAAGTCAGAACATCAACTTGGTCCTAAAGCCTCACAAGTCATCTCACATCGAGAAAAGAGAACGGTCATCAGTGAACATCACAGCCAATCCAATACCCGGTGGGGTAGCATGGGACAAAATGGATTATGAAATTTATGGCCCGATCGAGCTCTTGATATATCCACACCAGTTCAAGGTTTCATTAAGTGACTTTGTAAAACCAAGTACTTTCTCTGATGATTGGGACTTTGAAAATATTAATAATATGATGTCAGATTTAGTAATGTCAGCTAAATTCACAGAAAATGATTATTTACAGGGTTCGTCAAATTATGAAGAGTTATATTGTTATAATCATTTTGGTCATCACTATTTGCATAAATCTGCACAACCTAGAAATGTTTTTAATTATAACCAATGGGAACATTGTGCAACACCGCCTAAAGGCAGCTCGAAAACATTTTATGAAAAATTCCCAAACTTCTCAGGGTTTAACACAAGTGATGCAGAAACATTTTATTTTAAAATGTTAAATAAGACAGGAATCAAAACAATGTTGACAAATACTAAATTGATTTATTCTGACACATTTTATGAAAAAATGACTACATTTGGTTTTGAATTCTGGAAAAACAACATTGAAACAAAAACCATCTGGGGTACAAAAGAATGGCAGGTCCAAGGTTTAGAAACATTATTTAGAGCCTGCATGATCCCAGAACAATTAATATTCCTGAATGACACCATTCAGCAAACAACCTGTCTTGGTCTAGCCAAGATAAAAGACTTAAATAAACCGTCTTTTCCGAAGCCCATACCTGATAGTAATAGCACTACAGATGTGGGGATAGACGTATCCCATATTTTTCACCAAAACAGAACAAATCCTGATTGGAAAAAATGGTTGATCTGACCCACAGACACAAATAACTGTCAAGATAGATTCCGGAGCAAAATACAGGGGTTCAAACAGAACAGGCCAGACCCAAGATATTCCCAGAGACAACATCCAGGGATAGTTACAACATACAGTGTAGGGAAACTATGCCTTGAGTGGCTACAAAAATCCACACTGGCTGAAATTAAGCAACACTTGACTTTACTTAAAGACAGTGCTGACTTGCGTGATTTCATACTGGGACCACGCAAACAGTGTCAAAAACGTTTCATATACACCGGTATATACGCTGCTTACAAAGAGGCTTGGAAAGTAACACAAATTGAAACAGCTGAAAAAATACGAGAAATTGATCGTATTAATTTGAAAAAATCACTTTCTGTAGTGGACAATGGGTTAACGACTCTGTCCTCCAGAATATATTCACTGGACAGCATTGTATCATCTGCTATTGATATAATAGAGCAGGACTTACTAATGTAACAACATGGTCAGTCCCAATTGCGTTCTATTGTACAGCTTGGCTGGACGTTGAAAAATCTGCGTTCAGGCTACGTGCCATGGCGTTTAATCAACACAACGTCATTATTCTCTATCTTTAACCTTACTGATAAACAAATCAGTTTGGCACAAAAAGGAGCAGACTATACGATTCTGAGCATTGAAAAACTTGAGAGATTACCATTGACAATGTCAGAAAGACCGGTCATTGAATGGATAATACACAGAACGATTACAATCCCAATAACAACTTTCCAGTTTAAGTATTGCCAAAAATATATACCAGCAGGCCTGTATGACAGGTTGGGTAAAGGATACATCAAGTCAACATGGGGAGAGGAGTTGGCCTAATGGCTAGGGCGCTCGACCTCGGACCTGGGGATCTGGGTTCGAGTCTCGGTAACGACGCCAAAAACCTCCTGTGATTCTGGGCAAATCACTTAATCTCCCCGTGCCTAAAAATGAATGTGTGTCCGTCCTCATGTAACGTAACTGGTGCTATGTAAAGCGCTCTGATACCTGATTCGGTTCGGGTCTAGTTCGCGCTATATAACACTCTGCAAAAAAAAAAAAAACATGGAAATTACCTTATACACACAAATGTTATAGTGAAGGTATTTCTTAGTGGTAACAATTGTAAAAAATCACTAAGCGGTACACTTCTGTGTCAAGGTATTAACTTGCATGGAGCCTGCGAAGGGTCTTCAAATAACCTTTCATGTCACCTGCACGGCACTCCTGCAACACAGATAGAGCCATTCTTTAGACAGCTTTCCAACAGCAGCTACGTTCTAATAAGTGACCACAGCTGTTGTGGCATGGTGCCAGGAAAAGCCTATCTCGTGAGCGTTAGTTCCATTGTCACTTGCTGTATGCAAGTATTGTATCCAAACAGCAATCCAGACATGGAGGCGGCAATATGGCCTTCTTTGAATATCTCTTCTATTCGAATTGATACTTTAAGCAGAATGAAGTCTATTATTTTACAGACAACTGTGCCTTTAACCTCGTCCAAAGAGACGTATGAACTACAAGTTGCAAGGACAGCGGCAGAGATACATTCCCTATTATCAACAAATTGCCCCGTGCATTTCGTAGAAATGTAATGTCAAATCTTAAACATGTCTGATACCAGTGGCATCGCACATGTATTTAAGACAATTTTTTCGGGACTGTTAGCACCCTTTGAAACAGTTCTGGGCATTTTTCCGAATTTTGTCCATTCCTTTTCGGCGGCCTGCCTCTTCTTTTGGGACTCGTAGCAGGAATTTTATTTTTGATCCTTCTGCTCCGATATGGCAAGCCAAGCCACAGACAAGACTCCAGCAACGATGGGAGAAACGATCCTAGCTATACGCTACCGGGACCGCATCACTAAAGTCCTCGGATTTGCCCGGCTAGGAGATCTAAGTACAACTTGGTTTCTTTCATTCAGACCAATCTGGCAGAATTGCATCTTACCTGTGCTTCGATGTCTGCAATGTGGAGAAGAATGCGTGTTGGACATCTCTCTAACACTACCATCAGCAGTACCAATGGATATCGATACCTTGCTAGGTCCTGTAACGACTCATGCATCGTGTTGTCCCCAGCGGCTACCTATTCTGATGACGGCATTCGTTGGGACTTCACCATTACGAGTAGGTGGCGGTGAAGTACGAGAGGAAAGCAGCACCAAACAGGTACAACCTTCTGTGAGCATTGCTGATCCAGACATCGATGATAGCAATCACTCTCACATGTGCACAATTTCAACTTTTTAGAACTTGGTCGAACTTTCACCTGATGTCGTAGACCAATTTTTTGCAAGTCTGTCTGAAATGATGTTCTCTCCAGTCAACGAGAATAACTTTTAAAACAACGAGCACACAGCGTTCCCTGAACTCTGAATTCGGCCTTCAGTTTTTATAAACAAAACTACTTAAAAACATTTGGAACTATTTTTTCCCATGAAAGCGAAATTATTTTTTTTTCACTTCCAAAATATTTGCCCTTTTTCTGGCACATGGTAATCTGCTTAAAGTAGAACTATTCTTAGAGAACAGAGCTTCTAATTTAGGAACTCTAGAGACAATATTTTACCTCAGCCTCTAGCACACGTACAGCATTTGCATAAATATGTGATGAAATGGTCTCGACCTTTTCTGTATTTAGAGCCATTTCATGTGTAATTTTCGCAATTCATTCAGCTGATATATATATATATGCATTTAACTGAATGATGACACTGCTTAATAGGCGTACAGTACCAATAGTCATTTTCGTGTATTTACCATATACCATTTCAAATGCGATTTATGTATTTTGGGGTGGGTTGGAAAACACACATGCATTGTTATATGTTTAATATTGCTTAGTTTTTAGTAATGATGGACATTAGTACGTGGAGTGAGTGTTGTGTTTCTATCTAGGGCCCTAATTCAATGTTCCTGATTTATGCCCTTATGTGGTTATAATAAATAATATCCTTATAAAGGCATAAGAATCATATCCATATTTAGTAATAGCCCATGCAGTCCAAATACGGCAAGGCTACTCCCCTAGACTCCTAGAAAGTACAACGCGTTCTTTAAACAAACCAAGCCTCCAGCAGCCCGGGAAATCCCCTTGCTCTTGTTTTGATTTACACAAGAACTTCTAGAGTCCAGCAAGAATTGTTAGTTCTTAGTGACGTCTTATGTCCAACCTTACGTCAAACCCGGCACCTTCCAGGTATAAATATACCAATGTTGCCTTAAGCAAACACACGGTGGTTTGGAGCAGAGCGGCTATCTACTTGCCCGGAAGCCCAGCTGATGCGAGGAGCCGAAGAACGCGGCCCCTCCCTTTTGACGCACTGAGAAAGACGTTGTCTTTTTCTCACGCCGAGAAAATCCAGCTCCGTTGTTTCGAGTCACCCTTGCGGGTTGCTGGGAGATCGAGTCCTGAGAGAGAGATACAAGCCCTCCTACATTCTATTACCAAGGTACGGAGCTGACTAAATCCTTAAGAGAATTCTTGATTCAGATTCCTTGGCAAAAACCAACTCAACTTAAAAACTGTTACTTACATACTCCTTCCCACGTATTAGGCTTAGGTCAGGTACACCGGGGTAGGCGTAGATTAGAAGCACCAGTTGAGTACGTTAGTTAATGTTCTATGTATGTATATATTTTATCCATTTTAAAGTATCATATGGCTAAGAAACCATATCAATGCTTTTACAGTATTATTTCATAATACTCCTTTTACTGTACGCACTTTACTTTATGATAAGTATTGCAATTGTGGCAATTCATTTCTCTTGCATGAGAAAGAAGACTGCTCCATAAATAACACCTTTTATTGAAAACGCCCGTCTATCTATTTCTCTGCACTCTGGTGAAACGAAGTATGCACGATTGACTGAGTGAAATAACAGTCTATTGTTTTCACACAACTCTAGAGATACACTCTTTATTCTGAGGGAGCAAAGTTGTCATGTTTATGCGGTTGTCAGAAGCTAATCCCTTCTTGTCTAAATCAGGAGAGTTAACTCTTTCCTGAACATTCGAGAAAGTTTCTAGTGACCTCTGAGCTAGCTGGCAAAACTAATTAAGTCTAATATAAAAAAAACAAAATGGAAGGTGCACTCAAATGAAGTCAATAGAGAAAGTAATTAGTAAATATCTTCTTCTTTATTCAAAAGGTATTCATGAAGCAAAGCTGTGCCTTTGCTTCATGAATACCTTTTGAATAAAGAAGAAGATATTTACTAATTACTTTCTCTATTGACTTCATTTGAGTGCACCTTCCATTTTGTTTTTTTGTATTGTGGTAAATTGTACATCCTAAGGCAGCGGATGTTGGAAGTGAAAACACCACCTAACTTTAAGAACTTTAAGATCCGTTGTGCTTGACCTTGTCTGCTGCTTTTGGTCTTTTGGTCATATTAAGTCTAATAAGTCTAATATAGTCAGTAGAGCCCTAATCGACCTCAGTCCTACGTCTACACTGCTGTTTATATTATTCCAATGCGCAGAGCCTATTGGGAATATAGGAACTACACTACAATGGCCTATATTGGTCTGAGGACTAGAAGTGGGAAGGGCAGCACAAAGGAAAGAAGCTGGCTGGATTTTAGGGAGTAGAGAGATTTTACTATAAACAAACCAGTGGATATGGTCAAGTCTGGATGTCTGACAAGTTGTGTATGTTTCCAGTGCTCGCACTAGCAGCTAGATCCCTAGATACACTCCCATCACAAAAATCTGAATTGGAATGCACAGCTTTTATAAACAAGCATTGGCATAGCCAATAAGTCTCTCTGACAGGACCTTATAATTGCCTAACCAAGCAGTAGAATAGGGTTTGGGGGAGGGTTGGGTGACTGTAGCTTTTTTTAGCCAAGCAGTTATGGCTATGCGGGTCACAGGGGTGCACTGGAGAGGGTGGGAAGAAAGTCAACACAAAGTACCACAAGAGTTGAGATCTCAGTCGATACTCTGTGATGTTATTGTGCTGTCACTGTAAATCAAGGGGATCAAGTATCTTTCACCATCTCACCTGATGCGCTGTCTAACTGGTGCCATGGTTCGTAGGACGTGCCGCCCCCTGTTCCTTATGCCCCGCTAGTCTCGCCTGAAGATGGCTCGGCGCTCTAGCAGTGCCTGGTGGGATGCCTTCAAGTCCCTGCGGAGACAGACGCACAGCTCTTTCTAAGTGACAGCAACAACATGTATGACTTCAGCGAGGATCCAGGTGGCGCAGATGAGGATGACTTGCTTCGGTTTAGCAAGCTCCGAGGGGTGGTGGCAGCAGTGCCCTGGCAGGGAGGGTAACTCTTTGCTGGACCGGGACCTACCGAATGCCTGCGCTCATCCCTCCCCTGCAAGCACTGCATCGAACAGCTGGAACTGTCCAAGCATATGCGGATCCACAATAGACTGGTGCTGGCAGCTACACTTTACCTGGGGTTCATGGTGGGGGAGGTAGTGGGTAAGGTGCACTGCAGGGCAGGCTGCTGCTGTGCGCTTGAGGGGCGAAGGGGGGTTATTAAATTCCACAATAATCAATCACAAGGGGTAACTGGCAGGATGAGCTTGGTCAAGTGGATAGAAACTGCTCCTGCCAGAGCGCTGTCTCAACGAGGCACTAAAGTGCCATGTTTGAGCGCCAGGCCCATATTCCATAGTATGAGTCAGGGAGAGCTTGTGCAACCTATTCACCAAAAGGGCAGCCACCTTCTTTGTTTTAAGGAGCCCAAGGTTGTGGGTGTAATAGTGGTGGTGGAGCACATTCAAAGTTAGGGGACAGAAAGAAAGACAACACGGACAAAGGGAGGGGGGCAGAAGCAAAGGGAATATGGACAATGGGCGGGGCAGGAGCAAAGTGAACACCGACAATGGGAAGGGGGCGGGAAAAAATACAACATGGACGAGGGGCGGGAGCAAAGGGAATCACCAGAGGGTGCACCCTCAATTGCATTGGGGCTTGGCCCCATGCAAATGAGGGAATCACTTTGCCTCTGCGCCCTCGCTGTATTGTATACATGGGCACAGGGGCAAAGCTGTCAAGAGGTGCACTGTCAGTGTGCCCCTTGATAGCAGGCCCCCAGACATCCCCTTGCAGGCAGGTGCAGTCACTCACTGTACCTTAATGCAAGGGAATCTCTAATGTCCCTTAAAAGTGCAGGTGGGCAGCACTTTTTGACAATATTGCATTAGTGACCTCCATTTGCAAAATGTCCAGCAGTGCATCATTAATGCGTCAGACATGGATGTCAGGAGTAATGTAAAAAAAATTAAAATGCAAAAATATTAGTAATAAGTCTCTCCAATGCAGCATGATTTACCACATATCAGCTGAAAATATAGTTTAAACATTCAGCCATTTGTCTCCAAACATCAGCTGATGATTTCTGAAAATACAGACATTTTCATCTTGAATAGACACTTTTCAATGTTGATATACATAAATTAATCCAACCAATCAAAAGCTTCTAATTTAGTAGGCTGAGCTACACACAGGAGTGCTACCTACAGGTAGCTTGGAGAGCTATTGGTAGCTCATGAGCTACTTATTGTTGAAACCTGGTCTAGACCGCCTCTAGTGGTTTTTTGTAATGCACTTAGAGCTATGCATCGGCTTCTGTTGCTAGAGGATTATGCAACAACAGAAACCGGGGAAGTGGTGTTCTTCGCTCATGTCAGAGGGAATCATACATAACACATAAAAACAAGTTCCAAGGATGGGGCATGGAAAGTTTAACATGCAATTTGGCACATTCAACATGAACATAACCAGCCTTCGAAAAAGAAACCACCATCTTGAGCAGCACATAGTCCAAATGGACCGTGCAATGCACCTAGTCATCTGTGTATCATCCAGACAGTAGACACGTGTCTCACATGACGAAGACAAGGACTCCAGTTATTGGCAGAGTTAATTCTTACAAGTACATTTCGATCGAATAGCAAAAGACAGTATGGGGTGTTGGATTGATTCAGTCCCTTCACAAACTCTTGCCTCATTTAACCAAACACAAGCACCCGCATCTCCCGCATTTAAGGCTGATTAATATGGTCTTTTTTAAAGCTGCCTACTCTTATTCACATATGTGGGTTGTGGAGGCACGCCAACAAACCAGCATCAATGACTCTCAGGTTATAACCTTTAGTGTATTACCCCCTGTGCATGTGAGAGAGCACAAGTTTGAAAAAAATGTATAAGTACGCCATATTTACAAGCACGTAGTTAGTTTAAACATGTTTTGCACACGAGTGTTTTATATTCAATAGCGAAATGTATAGAATGTTAAGTAGAGTAACCATAATTATAACGGTGTGAGATTAAATGTAGAAATGTTGGAGTATATGTGAAAACCTCATGTTCTCATGTTAAAAAGAGTCATGTCCGAATTAAATGTAACTTTGGATTCCAGTATTTTGTGTAGGCCTTAGGGCAATTCACAGCAAACCTGAACGTGCTGCTAAAATAATGTGAGATAAAGTTGACATGGTTCTTTCAAAATGTACTATTGAATTTAGGGTTAAAAGTATATGCTTTATAGATGTGTTATTTTAGAAACGTATGCTAGTTAAGAATGTTTGCTGTTTAAATCAAGTTAACGTTTTAAGAGTGCAGGAACCTGCTGCATGTAAATCAAGTAGGCCAGAACAGATAATGTCATGTAGTTTAAATCGTCATGTGCTCGTTAGAGGAGAGGTCGTGAGGTGTCCAGTATGGAGCTTTGAGAGTGTTTTATGGCCTAAGATATGGTGAAGTCTGGAATTTGAGGCCCACTGCAGGACGAGCTGTATGCAGGTGCGAGGGTCCTAATCAGCTCGAATGAAAGGGACTTTGTTCAGTGGCGCCTTGCGCAGGCCTGTAGGAGTTTCCAGGAATTTCAGGGGGTATCAGCGCACGGAAGAAGGAGCCTGGGAACCAAGGTCAACTATAACGAGGGTCTTCAAGAGTACCATCATGGAGTTTACCGCGCAAAGATGTACCACGTGAGGGGCGTCCCAAGGGGCGTTTCTATTGGAAAAGTGATTTGGTATTAGGGAAAGTGACCCGGGAGGAGAGCAGAGCAGATGATTTTGGGAGCCTAAGGAAGCGGATGGGTAGGCAGATAGGCTGATCAGGAGAGACCCATTATCAGAGAAGAGACAAAGAGAAGTGCGTGATCTTCTTAGGAAGTCACCACGGCTGACACCTAGAGGGTTAAGATCTTGCTAAGTAGGGATGTCACTTAATATAGTGTAGGGACAGACTAACCTTAATTTTTCTTTCTGTAATGACTTTGAGGTTGCAACTTGTATTCATTTTGGCAACGCTCATGTTATTAGAAGTTGTACTCATTATTTTGTTCTTCAGACTCAGACTATTCAAAAAGTTCATGTTCATAGTGATACCGATTTATCTTCTTAATCACATTTTGAGAAGTTTGTATCTTCAGTTATCTTTGACTTTATATTAAATCTTTAAAACTTAATTTTGGTCAGTGGTCATTTAGAGTGGTGTAAGTTCTTAAATTGATTGCTTTATTGCGAGATTACCTTTTACTCAAGACAGGTACCAACGATTCAGTCGACAGGAAATGGGATTTGGTAAGATAATTAGTAACCAGTAATCCCGCGTTAGCAGTTGGTAGCAGAGTGAGGATGGTTATCTTCTTGAGGAAGGTAATCTAGAGAGGTTAGTTTACCCCAAGGCCCGAGACGCCGAGAGACGAGCAGCGGAAGAATCGTGTGCCGAAAGGTGCAGACGGTGCGAGAAAAGCAGCAGTATCGGAGAGTGAGTATAAAAAGGGTCATGCGTGAACAGATTGCGGTGTTTTGTGTTGTATTTGTATTGTAATGTCTTGCGGAGTTGAATGCCTGTAGTGTGAATGAGAGAAGGTTGTGAGCGCGCGCAACCTGGTAAACTGGTAACCTGGTAAACGGGTGAACTGGTGAAATCTTAAGTTCAGGCCAGAGCTTAAGTGGTTTTGGGTGTATCGAACATCCAGGGTAGTTGTCGACCATAGTACGGAGGTCACGAGGTACCATTGACCGCCGTGGATCCAAGATAGGGGGAGTGTAAGAGTGAGTGTATGAGTAACGGACGCTGGTCGAAAGTTACTGCGTGTGAGTAACCTATCGGAGAAGGCGATTGTCTGGAAGTAAACGGAAAGACATTTCGCCAAGTTAGGGTGACAACTACAGAAAGACTGTGGGCGTACAGTCAAAGAAAGGTGATCGCTTGGACGGAAGTAATCATTTTTCAGAGTATGAATGGGATGCGTGCATGACCGAGGAGACGAGCTGAGAAAGGAGGGGAACTGCTGCGAAGGGGGACGGGTGACGTCGGCTAGAGCCGCGCTGTGATTGAGCGGTTGGTGTGACGTTAGCTAGAGCCGCGCTCTGGTTGGGCGGCTAGAGTGACGTCGGAGGAAAGTCGCGTACGGATAGGCCAGTTAGTAAGAACGGGGCTGAGATTGGTGGAATATCATCAGGAAGTAAACAAACGCGGAGAAAAGAGAAATCATGAAGTGTTTTAAGTGTTTGAAAGGGATTTTTAAACGTAAACGAAGTGAACATTATTACGGGGAAGAGGCTCCCCCAGAGGGTACGCCAGCTCATTATATGGCAACGAATGTTGGCCTGCATACGATATTGTGGATTGGGGCTTGGAATAAGCTTACGGAAGGGAATGAGGAAATGCAGTTCCCGAAGTACGGGACGTTTAAATTAGAGGTGTTACATCGGCTGAAAGCAACCATGTCCTCATTGAAACCCTCACCTAGACCAACACAGTTTGAGGCTCTTAATGCATGGATTAAGGCTGCACACGACCGAAATTTGAACAGGCGTCAACAAAGGCTGACGCGATCGGTAAGGGCAGTGCGAGATTCCAAATGGGATGAGGAGGAAAAGCGTTGGAGGGTCCAGACTATTGAGGTGGAGAAAATGTATCCGATGAGGGAGGTGTCAGGAGGAGGAAACCTCATGGAAGAAGACGAGGAAAGCGAGTCGGAGGACAATCTGATAAACAGATTGTTAATGGATAGACCACCTCCGAGAGTGGAGTTGATAGAAGATAGAGGGCTCGCAAGGGAGGATGGGAATGAGATAGAGGGATATGCACCACTCCCTATTTCGGAATGGACACCTAGCAAAGGCGGAGAAACACCTCCAAACAACACTGTACAGAGTGTAGTGGGAAGGTTTGTGGTGCAGAAAACGCCAACCACAGAAAGGGTTGAGTCTGTGGGATTGCCAGACGCTCTTCAAGTGCCTGTTACCATAGGACCCATAGTTTCGATCTATAATTCTGAGAGAGATAGAGGGGAACAACAAAGGCAATTGGATAGGGAAAGGATTGAGATGGAAAGGAGGAATAATGTGACGAATGCATGGAAACAATTACCAGGTTCGGTAACGTGGAACACCCCATTAGACACAACTGTCGGTCCCAATTCAGAACAGGGAGGTCCGAGAGGACCAATGGATCTAAGGGGACCGCGGCCAAGATCTTTTTCAGAGTTAAGAGCTGATTTGAGGGAATGGGACGGGTCCATAGTATCTCCGAGTAACAGGACAAGAACGGAACCAGAGTGGGAAAGCAGGGGTAACGGGACAGTATCTCATTGTGGGGCCAGCGAGAGTAGTCAGGGCCGGGAAGGCCAAAGTCAAGAGAATAGAGGGGATGCATGTCCTACAAATCAGAGAGAACAGCCGGAACAAAATACTAGGATTGTAGAATGTGAGGAAATGTCCCGTCTCTGGGGGAAAGGAGGAGATGAGGCGGTACGGGCTTTTCAGAATAGGTTTAGGTGCCTTCATCATACACCCGGGGAAGACGTCCAACATTGGAGAAAGGAGAACAGCGATAGGTCCCGCCACGCCTCGAATAATCAGGAATCACAGGGAAGTAGGGAAGAAAGAGGGAGTAATGGAACATCTTACCCTGCAGCCCGTGAAACTAGCCCGGAGGGGGAGAGAGGGGCTATGAGGCATGAAGGAGTGTTTCACCACCCACCCCGAGAAGACGGAAAGGCATGGGATCTAGAGAGATGGGAACAGGGGAGGACTCCTTATAATTCACCCATACCTAAACGTAGATCTCGGAGCTGGGATGGGAGAGATGCGGATGGAGGAGCTAAATTGAGTGTCTTGAAAGCTGAAATTAAGGCAAAAAGGCTTGATGTTACCAGTTTAAAATCAGATGTTGATGAGATAATAGATGGAACATTGCCTTTGGAAAGGATAGAATTGTACGAACAGGATGAGTTATTGTTCATGGCAAAGGATATTACTAGGAAAGCTAGAGCGTTTCATGAAAAACTGACTGATTTGGCAGACAAGTATGCCGTGGATTTGTCTAGGACAAGGGCATTGCAGAGCAACCACAGATTACAGTACGCAGACCAAGATCTAGATGAGAAGAGAACTACTGGATTAAAAACACACATAAGAGAGCTGGTAACAGGGATAAGAGTGTGGAGAGAACTGGATAAATGGGAAGAAAGGTGGTCGAAAAAGGGCACAGTTAGGCGAAGTACAAATGTGATGACCCCTGAGGGAAGGGTAATGCAGATGGAGGCATTCCCTTTGCGAGAAATATCAAATGGAAATTATGTACATGTGCCCTGGAGTAGAGGAGACTTAGCCGCATTTACCAACTCATTTCCGAAGTTGCGGGACAATCCAGTCGAATGGTATAAGCAGGTAGAGAGGTTCGTTAAAATCTCGAAAGTACTGTGGATAGATTTGAACACGTTGTTTGACATCGTGGTCCCATCTGATTTGTGGACCCCGTGCAAGACTAGTGTCGAATGGCCAAATGCTGAACCATTGAGGGATGCTCGAACAAATGGACCATCTGAGATTGTCATGCGAAAGTATGAAAGGGTAATAGCATGGCTGAAAGATAAGGTACCACCACAGGATATAGATTGGGTAAAAATAGACCGAACAAGGCAGGAACCCAAGGAGACAGTTCACGAGTTTTATGAAAGATTGTTGAAAACATTCAAGCAATACAGTGGACTAGATGTAATGGATCCCAAAGACATAGGGCAGTTCGTGTCAAAGTTTGTCTTGGGGTTGAGACCTGATATTTGTTTGATGATACAGCAACATTTAATCTGTTGGCAGAACAAACCACTAGATGAGATTTTACGATATGCGAGGTACTGCAGTGACGAGATAGATTCTAAAGCCAAGAATCTAAAGGAGAAATTGATGGTGGTGCAAATGCAGTCCGCTGGGAAGGGTGGCCAGCAGAAGCAGGGGATGGGACGAAAACCAAATGGTCAGAACAAAGATAATGAAGAAGGGCAGAGACCTAGGATAGACTTTGCCACTTTAAAGAAAACGACAAAGTGTCATCTGTGTCACCAGGTGGGGCATTGGCGACGCGAGTGTCCCTTTAACCCTGAAAATGGAGAGCTAGAAGTAGAAGAACAGGTCCAAGAAGACCCAGTGCAAAAAGTGACGGTCCCAAGTAATAAGGTGGCCAAAGGGGGGACTTCGGCTCCACGGGCCCAATTCCCACAGCCACCGAAGATAACGGCTGGAGGAAAGGTCTTTAAACAAATGCCTCTGTTTATTGAGGAAGAAAAATGTTATTACATTGATCCATTGACAGGACAACGAGTGAGCAGTGAAGAGGACTGTACCCTCGGGGCAGTTCTAGAAGTGGATCAGAGAGGGCCATTTGTTGAGGCAGAAGTGGCAGGGTGTCCCACTACGTTCATAGTGGATACTGGGGCTACTCGTTCGACTCTGAGATCAGCGGTGGTTCCAGACTTGCCGATGTCAGGGGAAACAATTCAGGTGGTAGGAGTCGCAAATAAGAGAATGACTAGTCCTTTGACAGAACCAGTATCTGTGAAAATAGGAAATCATATGAACGAACATCAGTTTGTGGTTTGTGACTCGAGTCCGGTATGTCTGTTAGGAAGGGATTTGTTGTGCAAATTGAACTGCACCATATACTGCACCCCGCAAGGAGTGGAGGTACAGACTACCGACGATGATGCTACCTTTAAGGTGGCCAATTCAAAATTCTGTGTAGAACTATATCCTACTCTGACGGTAGAAGATCTTCCACAAGACTTAAGAGATGCAGTGGCATCAGAGGTGTGGGATTTCACAGGAGAAGATATAGGATTGATTAAAGGGGTAGAACCGGTAAAAATTCTGGTAAAACCAAATGTTGAGTTTCCAAGAACGCCTCAATACAAATTGTCACAGGAAACGATTGCAGGAATAAAGCCTGTGATCGAGTCAATGATACAGCAAGGAATACTGAAAGAAATCGTGGGCAGTCCTTGTAACTCCCCGATTATGGGTTTGCAGAAACCTAGTGGGAAGTTTAGGATAGTTCAGGATTTACGAAAGATTAACAACATAGTCGTTTCATGTTGTCCCGTGGTACCGAATCCATCAGTGATATTGTTTCAAATACCATGTCAAGCAGAATGGTTCACAGTGATAGATCTTTGTCAGGCTTTCTTTTCAATCCCATTGGATGAAGAGAGCAGGTACCTTTTTGCGTTTAAAATGGAAGATCGCGTTTTAACATGGTGTCGAATCCCACAAGGATTCACAGACAGTCCATCCATCTTCAACCAGTTGTTGAAGAAGAATCTTGAAAATCTAGTACTGCCGCAGAACTCGGTTCTGGTACAGTACATAGATGACCTACTTGTTGCGTCAGAGACAGAGGAAGCTTGTAAAGCAGATTCAATTGCCTTACTGAACCATTTAGCTGAAAATGGACATAAGGTATCTCCGTGCAAGTTACAGTATTGTCTGACAGAAGTACAGTATCTAGGGCACAGGTTAGAAAAAGGGAAACGTAAGGTGTCCCCAGAGAGGATTGAGGCAATAATGAAAATGAATGCGCCTACAACACAGAGAGAAGTTAGAATGTTCCTAGGAATGGTGGGTTACTGCCGACAGTGGATAGTGAACTTTTCACTGAAAGCAAAGCCCTTACAGAAACTGACGCACAAGGAGGTGAGTGATCCGGTACCATGGGATGAAGAATGTCTGGTGGCGTTTTTACAGCTGAGAGACGACTTATGTCGTGCTCCGGCTCTGGGAATGCCAGATTATGAAAAGTCGTTTTCACTCTATTGCTGTGAGAGAGAGGGATGTGCTTTGTCAGTCTTGGCACAGACACACGGTAATGCCCGTAGACCAGTTGCATACTTTTCGGCTACATTAGATCCAGTAGCCGCAGCGTTGCCCGGATGTCTCAAATCCGTTGCTGCAACGGGTGTCAGCATTGAAAGGAGCGAGAGTATTGTGATGGGACATCCAGTAGTGGTGTATGTACCACATTCAGTTGAATTGTTAATGACCAGGACGAAGACGCAGCATCTGACCAATAGTAGGCTCACGCGCTACGAGCAAGTTATACTTGCCGCAGAAAACGTGACTCTCAGGAGATGCTCTGTCTTGAATCCTGCTACTTTGATGCCATTACCTACCGTAATAGAAGGCGAAGGATGTGAAGACCACGATTGCCTTGATGTGACTGAACTATGCACGAAACCCAGACCAGATATTGTGGATGAGCCATTGTCTGACCCCGATGAAATTTATTTTGTTCATGGCTCATGTTTAAGAGACGATACTGGTCGGTTGAGAGCAGCTTATGCTGTTTGTACCATTACTGGAGTTGTGGAAGCCGCTTGCCTGGAAGGAGTACATTCCGCACAGGTAGCAGAGATTATTGCCCTAACTCGTGCCTGCATAGCAGGAAACGGAAAGAGAGTCACCATCTACACGGACAGCCAATATGGTTTCGGTGTGGTTCATGATTTCGGGCAGTTGTGGTCTCAGAGGGGTTACATGACTTCCTCTGGTTCGCCCATTCGAAATGGAGAATTTGTGCGATTGCTGATAGAAGCATTACAAGGTCCTGTTGACATCGCAGTAGTGAAGTGTGTAGCTCATACTAAGAATACAGATTTTGTGTCACAAGGTAATAGATATGCTGATGAAGTCGCACGCTATTGTGCGGAACAAAGTTATTCTTTCTCAAAGGTGGAAATAGAAGGTGCAGAAGAAAAGACTGAATTAAGTATGATGTTAGAAACTGTAGACACTTGGGAGGATTTAAGAATAATGCAGGAGAACGCACCTGAAACAGAGAAAAAGGCATGGGAAATAGCAGGTTGTGTGCGAAGTGAAATGGATTTTTGGGTTTCAGCAGATGGGAGAGCTGTGTTACCTGAAGAATTAGCTAATCCCATGGCGAGAGAAATACATGGTCCAGTACATCTGGGAAGGGATGCTATGATGAGAGTTTTTAGGCAGACTTGGTATTGCCCGAAATTCAGAATAGCAGCAGAATCAGTATGTAAGCGATGTGTTACCTGCCAACAACTGAACGTAGGCAAACGAACACCAGTCACACTGAGTCACATTGGGAGGTCGGGGGGGCCTTTCAATAGAATGCAACTAGATTTCATCGAAATGCCAAGAGTCAATCGCCTTCGGTATGTGTTGGTGATTGTATGCGTATTTTCCAGATGGGTTGAAGCGTACCCTACACGTAGGTGCGATACACTCACAGTGGCTAAATTGTTGCTCAGGGAGTTGATACCGCGCTTCGGGGTGCCTGCCTCTTTGGAATCGGACAGAGGAAAACATTTTAACAGCGAAATAGTGAAGATGTTGTGCTCCACACTGAATATCGATCAAAAGCTGCATTGTAGTTATCGACCAGAAGCTTCAGGAATTGTGGAACAAGTGAATGGCACTTTGAAGAATAGGTTGGCTAAAGTAGTGGCATCCACATCTTTGAGTTGGCCAGATGCTCTTCCATTAGTGCTCATGAGCATGCGCAGCACACCTGATAGGAGGACAAATCTCTCTCCCCACGAGATCCTGATGGGGAGGGCCATGAGACTTCCTACAGTTCCAACTACTGCTCTATTGAATATTACAGATGATCTGATCTTGGATTATTGTAAAGGACTGTCTGACGCCATCCATTCTGTGTCCCTTCAGGTGCATGCGGCTGAAGTTCCAGCAGCGAGGAACCTGTGTCATGACCTGAACCCAGGGGACTGGGTCTTGGTTAAAAAGCACGTCCGGAAGAACTGCCTAGATGTTCGCTGGCGTGGGCCCTTTCAGGTAATCCTGATAACGAACACCGCGGTGAAGTGCGGGGGGCTGCCAAATTGGATTCATGCATCCCATACTCGAAGAGTTCCAGCACCTCTAGAAGGAACAGCTCCCATCCCAGACGAAAGCCCGGAAGTGGAAGAAGAGTCGCAAGAAGGGATTGAGGCAGCTGAGGAGGTGTCGGAAGAAGTTGGGAACGCATCGGATTCAGAAGAAGAGCGAAGGCAGGACGGCAGTGAGACAGAAGACGCAACTGAAGGAGAGAGCAGAAGTGAATACGACTCAGACTCAGATCCGTATCGGAGCGACCAAGAACCAAGTGAGAGGACAAGGAATAGGAGAATAAGGCTTGGAGCTGCCACTTGGCCAACAAGGAGAAGAAGGCTAAGTTTGAGGTCGGCCCAGGAAGAAACGCTTACTCCTATATCCGAAGACTCAGATCCAGAAGAAGATATCCAGGATCAAGCCGAGGAGGGTCTTAGAAGATCAAGTAGGGTGCGAGTGCCTAGCAGAAGATACTCTACTCCCGATTGGACCTACCTCGTTGCAGATGTCTGGGAGACACAGAACAGGGAGGATCAGGGAAGTGGAACTGATCAGAACTGACCCGATCATCACAGTGCAAAAAAAGTTTCTACTGCCAGGAGCGGAGACCGAAAGGTTGCTGACACTCAACATCGTTCATCCTGCTCTCCTGAGTGGAATAAGAAAGTTGATTTTAGAAACAGTTGAGTTTCCAGTTTGCTGTTCACGATATCCAATATTGGAGGGAACTCTTCTTCGTTTGGAAATGCTTGAGCGAGTAGTAGAAATGCTAGGAGCACTTATTGTTGTGGACTAATATCATATTGCGAATGGCTTCAAAGGGGTGCAGATCTGGAAAAGTGAAGAAAGTGATCTTGATTAGAACGGACCCCTTTGTAATTGTGGATATAGAACTGATAGTACCAGGATTGGAAATTGAAAAAACGCTAACTCTCAATTTTGTCCGTCCACTTGTCTTGAGCGAGATAAGGAGAATAATCCTAGAAAAAGTTGACTTTCCATGGTGTGGTACGAACTGTCCAGAACCTGAGGGAATGATACTTCGGATGGACATTTATGAAGAAGTAGTGTCACTCCTTGAGTCATACATAACTTCAGACGAAAATAAGACTTTTGAAAAGAAATTGTAAATTATTGCAAGATAACCTAGTGCCGAGTGGAAGAAGAAAAAATGGTAGGGGTTTCCTTTTAGCGGATGGAGAAGGGCTAGGGTTGTCTATTTTTACTGGACTTTGAATTGTTTTGCGGAAATAAATTGTCAAGCTTCCAAGTGTTCCAAGAAAGACATTGCAAGAGAGAAAGACTTTGTTTGAAAAGAAGAGGAAGTGAATGCTGGAAAAAAAGTCGAAAACTACACTGTTTGAGAACATGGAGGCTGGCAACCCGAACCGCAGGGCAAAATGTATAGCTGTTACATTTTTAGGAGTAGTGGTTTCTCTTATAATTTTAGTGGTAACTGTTTCATTCCTAGCGGGACACGAAGGGGATGGAACCACAGTTAAGGAGGATAAGGGAGTGTCAACACCGAGAACTACCATTATTAAGGAGAAGGGAAACATCAATGAGAAAGACAAAGCGTTGTTAGATGCAGAAGTAAAAAGGTTACACATGGATGAGTCACAGGGGAATTACAAGTCAAATGCTTATGCTAAATTGCTTTATGAATATGTTGATGCCATGGAAGTAAAGGATTGCTATGTCTGTATGCAATTACCAATTTCGGTGGAGGAGGGTATCAAATACCATCATCTCCCGTTGACATATGGAATAACGTGCAGTTTATTGTTAAGTATGTTTTATGGACGAGACGGATTTGAGTATTACTTCTCGAATTTCGACTCGACATTGCCAGAGGTTCCGAATTTCAAGCATTTGAACAAATGGGACTACTACAAAAGCGAAGACAGATTACACAAATGGTTTATTCCATGGAGAACGTTAGATACTTCACATGCTCGAATAAACAATCTGACTTGTCAAATATCAGAAGTTGAGAAAAAGTTTATAGCACAGGTAGATACTAGATACAGGAAGCAGAAGGTATTGAAGGCATCAGGACAAGGAGAAACAGATTGGACCAAGGAGGAAAGGGCACAACAACGAAAAGGTAGTATTGGTCCAATTGCTTTGGATAAGGAGAAACGGGGGAAACTGTGCATTCACAGGAGTTACTCCTATTATGAAAACGTTTATGTAGGACAAGTAAATTGTGAACATGCCTTTCAATTGGAGTACTACTCTAAGAACTTCATGAAAGGGATGCAAGCAATACCAAATGTATATTTTGTATGTGGAAGATATGCCTATGTGAAGTTACCAGATAATTGGTACGGATCATGCTATCTGGCTGTTGTCTTTCCTAAAATATATCATGTTGAGAATTTAGACACGCCTAAGAAAGAAATATCAACTAGATGGAAGCGAGGGCTGGGTGCAGCAGAAGTAGTTGGAGATGTAATAGGTGCTGCATTCCCTTTCTTAGGATTGATAATGAATGACATTAAGATCAGGAGGTTAGCTACAGTCGTAGATAGACTGTCTGCCAGTACTGCAAGATCCTTGATGCTGATAGAAGGGGAGATGCAATCGATTAGGGCAATGGTTCTTCAGAACCGACTTGCTTTAGATGTTCTGTTAGCAAAAGAGGGAGGAGTCTGTAGGGCCTTGAAGGTCCAGGAATGCTGTACTTACATTCCAGACAATTCAAAGCCTCTAGAGAAGTATATACAAAACATCACTGCCATACACTACGAAATTGAGGACCTGGCAAAGGTAAATGTGTGGGAAAAAGTAGGTCATGGAATGGGTAAAGTTGGAAGTTGGTTTGCCAACTTAGGAAAGGGTATCGTTTGGTACATATTGAAGCCCATCATCATAGTAGTGATTTGTGTAATCACTTTGTGGGGATTGGTGCGTTTGTATCAATGGTATAGAGCAAATAGGTTACAGAGAGCTATGAAGAAACAGGAAGAAGAGTTGACAGCGATGCAGGACACTCAATATAAGAGTCTGAAAGCATTAGAGAGTATGAAAAGAAGTGGTACTGCCCTGTCTTCACTTTAAAGGTTCTACATTTTTAGTGTCATGGTAATGATGACCCCTGAAGGTCATCAAAGGGGGGACTGAGAGAGCACAAGTTTGAAAAAAATGTATAAGTACGCCATATTTACAAGCACGTAGTTAGTTTAAACATGTTTTGCACACGAGTGTTTTATATTCAATAGCGAAATGTATAGAATGTTAAGTAGAGTAACCATAATTATAACGGTGTGAGATTAAATGTAGAAATGTTGGAGTATATGTGAAAACCTCATGTTCTCATGTTAAAAAGAGTCATGTCCGAATTAAATGTAACTTTGGATTCCAGTATTTTGTGTAGGCCTTAGGGCAATTCACAGCAAACCTGAACGTGCTGCTAAAATAATGTGAGATAAAGTTGACATGGTTCTTTCAAAATGTACTATTGAATTTAGGGTTAAAAGTATATGCTTTATAGATGTGTTATTTTAGAAACGTATGCTAGTTAAGAATGTTTGCTGTTTAAATCAAGTTAACGTTTTAAGAGTGCAGGAACCTGCTGCATGTAAATCAAGTAGGCCAGAACAGATAATGTCATGTAGTTTAAATCGTCATGTGCTCGTTAGAGGAGAGGTCGTGAGGTGTCCAGTATGGAGCTTTGAGAGTGTTTTATGGCCTAAGATATGGTGAAGTCTGGAATTTGAGGCCCACTGCAGGACGAGCTGTATGCAGGTGCGAGGGTCCTAATCAGCTCGAATGAAAGGGACTTTGTTCAGTGGCGCCTTGCGCAGGCCTGTAGGAGTTTCCAGGAATTTCAGGGGGTATCAGCGCACGGAAGAAGGAGCCTGGGAACCAAGGTCAACTATAACGAGGGTCTTCAAGAGTACCATCATGGAGTTTACCGCGCAAAGATGTACCACGTGAGGGGCGTCCCAAGGGGCGTTTCTATTGGAAAAGTGATTTGGTATTAGGGAAAGTGACCCGGGAGGAGAGCAGAGCAGATGATTTTGGGAGCCTAAGGAAGCGGATGGGTAGGCAGATAGGCTGATCAGGAGAGACCCATTATCAGAGAAGAGACAAAGAGAAGTGCGTGATCTTCTTAGGAAGTCACCACGGCTGACACCTAGAGGGTTAAGATCTTGCTAAGTAGGGATGTCACTTAATATAGTGTAGGGACAGACTAACCTTAATTTTTCTTTCTGTAATGACTTTGAGGTTGCAACTTGTATTCATTTTGGCAACGCTCATGTTATTAGAAGTTGTACTCATTATTTTGTTCTTCAGACTCAGACTATTCAAAAAGTTCATGTTCATAGTGATACCGATTTATCTTCTTAATCTCATTTTGAGAAGTTTGTATCTTCAGTTATCTTTGACTTTATATTAAATCTTTAAAACTTAATTTTGGTCAGTGGTCATTTAGAGTGGTGTAAGTTCTTAAATTGATTGCTTTATTGCGAGATTACCTTTTACTCAAGACAGGTACCAACGATTCAGTCGACAGGAAATGGGATTTGGTAAGATAATTAGTAACCAGTAATCCCGCGTTAGCACATGCATTCGTCACATTTCATTGTAGAACTTGTAGTTGCAATCTCCACTGTTCATGTCACCGTTGCAGGTTTTGGGGCCCAACTGCTCATGTCTCAGTGCATCATGGCCATTACATTTAATCTTGTGTTCAAACATTACCTCACAATTTGTTCCAATGCAACTGCCACCACATATTTTGCTCTGCTGGGAGCTCATCGGATGTGGGTAGAGACTGACTTACACAAAATCTCACTTTGTTCCTCTCGCTCACCCTGCGAAATCAATAGTTTCATTTACCACTATGAATATCTCACTTTGTTCCTGTCTCTCTGCGAAATCAATAGTTTCATTTAACGCTATGAATGAATGACAGTCGGGTTGTGTGCCAGCCATTGACCATTATTAAACACTCATCCCCTCAGCTTTTCTTTCAGGGTCAATATAAAGGTCTAGTGGAAGCCCCGCCCTCCCCAGGGTACATTTGGATACACTTTTCAGCTTCAGGCATCTATCCCTTGGCTGGGCTGCAGCACGGTTTACCACTCCCAGCCCTCCCAGCGTGAACGGATTACGTGAGATGAGCCGACGCAAGGACTAGAAGAAGGTCATACGTACAAAAACCTGGGACGCGTCCATGAACTGCAGGCCAAAGTAATCCGTTTCCACAAGGTCCAGATGATATACAATCTGATCAAACAGATCTTGCCCTTTGGCGTATTTCTGAAAGACAAATGAAGAGAGAAAGGCAATGTTAGTTAGCTGTCATTATTGACTTTAAAACACTGCAAATATCCTGACATTTAGGAGGTTGATGAATTCGTGTATGTTTAACGCACACTGTAGATAAAATAAATATTATCACGACCTCCTCCTGGTCCCTCTGCCCTGAAAACTGACATACGTGCTCGAATTCAATTACATTTCCAACAATTAAAGTCGCAATTTAAAAAAAAAACTAGATTCTATTAAACTACACCAAGAGGGTCGAAGCCTTTGGCACGCATGCTCCACCAGTCCAAATTAAATACCACTGAAATAATTTAATCAAATCAAATCCATCAAACTATCAGCTGCAGCTTTCACAGAAATATTTATGCCTAGATCAAAAACCTGGTCCTCTCTGAAGCATTCTGTCACCTTCAGCTCTATGCTATTTATTACACGTGGGAGTTGTAATGGGGGTGGCCATGCGGGGGTGTTCTTGCTGACGCCCCTGCTGAACAGCGCCGTTTGGTTGCGACCGCGGTCATGTGACTGCGATAATAAATAGACGGGCAGGGCTGCACGAGGGAAGTCCCGCACTAGATACCAACCTTGTGTGTGCGCCCTGATTCTAGCGACGCCCTTAAGGCAAAGCCCAACAGCGTGTGCCAGCCACAGAGCATATCGGCCCCCGGGGACATGACAGGAGTCATGTCCGGTTAAAGTACAAGACAGTCCTAATCGCAGTGGCCCCATTTTAGGCAATCATGGATGTTAGTACTTTGATCTCTGGAACTTGTAGCTTTGGTTACCCCTCTACATAGCACTCAGTAGTGTTGGAACAAGTTCAAAAATAGGTCCTTGTAACAAGTAAGCTGGTTGCCTTAATGAGATTTTTTTATTTATTTTTTATTTGAAAGGTTTTATATAGCGCTGGCTAGACCCGGCGATATCAGAGCGCTTTACATGAGTATCAGACCATAGTTACAGGTTACATCGTTACAAAGGGTCCACAGTTATTAGAGCATAGCTACATAGTTACAAGTTAGGTCGAGACAAGCAATAAGGACAATATGCGTAAAGGAAAAAGTAGGCAAGGGGAGAGATTCATTGGAGAAGGGGTAAGAGCAGGGGCAGTAGACAGTGAATGAAGGAGGGAAAGTGGAGGGTGAGAGACACAGCATGAGCGAAGAGGGGTAGGGTGGCGGGGGCACAAACCGGTAGACGAGTAATAGCTGCGTCCAAAGTCCAGTAAGCTGTGATCCCAGGGGAAGTGGTATCATACCCCCAACTCCGTTGTGAGACGCTCCCTTTACGCAGTGGACTCTGAGAGGGGTCTCGGAGACTCCAAGGCATACCTACTGGATCCTTCCCCAAGAAGGGGAGAGGAAGTGCTTTGGCAAGGGGCGCAATACCATATCTCACATGTGAGTGGCTCCCTAGGCGCAGTGGACTCTCTCAGAGGGATCGCTGAGATTCCATAGGATAATGAATTGGATCTTAAAGGGCACAAGGGACAGGGGGCTAGTGGCAGAGGAAGTAGACAAAGAATGAAAGAGGGAAAGCGGTAGGGGAGGGTGAGAAAGCTTTAAAGGGTGGGGAGTGTGAAGGGGGCACAAACCAGTAAACAGGTAAAATCCTTTTCCAAGGTCCGGTAAGCTGTGATCCCAGGGGAAGTGGTATCATCCCACATCTCTGCTGTGTGAGGCTCCCTTTTCACAGTTGACTCTCTCACAGGGGTCTCAGATTCCAAGGCCTACCTACTGGATCCTTCCCCAACAAGGGGAGAGGGAGTGCTTTGGTAAGGGGCGCATACCATGCCTCAGCTGTGCATGGTTCCTTTGATGCTGTGGACTCTCTCAGAGGGGTCACTGAGACTCCAGAGTAAGAATATTGGATCTTTCCCCAACAAGGGGAGAAGGAGTGCTTAGTCAATGGGCAACAAGGGACAGGGGGCTAGGAGGTGGGTCAGAACTGGCAGGTCAACAGAGGGGGAACAAACTGCAAAAGAAAATCGCATTATTCACAGAAAGATAACACATTCAATACCAGGGTAAATTAGCGATCCAGAAAACTACAGGATCCACAAAAGGCAAGGCGGAGGGAGTCCGCAAATTGAAGAGTCCCACAGGGAAGACACGGATAGCAGAAAACTAAATGTATACGTTGTAGAGTCACTCAGGAGAGAGATGCAAACGGGAAAGCTCAGAATCACAAAATAGTGATATTAAGTACAAAGAACTACTACATATACTAGTGGTTAGAGTTGTAACTTTGCAAAATAGTAAATTCACTCAGGGTTCCATTTCCACAATTAGACTAAAAACAATTATATATTACTTTTCAACAGAGTAAAGGGAGAAATAAGACATCCAAGGGGGTAGAGAGGAGAGGGCTGACAGGAGAGACGGGGCCTGGGACTGATATCAGCAAATTCACCACGATTGTGACAAGTATATGCCATATGGACAAAAGCCTGTCCATTGCTTGCTTTCTAGAGTTTAAGGTTATTTAATTATTCCGAAAAAAAGTGTTAATAAACATTATTTCATATTGCTTTTCATGGAACCTTCAATTTGAAATGTTGTGTACCATTACTAAGAAGCTGGGTGTTGGTGGGAGTGGCCAAGACCAAAATGGCGTAGGATGCCCGTCTCAGAGCTCCTGCTACCAATCGCAATTCCGGCCTGATATCCTGCCAGTGAGTGAGCCCCAGAGCCATCACCCAGCCCAAGACATTGCCTGGGGTCCCCAGGGCACGCTGCCGAAGGGAAGGCGCCAGACTAACTACTACAGGCCACAGACCGCCCCAAGTCCCCTCTCCTCCAAGATGGTGAACGGAGGCTGAAGCATGCCAGAAGCTGAGCCGCTGTGGGACTGTTGGGGCAACCCGCTGTATCCTAAGGGGCGCAAGCTTCCCAGATCCCTTTGTTGATGCTTGGGATCTGAGCAGAGACAGCTCCTCTCACTTGATGCGAGAGGCTGACTTCCCTGCAAGAAGGCCCACATGTGGTGTCTGCAGCCTGTAGAATGGTTCGGGCTAGGGAGGTTTTGCAGAATGACCGGATAACGGTGGGAAGGGAAGCTGAGGTCAGAATGTTGCTCTTACCACCCCATCTCCCTGCTTAAAATCAAGAGCAAGCTCTTGACCACTATCCTGGCTCACAGGTTGAATTGAGTCATAGCCACACTGAACTATTGTGAAAATGGGGTTTGTATAATGCTGCTCAAGGCAACATAACATCAGACGCCTCCACAACTGGCTAGACGCGTTGAGAGATGTCTCCTGCCCTTTGGCAGTCCTTTCCACTGATTCTGAAAACTCCTTTGATTCAATACACTGGCCTTACCTCTTTGCACCCGGCTCCTGTAGCTGGGTAGCCCTCCTACACAGAACCCAAGGTGGCAGTGAGGATAAATAGGGTTAGCTCTGCACCGTTCTCGCAGGGGTATGGCACCAGGCAATAGATGTCCATTATCCCCTCTATTATTTGCTCTGTGCATCGCACCTCTGGCTTGCTGGGTCTGGACACTTGAGGTGGGGGTGGGCGGAGCCGTGGCAAACAGAGACGATCTCCCTATATTTGAAAGGCATCCTGCAGTATATCCTGGAGCTGAAATTATTCTTGAATCCCATGCTGGGAAGGGTGGAGGAATTATTCTGTGTACAGGGTGAACTGGGGCAAGTCAGTTCTATTTCAAGTAGGCATATGGGATTGAGCTATAGTAATACCTACCTCCCTGCGAGTAACCACTGAGGGTTTTTGATACTTAGTTATCTATATTGTGCAGAGGTAAGACGGTTTCTAGGAGGATAACTAGGACCTTCAGTTGGTGCACTTACAGGAAGATGTAGCCAGATGGGGGTAGCTCCCACTGACCCTCCATGGCAGGGCTGCCATTCTCAATATGATCACGCTCCCGAATCTACTAAATGTGGTACAGAACACACCATTTCCAACACCCAAAATGTTTTTCAGCTACCTAGACAAGGAGGTCTGGTGACTTCTGTGGGATAGGGGGATGAGGAGGGAGTCCTCATATAGCGATCCCAATCCTCTGTTGATCAGTGTAAAATGAAGGGATTGCCCTCCCACACTTAAGTGATACAAGAATAGTGGTTCTGTCGGGAATGAGGCAATTTCTTTGTGTATCTAAATCAATAGTAAGTCTCTTCATACATTATAGGAGAACATGCTATGCACAAATCATAAAGACACAACACTTTGCTTAGATATTCAGTATTTTTTCTTATTTTGGAGATATTATTACAGTGTATGTTGTGGCTGTCCTAAACAAAAACGGTAAAAAATCGTTCATGGACGGATTGATGTAAATAACGTCGACGTTTCGACCCTAAAGTGTGGTGCACAGTTAATTGCATCCGAGGCGGGTCTTCATCAGGACAAAAATAGGCGGACAGCCTGGAAGTAAAGGAAGTTATAGCATGGACTTGATGCTAACACGGTGGAAGGTGTCAGCCGACACCTATCCTGGATTTCTTTTAGGAGATCTTCCAATGTATGGAAATAAATTAGCTTCACCAGCCGGTGAAGTGAAAAGGGGAGTGTCGCAACCGCGATCACTAGATGGGTGATGGAGAAGACGTCCGATTCAATCCTCTCGTGGCGATGAAGCGCCATTCATCGGATTCGGATGCAATTAACTGTGCACCACACTTTAGGGTCGAAACGTCAACGTTATTTACATCAATCCGTCCATGAAGATTTACAACACTCTAAGCAAAAGAATACATTTTGTTGTGACCAATGTAACGCATATGGATAGATGATATTCTATGTTCTTTAGTAATATTTATGTTATGTGTTTGGATCCCTGTATAAACCATGTTTCACGTATCACTACCAGTCACTGAAACCGTTTCACTGTATGTACGATTTGTTACCGTTTTTGTTTAGGACAGCCACAACATACACTGTAATAATATCTCCAAAATAAGAAAAATTACTGAATATCTAAGAAAAGTGTTGTGTCTTTATGATTTGTGCATAGCATGTTCTCCTATAATGTATGAAGAGACTTACTATTGATTTAGATACCCAAATAAATTGCCTCATTCCCGACAGAACCACTATTCTTGTATCACTTTAGGACCCAGGTTCTGAGGGTTACGGGCAAACCCTATTATAACTACTAGCTCCCGCACTTTAGGGCATACTACTTGGCCTCACAGATACAGGTGATAAATGGCTGGGCATGTGCCCGAGAGAGGATCAAAGGTTGTGCCTGAACAAGAGCTCCATGACGGAGCCATCCTGGAGGCACCATGTGTATGATGGGAAGTTCGATCGGGCCTCTTGATGCCAGCACGGGCGACTTTGTCAGCTTGCTGGAACAAGACTAAATCCCAGGTTGGATGAAAGGTGAAGGTCGCTAGGACAACACTGCTCTGGGGTGGAGGAGGGGGAGGGGTGGAGGAGGGGGAGGGGAGGGAGGGGGGGAGGAGGGAACACTGCCCGAAGTCCACAAGCTTCAAGGCTTTGGCCGGTGGGAAACAAGTGGCATAGTTTGCCTAGGTGATGTGATGGCTGACTGGGCGCTCAAACTGTTTTCCTGTGTATAAGAAGAGAACTGTACTACAAATACACCCAGCTTCGACATGCTCTCCATGTAGAGATGGTAGACTAGGTTTCCTTGCCAGACTTATCTCCGCTGAAGTTCCACCTCTTGACTAGACCCTTGGGAAGGCGGGCGATATCCTCCATAGAGTAATTGTCAATAATAGCTCTGATGGCCTTGAAAGCCTCCCGAGGCACTGAGAACAGGGCATGGGAGATATGGAGGATGTGGACTGGGAGGCAGTACTAATGCACTCACGGGAGTTGGACATTAGGGCGCACTTCTGCTGGATTTCACTTAAAATCCTACAAAGGGTCTACATTTATCCCCCCCCCCGTGGGGGGGGGGGATAAATAAAAAAATATACATCTTAGGCTTCGAACCGACGCAAGATGCCCCACATTACTGGACCTTCATCCGATGTAAGAGCAGAATAGAAAAAGTGTTATATTAATAACAAAAAACACAGAACGGTTCTTTCCATCCCCTCACAGTAAGTACACTGGTAAGTGGTTCCGTGTTCTAAACTATTGCCAAAGGGAGCTGGGCTGTGCAGTACCAATCAAGGGTATGAGAGAAGATTAACATTTTGCCTGGTACCTCCATCAATTTGTTCTCAGAGGAAATGAGTTTGTCATAACTGTGTGAGAGATTCAAATTTCTGCAGTAATGAAAACAACAAACTGCTGCCAAGCCTGTAGGGCACGGGTTGTCATAAATTATTGTTGTAATACAATGTTTAGTAATGTATCAGCTCCCTTCTGTCTTATGCTAATAATGCCAAATGTGGAGTCATTGTTTATCTTAATTAGCGTTAACACAAATGAGATGAAGTACATGGTGTACTGAGAGATCGGAATAATTCCCTAACTAGAGCTTTGCCCCGTTGTCGCTGCACAGACACAAAGATGCTGGTGAGTCACAATTAAATACGACAATTAACTAACCACTGTTTATTGTACTACAGCACACTTTCTAGACTAGCATAGATCCATTCATGCACGTGAAACAAGTACTGGATTAGTTTAGAAAAGTCGGAATATTGCTTGAACCAGTTCATCGCTGCTACAACTGTATAGATGTTGTAGTGTGGTATTCGCAATGAACAAATGAGCAGGAACGACATGCAGTGTTATACATAGATGCACTGGTTTATCAAGGTTTTGTGTTACATTTCCCTTTTATTGTGATTTGTGTGCTTTTAACTGTTTGTATACATTTTGTGATAATATTAAAGTGCTGTGTCTTCCCAAATGCTCACGATTTTGGCTGGAGCATTTTGTTGCGCATGTGTGAACTGGGGTAGCATACCTAGAATCACCCATACAACAATATGTACCAGCCTTCAAGCTAGATCATAACTGCTCATCCAGATTTACCCTGAGAGAATAGGATTCCGACATTCAGACAAACTCAGCGCATACTTTCCTAGTTGGTAGAGGGAACACCTGGGCTTACTTGGTTGGCTTAACAACTGCAAGCTTTGGGATGGGGTAAAAGTGAAAGGGGGTGGTGGAAATGGCCGTACAGTAGATCGCTTGAGGTGCTCTTGAGTAGACAAAGTAAAGTCAATCTTTAAATATGACAATACATAAAATTCAAACTGAATTCATATCCTCCTGATGATCACACATCTCTTGTATGAAATTCTCTAGATGTTGTACTAATATGTCATTCAATTATAATATTAAAAACTATGCTATCAAAAGCTGTCAACTTCAGAATGAAAATGCATTATTCAATCTTAAGCACGGACGGTGTTGACGAATTAGATAGATATATATATATATATATATATATATATATATATATATATATATATATATATATATATTTATCCAGCATTTGTGCTCTTCACTATATCTTATACATCCTTGAAGTACCCATCTCTATACACAGAAAGGGAGAAAAGTTAAAAACAAATCAAGCCCTAGCAGAGTTCATCTTCCCATATAATTCTGCGACTTTACTGCAGTATTTCCAGTGTTAAAATAACGGGTAGGGAAAGGGGGAAATGACTTCCATATACTAGAACGATGTTTAGGACTTCAGTACAACCTATTAGCAGCGTGCCATGCTACTTACTTTTAACATGGTCAAGTTACTTTGAGGACTGCAGTTTTAATCATTCTATTCCCAATACTTTTATGTGGAATTTGCAGAGATAGTACCTATTTTGTAGATGAAGTCTCGTATAGAGATTTTTAAATCCTCTCTGTTAACTGGAGATTTCGATATGTGCCGTAGAAACACGTTCTGAAACCACATGGGTGCTTGAAATTCTGAAGCTGTAACTATATGGCTGACAGTGCAGTGGCATCTAGTAAGTAACCTTCAATTCAATGGAAAACTGGTGAAAGAAAGAATGGCATGTAAGAAAGGGAGTCATGCTGGACTTATTCCTAAAGAAGGTTGTTTCTAAAATGGACATTTGAATCAAATTTCCAAGTCCGACATTTCCTTTCCATTATCCTTTTTGTCAGTAGGCGAGGGTTCATTCCACGGCTACCGCAGTAACACTTCACTGTCTGTAGAATAATGTAGATTCTGTGCTGTCCACGAAAGTGTGTGTATATTTATAGATTTAAGGATCTGTGAAGGTTGACAAGATAGTTATTATTTTACTAATATGTCCGGTGTTCACCACTCCTTATGGTGTTTGCCAAACTCTTAATCTTTGCACTATAGGCTATCAGAATTATCAATTTTTCTAGCCATAATGCTTTGTGCCTTGTAATTGTCCTTTTACTCCAGGGACCGTCCTCTATATCTACAGAGCTTGCATTGTTGCAATCAAGGTCTAGATTTTAACTTGTAGTTCCCACTTCGGAATGATGGAAGGATCAAACGATAGGTTTGTGCACATACAGATTATACGGGGGGAAGATCCAAGTCCAAATTGAAGGAGAGGAGTTCACTTGCTGATAGGAACAGAGGGGGGAGTTTTCAGGCTTGTCCCGTCCCCTTGGCCACGGCTATAACCAATAGGGCTTAATAAACCAGGCACTGGTTATTAAATGTCATCCTGGCTCTATAGGTCGTATTTAACACATCCTTGCAGATGTGGAGGACTGCAGGTGGTGTGATATTCATTGGTGCATGAACTATCTTATGGTGCAAGACTAATATATTCACATAGGTGGACATATTGACTGGGCTTTTGAAGTGAAATTTTAGAAATGTAAGGAACACAAGTATACAGTGGGACGATAAACAGCAAGCATCCTAGAGAGGATCTAGCCCAGTGAAGAGTGCCCCTTAAACAGTCACCTAACATGGAATCTGTTTAAATGCAGACTCCATTCTCATTGAAACTGGGAGACTGCTGCATTGTTGAGTGTTGCCTACACCAATGTCCTGGGAATACACATAATCCTTGAAGACCAGAAAAAAAGCATAGAGGTGTTGGACAGGCCCCATGAAGGGCTCGCTCCCTCCACGCATGACAGGGCCCTGGTACCGGCCTTCCAGGTACTACCCGCAGAAGCAACCCCCAATCCGTCCCCCATGGGACGTCTGCTCCTGGGAATCCCTGTGTCCCTGGCCTGGGCCACCGTCAGCACCCTTGCCCGGACCAGCCGCCATCTTAGACACTGCGCCACGAGGCCGCGTGGCCTCAGCTCGACCCCAACCCCGGGCCTGGCCAGGTCCCGACATCCCGGCACCACCATCCACCCAGGAGGTGAACGGACCACTTGGCAGGTCAATGGGAGTAAGAAGTGTCGATGGCTCTCTCCCGCCAGGTGCCGATCACCCCCAGCCTCCTCGGGCGCTGGCTCCACCCCCCTGCTGGGTGTCTGGACTCCCTCATCCCGGACCTCCCGACCTCCAAGAGTGAGGGTCCGGACATCAAAGAGTGCCAGACCTATAACTGAGGCAGCCCCAGAACAGGAAGGCAGTTGTATCCTGGAGTCGAGAGACACCGCGACGAACTCATCCTTGACGGACTGCTGGCGCTGCCGCAGCCCTGCCTTGTGAACTATTGTTCTGCCTGCTGGCGCTGCCGCGGCCTTCTGCAACCTTCATCCTCGTGGGACCTGCTGGCACTGCCGCGGCCCGTTGTAACCTTCATCCTCGTGGGACCTGCTGGCGCTGCCGCGGCCCGTTGTAACCTTCATCCTCGTGGGACCTGCTGGCGCTGCCGCGGCCCGTTGTAACCT
Source organism: Lissotriton helveticus (assembly GCF_964261635.1). Classification (NCBI taxonomy): domain Eukaryota; kingdom Metazoa; phylum Chordata; class Amphibia; order Caudata; family Salamandridae; genus Lissotriton; species Lissotriton helveticus. The sequence continues at coordinate 1,121,872,951 of NC_136063.1, read as the reverse complement.
TCATCCTCGTGGGACCTGCTGGCACTGCCGCGGCCCGTTGGACCCTTCATCCTCGTGGGACCTGCTGGCGCTGCCGCGGCCCGTTGCCACCTACGACCTCTTCGGGACCTGCTGGCGCTGCCGCGGTCTGACCCGTCCGAACACCGAGCTCGAGGATTGTGAGCTATCACCGTTCCACCGCCGTACCTACGGGTACCAAGACTGTCCCGCTACCCTTTTCCCTAATAGAGACTAGAATTGAGAGGATCATCGTGTCCTGATCTCATTGTATCGTACTACCTTACTTCAAGAACTGCCTATAAAAGGTGTTAATCTGATCTTCGTGTGGTGTCCATCTGTGGGGGGAGAAGTTACTTGTCTGTACGATCGCTGGGGACGGCCCTCACCGGAGGCCTCTCCCCTTGTGCTCGGCCGACCCTCCAGGTCGCCGTCTAACATTGGTGGCCAGCGGCGCGATCCGAACCAACGCGTACCGTACAGATAGTAACTCACCCTACGACTAAACCACAATGACGACCAAAGAGAGCGGATCGGCAGAGAAGTTCCAGATGGAAAAACTGGAGGAATACAGCCACCGAGAGCTAAAACAATTTTGCATGGACTTAGGCATTGCTACCACCGGGCTAAGCACAAAAGAAGACTTCAAAAACGCCCTAGAGGCCTGGACAGAGACGAATATCGCCACACCCCGGGACCTCGAAGCCCCGGAAGTCAACACCACCCTGACGGAAGAACGGAGAACAGGTCCCTCCCGAGAAGAGATCCAGGAGCGGGAAAAAAATAGACTACACGAGCTAGACTTGGCACGGCTCAAATTAGACGGAGAATTGAAGCTGGCGGAACAGAAAATAAACTTAGAACACTTACGGCTCAGAGAAGAGCGAGAGGAAAAACAGAGACAGAGGGATCTCGAAGAAAAAAGACTGGCATACGAACACGAGTGCAAACTAGCAGAGATAGAAATACGCAAACTGAACACAAACCTAGGGGTGCCCGAGCCACCGCGCTCCCCGGGTACTACCGAACAGAAGGTCCACATCCCCAAGGATGTGGTCTGAGAATACCACCGGAATGACGACATACAGCAGTGGTTCAAGGCCTATGAGATCGCCATGACGGCCCACCGGATCGCTCGAAGTGACTGGGGAGCTGGGCTATGGGGAAGATTCGTCAATGAGGGCCGTGATGCCCTGCTGCAGCTTCCGGACCATCAAATGACGTCCTATGACCACATGAAGGCCGCCCTCCTCAGCCGATATGGGCTTACGCCCGAAATGTACCGCCAGAGGTTCCGCAACTGCACCCGGATCCCAGGTACAACTTGGTTGGAGTACGTAAACTATTTCAGCCGAGCCTTCGAGGTGTGGATCAAGGGTAACAACGTAACCACCTACGAACAACTCTTCAATCTCATTGTGTGGGAGCACCTCTCCAACAACTGTTTCGTCGAGCTCAGGCAGCACCTCCTCGACAGTAAATTGACTGAACCACGGCAGCTCGCCACCGAGGCGGACCGGTGGGAGAGCACCCGAGTGGCCCGGAGTGGGCCGAATGAGCAGAACAGATCCAACCAAGGTCATCATCGTCCCCGAGGAGGAGGAGGAGGACCGGGCCGGGGCAGAGACGCTGTCCCGGTCACTCCCGCTAACACCACCCCGCCCCCAGCCGGCCGGGGAAACCCCCCGATGCGCCCGGGGTTCCGAGCCAACGTTACGTGTCACCGATGCCAGCGAGTCGGCCACTACGCCAGTGACCCGACCTGCCCGAAGAACCCGGCTCCCGGGCCCCGCCAGGTGGCGGCCGCCGTCCTAGGAGAAGAACAAGTCTCCGAAGACACTGAAGCATACGAGTCGGAACAGTTCGAGTGGGAACCTGCCGCCATGACCCTGGCCTGCCTAGGGGGAAGAGACATGGTCCCGCGGACTCCCCTGCCAGCCAACACTCGGAAGTACAGCCAATGGGTGAGCATAAATGGGCGCAAGGCCGAAGCCCTGCGTGACACCGGGGCCAGTTTGACGGCCGTCCGCTGTCACCTGGTGACCCCCAGAACAAATACTGCCAAACGTTCTTTGCCCCGTCCGATCGGCAGACAATTCGGAGACCCTGTGTCGGATGGCCTGCGTCCCCTTCGAATGGGGAGGAGTGTCCGGCATGCTAAAAGTAACTGTCCGCGACGATGCCCCCGTGGACTGCCTCCTGGGGAACGATCTCGAGAGCTCCCCGTGGGCAGCTGTTGAAAGAAGAGAGCATCTGGGGATGTTGGGCCTCCCGGACTGGGCGTGCGTGACCACCCGGTCCATGGCCACCCGCACCATCCCTAGACCGGAAGAACACGAATGGTCAGCACCTCCTCCCCCGATCGCTCCCGAAGATGACTCCATCCATACCGACCACCCGGAACCAACCCCAGAGGGGTCTGCACAGCCCCCCGAACTTCCCGACCTGGCTCAGTGGCGTCAGGAAGGGGGGCCCACCCAAGAACAATTCCGGCAGGAGCAAAAGACCTGTCCCTCCCTCGAGGGACTGCGACAGCAAGCGCTCGCCCAGGGCCAAGGAGACACCACCGGGGCCCACTGGGTTTATTGGGACAATGATCTCTTGTACAGCGAGCAGAAAATCGCAGAGCTGGGGGCCGGTCAAGTGCTGGTGGTGCCCCTCCACTTCAGAGACTTCCTGTTGAACTTGGCCCATGATGTCCCCCTGGCTGGGCACCTGGGGCAAGACAAAACCTACCACCGCCTGGTGACTCACTTTTTTTGGCCCAAAATGAGGAAGGACGTCGCCAACCACTGCCGGTCCTGCCCGACCTGCCAGGCCAGCGGGAAGAGCGGCCGCAAACTCAAGGCACCCCTACAACCATTCCCCGTGGTGACCACCCCGTTCGAAAGGGTGGGAATAGACATTGTGGGGCCCCTGGACCCCCGAACAGCACAAGGGCATCGCTTCATCCTGGTCCTAGTGGACCACGCCACCCGCTATCCTGAAGCGGTCCCCCTTCGTACTATAACAGCCCCAGTAGTGGGTCGAGCCTTAATGGGGATCTTTTCTCGAGTGGGCTTCCCCCGGGAAGTAGTCAGCGACAGGGGTACGAACTTTATTTCAAAGTATATGAAATCCCTCTGGCAGCAGTGCGGGGTCACTTACCGATTCACAACCCCCTATCACCCCCAGGGAAACGGACTGGTCGAGCGGTTCAACCGCACTCTCAAGGGGATGATCATGGGGCTAGAAGAACCCGTACGCCGCCAGTGGGACGTGCTACTACCGTGCCTCCTCTTCGCCTACCGAGAAGTCCCCCAGAAGTCCCTCGGCTTCAGCCCCTTCGAACTCCTGTACGGACACCCCGTTCGCGGGCCTCTCAGCCTAGTAAAGGAGGAATGGGAAATGGCCCCCCTAAAAGCCCCTCCAGACGTCTACAAGTACCTCCTGACCCTCCGCAATCAGACCCGGAAATTCAGGGAGATCGCCAAAGCCAATCTTGAGGCCAGTCAAGAGGACATGAAGAAGTGGTACGATCAACATGCCTCCTCCATCGAGTTTGAACCGGGTCAGCAGGTATGGGTGATGTCCCCCATCGAACAGTGTGCCTTGCAGGACAAATGGACAGGGCCCTTCAAGGTGATCGAGCGCAAGAGTCCCGTCACCTATCTCATCGACCTGGAGTCCCCCCGGAACACCCTCCAGGTTCTCCACGCCAACAGACTCAAACCCCACTTCGTGCGCTCAGAGCTCAGCCTGCTGATGGCTACCGACAGTGGCGCCGAAGGAGACTCCGAGCCCCTCCCTGACCTACTGAGGACACGTGAAAGAGATGGTTCGGTGGACGGGGTCCGACTCTCCGAGGCCCTGACCCCAGAGCAGCGTCAAGATTGTCGGGCCCTCCTGCGGCCGTTCGCAAACCTGTTCTCCCTCGCACCCGGAGTCACCTCCTGGTGCCTGCACGACGTGGACACTGGGGACAGTCCTCCTATCCGACACCGGGCATACCGAGTACCGGATCGGGTACGTACATGCATCCAAGAAGAAGTCTCCAAGATGCTCGCCCTCGGGGTCATCGAACCTTTGGACAGTCCCTGGGCCAGCCCGGTCGTCCTGGTCCCCAAGGCCGCGGCCCCGGGCACCACACCTGAGCTCCGATTCTGCATCGACTATCGGGGTCTGAACGCGGTCACCCGAACCGACGCTCACCCTATCCCCCGAGCAGATGAACTAGTCGACCGCATGGGGGCAGCCCGCTACCTAAGCATCTTCGACCTAACAGCGGGCTACTGGCAGATCGGCCTCACCCCCAGGGCCCAAGAACGTTCCGCTTTCTCCACCCCGGATGGGCACTACCATTTCAGAGTGATGCCATTCGGCATGAAGAACGCTCCAGCCACTTTTCAAAGACTGGTGAACCAGGTATTGGCGGGCCTCGAGGAATTCAGCGCCGCCTACCTGGACGACATTGCGGTATACAGCCGCCACTGGACAGACCACCTCCACCACCTCCGAGAGGTCCTGCAGGCCCTCCAACAGGCCGGCCTCACCATAAAGGCCAGCAAGTGCCAAATCGGCCAGGGGTCCGTGACCTACCTCGGACACCAAGTGGGGAGCGGTCTGGTGGCCCCCCTCCTACTCAAGGTAGCTGCCATTCAGTCCTGGCAACCCCCCGAAACACAAACCGAGGTCCGAGCCTTCCTGGGGCTCACCGGATACTACCGGCGGTTCGTGAAGGACTATGGCAGCATTGTAGGGCCCCTCACGGAACTCACGTCTAAGAACCACCCAAAAAGAGTCAACTGGACTCCCGACTGTCAAGCGGCCTTCGAGAAGCTGAAGGCCGCCATGTGCACCGCGCTCCTGTGCTCCAGGCCCCCGACTACAGCCGCGAGTTCATCGTTCAGACCGATGCCTCCGACCATGGTATTGGGGCCGTCCTCTCCCAACTGAACCCCGAAGGAGTCGACCAACCAGTGGCCTTCATCAGCAGACGCCTACTGCCCAGAGAACAGCGCTGGAGCACCATTGAGCGAGAGGCCTTCGCAGTAGTATGGGCCCTCAAGAAGCTCCGGCCTTACCTCTTCGGAACCCACTTCCGGGTACAAACAGATCATCGGCCCCTGCAATGGCTCATGCAAATGCGGGGGGAGAACCCCAAACTATTGCGATGGTCCATCTCCCTGCAGGGGATGGACTTCACTGTAGAGCATCGCCCTGGTCACGACCACGCCAACGCAGACGGCCTGTCCCGCTTTTTCCGCCTCGACGAGGAAAGTCCCCAAGAGGATGGGTGACTCTCCCCGCCTTCAGCTGGGGGGGACGCATGTTGAACAGGGCCCATGAAGAGCTCGCTCCCTCCCCGCATGACAGGGCCCTGGTACCGGCCTTCCAGGTACTACCCGCAGAAGCAACCCCCAATCCGTCCCCCATGGGACGTCTGCTCCTGGGAATCCCTGTGTCCCTGGCCTGGGCCACCGTCAGCACCCTTGCCCGGACCAGCCGCCATCTTAGACACTGCGCCACGAGGCCGCGTGGCCTCAGCTCGACCCCAACCCCAGGCCTGGCCAGGTCCCGACATCCCGGCACCACCATCCACCCAGGAGGTGAACGGACCACTTGGCAGGTCAATGGGAGTAAGAAGTGTCGATGGCTCTCTCCCGCCAGGTGCCGATCACCCCCAGCCTCCTCGGGCGCTGGCTCCACCCCCCTGCTGGGTGTCTGGACTCCCTCATCCCGGACCTCCCGACCTCCAAGAGTGAGGGTCCGGACATCAAAGAGTGCCAGACCTATAACTGAGGCAGCCCCAGAACAGGAAGGCAGTTGTATCCTGGAGTCGAGAGACACCGCGACAAACTCATCCTTGACGGACTGCTGGCGCTGCCGCAGCCCTGCCTTGTGAACTATTGTCCTGCCTCCTGGCGCTGCCGCGGCCTTCTGCAACCTTCATCCTCGTGGGACCTGCTGGCGCTGCCGCGGCCCGTTGTAACCTTCATCCTCGTGGGACCTGCTGGCGCTGCCGCGGCCCGTTGTAACCTTCATCCTCGTGGGACCTGCTGGCGCTGCCGCGGCCCGTTGTAACCTTCATCCTCGTGGGACCTGCTGGCACTGCCGCGGCCCGTTGGACCCTTCATCCTCGTGGGACCTGCTGGCGCTGCCGCGGCCCGTTGCCACCTACGACCTCTTCGGGACCTGCTGGCGCTGCCGCGGTCTGACCCGTCCGAACACCGAGCTCGAGGATTGTGAGCTATCACCGTTCCACCGCCGTACCTACGGGTACCAAGACTGTCCCGCTACCCCCTTCCCTAATAGAGACTAGAATTGAGAGGATCATCGTGTCCTGATCTCATTGTATCGTACTACCTTACTTCAAGAACTGCCTATAAAAGGTGTTAATCTGATCTTCGTGTGGTGTCCATCTGTGGGGGGAGAAGTTACTTGTCTGTACGATCGCTGGGGACGGCCCTCACCGGAGGCCTCTCCCCTTGTGCTCGGCCGACCCTCCAGGTCGCCGTCTAACAAGAGGTATTTTTCAAATTTGGACTGTACCTTGGATTTAGGACTGAAAGAATGGCCAGTGTGCAGTGTACTTGTTTAGGGATGACTATTCGTCAGCATCAACAAGCGTTCTAGAATCGAGGGTTATGCTGCACACTGGGAGCCACTCTACTGCTCCATAGTCTGTTAACCGGCTTTCAGTGTTTGACACATGCAGTAGACTACCTACCACCACCAAGAGTGCTAGGCACCGTCTCTCATCGCTTGCCCTCTCTTACACAAGCAAGTCTTCTCGTTGTGGTGTAAGAGGAAAGAAAGGACCTGTGGTCTTCAGAGTGAGGACGTGGACATACACTGCCAGACAGCAAGGAATGAGTTGTGTGGGACCTCTCTGCCAGGAAGCAATGACACAATGGTTATCTGGTCAGTACCTAGTAGACAGAACCGTTCCTTGGAATTCAGTATGGAAACTGTTCATCTCTTCTGCCAACCAATTAAAGGAAAAACAGACATACAGCGACCTAAGAACCGATTTCTGTTGGGTAGCACTAATTGCATACCAGAGTACTTCAGGTTTTAGTGCAGCTTAAATACTTTTTACCTTACAAAATTACGCATTTAGAATTGAAAAAGATAGCTGTAGGTTAATTATCAAGTGTGGAATTGACAGATTTAAAGTACACATATTCAAAATATGTTTTGTAGTATAAAGGACATTGACCTTCAAACCTATGACAGGTGTAGGAACGTTCAACGTTTGAATTGATCTTATTGTGCCCTGAAAAGCGCAATGGGTCATGACAGAAAAAGCTGAAACTTCAGCCACCACTAGGGCACGGTTTCTAAATGTTACTATACTTCATGGGAATGGCTGATATTTGAATGTTTATTCATGAAGGCAGGACGCACACCTCTTCTTCCAATGTTGTTGAGCTTTAATTTTTAAACCATTTTATCCTTTTTAATCCTTAGGTGCGTGCAATTTACTGTAGTGCTATGCCCAAAGCACAGGGGTACTAACTTCATCAGAGGTGGGACTGTCTCCAGTCCCCAGAAATGCACAGCAAAACGCCCCTTTGGGCTTTACCTATTTACGAACATTATTTTTTCGAACATTATTTTTTCGAACATTATTTTTTACTTATTCCACATTTATCCAAAGTAAATAGGTACAGCCCAAAGGGGCGTTTTGCTGTGCATTTCTGAGGACTGGAGACAGTCCCACCTCTGATGATGATATTTGAATGTGTCACCGAGATAAGAGGGGAGTCAGATTTAATATTTTTGGGATAATTAAATGATGCTCCCAGGTACAGAGCAATGCGGGAACAGCTATTTTCCCCGCCATGGAAAAGTATTAATTGAGAGAATAACCTTGGAGGCATGATATTGAAGACGTAATTCACACAGCTCCGAGATCACAAAGAAAAAAAGACGTGGAAATAAAGGAAAAACTTGCGAGCATTCGTACGAGTTATGGAATACCAGACTGTGAGTAACAAATACGTTTCTTTCAGTGATTTAATGTTTACTCTTGAAATGTAATACACCCATGAAGCACAGGATATGAAAGTAATAGTTCAAAACGTGTCGATCGCTTAGGCCAGGTCATTGGCGTTATCTGTGTTATACCAAAGGGCTGTTCTTATTAACCATTTGAGTTAAATAATCGCTTCCTGCAAGATTTTAAAATAAGTTTTAATCGGTAACTTTTCGCACGACAACCAAGCTTGTTTGAGAGAAGTCTGCACAACGAATCTCTGTAAAAGGCATTGGCTAAACCAATCGTGGCTTTTGTATGGCAATGTTATCTCGAGTAAGATGAACCCTACACACAACAGAATAATGTATAAAAGCTATATTATAACCAAGGCTGTGGTACGCTCCTTCAGTAGCTTTAGGGTGGGGGCCGGTTCTGGGCCCCTGGGGGCCGTTTTTATTACAGGGCTGTTTGTGCAGCATAGCTGTTACATCGGCCCTGTAACAAAATCGGCCGAAAACCGGCACCAGCATAGAGCTCGGCGGCACCTCCAACCCCCCCCCCTCGAGTGGGGAGTGGTGGCGGACGAGCAATTTGCCAGGGCCGGTTTTGGTTCCCAGTCCGGCCCGGCATGGGCAGCAACAATGTAAGCTTTTTCCTCACCCGAGCACAAGTGCCACACAGAGTGCACAAAAGCGTCCCTCGCTCACAGAACGTGCGCAGAACAGACAGCCGCCCAATCATCTCTCACGCAAAGAGCCTTCACACCATTGATATCTGAGGCGCTAGCTCCCTCACGCAGAATGGGGGCACCATACAGAGCATAAGAGTCCATCACACAACCAGTGACCCATAGAAACAAGCAGCCAGGGCCGGACTGGGAACCACAACCGGCCCTGGCTAAGTGCTCGGCCGCCCCCCACTCCCCACTTGGGGGCTTAGAGTTGCCGCCGAGCTCTTTCCTGGGGCCGGTTTTCAGCCGATTTTTGGCCGATTTTGCAGCTATGATGCAAAAACGGCCGTGTAACAAAAACGGCCCCCAGGGGCCCAAACCGGCCCCCACCCGTGCGGCGCACCGGGGGATTGCTCGGTTCCCGCTATAGCCCTGCAAGCAGCACGTATGCACAGCATAGACGGCGCAGTGTGTATGCTTACCTCACAAGAGGACTAAACGAGACAATTGATTCAGCTTGTGTGAAAAGGAACTGACAACCCCTTCAGCAACATAGTATCATTATGAACAGAGGTGTAGCTTCGCAGGCCGGGTTCTAGTGGGTGGGCCAGCCTCACCCAAACATGAGCCTGTACCACCCAAACATGAGCCTGGACCACCCAAACATGAGCCTTGGCCCTGGCAATGACGGCACAAAGGCCATTAGTAAATGGCCACTTTCATTCAAACGGTTCCTCCGAATGTTGTTTTTCTTCCCTTTCTGGGACTTGCGTGATTGGGCCTGGGCTCTCTTTCACAGGCACCCCCAATCATACATCTTCTTTTAGAAAGGTGGGCTGTGTCCCCGCCCACTCATGCAGGTAAAATAGGGGGATGGCGAAGGGGACAAATCCTTTCTTTGGCAGCAGGTAACCTTGACGGTTCTGCGGTGTGGATATTTCCTTTTCTATTCCACACTGGAGAATAAATGTTCGTTTCTCCAGATTCACCTTTCCTAGCCTCTGCAGCTGCTTATCATATCGGGCTGTGATTAGGACCGAGCAGGTGAGAAAATGTCTGGCTATTTGTTCTTATTTTTAACATCATCAGGGAAGGCCCAGCAAAAGACATACTTCCTGTATGCTTTATTTAAACAGTTTTTATCATTAGCAAGGCCTCTCTGCCATGGATCTAAGACAACAATAAAAATGTCCAGATAACTGGTAATTAATGATTCTGCCAATTCTTTGTCTGTTGGTAGTTTTGAAATGTGGTTAAACTGTATTTTATGTGGATAGCCCAGTGGGCCACTGCCTTTATCACAAAGATTCTTATGTTACTTGCAGTTCAGAAGTTATTATCCTATCATAAGACAGTGACCTATGAACTTTCATCAAAGACCTGCATGCAAACCTGAATGATATAGTTGGAACATAGCTTTTTTGTGCTGTAATATAGTTAGAACTTCCCCAGACTTTCATTATTCTAATGTTGCTAAAAAAGAGTTTGTTTAGGCAGATCTACATTTTTATCAGTAAAGTTAACCCCTAACCACTGGGGTATGCTTTAAATCCGGAGTATGTGCTTCTCCAGACCAAAGCCTTTTAAAATATACTGCCCACCAGTATGGCGGACATGTGATTTATACACCTTGTAATCCTCATTGGCTTATGTGACATTCCCTGTAGAGTGATTTACATACTTGCATGACTGTCTCTGTATAATGTGTGTGTGATGTAAAGTACTGTGACACCCTACACTGATATGAGTAGTGCTATACAACAAATTAAATGCATATGAGAGAGTGGCTATGGAGAGATGAGGTGCGCTGGTGGAGGGTGGTAGTGAGGGTGTCCGGGAAGGAGGTCAATGGGGGAGAGGCTACAGAGAGATGAGGGGCACTGGTGGAGGGTGGCATTGAGAGAATCCGAGGAGGAGGTCAATAGGTGTGGGCTACGGAGAGTTGAGGGGTGCTGGTGGAGGGTGGAAGTGAGGGAATCTGAGGAGGAGGTCATGAGGGAGAGACCGAGAAGTGTCACTTGCCTGATACTTCCACCTCAGAAACCTCCTCTTCCCATCAAAGGGACATTACATGGAAAAAAACACTTTTTAAGAGTGATAACATTTAGAAAGATTTGGAAAGAAAATAATGCATTTTTGCCGGGCCCTTGTAAGACTAAGGAGAGATGAACGAGGGCCCTGAAGCAGGCCTGGATAGACATATAAGTGATAAATCGGGCCTACAGTGGCCCACCTGAATGCCTCCTTGGCCCACCCAAATAAAACTTCCTGGAGCCGGGCCTGAGCTTCAGGCGGTGTTTGGGGTGTTACACCCCACATTACTAAATATATGTTCTGATAAATAGTTGGGTAGAGGTGCTTTCAGTCAGGTGTTGTGACATGAGAGTCGCATTTTAGCAGGAATTTTTGTACTTACAGATACACAAAAATGCACACACACCCTCTCCATCGGTTTTGAAAGTCCTCAAAACTCTTGTCTATTTTACAAACTATTGTGTTTTCTCTCTTAGTACTCCTACCAATATGCATTTCTCTCCCTTTCCACTACCTCACATACACCGCTTGTCATATAAAGTATTGAAAACATTATAGGCCAGCGTGATGGAAAGAGGAAAGCAGCAGAGGAGGGCACAGGATACAGAAGTGGAACAGAGTCAGAAGGTTGCAAGGTTGGCCAGACATAACCAAGGATTTACATGGGGTGGCAAAGAAGACCCAGTGCCTGCACAGAGAGGCACACAGTGCAAGAAAAGAATACACCAGGTCAGTTGGTAAAGAAAATTTAGTGAGGTGTGTGGAGGTGGAAGTAGGTGAAGAAGAGATTGCAGGAGCATGCAAGAGGAAGGCACCTGATTTTAGATGAGGTGGGTCACACACGTAATGTGGCATGCTTCATCATTGTCCACCTCATCCTTTTCTGGTAAGATGGTACTATCAGGGCGGACACTAATTAATGGGGAGTACTTAAGATGTTATTTTTCTGGATAATACAGGGCTCCAGTTTATATTAAAAATACCTTAAGATATACCAGAGTTATATCCTTTATTATGTGGTACCTCGGGTATGATTAAAATGTGAATGAAAACAGTTATTGGATGTTTAGGGGTACCATTGCCCCATCATCCTTTAAAAGTGCTCACATGTTTCTGCCTACTCTAAGCCTATGAGTGAAAGAACCAACTGTTCAATAAGCTTTTTTATAATTTTACTGGTGTGGAATTCCAAAATGTGCTGTCAATTAAAGTTGCAACCTCGTTTTTTCATTGATTAGTAGTTGAGTTTGACATGAGTGAGTGCTACCGAGTCAAGTGTGTGTATGTGGAGATTTGATCCAAGTAAATTTCCGACTTTTTTTCCCTTCCATTTAGAATTTGGTAGATGGCCTCCATTAATACCCTTTTTGTTGACAATATTTATAGCTGTATGTTTTCACCGTAGGAGGTATGGCATTGATTTTAGAGGATTTAGAAGTATGACATATTTACTCAAAAGGAACACTACTGCCTTTACACGCTGCGGATATAGAGCATTTATGAGGAAGGGTTAGAATCCATTTGTGGGGGTGGGGGTTTTCTCTGCTGCAGAAAATAGGTCTTCTGAGTAGGATTTCCTGGTTCAGTTACATAAATATGTTATTTAACATTTATATGGCCCCCCTGGAGGATGTTGTCACTCCCTTTGGGATCAAAGCCGTCACATACGCTGACGACACCCAAATGGTCGTCTCACTCTCACTGGAAAAGGACAAAATCAGAAAACTGCATGATTGCCTTGCAGGTATCTATAATTGGATGTGTGACTCGTGACTTAAATTAAATGGCACAAAAACTGAGCTTATGCTTCTGGGCCATCGAATAACATCCCTTCCCACCTCTATATGGCCATTGTGTCTAGGAGCTCTCCCACAACCAAAGAAAGAACTCAAAAGCCTAGGGTTCTGGCTGGAGCAAGACCTCTCCCTGAAAACACAGGCCAACAAGACGGCTGGTACCTGTGTGGGCCTACTTCGCTCAGCCCGTAAAATTCTTCCCCTACTCCCGACACAGTCCCAAAAGTTGCTCATTCAAGTTCTCATCTTATCAAGATTAGACTACAGCAACGCCCTTTTTATGGCTGCACCTGAATCCACTATTAACATCCTGCAGCGTACACAAAACGCAGCAGCGAGGCTGCTGACAGGCACCGCCCGGAGATCATCAGCAAAACCAGCACTCAGAGCCCTCCACTGGTTGCCTGTCCGGGAAAGGATTACATTTAAGGCTCTGTGTATCACCCACAGATCCCTTCAGGGCAAAGGGCCCCCTATGTTAGGGACAATACTCTATCCCTTCAAAACCACCAGGTCCCTGCGTTCTTCTCAGGGCAACCTGGCCACTATTCATAGAATCAAGAAGGCCCGTACTGGAGAGCGACGCTTTTCGGTCACGGCAGCAACCCTGTGGAATTCCCTGCCAGCTTGGTTGCGAATTGAACCGACCTACATGAAGTTTCGTAAACTTCTGAAGACATATCTTTTCCCACAATAATTAGTAATTCATTCATCATCTCCTTCCCTTCAGTTTTCCACTGCACCCTCAGCGCTGGGACGCTTCCGGGCAGCCATGCGCTTTATAAATCCTTTTTCATTTCATTCATTCATTTCATTTCATAAATGCAGCAAATGGGTCTAGAAGAAAAAAAAACTATACATCGTCTACGGTGCAGGGCTGCTTTCACACAGACATCCAATAGAATATATTCTGCCCACCTCTATGTCCAGACCCTGACTGGATAAAAATGCAACTGCCATCTACAAACGGTGACAGACTCTACATATTGTTGAAGGTGTAGTGTGGTCCCTACATTATCGAAGGGTCTTAAAAGGGAACGGATGTCTGAGACTTGTAAAGACAGAGGTCAAATGTCAGGCAACTTTATTCTTTTAGCATGGGTATTAGTGTTTACTTTTCTTTCTCTGACTGAAAAGTGAGAGGAATTTTTAAAGTGAGTTGTGTGGCAATGTAGGATGTTGCTTTTTGCAACACACAACAAAATGCAAATACCTGTAAACTAACTGTATGTATCCAGTAGTTTTGAAAGCAAAAATGAAGCAAATTGTTTGTAATTCTGAAGTGTGCTGGAAACAGAGATAATAATAGGACCAAACAAATCAAGATGCTTACTTGCTGATGCACAAAAGACAAATATTGGCAGAAACACAATTTCCACAAAAACTCTTCTGTGCTCTATACATTTATCAGTCAATCCGTGTCTGAGCAAATGCATAGGCCATTTGAATGGAAAATATACGGTCGGAAAAGGAGAATGCGCTACTACACAATGCTTTAGTTACATAAAAAAATCGCCTCACTTCATGTCTATTAAAGGTAGGAAAAGTTTTATGTTTTATAAAGTAGGTTGTAGTCCCAAAAAAAATTGAGAACCACTCCTCGACTATGGTTCTACTTGTACATTTTCATCCCACAAATAACAAGTGAATTGTGAACCTCTGGAGCATGGTGTGAAAATGAGGTATGTTTAGCCAGCTGTCCAGAGACTGTTTCAGCAATTAGAAACTCCGGCAACATTTAAAATAAATACATTTATCGGGGCATCTGAAGGAAAGAATGATAATTCAAGTATTGCACAACATCACAGTTTGTATTGTAATCCTCTTATTTTTCACACTTTTTGCCCATTTCAAAATGTTCTGCAATACACAACCAAGGCCAATTCTACTCAAATGTAGAAGCAAAGAGTTGCTACAGGTATACATTTTAAGACCAAAATGAACCCCTATGAAATAAAAGCATAGGAGACCAAGAACTAGTAGCTCAACCACCCCTAGCCTGGAACGTATTCACCAGACCAACACAGAACTGAACCAACTCGTTAGTTTTCGCTAAGAAAGCAAGGACCACTCATGCTCATATAGAGCCTTTCTCCAGCTGCCCCCTCTCGAGGAACTTTTCAGCAGCCTCTAGACTAACTAACAAATGTGACTTCTTTTAAACCTAAAAATGTGAAATATTGTTAAATAATTTGTGATAGATTTCTGCTATACTGTATGGCCGTGTATGGCGGGATGTCTAGCAAGGCAATGAGATGGAGGACCACCTAAAAATCCAAAATGCAGAGAGCTTAACACAGCGGCGTGCTTCTGGGCTCTCCCCAGGGGGAAAGGTGCTGTCAGCCACCTGTCATCTCATACTCCATGACTGCCTGAATTTCAAACAGACATCCACCGCTCACTTCCATGTTTAGGTTTGACTTGACAGTGTAGCTGTATGCACAACACCTTCTTACCAGTTCTTTAAAATATACATAGAGTTGGCTTTGGCTGAACCCAAAGAAGGATTAATCTCTATCCTCGTGTTTTTGGCTCTTTGGTGCATCATTCCATCTTCTAGGAAGTGTTTCTTGTTCAATACACATGGGACTATTTTATTTCTGAAAAGTACACTCAATTAGCAGCAGTTAACCTTGTCTAATTACACAAAAAGCAATTCTTGGATGCCACTTTTTCCAGCATTGCCAAATCAGGCTTTTTTGAGGACCATGTAGAGATTCGGCAAGCTCCATTAGGCAACAGAGTTGTTCATAAATAAATAAAAATAAAATAACTGAGAAAAATTGACAAGAGAAAATAATCAATGCAATATTTCACTGGTAAACGCAAAGGTCTATTTTTCATATAGCGCCATGAATTTTGATCATTTGTAAAATCTACTAATTTTAGCAGATAAGGGAACTGAGACACAAGATGGCTACGGTGCAAAACCACAGTAATAATTCTGTGTTCCTGGGTTAAGGTTGGGAACGATTTACAAAGAAAATAGTAATTTTATAATCTTGTGGAATATATACACATATATATATATATAGCCACAGCTTTCTTCTTCCCACGTTTAAGTAGAGTAAAGACCACGGCACAGCAACAGATGAATTTCAGCGTTTTATTTACACACCAGTGCAAAGAATAACGTGCATCAAATGGACGGTCTACGCGTTTCGGCTCCTGCCTTCCACTGGACCATAGAGTCCCTGGGTCTAGACCTTACTTATATAGTGCAATTCGTGTAAGTACCCTCTACCATTTCCATGGTCATCTAGACCAACCCAACCCAGCAAGGTTTATATACATGGCCAGTACATGTTAAAAGGTATATACACAAATATGTACAATCAACGTAAAGTACATTAGTCAAAATCTATGACCATACATAATAAAGTATTATAGGGTTTCATGGTCTATTTTACATATCAATGCGCAAATTAATGTAAAAGTATATACATAATTATGTACAATCAACGTAAAGTACCTTAAACAAAATTCTATAACCATACACTCAAAATAAAGTATTATCAAGTTTCATGGTATATACATAATTATGTACAATCAACGTGAAGTACCAAAAATAAAATTCTATGACCATATACTCAGAATAAAGTACTATCAGGTTTCACGGTCTCTTATTACGTTTCAATGCGCAAGTGTAATGTGAAGTACCCCTATATATAGAACCGAAGATTTTTTATATAAATTAAAGTATATACAAAAAATCATTATCTACATTTCCATCCATCCCTATAAGAATATTAATTTTGAGGATTACTTAAGTTTAGGATGGTTATACCTTGTGGAGAAACAGTCAGTTTCTAAAGTTTTACGAGAAGAGAACTAAGGTCTTTAAACTTAGTAAGTTGTTGCATGATTCACAATAAAGTATCTACAATATATCCAAAGGAATTAATTCCAAAACAGTATAAGACGTCATTATCAAGGTACTACCTGACCTATCGTATATAGTTTTATATACCATCTTGACCAACCTTCCTATGCGAACAACCATAATTTGTGTAAAGTACTTATATTTTCAGCTTCTTCTCTTCTAAACATCCAACTATTAATAAACTATACACCATCATATCCTTCATTCATTAGCTTCTCAGGGGGGGATGCTTGGGATCTTAAATGATTTATCGGTTCAGAATCAATTATTCATAACATGTACACATTCCAGTATCAAAGGGACAACGTTCTCCACATTCTGTAGAGTTCCACAGGTTTGAAATCAAAGTCTCATTGAATTATCTTAAAATCAAATCACAAATGTACATATAGTTCGGCATCCAAATTATGACCAAACGGTGCTTCAGTTCCCATATTTAGTATCATTCTCGATTCTAAGCGTCTCAATAGTTGTAACTGGTCACCACCTCGTTCTGGAAGTTTGCACAATTTTATTCCAGAATATTTCAAGAAGGTGGTGTCACTCTGGTGGTGTTGGGCAAAGTGTGTGGCCATTGGGTAACACGGGTCCTTGTTTTTTATCGCCCTCAAATGTTGTAGTATTCTCAACTTGAGTTTATTTACAGTGCTCCCAATGTAGTATTTGCCACAGGGGCATTGAAGCCTGTAGATCACACACTTGGAGTCACATGTGATATGGTCATAAATGGTTTCTTTTCTGCCATCTTCTAGTAAATAAGATTTGATGTTCACCCCATGTTCACAGGCCTTACATTTATGGCATTTCCAGAAGCCAGGTGTTGTAAGCCATCTCTGTTTTTTCTCCTCCCGCACTACTAAATGACTTTGTGTTAGTATGTCTCTCAAGGAGTAGGTTTTCCTGTATGTTATGCTGGGATGTTTCGTCAAACTCTCATTTAGGGTGTTATCCAGACGAAGAACTTGCCAATGTTTTTTGTAGGCTTTTCTCATTTGTGGGCTTTGATTATCATAATCAACTATTAGTCTGGTTGTCTCTCTGCTGTGATCATTTTCTTGTTCTTGGTTTCTTTTTAGTTTCTTATTTTTTGGGGACAAGAGTTCTTCTCTTTTCTTCAGGTGCATCCGGCTTTTTGCAGTGGTAATGACCTCCATTGGGTATCCTCTTTCAAGGAATCTAGAACCCATATTCTCTATTTCTGCATTCAAATCGTTTCCCTCGGAGCAGTTTCTTTTTGCCCTTAGCATCTGACCATAAGGGATGCTCCACTTCAGTCTTGTCGGGTGTCCACTGTTGGCATGTAAAATGCTATTGCATGCTGTTGGTTTTCTGTGGATTTTCGAGCAGAGTTTATTGTTCTTAACAAAAATTTCTACATCGAGGAATATTAGAGAATGAGAGTTGATTGTCGATGTAAACTTTAAGCTGAATCGATTATGGTTCAGAGATTCAGTAAAGGATTTCAATGAGTTCTCATCTCCGTCCCATATGACGAACAAGTCGTCTATGAAACGACACCAAAATTTAATTTTTGGCCCATCCGGGTTCTCCTCATCTCTCTTCAGCACCTCACTTTCCCATTGCCCCATCAGGATGTTCGCATACGTGGGCGCAAAAGATGTCCCCATTGCTGTCCCCTGCTTCTGGAGATACGTCTCCCCTAGGAACAGAAATGCATTATGGGTCAGGCAGTATTTGAGCATCTCCAGTAACATTTGAGAGTGTTCTAGGAAATTTACAGATCGTGTCATTAAGGATTCTTTGACAGCCTCGATACCATCCTCATGACGTATTGAGGTGTAAAGTGAAGTGACATCGATGGTCGCCATTCGATAAGTTGATTTCCATACAACTGTGGATATTCTCTGCAAAAAATCCATGGTATCTCTTAAAAAAGAAGGTAAGCTAGTCACATAGTTCATCAAAAATATATCTATAAATCTAGAGGTGGATTCCAAAAGGGACCCTATTGAACTCACAATGGGTCTCCCTGGTGGATGCTCTAGTGACTTGTGAATTTTTGGGAGGAAGTATATGGTTGCCATTATCGGGTTGTTGGTCTTGAGGTAACTATATTCATCAAAATCCAGTAGACCCCTATCCTTCCAGGTTAACAACATCGAGTGATATTCATTGGTCCACTCCTCCATTGGATTAATGGTCAATTTTTCATAATGTTCCTGGTTAAGAAGTTGTCGATTTGCCTCCTCAATGTAGTCCTTGACATTTTGGATTACGAGGTTGCCCCCCTTGTCAGAAGATTTTATAATTATGGACACATCATTCTTTAAATCCATCATTGCCTTTTGTTCTTTCATGGAGAGGTTATGTTTTTTAGTTTGTCCGTTTTTTCTGGTTTTGTTTGAGATTTTCATTATTTCCTCAACCATAAGCTCTTGAAACAAGTCGACTTTATTGCCATGTGGTAGTTGTGGGCAAAATTTAGAATTCCTTTTTAGACCGCTGTTTCCACTCATGTTGGTCGGTAGACCAATGCCTTCACAAAAGTTAATTTCCATTTCCGGTGTAATTGTATTATCCTCTTGGCTACAGGAGGGGTTTTCTTTGATCGATGTCAGGGTTATCATAGCAGTTAAATCCTTCTGTGTAACTGTTGATATTGTTTCTATTTGAGATGCACGGGCTTTTTTGATATTCCGATTTCTTTCAGCAAAGTGTTTCTTTAGTTTCACCTTTCTGCAGAATTTGTAGAGGTCAATGCGTGCGTTCGGTACGTTCATAGATTTTGTCGGGCAAAAGGAGAGACCTTTATTTGAAAGTTTTAAATGAGTGTCCGAAAGTTGTTTATTTGATAGATTTACCACTATGTTGGGTACGGACAATTGTTTTTTGACTTTTATTTTGGCTTTCCTTTGCTTCGCTTTGCTTTTACTTCTTTTGCCACCCCTTCTGGTTTTTGGTTTGTCGGGGGTTTCTTTGGTGGGCGTTGTTCCCTCCCCCAGGCATTGGATCTTCCTCTTCCTCTTTGTCGCGTTATCATGTGTGCCAACTTGATCTCCCCCTGAAAATCCAAGGGCGTTGTACTCTGTTCTCCCTCAACTGAGCTTACTTCGGAGCTGTCTACTTCTTCAGTTGGATCAGTGGATCTGTCCATGTTTTTATCCATGGCCACATGGCTCCTCAGAGTGTCATATTTCCTTGCGAAAGTGTAAATTCGGCCATTCATATAATCCAATCTGTCTCTCATGAACTTGTTGGCCTTCCTTTTTTCCACCTCCATCTCATGTTTAGCTATTTTCTTTTCCATGTTATCTAATGCTTCCTTAATCTCCTCAGATGCGGGGATATCTGCGAGTTCTGCTTCTATAGTTACTATCATGCTCCGTATTTTCTCAAGTTTTCTCTCCGCATGGATGATGAGGGTTCTCATAAGTTTATATGAGCATTCATTTGTATCCGTTTGCCATAGCTTTATAAGATCCGTATCCAGGTCATTCAGGGTCGGCATAATCAAAATCCTCAAACCTCGAGGAACTCTTTTAAATTCAATATATTTCTCTAGTGAGGTCTTCTCCCACCACTTATTTATTTCCTGAATACGTAGGTTCTGAAGTTCTTTAACAATATTAGCAAATGTTCTCTCCTTGTTTTTCTCTCCCCCATCCCTCTTAGCATCTGTGGTTGCTGTTAGTGCATTGTCGTCATTCAGAAGCTCGCTTGCACTCTGCTGGCGATTTCTTGTTTTATCAGCCATGTTATTATGTGTTTTTGTTTGTTTCTGCTGGGTTGGGTTATTATTTATTTCTTCTTCTTGATACACTGTTACTAATTTGTTTTGGTGTTTTATTTGCTCGTATTCAATTGGGGTAATCCACTCCTCTGATCCCAAAGGTTGTTGGACCCAATTACACGCTTTCTGTTGCTTCTTATGAGTCGCTTTATGCTCCCACGTTAAATCCAAAAATACTGCACTACCCCTTTAAGGATATTCTGGATTCGTCAATCTCTCCGATGACGCGATGTCTCAGTTTCCTTGCAGGGTGAGTTGTTAACGTTCTCCCTTCCGTTCGGGATTATGACCAGGCTGTACGCTTACAAAAAGCTGGTGAGTGATTTTCCTTGTGTGTTCAAAGATGCGTTCTGATATTTTTATTGTCACACATTCGCTACACTGCACCAGGGCTTCCCACGCCAGAGCTCGCTGAACCGGCGGGCGAATGCCTCTCACCCCACCCGAACGCAGCCTCCGCTGCGCTAGCAAGTTAGGTAATATGACAAACTCCACGACGGATCACTTACCCCAGCGCTGGTCGCCTCCGTACTGTCCCGTTAACGTCTCTCCCGCTCTGAATCTCTCCACAGCGGTTCTTCACGGGCTGCCTGGATCTGCAGTAGAGGCGTCAGCCGTTCAAACTCAAATTGCGATCAGCTGGATTCCGATCGAAGAACGGTCACGGCTGCTTCACCTCGTCTTGGAGTGCCTGTGTTGCGCGTTCCAGCTAACGCGTTCAATATAGCCACAGCTTTCTTCTTCCCACGTTTAAGTAGAGTAAAGACCACGGCACAGCAACAGATGAATTTCAGCGTTTTATTTACACACCAGTGCAAAGAATAACGTGCATCAAATGGACGGTCTACGCGTTTCGGCTCCTGCCTTCCACTGGACCATAGAGTCCCTGGGTCTAGACCTTACTTATATAGTGCAATTCGTGTAAGTACCCTCTACCATTTCCATGGTCATCTAGACCAACCCAACCCAGCAAGGTTTATATACATGGCCAGTACATGTTAAAAGGTATATACACAAATATGTACAATCAACGTAAAGTACATTAGTCAAAATCTATGACCATACATAATAAAGTATTATAGGGTTTCATGGTCTATTTTACATATCAATGCGCAAATTAATGTAAAAGTATATACATAATTATGTACAATCAACGTAAAGTACCTTAAACAAAATTCTATAACCATACACTCAAAATAAAGTATTATCAAGTTTCATGGTATATACATAATTATGTACAATCAACGTGAAGTACCAAAAATAAAATTCTATGACCATATACTCAGAATAAAGTACTATCAGGTTTCACGGTCTCTTATTACGTTTCAATGCGCAAGTGTAATGTGAAGTACCCCTATATATAGAACCGAAGATTTTTTATATAAATTAAAGTATATACAAAAAATCATTATCTACATTTCCATCCATCCCTATAAGAATATTAATTTTGAGGATTACTTAAGTTTAGGATGGTTATACCTTGTGGAGAAACAGTCAGTTTCTAAAGTTTTACGAGAAGAGAACTAAGGTCTTTAAACTTAGTAAGTTGTTGCATGATTCACAATAAAGTATCTACAATATATCCAAAGGAATTAATTCCAAAACAGTATAAGACGTCATTATCAAGGTACTACCTGACATATCGTATATAGTTTTATATACCATCTTGACCAACCTTCCTATGCGAACAATATATATATATATATATATATATATATATATATATATATATATATATTACCTACTGGCGGTCGCCAGTAGGCATATATAGTTAGGATTTTTTCTCTATGGGATTTTTGAAAATTCTACGTCTAATAACTTTGGCGTTTGTGGACGGAATTGGCTGAAATTTTCAGGAAAATGGCACATTTTGTTTCTGAGCAGCCCTTGAAAATTTGGGGGGGTTCGTCAAGGGGGGGCCAAGAAAAAAGGGGGGTCCCAAAACGTGTTTTTAACATTGAGTTTTCCATAGGGCGGTTGGCCTCACTTTTAGCCCGAACGGCTGAATGGATTTGCACGAAACTTGGCAAAATTGTAGGGACTGGTAGCCCGATGTGCCTTTTGTAGGTCTCAATATATGTGCTCCAGTGGATTTTGAGAAATTAACGTTTAAAAAAAGATATATATCTGTAACAGCGGACCTGGCAGCGTCCCAGGACGCGTACTTTTCGCGCAACGGAGCTTTGTGAAGCGAAGCTGATTGGTTCTCCGGCGTCTGTCAACATTCCAAAAAGTCCGTAGCGGCCGCCATCTTGTCTCTCGGTAGGATCGAGAGACAAGAGGAGGTCAAAACAAAGGGGGAAATAACTATAAGGGGGCATAGTAGATCCTCGCTGACCCCCTAGGTTTGATGTGGAGGTTTTAAAAGGGCCCCGCGGGGCAAAAAAAAAAAATAATAATAATAATCGAACGGCTGAATGGATTTGCACGAAACTTGGCAAAATATTAGGGACTGGTAGCCCGATGTGCCTTTGCTAGGTCTCAATATATGTGCTCCAGTGGATTTTGAGAAATTAACGTTCAAAAAAAGATATATATCTGTAACAGCGCTCCGCTTCGCGTAACGGAGGTTTGCGAAGCTGATTGGTCATTCTGTCACTGGGCTATAGTTGGGCTACATCTGGCTGATATTTGGGCTACATTTGTTTTTTTGTGTGTCTGGCGGCCATCTTTGGGCTACATTGGGCTACATTGGGCTTCATTGGGCTACATTGGGCTACATTTGGGCTCCAACATATATATAGGCCAATGTAGCCCAATATATATTTTTCAAAGTTAATTTTCGTAAAAACCACTGGAGCATATATCTTGAGACATAGCAAAGGCACATCGGGCTACCAGTCCCTACAATTTTGCCAAGTTTCGTGGAAATCCATTCAGCCGTTCGAGCTAAAAGTGAGTCCAACCGCCCTATGGAAATGAAGGAAATGAATGGGTAATTTGTAATTAGCAAATAGCTAATCGCAAACTAGGAATGGTAAAGAATCGCTATTTATTCCTTAAAGTTCGCTATTTAGGAAATGCAAAAAACTTTGATGATACATATGGCGGTTCATCTCTAACAAGATAAGAAGCATAGGGATACATTTATGATGACTGGCGCATCACCAGGGATGTGTTAGTCATTCTGTGCCGCTGTTCCGTCACCTATGGTGTGCTGCATTTACAATGCGGCGCATCATGGGGCAAAAACAGCACAGATGCGTGATGTATCTGTGCCGTAAAGGTGGCGCATTGCTGGAGTTGTATCGCAAGTGTGATGAAGCTCCAGCAAGGGTCGGGGGTGCCCCTGTCGCAGGGTTTCTGTTCTCACACAGAACTGTGGACAGAGGATTGGAACCTCGGCGAATTAGGGTGTCCCAAAACTCACGTTAGTAATCAAAAACTCCTTAGCAAGCTAGGTACAGTGTCACATTGGATATAACAAACTCTCAATGTTTAGACAATCCAGAATATGAACTTATAGTACCTCAGGATACGTGGAACTCATGAACAGTCGGTCGTTATATATTTCTTAGAAACCAGAACATGGAGTTAAGAAGAACACATGTGTATTTGAAATGTTTATTTACTAATGCCGTCTTCTCAGGCGTAGTATCTTAGATAATACAAGTACACATATTATCAGTAGCAAAATTACCAGCATAGTTACTAGTACATAAAAAGCGAATGGTGATAGTATGTTAACATGCTGTAAATGAATAAGAGTTAGCAACACTTATAAGCAGCCGCGGGCCGTGGAGGGAGTTACGGTGAGGCAGGGAGGGGGAGAAGCAGGGTGGAGAATACAAGTACACATATTATCAGTAGCAAAATTACCAGCATAGTTACTAGTACATAAAAAGCGAATGGTGACAGTATGTTAACATGCTGTAAATGATTAAGAGTTAGCAACACTTATAAGCAGCCGCGGGCCGTGGAGGGAGTTACGGTGGGGCAGGGAGGCGGGGAGGGGGAGGGGCAGGGTAGAGAGGGCTCCACCCTGCTTCTCCCCCTCCCCGCCTCCCTGCCTCACCGTAACTCCCTCCACGGCCCGCGGCTGCTTATATCTCACCCTCCCTAATACACATATTATATTATTTGCTAAGAAGGTCTCTTTGTGTTGGTTTAGGGCGTGCCCATACTTTAGTGTCTTAGATTTGAAGGAATCACATCAGCATACACCAGCTCTCTCTTCATGTGAACCGCATCAACTGTTGTGTATGTGTGTTCGGCAAAGCAATATAAAACCCGCCTCATGCCCAGAATTGGCAGAAGTTGCACTTATGTTATGAGTATGAAGTCGTGGAGATCAGACCTCATAACAATTCTGTATCGTGTTGTTCTTGAAACTTTAGCACTCGCTGTACAGATATAGTTTAACAAGCAAAGCAGATAGTAGAGCAATAACATATTATTCTCATGTAAACCACGATGAACTACTAGGTGGAAAGCTAAAGCAACAACTAAGTGTCGTGTGCAGAAGTTGCAAAAAAGGAAAAATGGCGTTTAAACCGGTAATGAGCCCATGCTAACTTAACACGGTGTAAAGATATCCAGGACCTAGATGACACCTCCCCATGATCCGGAAACGAACTGAATAAGATAATAGAAGTGCTATCTCATGAGAGCAGATTGCAAGTTTATATGTGGACGGTCCGCAAGGTAAAGCATTAAAAACTAGGAAAATTTAATGCTAAAGAAAAATAAAACAGCCAAGTACTTTATCGAGTCTTAAGCCAATAGGCAAGGTAAATAATAAAAACTTGACAAATAAGTCAATGAATTGTCAATGAAATGCTAGTACTCAGCATATCAAACATGAAAAAGGTCTATGACATAACTGTGTATGCAAAATAAGCTGCAACAGCCTCCAATAGGAAGTCACCGTCTTCATCCGAAAACAGTTCAGCCATCCAATTTAAAAGCGGAAAAGAACATACGTGCTCTCCCAGCACCGGATCCTCTATCACCATCAGAGGACAGCTCGGTGGGTTTTCAAGAAAGCTCTGTTCCAAGAAAGACTGTGCTGCCGCCAGTAAATTCCAGGGACCAAGTAGTCCATGCATCAATGCCACAGCCATAATCCTTTCGCCAGGACAAACCAACTCGTGAGTAATGATAGGAGTCATCAGCTGATTAAAGTCGACGTCAGGAGAAACCGGTCCGCAGAGACACAAATCAATGGCCCAATCGAAATCACAGGTCAGGCAGTGAAATACAGGCTGGACACAGGTGAAGTAGGAGAATCGAAAAGATAATCCATATGCCGTGCTTAATATCGCCAACGGCATTGTGCCATAATATTCTAGCATGCGATTGCGGAACAGTGTCAGCAGCTGCAGGGTGGGAGGTTGCATAGGAGGGACATCCATATTTAAAAATGTAAAAAAGCACAAGAGCGTCCGCTGGTAATGCAAGTAAAAATGCCAATCCACGAAGCAGAGTGGAGAAAATAGAATGAAAGGAAGCAGGGATGACTCCAAAGATTTTCTCAAATGAAGTCACGAGACCACTGGTAACAACTTTAAAAAAGTGCGCCAGGGCCTTTGTGGAGGATGCGTTAAAGATAGTCGGAACCATCTTGCTGAAATTGAAAGGCAAATCTGAATTGAAAAGGGTCTGCACCTCTGTACGGGTGTTCGCTATGTGAAGCACGAAAGTTTCACGGGCCGAACTCAAGGCCACCTCTCTCTGAGACAAAAGAGCTCTTATTCTTGCCATGCCGTTGAAATCTGTCCCAAGGTTGGTATTTGTGGCCAGATTGAAAACTCCCTATGTTCATGTGTGGGAGGAAATAGAACATTTCTGCAGCAAATAACCCGTTCACTTACTGTTACGATAAAAGGAATACTTTTAATTAACTCAGAACAATCTTCATTATTGAGCATCAAATAACTACCATTTTCCAACAACTTGAACGTGGGGATGATAGCAGGAACTGGCGTGCCTTGCAACACGCAAGCCATATTTGGTCGGTGTTTGTTGCATGAACCGTGTAACTGTATGTGCCTACACATTAGTGAATGATCTGGCGTCTCAGTGCATTCCTCTCCATTCAGATAAACTTCTTGATCATCTTTGAAACATCTGTATGTGTATGGAAGCGACCAGACCTCATGAAGAAAAGCACTACCTAAAGGTTCATAACGACCTATTGGTATATATTTCATACAATTTGAAAACTTATATAAAGCAAAAGGCAGCGTTATTAAACCGTGGATAAGGCACGTTGCCAAAAAACCCGCAATCCTCTGCTGATGATGTCACTGAGCATGTCATGAATGATGTAATATGTGACATCATCAGCAGTGGATTACGGGTAATAGTATCTCTAGTTTACTCCCCTATAGCTGTCTTTCTTTTAACATAAGTGTCTGTTTCCTTCCCTTATACTTACGGTTTTTGGTTCGCTTCCGGTTCGCGTACCGGCGAGCGAACTGGGAAGCGAACTAAGAGAAATAGAGGTTGGCACAGTTCCAAATATTGTACCAATTTTTTAATAACGGGGAGGTAGTTCTGAAAAGAACTTTTTTTTATTATTTTTCGGAACATTTTTTTACTTTTTTTGAATTTTTCTGAACAGTTTTATATTTTTTTGGGTTTTTCTTGGAGGGGGCAATGAAAACGATTCATTGTAAAGGGCTCAACAGGAGCAACAAAACAAAAAAAGAAGTATTTATTATTTTGGGCGTTTCGTACAAACTTGCATATGATAGTCAATAGCTCTGTTGATCAGAGTGATGCTTCTTTCTCCGTAGGAAATGAATCCATCGCAAAATACGCAGATGTGTTTTACTTCACCAAATTTCATTTGTATATTTGGCACCATCTCCCTGCCCTCTGGTCCCGTTACTTCCGGTACAACAGATCTTCTGGCCATAATAGGGAGATTATCTAGGTCGTTCCGAAACTGTGCAGCACTGTAGTTGTTAGGATGCCACCTAGTCATATGGCGATGCATTGTGTAGTTTCCGAAACTGTATTTTTTCTCGGTTCCTCTGGACAGTCTATCTTGACATATAAGGCAAGTTACGTATCTTGCATTTACTTTTTTCTGACCTTTGGGAATTTTAAAAAATTGCCAAATGAAGTTTTCTTTCCGGTGAGACGTCCTGGGCTGCTCAGGCAAAAACTGCCTCTCTTCGTGCTCGTCGTCCTGTTCCTCTTCTTCCTCTTCTTGTTGAATTATAACTTGAGCAGGTGGTCCACTCTTCCTTGGATGTGGTGGAGGTGGTGGGGAAGCACCAGCTGAAGCTACTAAAGAAGCCATTGCTCAGTGATCACAAAGGGTCTTTCTCTCACAATGATGAAAGTCAGAGTGAGGAAAGAAGGAGGGATTTTCATCATTTGGGAAAAACAAGAGTTCTCAACCAATCAAAAGTGTTCATTTTAGATTATATGACCTAGTCTTACATCATTAGGAAACCAAAAGTGAAATGATCCAATGAAAAGTGTTATTACCAAGTCACATGACTTGCTGTGTTTACGTTAAGCGCTTTGCAGGGCCTCCCGGTTTGCTTCCAGAAACCTGCGCTTTGCGACTCGCTTCGCGTACCAGTTCGCTAACGTAGCACGTCATATGACGTATCACGCGACAACGTGAAACGTCATGCGGACGGGAGGCGTCACGATGTTGTTTTCTAACGCGGCACTTGCGGTAAAGAAACGTTTACCGGCTCGCGGTCTATTTCGCGGCATCAAGGTCAGCTAACGGGAAGCTTCCCGATTCGCGAAGCGGGAACGAAGAAAAAAAAATATTTTAAAAAAAAATTATTCATAAACATATAAAATATATTTTTGGATTTAAAGAAGAATACATTTTACAGCTACAGATATTAGCTGTTAAAAAACCAATGAAATTCACAGAAAAAACCATAGGTTATAGACCATATATAGTTAGGAATTAGCATTTACAAAACCTTGAAAATTCACTGAAAAAACCATAGGTTATAGACCATATATACTTAGGAATTAGCATTTAGAAAACCTTATTTTACTCACACAAAACCATTGAAATTCCATATATAGTTAGTTGCACTAACTATATATCGCGCACCCGCAATCCACTGCTGATGATGTCACATATTACATCATTCATGACATGGTCAGTGACATCACTGATGACATCACTGATGACATCTCAAATGACATCACTGATGACATCATCTAGTGTCTGTGTGTTTTTGTAAAGTTTAAATACGTTTTACATATTGAAGAATGACTGGATGTATGGAAGACTGAGTGTGTGTGTGGCTGGCTGGGAGGTGTGTGACTCTGTGCATATCAATATGTACTTGTATCAGTGATTGTATAAGAGAGTAAGTATGTGTTAGTATATGTGTGAAAAGTATGGTGTTCTGTGTTTAACTATAGATGAGGAAATCGAAGTGTGATTGATTCTTCACAGGACTGACTAGGTGTATGAGTGCATATGATAGTGTTCTAATAATAACTGACTGTATGTATGAGTAATTG
This sequence comes from Lissotriton helveticus, assembly GCF_964261635.1. NCBI lineage: Eukaryota > Metazoa > Chordata > Amphibia > Caudata > Salamandridae > Lissotriton > Lissotriton helveticus. The sequence goes on along the minus strand of NC_136063.1, from coordinate 1,121,844,400 downwards.
TATGGGTGAATGAGTGAATGTGTGTGTAGACGTACGAATCAGTGAGTGCGTATGTAGTAACTGGTATTGGTGTGTCATGATGTCATCAGTGATGTCATTTGAGATGTCATCAGTGATGTCATTTCAGATGTCATTAGTGATGTCATCAGTGATGTCACTGAAGTATGGTGTTCTGTGTTTAACTGTATAGATGAAGAAATGGAAGTGTGATTGATTCTTTACAGGACTGACTTGGTGTGTGAGTAACTCCATGGATGAGTGGCAGTGTGTGACTGTCTGCATAGGTGTATGAGTGCATATGATAGTGTTGTAATAATGAGTGACTGTATGTATGAGTGATTGTATGGGTGAATGAGTGAATGTGTGTGTAGACGTAGGAATCCGTGAGTGCGTATGTAGTAACTGGTATTGGTGTGTCATGATGTCATCAGTGATGTCATTTGAGATGTCATCAGTGATGTCATTTGAGATGTCATCAGTGATGTCATCAGTGATGTCACTGACCATGTCATGAATGATGTAATATGTGACATCATCAGCAGTGGATTGCGGGTGCGCGATATATAGTTAGTGCAACTAACTATATATGGAATTTCAATGGTTTTGTGTGAGTAAAATAAGGTTTTCTAAATGCTAATTCCTAACTATATATGGTCTATAACCTATGGTTTTTTCAGTGAATTTTCAAGGTTTTGTAAATGCTAATTCCTAACTATATATGGTCTATAACCTATGGTTTTTTCTGTGAATATATAGTGACTCCCTCCGAAAGAAGAGAGCAGGAACCCAGGGGAAAGGTTGGAGGGACTTTATTGTTCAGATCTCTTGCTCCAGTGGCGGCGAATGCATTTCGGGCATCCCCTTCCTCAGCGCCCAGCACCGGACTCGTGTAGCACCATCGCAGTACTTCCTGCTGTCTTAAGGATGTTTCACACAGGTCCGCTCCTCCCCCATTGGCAATCATGCTCACCTGCTGCAGTCCATCTTCATTCTGGGACTACAACACCCAAAATGCTGTGTAGTAGCGGTGTGGGTAGGTGAAAATTGCGGGAGTGATGATGGTTCTCTGTGGCGGTACCACTGTAGGCTTAGCAGGATCGCTGTAACACACCGCTGAGTCTCTGGACAAACGGACCCTCCTCCAGTCCCCATGACCGCCACAGCCACCAGCGTCAGGATACAGTGTGCAGGGGCATAACACGGTCAGCAATTAGCCCAGGGGAGGTAACATACCTCGACTGCTCCCTTTCTCCTTCAGCTAGGGCGGGTGCCAGAAAATGTTCGTAGCCGAACGAAAAGAAGGGCCGTGAGGCGTTTCCAATTGTAATCTGGACCCAGGAACGTGGCAGGGGTATCCTGAACTGCGCTGCTGGCCAACGCAGAAATGTATGTAGAGTGACTCCCTCCGAAAGAAAAGAGCAGGAACCCAGGGGAAAGGTTGGAGGGACTTTATTGTTCAGATCTCTTGCTCCAGCGGCGGCGAATGCATTTCGGGCATCCCCTTCCTCAGCGCCCAGCACCGGACTCGTGTAGCACCGTCGCAGTACTTCCTGCTGCATTAAGGATGTTTCACACAGGCCCGCCCCCCCCAATTGGCAATCGTGCTCACCTGCTGCAGTCCATCTTCATTCTGGGACTACAACACCCACAATGCTGTGTAGTAGCGGTGTGGGTAGGTGTAAATTGTGGGAGTGATGATGGTTCTCTGTGGCGGTACCCCTGTAGGCTTAGCAGGCTCCATGTAACACACCGCTCAGTCTCTGGACAAACTGACCCTCCTCCATTCCCCATGACCGCCACAGCCACCAGCGTCACGATACAGTGTGCAGGGGCATAACGCGGTCAGCAATCAGCCCAGGGGAGGTAAGATACCTCGACTGCTCCCTTTCTCCTTCAGCAAGGGCGGGTACCAGAAAATGTTCGTAGCCGAACAAAAAGAAGGGCAGTGAGGCGTTTCCAGTTGTAATCTGGACCCAGGAACGTGGCGGGGGTATCCTGAACTGCGCTGCTGGCCAACGCAGAAATGTATGTAGAGTGACTCCCTCCGAATATATATCTATATCCAGGATCCCAAAGAACAACCACAGCGGGCCAAGCAAGGACACAAACTCCAGTTGAAGATATAATTAATTGCTTTATTGCTTTAGCACGTCAGGATGACGCATTTAGACTACAAGCATGTAGTCTTGATCACATAAATATATATATATATATATATATATATATATATATATATATATATTTTTTTTTTTTTTTATTCAATAGTTCGTAAAGACAATTGGAAAAATTGTACAATTTCAATACATAGATCGAATTCTATTCCGGAATATTTTCCGCCTTTTCATAGTTCAAGCACCTTTACTATTTCCTGCTCAGCCTGAGATGGTAGAAAAAAGTATTTCCCCTCCATCCCCAGAAAACGTGGGGTGGAGCAGGGCACTTATTCCATTCATAGCTGGCACTCACAGTATGTGTGCCAGACCTTACCACAGAGGTGTGGCGTGGGTTGGAGGGCTGTGGGAAATTTTTTAAAACAAAGTATTGCACCCCCTAACCAGTAGACCGTTAGCTCAGTAAGTGCAAACGGTCAACAGGTTAGGTGGCAAAATACTTTATTTTAAAATCTTGCAACCCCTAAGAATTTTGCGCCCAGGGCAACCATCCCTGCAGACCCCCCGCACTGCGCCACTGCCTTACAAACAGACCCCCATGCCTCTCAGCTGAGAATCTTCATGTTCCTACCCACAGAGCCGAACTTACGACCGCACAAAAAGATAATGCTTGCAGTTCATTTCACGCTTTATGTGCATTTTAAAAATCCACAGATACTTTTTCAGTGAGCTTGAATGAGATTTGTGTGCGCCTAGGATCAGCTAAGGTCCCCAACACCTTTTGGAATCAGGCCCTTGGACCCTAAACCACTTTTCTCTTCTTGTGTGATCAACAAAATCATATTCTACACTGACTGGGGCACAGGGATGCACTTGAACTCTCTGGGGTTTTCTGCATCTCAAACCACAATTATGGTTGGTTAAACGCACAAATTATTTATAGCACAGATCCATGGCGGCTCTGAACTCCTCCTTGATAAATAATGGAACATCTTATGAGTGGCAGCCTCGGTGCCACGTTAGCCAAATGGCTAATGTTTTATACTTTCCCCACAGGTGCAGCAGGCTCCTGGGAAGAGAACAGATTGTGCTGCTCTGTTGGGAGCTTCCCGCCTTCCCGTTCAGAACAACAAAGTCTCCAGAAGTGAAAGCGTAAACGGGGCAGCCATTATGAAACAGACGCTTTTTGTATCCCGAATAAGAAGCTAACATGGATACTGATCATTTAAATGGCCCTTTGCACAAAAAATGAGGCTAAAATGTATTATTTGAAAATAACCAAAGACACACATCAGAATAAAAAAATCACAGATGGTTTTGTTTAATTTTAAAACTCCATTCCCAAAGGAGGTAGGAAGGAGGCAAGCATTTGTCAGTTACATGGGGATATGTGTCTTTAAAACTGTTTGTGGACCGATGTTTACAATCATCTGCATCCCAATGCGTACCATTGAAATTAGTAGTGACAGATTTTTTTTACACAACCATATGCCATGAGACTTGGCAAGCACAGATGAAGGCAGCAAATGCAGTAATAGATTTTGAAACAAACAGTGTCTGCTGCAGAAATAAAGCTCCATAGAAATACTGACTTTCTATATGTTTTGTTTGTGAGGTAAAATACAAATATGTGGGCCCCACAGGAGTTAAGAGCTCATGAAAGGCTGAACAGGGCCAACATTTTGTGAGTGGCAGGGCAACCCCCGGACAGGAGGCGTTCACTAGATCCACCTTCTTCCACTGCATAGGGAGAAACGAGGAGATAGGATTAAGGCCCAGTAGAATTTTTAAAATGGAATCGTTTAAGAATTTAAGTACCCACCGTCAACCAAATGTTAAATGCTATTACCTAGGGTCAAAAGGATGACCTGGCATTTGACACGCCAAGAGTGAGCAAAAGGAAGGGATAAGGCAATGCAGGCTCAAGTCATGGATGTATCCTGCAGTCACCTTGCAAGGTGCGTTTCCTTCCAGTAACCTGGATCTTGTTCACTTCATCAGGGATCTGTTACTCTTCAAGCTCTGAGCATACACTCTCTTCTTTTTGTAGAAAAGTTCAACCAATATTGTTTCCCAAATAGCCTAATGCTGCTCCGGGCATTGGGAAACACAAACTACCAGTTCCTGTGCTGGGGCTGCAGAGCTTCTTTAGAAATCTAGATTAATACAACATTAGTTACTCGAAAAGCCCAGTCTCTAAAACTGGCAGCACTGGTGGGAGGTCATCCCACGCTGTGATGCGATGGTTCAAAATGCATAACACCAGCTAACTAAAGAAGAACAAATCTCCCTAGCCTTCTTCCATAAAGGAAGAATGGGAAAAGCACCAACTGGTCACAGGAATTGTGATTTCCTGGGAGGCAGAGTAGACTATCAGTGGGGCCTCTGACTTAGACATTTCTTAGCAAATTATAAAGAGAAGACCACAAATGAAGAATTGTTTTCAAATGGACTGCATATAAACTCGATACACAAAGCAAGAGTCAACTTATCCCCTGTAAGACCTGCCAAGCACCAGAAGCAGCGTTTGTTAGCTTCGGGTTCAGACGAGACTCTGGGATGACTGGATAGCCCAGCCAGAGGTCTGGTGGGGGTAAAGCTGCTGATGCACGCACGCAACCTGGGCTTCATCCTGGACCCCTCCCTCTCGATGACCAGACAAGTCAACGCCGTCTCCTCATCGTGATTCAACACCCTGCGTATGCTTCGCAAGATCTTCCGCTGGATCCCGACCAAGACCAGGAAGACTGTCACCCAGGCACTCGTCACCAGCCGACTGGACTACGGAAACGCCCTCTACGCCGGAACCACAGCCAAGCTACAGAAAAGACTCCAGCGCATCCAGAACGCCTCCGCCCGACTCATCCTGGATGTCCCCCGACGCAGCCACATCTCCAGCCACCTGAGGAACCTGCACTGGCTCCCCGTCGACAAGAGGATCACGTTCCGGCTCCTCACCCACGCACACAAGTCTCTCCACGACCTGGGCCCCAAGTACCTCAACGACCGCCTTACCTTCTACACGCCCACCCGCCAGCTACGGTCCACCAGCCTCGCCCTCGCAGCCATACCACGCATCCGAAGAGCCACTGCCGGAGGAAGATCCTTCTCTTACCTGGCTGCCAAGACTTGGAACTCCCTCCCCATCCACCTTCGGCTGACCCAGGGCCATCTCGCCTTCAGGAAACAACTCAAGACCTGGCTATTCGAGCAGTAGCATACCCCTCCCCCCAAGCGCCTTGAGACCCTCCCGGGTGAGTAGTGCGCTATACAAATGGCATGATTGATTGATTGATTGATGGGTTGCTGAGGCACAGCTCCAAGAGATCTAAGTCACCATTCGCACTTACTCAGTTTGGTATCCAAAAACGAATTCGGTGTTTTTTTCTAGACTGAAAATATATTAGCACATCTCCTAGTTACCTAGCAGAGAAAATCTGCTAACAGGAAGAAGCATTAACAAAGCCAGAAGGTCCTAAATGTAGGTTTACAGTGAAAGGAAATTATTGTGGAGGCTGAAAGAGGCATTCCATAAGGATCAATACCCAATCACACCAGGCAGGTAAACTATCAGCAGTGCTCAAACAACATCACACTAGAAGTCAAGACATCTTCATACTAGAAACAAGAAAAGCAAGAAACCAGAATGAAAGGCAGACATTGTCAGTCTATGGAACCAAGATCTGGTACAACAGCACCTTCAACATCAAACACCTCTACAATTCAGAAAGAAACAACGCATCTCTGCACAGAACATGATCCCCTCACCCGATAGGTACCCACTTTCTGTCTGCTTAAATGTAATAGTATAAAACTAGACGATGAGCTCTCAACAGTTTAAGTACTTTGTTCATAGGTTCTGGTTATACAAGTACCTCTTCAGAAACACACGTTAATACAAGACTTGAATAGTAGTTCTTCTGTGTTCCATCATTACTGAGAGAGTAGCAGCTCTGCTTTTTAAATTCTAGCTTTGCTCCATGAGGTGGTACTGAAGAATGATCACATTCTCCATTCCTTTTAATGGATACATACCCTAAAGCCCTCCTTCTCATCGCTGGTCCTAAATAATATATCTCTTTTTGTCTATGTTCCTATCTCTAGCTAGATTTATTTAACTTTCTTTGAGTCTCAATACACCTAGACCTTCCTTTGTTCGTACAACCTATGTCTGTTTAAACATCCCTCAATGTCCTTATATGCCTGTGGTGATCCTAAGCCCTTTTTATGTGTGATTGTCCGTGCCCATCTCTGTGTTTATGTTACTATCTTCTGATTCCCAATTCTTCATCCATCCCTTGGTCTTTCTCTATACCTAGGTACAAGTCGGTCTCTAGCTCTCAATGGAAAAGGATTTATTTATGCTTCCTGAGTTTGTATTTTTTCTAATGATTTCTACTCATTTTGCAGTCTGTGTTGGAAGCCGGTAAAGACGAGCCCCTAGGAAAATTCGGCTTACCTGTATTGCTGAACTGTTTAAAACAGAAAGTGAATGACCACGTCTGCCTCCACGTGACAGACTCTTTCTAGGCACCTATGTTCATTTACGGTCTCTTTTGACCCCAGTCTCTAGCTCAGTCATGTGTGCTCAGTCAATGTTCCTGCTGGCTATGTTCTGATACCCAAATCTTCCTGTCACACGCTCCTTTTCCTGCAAGCTCGCTTTGGTCCTATATTTCTGTGCTATGCACCTGTACTTTGACTAGTCTGAAATGTACTGGTTTGCTTTGGTGTGTCTCATTACCAAAATTATATTTGACAGCTCTACCACAATCCCACTGGCATGAACTTATGATTTCAAAGTGTATACCTAACTGCTTGCCCAGGCTCACTACACATTCCTCTGAACTTCAACGAAAAATAAGAGCCAAGCCACAGACACTGAAGCACGTTCAATAACCTGCATAATAGGACAATATTTCTGTGATCTGGGTCAGAGCGCAGAAGATGTTCTATGCCATAAATGAGATGTGTGGGTAGCTTTGGCTATAGAGCACACCTCACTCTGCCCTGCGGAAAGCTTAATTCTATATTTCAATAAGTTGTTTCTTGTATTGTGCTTACTGCAGCAATATTACCATTATATTGATCTATATATTCTATGTATTCAATTCCAGTACTGTTCAACTCTCTGTTTTTGAGGTTGTTGTCTCTCTCGCCACAAGTACAAAATCAGTAGTCCATGTATAGATGTGTACTTAACTCAAGCCCTTTAATCAATCAAGTAATATTTGTATAGTGCCGCTATACGAAGTAAAACCACCTTACCTACTTAGCTCTGTATGATGTTCCTTCTATCATCAGTAACTAGAATGTAGGCTGCTCAGGTTTCTGTATGATAAAAGTCTTGTATATACCCACGTTAAACACACGCCCTCTAGTTAGGAATCCATGACGCACTGGAAATAGTTAAGGCACCCAAAAAGCTCTATGCAAATGCTATTTGAGCAGCTTAATTTAGTGCTCTCTACATTAATGCATTAAATTATGCATTCATCTACTAAAATATTAATCTGTGTGTAACGTATTAATCAGAGTGTTAGCAAGTGGCTATATTTCCTTGTAGCATACATCACTTTTATATAATCAATTTATGAATAAAGTATTGCTTATGATAACTGTATTCACTTGACTGCCATTTTCTGTCTTAACTTTAGCATGAATGTGGCAAGCCTGCAAGTTGACCAGATGTTAAGGTCTTTCTCCTACCCAGAAGGAAATGGTCTCCTAGATTGTTATGTTTTCTTTCAATCTTAGGTGTTCTATCTGCTTCGATTGTAAGAACAGGCTTTTGTTTACAATGAAAACTGATTGAATGGGGAAAAGTAATTGAAGCTTGGCCGTGGACATGCAGTGCATAGGGATGAGAGAGCGCCTCTTGTACCAGGCAGACCTGACCACTGCTACTATCAAGGCCGTGCAACTGTGTGTTTCTTTGTTTGCTGAAGGTAATGTGGGAGGTTTACAAGTTGGCAGGATACTCTGTACCCAGATTGGTCCAACCAGAGGGAGAAGCTTCCAGAACTTTCAACCATGTATTGTGTCTCTTGGTATAGTTTAGTGAACCCTGAACTGACTTCACTGAGAAAAGACCTTTCCAGAACTCTGCTGATTTCCCCTACTTGTGGTGTTGCGCTTTATGCATGAACACCCACACCTGTTTCCCTTGAACCGTAACTCGGTTCAACAGATGCCGGCACCTTCCTCCTAGAATTTCCACTTGCCATTTTCAATGCTATATTTAGGATTATGGAAGTCCTTTATGAAACCAATCCATGTCCTATTTTGTGCTTTGTACCTCGTTATATTTTGCGAATATACAAATTTAGATTCCATGATTATATTGATGTATATATATATGCTTACTTGACACATTGATTGACTGATTGAATAACTTGCAACTTAGACTAAATTGTCAGAAAACCTTCATGGTTTGGACACAATCCTCTGTTGCTTTTGCGGAACCAAATGGTTTTCATTGTATGGAAATTGTGTGTTGACACTAGTTCCTTTGATGCATTTTCTGTTGACAATTGAAGGTCCATATGACCAGTGGTGCAACCCAATAAAGTATTGCACTAGAGTACTGAGGTATAAGTAAGTGCACCAAATCACCCTCACATTTATCCACGTATTTTACAAAGCACTTGCAAACAATTAAGTTGTATAGTGTGCTGTACAACCCAAATAAACCAACTGTTACGTACCACCAGTTAATGTGTACAGCATTTTTGTTAGAAAGTAAACACATTTATCAATAAACCAGAACACTCGCTGAGCGGTCTTACAGCAATGTATTTAGTTGGAGGAGTTACCTTTGTATTCAACCTTCAGCAACAAATACATTAACATTTAAAACAGAATAGAGGCCATCATTTTTGTGAAAGCTTGGACAAAAACACTGCAGCCTAGTTACCATGTTGAGATGACACAATTAAAACAAGTGACGAAAAGTAAGGCCTTGTCTAGCTGGATACTGCATGTAGTGGGGACCACTGACGTCTATTTTTCCTACATTATATTTTTTTATCAATGACATTACACATTTCAATTTGCAGTTGCAATAACGACATTTTTGTATCAGGGTTATCACCAAGCAAGTTATTTTTCAAGGTGGATTCAGAATTTTAGAAAGTCTCAATGACTTTAAAGTTTGCCTTGGATAAAATATTTAACTTGCATATTCTACTACAGAATCTTGCTTATTAGGAAGTGGTTCTTCTAGTATCCCTAAGGGGTCAACACAGAATAAGCCACAATGGCTTCCAAGAGCCAAGGTTAAGAACAAAGCTGGCAGGACCACAATAAGAGAGGTGAACCTTTTCAGCAATGTGCATGCCACTGTTCAACAGACACCATTACCTTTATAAACAAACAACTTCTAGTTTTGAAAGCACGAGTGCCAAAAGCACTTCAATGAAGGACTTGCTGTTGGGTCCGTAGAATGGAAGTAGTGGATCTACAAATCTCAGAATGAAAAGTGATTTTAGCTTTAAAAATACTGGCTACACATACGTTTGAGGACATAGTTGTACAGAGGCATAGCTTAGTCCATGATATTAGGCAGGGGGATATCACATTTTCCTACTAAAATACAGTGTGCCCCAGGGTGGAGGGTTGAGATGACCAAGATCTGGAATGGACTATTACTATGAGGAAAAGGGTCAATACTGATATCCATTAGGTGGGCCTCTTTCTAAGGGCCGAATTAAGAGTTTGGGGGTCCACCTCTGTGGTAGCTTTATTTCCCCTCTGTGGTAGCTGTATTTACCACCACCGAGTAAGCGGTCCACCTGCCATATTATAATGTTTTCAGAATGAAAGACCGCCGAAACACCATTGCAAGCCATTCGCCGACCTTCTTGGCGTCAGTTGAGAAAAAGTAGCTGCCATAGAGCGGTACAGAGAAGTTTCTCTGCTGCCCAAATTAAGACTTGGCTTTCTGAAGAGCTGTTTGTAGCGGTGGGACCGCCTGCTTTGAGTCATCAGAAATTAAGGATTTGGGGTCCCCCTTCACAGCAGCATCTTAACCCTAAAGAAAATGACCCTTTTGGCACTGGACACCAGGTAAGTCGGTTTTGTAGTAGTTATCCATTGACAGGACTGGATACATATGGTCCAGATTCCAGCAATGGGTTGAAGGTATTTTTTCGTGTGTCATGCATATGTGTACATTCAACACTTGTGCAGTCAGAATATACACACATGCATCGACAATATGAAAAAACATTCACAGCCGTCAGAAAGACTACAGTGGGTCCATCAGAGACATCATAATATGGTGGGTGGGAGACTGCCAGGGCCGGACTAGCTATACCGGGCATCGGGTGTTTACCCAGGAGGCTGGAAGGGTCAGGCCGTTTCTGAGACGGTGAGGGCCGGTTTTGTTATTGGGGGCCAATTTTGAAGCACACTGGCAGAACCCCCCACCTCTCTGGGCTGACAAAATTGCCAGGGCTGCTTTGTGTTCCCAGTCTGGCCCTGGAGAATACCTCCTTCTGGCCGCAGCACCGGTACGGCGATCAGGCCACCATAATCATAATCCGACCCGAAGTTTCTGATAAAAAAATGTAACCGGTTAAAACCTCTTAGTCAAACAAGCTGAGAAAAACCAATAAAGACATAGGCGGCCCGATTTACCAGGGCCCTAAGACCCAACTCTCAAGCCAATAATGCATTTATTTAGGGTGTGTCACCACCCAATCGACCCCTCGAAACTGCAGCCCTATGGTTGTCTTGGAATTATATACCTCTGTAAACAATAATGCTGGCATTATTCTAATTTAAAAAAAAGAAAAATTGAGGACTGGTTGCCAACTTTGACCTTGGTGTTAAAATGTAATTGGAACTGGATAATAATGCTACTTGCCGTATACATTTCCTAGACAGGAAGTACAGCTCACATAGCTTTTCCCATGCTATAAAATGTAGACAACCCGACTGCATAAATTGGCTCTGTCTCGCACTTTATTTAAGGGTGCCAAAACTAATCCGCACATTCTGCGCAAAAAATGGGAAAGTGTTCTGAATGTATTTTTAACTAAAATGATAGCATGTACTGTGTTCACACCTTACATGTTACACGCCTCAGTATCAATAGAAGTCAATGAGGAGAAATACATGCTCCAGACTATTTTTTTTTAATCTTCCGCTTTCCTCTTTTAAAATATTGGATTGTATGACACCGGCGTTAGATCATGATTCTGTGGGGAAATGAGTAAGCAAATGAGAAAACGCTACAGATTAAAAAACTGACTGATCTAGAAATCATGTATTTCTAGAAGTTTCTAAAAGTTTCAGCTTCCCTGGCTAGGGACATAAACCAAAGTTCAATTGAAGAGTTCTACTTTTTTTAGGGGTTAAATAATGAGCAGATAAATTAATAATCGGTGTGTTCAAGCAAAGCCAGTGAGTGCGAGGGGTGAATTTTAGGGATAGGTCATGTGTTGATGGGTCCAAGGAATCCGAAATCATTAATTGTTTGTGGGTGAACTGCACTCGTCCCCATTTTTCCACTTTTGCCCACCACCCTACTGGTGGGGTTTTGCTGAGACTTGGACCGCTCTCTTGACATTTACATTTACATATCAGCCCCCCTTGGTTCTTAGTAAATACAACTCCATCTCCCAGTTGTCTGGAAAAGGTGCCGACACCCAGGCAGAAACGCACTTTATAACAAGCATTGGCATAGCCAATAGGTCTCGCTTTTGGGACCTTATAAGCATTTAGTTATACAGTGCAATATCCTTGCTGCAACAACAGTAACTGTTGTATGGCTAAACACTTATAAAGTCCCAAAGGTGAGACCTATTGGCTATGCCAATGCTTGTTCACTCTTATTTATTTACGTGACGTGGGCTCTGCCGCTGCTACACGTGTAGGCTCGTGATAGAACCTATGGTGCCAATATCTGCGAATGCACCCTTCCGGCTAGCCCGTATGGAAAGTACAAGGCCCGCAGAGCTGGCCCACACTGCGCAGCACGCCACTACACAAATCCATATCAGGAGTCGTGAGGAGCGCCTAGAAGTCACGGACCATTTCAGTGTCACTCTATATAAGGCAGCGTGCATTTGTATGGCGCAGAAAGGATGCCATGATTTTAGGTACAAGAAAAGAAAATGTCTCCCTTTCCACTGGCTGGATGTTAAGATGCAGGCATAAGTAGCGTCCAGAGTGCCTCTGCGGTCCCCCAGCCCTGGTGCCACAGCAGCGGCTGCATAATTGATAGCTAGGTCTCTGACTAAGTTGGCGAAGAGACATTGCATGCCCAGTGAAATAACTCAAGTCACTATAGGAGTATTTTAAACTTTCTTGTGGCTCACACTAATACAGGACACCAAGTGGTACTCATTCCACCACATTTGGAAGAATGGAAGACTGAGGCAGACCAGCCAGAATTCAAACACATAATTTGCAGGCCCATGCGGCGGATGCCCAAACCCACTGTGCAATCTTACCAGGTTGTTTGAGTGGCGATATCCCATACTCCCTCGTACAAGCTTTTATAAACTTGGTACTCCTGGGCAGAACGGCTGCAATGTTAATACCTGGCTGATAAAGCGAGCTTGACTTTTTGGAAACGTGCTACAGACCTCCCCTGATGATACCAATGTGGCCTTGGTGCAATTTCATATTAGAACCTCCAGAAAGTATGGATCTAGAGCCCATAAGGCCGGTCTTATGAACTTAGGGGCTGTGCCTGAAAGACGCGGGAAACTTATTCCATCTACAATTATCTAGAACATTCCACGAGCTGCCAAGTCACACCAGTTACTTTTGAAAAGTTCCCCCTCTGGCTTGTAAAGGTGCCCACGAGCACAGTTGGATAGGTTGTTGGTGAATGCCAGTTATGGCTGGGCAACAGAGAGTCAATAGGCTACAGACGCAGTTTAGGTATGCTCTGCTCCCATGTTGCCCATTGGACCAGGAAATATTTGTATTGAGGATTTGGGCCGGGGTCATAAATCCTGTATATAATAAGCAAGGTGTCACCAAGCAGCAGCTGCCCTTACAGCACAATGACCACGTGACGCTACAGCACCATTATTGCCAGTTATCAAAGGAGGGCATCATATCTTTCGCCAGATGCCACTTCTGTCTATCATCAAATGGCGGATTGGTTTGCCACCAAACTGATAGCATTTCCAGTGCTACGACTGGAACAGGGTAGGTCACTGACTCTGCACCAGGCCTACACTCCTTTACCTTGCTTTTTGTGGTAGCAGGGGAATAACAGGCCCGTGTGGCACAGGGGGTCCCCCCAACCCACCAGGCCCCCTATTCAGTTCAAAGCCTATAAAAAATGTATGTTGGAGACTCAGGATCCCTTATTACATTCTGCATGTTGCATAATTTTACATTGCCAGTGAGTGGAAGCCAAACATATGGCTGACTCGGCCACAGCCCTTCTAGCCTGTCATAGGAACTGGCTATAAAATAATCTCACACTATTACTTCAGAGTGTATTAGTTCAGTGTGTGGTATCAGCAACCGCTTTCTTCCCAGACTCATTTCTTCTCATTGTATCCACCTTTAAAATAGGGTGTAATACCTAAAGACCATTATTCAACCAAACACAGAAAGCATGGGTAAAAATGGTGGCAGGTTCACGAACAGGAATGTTTGCGTTAATGCCCACCCCCTCAGTTGACTGTACTGCCAGATGTGGGTACACAAAAGAAGAAAGCCAGATGCATTCTGGGAAGAATTTGTTACTCTAATGCAATTATTATCTATAGGTTTAAAAGAACACCAACTTTGCAGAACCTTGCCACATTATTTAGGTGACGATTCCAAAGTGAACACAGAAAAATTAAATGTTACCAACTCGGTCAAAACTCGTAATCTTGCTGCCCGTCAGCTCACAAGTCGTCTCCATTAATAAAGGAGAAATAAAAACAAAACATGTTTCCAGTACTTTTCTACAATCACACCCCAGATGCGGAACTGTTTTTCTTGAAATAGTATTTAAAGTAAATGTAAGTATGTTTACTCCAATGAAAATCAAGAAGGCTACATTATGTGTCTCAATGTCAGATATTCACAACTGTTTTATAGTGCTTCGAAGTTGCAAAGCTGTGGGATATTCGCTATGTAATCATACCATTGTTAGCACTAAAAGAAGGCGTGTATCGAAAGATCAATTACAAAATAATACTTACAATTCAACATCTTGGGCATGAGGACTGTGAATATTGAGTTTTGGAGGAGAGGAAGGGAACCCCTAGAAACTGAAATCGCGGGGACGCGTTCTGTTGTATGGGAGGAGCAGAGCGAGGAAAGGCAGATGGCGCAGCAAAAGTGAAAGTAATCGTGGCTATAAGGGTGCCCGCGAGATGGCGCGCGTGCTCGTAAGCGCGCGCCCGCGCGCGTAACCACAAGCTCTAGGTCACCACCAAATGTGTGGTAGCATTTTCTGAAGCCCTACTAAAAGTCTCGCCACAGCAGCGCATGCGCTTGCTCAGGCGAGACCTAAACATGATGCACAAAAATGGATCAAAACAGGCATCTCTAAGAAAACCATGGGTTTGGAAGTAGATTCCCCTTCCAAAGTTAGAGAATGCCAACGTCCTTTTAAATATAAATAATCATATTTCAATAATACAGATGTTCCTAGATCACATGATAGCGTAAATGTTGTTACTCCGAGACCCTCAAACAATAGGCATCATCAATTGCCAACTCCAAGGCACTCGTTTTGTTAACTTCCCAAGGATGCATGCAGAGTTCTTGCAGGATCCGATCTTGTGACCTTCAGGTTACAAACACACCCAGCAGTTGGTGCACATCTGGCCACGCTATCTCAACATTTAACAACAATTGTGCTCCAATTACATTTATTCTGTAAGAGAAGAAACGTGCATTCTGGTCAATAATCGATGCTAGCAAGCAATTAAGAAATCACACTCAATGTACTTCACATATGCCAACTTATGTAGCTAAATCATTTCATATTTGAGTAACAGTGAGTAAACGCCGGACTACAAACAAATCTAGGATACACAATCAGATGTAACGAGGTCAACCTCTGAAGTTCTCAGCATTGTGGTTGATGCACTTGGGGTGAGAAGAAATATGTTCATATTCTGTAACCCTGCAGATTCGATCAGTCAGAGTATTTGAAAACACTTTTCCTACCTCTACAAATTCATCCTTTTTTTTAGGTCTCTCCTATGCAGCGGGCATGCGCTGCATAGGAGAAAGACCTTAAGCCATCGTGCACGCGTTCCGTTGAATTCAATGGCAACGCGTGCACGTGTGGTGATTCCTTTGCGGGAGCGAGCTTTGGCACCATGTTTGTAATTACCTAGCAGACATATGGTGCCCCTGCTTGTTCCCACAAGGGAAACATGCCCAGGCCCCTCCTGTCTTTTCTCCCCCTGCTGCCTCCTTCTTTAGAGCGACTCACGCGCAGCATGAATGTTTGAAATTCTATTTTGTGAGCCGTGTTCTAGCTGATCAGTCATTTCATTGTAGGTTTTCAGTACCTCAGAATATATCAGCAATATATGGGTGACTTTTGTGTGTTTTGATTAATTTGTTTGCAACCAGTTAAAATGCAGGGTAGAAGAGTGTTATAATGCCCGCAGATTTGGTTAAGGGCACACAGAGGAATTTGCTTCAACCGTTCCCTGTACAACAGGGTCAGGTGAGGACCATGTCTTGATGCAATCAAATGTCTGGCAGAAAAAAAAATGAAACAGCCACTCGCGGGATGCTACAACTGCATTCCACGTGTGTGCTCCCTGCCGGCTCCCTGTGTCGGACGCACACCGTGCTTTATCTTTTAATACAGCGCCTCCTTTAAAAAATATATATATTATATTTAACCTAGAACGCATACTACGCTTTTTCTGTGCTTGGCGATCAAATAAGGGCCGATGAAGCGACAGGCCGGGAAATGGGCCTCGTAGGCGTGATCTGCTTAGTAGAGTGCAGGCAAGGTGAGCGGCACAGCATGCAGAGCGCACTGCCTTGTAGGAGCTGAGGGGGCCTAGGCAGACTTGGGGAGACAGACCGCTCCCCTCTGCACGGCAGGCCTACTTGGTAATTCTACTGGCTGTGGGGACAAAGAGTGCTCCTGCACGGGTTGACTCCGTTGACACTGGATCCTCCCTGCATGAACTGGAGAGCTGGGCGCGCTTCCCGGGGGAGGCCATTGACAAACTTTTAGCGAGCTGGGAGGCTGGTTCTGGCTGTGGCCTGAGACCTCGACAGGGACGAGCGCAAAATCATTTTGAAGGCGCTACCCAGATGACCTGTTGCTCAAGAGGGCTGGAGACCGTGTTCCTATAATTGTTCTCCTGACCTAGTGATTGGCAGCAGTTTGCCCGGAGCTGCATAACGTCTGAAGGCCCTGGTCTTTCTCTTCCTCTGTGTCAAAGTCTTATGTGGCAGGAAATAAGTGCCTGTGGTCCCTAAATAGGAGTGTCAGTGGGCCCCACCTGCAACCTCCAACTCAAGTCAAGCACCGCCAGTAACCCGTGACTGCCCTGGTGCCTTAGGAAACTGGTCGTCACAGTGTCAGTGGCAGGTATGGTGGTGGCAGACATGCAGTACACAGTGCTTGATACATGGTTATATATGTACACTCTGCACGTTTACTTCTTTGCTTTAATGCAATAGACGGTCGTGTGATTCAGAAATACACATGCAGTCCTATATGATCATTCCTGCATGCGGAGTCTTAGGGGTTTGAAAAATGTGGAGCCCAGTGCCTATATTTTAATAACACCTTTTGTTTTTTGCCTTTTAGTATTCCCTGTGCCAAGATGCCTCAGGGTAAAAACATCCAAAAAGATACATAAATAAAATTAAATGCATGCTAAGTGTGAATTGTGCAGGTTTGAGTCCGAATTTCTGCCTCAGCCTTTGACGACATTGTGTGATAAGGTCTCGTGGACAACATGTACTTAAATTGGCAGCACTTAAAAGCAGGCCAAAATTCTGATATAAACTGCTATATAAATAAACAGAAACGTATGTCTACAAAGCTGACATGGGCAGCGACCGTTTCAAACAGCAGCACTGTCAGAAATGTGTTTTCATACCTTCTGGGTCAATACTTAGCCCAAACAAAAAATGCCACGCACATTAGTTTGCAGGTTCCCCCTGAGCGGCAGCTGTGCTACTTTATTTCAGACAGCTGGAGCCGCAGGCTTCAGATACGATTAATACTTGAACATCTGACCAATACCTTGAGAGGGGTACTGAGGAGAGTACGGCAATGTTCATCCTAGCGCAAAAGACGTTAATAAAGAAATACAACAATATAAACAAAAGCAACAAAAAAACCTCAGGGTAAATAATTATAATTAGATTAAAAAAACGGCAGAACGGAAGTACATTGTTAAAACCTTTTGGGACCTGCAGGTTATGGTCAGAGAAAATAAAAAATAACAAGGACCGTTCGACAGTGCATTGGCCCCGCGGTGAGGAGTCACCGGGCCCTGAGTTCAGTTACAGCCCCCGGAGCTGATGAACACAGCCTGATCACAGAGCGCCCGAGGGCACCATGGAGCCACAGAAGGTTGAATCATCTTGTCTCTCCTGGGGCTGTGAGGAGACCTTTCTTAATTAACTGTCAGAAATGAGGTGAGACTGCTCTGCATTACCTGGTTGACTAAACAATATCACCACGCGCCTGTTTTGGGGCTCTCATCCAACCGCAATCAGGTGTCCGTTGGTGATTGGTGTCTCTGCTGCTACAATTGTTTTCAAGTGATTGCTGTGGGGCGTGTTTAGTGTCTGAATGCTGAAATGCTCTGATTATCATTCTGACACCCTATGAAGAAAACATATAAATCAAGTCTGACCTACATAAAATAAGCATTGGCATAGCCAATAGGTCTCGCCTTTGTGACCTTATTAGTGTTTAGTTATCCAGCACAATATCCTTGGTGCAACAACATCAACTGTTGCATGGCTAAACACTTATAAGGTCCCAAAGGCGAAACCTATTGGCTGTGCCAATGCTTATTTCTTTTGCCTTTGATTTTTCTGCCCAAAAAAGAGAACTTCATGCTGAGCGGTTTCGCATGAAATATTTATTTTCTCTGTTCCCACGATATACAGAGTATTTTGCCAGGGAGTTCAAATGAAGTCTGTGTGGATATTATTATTACTGGTAAGCACCAATTCTGAACACTTTCAAAACCTCTGTTTTTGATGAACACTCAAGACCATCTTGTTTTTCTTTAGAGTTCTTAAGTTCTCAGTCAGTGAAGCTGACCAAGCTGCAACTCTACCGCTTGTAAAGAGGACGCGCCGTCAGCAGCCATCAGCAGCCATCAGGGCCAGCAATTCGAAAAGGTGAAGTAAGGCAAAAGACTTAAAGCTCCAGCTAGCATAGGCATCAATTTATTACAAGCTGGCCCTAAAAATTGTCTTACTGTGTGGCACCTCTCCAGTTAGCAGATTTCTATTTTGGCTTGAGGGCAGAAAGTCCTTGCATCAATACTGGTAGCCTAATTTTGGATGGACTTTTATTTATTTTTTAATTACAGCCAATCAATATGGTGTTAGCGTGACAGTGTGCTCATGTGGGTTATCGACCAGCAGTAGAACAATCAAGTGAAATTAAATATGTTTCTAAGGGCATGTTTATGGTCGATCACACTCACTATGCTGTACAGTAAGCTCAAAATAAGATGTTGGCTTCTAAATTACAGTTTGAAAATACTAGGTGTTAATGCTCTAGAGAAAAAAAAAACTGGACTACTAAAGTAGTGAACTATTTCCTCAGGGAAGATTTCAAATAAAGCCAAAAGATGACCTTTGAAATGATAGCATACTTTCTTCTATTCTATCAAAACGATGATTCAGATCCAGATCTCTATACTAGGGTGAAAGTTTTACATTGTTTCAGTAGTCCGCCCATCAATTATTCTTTTTTGCATTTGTCACCCTAAGTGGGAAGGGTATGCCCAGATGTGGGTCCCATGCTCACCATGGCACTGGAGTTAAGGTAGCCTGGCTGATGACGGGTGATATCTTGAAACCGGTCCCAGGATGCTTGTTTCTGGTCCAGAGAGGAGCAGCCTGGCATTTCGGTCTGGACTGTTTCCAATGGGTGAACTATAGGAACTTGTGAGGGGGAGGACAAGCACTTGATGATGGGTGGGGAAGGGTCATTCAAGGTCAATAGGGTCAGGGAGCAGAGGTCTGGAACGATTGTTCTAACAATGGCTTATAGCCGTGGTTCCCAAACTGTGCGCCGCGGCACCCCAGGATTAGGAGGGAACAGTCAAAGAAATAGGAAGGTAGAAGTGAAGCAGGATGCTATATTGATTTTTGTTCATAGATGATAGGCCCTTTTAAAGTGCATGGTCAAGATTTTCTGAAGTGACTGAAGTTCCTATGGACATTTTATTGATTTCTTTCTTTCAGCAAACTACTGTGAATTGTATCAATTACTTTAGGAAGCCGACAGTAACTACTCCCGAGGTCGTGCTTACACCCCCTCCCCCCTCCCCCTGCCCACCGGTAAAAAAAATGGTGTGGAGCCACGGCCAACTGCCAATTAGGTCAAGGGAGCCACGGGTCAAAAAAGTTTGGGAACCACTGACTTATAGAATACAATGTGAAGGCTACTGTATTTATACCTCCAGACGTCCTTTGATGTAATACTGTACACTGCACCTGATGTTCCTTTAATAAAAATATATATTTTTTAAAAGACTGATTTACATATTGTGGTTCTGAAAATTCTGGACTCGTGTAATAATTCTGGACTAGAGAATTAAACTTTGTCGTAACATGACTAATTTGGTATCAAAAGACCGAGAATGGCTAGTACACTATGTACAAGCATTTTCGTCATATTCGAGTGACGATTTCACCTCGAAATCGTCATTCTCGTTCTGAACCCTTGGCTTCCATTTTGTGTATGGCAGCCATTTTGTGAGTTGCCCTCACATAGGCAGCGAATTAAGCCAAATTCGATTCCAAAGGACACGTACACCTTAATTGACTTTTCTCTGACCTGGGCAAGTTGGAACCATTGCCCCAGGCCGAACCTGTTTGGTCAGTTCCTCTCCCAGTGGCCGACCGAGATAGCATCAAGGAGGCAGGCCATAAACCCTTTTCATCGCACACACACCCTGCCGAATCTTGCTCACACCTGTCTCTGCTCTTTTCTCTTCACTTGCTTCATGATGGGGAGGTGCCCGGTTTTATTGGGGGTCCACCGATATCTGATGAGAATGTTGGGCCTTGCCAGGTAATTTATTGTGGGCCGGACAAACTGAACTATGGCCTTGTCATCATGACTCTGCTTTTTCTTTGTAATAGGAACATGTCTATGGTATACTAAAATTCGAAGAATGTTTGCCTAAAGCACAATATTTAGTATAAAAGGAGAAGCCTGACTTTGTAAATTCGAGCAGTCTCCTGAGAATATACATCCCGTGTTGTTGTACTTCTAGGACCTGTTACTTGGTTGCAGCCAATAAAAATCGATCCTTGACTTCACCTAGAAGACTCTGAGTTTCTGTGGTCCGAATCAGGAAAGTACTCGAGGTCTTTGGGTGTGTTCCCTGACACCGCTGGGTTACCGGTTCGGTACCGGTTCTGAAAAACCCAGTACCTCAATATGGCTGGGTCTAAACTGGAATGGCATGCTGTGCAAAAAATGGATTTAGGCCCAGATACTTATACTGGCGGTGAATGTTTGACATAGTTTCAGAATTCCGTCGATCAATTGTTCTTTTGGCACTCTTCTAGACGGCGGCATGCAAGGGCAAAGTTCTTTCAGCCATGTATAATCCTACTTCTGCTCTGCACAAATTCTCCAGGCAGAACCATCATTCCCGTAAACATCATATCCATCACCCATGAGACTTCCATTTCAGCACCCACTAAATGTGGAAAGGAAATATTTTATGCTCATGGGTAAAATGGATGACTGCAGCTTACCAGCCAACTACTGGTTAATAGTCCTACTTGATGCGGAGAGCAAACCTTGTGCACAGGCAATGTTAGCCTCACTGCCAGAACGTATTAATACCAAAGGTTTCATAACGACAACTAACTGGATTCAGGGATGGTTCCAGCAAGGTGGACAATACCAAGGCTTTGTACTTTATGGCATCTTCTGACTTCCAGCCAGTGGATGGAAGCTGTACTGTTGTTTCGTTGACTTCACTTCAATCTTCAACTAGGAGGACAGACTAATGCTTAGGCAGAAGCCTGAATAACATGGCACATGACCAAAACCGCTGAACCTCGTATAAGAGCTGCACTTCAGTTCAGGTCCATACTAACATTAAGGGTGCTTTACCTCCAAAAATAGCCATCCCTCTGGATGAAAGCAGGATTGCCTATTGGTGACCACCTTGTTTAATCTTTATGTGGCAGATATGAATATGTATTCTCAATACCCAGACTATGATACTCTGCTAATTTTACCCGTTTAGAGCAGATATCAACAGGCATCCATTATCTTCTCGATGCCTTAGTTCTGCGCTTCAAAGAACACACTTACGACTATCAGCATGATCAAGATAACGGTCTTTCAAAGGGTAGGGTTACTTTTTTGTGTGTGGATTAACACTGGACTAGGCATGAAAATACATAGCTGTTGGCTTGTCATACTTTGGGGACTACATTTGGCTGATTTATTCAACAGAGTAGAGAGGTCCTCGATGAGTCTCAAGAAATTACATTCCATGTAAGAAAGGGGGGGCAGTGAACCCTGTGCTAGAAGTCTTGTTCAGCAAAATTGTTTCAGTTGCACACCTGTCTTTCAGAAGTGCTGTCTAGAGGAATTCACTTGCAAGTATTAACGCTCAATGTCCTTGATTCTTGTGACCGAGTTAAGCAGAGTATGTATTTTAGTGACTATGTAAAATACAGATGTACCTGGTGGTGACTAACCCCTATTTAGATGGAGTTCGTGGCCCCACCAGGGATAAGAAGAATTGAAAAGGACCAAATCATATGTTTTTATGTACTTTTATGGCCTTGTGCCGACTAAAGAAAGAAACTTATGGTTTTGGTGAAAGAACCAAATTATTCCAGACATCAAAATCTTCAGGAATGATTACTCCAGAGATAAAATTACACCCAATTGAAATCCTAGGCCAGATTGGAACTCCGATGTGGGGAGCCTTCCAGCACCACCAGCGAGAATCCATTCTCTAGAGGTTCTCACTGGGTTTTGCATTTTATTTAATAACTTTTGGAAGGTGTTTAGGTCCAGACCAAACAACTCTGATGTCTTAACTTTTTAGCAAGTTAAAAAGTAAAACATATTAAACAAAAAAAAAACTCCTATGTCTATCACTAGAGTAACCCACAACGGGTGTCATTAAAATATCAGTGAATTCAGGTACATCTTCGTCAGGTATGACTTCGAAGATTTTCTTAAACTCTGATGATTAGCACATCGCGCATCTGTCACAATATTTTGTATTTTTTTTTATTCACATCCTACATTACCGAGAACGTTGAATTCACAGTTCAATACAGGCTTGTTTTGTTTCGAAAGATCCGCTACAAATGTTACTCGGTAATTTATGGCAATGATGTGCAGCAGATGTGTCGATATGCACAACTGCATTTTGAGCTTTCATGAAAAAAGTAAAGTCGGCTATCATGTTTTAAGTT
The DNA here is from genome assembly GCF_964261635.1 of Lissotriton helveticus. Classification (NCBI taxonomy): domain Eukaryota; kingdom Metazoa; phylum Chordata; class Amphibia; order Caudata; family Salamandridae; genus Lissotriton; species Lissotriton helveticus. The sequence continues at coordinate 1,121,821,679 of NC_136063.1, read as the reverse complement.
TGGGGTTGGTTGGTATTTATTAGATGGAATTTTCTGTAATTGTGTATACGGTCTGTGAAAAATATACATTTATTTTCTAAAATACGTAATGGAATAACAATATAGCTCTGGCGCTATAGGCCATCTTTAAGATTTGCTCGATCATTTCTAAGACAAATTTAAAAACAGGCGTTAAGCTTCCCATCTCTGATTGGGTTTTTGGGAGGATGATGGGATTTCTCTGGTGGCTGCAAGCAAAATGGACGGCCTCAAAAAAAGAGACCTCTAACTCAAAGCTGCTCCTGTTTTTAGTATCGTACGAATGTGGTGTTAAGGAAGAGCGGAGATGCACGGTTTGTTGACCTTTCACAACTTCCATCTTGGCACCAGTCACGGGGATGGATCAAGTATTTTCCTTTTGCGTGAAAGGTGTCAGTCTAAGATCATTTCACAGGTCGCTTTAGTTAATACACTTAAAAAATGTGTCCACTTTCAGGCACCGTGACACTGGCAGACAACCGAGGTCACGGGCACATTGATCTTGGAAGAAGCTTTACAGGTTTCGAACTATAAATGATGACTCGCCCTTCGATTTTTCTTTTCACGGTTAGTCACTTTGGTGTTTCAAACTAATCCCGGTTTAGGTCGTGTTAGTGCTCCTCTCTGATGCCTCAGTCAGAGAATCTAATTATTGCTGTTCCCCATTCTCCAGGCACACTGTTCGTTCTTTGGGTAGGTAGATATGCTGACTGTGGCCACATGGTGGCACACGACCCCATTTCAATCAGTAGATGACTTACTTACATTCTCCACTTAGGTAAGAGATCAGAACTGCACCCTCACTTACTCCAAAGCCAATTCCGCCCACATATTCGTTCAAGCCAAAAAGAACTATTTATATTCAAGGGTGTATATTTAACCTGGCGTAGCATATGGAAAATATGAAGCAATTCAGGACTCCTATACTATTGGACAAGAGATTTTAAACACATATGCAAGTAATAAAGCAAAACAATCTCCTTGTACAGTACACAACAAATAGTTTTAGGGCACTACAATGCAGGGGGCAGGACCAGCAGATTCTACAATGTGGCTACTGAGACTCAAGTTTGACAAAAATGGTCAAGTAGCCTATAACACTTCAGACACACAACGCTAGCGGTGAAATGTGTGAGCGCATAGGAGTAAATCACAATCTCATGGAACATGGGTACAGAAAATGGGATTGTTCAACCGGACAATGGTCTTCCCGCAAAAATTTTTCCTTCTCATTTCCTGTCTTCTGAAATTCGTTTTTAGTTGGCTTTAGGGCTGTGCATATTACCACTGCTAACCAGTGCTAAAGTGCTAGTGCTCATGCCCCTAAACATGATAACATTGGCCTATAACCAATTTGAAAATTTAATTTACTTATAAAAGTGTTAATATTGATGTTGATGTATGCAATGATACATGATGTACAAAAACAATATCAATTCACTGTTGTCGAAATCCCCCGATATAACGTATCCATCAACTCCAAGTAGGAAATATGGGGTCAGGCAGGCCCTGCGCCCTAACCTGAGGCTATTGATTGACAGATCGCCGGTGGGGTGGCAGGTAACCAGCAGGATCAACGCACAGACAGGAAAAAAACAGATTAGTCCCACAGATATGCAGCGACACCACAATGCTCCTGGGAGATGGCCCAAATAAAAACGCACATGGTTGGAGGGGCATGCATTCCCAAAACACCATAAAGTTAGATGCCACATGATGTTAGGAACAATCAGCCAATTAGGACACAGCACACACTACACAAGCAGCGATCACACGCTTCCCAAGCCAGATATCTGGAACCGTTACCCACTGGTCCTCAATTGAGTCCACGCAAGGTTGAGACCCGCCTACATTTGTCATCAGGTGAGAGTAATTTATGGTTTCATGAAAAGACCCAGATTCCTCTCTGAAAACAGGATCTATGAATTGTTTTATGAAGCTTCAAGAAATGTATAAAAAGTCATTCAAAACTAGTCAGTCCTCAGACACGTTTCTGTATGCTGCACTCCGGCAGTAGTGTTTGATCAAACCAACTGTTCCTATTTTGCCAAACGCCTCTTGTCTTTGGTTTTTCAAGGTAAATGCATATTCAAGCAACATATGTCCCCTGTAAAGAGGTACTACATGTACCTAGGGCCTGTAACTTAAATGTTTCTAGAGGGCCTGCGGCACAGATTGTGCAACCCACTTAAGTAGGCCTCTAAAACATGTCTCAGCTCTCCCAGTGCAGCCTGTATGCAGTTTTAAACAGTCAACTCGACCTGGCAAAATAAACCTTTCTCCAGGCCTAAAACTCTAATTTTAATACATATAAGTCACCCCATGGTAGGCCATAAACGGCACAAAGGGCAGGGTGCACTGTATTTAAAAGGTAGGGTATGCCGTCTTAAGTGTTGTGTCCTGGAAGTGAAAAAACTCCCAAATTCGTTTTTCACTACTGTGATGCTGACTTCTCCTATAGGATAAAATTGGGATACCTTATTACATTTAATACACGCTAACCTTTGACTGAGGACAGGTAAAAATGTCATTTTTTGGTCTCAAAAGAATGGTAAATTAACAGTTTTAAAATTAATGGTAAAGTCGGATTTTAATGGGCAAATATGAAAATGCCAGAAAGTTGGCATTTTCTTGTCTAAACCATTTGGTGCCTGTGTCTTCGGTCACATGACTGAGATAACCATGTCAGTTGGCCTGTGTGCATTCCTCCCAGAAAGTGAGACAAAGGGGGACCAGGTGTTGGTGGTGGGGTGAAGCGGTTTGCTGCCCACTTACATATTAAAGGAGTGCCTCCAGCATACTGGAAACCGAATTCAACACCCTCCTTTTGTCATCCTAGGCCACTTGGAGCCTGTGTAGGAGGAAGGAAGGAAGGACATTTCCAGAACCAGATGTGGGGGATAGCCTAGGAGTTTTTCCCACTTCAAAGGATGGCACCAGTGTAGGAAGCTGGCTCTGCATATACTATACCAAGGTAAGGTATAGTGTGCACAGAGTCCAGTGGATCCCCAGAGACTTACAGAGGCTTAAGTAGATAATAAAAGCTGTATTTGTGGCAGTGTGGTCGTGCAGTTCGGCTTATCAAGTGGCTGTGTTAAGCATCTGTTGCACACACTCAGGCAAGAAATGAGTACACACACTTAAAGACTGAATCCAAGACCAATTGTTTTGTGGAAAAAGTTATTACTTTGTTATTTCATTTGAGAACTAAGAGGAACTCAGTTGCAGATAAGGAACTGTTTCAAGAAAAGCAATACTCTTCAACTACAGTAGGTATTGAGTTGTAAAGGCATAGGAGTACTTTACAGGAGTATGAAAATGCGTTGGTAATGTCAATCAAACAGTAGCAAACATAGCAAATGTAAGAGATAAACATTTAGTGCAAAAGGCAGAAATGCAATGCAATCCTAAGGAAGGAAACCAGATATGTACATGTAAGGTAAGTACTCGACTTATACATCCAGTCTTCAGGGGTTTATACCAACACTGAGCAAGGGTCAGATCAAGGTAGGTTCTTCACCTTCTTCACCACCAGCGGGACTGGAGATGCCAGATGCAGAGGTCACTAGGCCCAATGTTAGTCAAAGGAGACTGGTGGCACCCACAAGAGGCACAGTTTTCAGGTAGTTACCCGTGGTTTCAGGGCACTGGCCCCGGGGGTCAAAGGAAGCACAGGGGGCCAGAAGACCGCAACAGTCCTACACCTCCAGCGGCACAGGGGCAGCCGGTTGCAAAACAATGGGCGCCCAATGCAAGTGAATGGGGATCTCGGTCGCACAAACAGGCTGCAGGCTCGGACCAGGAGGCTGAACCAACGTGACCAACACCTGAGTAGGTAAATTGAGGGGTCGATGGACGCCTGGGCATCGTCGGCAGGCTCCCCAAAGTCGGGGGTTCAGGATGCAGGGGTGCCCTTTGGTGTCAGATCCCTCCATCCTGTCAACTACTCATGCATCCATGTATCGATCCTTCATTCATTCTTTTTTCTATCAATCCATTTCTTTCTTTTAGCATTAATCATGAGCTTTATCTGCCAATTTACAGATAAGCGGCCAATAAAGAACCCTAATCCCACTGTAGGTGCTTAAGTGGGGTGCTCATGACGCCCCTGGAAGCATGTACTTTATTGGAGGCTCACCCCACTCCTCCCAGATGAGACAAAATGAGTGGCCTTACTCCGGACCTTAGATTCTTTTCCAGTTTTACATCCGTCTTCTGGCCTCCACTCAGTTTCTAGTCCTGCTGCCTCTCCCCTCCTTATTCCCATGTTCCCTCTATATTCACAAAGCAAATACTATCACAGTCTGTACTTTCCATTGGGTTTCATCTTCAATGTATTTAAATCTTGGATTCAAGTGTATCTATACACATACAAACACAGCCTTTCGGTAATTTTGAATTTGTGGCTGCAAACGCACATCATTTCTGGATATCACATTTTACGAAATGGGCAAAATATGTTCCCAATTTCATTTTTTGCGCGATTTCTGCCCACATGAGCCTGGCTCGAGCAGTAAATGTCTCGCTGAGTGACATTTTCTGCTCAAACGACTCCCCTGCCAGTATCTTGAGTAACTATTTGTGCATTGCATGCCCTTGCCTAGGAAAAGTGAGACAAGATACTAGCCTAGAAAACTTTATGTATCTTATTCAATTTCACGTAATGTTCTGGAAATTTCAGAGAAAGATTCCACAAAATAGGCAGTGCCCTAACCCACACACACACACACACACTAGGTCTGTCTCACACTTTGTAAGTCACAACAATCTTAGAAATAACAAGCATTTACAATGCAATGGTCTCGGCATCATTAAAGGTAGAGCTATTGGCATTGCTCATGACATTTCTTTTTTTTTCTTTAAATCATAATTAAATGGCATTGTCATTTACATTGTCAATACACACCACTCTGCACTCAACTGCACTCACCTGCACTGCACTGCACTCACCTGCACTGCACTGCACTCACCTGCACTGCACTGCACTCACCTGCACGCCACTGCACTCACCTGCACGCCACTGCACTCACCTGCACTGCACTGCACTCACCTGCACGCCACTGCACTCACCTGCACTGCACTGCACTCACCTGCACGCCACTGCACTCACCTGCACGCCACTGCACTCACCTGCACGCCACTGCACTCACCTGCACGCCACTGCACTCACCTGCACGCCACTGCACTCACCTGCACGCCACTGCACTCACCTGCACGCCACTGCACTCACCTGCACGCCACTGCACTCACCTGCACGCCACTGCACTCACCTGCACGCCACTGCACTCACCTGCACTGCACTCACCTGCACGCCACTGCACTGCACTCACCTGCACTGCACTCACCTGCACGCCACTGCACTGCACTCACCTGCACTGCACTCACCTGCACGCCACTGCACTCACCTGCACTGCACTCACCTGCACGCCACTGCACTCACCTGCACTGCACTCACCTGCACGCCACTGCACTGCACTCACCTGCACTGCACTCACCTGCACGCCACTGCACTGCACTCACCTGCACTGCACTCACCTGCACGCCACTGCACTCACCTGCACTGCACTCACCTGCACGCCACTGCACTCACCTGCACTGCACTCACCTGCACGCCACTGCACTGCACTCACCTGCACTGCACTCACCTGCACTGCACTCACCTGCACGCCACTGCACTCACCTGCACGCCACTGCACTCACCTGCACGCCACTGCACTCACCTGCACGCCACTGCACTCACCTGCACTGCACTCACCTGCACGCCACTGCACTGCACTCACCTGCACTGCACTCACCTGCACGCCACTGCACTGCACTCACCTGCACTGCACTCACCTGCACGCCACTGCACTCACCTGCACTGCACTCACCTGCACGCCACTGCACTCACCTGCACTGCACTCACCTGCACGCCACTGCACTCACCTGCACTGCACTCACCTGCACGCCACTGCACTGCACTCACCTGCACTGCACTCACCTGCACGCCACTGCACTCACCTGCACTGCACTCACCTGCACGCCACTGCACTGCACTCACCTGCACTGCACTCACCTGCACTGCACTCACCTGCACTGCACTCACGTGCACGCCACTGCACTGCACTCACCTGCACTGCACTCACCTGCACGCCACTGCACTGCACTCACCTGCACTGCACTCACCTGCACTGCCCTGCACTCACCTGCACTGCACTCACCTGCACTGCACTGCACTCACCTGCACTGCACTCACCTGCACTGCACTGCACTCACCTGCACTCTCACTCCTCTGCACTCACTCCTCTGCACTCACTCCTCTGCACTCACTCCTCTGCACTCACTCCTCTGCACTCACTCCTCTGCACTCACTCCTCTGCACTCACTCCTCTGCACTCACTCCTCTGCACTCACTCCTCTGCACTCACTCCTCTGCACTCACTCCTCTGCACTCACTCCTCTGCACTCACTCCTCTGCACTCACTCCTCTGCACTCACTCCTCTGCACTCACTCCTCTGCACTCACTCCTCTGCACTCACTCCTCTGCACTCACTCCTCTGCACTCACTCCTCTGCACTCACTCCTCTGCACTCACTCCTCTGCACTCACTCCTCTGCACTCACTCCTCTGCACTCACTCCTCTGCACTCACTCCTCTGCACTCACTCCTCTGCACTCACTCCTCTGCACTCACTCCTCTGCACTCACTCCTCTGCACTCACTCCTCTGCACTCACTCCTCTGCACTCACTCCTCTGCACTCACTCCTCTGCACTCACTCCTCTGCACTCACTCCTCTGCACTCACTCCTCTGCACTCACTCCTCTGCACTCACTCCTCTGCACTCACTCCTCTGCACTCACTCCTCTGCACTCACTCCTCTGCACTCACTCCTCTGCACTCACTCCTCTGCACTCACTCCTCTGCACTCACTCCTCTGCACTCACTCCTCTGCACTCACTCCTCTGCACTCACTCCTCTGCACTCACTCCTCTGCACTCACTCCTCTGCACTCACTCCTCTGCACTCACTCCTCTGCACTCACTCCTCTGCACTCACTCCTCTGCACTCACTCCTCTGCACTCACTCCTCTGCACTCACTCCTCTGCACTCACTACTCTGCACTCACTACTCTGCACTCACTACTCTGCACACTCACTCTGCACTGTGCACGCTGCTGATATCATGGAATCTTCCACCACACTTTCTAAAACTCTATAGTCCGAAGCATAATAGGCACAGAACCAAAAGAAGGGTAGACATTGCTTAAAATAATCTTATTGTATTTATGAGAAGCAAAAGCGAGACTGTGAAATGTGCTGAATATCAGTTTGTTACGAATCAACAGAGTGGAGTTAGAGAACCAAGAAATAGCAATTTAGAATCCGGGTTAGAAGGAGTAGTAATCACAAGCTGAGGATCAACGGGCGCGAAACAGCGTGGTGGGCGCGCAGGAGACGCAGCGTGAGCGTGCACATCAGCTGAAGATCGCTGGAGAAGACACCGAGCCTGCTTGCTGCCGTGACTGACCCGCTGCAGAGGGAAAGAGCCCGGTGAGTGGGGGTAGGGGGGGGGGGGGCGGCAGAGAGGGAGTGGGCAGAGAGGGAGGGAGGGTGTGTGTGTGTGTGTGTGTGTGTGTGTGCGTGTGTGTGTGCGTGTGTGTGTGTGTGCGTGCGTGTGCGTGTGTGCGTGTGTGCGTGTGCGTGTGTCTGTGTCAGTCTGGTGTGTGCTTGCCTGCCTGCCTTTGTGTGTGCGCATCCACAGACCCTGGTCGGCTCGTGCACCGCTCTGTACTCCCTTGGGAGCTTACATGGCGACAATAGTTCTCGTTGCCGAGACCTAAAAAGGGCAATTTATTAATGCTAGCAAGATGCTGCTGGCTAAAATACATGCTACCCAAGGGGTGGTCTACACCGTACACTCCCAATCTGCTGTTGGAGGTCCTTCCTGGAACCTACACCTACTATGGGCACCCAGAAATCGAAGCCTAGAGGGCAGCGGGACCGGACATATGGGGAGACCTGTTTGCAGATTTGCAATTACAGGACTTCACGGTTTGGTGGACGTTTATGGGATACCACCGGAGATATTCCTGCTCTACACCACCCTGTCAAAGCACTTCTTATACTTATGGGGTAACACTTGTAACAAACCTACCTCTTCCCAGCCTCTGCAAACCGTATTAACACATGGACAGGGTAGGTGTGCAATCACAGCGATTTACAACTCTTTTAGGCCTGATCCGACACCCCTGTTGGTCCCATTGTACGAGTATTGGGACACAGCACTGTCCACTAATATTACCGATAAACAATGGACACAATGCATAAATCATCCCAGAGTTGTATCACCAAATGCTAGGCTGAAGTATACACAGTTCAATTATCGCCACCATACATAATTAACACCATACAGGCTTGCACGCATTTATCCCACCTCGACATATGTCTGGCTCCAGAGGCACCATTTCCCCACATAGTGTGGACGTGTCCATGTCGCAGACCATTTTGGGATGAGGTGGCTGGGACACTAACAAAGGCAGCAGGCACCCCGATAACAACCCAGGGACCACATTTTCTGCTGGGAATAACGAACGCCAACGCACCGCGCAAGACTCTCAATAAATTCTTGGACCTAGCACTGGTGCAGGCAAAGCGCAGAATAGCTATGTCTTGGAAGTCGGAGCAGGCCCCAGCACCCAATTATGGCTCCAGGACCTCCGTAGAGTACTTGTCGCAGAACATGAGTCACACTCACTAGATGCATCTAGGCTACCCTCACAAATCAATCCCCGACAAGGGCAAGAATATTTGACTGCCATCGAAACTAAGCTGCACACAATTGTCTCAACTAACATAGAATGCTCCCTCGCCCTGTGCACCACCACAAGTAGAAGTGAAATCACCACACATACCGCATATCCTCACACTCTACAAACCCTTGTCTGGACATGGATGTGTAGGCGCTGTGTGGGCACACACACAGCCTATGGGGTTCTCTCTCCCCTCCACCGACACTCCCTGACCTCACACTTGCTCGCCCACACCTGACGGCACGTAAACAGTTCTTATTCCCGAATATAAGGCAGTCGATGAAGGAAAATATTCAGTTATCTGCAATTCTACCGATAGAAACAGTAAGCTTTGCGTCCAAGTTATAAATTGTCAATACTGGTTAAAAAATATTATTTTGAGTTACTGTGAGACACTTCACCACAGCCGCTTCTGTAACCTGTGCTGTAGTAACCTACAAATGTCAGTTAAAGCTCAATTGTATAACCTGCTGAAAATGAATAAACATCTATTTAAAAAAACAAACCTATATGATTATTCAAAATGTTTAATCTTTTTTCCCGCGTGTTAACCCAAGTGCCGACTTTTGTGCCAAATTTGGGAGCACGTCCCGGACGACGGTACCAAATGCACAGGTAGTGCATGTGGAAGACCCCCGCCATCAGTGCATGTTTAGTTTTGCCCTTGGTGACATCAGGGAATAATAAAAGGAAGTTGCGCAGCGGGAGTCAGAGTCAGTCCACGTCGCATCTAAAATAGCGTGTGCACTTAATTTCTTTCTAGGCCTGTCAGTACGCCTCATGTGACAGAGAGAGTTGTGGACGGGGTGTCCCTGCACTCCATATTTATTTTTCTGTGGTCCACCTCCCCCTACAAACTACATCTCCTCATTCCCCGCACTCTGCGTAGCTCCCTTCCTGCTAAATCCCCTGTCCAGGCTTCGGTTTGCCTTAATGCACACTCGCCGTTTCTTTTTTGGTATAGAGACGTTCCAATGACTTTCATATTCCCTCGACAGTTCACACTTCTATTTTTTCAACAGAATTAATATTTACAAACATCTGCTTTAACACCTTCCATGCTAATGACGGAATGGTTCACTCATGAGCACAAGTGCAAGTGTGCTCATGACGGAACCATTCCGTCATGAGAACACTTAAAAACAAGCAACCAGTAAACGTGTCCGTCCTAGAAAAACAAACGCATTTTAAAACAAGAGGTGCTAATGCTACCTGCTGTGCGTCTGAGATGCCACGGAGTGCTAGCGGAAGAAACGATCGCTATTGTAAACAAGCTGAGGATCAACGGGCGCGATACAGCGTGGTGGGCGCGCACGACGCAGCGTGGGCGTGCACATCAGCTGAAGATCGCCGGAGAAGAAACGAGTCTGCCTTCTGCCGTGACTGACCCGATGCGGAGGGAAAGAGCCCGGTGAGTGGGGGGGGCGGCAGAGAGAGAGAGTGTGAGAGTGTGTGTGTGTGTGTGTGTGTGTGTGTGTGTGTGTGTGTGTGCGTGCGTGTCTGTCTGTCTGTCTGTGTGTCTGTGTGTCTGGCGCATGCCTGCCTGCCTGTGTGCGCGTCCACAGACCCTGGTCGGCTCGTCCACCTCTCTGTAGTCCCTTGCTAGCTTACTAGGCGACAATAGTTCTCGTTGCCGAGACCTAAAAATGTTTTAGGCCTCAATGTATTTGGTAGGCCATAGCACTCAGCTGGACTAGGAGTTAGGCCAAGATCTCTGCAAGCAGTCCAGTGCTTCGTTCTTATACCATTATCTTCCCCGCCCTCCAACTTTACACTTAAGATGAGGCTGAAAATATGAACTAAAACTCATACGGTCAGCATACGTAATATGCACAGTGAAGTAGCAAGATTTAGTAGGTTAATTGTAAATTCTGTCTTCCAGTGGGTGATCACTCAAGTTACGGTTTACCCACTTTTAGAAGTCATTTACAATTTAACAAATATAACAAATGGTCATTCGCACAGCACACTCTACTTCTGATTTTGCCCTCTTACCAGTGGTAAGTGCTTAAACTCCTCGCCAGGGGTGGGAAGTGCTATATAAATACAATTACAGTGCAACAGAAACACACTGGCGCCTCGGTGCTTCTAAGTGCTGGTTAGACGACCGAGCCCAACCGTACTAACTGCACTTCACCACTAAACAAAAGAAGCCTGAATCAGCTCATCAAGAGAATAACCTGCGACCTTTAGGTGACTCACAGATGTATGGATCAAAAGCATTAACACTCCAAGTGGTTAAAAGTTCATCCACGATTCCAAATTAAAAATGTAAGATCGATTCAATCCAATTATGTCCAATAATAATTATAAACATACAGTGAAATAATAAAGACAACGTATGCGTTCTCACACATCTCGTGTTTGCTAATACGGTTTTGTACGATTATCGCCAACAACTAGAACATGTAATCACATAAAGCTCCATTAACTGTGTTAAAATCGATTTACAAAATATCAGAACTACAGATGCTGCTTACACTTGATGGTGTTTGGCGGAAATGATTAACTGCACTGCAAAAAGCAGAGCATGTCATTCTTTTGTGCTTTTGCAACATTTTCTTTTTCTAAGTATTTGATAACCCTCCCCACCCCCTTCACTCACTCACCCACACTCAAATTTCCGGATGTCAATTTCCATAGACTGGAAAACGATAAAAGCAATCTCGGTAAAATAAATCAATCAATGGAATTAAGCAAGTAGGATTGCTCTAAAAAGTTCACAGCACATCTATAGTTTCCAGACCACACTCCCTACATATTACATACATAGGCACTCCATCCCAGTACATGGAAAGATTTGTTGCTTACAATGGGTTGCATCACTTAAGCTTCCACTTAATTAATTGAGAGCACATCCTTTCAATTTGCTAAATCTTTCCAGTGCGTGCATTTGTTGCAAATGAATGAACCTCATAGTTGCCTTGGTAACCACACATCTCAATGACTCCATTTCTTTATACCTCTGGCCTCCATAAACATGCTTTATACTATCGAGTCTGATATTGGCTCGATTTACCAGTAAATTGCAGGTTTGGAACAGATCATGCCCATGGCCAGGCCGCATGCTGTGGTAAAATAGGCCAGTTCCAAATTGTTTTTGCCCGCTATTGTGATTCACTGAAAAGCAATGAAAAATGTGGATATGGAAGTTTAAATTATTATTCATAAAAGTGCTGCTGTTGCCCAATAATGGCCTGTGACTGAAAAGTCAGGATGCAGAAGGTAAGCAATAAACTGAACCAAACAGATCAAGCAAACAGCCATGATTTGACAGTCGGCAAAAAAGTGGATTAGGGGTGAAGAGTAGTAAGGAGGACGGAGTTCCAATGCATGGCAGCCAAATAGGGCACATATATGCCGACTATCCAGCCCGATGCACGTCAGAATGACTAGAAGCACCAGTGAAGAAGTACGCACCTAACGAGATAGAACTCTTGAATAAGGCTTGGAAACGGCTTAACTCTGTGCCAGGCACCACTGGAACCACCAAGAGTGAGATTTAAAAATAAGTCCTTTGGTAACACCTTGTTGATGCCCACATTAAAAGGTGTACTGTGCCCCTCTTTATCTACTTTGTGGAGGAGAAGGTTTGAAATGAACACAAGTAGGCACACTTAGCTGCCGATTCAGTTGAAGCACCAAAGACAAAATAGGAGCCAAGTAAATGTATATATTGTGCATCAATGTCCGCCACCAGTCACAATGAGACTGGAAGGAAAAGGCTTTTCAGATTATGGCAGCAACACCATTTTCTTACATTTTTAGGAACAGACCAATGCAATAGGTCTGCTGCCTCTGTTTGGGGAATTTAATAGACTTGCTATATTTTTTAATTTTTTTGATGAAATGAAATAAGTGATGGTTTGTGAATGAGCTAAACCAGCCTAGTATATTCAAAATACATCACTGAGTACCACACAGAAGAGCAGACCTAGAATTCTGGGCACGGTCAATTTCCACTTTGTATAAAAAGTTTGGTACTCCTGGCTAACCTGCTCAGTTTCTTTTGTGGTTATAGCCAGACAAGCTTGACAAGATTATCTGAAAAGTTAGAGTGGTAGTTTATGCACTGGAGACTTTTCTGAAGCAGTAAGAGACACTAACAATTAACAAATACCACTGCTGACCACTTTCCATGCAGATATGTCAGCACACAAGTTAACGCAAAAAACAACAAGTGATGGACTGAATGTGGATCAATGTCACACACTCCCCCAGTCAAAAGATCTGGGCCCAAATCCATCGTTTTTTTGCACTCCACACCACCCTGGGTCAGATAATGGCTTTATGCAAATCAGCTCTGACCCTGTTGCCCCATGGGAACAGTCCAGTCCGAACTACAACAGCCATATCTTTCCCAGACCGGAATCAAGCATCCGAGGACCGGACCGGTATCGAGGTAACACCTCTCTTCAGCCCGGCTAGCTTGACTCCAAGTGGTGTGGAGTGCCTGGGACCCACGTCTGGGCATCCCCAGCGCACTTAGGGCGGCAATTGCAAAAAACAACAAGTGATGGACTGAATGTGGATCAATGTCACACACTCCCCCAGTCAAAAGATCTGGGCCCAAATCCATCGTTTTTTTGCACTCCACACCACCCTGGGTCAGATAATGGCTTTATGCAAATCAGCTCTGACCCTGTTGCCCCATGGGAACAGTCCAGTCCGAACTACAACAGCCATATCTTTCCCAGACCGGAATCAAGCATCCGAGGACCGGACCGGTTTCCCATGGGGCAACAGGGTCAGAGCTGATTTGCATATCGCCATTGTCTAACCCAGGGTGGTGTGGAGTGCAAAAAAACGATGGATTTGGGCCCAGATCTTTTGACTGGGGGAGTGTGTGACATTGATCCACATTCAGTCCATCACTTGTTGTTTTTGCAATTGCCGCCCTAAGTGCGCTGGGGATGCCCAGACGTGGGTCCCAGGCACTCCACACCACTTGGAGTCAAGCTAGCCGGGCTGAAGAGAGGTGTTACCTCGAAACCGGTCCGGTCCTCGGATGCTTGATTCCGTTCTGGGAAGGACATGGCTTTTGTAGTTCGGACTGGACTGTTCCCATGGGGCAACAGGGTCAGAGCTGATTTGCATATCGCCATTGTCTAACCCAGGGTGGTGTGGAGTGCAAAAAAACGATGGATTTGGGCCCAGATCTTTTGACTGGGGGAGTGTGTGACATTGATCCACATTCAGTCCATCACTTGTTGTTTTTGCAAGCACACAAGTTAACTGCACCTATTCAGATAAAGTAGGAAACCTAACACCACAGCATCTGAATAAATGGTTACATTGAAGAATTGTAACCTGGAAATCAAAAGTGAGACAAACTGGATACAACATAGCATCCAAAACACTGAGGGAGAAGGGGAGTGGAGTAATTGTTTCACATTAATCAGCGCACGAAAACAGCAACATCATAGCTGATCAAAATCTCACACTTTCACATTTTAAGAAGTTCTTTGAATGCTTCAACACTGAATTATATAAATATTGAAGGATTCATTTCAAATAAAATACAGGGCTAACCGAATTCCTTAAAACATTTTTTTTTAAAAAGGCATTTGCCTTCTTCAAAACATTCATACTAATGAAAGCCTAAATATACCCAATACTTCAAGACAAAGGCCTGGGACGAGACTTTAAAAAGATTTCATTGTAACCCCACTGTGCATTGCGTTCAGAACATCTAGAAGTAAAAAAAATAATCTGGAAAAACTATCCATCCACCATGGAAGAGAACCGAGCACCCACCTTAATCCTTTAGTACTCCTCTGCAACACATGACACATTGATCAGAAAACTGACCGTCCATCTAACAGAGTGGCTAGGGATCCCTTGTCATCTACTATAGTGGATGAAAGAATTCCTCAATAGACAGAGTGAATACATTATTTGCAGGGCATCTAGGGGTTCCTTCAAACTCTCTTTGATATTCAACATCCTCATATTCCAGATCTATTAATTTTTTTGCTTATCATTTTCAGACTCACAACTGACAGGAGGGAGGATCCGACTGGCTTTCAAAATATCTACAGATGCCTAAAACATATTTGCTTGTGGATGAATGAAAACTCCATGAAACTGAAACAAATTTGAGCTATCTTCCCTCATTTTGTCAAAGGTAAAAATAAAAAAAATCCTGGACCCGTGTCCTGGAAGTCTATCACAATGCCAGCTTAAGATATAAATATTGGCATTTCAGCAACTTTTAATTCTACTTTTCCTCATAAGTCCTCTTAGTGGGTAAAAGAGCAAATCATCAACGAAGCCTCCTCAGAATCAGCTTACCTTCCCTCCCCTTGGGACAATAGATAGAAATTGAAGTGGCCGGGGCACTCCCACTTACAACCCATTGTAATATTAGCTATTAATCTTTCCCAAAGAATAAACGCCAGGAGAATTGAAGGATGAAGAACTAGACGACCAAAATATGCTTTCATTTTAAGCTGTGGTAGAATGGGACACTCACCTTTAATGTCCTTCTCTTGCTCCCAGTGAAGGCGCTTTTTTGATCATTTTGAAATTCAAGAAATAATATGACTCCACACTGTAAAACCAGGTGGTTTCGAGTATAAGCTTCATTTGTGTTCACCCTCACGAAGGCTGCTACAAGAGGCCTTCCCAGATATAGCCACACTTCACAAGAACAACAAATGTGAATGGGCTGTATGGCCTGGGGGGGGGGGGGAGGACTATAGTCATAAAGTAGTCTTCCATGCAGTTTTATTTCGAGCACTGGAGAGGAACTTAGAATATACAGTCAATAGTATTAGCATTAGCGGAGGTATAAATACTGTACTGGGCTAACAGAAGATGTGACTAAAAGTCTCAAGACAGTGGCTGGTTAAAGAAAGTCAAATGTGAAATGATTGGACCGAAAGTTCTCTCCAAGTATGTTTTAAAAATAAGTAGCACAACTATGTACATAATAGCAAAATAAAAAATCAAGACAACACCTTTTACAGATCAATATCATATTATAAAATCAAAATCAACTGGAATTAAAAAACAGACAAAGAGAATTTAAACCATCCTAGCATTAAATAATTACAACTAAGCTGATGTTGTTTGAAGCATGCATTTCTAAGCCCTATAAGTCACACAGCAGAAAGATCTATTTAAATAGATGTAGAAACAAAACGTTTTGAAAAAGCATCAAAGACCGGACTAGGGCAGGAATAGCAAAAAGTAACATATTCCATGGGGAGAGGATGTAGCCCTATGGCTAGAGCAGTCGACTTTGGAGCTGGGGAACTGGGTTAGAGTCTCGGCAATGACACTCAACTTCCTGTGATTCTGGGCAAGTCACTTAATCTCCCCGTGGCTGACAAAAATGAGTGTGTCCATCTGTAATGAAACTGGTGCTCATGTAAAGCGCTCTGATACCCGATTTCTCGGGTCTACTTCGCACTATATAAAACTAAAAAAAATACAATTAAAAAAAAGATGCAGTCAAGCCTCAAATTGTAACTGGCTCTGAAGAGCTGTTTGTAGTAAAACCTTCTGATCAGGTCATTTGCAAACCTTACTTCCTGTAAAACTAGTGCCACCTGCAACCAGAGTCATCACTGCCTGAGATCCAGGTAATAAATTACATTGCCATGACGATAGTGCACGACTGTTTGAAAAGGGTCCGTCAGCAGAAGTGCAAAGAGTACTATTTAAGCAAAAAGGAAGGTGGCGTCTGGGTGCACCAACCACGCCCTGTGCTGCAGAGTTAACTATAGCTTTTAGCAATGGGCAAATAGATAAAGAGAGATATAAACAGCAATTATGTTATCAATGTTTAACTAAGTGCTTGTATAAAGAAAATTGGGCTCCTCAGCGAAGAGAGTGAAAGAGCAGATCTAACTCAGTTTTGAGTTTGTCACCTGGGCGCCCAACATGTACAAACAGCCTAAGCACAGAAAACAATGAGGATAACCCTTCAGGGACTATGCCACCAGTACAACTGTTAGTAGACAGTATGGAGAGGACTGCAAAGCATGCAGTCAACAGCTTAAGAACCTGTGCAATTTGCATAGGCAGGAAAGAAGGATTCTCTTAATAGGATGTAGCTTTCATGAATGCTAATAACTGCTTAGGCCAATTTTAAAAAGTGAAGATATATTACGTAGAAAATAAAATACCTTAATAATAATAAGAACCACATGCCAAGGGAACTAAGTTCTTGACAGAAGTTAGAACCAGTTTGCCACCATCGCTTCCTTATACAGCAAATTTGTCTAAATTAGACTAAAAAGACTGTTGGTACACCACTGAATGTTGGGTTCTGTGCACACCCCCATATATCTGTGAGCACATCAACGTTGTCCACTGTTACCAGTAATGTAGTGGGCAGCTAATTACATTGGGATTATTCGAGAACGAGACTAAGAATTTTAGCTAGGGGCTAGGTGAAATGTGCAATTCATAAACAACAATCATGGTAGGGTGATGAGGAAATTTGAAAGGTCTAAATAGTTTCACATCTCTATAGTTTAACTTGCTAAAATAATCTAATGTATGGTGAAACTCTGTAAAACATACAATGCAAATACAAAGCAGCCAAGAAAGTAATGTTGTTGAACAAATTCACACATAAACCACGTAGTGGGTCAGAACAAAAAAAAAATTAAAGTACACTTTATGCAGCAGAAAACAAGGGGAGTGGTAAAAGATGCAGTGACGAATTCAACAACTGCATACTTCACTGCCCCTTCGAAATGGATGTTGACAGACTGCTACAGGAAAAAGCTTCCTTTTAACACAGATTCAGTTTTCAACCAAATAAAATTATAATGAAGAAAAACACTGAAAATAACTGATGCAATAGTCAATTTAAAATTGATTACTAAACATGTAAAAAAAATATGCTTTGCCTATGTCAGAAGGGCTTGAAAAGAACCCCCTTATCTGGAGTGCATAGGTCTTCAGAAGGTGACATTATAGAAATGTTACAAGGCCTTTTTATAATTGTTGCACCTGTCAACTAAACATATAGGTATGTTTCGCAGAGCTGATCCGTTATGACAAATTTGCTTAGTTATCACCACACAACCACGGAGGACTGTTCTATCCACTTTCACTGGACCAGTTAAATCGGAGCTCGGAGCTGCAGATGCAACTTCTTCCTACAGGCTCAAAGCTTCTCTTACCAGAAACTTATCAAAGTACCCAAGAGTAGAAAACTGACTCCATCAGTTCAGGAAATAATTCTGGACATAGAGATTTAAGTGCTGGGTAGGAACAAAGATAATTTCAATGGTCCATTGGCAGATAATCAGTAAAAGGGTCTCCTGTTGCATGCTTCTTCAAAGGTGCAAGCAAGATTTCTAGTGCCAGTGAGTTAGGCACAGATCTAGCATATAATTTATAGGTGCCCCTAAAAAAATTTAAAAGAGGTTTCCTCAGACCCCACAATACTCTTACTTTCTGTTCTAAATTCCAAGACAGTAAAAGAGTCATTTAGTCTGAAGAAGCTTGCTCTTCGTCCCTCCCAGATCCACCAACCACTAATTCTATCCAGTCAACTAAAAACAGATGCTAGCATTATCTTTCAACACTATCACAGGCACCAGTGCTAGGAAAGAGTTTATGGCAGTGTTCCTTAATCTGTGGTCCGAAAAACCCTAGTGGTCCGTGAGGCCTAACCAGGGGTCTGGTTCATGATTGTTTTACAAAATGAAATATTAAAATTACTAAATTAAAATGAATAAGGTATATATAAACAGGAACGCAACATTGAAAATTTGAAAACTTATATATTTCATTATAAATCAAAAAAACATTTAAATATTGGAGTATTTATTTAGTGTATACTTTTTGTATTTATATGCATTGTTTTAAGTTTGAAATCTGAGGAATTGCTTAGGCTGTAGGTCCTCATCTTCCAATAATGACTCGGGGTGGGGAGGGCCTTGGATTAGAGAATTGATTCAGTGGGGGTCCACAGAAGTCAAAAAGTTAAGAACCACTGGTCTATGGGAATGCCATGGACATCTGCTTCAAAAGAACAGTGTGATCTGGTCTCTTCACAAACAAAAGTCCAGGTGGGTGCGCCATATTATCTATACTTGTCCACTTCCACCTAACATGTTCTATCAGCACCTTGGGCCACAGTTTTATTTGAGAAACTGTTAATAGGTGCACACAAGATAAATCTAGCTCTCCAGACAGAAGGGAGTGCGTGGCCTGATCGATCATATGTATTGCTTAACAGCACTCAGATATGTGCTTTGTAGCATGTACCTTACAGGTCAGAAACTAAATTAGGTTGCTCAAAGCTGATAGATTTATTAGGATCCGTTTGGCATGCCTCAAACCACAACAAATTTCAAACTAATACAAGGTGTAAATTGAAAACAAAAACAAGGGCAGCTACGCAAAGTAGATATATTTCATCTTAACCTCGAAAACAACAAAATAAAAACACCTGGCAACTTCACAAACTACAAACACTAATATATATACACACATACACCAATCCACCAAATCTATGAATGTAACCACAAGTACCCCGCACGAATCCAAATATCCATCCATACTCAACCTTTTCATACAAGTACTCACACATTCACAAATCCATCCAATATTGTGAGAGTCAGTGAATAGAAGGCTTTGTGCATTCTGTGTCCACAGATGCCAGTATGCACTGTGGGGGTCTATATATATGTTGACACGGGTGTCTAGGTGCATGCTGCACTGCTTGACGTCGACAGGAGTGCTGTTTGGGGATCAGCATGGATGGCGGCTTTGTCTATATGATTGGCTCTATGCCCATTGCCTCTTTGGAGATGTTAAGTCAAACTGACTTTGATATGCTATGTTGGTTAGTTTTGTGCAGAATACTATTCTTATCCCAAACAGTAGGTCATCGGAACATTCTGCATATGGAATTAACTACTTTTATATGGACTTCTTTCCTGAACATATTTCTAACTGGCATCCACAGTAACTCCCCATGCCCTGTCAGGCCAATGGAAAATCCACCCAGTGCAAAGAAAGTGTGGCATATGCAAATGAGTTTGGCAAAGTCATTCTGTGAATGCCGCCATACGCAAATTGTGGTTAGGTTTATAGTAATAAAAACCCTGTTGGGGAGCGTAGAAAGTAAAAGTCAATTAACTCCCACAGTTCCTTTACTTCTTTTGCCGGCCTTTCTCAACTGTAAATTTGAAACGCTGCAGTAAAAACCCCAACTACTTCTAGAACATTTATTCACACTGTTTTCCTAAACGCCTTTGATGAACACAATCTTAAGAGTTATTTGAAAGCGATTACCCAGGCATTTTACTGGCCCCCAAGGAAATTGGTATTGGTTACATGTTTATGCAATTGCTCAAAAACAACTTACAAATCCAAACTGTAGTACTTCAAACAGACAGCTTTTAGGTCATAGTGTGAACAACTCGGAACAAGCATGTGCAATAGGTCTTGCATTAGTTTAATTTAGAGCAACTGGCATTGCAAATGAGAATGTTTGTTAAAACAAAAATTCTCAAAAACTATCCTAGCAGTAGCATGACTAATAAAAGGAAATCCATGAAGCAAAGAAAGGGTGCAGTATCTTCGCCTGTTACTAGGTCTACCTGTCTGTCTCTATTTGCCATTTAAGGTACTGCACCCTGCCATAATGAAGAATATAACATCCCAGGAACCGCCTTATTTATTCCCAAACAACAGGGCTAGCTTACACACACAGGAAGCATGGTAGAGCTTAGAAGCACGGTAGAGCTTAGCCTGCTGCTGCGGCTGTTTTCTTGCTCAAACGTGTTGGGCAAATATGGCCTTGTATGGATTCCCTATATCCACATAGTCAGTGACAGGGAGTGTGAGGAAAATAAGAGAAGTGATCTTTATCCTGACAAAGACCGTCGACCCTAAGTGGCGGTTAGAATGCCGAAACATGTTGTTAATAGCAATTAGGGGAACAGGGAACTAACTATCCAGGTTCACCCCGATTTACATTTTTAACCCTGCCAAGAGGGGCCCAGATTAAAGTAAGGATGGAACCCTGTTAGGTAGTTTTAGTATTTGCCCCAAAAAGAATAATGTTTGTTTCACTCTGAGTGTTGGTCTGTGCCAGAGTGTTGTAGCATGCCCAATAATGAAGCATGCCACTATCTAGTGGATGAGGGCAATTATAAAAACCACTGAGGGTTTCCCAAAGAGGATTCATGTTGACTTTATTTTTATCTTCCTTTTTCTTTTTGTGTTTTTATGTGTGAGAGGGAGGCCAAAGGAAGGGTAGTACCTCTAGCGCTTTTTTAGTGTGAGTTGGATAGTGATAACATATATTCAGCGCATCAGAGTAGAGATAGCCACAATCATAATAATAATAATAACACTAACGCATCATGACGGTAGAGGAAATCTTCCATTAGCTTCCACAGCAACAATGCAGTCTGGAGATGTACAACACAATGCAAAACATTCTCAAACAAAGAGTAATACACCAGTGTGCTAGCAAGTCTGCAACAACTTCCAGAAAAGCATCCTTCAGAATGTTACATTAGGTACACAAAAAAGGTCCATTCACAATATATGCTCTCTCAGGAAATTAACCAATTGTGTCACCATGTCCTGTGAATATGATGAGGAGAAAAGTCATGCACAGGAACTTAGAATGAGGAGGTAATGTGCAGAAGCAAGATGAACCGAATACAAAACCACACCACCATCCATTTTAATAAAATGGTGTCTGCAAAAGTGTGGCACAACTAAACTACATTAATAAACACACTTGCTAACCACTAAGTGAATTAATTTCAAGCGCAACATTAATAATTCATCAGTTACGACTATGTTCATTATAGAATTCATTCAAAAATAATTTGTCACCCAAAATTGCACATTAAAAAAAAGCACAAGGAGAGCTAAGCAGTGGTGTTACATGGAGATCAATATATGAATGAGCATGTTTGTGGTCGACCAGAAAGCATAGTTATAATAGCGGAGTATATGCAGGGTCCTCTGTCACTGTGAATGCCTTAGTGTGTTTGTGTTATATGATACGATATAGAAATTTAATATAGTGCACAAATCACTCTTAAAGGAGTATCTCGGTGATGCACTATTGAAAAAAGAGAAACTTTCTATTACAGCCAGGTCTTCAAACCCTTTTTGGAGGAGATAATGACTGAGCATTAGCAGAGACTAAGGGGGGAGTTTGTTTCAATGATAGGGGGCAGTATAGAAAAAAAGATCTACTCTCCCTGATTTGAGGTCTGAATGCAAGGGAGCTTTATCTGAAGACCTAGGGCATCTCGCGGGCTGATATGGTATTAAACGCATGGACAAGTAGACAGGCGGGATTTGTGAAGTGCCTTAACCGCATGCGCGCTAGCGGTTTTCCCGCTGCGCGCTGCGTTTAAAAAAAAGCTGCGTTACATGACGAGCTCAGCTCGTCATCAGCGTGCGAGCGTCGTCACTCATGACGAGCTCAGCTCGTCATGAGCGCGGAAGTGGTTAAGTGTTAGACAACAGAGATTAAATATTACCCATTTTCTAAGAGGTAGCCAATGGAGATTCCAAAGAATAAGAGAAGTGGGAACAAGAGGGACCATTACAAATTAGTCTAGCAGCGGTGTTCTGTACGACCTGTCACTTGGTCAGCAGGGAGTTGTTTACTGATGTTAAAAGAGCATTACTGTAGTCTAGGCAACTGATTATGAGAGCTTGGACACAAGTTTCTCTACCACTGTCAGGGAGCCAAGGAAGAGCCCTTTTTAGAAGCTTCATAGTGGTGAAGCAGGAGCCGCAGGTGTCATTTACTTGGTCTTTCATGGAGAGAGTCCGATCAAGTTTCACGCCGAGATTTTGTACAGACTGCTTAGGTGAAGGGGCAAGGCTCATGTCAGGCGGCCACCAATCGGCCAACCAGAGCTGTGACTCTTTCCCAAAAAGCATAATCTCGGTCTTGTTGCGGTTTAGTTGAAGATACTTACTAGACATCCAAGCAGCGACTTCCCTCATACAATTAGTAAACTTGCTTTTCACTTTGTCTGGGTCTGGTCTGAAGGAAATGAGAAGTTGGGTGTCATCAGCGTATGACACTATCTCCATATCACAAGCTCTCATGAGCCAGGCAAGTGGTGCCACGTAGAAATTAAAGAGGGCTGGGCTTAGACACAAGACTACAAGGGCTACTGTAATTTCTGTCATGTAAAATTCACGTGGAGGGCAGATCCTGGTGATTTGAGGGTTGTGGTGGAAAGGGAAAGAACCAGGTTGGTCACTTTCACGGTGGGAGGAGGTGGTTGGATATGGGCGCTTAACTTGGTGTTTTTCAGTGAAAAATAATAAGTTAATAGTTCAGAAACTCGTTTGTTCTTCAGACGCAAATAAAACATTCTAGAACACTGAGTGCTGTGATATTTGAAAGACTTCCAGTTCCATTTTACTCCTGCACTGAAGAATGCAATTCCTTTCTGTTGCTTGGGACCAGTGATTAAAGCAAAGGTAATTTTCCCGCTAAATTGAAAGATTGCTTTGCATACAAAAATGCATATTAGGTTTGAAGGTACTATCATTTGCAAAAGACAGCCAATCATTAGGTCTGCTTGACATGGCAGCTGCCTGCAATAACTATTGTTACAAATACCCCACCCATAGGAGAATTTCTCTCACCTCATGCAACTGACTGACAGATGTATCATTCCAAGAAATACAAACGGTGATGGGAGGAATGTTTGTAAATTGTCTAAGTACTGGCAATTGCTCATTGTAGCATCCCAACCACATCTTTCTTTTGCTCACCATGCCACCTTAGTTTGGACCCAACCATATGCAAATCAGTCTTCACCCTGCTTCTCATGGGAACGGTCAAGTCTACCTCCCAAGCTAGGTGTATCATTCCTTTTTCTATGGCGTGCTTGCACTGCAATACATAAGGGACTATTGGTACCTCAAAAGGACGCAATCTTCACACATAAGTTTCCTTGCTTTAGATCTACACTGCTAACAGAAAGCAGATGTTTTTGATATCTTTTTTCACTTCAGAAGGCTTTTAAAATATTTTAGTGAGAACTCAAAATACAAACCATAACTATTGTTTTTGCCAGTACTTGTTTTTTTCTCCACTGACTGTGATCAATTCTTTGCTTTTTTGAAGCATTTACTAGCAAGGAGTTGTGTAAAATATAAAGAGTGAGTGTGTCATTACAAAGCATCACGCAACGGTAAAAGGCAACAGAGATATCTTCAGACTATGAACTTCGAGTTGACCAGCCTTGCTCGCCTGATTAATTACACACACCAGAAACATATAATTCACTGCATGAACCAAACCTCCTATTCTCACGTCATATCCTAGATAGGGAAATCAAACTTATACTTGAGAATAAAGTATGCATTTCTTTTATCTCATCGGTGCAATTCCCTGATCCTTCTTGAACAAGTGTCTGTGCATTGTGGTTTTGTATAGCGCAGGATTTACCGATTAGTTGGCCATATATTGCTTTTAGACATGTCTTAAATGGCAGTTCTGCATTTTAGCACAAAGCATTCCCAAGTGAAGGGTAAATATTGTTGATGGTGAACATCCCTGATTCGAGTGAGTGTGGGGTGAGCAATCTCTAAGGCAATGGGTTTTCTCCAAAGGAGTAACTTCATTGGTTCGGAAGGCGTTGCAACTTTCCCACCTAATTAGAGTGGGAATGCTAGGAATTATAGGTAGCCTCTGTGAAGTGATTCCACTTGGGTTTGGGTCTTGCGACCCACCACCTATCCATTGTCACTTGCGAGCATCATAAATGATTCAATATTGAGTGAAATGATGTCTTAGGATCTTAATAGGTTTGTTTTATTAGTCATGATATGTTTGAGGCTGATCTAGTGTGATGCAGAGTGCTTTTTTTCTGTATGATCTAGGGTTGGGCGAGCAGTGCCTTTTCTGACCCCTTGTTCTTCTTAGTTGAACTATGCAACTGACATCTCATCAGACATGTTTCAGCTGGTACCACTTCATTATCCATTGTTTATGGTCTGGAATTCTAGGCCCTTTTCACAGAGTGGGGTTCCCAGTGCCCAGTTCCAATGTATTCCTGTCAATTTCAGCTAAAGTTTGCCATCTTGCACAAGTAGTTCCCATTTTCTATTACTCCGCTCCCTGTCTCTGTGCACCCTGTTCTATCTGAATTGGTTTCTGCAACGGTTAATTCTCTTAAGTGTCTCCTCGGAGTTTATTGAGATGAGCCAGCTCTATTTGCAGTAATTCCAAGTCAAACAAACAAAATAGGACACGGTGCTCTAGTCTTGCACCACCAATCATCATGCCAAAGTACCGTAAGAAATCTGTAGAGACACTGCTTTCTCAGTAGAAACTGCCAAGCTGTGGAACTCGCAACCAGCCAAGAACGTAAGTATCTAGAAACATACACTTCAAAAGAATGTTGAAAATACCTTTATTTCCACAATAACGACATCATCCCACAACACTGGAATTGAACCCAGAACGATAATTGCATTTTTAATTTCAGTGTAAAGTTCACAGCCCACAAATATGGAACAAACCAACCAATACACTACTTTCTATATCCAGGAAATCTAAGGGCTGGTCATTGGGTATAGCCTGGGTATTATATAATAATGTAAATTCATATATAAGCCTTCTGGTTCACATTAATATGAATACCATACTACTCAGCAGGTGGCAGCCAACTACTGCCAATTCATCATACACTCACATAAAACATATATGCAACGGGTCGTGCCCACCACCCAGTAATTTATCTGCCAATAACCGGCTCCACCAACAAAACCTGCATGCAATAACTGAATAATGCTGGCCACCCAGAGTACTCTAATCTAGTCTGCCATTGCAGGTCTCAACTAGCTACACTCTATGACCACTTCTTTACATCCCACATGGGCCATCGGACATGGGATGATAGTAAAGTCCATACCAGCACATCTCCCCACAATTTCGCTCCCCAACCATGCCTATCAAGGACCAAAAACTTAAAACAAAATATCACGTTAAACATCCAAGTGCAGTTACTAGCTAAACAACCTACACTCATAAGAAATACCAAAAGGGCTTGTAGAGCTGCTCAAAGCGGCCAGCCTACAGAAAACCATAAACTGGGTCTCTGTAAGGGCTACATCCTATAACACAATAACCGCATTTCAGTCGTCATCGCACAAGACATGTAAACACTTCCCACGTAGAATCAAAATATAACCACACACTCTATACAGCCTCACTTGCTGCCCATGTAGGCAAGCGCTTCAGTGCTCCACATAGGTGTAGTGAGCACCATATACATTTTGCAATGTAATACAATGCAACCGAAAATTGCACAGCAGGGATCATAAGGTACGGATGTATGACATTACAACGAATGCATTTACATCGCATGCCTTTACAACGTAAGTATTACAATGCAGTCCATTACAACGCATAGTGCTTTGGGGTGCTGGATAGTGAATAGTTTAATTTACTATTCCAACTCCAGTCCCCGTGGACACTAGGGAAGGTTATTGGATAGTAAATTAACCTATTCCCTATCCTAGAGCGCCCCCCAGAGCAATGCGTTGTAATAGTTTGCATTGTAATGGTTGCGTTGTAAAGGCTCTGCGATGTAAAAGTTGCGTTGTAAGTGTTGTTCACCATAAGGTACTAGCACCACGCACAGAAGTCTTAACTCCCAAAAAATATATTTACGGGAGTATTTTTTTTATAAAGAAATAGGTTGTGAACAGCCCCAAAACAAACATACAGCTCAGAGAAGCAAGGGCGTATGTGTGTTTAACAAATAAAGAACTAATCCTGAGGGATGGGCGACCACAAGAACAACTCCTGCCAACCATGTCGTCGGGTTGGATCTCCACTTCAAATTTGAAAATAATCAGAAGAGCAAATAAGAGCAGAAAGCAAATTCTCTTCTTTTGAAGAGCATTTCATTTTCTGCGTGCGACAGTCTCGGACTTGCAGTAGATAATTAGGGCGCACTTCACTTGGCCCACCAAAAATCATTAACAGCACAGCAAAGGGGAAATCTAGGCATGCACGTTTCAGTCATGGCAGCTAAAACAACACTGTGGGTTGTAGTGGCTTGCAGGCAAGGTTATTGTGGTTTGCATTCGGAAATGCAAAACTAAGATTTTAACCAGCAACAAAATCCACTAAAACCGCAAAAATGACAGGTACAATGATAGTCTTGGCACAGACGCTTAGGGATTTCGTCAGTGCTTTCATTTCTTTTTTGCAATATATGTTTAACACATAGGAAACTGAAACTGTAAGAACATCCATAGACCTCTATTTAGCGAGATTTATGGAAGGCACTAACCAAAGGTGTCACATTCAGGCCTGGACAAGAACTCAGTGCAGTGTACCTAGCAAGAATAGGGTTAAATTCCTAAAATACTATTTAAGTTCGTTCGTCATTCCAACAAAGGCAAAACTGTCAGAAAAGGGGTCTCTCGTTGGCAGTGGTTTGCACTCTGTCCAAATAGGAACCCACACTCTAGTCAGTGTAGGAGTAGTGCACACTAAGGTTACCTGTGCACACCCTCTGGTAGCTTGGCTAAGAGCAGTCAGCCTAAACTAAAGAGGAATTGTATAAAGTATTTGTGCAGATACACACACAGTAAAAACACCACAAACGTACTCCACACCAGTTTAGAAAAATAGGCAATATTTATTTGAATAAAAGCATACAGAACGACAAAAATCCAAAATACACAAGTCAAGATATGAATTTTTCAAGATTAAATAACATTGTATCACTGAGAAAAACAATAGCTCCGGCTGGGGCTCTCTCGATGGGCTTGACAGTGGCGAATGTACAAGTTCAGGCAGACTACGATGGAGTGCGGGCTGGCTACAGAGTCCCACAGACCCCAGTACAGTAACTCGGAGATGTTGAGAATGAAAACCAATGCAAGACGCCGGGCAGGTGAGGCATTGCGGAAGCGAGGCGTCGTAGAGTCAATTGTCGACATTGGTTCCTTAATGCTATGCAGGTTGTTGGCACTTCAGCTCTCGGGGACAGTGTGTTGCGCAATGGGGGTGAGGCGCCACTGAAGCAAGTGAGGGGCTGTTTCCTGGAGGTGGTGCTGAGTTGTTGAGCCGCAGGGTATCCTTATAAGTTCCTAGTATATGGTATACTATATACCCAGGGAATAGGTACCCCAGAGGCCTCTCAGGGGCTGCAGCATGTATTATGCCACCCCTGGGAGACCATTCAAAATGACACAACAGGTCTGCTACAGCAGCCTGTGTTAGGTGGTGCATGCACCGCTTACTTAGATATAGGTTCACTTTATCTACCTCATCACTACACATATAAACCTATCAGTCACCCCTATGGCAGGCCTTATCAATCCTGAAGGCAGGATGCTGGGTTTTAAGTGAGAGGGAGCCCATGCATGAGCAGAGCCCCTCTGCAGCCTTCGGAATCTATTCTCCGGGCTTGTTCTGTGATGCAGCCATACCAAATACTCTTAAGTGAATTATAACCTTGTGGTAAATGCTAACTTTAAAATGGCTGCACAGAAACCTGTTGTGTTTGGTGTCAAACACCTTGGAATCATACCTCCACACCAGTAACAGGTGTGGGAGGTATGATTCCACCCTCCTAGAAGGAGAAATATGACAACACCGGTACACCCGGTAACAGTTTTCTCAACTCTGGCATCACAAGATGGATGCTGCCAGCCACAGACACGAGTCAGCCCTCCTGCTGCTGGACGAAACTCTGGCAGGGGAAGGCTGGACAATAGGTTTCCTGTCACAGGGAGGTGTAACCACCTCCCAGACAGGCTTCAGTGTATTGGGACTGGATGGGTGCACTCTGAGAATGCTTTGATGTCTGCACCGGGGGAACATTTGGTGCCCCTGTGCACAGTCCAGCTCAAACCTGTTGCAGAAGCAATTTGCTCCTGCTCTGGCGCGAAACTGGACAAAGGACATGGGTGTAGCCACCCCTTTTGTCCTGACCCCACCATAGGTGGGTCCCTCGAGTTTGTCCCACCCCTTTCTTGGGTATAAAGTAGGTACCCATGGCTACAGGACTTTGGACTTACCTGGATGAAACACTGCTACAGAAACCAAGTACTTCGACTATCTACACTGCGTTGGATGACTGAAGAATCTCCCTTGGAGTAAAAGAGTTACTCCCTTGCTAAGCAGGCACCAAAGACGCATCTGACCGGTTTGCATCTCCGAAGCTCCTGAGGACTCTTCATAATTTTGCAACACCGGAGGTGGGTTTCCAAGTGTCCCCGAGGTAGACTAGTGTGTTCAGCAAACCGGAGACCCGTATTGCTCATGGGAACAGTGCAACCCGAACCCCTTGGCACAATGTCCATTTGCAGAAGCATCTGCTTTCCGGCGACCCCTCAAGCTGTGATTTGGGATACTTGTAGTCCAGACCCCGAGCAGTGATTCCACTGAAGATTACCGGCCTACACTCCGTGTTCCGTGGGCTAGTATTTTGTGATTCCTCTCGAGGTCCCTTCGCGAACCTTGGTCCGTTGGCCTGTCGGTCCCTGTGAAGGCAACTTTAACTTTCAGTGGGCTTACCTGGTTGTTCCAGACGTGCCCTGACTATCCATCGCTTTGACCTTGCTGGTCCTCACTGAAGCATCTTTCATATGACCGTGTGGGTTGCAGTTGCTAAGTCTTGTTGGTGTTCAATCCAGACACTGACCTCCCCCCAGCACTTTACATCCTTGGTGGGACAGCTCGCCTGCGGACTTTGGTCATCCTAGACATCTCCTGGTCCCCGTGGCTGCAGAGTCAAGCTTCACCTCTTCTCACCTGAAGCACCCAACATCGATGGGCATTCGTCTACTGAGCCCTGGTCACCCTGAAGTGACCCAGACGCTGTCCCCTCTGCTTTCAGGTTCTTCTCAGCACCGATCCAGGCTTGGATCACACTGGACACTTTTCCTCTTCACGGTAGCAGCACTTTTCAGCATCACGCCACTGAAAACGATGAAGATTCCTGACACCATTTGACACCTATGCACCCTGCTTCCCTGGGTGAGGTAACGCAGGTACTCCGGTACTCTCAAGGGTGCTGGACTTGGAACCTTCTAAGTTTGAAAGGGTTTGCTCAAAGTCATCTCCTAAGTGTCCTTAATAGTTAAAATTCCAACTGCGACTTTCCCATAGAGTTGTACAGAGTTTGCACCTGTATTCTCACACTGCACGCGTCCCCCGTTGGTCCCCTGTGTCACTACCTTGGGGTCCCAGCGATTCTACATGCTGTAGGCACTGTGTCTAGTCAGGTCATGGTTGTTATACCACTTTCTTAGTATATGGTTTGGTCTCCCCCTGGAGCCCACTGTGTATTGTGCTATTTACTGTCGTTCTAGTGATTTAATATTGCGTGCTTTGTTCACTAATCTCATAAAGAAGTTAGTAGAGAGTGTTTACTAATAAATACATATATTTTATATATTCCTGGAGTGGTTCTCCTTTCATTTGCTCATTCAGGAGGTTCTCATCTGGTAAAACAAGCTGCTTTACGTTCCTTCGAGACAGCCTGAAGGCTGCTCTCCACAGCTACCACTAGGATAGCTTCCTTTAATGGTTGTCTTTGTCCTAATCATTAATAAGGGTCGTTTGGACTGGTGCAAAGTGCCCACTTTGATAAGTGGACAGCATGTAAGGATGGGCCAGACGTGGATTAAGATAATTATATATGCTTTAATATAAGCAATCGTATAATACAGGTGAGCGCCAGGGAGCGTCCTCTGTCAAACACCAAAGCTCCTTAACTGCCCACATAACCACGAACACAGATACATTCTAAATGTCATCACTACATTCTAGTCTTACCTACACGAGCCTTAAAGGAATATAACAACACAACACATCCCCCTCCTTCCAATGGAAGAAGAAGGAAGACATGTCTCTGAACAAGAAAAAGAAATATAAAGAACATAAGAATAAATAAAGAAACATAAAAATAATTAATTGATATTACTATTATCCAGTGACGTAATCTTTGAGCCAAGAAGGTGGAATGCGAGTTCTTTTGTTCAAACCTTCCTCAGCGACATTTAACTCACTACTGATATTGTCAGGAACACCATCGGTACCATGAACCCCAACACTTCCCCCCCCCCTCCTCACAATTTGGGTCATTCACCGACTCATCAGTGTCCCCAGCCACCCCAGCGAGTTGTGCCTGTAAGTCGCTATTCGCAAAATGGTCCTCCATCCAATCATACATATTAGGAGAACAAGGCATCTCCTCCCTCAATTCATCATGTAGATTTTTACTGAACGCTATGTTTTTTAGGTTCCAAACCTTACCATCACTAAGTCTGACCGCATTCCTCAGAACTTCAATCACTTGTTTCTGTGGTTCAAAACGACTTTCACCCTTAGGTACTTTAAAAGGTTTTTTCACACGTACCCATTCACCAACTTTAATCTCCACCTCCTTCGCACCATGGTGACTGTCATAAAACTTTTTACTTTTGGAATGGAGTAATTCCAGATCTTTCTTCACTTCCTTAGGTGACCATTGTGTGACTTTCCCATCAATCAACCAACCAGGATTGATCTTACCTCTCGGTAATCTCCCCCTCATCATAATGAAAGGAGACAATCCAGTACCAGCTTGTACCGTAGTCCTGTAAGACCATATTGCTTTTTGTACTTGGACCTTCCAATCCAAATTTTTACAAACAGCTGCCTGGATGACACCTTTGATTACTCTATTGAACCTTTCAACGGTACCATTCCCACTAGGATTGTATAAAGCAGTTGTCTTATGTTTTACTCCGCATTTCTCAAAATATGCGCTAGCCATGTGTGATAAAAACTGTACACCATTATCCGTGAGCACACACACTGGTAAACCTTCCAATATAAAGATTTTATCCAAAAACTTCAAAACATTAGATGTGTCTGCTTTGTCCACAAATCTTACGATAGGCCACTTAGAGAATAAGTCAATAGCCACCAACCCAAATTCTTTGGACTCCCCAATGGGCCCAATGATGTCAACCGCAATAGTTTCCCACGGAAGTCCTGGGATTAATCCCTCACTCATACAAGGTTTCAAAGTCCTGAGAGTTTTATCCGCAGAACAACACACACCACAATTCCTTACAAAAGTCTCAGTGTCCTTATCCACACCAAGCCACCAGAACATACCCTTCACAAAGACTTTGTTCCTCCCAATTCCAAAATGTCACTCATGACATAGCTCTAGAACTTTTTTCCTCAAAGAAATAGGAGGAACAACCCTGTCTCCTCTGAACAATATGTCTTTTTCCAAGGACAACTCCATCCTAACTTCCCAAAATGCCCTAAAGTCTCCTTCCAAAGAACACTGTCTAGGCCAACCATTACAGATGTATTCCTTAATCTTCTGAAGTACTACATCTTTGTCTTGTTCTTCCATCCACTCTTTATTGCTAATAGCAGAGGCTCCCGAGTCATGAATTAAAGCAATGCTAACATTCCCCCATGGATCATCCGCACATTCCTCTAACGGAGATGGCAGCCTAGACAAACAGTCAGCGACTACATTGTCTCTTCCAGGCAAATAACTCATTTTGTAAATAAACTCACACATGCGCATAGATAATCTTGCCATTCTAGCTGAAGCCCCCGAGATGCCCTCAGATGACAGAATCTTCACCAAAGGACGATGATCAGTTCTGATAGTTACAGGCCTCCCCCACACAAACGCCCTAAAGTGTTCAAGAGCCCATGCGCAAGCTAATGCCTCTCTCTCAATGATGGGGTACCTGACCTCTGCCGGGGAAAGTGCCCTAGACGCAAACAAAATTATCACTTCTTTCCCTTTCTCATTTACTTGAGATAATACGGCACCAACACCTTTATCACTTGCATCAGTAGTTATTAGACATTCAGCATTAGGATCAAAACTTGCCAAAGCACTGACACTCTGTAATTCAACTTTCATGCTATCAAATTCCTCTTGGCATTCCTTAGTCCAAATACATTTTACGTTCTTCCTAAGCAAACTGCGAATATTAAATACTTTAGACGCAAAGTCTTTAACAAACTTGGCGCAATACTCCGCCATTCCAAGAAAAGCCCTAATCTCCTCTTTGGTACTAGGTGCACTTGAATTTACAATGTTTTCAATCAGTTCTGGCTTGGGTTTTACGCCTTCCTCACTAATGATGTGCCCCAAGTATGATACACTCCTTTTACCAAATTTACATTTTGACAATTCCACTGTAAGTCCTTCCTCTCCTAAAACTTTCAAAACTTGTCTCAACTTATCATCATGTTCCTCTTTGTCCTTTGCAGCCACTAAAATATCATCCTGAAAGAATGCAACCATGTCCAAATCCCCTAGCAGCTTATACATTAACTTCTGAAATACAGCCGCGGCTGACGCCAACCCAAAAGCATTCGTCTAAATTGGTAACACCCAAAAGGTGTGATAAAAGCAGTTAGGTGTTTTGACTTACTCTCCAATTCAACCTGGTGGTACGCAGCAGACAAATCTATGGTTGAGAACCAAGTAGCATCCTTAAATGAGGCCACCATTTCATTAATTTTTGGTAAGGGGAATTTTTCTACAATGATATTGTTATTAAGATGGCGTAAGTCGATGCACAAACGGATTTTACCGTTGGATTTTCGTACCACGACAATAGGACTGATCCACTCTGAGGCCTCCACTTCCTCAATTATCTTTTTAGCCAGTAGTCCTTGCAATTCCTTCTTTACCTCATCTCTAATCAACATTGGGATGGGTCTAACCTTGTGCACTTTCGGTTCCGCTTTTGCCTTTAGTAAAATTCTATGTTCAAATCCCTTTAATTTCCCCAAAACAGCGCCAAACACTCTTGGAAATTCCTTACTCAAAACATCACACAGCTTGCTCTCTACATCCACCACCAACACTTTTTCTTCACTATTTGGGTCTAAAATTATACTTCAGCTTTTCTGATCCCACCATCCCAAAACCGATGGTCCTATTTTAGACAAGTACAACTTTCCCCTCGTGCTCCTTCCTTTAAACCAAAATGTGAGCCACCTATAACCTAACATTTCGATTCTTTTTCCTGTGAATCCTACTGGATTAATATCTGAACTTCTCAACTGATCGCCAATTTTTCCCACAAAATGTTTTTTCCACACATCCTCATTTACAATCGTGTAAGGTGATCCAGAATCTGCATAAACTTCCACTGTTACACCCCCCAAGGACACTTTACATAAAGGTTTCCCCTCTAATGCCTCATCAGATATATTGATGACGTAATTACCCCTCACATTCTTTACCCATTCTAAACTCTCCTCCTCTTCTTCAACAGCCACTCCTTCCTCATCCCAAACATATTTTACATTACTCCGTTTGCGACACATTTTTGAAAAATGCCCTAACATTCCACAAATTCCACATTTCTTATTTACAGCAGGGCAGGTCCTACTAAACGCCAAGTGTTCTTTGCTATCACACCGATAGCATCTTCTCTCTTCTGCTTTAGTGTCTTTTCTTTGAAATCTATTGGGTTGAGCGTTCCACCTTCCTTGCGTATTAGATTGAAATCTTGTAGGAGTTCTGTTATGTGGCATCACTTTACAAACAGTACCAGGTGTCTTCTCGAGCTCAGTCTCTTTTACCACTGTGGAACATCTTCCTGACATTTCAGCCTTCCTCATAATAGCTAACACCTCCTCTAATGGCGCATCGCCATTCACCCATAGTCTATCCTGAAGGGTGGTATTATTATTATGCATCACAAGTTGATCTCGTATTAATTCATCGTTTACAGCTCCAAATTTACAGTCAATTGCTAGCTTTTTCAATTCATCCACCCATTCATCCACTGTTTCTGTTTTATTTTGCTTCCTTTGAAAGAATTTGTGCCTAGTTACACCCATACATACTTTTGGTGCAAAATATTTATCCATGTTTTTTACGCAATTTTCAAAAGCATCCACATTTGTATCTTCAACTTTATTCATCCTGGAGTATGTTTTAAGACCAATTGCTCCTAAGCAATGTAAAAGAATCCTCTTCTTCTGTTCTGGTTTCATTTCCTTTTCCTCATCAATTGCCTCAATATAGTTAATAAAATATTCCTTCCACTCAATCCATTTAATTTCTGGTTGGGTTCCTGTAGCCCAAAATGGTTGTGGAGTGTTTATGGTAAAATTCTGTTGTGCCATACTGTGTTTATTAATTTCAGTACCTTCACCAATTTCGTTTTCCACCGTATCTCCACTCTCCATAAACAAATAAATATATAATTTTTATTAAAATTATGTCTTTCTACCTTAATGTGCTCCCCGACCGTCTCACCTGTATTTCCTTTATTGCCCAACAACTTTAAAATGTTCTCACACCTTGTAATCCATCGCGTACTGACAAACGCGATATGCGCGTTAACTTCAAAGATCAGATGCGCTTCACTAAGATGGCCGCCGCGCAAGGTTACGCTGCGTGACCAGCGCCTGTGCGTCAATTCCTCATACACCGGCAGCTGCTTCACGCGCTAGACGCTCTCGCCCTCAAGCAGATCGTTGCTCCTCTCACGGTGCTGCTTGGAACCTTGCTGCAGTTCATATGATGCACCTCATGAACCTAAGCGGTAAGGCGTTGTGTGAAACTATCAAAATCACAAAATATGCCACTGTCCTCTCGCACGCTTACCGCCTTAAAGTCCTGAAGTCTCTCTTTAATTTTTCCGTTTTCCGCCGAGTAAGGTCATAACCACGCGAATCTTCCCGGAGTAGTATACTGGGGAAAATGTCCGTCAGTCTCCACAAGGGTTCTTCAATAAGTCCAATCGTCGCCAATTGTAAGGATGGGCCAGACGTGGATTAAGATAATTATATATGCTTTAATATAAGCAATCGTATAATACAGGTGAGCGCCAGGGAGCGTCCTCTGTCAAACACCAAAGCTCCTTAACTGCCCACATAACCACGAACACAGATACATTCTAAATGTCATCACTACATTCTAGTCTTACCTACACGAGCCTTAAAGGAATATAACAACACAACACAGCATATACCAGGCCAACTTCTCACAGCAGAGAGCAAAGTTCAGTCCTCTCACTCCCAGGCAAGAAGCAGCAGGCCAACACAGCAAAGCAAACAGCAAAGTGGCAGTCCATTCTGGCAGCACAATAGCTCTTCTTCCCGGCAGAATGACCTTAGTACAGAAGTGTCCAGAGTACATGGTGTCAGAGGTCCAGTACTTATACCCATTTTAGGGAGACTGCAAAGAAATGTTGTTATAGTGCACAAGACCCTGCTCTTCCAGGCCCCGGCTCCAGACACACTACAGGGAGGAGGTGGGGGTCCTGCAGCTCTTTGTGTGGGGACAGGCACAGCCCTATTCAGGTGCAAGTGTCAACTTCTCACACCACTCTAGCTCAGGAAGACCCATCAGCCTGGTGATGGGCCATCAGGATATGTAGAGCAGACCTCAGCTCCCTGTGTGTGTGATGGTCTAGCGTGAATTAACAAAGCCCAACTGTCATACAACCCAGATGTGTATTACAGGGACAGGTAGAGGCACAGAACGGTTAGGTAAGAAAATGTCAACCTTCTAAAAGTGGCATTTTCATGCCTGCAATTTAAAAACCAACTTCACTAAAAGATGTGTTTTTAAATTGTGGATCCGGGACACCAACCTCCAATTTTCTTCCTGCTCCCAATTGGAAGATACACTTGTAAGATGTTAAGAGGCAGCTCCAATGTTAACCTATAGGACAGATATGCTTTGCTGCAGTGAAAACGGAATTTAGCAGTTTTTTTACTACCATGACATTTAAAACTTAAAAGCACATGTCCTACCTTAGAAATACACTGCACCCTGTCCATGGGGCTACCTAGAGCCTACCTTAGTGGTGCCTTTCATGCAATAAATTAGATGGTTTGGGCTTGGAAAGAAGGTGAACTTGTCGGGTCAACATGGCAGTTTAACATTGCAGAGGCACAGGGTCAGACTGATTTGCATATGGCCATGTCTGAACTGGGGTGGCAGAGTGGGCTAAAGAACGGTGATGGATTAAACCCAGATCTGTTGACTGGGTGTGAGTGTTTGATTTGTTCAGATGCTCCGTCCATCACCACCCCTTTTGTACCAGTTTAACATTGCACACACAGGCTTTGCAGTGGCAGGCCTGATGCATGTTTGAAGGGCTACTCATATATATGGCACAATCAGTGCTACTGGCCCACTAGAAGCATTTGATTTACAGGCCCTGGGCACAGGTAGTAAAGTGTCCTAGGGACTTACCAGTAAATCAACTATGCCAATCATGGATAAACCAAATGCCATTACATTTTAGACACAGAGCACAAGCACTTTAGCACTGGTCATCGGTGGCAAAGAGCCCAGAGTACTAACACCAGCAAATGCGGGGTTCATCACACAGTCAAAACCAGGAGGTCTGAAGCAAAAACACAGGGAAAACCGCACCAAAAGATACCAGGTATAATACTGATCATTAACAAACTATTCATCTTGTGAGAGACAACACTAGCATTAAACAAAACATGAAACACAACAAAGATCGGATGATATTTAATATATTACAAGGGCGTCCTCCCGTGTTCAAACACATCAGCTCAGATTTTCAGGTGCACTGTCACGTAGGCTCTGCTCTGCTGGTAAAGCAACAAGTGGCCACATACATCGAGATTACAATGACCTACAAGAATGGAAACCACTTGACAACACAGCTGTATCCTAGCTCTATAATCCCAGGGTGCTGGAAGTGGCTGACCTACATGCAACTGTCTGAAAAGAGCTCGGTATTAAGTCCTAAACCGCCTTTCACTGTCGCAACATGTTTCTCTTGGGTGGATCTCACGTAAACCATGTTGACCCAAAACAATACATAATTAACTATTAACGTACAGTGCCTTCTATGCTTGCTACTAGACCGGAACATGTTAAGAACCTGTCAAACTGCCACAACATCTTCTCCATCATCCAAAAAGCAACTCCTTGTACATTCCCTTCTGACGCAGAACTGAAGCATCAATGAAGTGGCACAGCTTCATGGTATGTTATCAGACGCGGCCCTTCCTTACGGTCAGAGGGGCCAAGCCCCCTCATTTTTTGCCACAAGGGCCAGCTTGACGGACATTCTTCTTGTTTAAGTCAGGCAGCCAGGTACTAGACATGTGCAGGCTCCTGGCTGCCTGGGCTGAACTTTGCCAGGCTTAAGAAGCCGCATCTCCTTTGGCCGTGGCTTCTTCAGCCTGGCAAAGCACAATCGAGGCCCTCCCCTTCGTGACAAGAGGAAGCGTCATTGATAGCCTTTAACCTGGACTTTTCAGTTTAAAGCCATGAATCGCCCAGGGACGAGTGTTTATTATTGACAACACGACACAGATTGGGGTGGGGTCAGCAACTCTAAATGACCCCATCCCTATCTGTGAATAAGTCGGACCACTGCCTCCTCTCCCCTAAGGTCCTCCAATGAGAGAAGGCAAGGTCTCAACCATCCTGGAGCTTCTGAGACATCCGTACCCGAGAGCTGCAGCAGGTGAATGTAATGTTTTTCAGCATATGGTGCATATGTGTGTATGAATATTTGGGGAGTAAATGTTAAGAATGGATGTGTGTGCATGTGGTTGAATCCATGTGTGTCTGAGAATGTGAAGGTGTGCGTGTGGGGCTCACCAGCCCCTCCTACAATTATCGGCCTCCTCTCTATGTTATGCAAAGAGCGACATGTTCACTTCAAGCTGCATGCTTGAGCGTTCTTCTAATTTATTCTTTAGGGCAGTTTGGATTCACAGAGCATTGTTTCACAAGTATTTAGTAAGATGCTCTGTCGGTGTCAGGAAAGGGTTTGTTTAGCATCCCAGCTTCTCAAAGGGAGCTTGACCAACTAGAAAATAGCAGACGACTTACTAAGGTTACACTATGCTCCAATCAGCTGGAGAAAAAGGGAGGTCTGTAAAATCTATGATACAAACTCTTACATGCATGTCTATGCCATGTGGCAAATCTGGAAGGTGAAACAGTAATGTAATAAAAATGATCCGGCTACATTGTGCTTCAGGATCATTCCTGATCTCTTGTTGCGTGGTACGGGTGGGCATAAACTAGAGGGAATAAACCAAGAAGGCACTCAGGAGAGCCATAAAAGTGAACAATTTTCTTCGGCCTGCCTTTAAATTTGGCAGTGGGACACCCATGCATTAAAATATGCCAACGCAAAACCTTTTTAATTCAGACAAGTGTCATGCCAAAAGTGAATCTGAATAGAAAATGTTAGGATGCATTTCCCAATGAATTTGGTGAAATGTGACGCAAGCAGGAGCAAAAATCCATAATATTCCAATTCTATTAATTAGTTGAGAGAAATTAATACAATTTGTTTAGATTTAACCTGAAATACCACCTTGCTGAAAAACAAAATCTATTTATTGAGCGTGGTGCTGCCCAATATAGGCAGGGGGCTCCAATATGTAGCAAAAGCTCTTCTGTCAGTCACTTTGCGACATCCCCACTGGCATCTGTACGGTAGACTGGAGTCTAAATACAAGATTGCAATACACCATGACTAAAGGGAAAATATAAATATTCATTCAGTGAAAATATATTTTTATGAAAATATATAATTAAAACCTACAAGAAAAATATGTGCAAAAAAACCCACTTTATATTTCACAAAATCGAATACCATCATTTAATAAAACACTGATAAAAGCCCCAGAGCAATATCTCATTTCATCTTAATCAATGTTTTTGTTTCAGTTAATAAGCAATAAAAAAATACCCACAAACCAACAATTTAAAAAACTGATAATCAAGTAGAAACTTCAATCAGGAATAATTAAAACTGCGAAAAATATCATCTCCTTAACTTCAAGGAAGACATAATATAAGATGTAATTAGAAAAAAAGATAACTTACTAAGACACTCCTGTGGCACAGGGTCATGGCTTCTATATAAGATCTTATATTATGCTTCCAGAAAGGAATGGAAGGGCCGGTCTCCTTAATAGCAAGAATTTCGTTCAAAGCAGCATAAAATAGTTGCTGTCTCACCAACTAATTCACAGTTTTCACTATTTCGAGAAGTCTTCACATGTGGACCTTTTTTTAATACCTATGATTGAAATATATTCGATCTGACTTGCACAATTATTTGCTCTATACGTTTTCTTTGCTGGGGTGTCTGGTGTAGTTCGTCTGTTTAATGTAGAGTCCACAAAAAACATCCCTACAGTCTTTAGTATCTCTGAAGTTGTCTGAGGTCAATTCAGTTATACCCCATACGGTTTCCACTTCAATGAGTTCTATCTCAGACGTCACTGATGCATGCAGTCTGTTTTCAAAGTAGTCACACACTAGAATTATTTTGCCATTTCTATTTTCTTGTTGTCAATCGAGTTTAAATAATTGTGGATTCTGCGGACTTCAGTAACTGGCACCTGTCATTTTTTTGTCTGGAGACAAGAAGGCATTAAATATGCTGATAGTAATGACGTCAGTTCCCAGGACGAGCACTGTACATTTTTACGTACAACTGAGTTTACTTGCCCTTAACAGCACGTGTGAATGCATTCCATGTGATCAAACCTTCTTTTGGTCTAGCCGTTATTGGCTTAAACAATACGGGATAAAACTATCCATTGGCAATTTTTTTATAGTCCGCATTTCATGGAAGCAGCTGATCTCAACGGATTTTAGGAAGCCAGCCCAGTTTCTCTTCTATGTTATGTTTTAGCCCGGCATTATTCCAGCTTTACAATGAGCCGTGTGAAAATCAGAGCCGTGTGAAAATCAGAGCCGTGTGAAAATCAGAGCCCGGTGAAAATCAGAGCCAGGAACGGAGTATGGCTTGATATATTTGGTACTGTTATGGCTGTTCGTCGCTAACCACCTCCTTTCGCTAATCTTCCAGCTGCCCTGACCTGGTTTATGATTGCTGTTTGTTATGAACACAATCTCTTTCTCTCCAATGTGATGGTGGAGGACACAGTTCAAATTAGACCGGTCATTTCCAATAGGTTAATTTGAAATAGAGCCACTACTGGATGTATATGTCACTTTCGTAGTATGCCTGTTTTCCTGTATACTCTGCTTCTCTGCTTGATTCAACATTTGAGGTATGGTTCCTCTGCACTTAGGGAGATTTTTATGCCCCACCCAGCCAGTGTATCTTTGTTTGCCAGGATTTTATTTACCAGGATGTAACGTGACCAAAAATCTCTGTATATTTAATCTGTTCACTAGATCTTTTTTCCACACAATTTCACGGATATATCATCTGAAGATACACGATTCCGGTTTGGCAACGATTGAATGTCTTTCAGAATATTACCACTATTCAGGATATCATGGCTTCATCTGACAGAATACAATACTGTAAGATGATAGTGTGCTTGGGGACAAGCATGCTACTATTTTGAAATGTGGCACTGATGGTGGTGAGACGAGACAGTGAGGCACTGAGGAAGCGTCTCTACACCAAATCTCCGGGAATGGGAATCCAATATGGATTGGTGCATGAGGGCCAAACAGCTAGTCAAGAAGACCCGTGGATGTCCTCACAAATTTGACAAAATATTGGGTCCCTTGAAGCGGACAGACGAAGATGGATGGTAGACAAATGGGACAGCCAGGTTGGGTCAAGAGATCGAAATGGACGGAGGGCTGAACCAATCGTTGTCAGTTCTCTCAGTTGATGGGCGGTGGAAGGGGCCAGGTGGTGCGCTCTTGTGCAGCACGAACGTCTAAGTAAATGGACACCATGTCTTATCTGTAGGCAACTGTTGTTTGCATTTCTGGTTTTCGATACTGGACGATGGGTTGTGCTGGGTGGTGCACTTGTATGCAGCAAAATGTTATTCCGCAAATGGACACTGTGCTTTCACTATAAACCAGTGTTATGTTTGTTTTTGGTTTGTACTCACCATTTCTTTGTTGCTATCATATGGAAAACTCAATAACCATAAATGTAAAAAAGAAAAGAAATGCTAAATATCTTAAAGGAGTGTTTGGCCTTTTCGCATGCCCCACTCAAGTGGCCTCTACCAAAGTTAGAGTAATCTTAGTAGAATGCCTTTACGTTCCATTAGCTTATGTTTCGTGGCATGTATTCTATTAAGTTTAAACAGATTACCAAGGTCTGGGTTTTACGCTAAAGGCAACAGACAAGAAAGAGGTCACTTAGGGCTGTATTGCCTTGACTGGATATTGATGAAAGATTGTGGTAGTCACTTTGCAAGTTTATCAGCTAGAGCTTGAACAATGCTGGCTCTGAGAAAAAACCCTCATCTGCTCAAAACATTTTCTCACACTGACCAAACCACCCAATAACCATGTTTCAAACTTTAGTTTCAATATTACTATGGCCAACAGTGTATCAAAAACATAACATTTTCAATGTGCACATCACGATGTGACTGCACACACTACTCAATGCCAGGCGCGTCCAGCACAGGTATGAGCGGTGGGGTAGTGGTGGGTCGACAAGATAGGTCAAATAAAATAAAAAATAAAATAAAACCACTTACCTTGCATTCGCCGTGCCGCCGACTGGGCAATGTGGTGAACAAGGTAAGTGGTTTTATAAATTTTTTTATTTAATTTTACCTATCCCATCATTTGTTGACTTAGTCCTCACCCCACCTCGCCTCGCCCGCCCGGCCGCTATTACGTCTGCGGCCACGCCACGCCTGTTCAATGCAGACAAAAGTCAAAGTAGCAGAATGGATAAGTACCCAGCCTCTACAAATCTCACGATATCTGCCGTTTCTGTTCCAAAATGGAAGCCCACTGGCATGCAACTCTACCTTTAACACCAAAGTATTTGAGTATGGTAACTGCAAACATGTATTGAAAGCATTCAGTAATTGAGACTCCCAGAATGTCATCTACTGTATTGAATGCCCATGTAAACTGCAATATATTGGTCAAACAACTCAGAAGGTAAAGGCCTGGATTTCCCAACACAAAAGCAGGATCATATGCAAAATCCTTATTGCACCTCTGGTGGACCACTAGCTACAAAAAGGGCATTCTGAAAACGACATCAAGTGGCAGGTGATTGACAGCCTACATACCATTGCAAGAGGAGGGAACCAACAGACTATCCTCAACCGGCTGTAATGCAAATGGATTTTTAATTGCAGATCTATTGAGAACAGACTAAACTCTGTTGATGAATGAAATGCCTGCAGCTAACTGCCAAATGACTATATGTTGAACCTACCGCACCGCAGACACTCTAGACTGCCTTCCCACATTCCACCTATCCAGGATTGTTGGCTTGTGTCAACCAGTAATGTTCGGACTGCAAGTGCATCTGCAGCCCGCTAACCGAGATGAACACGCAAACTGTGCGTTTAACGGACGATCGCCACCACTCCAACTGTGAGCGTCTTAATTAAATTAAGCTATCACACTGGGAGCACGCCCTTGCCGCTAGGAGTCAAAATGTAGGGTACATATCGTAATTTCAATTTCTTATCCTTAGTTTCAGGTTACTCACTTACTGTCCTGAAGATGATCTTGAGTCCCTAAAAGATCGAAACGCCGTCGACCCCACAACAGGAACTTCCTTGATTGTACTTACCTATGTGAAGTTCGTTTTTCTGTTTTCAATGCGATGTAATGTTTTTTAAGTTCACCTCATTCTATCACATTACTCACCTGTCACTTTATGTGAGCACCTGTTTACTCCAACTATTTCTAATCATGCTTGTTTAAAATAAAATGTCTATTTTACACCACAGATGCTCCCCTACTACTTTTGTGCTCCCGTAATTATTGTCTAGCATACATTTTACCCTGTATCCTCCTCAGGGACCCCACTTGTTTGCACAGGACCCGATTGGGCCAAACTGAACCATTGTTTTTCCTAAACATATGTTAACCCCAGGTTCTTCTAACGGAGTACCCTTGTTCTACGATATACTGGGCGATGCGGTGAGCACTAGGTAAGTGGTTTTATTTATTTATTTATTTCATTTTACTTATCCCATCATTTGTCGTCTTAGTCCCCATCCCACCTGGCCCCCACCGCTCCTACGCCTGTGGCCACACCTGTTAAATGCAGACAAAAGTCAAAGTAGCAGAATGGATGAGTACCCAACCTCTACAAATCTCACGAAATCTGCTGTTCCTGTTCCAAAATGGAAGCCCACTAAACTAAGGGTACCAATTTGACCCCATCTGCTCACTCGTTGATGCTCAAGTAACACGCAGTCAGATTGACGAATTAAAAAAAATTCGTAACAGGCCAAATCTGGTTGCTCTTGTACACATTGGAACAATATTTAACCTTTCTGAAACGGAGAAATGTTTCTTCCAAGTGAGACAGAAGCAAAAATGGGATAAGTAACAAGCAAACCATAAATGAGAAACACTTCATCATAATATTGCACTGATCGGGTCACGATGTTGTTTAATAACTAGATTATGCAATCCATTTCCTTGTGCTTTCAATC
The DNA here is from genome assembly GCF_964261635.1 of Lissotriton helveticus. Classification (NCBI taxonomy): domain Eukaryota; kingdom Metazoa; phylum Chordata; class Amphibia; order Caudata; family Salamandridae; genus Lissotriton; species Lissotriton helveticus. The sequence goes on along the minus strand of NC_136063.1, from coordinate 1,121,777,491 downwards.
ACCATCGGGATAAAGTTTGCCAACAGTTTCCAAAACAGGCCGCTGAATATTAAGGAATTACGTGAACTATGACTATTTTTAATGCAGATTGGATTTTACCTCTGTTTACCTGGAGAATTTAGAGCCAGTCTGTCAAGAGGAGGCCTAGAAGTATGGTTTGGGTGCTGGTAAAACACAAACGCCTGCCAGAAACGAATATGCAAGCTTTTCTAGTCCTACAGAGTGATCATCAATAAAAAAAATTATAACATATCAACAGAGGTGAACTTTTGTTCTGGCACCAAGCAAAGAGCAGTTACGTTTACAGTACCCTCCTAGCCGACGAGGCCGCTCATGGCAAACCTCCACAGTGCATCAAGAGCGAACTGTTCCAGTACATTCCGACACAACCCGAAGTCCACTAACAATGGCGCACTGTGAGCTCTCAAACCGAAGACTTATCAGGTGGCAAATCCTTTGCATACCAAGCTGCTGGACACTGGCTGTTTTTTTGTTCTTTTCGATTGCCGTCTAGCGCAGGCCAGGCGCAGGAGTGCTCTACACCCGCCATGTCTTTATTACTATTAAACACACTGGAGCAAGGGAACAATCGATAGAAGTAAATCTCACCTTAAACAATCGGTACATGCTGGTCAGGTTTAAGTATGTAACACACAATGAAATGTACACAGATGAGATGAATACTTGGTTTTGGACAAATAAAAGTTAGATTGAAAACAATAAAAAAGTTAGATAGAAAACAATGACTGTAGACATTGCAGCGTTGAATATTTTCCTACTACAAACTTTACTTCACGTAACAGCAATAATATGTTAGGTCATGGGTACTCACAAACATTTTCCCAAAGGCCAAAACGTTTGGTCTGTAATGTGACCATGGGCCACATTAATGCCAGATGGGTGACGGTCGGGATTGGGGCGGAGGGGGTTGGCAGTAATGTGGGTGTAGGCAGGGCCAGACTGGGAACCAAAACTGGCCCTGGCAATGTGCTCGGCCGGCCCCCCTGGGGGTTGGGGGTGTGGCTGAGCTGTTTGCCAGGGCCGGTTTCGGACGATTTTGTTAAAGGGGGCGATATTGCATCTATGGTACAAAAATGGCCCTGTAATAAAAACGGCCACACACTGGCCCAAAACCGGCCTCGCCGTGGCGGCCCACCGGGGATAGCTCGGTGCCCGCTACGGCCAGTCCGGCCCTGGGTGTAGGTAAAGCAAAGCATATACATCTAGTGGCTGAATTGAACAATGTGCAACCAGAAAAGTGGGGATTAATCTCAGCTTCCCCAGTTAACCAAAACTGTGTGATCCTAGGGAATTGCTGTATTTTACTTTCACTATTTTCCCCTTCATTGTTACATAAAAGAGGACCGCAACATGCATGTCTTCATGGTGTGTGCTGAACAAAATCTTCTCCTGTGGTTGATTCCATAAACTATAATGTTGTTCATGTATAATAGGAACCCAGGCCACCCAAAGAGTGGACCCAACAACTGACCGGCCTCATAGTCCACTACTGGCATTGTTGTCAGGGTGGGTGGGAAATAAATGTTTCTAAATGAATGTTTGAAAACTATCACTTTAAAAAAAAATCTTCTGAATGCATTGATATATTCTGATCTACTAAGGCAAAACCGTTCTACGTTCCAATAAAACACATTTTTAGAATTTTGACTATCATATTTTTACACTTTTGCTGCAAGACGTCTTTGAAAATATAAAAGTTACTAAAGCAACTCCGGACAACTTAGTTACTTCAACTTCAATTAACCTTTAAATTAACGTGTCGCTGTTTATTTAACACCTTTTTAATGTTAGTGCCTAGTCGAGTAAACAGCAGCCCTGTGTTGCTGTTGACCACAGGGCAGAATGTATAGGTCAGGAGGGTTCCATTGACCTAGAAAGGTGAATGCGATAACACTAAATGGAACGCAGTTGTTCATCAGGTAGCAACAATGAAGATATATATTTGCCTCCTGTATTAAATTACATATGTAAATGAGCAATTATTTGGTGGTAGAAGCGAAAGCTTCAACATTTAGAAAATCAGATGGTATTAAGGACAGCCAATAAAAGTGATTGTGTTTGACAAACATATGTTTGAATTCTGAATTCACCTTACCCTGTTGCCGTTCTCTGAGGAAGGACCACGCTCCAACTTGCGGAACCCGCTTCGCGGGTCCCGCATCGCCGCTGCTGACACAGGAGCCACAGGAGCTGCAGGTATTTGCTGGGCGAGTGAGCGCGAGACAGGGCTGCGAGCGTAGGAACCGGGACTCGCTTTCCCAGGAGTCCCGGCAATCCTCCGGCCGAGTCACCTGGCCCGCTCTCCCTGACCGCCCCGCCCAGCTCAATCACCTTAGGAGACCCTGCCTCCCATTGCTTGTGGGGACGCTGAATTCACCTTACCCTGTTTCCGTTCTCTGAGGAAGGACCACGCTACAACTTGCGGAACCCGCTTCGCGGGTCCCGCATCGCCGCTGCTGACACAGGAGCCACAGGAGCTGCAGGTATTTGCTGGGCGAGTGAGCGCGAGACAGGGCTGCGAGCGTAGGAACCGGGACTCGCTTTCCCAGGAGTCCCGGCAATCCTCCGGCCGAGTCACCTGGCCCGCTCTCCCTGACCGCCCCGCCCAGCTCAATACTGACCTACGCCCATAAGAAGCAGTGATCTACGCTGCGCAGGAGCGCGCGGGAGCGCCCGGGGCTAAGCCCGGGCAAAGGGCGGGCCCTCTGTGGCCCTCCGAGGCCCGAGGAGACTGGACTGGGCCAGAAATCTAGGTCGGGCACATATAGCATCCAATTTGTCTCTTATTCATCTTGAATACACGGGTTATGTCCTGCCGTGAAACGAGAAGTATGGCCGCTGCAGGAGCTAAAAAGCTTACAGGGACTCTGGACGACTTCATCACCCGTACACACGCACTTATTGACGAGGGGATAATACTTATGGACAGGAGAGTCTCTCAAGACCTGGCCATGGCCAGGCGTTCTTCCCTTGGCCTTTTTGCCCAGGCTCAGACCCCAAAAACTGATTCCCGACCAGAAGTACAGGTCTCAGTACATCATCCCGTAGTGCACGGGGACTTGGATGCCTCAAATATTGTCCAGGACCTGGAGGCTTCACCTAACCTCAACATCTTGATTGAGAGTGGAACGCAATGTAGTGAGACAAACATTAGTATCTCTACAGCCAATATAAAAGAAAGGGCCCGGATAGAAGGGGCAATCCCTAAACAAAAACGTAAAACTAATACCTCATCTGTTGTGATAGGGAAGAAGGCTATTACTTTAACCAACCTTCTTAACATTGAAAAACCCTCAGTCGGTCTACCTATCCCCATAGAGGGCTCTCTTCCCAACAACCCAGGTTTACTGCTGAGCCTCCCAGACGATACCATAATTGACCAAAGTTTGGAAGAAATTCTGCAACTTAGTGGACCTACAGGTAACTCATTAACAACACCACCACAGGAGGAGACTGGCTCAAGCACAAATAATACAGTAATCCTTAATATGCTAAAAGCATTATTGGAACCCATAGAGGTAAGATTACGCTGCTTGGAAACGGTCCTAAAAAATATACATAAGGACATAAGTGCCCCTAGTTTCACTTTAAATAATAAACCCACCCAGGCCACTAATCTACCTAAACCCGCAAAGACCCCAGTGGTTGCCAATAAAGTGTTGGAGACTAACAAATCGACGGTGAAGAAATCCAGCAACACCTTAAACCGGGCAGGCTCAAAACCTAAACCCCCTGTTGTAGAGCAAATTAAGAAAACAGATACTACACTGATCTCTTCTAAAAACAATATAACCTCCCATCCCACACCCAGTGATGGTCTATCTCAGGCACCCAAACTTGATACACAGGATAAGGCTAAGGATATGGCGCGTAGAAATATTCACCTCCCCCCGGATGCCGCGCCCTATGTGGTTATCCTTACTGGAGTCACTGAAATTCGTTCGCCAGAAGGAGAATCATATCAGGCTCTTAAAAATAAAGTCTGCCACTGGCTAGCGAATAATTATCCCCTTCCACCGAACATACCCTCCAACATTTTAATGATAGAGAGGGCCCCCTGGGTAGGAGGCAACAGAAAAAATTTGCAAGGGGACTGCGTGGTGGTTACTTTCGAGAATTCGGAGGTAGTAGATTTTATCTGTAACAGTAGGGCCCCAAGATACCAGGCGAGTACGGTGACCGCCAGACCTCTTTCGTATTTCTATCTTCCCCACAATCAAGCGGACAACCGCTGGAGCTGGCTTAAAAGTCCACACGATCGCATTCCTAGACAGAGGCTTAACTCCCCCTGGGACATACAACCCCCTGCCAGGGAGGTGGGCTGGGATGGAGGATGGAATTTGGTGGGGACTAGGGGAGGTAGATCACGTCAAGGTGGCCCCCTTCAAGGTGGCCCCCTTCATGGTTCCCATCTCATCCATCCTTTTTACTACCAGCAGCCGCTAAATGGCCCATCTAATCCTTTGCTTTTCCCTATAGCAAATCGTTTTGATTGTCTGTCAACTACAGATTGGGTGGACTGACATACTCAGGGCCCGCCAGGGGAACGGAGCATATGTGCTAATCCAACCCGTCTTCGCAAGGATGTCGCCATAGAGGACCTGGTCATAGTTAATTCATCCCCCACACCCGGAACTAGCCGGATGATGAGAGAGATTCGGGGCATGGGTGCATCGATTGCTCCTGACACAGACTTAGCACTCTGTAAAGTCCTTACCTGGAATGTGGCAGGATTAAATGCAAAGGCTTTAGACCCAACATGGCAAAGATTTATTAAACAACATCACATCCTAGGTCTACAAGAAACGTGGGATACCACACCCAGTTTCTCCTTGGACGGTTTCTGTAGCTTTTCCATTCCGGCAGTATCAGGTGTAAGAGGGAGAGCAAAGGGTGGTTTGCTCACATTGTGTTCTCTGGATCTAGCAGGGGTTTTAAAAAAATTAGATACCGCATTAACAAATACGCTTGCGGTGGAGTGGACCCTCCCTAACTCAAAGACTTTTCTGTTGATTAATTTCTATAATTCAAAGGAGTCCGCCACTGTAAACGAACATCTGATTTCCTTGTTAAATTTTTTGTCAGCCTATAGGCTTGATTGCACTACCCTCCCAGAACTGGTTATTCTGGGGGATTTTAACATTCACCCCTGCGAGGGAGGGTGTTTTAACGATCGATATGGGGGTATACCATCTGAAGCCATTCCTCATTTTGAGCATACTACTGAAGGCGAGTACCTGGAGTCACTTTTAGCTAACCTAAACCTCTACGAATTTGCCCAAGCCATTAGCGAGCCTAGAGCCCCAACCTTTGTTGGGAGAGATGCCAACACTGTTATAGATTATATTTTTGTCTCAAATGGGGCCCTGGCAAAGGCACGTGAGTACAGTGTGGTCGATCTGATCTCAAGTGATCATCATCCTGTCCTCCTGACCTTGGACCTAAACTGCTTCTGTACCGGCAGTCCGCTAAGCGTGACAGCTTCAAAGGATCTGAAGTCTAAAGATCAGGGAAGGCGCCTAAAATGGGAGATGATTGTCCCAGACGAATTCTTTCATTCACTAGCCCAAGAGTCTGAGGCCAATATGGCAGTGTGTTTGGACCCAACTGCCGAGGGCTCCAAGGTTTTGGTTGCATATGAGGAGATTTGTTCAAGGATCAGCAAGAACTTGGAAAGAAGGTCAGTTGGGCAAGGGAAAACAAAGACTCATAAATGGTTCAATAAGGAATGCTCGAGGATACATAGTGCCCTGCTGAAAGCCATTAAACAAAAACCCAGAGACAGGTCAATAGTGGCCAAGCTAAGGAAGGAATATAAAACCGTAATCCATAAGCGCAAATCCCAAATCAAGGAGGAAGCCTGGAATAGCCTTTTATCTGTGGATGTCCTTAGAGACAGTAAAAAGTTTTGGGCCATTGTAAATCAGCCCTTTTTTTCTGATAGCGGGACATCGGATTTAGACTGTGTCATAGAGGACAACAGATAGCTAGACCATTTTTGCAAAATCTATGATTCTACAGTCCTTGCCTCACCTGCCAATACCCATGACCATTCCAACTTGGTCATGGATTTTAACACCATGGAAGTCGAAAGGGCGATTAGAGATACCAGCAAACACAAGGCCCCAGGACCCGATGGGGTGCCCGCAGATCTCTACATACAGTACCCACAATTTTGGTCAAAGATTTTAACCAACGTCTTTAATGCGATTCCCACAGCTGGCTTCCCACTTTCCTGGTCCACCTCTATAATTGTCCCTATATTTAAGAAAGGGAATAGGGCGGACCCAGCCTGCTATAGACCTATCTCCCTGCTGGACTCTGCCGTCAAGATCTTAGGCAGAGTCATCTTGCAAAGATTGGGGGATTGGCTGGAGGAGAGTGGGATCCTTTCAGATTTGCAGTACGGCTTCAGGGCACATAGAGGGACAATCGACCAATGTTTGAACCTTCACCTAATCATTAGTAAATATACTGTGGTGAAAGAGGTGCTTCTTTATTTGGGGTTTATGGATTTATCTTCCGCTTTTGATTTGGTCAATCGTTCAAAACTATGGTTTATCTTACGAAATTTGGGCTTGGACACTACCTTGGTTAGCTTTTTGCACGACCTTCATTTAAATTTGTTTGCGTCTGTTAGGGCAACGAGGGATGGAAGGTGTACAGCAAAGTTTAGATCAGGGAGAGGGGTTAGACAAGGGTGCATCCTGGCCCCTCTCCTCTTTACACTGTACATCAATGCCTTGGGGAAATCCTTGAACCCAGCCACCCCGGACATCCCGCGTATGGGGGGGCTACCTATCCCGGTCCTCCTATACGCGGATGACGCTGTTCTTATAGCGCGGACTGGTATAGGTCTGCAAAGACTTTTGGACCATTTCGGCCTCTTCATGGAAGCCCTCGACCTAAAAATTAACACTGCCAAATCCCATGTTATGGTCGTAGGCTCTCGAAAGAAAAATATGAAGATTAGATCCTTCAGCTCTAACAACTCACCAATTTCGAGGGTGCCCTCCTTTTGCTACCTGGGCGTCACTTTTGACGAGAGAGGAACTTGGAAGCCACAAATGAAACTTAAGGAAAACGGAGTTATTAGATCCACCACAGCACTTCTGAGCTTCTCCAAAAGATTGGGCTCGAAACCTATGGAAGCCATGACCAGGATTTATAGAGCCAAATGTGTGGCAATCGCATCCTATGGGGCAGACATTTGGGGTTATGTCCCAACTCCAGGCATACAAATCGCTGAAAACAATTTTATACGGGCCCTGCTGACACTTCCGAAATCTTCTCCCACACATTCAACACATAATGAATTAGGCATGGGATATGTCTCTGATCTTCTAAAAATGTCCCCAGTACTTTGCTGGATTAAAACCTGGACAAATGAGGAAATCAGCTTGAATCACCGCATCCTTAAAGATTGTATATCTCTGGACAAAGCTCACACTATACCATGGCTGGCATATGTTAGAGCGGCATGTGCGAGGCTAGGGCGCCCGGAAATGTACTCTCTACCGCAAAATCTTAAAAAAGAGGATGTAAAGTGGGTGAAGCAGCACTTTCGGACTTTGTTGGAATGCGAAAGAGAAACGGTTGAACTCAGTAAACCTACGGTGAGATTACTCTTTCAACTTTCCACAATTACAGCTATGGAACCTTATTTAAAATATGTTACAAAGCCTTACCATCGCTTCCTGCTCACAAGGTTCAGATTCAACTCGATCCATCTTATCCTGGGCTCGTACATAGAATGGGGTACCCCAGAAAATTTTCCCCCTTGTACATGTGACTGTTTTTCAACACAGGACACTCTGCACCTGGTTATGCTCTGTGAGCACTACCTGGTGCCACGGAAAAAATTTCTTGTTCCCATCTTGAAACCTTTGAATTTCGCCCAGGTACGCCCAGCATTATTATACCTCCAGATGTTGAACTCGGTGCCGGTTGCATATGGTGTAGCCTGTTTTTTAGTAGCAGCCGCCAGACAGAATAAACTAAGAGCTGCCGCACCACTTTATCATCAAATCTGACTTTCTGTATAAACCTTGACGAGAATGACTCTAACACGTTGATATAGGTGTTCCCCACATCTATCAATCCCTTTTTTTTTAATGAATGTGTGTATTGTGTTCTTAGAAGGAGTAGCAATCAATTCTTTACACTTGTTTAATTGTACTGTTTAATCTGATTTTATGTATCATGCACTGCTTTTATGGTTTTAATTAACCGAATAAAGTTTTTTGACTGACTGACTGACTGAAGTCACTTTCTATGTTTAAATGAAGATGGCTACGGTTGGGGGTTTTCTGTATATTAAGGCTGTATATATACACAAATAGAAATTAAATTAGCAGGGATGTTTAACCCGTTACCTGCGCTGAACGTTCCGCGTTAGTGTGGAACGTTCTATTGCGCGGGAGGGGCCGTGACGTCCAACGGACGTACGCAGTACTACAGAGGTAGTGCATGCGACGTCCGTTGGACGTCGCCAGCAGCGATGGGGTTAAGAGAAGAAATGTAGGGAAAAAATATTTTGCTTTTAGTCTGTAAGGCTCCGCTGGCCCATAACATAGTAACAGAGGAAGTTATGAACATCGAGGTCTTTTCTATTAGGATACAAGCCGCTTGTATAGGAGGGTTTTTACAATTATTGCAGAATTCTAAGTCCCATTAAAGGATCAGAGGAATTTAAAAATGATTCATGCTTGTAAGGAAAAGGCAGTTTTAATGACTGGTGAAAACACGTCCAGTCATTGTTTAGGAGGTGTGAAATTACCAAAGATTCGCTGCTTTTTGGATAAGTGACAGGATTTAAATAAAGCATAACATTCACATGTACAGAAGTTGTTGGACAGTAAATTTACTAGATTTAAAAAACATGGCTAAAACCATATTTCAGGAATGTGCAAGAAAGATATACCACCTGACCTGTAGCACTAGAACGACGACTTTAGTAGGTATCTGTGTGGCTATAAGAGTTGTTCCTCAACTTATCTTCACATATCAATTGTATGTTTTGTAAATTGTCGCATATTAGCTTCCAGTATCTACAATTACAAAGGAGAATTTTTGGCAACCAGTAAAGGTGCGTGACCTGATTTTTTAACTCAACATCTCTATAAGCCTACCGAAACTTGGCTACATTTGAAGTTCAAACAATAGGTAACCGTTTTTTGCTTGCTTAGTGCCTGCAGCTGTGTATGAACTGGCGTAAACTTACCTGAAACAAAGGTTTCATTTACAATCTGTTTAACAGCTCCATCTTCTAATATAATTGCACCGAGCAATATGAATTAGTGATTTTGTAAACAAAAGTAAAAGTAATACAATCTAAATTTTCCTGAGTCTATCATGCACGTCAATTCACCAAAATACCAGGGGTAGCGGAAGTGACATTGCACGCCCTTTGACCTTCACTTTCTCTCACACACACGCTTATGTATACCCACATATTCACACTTGCATACACACTCAATTCACAGTATCACCCGAAGCACATTTAAAAGCCACTGTGTTCTTGGGACTGATTGTGCCACCTCTGAGGACAGGGGTTTCACAGGCAGTGCAAGGGGTTACGACGAACAAGGCAGAGGTCGCAGCTGCGACCCCTGGCGACCCCGAAATGACGTCCATGGAGTCTATAGTCCAGGTGTAATGCATGGCAGTGCTGCTATCCCAGATTTAGGATAGGTAATTTCATAGTTATCGTTTAATTAAATTTACTAGACACACTTTCTTCCTTAAAAATGTCTAAAAATGTTTTAAAATACTTGCTCTGGGTAATAATTAAAGCAAAAGGTGTTTACTATTTTATTTTTGGATTGCAGCTGAGAAGGGAGAGTTCGCCATGCACATCTATAGCTTAGTGCTGTGTGTCAGACCTGGTGTGTCTTCAGTTTGGGCACTCACTTTATTCATGAAGTGAGGCACCTAGGCCTCAGCAGGGGCCTATGAGACCCATCTGCCTTATGCATCCCCCTTGTGTCTGCTATGCCCCTGTTGTACAGGGGAAGAAAGCCTCACTGATGACCATATCTAAATCCAACCCTTTGTGGACTGGTAATGCACTTCCAATGCCCACTGGGCAGCCTCACCTTCAGGCACATCACACGCCCTCTGGATAGAATATCGGCAAGTGAGCCATGTATGGGCAGCCACGTGTGTGTCATATACGAGTTTTGCCAGTGTAGGATGGTTTGTGGACTAGCAGATGTGATTTATATATTTTTTTCATTTTCGTGTACGTAAAACACATGCAAGTCAAAACAAAATCCACAAGTAAGTGTTTTTGTCAAGCGGAAACATGCAGGCTTTGCCCATGCGCGGAGGATAAAAATAAAACACGATTTATCACAACTGTGTACGCTGCTGGGCTTGGCTTGGCTGGGCAATGTGCAGTTTTACAGTTTCAACAAACCGTCTTGCTACTCACACAAATCGCTCTGAACGATGAACCCAATAAATGATCCCTTTGGCATCTTTTATTTTTTTATGCTGGTTAGGTTTAGTTATTCTCTATTTATCGGCTATTGCCCTTGCTCTGGGTGATGCCGCATGAAAATCTCAACTGTAATACGCAAATATTTCAATGTTCTTAGTAATACAATTATTCAACATTTGTTTGTTTAACACCTCTCTGAAACCATTCGAAATCAGTCCAGACTAGAAAACCTATCAGTAGAAGTGCGGCTGCTACAACTTCTTTCAAATTTTAAATTAAAGTTACTATTTCAAAAGCCCCATGATGCGTGCAGTCATTTTGCTAGGCAACCATCTTTTGATAAGCAGCTCCATTCTCATATTCTATTTTAACACCTGATTTGTGATAAGTGCAGTACCCACAAGTACACCAGAGTCCCCTTTAAGTTCTTCTTCATGATGAATAATGCTCATTGAGGTTGGGCCCTAGATGCTTGGCAATTTGTCCTGTCACTAAATGCCTTCAGTCAGAGTGACTAACTTACAAACTGTAACGGCATCCTGTAAGGTCAGACACGAAGACCCAAGCGAGGCGACTACATTGACATAGACAGGGACTGATTCGCCGTATGTTAAGGTTGGGACAAGGAGGAGCAAAGGGTAGTGACGTTACGCGGGGAGGATATCCATAGAGGAGAAAAGAAAATAAAGTAGAAGGTTCTGAAGCTTACTAAATTATATTTGACTCTTTTTGATCTCCCTGAAAGTCTTCTTCGACTCTACAGCTGGTGACAGGGGGAGACAGGCTCCACTTCAGCGTTCCACCCGCTGCTCATGTATATGGGACAGACCAGACGCTCCTGCATCCTGCGGTCCATGTTACTGCATGTCTGTTATGACTACTGGGTAGCAGTTTGCTGCTGCCCTTGGGGCGGGCCTGCTTAGAAAGGCTTTCCACAGTCGCTTGAGTGGTGCTCAATACAGGCCTGAAATGGGTGCCACGTTACTCAGTGTAGTGTAGTTCCTACATCCCTGATAGGCTCTGCGCAATGGAATAATATACACTATAGTTGTGGCATAGGACTGAGGTCAGTATGCCTCTATTGAGTACAGTAAACTTAATTATGTGTGCCAGCTAACTCAGAGGTCACTAGAAACTTCTCGAATAAACAAGAAGGGATTCGTTTCTGACAACCGCATAAACATGACAACTTTGTTTCCCTTAGAATCGGAACAGTCTCAGAATCGTGAAAACAATAGATAACAGTTTCACTCAGTCAATCGTGCAGACTTCGTTTCTACAGAGTTTACACAGAAATAGGTTGACGGGCGTTTCAATAAAAAGGGTTTATTGAACAGTCTTATTTCTCATGCAAGAGATATGAACAGCTACAAACCATGCTATTGCAGTATTTTTTTGTCTTACTTCTAATGCTGTGCGTATTCTACTTCACAATCTGTCTTACGATTGTAGCAGTTTGGTAATGAACTAATTTAACGGTAGATACTGAAGTAACTCAGTTGTGCTTTTCTCAGAGACCCCTACTCATAAAACTCCATAAAACTAGTCCTGAAATCTTCTCTCTCTTTTTTGATAAATAAGAGGGATAATACCCGCCATAGCGGAGTAGGACGAAAATCCTATTGTGGCGGTTCAGAAGGAGGGACTCGGACACTAGAGCAGGGTAAATGTGGTTTTATTTTTATAAAGGTCTTTTTCTTCCTTTTTGTGAGTCTCTCTCGAGCTAGGGCTGCCGGGTCCAAGGTGTCGGCAAGAGCACGGGGTCTTCTTGGACTGGTCCGCCTTGTCTCCGCCTCTGGGGATTCCTGTTCTCTCTCTCTTCTCGGGTTCCAGCGCCACATGCGGGAGAGGAAATGAGAGGGCTTTTAGCACCTTGAAATACTGCCGTAACGTACCCCCAGGGTACCAGGGAAGTGAGGACACCGGGTGATTGTGATCTTTACAGTCTAACAGTGCTCAGGACTGGTGAGGTACGTTTATAGTGAGGAAAGGAGGTAGGGGGGGTTTGGGAACAAACAGGTAGGGAAGAGAGCACGATATATACACTAATTACATGGCGTTGCCACGCTGTCCCAGCCAACCCGTAATACGGGAACGCACCTGAGTGAGCCACACTCCTCCTTGAGCGTGGCTGGGCGGTGCTTGATATCGTTGGCCTCCAGGCACAGCTACTCCTGATCTCCACTTCTTGATCTCCTCACTCGAACCCCCTCCGTCCTCCGTAGTCTCCGTTCGCTCTCCTCTCTTCTCCCAGGTGTAGGGGCACACCTCTCCTTCCTCTTCCGGCTTCTTGTCCACTCCTCGCGATGCCACGTCATCAGGGGGCGTGTCTACGTTCTCCCAGCTGCTTGTTCCACACAGCAACGCGTCATAGGGGTTTGTCTCTTCCTTTGCATACCCTGCCTCGTTAAAGGAACAGTCTCCACTTCGTAGGGGTTGTTGGTGCCAGCATGCTTCGGACTCCGTCTCCCAGGTGTCCTGAGGCGGTGAGCGAGAGGAGGTGTAAGGTCCTTCGGTCTTGCACCAGTCCTCATTGGTGGTGTTCCCCGCCTCCCCGTTACACCTATGTATTAGCTTTTTGTTTTTTTCAACGTTGTAGGATACAGTGTTCCAAAATATTGTGCACCTTATCTTTGTTCCCTTGAAACTTGCTCTGCAACTTTCATTAATCAATGTCTAATAACAAGACGACCAGTGGAGCTGTACCCGGCCATGTCGCAGCAGCTTTTGATTATACAGGTTTTGATGAAACCAATGAAAATGCGATAAACATCACTCCAAATTTAAGGAGAGCCATCACTCTCAAACTTATAAAACATGGTCTAACACCAAGAGGTGGTAGAGCAATTTTCGTGACAGAGGCACATGAATCTCACCAGACAGAGGTATTCTACTCATGGATAGTATTCCCTGAATCACATCCAGTAACTAAAATGTTTCACTTCTACAAAGAAGATGATCCACCTGAGGAATATATTCCTTTCGAGGATATTGAAATTCCACTCACATACCAGGAGCATGATCTCTGGTTTAAAGGTGCCTTAAAACATTACAATCACATTTCCAGGCTCGGTCCACTAGGAAGACCAGGAGCAACATGGCCGATTTTAGCCAGCTTTACACCTCAACCTGACATTGAAGCAATGACAGATATAGAATTACTCAATCAGATACAAACATAAATAGAATTACACAGTTAAACCACAACTCTCTGAAGGTCCTGAGAAGGACTCTATTAAACACAATCCTACCTGTACTAAAAAGAAGTGGGAAAAAAATCAACATTCGAAAGAGAAACCTTCTCAATCCCGAGGTAGATCTCCTCAAAAGGAGCCCTCTGAAAGGAGGTATAACCTCAGGAATAGGCATAATTTGAGAAAACCTGACAGGTATCAAGATACTGACACACGTTCCTCTCGTACCTTTCAGATATCGTCACAGATATCAGAAAGAAGAGGACGGTCAGAACTAAAAGAAGAACGTGTGAAGTCCAAAGACAATCAACATGGTCAGAAAAACAAACCAAAACCTCAATTCTCCAAGAAGAAGGTAGCAGGTCTGAAGATCAGACATGCCTAGAAATCTGAGAACACAACTCAAAAACGGAAAATGGGCCCAGACAATGTTGGACAGTGCAGCAGAAGTAACAATAGCTTGCCAGAACCTGAAGGGACTTCTGGAGACAGTGGACTTGAATGAAGACATTCAAGTTGAGACTGTAGACACCAGGGTTAGTTCTCCACATAGGTTATATGAATTAACACTCCGGATGGAGGGAGACATACCAAGAAAAGTGAAAGCACTCTTTTGGGAGCATCTTTCAACGGGTTATGGCATACTTCCAGCAGAACGGGACTGGCCACCAGAATTTGTCAGGGAGTGCCCACATGGCGAAGACATCATTATGCCAGCCTTCTCCAACCATGTTCCAGTGCATTTCAAATATACCTATGCCAGGAAATGGGCTGTTGCCCAAGCCCCAGCATTATACAAAAATCATGTAGGATGGGATGAGGACTCACCTCACCACAAGATTCAGTTAAAAAAAAAAATCAACCAACTGCGCAAAGGCAGTACCCGATTAAGCAAGAAGCTTTAAACAGGTCAGGGAGATCTTAGGATCACCTTGAATACCAAGGGGTGATTGAAACATGCACCTCATCAATAAACAATCCTTTGTTTCCCGTTTCCAAAACTGACAATACATATCGTCTAGTTTTGGATTACAGACACTTTTAAACTCTTGTTGTAAAACATTTGCAGCACAAAATACACACAGTACAACATTAATGAATAACATTGTGCGTAAAAAATATAAAACCACATTAGATATTTCTAACAGTTTCTTTTGTCAAAACAAAGCACCTGAAAGCAGGTAATTGCCAGCTTTCTCAATAATGGGGACCCGGCATCAATTTTGTCGACTCCCACAGGGGTTCAAGAACAGCCCAGGGTTATTCTCAGCAAGGGTAACAGAGTTACTACAAACTTATGATGACGAGGCATTGTCATATGTCGATGATACCTATCTGACAGATATTGACTTGGACAGGCACTTGAACAGGGTGAACACTATTATACTGGGCTTCGCCTCTGAGGGTCATAAATTCAATTTTAAAAAATCAAGTATTGCCCATCTCAACATCCTTTTCTTAGGATATGAACTATCAAGTGAAGACAAAAGCCTGGCAGCCAACTTTTTAGAAAAGTGTGCGCTGCCCCAACCTCCAAAAACGCTCAAAAACTAACAGTCGATTCTAGGTTTCCTGAATTTTGGAAGAACATACATTCTAAGCTACGCAGAAAGGGTTAAACCTCTCTACGAATATATCAAACCTGATTTGAAAATCACACATTGGACACAGGAACACACAGATATCCTGCATTCACTTCAAGCAGATATGTTAGTAACAAAACACTTACAAACACGCGTAAACGTACGCAAATTAGTGATCCGAATCATTCCGGGTCAATGCGGATTCACTTACTTAACTTTTGTCGAAGGTGAAAAAGTACCAATTGCATTCAAATCACATTTGTATACACAAGAAGAAATGAAATTTACATCAACAGATACAACTCTGACAGCAGTTCAAACCACTGTAGCAAAAGAAAGAGCCCTAGCACAGGGGAAACGCATTATGGTCATAACTCCTGTACCAGTCTAAGAGGCAATTACAAAAGCGAGCATTCCGAATGCAAAAGCTTTACATCCGAAATGGATACAATAGGTTAAATTCACTAGCTGCAACTGATGTTGAATATGTTTTTGATCCTTATTTGAAAACACAAGCATTCCTGCAGTACGAACACGAATGTCCTCTGACTACTGAGATTCTCCCTTTTGACCAGTACAAATTTATAATTTATACTGATGGATCAGCACAACTGGCTACGGGGGGTAAGCAAGCTTATAGTGCAGCATGCACAATCGTTAAAGGTTGTATGCGCAATGGCAAATTCAGACCAATAGTCACAAAAACACAATCTCTAGGAGATTGTAGAGCTCAGCAAGCTGAACTACAAGCATTCAAAATGGCACTTGAAAAAACGGATCGTGAATTTCCCACACTCCTAGCGTGTGATTCTTTTTACTGTGTTCAATCATATAATGAATATTTACAGAATTGGCTTCAAAATGGTTTCAAAGATATAAAAGGTGGCACAATCAAGCACAAAACGCTTTGGGAACAAGTAGTTCAGTTGCGAAACGGACTACAAAACACTGACGTGATACACACGCCGAGTCATCAACGTGATGGCATTCACGTTGAAGGGAATTCATTGGCTGATGAAGCCGCGAAGGGGGCTGTGCAAACGGCATCCGTAGCTGCAATCACTTGTTCAAAAACGAAAATAGACAGTGAAATAATACTGGCTGTCAATGCTTCAAGCAAAGGCAGCGGTGCAGCGTTACCTAAAAAGTTTCCACTCAAATACTCATATATAATTGATGCGAACAATGTTCCGTTTGCTCGAATCCCTGGAGTGGGGGATAGGGTAATTCCAAACATAGAACGAAGAGCAGCTTTGATTTATGAAGCAAATCTGGGAGAGGGTCTGACACATCAAAGGATCTCTAAAATAATAACATTAAAGGAGATGTACTGGTGGCTAGGAATGAATACACTGATTCACATTTTCATCAATAACTGCATAGACTGCTATAGAGATCGCAATACAGAACACCACCAATCACCTGACTACAACATAGCCAGCCCAGTTCAGAGATAATTGTTAAACAGCATTAGACTATTTACATGCAGGCATCCTTATGGACGTATGCAGTCCCACAAACACTAAGTCAAGGTTCCTATTGATGTGGTCTCAGCACTCGGCTGACGCTCGAACTGTTATAAAAGATTTGCGAGTCTTTATCGGCACATACGCAATAGGCACACTACACTCTGACCAGGGCCCTGCGTTTTGCTCTCGAGCTTACAAAGAAGCCATGGCCAGTTTGGGCGTAGCATTGCCGTATTCTTCTCCGTTCCATCCTGAGGGAAATTCTGTTGTGGAAAGAAAAAACCAGGACATAAAGCAGTCTATAACAGCTAGGGTATTAGGTTCGGGCGGTTCGGGTGATGGGTGGGTCAAACATCTTTATGGGGTCAAACACTTGTTAAATAATTTGCCAAGAAGTTCTCTAGGGGGTGTCACTCCATATGAGGTTCTATTTGAGACTAGAATGTTGGTACCGGACCTTGACATAAAAGGCATAGTGGTGGAAAATAAAGAGTTTGATATCAAAGATCGTTTGGCTGTTTTACACGACTTCAATGAACTAAGATCGAAACAAAGCAACGTGTTCCTGAAGCCAACCACCACTCGGGTGAACCCAGCTGTCCCAGCAAGGCTTCTTTGGATCCCAAAGCTTGGTAATCTAGTCAGAGAAAAGATCGCGGACAAGAAGGAATTTGGGCCTTCTTACAGACAGCCAGTACCTGTCCTAGCAATCCAGGGATCGAGAACAGTACTTTTGCCACCCCTTGCTAGTAAAAAGGAGAAAAGATTTGCGTCCATCGACCTGATCAAACCACACTATGTGGCCGATACTAAGCAGTAGGCCAAGTGGACTCCAACAATGTAGCAGACGCACTCCTCTAGCTACAATCCAAGAGGTTCAAACTGAGAGACTCATCACCTTTGAAGATTCTACAGTGAGAAATGAAGGACTAAGCAACAATGCTATGCAACTCACTCCTCTTGAAACCCAAATAACAGTTCGTCCTGATGCACCTGTGTACAATGAAGTAACAAGTGATCAAGTGGTTCCAGCGATTTCAACGAATCCTGATGCAATTCCAACCACTGACAGAACTTCCTCTGGCTATTTCATTAACTTTGATACGTTTTCTGAGGATCCCAGTGAACCTGAAACAACGCCAGCACAAAGAACTTTCAAACAAGCAACAGATTGTATTCATCTCCTGAAAAAGACTTATCTGGTTTCACAATGGATTTAACTATAGATTGTTTTGGGAATATTCTTATTTCTACTTTGGTAATATCTCTGGGCGTGCTGATAAATGGAAGATATATTCAAATGGGCACAGCAAGTAAAAGAGAGAACTTACTTCTCCAGCCACACAAATCATCCCATCGTGAAGCAAGAGACATGTCAGCAGTGAACATCTCAGCCGTTCCTATACCAGATGGTATACTTTGGGACAAAACCGAATATGACATTTTTGGCCCGTCGGAACTCTTGAAGATTCCAATCTTATTTACAATTTCATTAAGTGACTTTATTACTTCTAGGACCTTGATTGGGACTTCGAGACTGTTAATAACATGAGGTCTGATCTAGAAATGTCTGCAATAATCACAAATCATGAATATTTAGAGGGTTCATCAGACTATGAACAGATGTATTGTTATAACCACTATGGTAATCATTTTTTGCATAAAACTGCAAAACCTAGAAATGTATTTATGTATAACCAATGAAAACATTGTCCTACACCTCCAAAGGGTAGCTCAAAAACTTTTGCAAAGAAGTTTCCATATTTTTCAGGGTTCAACGTGTCAAATCCAGAAACGTTTTACTTTAAAAATGTGAACAAGACAGGAACGAAAAATATGTTAACCAATACAAAACAGATTTATTCAGCAGCCTTTATTGCCCAACTGTCTAGAGAGGGTTTCGACTTTTGGAAAGACAACATTGGGTCAAAATTTGTCTGCGGTACAAAAGATTGGCAAGTGCAGGGGGTAGAAGCTTTGTTTAGAGCCTGTATCATCCCTGAGCAAATTATGTTTTTGAATGACACTGTCCAACAAACGTCTTGCCTTGGGATAGCCAAGATCAAAGACATGAACACTCCGTCCATACCTGCACCAGCAAGTAATAGCACTACACAGGTGGAGGCCGACGTACATACTATTTTGCATCACAACAGATCAGATCCAAATTAGAACAAATGGCTGCTCTGGCCCTCAGACACAAACACCTGTCAAGATCGACTCCTGAACAAAACACCGGGTTTCACTAGCAATAGGCCAGACCCAAGATATGTTCAAAGACAGCATCGAGGGGTAGTAACAACATACAGTGTAGGGAAACTTTGCCTTTATTGGCTACAGAAAGCTACACTACGTCACTGTTTTCAGAATTCAATCTCACTGATAAACAGATCAAACTGGCACAAAGGGGAGCAGACTATACGGTGCTTAAAATTGAAAAACTGGAAAAATGACCATTCACGGTGGCAGAAAAACCACCAAATATGAAAGGTTGGGTAAAGGATACATCAAGACATCCTGGGATTTACAGATGTTGGAGTGGGGGCCGTGAAGTGTTTCCTAGCGGTACAAACTGTGAAAACGCACTAAGCGGTTCTCTCCTATGCCAGGGTACTAATTTACACGGGGCCTGTGATGGCTCCACTACAAACTTATCCTGCCACCTGCAAGGTTCACCAGCTGCAGCGATTATTCCAATTTTTGGCCAACTTTCGAATGGAAGTTACATTATGTTGAATGATCACAGCTGCTGTGGCATATTGACAGGTATCTCGTATCTAGTTACGGTTACATCCAGGGTCACTTGCTGTATGCAAGTCTTTTTCCCTCAAATGGAGACAGCCAGGGAGTCGCCTTTATGGCCTTCACTGAACATCTCTTCCATATGGATTGATACTCTAAGCACAATGAAAGCCATTCTTTTACAACAAATAGTGCCTCTGACCTCAGCCAAAGAAACATATGTTCTACAAGTGGCAGGGACTTCAGCCGAGATACAAGCCCTTTTGAATACAAACTGCCCTATACATTTCTCAGACTGTTGGAACATATCTTAAAAATGTCTGATACGAGTGGTATTGTACATATATTTAAGAACGTGTGTTCAGGACTGTTAGCACCTTTTCAAGCAGTCCTTGGAATAATTCCCAACTCCATGCACTCTGTGTTGGGAGGACTGCCACTACTTTTAGCACTCGTTGCAGGGATCATGTTTTTGCTCCTACTGCTACGATATGGCAAGCCAAATCACCAGTGTCACTCCAAGCACCATAGAGAGAGCTCTAGTGGATATGACGCGTCGTGAGCGCATCGTCCAAATTGTAGGTTTACCTCGTCTACGAGAATTAAATACCACATGGTTTCTGTCATTCAGACCAATCTGGCAAGATTGCATCTCACCTGTTCTATGCTGCCTGCTTTGCGGTGAAGAATGCGTGCTAGACCTCTGTCTAACACTTCCATTAGTCATGCCTACGGATATCGATACTCTGCTGGACCCGGTAAAGGCCCATGCTGTGTGTTGTCCGCAGTGGCTACCAATCCTGATGAGAGCATTCATTGAGATCTCACAGACACAAATTGCTACTGATGAGGTACGAGAGGAAATAACAGGCACACAGGTAACATCCGATATGAACATTGCTGATGCAACCAATGCTGGAGGCAATGCTTCTCATCTATGTGCAGTTAGTCTTCCAAACGAGGTAATCCAACTTTCACCAACAAATTTAGACAACTTTTTGTCTACAGGATTAGAAGACTTCATGTTTTCTCCACCCCCATACACTGACTTTTGATTCAGCACACAGCGAACTGGGAAGACTCTGAATTTGGTCTTCATTTTTCAAAACAAAGACTAAACTTGGAACTTTTTCCAAGGATTAATTTATTTTTCCAAATTTGAATGTTTCTTTTTTGGGCAAAATCATCTGCATATAGTAGAACTATTCATAGAGAACAGAATTATTTGAAACACTTCCAGAGACAATATGTCACCTTGTCAATAACAATTATTTTATGTAAATTGCCATTAAATGGTTCTGGCTTTTTTCTTCTGTATTCACGAGCCATTTCTTAATATATACTCTCATGTTCATTCATTTAGCATTCAATGCCAAATTATGCTTAGAATGAAACATTGCTTTAATATGTACAACACCATTACATTTTTTTATGCATAGCAACAGTCATCATGCATTTTTATAATGCATTTTAGACATCTTTTTAGCAAAATGTGTAGCAATATTTTAGATATGTTTAGCATGTTTAGAATTTAGTAAAGTCGTTCATACGAAACTGGAGTGGGTGGTGTGTGTCGATTTAAATACCGTATGTAAGTTTCCCAATTTATGCCCTTATTTAGGCATAGAAATCCTATCCTTATTTAGGCATTATCCATGCTAACCAAATACAGGCATGGCCACCTACATCCGTCCATCCACATCACAACGAGTTCTTGGAAAACCTGACTCTTAAGCCTTTAGGACTTCCCCTTGCTTGGATTATGGATTTCTCCAAGAACCCATTTATTATGCATGAACATCTATTCCTTAGGGGTTCATTCATGACGTTCCTCTGCCCGACTTTTTCGTCAATACTGGTATTCCTAAACACCTTCAGGGTATAAAATATACCCTCACTTGCCATGGCAAGTCACGGCTGCATACTTGCACGGCTCGCCACGGCACGTTCGGAAGGAAGTCGAGTCCCCGCACTGACCAGACGTGGTCATCCTCCTCACAGAGAATCCAGCTCCAGTGTTTCTGATTCCCCTTGCAGGGTGTTAGAGATCGAGACCTGGAAAGGGATTCCAACCTCTCTCATTCTAAGGTATGGTGCAGACTAGAACCTAGAGGGACTTTTGGCAAATCTTGGCAACACCAATCCTAACTATAGCTAAACTGGACTATAGAAAAACAGCACCTACTTCTTACCTCGTACTACACTTAGGTTAGGTACACTGGGGTAGAACTAGCTAAAAGCACCACATGAGAAGTCACATTTTAGCCTGTGTTATTCATGTATGTATTTTTATGAATATATGTCATAGCTACAAACCATGCTATTGCAGTATTATTTTATCTTACTGCTAACGCTGTACGTATAATACTTCGCATTCTGTCTTACGATTGTAGCAGGTCATATCTCTTGCACAAGAAATAAGACTGTTCAATAAACCCTTTTTATTGAAATGCCCATCTACCTATTTCTGTGCAAACTCTGTAGAAACGAAGCATGCACAATTGACTGAGTGAAACTTATCTATTGTTTCCACGATTCTGAGACTGTTCCGATTCTAAGGGAAACAAAGTTATCATGTTTATGCGGTAGTCAGAAACTAATCCCTTCTTGTTTATTCAAGAAGTTTCTAGTGACCTCTGAGTTAGCTGGCATACACAAGTAATTAAGTTGAATGTACTCGATAGAGGCATACTGACCTCAGTCCGATGCCACAACTATCGTGTATATTATTCCAATGTGCAGAGCCCATCAGGAATATAGGAACTACACTACACCAGCACATCTGCCTAGTGTGAGAAGAGGCCTGCAGTGGGGCGCCATGTTCCCGGGACAGTGCAGTCCTTGAGAAGGGGCCTGAAGTGAGTGTCATGTTGTGTTTCCCAGAGAACAACAGTAGTTTAGCCACAGGACGAAGCTCAGCCCTACAACCAGTGCTAGCTAATACTGAAGGGCAAGGTAAGCCCTTGTTAAAATTCCTTGAAGACATTAAAAATGCTCTCGAGGAGAATCATGACACTGCTGATAGTAAGATTAAACATGTTGGTAAATATGCTACTGCTAGGGTTTATGATGAGGAGGGCGGGGTCCTGGAGCTATGCTGGCAGCGCTGCTGCACCCTAAAAGAGAAGCAGATACCATTATAGAGTTACATGATGAAGACCGTAATCCACTTTGTGAACCTAATGAGAGTGCTGAAAGGTTTGGTAGATAGTACTCTGAGTTACATAAAACTCAGATACCCTCAAATGACGAGGCAATCAAAAACTACTTGGAACATATACAAATGACATGGCTTACCAACGCAGATAGGAAACACCTCATGGGCTCTCTCAAACAGAGACATTTGTGCGGCTCTTAAAACAATGCGTGCCGGAAGAGCACCTGGAATAGATGGCCTCACAGTCACTCTTTACAAAGCCTTTCAGGCACTGCTCATGCCTCACCTAGTCACTCTGTATGAAGAAATGGTTAAGGCAGAAGAGATGCCCCCATCTATGAGAGAACAACTACTAGTCATGCTTCTGAAGCCTGGAAGCCTCAAGAGGCCTGTTCTTCCTATAGACTGCTATCATTAATGAATGTGGATACCCAGATCTTCGCCAAAATATTAGCCAATCGCTTAGCCCCACTGATACCTTTGGTCGTCTGCCTGGAGCAAGGTGGTTCTGTTCTGGGCCGGAGTTTAACTTACAATCTCAGAACCATATTTGGAACCATTCAAAGCCTTAACCCAGAGGTCAGGGTTGCAGAAGTTTTCGAGGATGCCAAAAAGGCTTTTGACTCTGTTGAGAGTGGGGTATTGCGTACAATAGGGGATGGTTATGTATTTCTCCGGTTAGTCACTGTATTATATACTACCCTAAAGGCATGGATACTGAGAGAGCGCAAATTGGGGAAGATTGTAGAAGTGCACCATATTTACAAGCACGTTGTATCAGCTTAGTATAGATCATATAAGAGTGTTGAAAATATAGAGAGAAAATATATAAGAGTGTTTAACTAGAATAAGAATACATATATCAGTGTGAAAAACTAATGTAGAGATGTTGGAATGATGTTGAAATCCCATGTTATGTGGCTGCTGTAGAAGAAAATGTAATTCTGCTAAACGTAGAAATGTGTAGGCCACATGGCAGTTCACAGGAAACGAAAGATGCAGTTACACTTTCTCATGAGAATGGATTTTGATGTTGTTATAATACAAAGTATTATTGATCATGGAACTGAAGTATATGTTTTATAGAAGTGTTTCATATAACCATTGTGTGTAATAAGTTAGAATACTGTTTAAACAAAGAACTAAAGGATTGCAGAGTGCATAGGCCCGTTTCATGTAATTCTAAAAGGCCTGAATAGATAAAGCCATTTCTTTAGATCTGCATGTGCTCGTTAGAGAAAGGTCATGTTCAGCACAAATCGCAGAGCTTGCTCGATGGTTTACGACTTAAGAAGATACGGTGGAGACTGGAATTTGGGGCCTACAGTACAAGCGGCTGTTTGCAGGTGCGAGGGGGTTCTAATCAGGAAAGTGATGAATAGGCTTTGTTCAGAGAAGCCAGGCACAGGCCTGGAGGAGGCTTCAGGAATTTCCTGGGGGGTACCGTCCTGCCGGAGAGGAGCCTGAGAAGCAAGGTCAACGCTAACAAAGGGTCCAGAGGAGTATCAGCATGGAAAATACCAGAACCAACACCACGTGAGGGGCGTCTCTAAGGGGCGTTTCTATTGTAAATGTGATTTTTGTATTAGGGACAGGACCCCTGGGTGGAGTTAGAGCAGATGGTCTGAGGAACCTAAGAGAGCGGATGGGTAGGCAGATAGGTTAACTGCGAGACATCGATACTCAAGAAGACTAAGGGAAGTGAGTGATCTTCTTTGGAAGTCACCACGGCTGACACCTTTTTAGGTAAAGATTCTGCTAAGTAGGGATGTCACTTAGTCTATTGTAGGGACAGTCTAATCTGAAATCTTCCTTTCTGTAATTGACTCACAGGTTACAACTTGTGGCTATTCTTGCAACTCTTATGACTTTTGAATTGCTATTGATAATATTCTTTTGCCGACTAAGAGCATTTAGAGAATGTATGTTTATATTGATACCCGTATATCTTTTGAACCTTATTTTGAGATGTTTGTATCTCCAGTTAACTTTGGCTTTACAATAAACCTTTAAAACTTATTCGTGGTAAGTGGTTCTTCAGAGTGGTGTAAGTCCTTAACTGATTAACTTAGTAGTGGATTGCCTTTTACTCAATGACAGGTACCAACGGTTTAGTCGACCTGAGTGGGATCTAGATCTATAACGATAGACCAGAAATCCCGCGTTAGCAGTTGGTAGCAGAGTGAGGATGGTTACCTTTTTGAGGAAGGTGATCTAGACTAGGTTAAGTTTACCCCAAGGTCCCTAGAAATCGAGATATGGCCTGCCGAAGAAGGTGCTGACGGTGTGAGAAAAAGCAGCAGAGTCGGACGAGAGTGAGTATAACAAGGGTCATGCGTGGACAGATTGCGGTTTTGTGTTGTATCTGTATTGTAATGTCATGCGGAGTTGAATGCCTGTAGTGTGATTGAGAGAAGGTTGTGAGCGCGCGCAACCTGGTACTGGTGAACTGGTGAACCGGTGAAATGGTGAAAATCTTAAGTTCGGGGAAGAGCTTAAGTGGTTCAGGTGTATCGAACATCCAGAGTAATTGTCGACCAGAGTAAAGGGGGTCATGAGGTACCATTGATCGCCCGCAGGACCGAGATAGGGGGAATGCAAGAGTGCGTGTGTGGGTAACGGACGCAGGTCGAAAGTTACTGTGTGCAAGTAACCCATCAGTTAAGGCGATTGTCTGGACGTATACGGAAAGACATTTCGTCAGTTAAGGTGACAATTACAATTAGACTGTGGGCGTACAGTCAAGGAAAGTGATCGCTTGGTCGGAAGTAATCATTTTTCAGAGTATGAATGGGACGCATGCATGACCGGGAGATGAGCGGAGAAAGGAGGGGAACTGCTGCGAAGGGGGAGAGTGACGTCAGCTAGAGCCGCGCTGTGATAGGGCGGTTGGTGTGACGTCAGCTAGAGCCGCGCTCTGATAGGCCAGTTAGCGAGAATCGCGCTGAGATTGGTGGATTGTCATCAGGAAGTAAAACGGACGTGGAGAAAATAGAAATATCGTGGATTTTGAACATGAAGTGTTTTAAATGTTTGAGAGGGATTTTTAAGAGAAAAAGAGAATCTTATTACGGGGAAGAGGCACCGCCAGAGGGTACACCAGCTCACTATATGGCAACGAATGTAGGGTTGCATACTATACTGTGGATTGGTTCTTGGAGTAAGATTACAGAAGGGAATGAGGAACTGACGTTTCCGAAGTACGGAACTTTTAGACTAGAAGTGTTACATCAGCTGAAAGTAGTTATGTCCTCATTGAGACCTTTGCCTAGACCAACACAGTTTGAGGCCCTTAACGCATGGATCAGGGCGGCGCACGACAGGAATCAGAACAGACGCCAAGAAAGGGTACGGCGATCAGTAAGGGCAGTGCAAGATGCCAAATGGGATGCGGAAGCCAAGATGTGGAGGATACAGGCGATTGAAGTGGATAAGTTGTACCCAATGAGAGAGGTTGCAGGAGAAAAGAGACCCATAGAAGAGGATGACGAGAGCGAGTCGGAGGATAACCTAATAAATAGGTTGTTGATAGATAGACCGCCTCCGAACAATAGGGAGATAGAAAGTACTGAGCTCCCAAGGAAAGAGAGGGTGGACATAGAAGAGTATAGGCCACTCCCTATAACGGATTGGGTACCTACCAAAGGTGAAGAGTCACCTCAACATAGTACTGTACAGAGAGTAGTTGGAAGGGTTGCGGTGCAGAAGATGCCAGCAGCAGAGAGGGCTGAGTCTTATGGATTGCCAGATGCTCTTCAAGTACCCGTTACCATAGGTCCTATAGTGTCGGTTTATAACCCAGAGAAAGGGAGAGAGGAAGAACAGGTACAGCTAGAGTGGGAAAAAGTAGGACAAGGAATGGGTAAAGTTGGAGGTTGGTTTGCCAACCTAGGAAAGGGTTTCATTTGGTACATACTGAAAGCTATCATCATAATAGTGATTTGTGTAATCACTTTGTGGGGATTGGTGAGACTGTACAAATGGTATAGATCAAATAGGTTGCAGAGATCCATGAGAGAGCAGGAGAGGAGATTAGCCACGATGCAGGATAATCAGTACAGGAGTCTGAGGGCTCTAGAGATGAAGAAACGAGGGAGTACTGAAACGACTTCAGTTTGACTCAGGTCATACTTTAAAGATGGTGTTGTGATGATGATGACTACTAAAAGTCATCAAAGGGGGGATTGAGAGAGCGCAAATTGGGGAAAATTGTAGAAGTGCACCATATTTACAAGCACGTTGTATCAGCTTAGTATAGATCATATAAGAGTGTCGAAAATATAGAGAGAAAATATATGAGTGTTTAACTAGAATAAGAATACATATATCAGTGTGAAAAACTAATGTAGAGATGTTGGAATGATGTTGAAATCCCATGTTATGTGGCTGCTGTAGAAGAAAATGTAATTCTGCTAAACGTAGAAATGTGTAGACCACATGGCAGTTCACAGGAAACGAAAGATGCAGTTACACTTTCTCATGAGAATGGATTCTGATGTTGTTATAATTCAAAGTATTATTGATCATGGAACTGAAGTATATGTTTTATAGAAGTGTTTCATATAACCATTGTGTGTAATAAGTTAGAATAATGTTTAAACAAAGAACTAAAGGATTGCAGAGTGCATAGGCCCGTTTCATGTAATTCTAAGAGGCCTGAATAGATAAAGTCATTTCTTTAGATCTGCAAGTGCTTGTTAGAGAAAGGTCATGTTCAGCACAAATCGCAGAGCTTGCTCGATGGTTTACGACTTAAGAAGATACGGTGGAGACTGGAATTTGGGGCCCACAGTACAAGCGGCTGTTTGCAGGTGCGAGGGGGTTCTAATCAGGAAAGTGATGAATAGGCTTTGTTCAGAGAAGCCAGGCACAGGCCTGGAGGAGGCTTCAGGAATTTCCTGGGGGGTACCGTCCTGCCGGAGAGGAGCCTGAGAAGCAAGGTCAACACTAACGAAGGGTCCAGAGGAGTATCAGCATGGAAAATACCAGAACCAACACCACGTGAGGGGCGTCTCTAAGGGGCGTTTCTATTGTAAATGTGATTTTTGTATTAGGGACAGGACCCCTGGGTGGAGTTAGAGCAGATGGTCTGAGGAACCTAAGAGAGCGGATGGGTAGGCAGATAGGTTAACTAAGAGACATCGATACTCAAGAAGACTAAGGGAAGTGAGTGATCTTCTTTGGAAGTCACCACGGCTGACACCTTTTTAGGTAAAGATTCTGCTAAGTAGGGATGTCACTTAGTCTAGTGTAGGGACAGTCTAATCTGAAATCTTCCTTTCTGTAAATGACTCACAGGTTACAACTTGTGGCTATTCTTGCAACTCTTATGACTTTTGAATTGCTATTGATAATATTCTTTTGCCGACTAAGAGCATTTAGAGAATTTATGTTTATATTGATACCCGTATATCTTTTGAACCTTATTTTGAGATGTTTGTATCTCCAGTTAACTTTGGCTTTACAATAAACCTTTAAAACTTATTCGTCGTAAGTGGTTATTCAGAGTGGTGTAAGTCCTTAACTGATTAACCTAGTAGTGGATTGCCTTTTACTCAATGACAGGTACCAACGGTTTAGTCAACCTGAGTGGGATCTAGATCTATAACGATAGACCAGAAATCCCGCGTTAGCAATACGAATGGCCATTATCGTCACACGCCCCATTGCTATCTCGAGGGGAACCAGCCAGGGGTGCCCACTGTCCCCTCTTGTATACACCCTTGTAGCGGAACCTCTTGCTTGTGCCCTACAGCAGTACCATGGCCGGCCATAGGGGATTACGATTCCCAGGATACCGTTTAATAGTCTCGGAATATGCAGATGATATACTGCTTTATGTCTGGTGACAAGCATCTTAACAATATACTCACCGAAGTAGTCCACTTCGGGTAGCTATTGGGTTTCAGAGTCAATTGGACAAAATCTATAATTTTCCTTCTGACTACATCTATGGCCTCAATAATCTACTCATTCAATATGTTTCCTAGAAATACAAATCCGCACAGACCATGGAATAGTATTAGCGATAATTATAGGAAATCAATATCTAAGCTTGAGCATGACTTTGCCCGATAGATTAGATTGCCCTTCTCCCTGATCGGGCGAATTTCTGAAATGAAAATGGTCATCCTAGCAAGATTTTAATTTCTTTTTCAAAACATACCAATGCTTCCACATCATGTATTCAATGCTCTACGATCACTGATGATCAAATTAGCTTGGGCTGGTAAACAACAGAGGGTTAAATGGCAAACGCTGGCCTTGCCCTTATTCCATGGGTGGCCTAAATGCACCCGACCTTGAGCTACACAATCGAGGTGCGCAAGCTTCTGACATGTATAATTGGATACATGGCCCCGCAGGAATTACCACATATATACATAGAGAGGGATGCTGCTGACCTAGACACTCTCGCTCAAGTGCTTTTCAGCACCCTAGTCAGACGACATCGCATCCTAGATTCCCTAAACTCAACAATTCATGCATGAAGGAAGCGGCTTGAGAAACAGGCAGGTGCGTTCATGTACTTCCCACTAACTCCATTAGAATGGTGCAACTGGTTTCCGACAGATAGAGAAAAAGATGTAGCTCGGACATTGCGAACGCTAGGTATACTAAAGATGGGCGATTTTTTCCATGACGAAGCAGTACATAAGTGGGATGACATATTGGAAGAGGGGCAAGAACCTTCACCTCTTGACCAATATCAATACCTCTGAACTAGACATGCCTGGCGAGCTCTATTGAGAGATAACATGCAGGAACCAGTATAGATGCCAACACTCACTCACATTATACGAGCAGATACCCCACTAAGCTGGTAACTAGAATTTACAGCTTTGCACAAGAGTCCAAGAGATTACAACTAACTAAAGTTCGCCAGGATTGGCAGAAAGATCAAGACCTAGTTATTGATGATAAAAGCCGGCAGCATTGCTGCGAAGTAACAAAGCGCATATCACTGAATAGCAGAGAGCGACTAATCCATTTTAAATATATCAATAGAATATTACACACCTGAGAGGCTTTTCTGAAACGGATTCAGCAAAATGCCATAGCTGCACAGAACAGGTAGCAGGATTCATACATGTAGCGTGGTACTGCCCTGACATCCTGAAGTTCCGGGGAAAGAGCTTTCATAATTTAAATGAGATTACAGGATACTCTTGAGCCTAACCCGCTCCTCCCCCATCTAGGTTATGATTTGGTGGTAGATAAAATTATAAGGAAACTAGTAGCGATGGGTGTATTATTAGCTAAACATGGAGTAGCTACGTGATGAGCTAAAGGCCTAGTACCTTTCATAGATGATTGGGCACAGATATGCTCTATTGCAACATGCAATCCGACACATACAATGAGCTGTTACCCCCACAGAATCGTCCCAAAGGTTTTTGGAGGTTATACCAGCAATATGTAGAAGGAACTGAGACAGGGGAACCGGAAGGCATAAATACGAATAATTAGATGCATTACATGCTCTGGAACATCCAGTGGGCTGGTTATGCCGATCGGGAGCGAAGTGCATAAGTGCTTTTCCAGCCTATGTTTGGAATGTTAACCTCTAATGCTCAGACTATCAATCACTTGAACCATGTTTTTATAATTACGATGATAACATGTGCCATAATTGATGTATAATTGAAGCCGAATGGAATGTATCCAGACAAAAGAAAATATAACTATCGTTTATTTTTGTGTTATTGAATATTTCCAGAAAACCCAATAAATAAACGTAAAAAAAAAAAAAGAAAAGGTAAGCCCTCGTCCATCAACATCAATACTGCTGCAACAAGTGTCCAACTCACACTCTGCACACCGCCACAAGTCAACAGATGGAGTGCACATCTAGACTGCACACGCTTACAACCGCAACACACGGCACAGAACAAAGGGATTAAATGCAACTCAGCTGCATTCCTGAAGCCGCCACCCCCTTCAACACAAGGAACAATTAGAACCTTGCAGCACACTGGGCAGTGTGGATTGAGACATTTGATAACTTAATCAATGGTCTTGAAGAGGAGGATGACAAAAAAAACATTAAGTACTTCAAGAACCTCACAGTTGAGGGAGTGAAACAAGTTACCAGGCGAAGATGCGGTGTCATACCGAAAGGTCAAGGCACCAAATATCAACTATGAACATAACATTTTTAACAAAGCATAACAGGCAGGTTAAAGCATAGACACGTTTGTTGAGAGACTGGAAACCCTTATAAAACATTGCAAGTTTTGTGACTTCAATGATGAGGAAGCCGTTCTCCTCAGGATAATTGATGGCTGCCGGCTGGATTCATTTAGGAGGCACATGCTAAGGGAAACCGTGAGACTTCGGGATGCTCCTGACTGCGTGAGTGAAGGAAAGAAAGTAACAACAAGCGGTAGCAATGGAGGCAGGTTCCAGCCACAGCAAGACAGCACTAGATGTGAGGAGAAGGCAACACATCAGCCGAGATATGCACAAGTCACAGTCGAACAAAATAATGAAATCATGCTATCAATGTGGATTGTCGTTTCAGCATGAAGGCACATGGCAGACATGCAATGTGTTGTAAAATAAACAAGGACCAAATGTAGTCGCAGAGTAGGTTACATGAGTAAGGTTTATTAAATCTTTAGTTACAGGATATTCAGGTGGTAAAGTAGATAGGAAGTTCAGCATCACCAGGAGATGCCTGCTTGCTGCTCAGCCCACACACTCCAACTGACACTCTCTCAACCACACCAGACACTCAAGCATTCCGTTACCTCACCAACCACTCCAGCATTCCAAAACATCACATCCATAATGGCTGAGCAGCAGGAAACAGGTAAGTTGGGAAAAGAACGAAAAATAACAATTTAAACCACAACACAATGGCTGTGAAAAAAGCAAACTATTTCTAAGTGCTGTGTTATCCGTCTGCAGAGAAGGCAGAGCATGAAAAAAAAAAAAAAAGAATGTCCAAGGACGACCGGAAAAAGTCACACAGCAGCCACAATAGTAAAAGAAAGGTATCATGTCAGACTTGTTGAGTTGACTCACAATCCACGGTCCTCCAATTCATTGAACAGCGAATCATCAGTAACCATGTTGAGTGAGAAGGACGGATATTTACTTATGATCGAGGTGGATTACTCTGTCCCGGGGAGAAGGGAGAACCATTGCAGATGAACCGCTCAAAAGCTGAATGGAAATGTTTCATGGTTCAACGGATGTTAAATGGTCATCGGGTGCCCCTCATCACTGCCAGCTATGCATACATCAACATAATGCCGCTGGACAAATTAAAAGAACTTCAACCCCCTCCTAATACTTGTGCCATCAAGCATAATAGTGGGTGGCCCCAAAAACCAATGTGGAGCCAGGGGTCTTTCAACATATTGGGGCAGCTCAAGGTAAAGCCACAAACAACAATTCATGTGCTGCCAGGAAGTGTGTCCAGTGCATGTCTCCTCCGTTTTGCAACAGAAAATGAAATGGGGTTGATAGTCAACCACCACATATGCAAGAAGCCAGGAATTGCTCATACGTTTCCATCACTGTTTCATGGCTTGGGCAAGCAAAAGGATATCACGGTGCATCTCTACATCAATGAAGACATCCACCCATGGCTCAAAGACACAGGAGCATTGCTTTTTATCTGCAGAGCCCTGTTGAACCTGAGATAGAGAACTTACTGAAGCTTGACATAATTGAACACTCCAGGGGGTAAACTCCAGGGGGGCAAACTCCATGGGACTACCGGATAGTAGTAGTGCCAAAAAAGTGCACCAAATGAGAAGTGCACATTTGCATTGACATGAGCCAATCAAATAAAGCTACTGAACGAGAAAGACACCCAGGACCTCACACTTCCGACATAATAACACAACTAAATGGTGGAAAAGCGTTTTCAATTTGACCTAAAAAAAAGGATATCATTAGCTGGAACTAGAAGAGAACTCTCGATACATCATCACATTCTCAACCCATATTGGCCTGTTCAGGAATAAATGGCTGAGTTTTGGCATCTCTTCCACTGTTGAAATTTTCCTTGATGTCATCAGGCAAGTCACCCCGCCAGTAACCAATGCCATCAACTATAGTGACTACATATTGCTATTTGGGAGCACCAGGCAAGAGCATGACAAAGCGCTCCTAACGGTATGTCAATTGGTCACAGATGCTGGTTTGACTTTGAATGTTAGTAAATGCGAACTGCGTAAATCCAAACTCAAGCTCTTCTGCCACATCTTCTCGGAAGAGGGGAGGATGACACGAGATCCAGGCAAAGTGAAAGCACTAGCGGAGACCAATCCTCCCCAAGTTGGAAGCATGCTGCAATCTTTTCTAGGCATGGCGAGCTACTGTGCCAATACATACACAACTATGCCAAAATCAGTGCAATGCTGCAAGGCTTGCAACAAAGAAAAGGTTGCGGCTCCTAGGGGACGGGGAGAGAGTGGGCGAGGCCGAGGAACAAGCAGTCAGGATGGAGATCAGGCTCCTGGGGCATCACTGGGCCAGCACGATCAGAATTATTTTGATGACGTTCGGGGGTCGACAGTATTATCATGATGATTGTGATTTCGATGAGGTGACGGGGATGTTTTACAGCTAGGACAGCCAGGGACAGGCTAAGGGACCATTTCCGATACCTGTAAATCAGTATGGACCTTATATTACTGTGGATTTGCAGGGCTCGGAAAATACATTTGTGGTCGATACAGGAGAGATGAATAGTTCTGTTTCGAGGTCACTGGTCCCTGGGGCATCCCTGTCTGGCCATAACAATGTTTTGGTTGGTTTTTCTGGTGTACCGGTGGTAAGCCCCATTTCCAAACCTCTTGCTTTGACTATAGGCCCTTTCCCCGTTGATTCACCATTTTTATTAAGATCCAATTGAGGAGAGAACTTGTTGGGATTAGATTGTTGAAGAAGTTACATGTTACTATTTACTGTTCCCCGGATGGTGTCTATATAACAATAGGTGAGAGTGTGGTTAGTACTACGCAATGTTTGTCTAAAGATGATCCCCTCACAGTTGAGTTTCAAGATGTCCCATGTACGTTGTGGGCCACAAGCGACACAGATGTGGGACTTTTGTAGATACCTCCAGTTTCTATTAAGGTTAAAGAAAATGCAATTTTGCCTCGTATTCCTCAGTCTAAAATTTTGCATGCAGGAGAGCAGGCGTGGTTACAAATAATACAGAATCTGATTCAGTCAAGAGTTATAGAGGAGACAGCGGCAAATGTTTGTAATATTCCAATCCTTCCTATTCTTAAAAGACCTCCTTCAGGTTCCTCAGATGATGTTGACTATGTTTATCCTTTTGTGATTGATTTGCACAAAGTTAATAAAATTGTGGTCCTTCAGTTCCCCTTGGTTCCTGACATTACTGCTCTTTTAACAATGGTTCTTTCTTCTGCTAAATATTTTTCTGTCATTGATTTGAAGAATGCCTTTTAGCATTGACGTTCACCCAGATAGTAGGTATCTTATGGGATTTTCTTTGGCTGGGTATAGCTTTAGATTTTGTAGGTTTCCTCAGGGGTATACTGAGAGTCCTAGTATATATAGTCAGGCTTTGAAAGGTCAATTGGATTCCCTCACCCTTCCCCCAGATAATGTATTATTACAGTATGTAGACGATCTTTTGATTGCGTTCGATACGGAGGAAGGATGTAAAAATGCTACGGTAAAATTGTTGCTGCATTTGGCTCAATATGGACACAAAGTGTCCCGATCCAAATTTCAATATTGTCGACAGGAGGTCACCTATTTATGTCACCTACTGTCGAAGGAGGGTCGGAAACTACTGAGCGTATTAACGCTATGGTTAATATGCCTGTTCCAAGGACTCAAAGGGATGTACGAGCCTTTAATGGTATTACTTCCTATTGTCATCATTGGATACCGGATTTTGCTTTACTTACAAAGCTGCTTTTGTATTTAACAACTAAACATGTATATGAACCCTTGCCTTGGACGTCTAAATGCCAACAATCCTTTGAGAAATTTGCTCGGCTCCTGTGCTTGGCACTCCTAAATACAACAAGCCATTTGTGTAATACGTGCATGAGTCGGCCGGTTGTGCGCTTTCTGTCTTAACACAAGCCTTTGGAGGTGAGCAGAGGCCCTGTGTATATTTTTCTGCTGTGCTCGATCCAGTTGCTAAAGTGCTCCCGAGCTGTTTAAGATCGACCGCGGCTGTGGCCGTCCATTCAACAATCGTCAGGGCTTGTTCTTGATACTGTTCTCACAGTTATGGTACGTCATGCTGTGGATATACTTTTGAACAGAACAAAGACACAGCCCCTTACCAGTGCAAGTCTAACTGGCTATGAAGTAAAGAGTTTCGCACCACGCATTAGGATTAAAAGATGTGCCACTCTGAACCGTGCCAAGTTACCACCCCTCCCTTCGGAGAGTAAGGGTACAGACATACATGATTGTATGTTCCGGACAGGACAGGAGACGAAGGGACAGGTAGACTTGACTGAATTTGCCCTATCTGACCCCCAAGGGGAACTCTATGTCAATGGTTCTTGTTTTAAGTTACCGGATGGCACTACAACTGCTACTTATGCAATCACAACACTGCACATGGTAGTTGAGAAATCACAAGTTCCCTATCAGTCAGCCGAAGCTGCGAAACTAGTGGCCCTCATCAGGTCTTGTGAGTTGAGTCCGGGACTGGTGGTCAATATTTATACTGACAGCCAGTATGCCTTCGGAGTCGCCGGTAATTTTTATTGCTCTGGGAAGAGAGAGTGTTGGACACGGCCTCGTGGCGTGGTCCGACCCCTTCCGCATGGAGGGCCCAGGACGACATCGGCCCTCCATTTACCTACTATCGACCCCCCTGACACGCACATTCACGAAACCATCGGCGAGAGCAGCCTCCCTGGCCGCCTACAACCCCTCCCTGGTACCCCGGCGGAACCTGCTCGCCAACGCTGCCAGCCTGGCAACCTGACCAGGCCCCCCTTTCCGGCCGACTCCATCTCGGGGCCATCACGACCCGAACACGTGGCCGCAGCCATCCCCGGCCCCGGCCCCAGCAAAGCCCCAACATTGAGGCACCAAGATCCTCTTAGGTGGTAAAGTGGCCACTCGACAAGATCCCGGAGGAGGAGAGTTTCGATGGGCCCCCAGCCGTCCCCGGACGCCTGGTATCAATCGCCCTCCAGCCTCCCTGGGCGCTGGCTCCACCCCCCTGCTGGGTGTCTGGACACCTTCATCCCGGCCCCTCTGACCCCCAGGCGCGAGGGTCCGGACATCAAAGCCCTCCGGTCCTATATCTGGGCCAGCCCTGGATTAGGACGGCAGTTGTATCTGGAGTCGAAGCCCTGCTGACCTCGTAGCGGCTGATCCTGGTCCGAACTCTTGCACCTGGAACCTTCGAGGCCCTGCTGTCGCGGCCTGACCAAGCTGAACCACCTTCGAGGCCCTGCTGACGCTGTCGCGGCCTGACCAAGCTGAACCACCTTCGAGGCCCTGCTGACGCTGTCGCGGCCTGACCAAGCTGAACCACCTTCGAGGCCCTGCTGTCGTGGCCTGACCAAGCTGAACCACCTTCGAGGCCCTGCTGACGCTGTCGCGGCCTGACCAAGCTGAAACTATCTTCGAGGCCCTGCTGACGCTGTCGCGGCCTGACCAAGCTGAACCACCCTCGAGGCCCTGCTGACGCTGTCGCGGCCTGACCCCTTGAACTATCCACGCACCAGTGGGTGCCAAGACTGTCCCGCTACCCCCTTTCCCCGAGACCACGACTTTACGGATCCCTCGATCCTTGCCCGCTATCCCGCCAAGAACTTGCTTTGATTACTTATATAAAGATTCTTGTGAATATCCTTCCTGTGTGGCGTCTATCTGTAAGTAGTGTGATTGCTCTGCTGTTACGATTGTAGGAGAGCAGCCTCGCCAAGGAGGCCTCCCTACGGCGCTCGGCCTGTTCCAAACAGAGAGGTGGGTCTCGGGGCGGACAGTCAGACACCTTCTGTCTCCCCTGGGGTCGCCTTTCCAACATTGGTGGCAAGCGACGGGATCCGAGCCCGCGCAAATCGTACAGCGAGTAACACGTCACTACTGACAGAGACCCACAGCCACGATGACTACTTAGGAAGCCGGAACCACTGCAGAATTCCAGAAAGACCTGTTAGAGGAGTATACCCATAAAGAACTTAAACAATTTTGCAAAGATTTGGGTATCGCTACCACCGGACTAAGCACAAAGGACGATTTCAAAGGAGCGCTGCAAACTTGGGTGGAGACCAGAGAGACCCCACCCCAAACGAACGATGACATTGTCCAAGAAGTACCCGTGAGTACCGTCATAGCCCCCATAGAGGAAAGAACCGCCAACAGGGACCCGGGCCTCTCCCAAGAAGACGCCCGGGAGCGAGAGAGGAGTCGGCTCCATGAACTAGAGCTCGCCCGACTCCGGCTGGACGGAGAACTCCAATTAGCAGAAAAGAAAATGGCCCTTGAACAACTGCGATTAGAGGGAGATCTGGAAGAGAGGCGGCGGCAAAGAGAATTGGAAGAAAAAAAACTCGCATACGAACACGAGCGTGGCCTCAAAGAACTAGAGATCAAAGCCAAACTCGAGGAGGCTGGCGCCGCGGTAGCCCGGAACCCTCCACCTCCTACCGACCCAAAGGTCCACATCCCGAAGGATATCGTCAAGGAGTACTACAAGAATGACGATATCCAGCAATGGTTCAAGGCGTACGAAGTTGCCATGACCGCGCACCGCATTCCGCGAAAAGACTGGGGTGCCGGCTTATGGGGGAGATTCGTCAGCGAAGGAAGAGACACCCTGCTGGAGCTGGCCGACGACGTAATGTCCTCCTATGACCACATGAAGGACGCCCTGCTCGTCCGGTATGGCCTCACCCCCGAGATGTACCGACAGAGATTCAGAGACTGCAAGAAAATCCCCGGTACCACATGGGTCGAGTACGTGAACTTTTATAGCCGGGCCCTGGAAGGATGGATAAAGGGCAGCAAAGTGTCCACCTACGAGCAGCTGTTCGACCTCATCGTTTGGGAGCACCTCTCCAACAACTGCTTTGTCGAGCTCAGACAGCATCTACTCGACAGCAAGCTAACCGAGCCCCGGAAACTCGCCGTCGAGGCGGATCGATGGGTAAGCACCCGGGTCCCCCGAACACCGATAGGAGAAACAGGACCGGGCGGCCGGGGGCACCCCCGCCAGCGTGGAGGCGGAGGAGGACAGAACCAGAGCCGAAGCTTCCCGCCGGCCCCGGGCCGGGGCCCCCCTCAGGGGTCCCCCCCGAATAACACTTCGCCATCCCTGATCAGAGGGGGGACCCCCCCAGCACGGCCGGGGCCCCACCCAAACATTACTTGCCACAGATGCCAGCGGACCGGTCACTATGCCAATGACCCCCTCTGCCCCATGAACCAGCGCCCTGGCCCCACTGGGCCTCCGACCCGCCAGTTCGCTGCTGCAGCCCTGGGAGAGGGGGGGGGAAGAAGACGTAGAGGTCTACGAGGAAGATCAAACCGAGTATGCACCGGCCGCCATGGCCCTAGCCTGCCTGGGCAATAGAGACCTGGTCCCCCAGACCCCGCTACCGAGCAACACTCGAAAATACCGTCAGTGGGTACACATCAATGGACGACGGACCGAAGCCCTCCGAGACACGGGAGCCAGTGTGACGGCCGTCTGCTGCCACTTGGTGACCCCCGAACAGATCATCCCGAACGTACGATGCCCCGTGAGGGCCGCCGACAACTCAGAAACTCTATGCCAGATGGCCCGAATTCCCTTCGAATGGGCGGGGGAGTGTCGGGTACCCTCAAGGTGACCGTCCGGGACGACGCCCCCGTGGACTGCCTCCTGGGGAACGACCTCGAGAGGTCTCCCTGGGCCCAAGTCGAGCGGAGAGAGCACCTAGGAATGATGGGACTACCCGAGTGGGTCTGTGCGACGACCCGATCTATGGCGGCCCGAGCCCCGGCAGCGACCGAGGCTGCCCCGACCGAAGAACCGGAGTGGCCCAAGCCACCACCCCCTGCCATCCATGAAGAATGCGACTCCGAGACCAGGCCATCGGAGCCCGGAGACCACCATGAGCTCAGCGACATCCCCGAACTCGCCCAATGGTGCCAAGAGGGTGGTCCCACCCGAGAACAGTTTCGGCAGGAGCAGAAGACCTGCCCTTCCCTCGAGGGGACCCGCCAACAAGCCACTGCCCAAGCTACCGGGGACACCTCAGGGTCCCACTGGGTCTACTGGGACCACGACCTCCTATACAGTGAACAGAAAATTGCCGAGCTGGGGGCCAGCCGAGTGCTAGTGGTTCCCCTACGATTCAGAGACTTCCTTTTGAACCTGGCGCACGATGTGCCCCTCGCCGGGCACCTGGGGCAGGACAAAACTTACAGCCGCCTGGTGACCCATTTTTACTGGCCCAAAATACGCAACGATGTACACAACCACTGCCGCACCTGCCCGACATGCCAAGCCAGCGGAAAGAGCAGGGGGAAGGTGAAGGCCCCGCTCCAACCTTTTCCAGTAGTGACCACCCCCTTCGAGCGAGTGGGGATAGACATTGTGGGGCCCCTGGACCCTCAAACCTCGCAAGGGCATCGCTTCATACTTGTCCTGGTGGACCACGCCACCCGCTATCCTGAGGCCATCCCCCTCAGAACCATCACCGCTCCCGTAGTGGGGCGAGCCCTGATGGGGATCTTCTCCCGAGTAGGATTCCCCCGAGAGGTCGTGAGCGATCGGGGCACCAACTTTATATCGAAGTATATGCAGTCCCTGTGGCAACAGTGCGGGGTCACATATAAGTTCACCACCCCGTATCATCCCCAAGGGAATGGACTTGTGGAGCGGTTCAACCGGACTCTCAAGGGGATGATCCAGGGCCTAGAAGAGCCACTACGACGCAAATGGGATGTCCTGCTGCCCTGCCTCCTGTTTGCCTATCGGGAGGTACCCCAGAAATCCCTGGGGTTCAGCCCCTTTGAACTCTTGTACGGACACCCTGTCCGAGGTCCGCTCAGCCTGGTCAAAGAAGGCTGGGAAAATACAGTCAAAGACGCACCACCTGATGTCTACCGGTACCTCCTGACCCTCCGAAACCAGACTCGGAAGTTCCGGGCCCTTGCGGAGGCCGACCTGGAGGCCAGTCAGGAGGACATGAAACACTGGTATGACCAGAACTCCTCCTCCATCGAGTTCGAGCCGGGCCAGCGGGTCTGGGTCATGTCCCCGGTCGTACCCTGTGCCCTCCAGGACAAATGGTCGGGGCCCTTCAAGGTGATCGAGCGCAAGAGCCCCGTCACGTACCTCGTGGACATGGAGTCTCCTCGGAACCCCCTCCGGGTTCTGCACGCCAACCGGCTCAAACCTCATTTCACCCGCACAGAACTGAGCCTGCTGCTAGCTACCGACGATGGGATCGAAGACGACTCCGAGCCCTTGCCCGACCTCTTAAAGTGCACTGAGAAGGACGGCTCCGTCGAAGGGGTCTCTCTCTCTCCCGACCTGACCCCCGCACAGCGCCGAGACTGCCAAGAACTGTTGGGACAATTCACAGATCTGTTCTCCCTCACCCCCGGGGTTACACAATGGTGTGTCCACGATGTCGACACCGGGGACAATCAGCCAGTACGACACCGGGCCTACCGGGTCCCCGACCGAGTTCGGGCCTGCATCCAGACGGGAGTTACCAAGATGCTGGTCCTGGGGGTGGTCGAACCCTCCGACAGTCCCTGGGCCAGCCCAGTTGTCCTGGTCCCCAAGGCCGCCGCACCTGGCACCCCGCCAGAACTCCGGTTTTGCGTCGACTACCGGGGACTGAATGCGGTTACCAGAACCGACGCACATCCCATCCCCCGGGCCGATGAACTGATCGACCGCCTGGGGGTCGCCAAGTACCTCAGTACCTTCGACCTCACCGCCGGGTATTGGCAGATCGGCCTCACCCCTGGCGCCCAGGAGCGATCAGCCTTCTCCACACCCGACGGCCACTTCCAGTTCAAAGTGATGCCCTTCGGCATGAAAAACGCCCCGGCCACCTTCCAGAGACTAGTAAACAAAGTACTGGCGGGGCTAGAAGACTTCAGTGCCGCCTACCTAGACGACATTGCGGTCTACAGCCTCCACTGGGCTGAACACCTGAAACACCTCTGGGAAGTCCTGACAGCCCTCCGCCGGGCCGGGCTAACTGTGAAGGCCAGCAAATGCCAGATAGGCCAAGGGTCCGTGACCTATCTGGGACACCAAGTGGGGAGCGGCCAAGTGGCTCCCCTCCAACCCAAGATAGACGCCATCGTAGCCTGGGAGCCCCCGGTCAACCAGACCGCCGTCCTGGCCTTCCTGGGGCTCACTGGGTACTATCGGCGTTTTATCAAGAACTATGGGAGCATTGTGGGGCCCCTCACGGAACTGACCTCGAAGAACCTGCCCCAGAAAGTGCAGTGGACACCCGCGTGTCAGGTGGCCTTCGAGACCTTGAAAGCAGCCATGTGTACCGCCCCTGTGCTCCAGGCCCCCGACTACAGCCGAGAGTTTGTGGTCCAGACCGACGCCTCGGAACACGGCATCGGGGCGGTCCTGTCGCAAATTGACTCCGAGGGAACTGACCATCCTGTGGCCTTCATCAGCCGGCGGCTGGCATCGAGAGAGAGGCATCGAGAGAGAGGCCTTCGCGGTCGTGTGGGCCCTCAAGAAACTCAGGCCCTACCTCTTCGGCACCCACTTCCGGGTGCAGACTGACCACCGACCCTTAAGGTGGCTGATGCAGATGCGCGGCGAAAATCCGAAACTGTTGCGATGGTCCATCTCCCTCCAAGGCATGGATTTCACTGTGGAGCATCGCCCTGGCAGCGACCACGCCAACGCTGATGGCCTGTCCCGGTTTTTCCGCCTCGACGAAGAGAGCCCCCAGGAAGATTGGTGACTCTCCCCGCCTTCAGCTGGAGGGGACGTGTGTTGGACACGGCCTCGTGGCGTGGTCCGACCCCTTCCGCATGGAGGGCCCAGGACGACATCGGCCCTCCATTTACCTACTATCGACCCCCCTGACACGCACATTCACAAAACCATCGGCGAGAGCAGCCTCCCGGGCCGCCTACAACCCCTCCCTGGTACCCCGGCGGAACCTGCTCGCCAACGCTGCCAGCCTGGCAACCTGACCAGGCCCCCCTTTCCGGCCGACTCCATCTCGGGGCCATCACGACCCGAACACGTGGCCGCAGCCATCCCCGGCCCCGGCCCCAGCAAAGCCCCGACATTGAGGCACCAAGATCCTCTTAGGTGGTAAAGTGGCCACTCGACAAGATCCCGGAGGAGGAGAGTTTCGATGGGCCCCCAGCCGCCCCCGGACGCCTGGTATCAATCGCCCTCCAGCCTCCCTGGGCGCTGCCTCCACCCCCCTGCTGGGTGTCTGGACACCTTCATCCCGGCCCCTCTGACCCCCAGGCGCGAGGGTCCGGACATCAAAGCCCTCCGGTCCTATATCTGGGCCAGCCCTGGATTAGGACGGCAGTTGTATCTGGAGTCGAAGCCCTGCTGACCTCGTAGCGGCTGATCCTGGTCCGAACTCTTGCACCTGGAACCTTCGAGGCCCTGCTGACGATGTCGCGGCCTGACCAAGCTGAACCACCTTCGAGGCCCTGCTGATGCTGTCGCGGCCTGACCAAGCTGAACCACCTTCGAGGCCCTGCTGACGCTGTTGCGGCCTGACCAAGCTGAACCACCTTCGAGGCCCTGCTGACGCTGTCGCGGCCTGACCAAGCTGAACCACCTTCGAGGCCCTGCTGACGCTGTCGCGGCCTGACCAAGCTGAAACTATCTTCGAGGCCCTGCTGACGCTGTCGCGGCCTGACCAAGCTGAACCACCCTCGAGGCCCTGCTGACGCTGTCGCGGCCTGATCCCTTGAACTATCCACGCACCAGTGGGTGCCAAGACTGTCCCGCTACCCCCTTTCCCCGAGACCACGACTTTACGGATCCCTCGATCCTTGCCCGCTATCCCGCCAAGAACTTGCTTTGATTACTTATATAAAGATTCTTGTGAATATCCTTCCTGTGTGGCGTCTATCTGTAAGTAGTGTGATTGCTCTGCTGTTACGATTGTAGGAGAGCAGCCTCGCCAAGGAGGCCTCCCTACGGCGCTCGGCCTGTTCCAAACAGAGAGGTGGGTCTCGGGGCGGACAGTCAGACACCTTCTGTCTCCCCTGGGGTCGCCTTTCCAACAGAGAGGATTCCTCACTTCCCATGGTTCAAAGATTCAGCATGGGCCTTTGATAAATAGGCTTTTGTCGGCTTTAGCTCTGCCCAAGAAGCTGGCAATAACGAAGTGTAGTGCTCACAAAGCAATTACTGATGATGTGGGGAGGGGAAATGCTTTTGCAGACCAAACAGCTAAGGAGACGGCCCGATCTAAGATGAAAAACATGTTTGTAGCAGGTCCTGCTAGATGGGTGCCAGAAGTTATGATGTTTGAGGACACTCTAGATAATGTGAAAGAAATACAGTTGAGGAATTAGCAACATGGCAGGAAAGTACAGTGCACTTGGATGAAAACGGATGCTGGATAGATAAGTCGGGGAAGCAGAGATGGATGCTGCCAGATGCATATGCTCTTCCTGTAGTTACTATGGCCCAGGGACCAGCTCACATTAGTGCTAGGGGTATCTGTAAGTTGTTAGACCCTGTATGGCAGAACAGTAATACTCCAAAGAGGGCTGCCCACTTAGTCAAACATTGCATGGTGCGTCTGATGTACAATCCTGGAAAGGGTACTCACACACCTCCCGGTAATTTTGCACCCCCTTCTTTCCCTTTCGAAGTCTTTCAGATGGACTTCATTGTGATGGAACGGGTGAACAACCTGAAGTATGTGTTAGTGGTGGTTTGTGCATTCAGCAAATGGGTTGAAGCTTATCCTACTAAGGAGAATACAGCTCTGGCGACGGCGAAGGCTCTCTTGAAAGAGTTTTTCCCTTGCTTTGGTTTGCCCTGTTTGATTTGGAGTGATACCGGCAGTCACTTTAATTTGAGAGTCATCCAGTTGGTGTGCAATGGCTTGCACAATAAGAAAAAGTTTCATGCTGCGAATCACCCTCACGATACAGAAAAGGGGGTGGTGATGAACAGAGTGTCTGAATTAAGCAGACCACTCTTACCCAGTCCAAAGATCAGGGCTTGATCCATCACCGTTATTTATCTCACTGCCCCATCCCAGCTCAGAACCTGGCTATATGCAAATTAGTCTGTCCCTGGCCCAGTGCATCATGGGAACAGGGCAGACCAAACTACCAAGCCAATTCTTCACCAGAAAGGAGACAAGCTACCGGGGACCGGTTTCTGGCATTTCAGCCTCTTCGGCCCGGCTTGCTTGAATCCTGATGGAGCAGTGAGAAAGGGACTCATGTCTGAGTATACCCTGCCACACCTATAGTGGCCAAAAACGATACAGAAAAGGGGGTGGTGATGAACAGAGTGTCTGAATTAAGCAGACCACTCTTACCCAGTCCAAAGATCAGGGCTTGATCCATCACCGTTATTTATCTCACTGCCCCATCCCAGCTCAGAACCTGGCTATATGCAAATTAGTCTGGCCCTGGCCCAGTGCATCATGGGAACAGGGCAGACCAAACTACCAAGCCAATTCTTCACCAGAAAGGAGACAAGCTACCGGGGACCGGTTTCTGGCATTTCAGCCTCTTCGGCCCGGCTTGCTTGAATCCTGATGGAGCAGTGAGCAAGGGACTCATGTCTGAGTATACCCTGCCACACCTATAGTGGCCAAAAACGATACAGAAAAGGGGGTGGTGATGAACAGAGTGTCTGAATTAAGCAGACCACTCTTACCCAGTCCAAAGATCAGGGCTTGATCCATCACCGTTATTTATCTCACTGAATCACCCTCAGTCAGCAGGTTTGGTTGAGAAGTACAATTTTACTGTCAAACTAAAGATGGCCAAAATTCGGGAGAGTACAGGATTGAAGTGGCCGGATATTTTACCATTGGCTTGGTTGTCAACAAGAGTTATAGCCCATACTAGAATATGGTGGTCCCCTTATGAAGTAGTTTTTGGTAGGCCCGATAATGTTTGGGGCGTTCCGAACATTAGCTGGCCTAACGCCATTTTTCTGAGATAGAACACTCCTTGTTGATACATTACTTATGTGAGTTAACTAAAAATTT
Organism: Lissotriton helveticus; assembly: GCF_964261635.1. NCBI lineage: Eukaryota > Metazoa > Chordata > Amphibia > Caudata > Salamandridae > Lissotriton > Lissotriton helveticus. The sequence continues at coordinate 1,121,732,709 of NC_136063.1, read as the reverse complement.
AGGTTCTATTCATCAGCAGCTTTAAGAGGCCTTTCCATCCGCTACAGAGGGACCCGGACACCACCTCAGGCCGGGGATTACACTCTGGTTTGCCATTTTCAGCGCAAACACAGCCTGGAGCCCCGGTGGAAGGGTCTTTTCCAGATCCTCCTTGCAACATGTATAGCTGTGAAGGTGGATGGTCAGAAAAAATTGATTCATTCAGTGCACTACAAGAAGGTGCCTCTCCCTCTGCTCTATGATCAATTGAGGCTTGAGGGCATTGGGGATTCCGAGACGGAGAAGGTTCCACGTTTCATTCCTTTCTCCGATGCCAGAGTAACATGGGCACCTACTGAGGAGGAGAGCAGTTTTGAAGGATGCAGTGCCCCCGGAGATTAAGGCTGGCCAAGAGCTTCTGTCGGCTGGCCTGTCTGTGTCCGAGTCTGAGTCAGTCAATCACGTTGAAAGTGAGCCTTTGTATCTTGATCCCTCTGTTCCTGGAGTTAAGTACAATTTACGTCCTCAGCGGGACAGTGCACCAAAGCAAATTCAGATTAGTAGGGATGGATAGCATGGATGAAGAGTAGGGGCGATAGAGTAGGGACAGGGAGATTGGTGCATTATCCGAGACACTGGACTGGATAGGTTTGGGGTGTTTTCCCAGGAGGGAAGGTACCCTATCCTGAGAGAAGTGGATTTGACTTATGAATGGCTATGAAAGCGCAGCTCCAACGAGAAGTGCTCAATAGTACCACAGTAGATGAATGATAGGAGCCTACCAGCGAGGCTCAAAGGAGAAAAAACAAGGAGGCTGGAAAGAAGATTGTTTTAGTTCAGTTAGGTTATATTAATTATATATTTTTTGTTCCGTTATCATGCATCTTTTTGGCAGGCCAATGATTGATGAGGAACAGCTGTTCAATCAATCAATCAGATGGTTTATAGAGCGCGCTACTCACCCGTGAGGGTCTCAAGACGCTAGGGGGGAGAGCAGCTCCTACTCAGTTGAAGAGCAGGGTCTTGAAGTTCTTTCTGAAGGCGTGCAGGTTCAGGGAGTGTCTGGTGCTAATTGCGAGTTGGTTACAGGTCTTGGCTGCGATGTAGGAGAACGCCATTCCTCCTGCTCTCTATCTGCGGATGTGGGGACCTCTGCGAGGTCGGCGGACTGGAGATTCCTCTTGGGTGCGTGGAAACAGTCTTTTGTTGAGATATTTGGGTCCGATGTAGTGGATGGCTTTGTAGGTGTGTGTAGGAAGCTTGAAGGTTATTGTCTTCTCAATGGGGAGCCAGTGTAGGTCGGGGAGGTGTTGCGTCATGTGTTTGTGTCGGTGAGTCCCGAGCACAAGTCTAGCCGAGTTGTTCTGGATGGTTTGGAGCTTGTGTAGGAGGGACTTGTTGATGCCGGCGTAGAGGGCGTTTCCGTAGTCCAGTCTGCTAGTAATGAGTGCATGGGTGACAGTTTTTCTGTGCTCGAGGAGATCCATTTGAAGGTCTGGAGACAGTTGTAGCTGGTGTAGGTGATGGCGTTGATCTGGCGGGTCATCGAGAGGGAGGAGTCGAGGATGATGCAGAGGTTCCATGCGTGGTCTGTCGGGGTGGAGGGGGGGGGGCAGAACTCCCGAGGGCCGCCATGTGTTGCCCCAGACGGATGTTGAGGGTCCCAGGATGAGGACCTCTGTCTTCTCAGTGTTGAGCTTTAGGCAGCAGTCCTTTATCCACGCCGCGAGGTCCGTCATTCCTTCCTGGAAGCTGATCCTGGTGTCCTCGGGATCCTTTGTGAGGGAGAGGATGAGCTGGGTGTCGTCGGCTTAAGATACTATGTTGAGTCCATGCTGTCTGACGATGGTGGCGAGGGGGCCATGTAGATGTTGAACAGTGTTGGGGTGAACGATTATCCCTGTGGTACTCCGCAGTCGATCTCTGTGGGTTCGGAGAAGAAAGGTGGAAGTCTGATCCTCTGGGTTGTGCCGTGGAGAAAGGAAAAGTTCCAGTTGAGGGCGGTTCCCTATATCCGACCATCGTGTAGTCTGGCTGCGAGGGTGGAGTGTGAGACGGTGTCAAACGCTGAGGAGAGGTCCAGTAGGATGAGTGCTGCGGTGTGTCCCTGGTCGAGTAGCATGCGGATGTCGTCGTGCCAGCGAGGAGGGTGGTGTTGGTGGTGTGGTTGCTGCAGAATCCAGACTCGGAGGTGTCTAGGATGGCGTTTTCTTCAGTGAATATGGTCAGCTGGGCATTCACGAGTCTTCCAATGACTTTAGCGATGAAAGGGAGCAGGGAGATGGGCCAATAGTTCTTCAGATCTGTGGGGTCAGCCATGGGTTTTTATGAGGAGTGGTTTGTCTTGCGCTCGCTTCCAGATGTCCGGGAAGGTGCCGGATAGGAGGGAGGCGTTGATGATCAGTCGTAGTTCGGGGGCGATGGAGGTGGCGGCTCTCTGGTAGATGTGCAGTGAGCATGGGTCCATTAGGGCTCCAGACCGGGTTTTCATCATGGTCATGGTGGTGGTGGTGGTGAGCCATTGGGTCTTGTTGTTTTGCCCCGATTATGATGGATCAAACAACGGAGATTATATTACTCCTTTTTGCTATTCTGATGATTATTTTTTGTGGGAATCTCTCGGCGCTAGAGTATGTATATAATTAGCCCATCTTTGAAAATAAACACCTAGTCACACCACGACGGAAGAGAATGTTTTCTAATAATGTTTTCCTAGACACTCATAAGAGATTTTTCAGTAATGGTGTTAGCTGGTTATCCCACTGAATCTGTGACTAGCCTATGGACTGCTTATCCTCTGTCTTTGATAAATTACATGCATTGTAAACCCGCAAATTTCATTGAGGTAAAAGAGGAGTTTGGCTACCCAGAGCTGTTACAATAATACGCATCGTGATAACTGCTATTTAGAGAGTGAAATATTACGTTGGTGGGTTGGCATTATAAAGAAGTGACGTTTCCTTGAAAGGCTGGTTTTTACCCTGCTTGTGGTCCCATCATATATAGAACTGATGCTATACTGTATATCAATTGCTCAGGGATGGTCATATCCAAAGAGGCATTCCATTTTTAAAGATTCGAGAGGTTCTAGTACAATTACAGGTAATTCCTGTTATTCAGCCGTGGATTATGACAGACCGATTTATGCCCATCCCAGGTTCTTTTTTTTTAACTAATGGAACATATTCAAATATTCATATCATCACCAATTATGTAGCTCTTGGAATAGTGTTGCCCCTGGGGGTCCCTTGTAAATATGCCCATAGACAGGTAAAATGGGGGAAGAGAACACTCAAAAAGGAATTTTGTGAAGGAGTAACAGATATTGAGATAAATAGTTATAATAATACTATTACCTTTAGTTATATGCTGTCTGTTATCTTCACATTGGGGGGAATGGCCATGAGTAGGACTGAAAGGGCCCAAGAATATTTCGGTTATACATTGCAGATATTGTCCAATACCACAGTGACAGCATTACGTGACCTCACCATTCAATTATAGAGTATGAGGATTTATTCTGTACAATCTAGATATGCAGTTGATTTTATTTTGGCAAAACATGGTGGTGCTTGCGCAGTTATTGGCGATCAATGTGTAGTGGGAATAACCAATATGGAGAAAAATATTATGAAACATATTCTGGATATTATTGAGAACGTTAAAGGCATGGAACCAAGTAATTGGAGTTGGTCCCTCTTTGGAACATGGGGTTGGTTAATAGAAAAGGCACTATATCTTGTTGCCATATTAATTCTTTGTTGCATTCTTACTCAATGCCTTCCAGTGCGTTGCACATACTGTATCTCTGTATTGGCTCCAAAAGGGAAGATATCGATTCAGGATACCAATGCTGCAATAATGTTTCAGAAATAAATAGATGACATGATGATTATAGATGAAGGTATCTTCAAATCATCTTTTCTACTCATGGAGCACATACCTACTGTTGATGACATGACGTGTATGAAAGGCTATGTATTCTATTATTCATTTATACTTTGTCTGGTTCCCGACTGTAGATGGTTAGCTCATGCTAACAGGAGAGTTTTTTAATATTGAAGGTCTCTCTTTCATGTATAACTTGGCATTCGCGCAACCATCTTATAATCAGGAAGCCATTTTCTTTTATAATTGAAACTGCTGCATGGTTATTTTCAAGATATCCGTCTCTGGTAAGTTCCGTTTTCCAAGGTTTAGTTTTTTTCCTTTTCTTTAACTGCAAGCGTTCTCATTAGTACATGCCTTTCTCATTAGATAGAGTTCTTCTCCCACCTGCCTGGTGGGGAGGATATGCCAGGCGACCTTGGGCAGTAGATAGCTTGTGCCCAGCTGCAGAATCAAAACTTATGTTCTGTACCTCCATTGTATTATGACACCTGCTAGTATGTTTTTTATAGTTGGCCAGACTTTGTGGACTCTGCAACGTACATAATGTAATTGTATGCTTAAGGGGTCCAGTCCATACACAGCCACCCCAGGAGGCTGGTCAGACTGGGCTCTGCTGTAGTGTAATCAAGAGAAGGTGGTTGTGAGCGATCCTTTTCGGGTCACTTCCTTAATGATGGACATTGTGGCATGGCAGCCACCAAAGGAGCTCTCTGTGAAAGGAGATGGTTTTCAAAGATGGACTAGATGGTGGAGGATGAACTGAACGCATGTGACATGTGCCGCTGTTTGTCAACAAAGACAACTCACTGTCCACTTACTATGCCTGATCTCCCTGAGAGTGTGTGGGAAAGAGTGGCCATTGACTTTTTTGGACCTCTCCCAAACGGCAAGTACCCATTTGTACTCCTGGATGAATACTCACAATTCTCACTCATCAGTAGTGTTTTGTTCACTGGACATGGAAAATTGATGAGCCTTGGATGACATATTTGAAATGTGGTGAATACTGAACATCCTCAAGCCAGGTAACAACCCTCCTTTGCACAAGAAGCAGTGCAAACAATTCTTGACCCTACTGGGCGTTGAACATCAACTCATAACCCCACTGTGGCACCATGCAAATAGGATAGTTGAATGTTTCATGGGCGCCCTTAAAAGAAAAGTTCATAGCACATCAGAGGAGGTGATGGAGCTGGACCAAGCTCTGTGCTAGGTCCTACGGGCTTACTGCACAGTGAAAGTCCGGCTACCATCATATTTCCTCGAACAGTTCACACAAAAATTCACCATTGCATATCAACTACACATATAAACATAAAAACAATCCGAACATCTGATGCTACTGGGAAAGAAAGTATGAAAACGTACGCTGATGTTAGGAGACAGTCCAAGGACATTGCTCTTAAAGGAGAATGAGTGATAGTCAGAGACAAGTACAAAAGTGCTTCTGAGGTCCAGTGATTGTCTGCTCACGCCGACACCGAAGCTGACACTAGGAGGTGGGGCCGCAGGAACCACGACCCGCATAAAATTTTGTGTATTCTGTGTATCGGCTGTAAACGAGCCAAAAAACCGAGCTACGGCAGTCCAACGGGCCCCGGGATCTGTCACGGGGCCAACGGCGACCGCGACCATGATGAGGGCAATTTATTGCTGACTGCTGCAATAGACTGCTGACTTCTCACTAAGTTGGCAAGTTGTGTGGCAGGAGTAAGTGCACCCAGGGTGCCGGAACAGTGGAGAACAGCAGAGAAACGGTGTGCTGTGCAGCTGCGGTGAAAGGCTGAAACAGTAAAACCAGGCAGCGAAGCCAGGCAGTGGCAGATGCTCACACCATCCACCGGAGCCAGGATTGACAGTTGAGGCCGGGGCCCTGGAGCAGGGGCAATCTGATGAGTCTGACAAGAACAGCTGAAGCAGAAAGTCTAAAAGTGTGGTGTGGCTAGAGATGAGCCCGGGCACCTCTAGCTGGTAATTACCTAGGCAGCCTTGTTGTGCACGGTCTACCAGCCAAGTTACATTCAGGCTGGTTGCAGTTTGGCTGCATTATTCTGACTTTGTTACAGTTAATCATACCTAGCTACCAGCTAACTGCCAACAACTTAGTTAACCTGATAGCCAGTTCTCAGACACCGTTTTAACAGGATAATACTGCACATATACATGTACACCAAGGAACAGCAGACATATTCAGAAAGTCAGCCTAGTGAGAAACCCAAATGCTTGCAGACATATAATATTCAACATAAAAACGCAGGATTGGCTGAGAGGAGACAACTGAGTGGAGAGAAAATGAGATCAGGCAAAACAAAGCAGACACAGGTCAGAAAAAAGAAGACAAAACAAACAATCAAATCAGAAGACCTGGGTTCTATTTAAAAGAGCCCACTAATTTCTCCAATACTAACAATGTTTAGAAACATAGCCAAAGAAATAAAAAGGAACTCAAGTTTGAACTCTAGATTCTACTTCCTTAAAGATCCTGGAACCCTAATCTACTAAATGCCTGTAGAGGTACCAGGCCTCTTGACACCATTAGCTCCTCAGAAGTCAGCCTTATCCACTACCAAAAAAGATTTACAAAAGGACCCTACACAACTTACAATTGATTCAAACAACCTAAAGAGTCCACTAAACCTAGTTAAGGATCCGGACCAGGTAGGAACAAACTTGACAGTCCTAGAGTAGGTGTTTAAGGAAGACTGTATTGACAGGATAAACATTGGGAAAATACGCCTAAATAAGGAGCAGCTCTTAAATGAAAAGACAAAAAGGCTCAAACAACATAGTAGATTAAATAGAAGATTATACCAGATAACAAGGCCAAAGCAATTGGTCCATTACAGTATGGGACAAAAGAGCTTGTAGGAATAATAAAAAAAAAAAATAGAATCACCGACAATAAAGTTTAATACACTTCAGGAAAACCCGACGTCTTCTACCCCGAAGTTCGCAACAAATAATGGGACAATACAAAGGTTAAAAATAGCAGCTCAGGTCCACCAGTTTGATCAAGATGACCTTGAAGGTCTGGATGACCCATGGCAGAACGTTTCCAGGCTTTCATCGAACAAAGACTCCTTACAAATGTCGGTCACTAAACCAAGAACACCGACTGGAGAAACGCACAATATCAATATACAAAATAATACGGTCATACAAGGCTGACAAATTTCACAAATGAACAACTCCTCCCCGTCCTCTCATGATATTAGCTATTTATTTAACCAAACCAATTCACCAAACAAGAATCAAAATCACACATAATACAAGAGGAGACACTGAGCGACCAAAGTAGCTTTCTGGAGCTTTTCAAATTATTACTGCAAACATTACAGACAACAAAAAAGGCTCTCAATATGCAATCACACAAAATGGACATTCAAATAGAACAAATGAATATGATAGCACTGCAAATTGCAGGAATAAATACAAAACTGGATAATATGAACAATCTAATTACAAGAGTACAATCCAAATATTCAGTCCAGTGTGCTCTCAAGCTAAAAACGAATTTAAAAAATGGAACTACACAAAATCTGATGGCAAGGGTGGGTGCCTTGAAATGTGAACTCAAAAAAGCAATCAAGAGGCTAAAAATAACATACCTCGACCAAGCAGCTTGGGACAACGTAAATCAGCTGAGGAAAACTTATTAAAAAAAGAGAAATAACAATGACATTCTGGGATGAATTATTCTGTAGTGCAAAGAAAACCAACTCAAATAAATTCTGTGAAATGATAAATAAATTGCATAGGCCGGTGAACATGTTATTGTCAAACATACAAGAACACGAGTGGGCTAAATTTCTAAATACAAAGTTTACAGACATCACAATTCTTGATAATCCACCATTATCCGAAAACATCATTCAAGGAGGTGACGACACAAGCAAAATAGGAGAGGACAGCACGAGTAATTCAATAGTAATGATTGATTCTAGTGCTAACCCAATTGAGGAAATCACTAAACTGCATGGTAAATATGGCACAAGGTCTCTCAAAGTAAAGATAGGCCGGTCCCCCCTCTCGGCTGATGGAATAATACTCACAATACAGAAAGGCAGAGGGGATGGCGCACCAGGACCTAATGGCATTCTTCAAGCCATCTTTAAGAACGATCCATCCTTCTGGAGCGAGCATCTATTCCTGTTATTCAAAGATATTGAGCTACTAAAAATTGTATTCTACCTAATTGGCAAGGCTCGATAATGACACCTATATTTAAAGGAGGAGACAGAACAAATCCATGGAACTATAGGCGAATTGCCCTATTAGATATCTAAGCCAAATATCATGCCTCACTCATTTTGGAAGATCTGAAGAAAAGGTCAAACAAGCTTAATCTGATTCCAGTCAATCAAACAGGTTTCAGGCAAGGCATAGGGAAGATCACAAACAACTTAGCTCTATCACTAATAGCACACAAATGCAAGCAGAGGAAACAACAACTTCACCTCTGTTTTATAGATCTAACTTTTTGGCTGTTACGGACATTCCGCTGGGGTGCGGCCGAATGAGACGCATGCGCAGTTCGGATGGCCCCCATCCGTCCGACGCAGATGCCTACTGTGACATCGGACGGCACCCGGCCGTCCGGCGCATGAAAAAGGCTAAAGACTGCCTTTGACAGTGTAGACCCTCACCTCTTATGGAAAAAAATGTGAGCCTGGAAAATTCCAGAGAGGTTGCTACGATGAATACTGCAAATCTATTCTAAAACATGGATAAGAATCAAGATAGGAGACGTTCTAGACTATCCAGAAAGCTGGCTACAACTAAAGGACTAAAACAAGGTTGCGTATTGTCGCCACACCTTTTCAATTTGTTTATGTCTGACCTTTCACAAAGGCTTGACCGTATTAATTCCCATCCTCCGCAAATAGGAAAATTGTTATTCACACATACATCTCTCGTACGCCGACGATGTGGTGTTAATGAGTTTAACTAAGATCGTTCTGCAAAGAGCTTTAAATGAGATTTTAGAATATATCTCATTTAACAAACTAGAAATAAATGCATCAACAACCAAAACAATGATGATTGGTAATTACCGACGAAGCAAGTAGAACATCTGGCTCAATGGCAACCAGATGAAGGAAGTAAAAACTTACAAGTATCTGGAGTTCTATATAGATAATAGACAAAACCATCTAGAGCAAAAAACGTACATGTCACAGAGTCCCAGTGCACTTACATTTGCCTTCAGAATACTGGCAAAAAAACTGAATGGACTGTCATACAAAACCCCTGCTTGCGGTAATGATAGCCAAAATGCTGCCAATGCTAACGTATGCGATTACCGCTCTCCATGGCAAAGATTCAGACCTTTTAAACCGACTAATAGTCTCTACTTAAAAAAATGTCTTACAGATACATCATTCTTCTTCACCGGCCCAGGTCCTACTTGAATTTGGTCTCTTCAACAAAACTATAGGGAGAATGTACAACACAATAAAGCTTTGGTATCGGTTGAAAAAGAACACGGTTAGTAGATGAGGATAAAAAAAAAAAAATATCACCATACAACCAATATCTATATAAATCCTTGCTAACAACTTGCACAGATGAGTTATGGAATAAAAACTTGCCATATCAGTCCTTCAAACAAGCAATAAACAAAATTCCATTCACTGCTGTTCGACAAAAACATCTTCAGCTCAAGGTTGCATGCCTGGATGGTGATTATTAACTATAAGACCCTTGCACCATCACCTTATTTGAGCATAACATTCTCAATTAATTTGAAGAAACAATTAATGGCTATCTATTTTGGGAAGCTGCCTTCGATAGCAGACTAGACAACCTGGGTGCCATCCACATAATCTTCACATTCACAATGCACAAGTCACTTTACTTAGACAAACTTTTAATGCCAGAGTTATCAGGTCCTGCCAAGCTGCAACCCATCGGACCCACAATTGAATTGCAAATTGATTAAATTCCTTAATGTCTTCAAACAGGCCCTGAAAACGGACTAAAAAAAAATCCCCTCTGAAGGAAAGCACGGGACGCACATTTTTTAAACAATAAATCAAGTCTGTTGAAATGGTTGGATCTTTGCCAGTGCAAATAGACTGGGATCTGGACTAATAATTAGAGCATGTTTAATTAATGGTGTGGAATATTTTATAAGCGACATACTGATGTCAAGTGTTAAAAACTGGCAAAAGTTATTGATGTTTTAAATGTCTTTTATATTGTTACGGTTTTAACTGACCAAACAATAAAACTGACTTTGACCGTCACATTTCTTTTGCCTTTAGTCCCTTGCAAGTAGTTGAGAGGAAGGGGAACATGATCACTGTGACAAGACAATGGTAGGGAAGTCCATTACTAGGGATATTTCTCTTTTCAAAAGCCTAATACCACCCACAACGACGTCAGAAACTATCATGAGTCAGGCATCTGAGTTTCCACTAACCACTGGTTGTGAAGGGGGGCCAGTGTAAGGAGAAGAGCAGGGCTGCAGCCAGTGGTCACTACAAGATCTGCATGGCAGATCTGACTGAAGAGTTGCAAGACTCCAACCATACAGGAAGCCGATATTTAAATTGGAAGGGAGATGTAAAGTTGGGCACAAGGACCTGAGCAAGGCAACTACATTGCCAAAGACAGAGTGAATCGCTGTGAGGGGCGGGGCAAGGAGGAGCAAGGGGAAGTGACATGACGCAGGAAAGATATCTGAGTACAAGAAGAGAAAAGAAAGTAGAAGGTTCTGAAGCCTAAAAAACAGTGTGCACTTCATTTTTATCTCACTGGGAGTCTTTTTCGACCCTACACATCCTTTAACCAAAAGGACTCTGGAGGGAAAACCAAAGGAATACACAATGCAGATTGTAATGCCCAGCATAAGTCAGCAGTCTAGTGCTGAAGCCTGTATTCACACTGAACACCCACCCACCACTGATGTCACTGGTCAGGTGACACAGCATGAATAAAAGAGGCCGAGCCCACATGCTCTGGGCCAGTTGCACCCAGTTACCAGAGTGTCTGTGTCAGAGGTTCTTTCCAGCATGAGGGCCTAAGGCCCGACCCTACACAGATGCATGGAACAAACCAAGCTTAGTCTTAAGGCCACACAACGGATTCAGCCAACATCTTCATTCAGATATTCCATGCAACACAGTGTGTGAATGGATAACTGCAGACCCACATAGCTCCTCGCCTAGAAGACCAGGAACCATAGTTAATTTCAAGATGCACAGGAGCCCACAGCAGGCTGAGAGACAAACGGGGTCTGGGCGTGTGCTGATCTTAAGTTATTAATGCAATGACTCATCCAGTTACTTTGTTTTTCCGGCTCACTTCACAGCGAGTTACTCCGAAAGGGCTCTTAAGCTGCAAGTCTTACCTAAAATGACACAAATTAATGAATACAGAATTTAAAGATAGGCAGAGAGTTAAAAAAATATATAACACCTGAACCTAAACTTTGCAAATGTAGTTTTGAGTTCAAATTATGAACAACATACTGCTGTTTTACAGGCCTGCATATGGCTTGTTAGGTAAATTCATTCAATACATAAAAGAAAACTACTGCTCGAAACAACAGTGAGAGTCCTAAACCAAGTGTGGGCAAATCTATTACATAGTGGAAGGGCTCGAGAATAAAAGCACTATTGGCTTCTTGCCCACTGGCATACCATGGGCAATATTATCTGACATGTCCACACCTACCAAGCTGAAGTAGTAAAACTGGTTGGTCATCAGGTGCAGCTCACATACATAGCACTTAATTGCCACATATAAACACAAGTTCTGCAAATAACAGGGTGCATAAACAATACTGCACTAATGAAGGAGAGACGGCATTCCAAAGAACTCTACTTGCTCAGCAACATTCATTAGGAGAGCATGACCCCAAAGAACAGATTATCCACTCGTTCCACAGCTTTGGATGAATACATTTAGCTGGAATGATCAGGGTATACTATTTTAAATTAATTAACACATTAAGCATTTATCCGAAATATCGTTTGCACCAAGTCAGAGCATTAACAGAGATACAAAAAGAGGTCCTCTGCCTTCCTACCTCAAGACACACTTATCTATACAAATACAATTTTAAAATTAAAAAAGGAAAATTCGCAAATAAGACCTGGGCACAGAGCACCCTGTAGTTATTATGAGTGGCTAACACATTTTCTTTTAAAATGTACACTCAACATAAATGCAATTCCGGAATAATAAGCATGGTAACTGTAACGAGAGAGGGGCTTGCAGTTTCACAAAGAACCCTCTCTCTCTCGATGCAGGGGATTTGCTCAACGAGGCAGGGGTTGTCAGTAAATTGAACATGTCTCTCATTGCTACCTGGAAACGTAGCACATTCACAAAATGAGATGCCTAATCAGAAAACTAAAAGGAGATCAAACCTCCAAGACAAAAATAGAGGAAAGGACACAGTGATAAGACTACAATAGTAGAACCATAATTTCGTTGATACGCAAATGAATGGATCTATTAGAATTTGTTTCACCTAATTATAAGGATTTATGTAAGAATGAATGTAGGTATAAGGGTTTTATTTGTATACTGTGAAACTAGCAGACGGGCAACGAGAATTTAGCCAAAAGGCAGCACAGTTGAGTATATGTACAATGGATCATAACACTGTTCGAACATATGAGCACTTAAGGTCTAAGAAGATCAAAATATGGTACGAAGAGTTGGAATTCTAATTAATTGTAGACATGACATTACTTGATGTTTTGACAGGAACTGTTCTTTTGGTGGGTCGAAAACCAGGCTGCACAGTTACAGTAGAGTACAGTGAGCTATTTGGTAAATGTATAAGGTGGAATACCTGTGGAGCTGTGAGGACACCGCCCCCCTTCTGCGGAAGCCTGCCTGTTCCCATCTCCCCTGAACGGAAGCCTGCTCCTGTTTGAAGCCGCGCCTCGCCGGACCCGCTACGCGGGTCCCGCTTCGCGGTTGCGGTGCAGCAAAAGGAAAAAGCACTAACCTCACCGGCAGGGCTGCGAGCGAGAGCGGGGGACTCCGAGGACCAGGAGCCCCCGCGCGCCCATTGACCAGCTGGGCTGCTCTCCCTGCCGGTCCCGCCCACCCTTAATTACCCATTAGAACCGCTACATAGAGGAAGTAGTCCACCCGCTGCGCGGGAGCGCGCGGGAGAAGCCCGGGACAAGGGCGGGACCGTCTGTGGCCGTCAGAGGCCGAAAGAGGCTGGGCTGGGCCACCCCTCTTTCCTCACCTGAAACAACGTAACCTCTGTCGACGGAGGACTGGAATACGGAGATGCCCTCACCAGCACTTTGTGAAACCCCTTCAAGGGTGGGGGGAACCAACTCAGGCACATTGGACAATTATTTTAAATCCTCCAAAGGGGATGGGGGCAAAGAAAACTCCTTGGAGAGGCGTAGGGCGGAGCGTCGCCGCTCTATTGAATCCATGAGGAGCAGGCCCCTTACTGACATAATCCCGTATTCTACTTCTCAAGAGGATGGCACTGCCACTGATAGGCAAAATCTACTAACACCAGAGGACTTTCCTCTATTATTAAGGGAGACTTCCACCACCCCTGGTATCTTGCCTGAAAAGACTATAGAGATCGCCCCAATCCACATCATCTCAAATGGCAGTGGATTTGGTTACCCAACCCCCCCCGGGGAATAAAAACAAGAAAAACAAGCCAAAGCAAAGTGTCATGGTGGAGTTGCATGGCCCTCCACCTAGCAAACGTAGAAGAAAGACAAGGGGGGGACAGGGAAAATCTAAACTATCCCATTTAGATTTTGGCAAAAAACTCAAAACTGTACCCTCCCTAGGCAGGGATAACGACATGGCGTCTATTGAGATCCCCCCCAATGATATCAGTTCCAACACGGCCAATACCATTAGTGATCCAGCGGCTAATACGTCTAATCCAGTACCTTCTCCTACATCCCTGGGGAGTATTGAATTCTTACTTCGCTCACTTTTACAGCCCATTAGTGAAAGCCTGAAAAAGGTGGAGATAAGGCTTACCATCTTAGAGGCAACTCTTACTACCTTGAACACCTTAGTTAGTAAGCAAACCAAATGTACGGGGTCCAATCCTCTCATAGCCAATCCTCTGAGAACTGGAGTTGAGCAGGGTATTACCAAAGCCCCTTCTCAGGGTATACCCACTGCCCCCCCCTTGCGGCCGCTTATGGCCATTCAAGTCCCGGCCCCACGAAACAACTCAACTAATAGGCCTCTTGAACCATTACACACTGTCCCCCATAGCTCTCAGACAGGGACTAATTCTGACCTTTCCCAAGCTGATAACACTTCCTCTCCCCCTCCGGCCCAACTCGCCCCAAGACCTCGGAGGCCGGACTTGCCGCCAGAAGCCAATAGGCTCACGGTGGTACTAGCAGGGGCCCCTCAATTACAAAGAGGAGAAAATGAAGACTTCCAATCCCTGAAGAAAAAAGTCATCAAATGGCTGAATTGGAACCGACCCCTGCCACCGCGATTCAATAATGAGATTATCATGGTCAGAAGGGTCCCCTGGCTAGGGAAGACGAGGAAATCAATAATAGGGGATTGTATTTTGGTAACCTTTAAAGACCCGGGCACTGTTCTACACATCTGCGATGGGGTAAATCGCTCGTTGGATTCTACTATCCAAACCCTGCCAGTATCCTTTTTCTTTCCCCCAATTCGCATGCATTACGATCAACAGCATGAAGAGTGGACAAGGGTGGAACGCAGACACAGGCATACAGATTATGCCCGATGACCAAATTTCCAATTACCTGACACACCCTACTTTCACTTTAATCGCTTCAACTGCCTAAATGGTTTGGATGGGGTTGACTGACTGCCAACTAGTAACCCTGTGACTCTGGCGATTGGCTCTCCAACACACCCCCATCCATTCGCCCCCACTGATGGCAATGTTCTTGAACATTTGATTGACCCAGAACCTGCAACCGTCCCCGTTCATTCATCTTTTTGGCACGACACCCGGCACCCCAGGACTTTTGAGACTAATATGGTGGAATGTCGCCGGATTGGCCAATAAATTGACCGATCCGGACTGGGCGAACTACATTGAGACTGGAGACGTTTGCATGTTCCAGGAAACCTGGGCAAGAGAAGACCATGGGCATCAAGGTTTCCAGTCATTTTTCATTCCAGCTAGGTGGGAGGCGAAAGGACGCCCGTCAGGCGGGCTCACAACATGGGTTGCTTGTCATCTAGGCTGTAAGGCTACACGGTTATTAGTCAGCTCTGACGACATTCTTGCGGTCTCACTATCCTGGCCAAATCAAGTTAAACTTGTTCTAATCAATATCTATTCCAGGCCGGTGGGAATTGCCAAGGAATCGCCGACCATAGCTGAACTTACGAACTATTTAACCGAGCTACCGAGGGACTCATTCTACCTGGTGGGAGGGGATTTTAACTCTCATTTTGAGCCACTACCAGGTCTTTTAGAGGGATTCCCATCAGAAGAAGAGGCTAGATGGGCGGTGCCCGCGGTTGAAGCTCCCCCCCCCCCCCCCCGAGGGCATGGACCCCACTTGCATTACAAGTCACAGCCCTCACCCTAAGGTTCGGACTTAGAGCCTGTAATGGGCGAATGAGATCTGACATACCCAGCAGAACCACCTACAATAGGGTGGGAAGAGAGTCCCGCTTGGATTATGTCATGGCCCAAGTAGAGAAGTGGTCAACCATTCGAGACTTTAGGGTAATGGAAAGGGTAGACAGTGATCACAATGCACTAGAGCTCGACCTAGCCCACCCTGACCTTCAGACTCCAATGATCGCTCTGGAGGGGAGCAAACCTGCGCTTCTTCTGGAAAACAGCAGGAGAAGAATCAGGTGGGAGCATTTGGTTGCAAGTGAGAAGAAACTTCCCATGCTTTACGAGGGAATAATTCCAATATTGGAAACTGTGGGGAGTTTGGAGGCGGAGGTGAATAACAAAGATGCCCAGGCTAAACTAGGTAAGGCTCACGAGGACCTCATAAAAGTAGCGGGCCCTATCCTCTTTAGTAATACACGGAAATCAAGTAGGGGGCAGCATTGTAAGTTCTCATGGTACAACCAAGCATGTAGAAGGGCAAAAGGGGAACTTGTCAGATCCATCAAGGAGGGCCTAGGGGGGGACATCTTAAGAGAAAGAAGACGGGCTTATAAGAAACTTGCTGCCCATGCCAAAGCTGAATGGGAGGAAAATAAGTGGGAAGAACTCACTAAGGCCCTAGCAACGAAAGATCAGCGGCTGTTCTGGAGGATAGTGAGTGGGGGGGGTCGGGAAATCTCCAAAGGGCAATTGAGCCAAACATTGCTCCAGAGGTTTGGCAGGCACATTTTCAGTCCCTATACAGCTCTGAACCAGGAGAATTAATCTCTAACACCGGGGCTGGCTGGCCAGATTATGAAGGGGATTTAATAACACTGGGCGAGGTTATGGCTGCTATAGCCGGACTTTCCTCGGGAAAGGCGCCGGGACTGGATGGCCTGCCCGGAGACCTGTTTAAACTGGAACCTATTGTTTGGGCCCCCTATCTTGCTGCTCTTTTTAATGGAGTGCTCAGTGGCATGGAAATTCCTAGTACTTGGCTGGGGGCGGAGGTGGTGCCCATCTTTAAAAAGGGTTCGCCTCTCCTCCCAGTCAATTACAGACCCATTAGTTTAATCGATGTTGCGCAGAAACTGTTCGGCAGGGTTCTGCTGAACCGGCTTCAGGACTGGGCAGAGGAGGTGGGTGCCCTCAGTCCCTACCAGGCAGGATTCAGGAAGGGGGTTTCCACAGTGGACCAGGTTTTTAGACTAAACATTATTTACTGGAGGACAGCAATACTCGAGGGCGGCAGTCTCTATACCATCTTTGTGGACCTACGGGCCGCATTCGATCTGGTCCCCAGGGGGAAACTCTGGAGCGTCCTTGCAGAGATGGGCGTTCCCCCGGACATCCTATTAATCCTGCAGAGGCTACATTACAACAATTATGCCCGAGTGAGGTGTGGAAGGTCCGGGGAGCTTACTGAAAGGTTCCCCGTTGACCGGGGGGTAAGGCAGGGTTGCGTGCTGGCTCCGACCCTGTTCTGCCTCTTCGTCAACGGGGTAATCGCCCACTTGAATGCCACTGACTATACCGACGCTCCCAAATTGAATGGCAACAGGGTGCCTGCAATAATGTTTGCAGATGACACCCTGCTGCTATCTAAAACCCCTATGGGGATACAGAGGATCCTCGACTCATTTGTGACCTTCTGCACCGACAGGGGGTTGGAAATAAACGCGACCAAAACAAAGTTCATGGTTTTGAACCCGAGCCAAAAACTGCGGCCGAATCCGATTCTAGGAGCAGTACGGCTCGAGAGAGTATCCACCTTTGAATATCTTGGTGTGACTCTTAACGAAACCATGTCCTGGGGATCCCATCAGAGTAGGGCAAACCTTAAACTGACACAAACTACCGGGGGTATTGCCCGGATGATGATTGGTTCTTCATACCGCCCGCTGGGGTCACTAATCCAGATATATAAGGCCCAGGCCAGGGGAGCGACATTGTACGGGGCTGAACTTTGGGGACACACATCATGCCGCAGTCTGTCACTAACAGAAAACAATTTTATTAGGCAGATAGCCGCACTCCCGCCCAGCACCCCGCTCCTCCCCCTAAGGCTTGATTTAGGTCTACGACCAATAGCCGAAGAAATAGGTCTGAGACCCATAGCCTTCTGGCGTAGGCTGTGGAGTAGTAACAATCTTGCTGCCTACAGGGCGGAGTTGCTGGAATTATTGACCCATCCAAAAGCGCTCCGCATCCCGTGGATGAAACACATCCAAAACATTTGCATGGAACTAGGGTTATCCGACTTATGGTATGATCCACCCAGCGCCGTAACAAATATCTCCAAAAGATCTCTGGCTAATGCATACTTTGAACAAAAACGAGCGAGGGCCCTAGACAGCCAGGCCGAAGGGTCACTATCGTCGGTATTTGTACAAAGCAAGGACCTATATAGGTTTGAGGGGGTCCTGGATGCCATTTCCCCAGTGCTGGCCAGAAAGCTCTTCCTCCAATGGAGATACGGTACGCTGCCATTTCGATCATTTACTAGTTCCTGGTCATCACCCCGTTCCACTAAGCAGTGTCCGGCCTGTGATGCCACGGAGGAAACTGATCTACATGTGGCTTTTTTCTGCCCAGCCTACAAGGTTGCAAGGAAATATTGGCTGTTGCCACTGATAAGAAATATGGGCTGCAGGGAATATGCACCAATGTACAGGATTTTAAAATCTGATGTTTCAGGCCCAACTGTGTTTGCTCTGGCTAAATACCTTACTAATGTCTGGCATACTCGTAATCGCATTTTAAAGACCCCGGTTTCCCCCTAATTTTAAGACTCATAGCTTTTAATGCATTTTAGTATATTATTCCAATGTTTTATATTGTAAATGCACTGATTCTTATTTTGTATATGTGTATTGTGTATCTTTTATGGCCAAATGGCCGAAATAAAGATTGGAAGAAGATAAGGTATAGAAAGGTTAACTAACCAGTTTATAGAAAATAAAGTTCTGGAAAAGAAGAAATATTTGTCAACTTAAGTTTCCATCTCCATTTTCTAACAATTCAACAGAAGTTTATTGACCAACAAGTAGTGCTCATATTGTGAAGAAATCTGCAGTTTGTTCTCCAAGAATTATACGAGGTGTTTATCAAATATTTCGCATCATTCAGCTGCTAACTGCACTGTGCAACTAGCACCATCTACATTTACTATCCATAAAGGATCTTCATTGTACATAATTCTAAGGGTTATGGTAATAGTAGACAGTACTAAGCGGGTAGGGACTCTGTTGATACAAATGAGAGAGAAATTGCAAAAGAAAAGCAAGCTTGTAAAGTGCCACCATACTCAATGTATCCGTTCACCAAGAAGCTTAAATTGTAACAAAACACTCTCCAAGGAGGACGAACGTTTTTTGTCTTCTGTTTTGATTAATCTAAAATATTATTTAAAGAATGTATATGAACAGAGAAGCAATGTATACCAAAGATATCAACTAGAATTCTTGATCTGCTTTGTCACAAAACATTCATTGGCCCCATTCAATGTTTAGTCACGCTAAAATAAACTCCAAAATTATTATCACTGCTTAGCATCTTCAAATGTAATAACTATGAAAATGCAATCAATGCTTTCTGGATTTTACTGTAAAAGAGGTTTGTTTTCTGTTGATTTTTAGAGAATAAAAGCATATAATGCCCAAGAGAATCTACAGATATGCTTCCAACTAATACTTTTGTGAAGAATGTGATGGGAACCCCTGAATGCCAAGGCCAGTATTCCTATTATTTGTTTCGTTTGACACCAGACAATAATAGTAAAAACAAGCATTAGCAATGCAATAGGTATCGCATTTACACGAGTTTGAGCTTTGGCATTGTAAAGGACAGTGCCTTTTAATTATGTTTTGGTTTTTAAAACATAAATAAAAGGCATTGTCATTTACAATGCCAATCGCTTAAACTTGCGTAAATGCAAGACCTCTAGCATAGCAAATATTTTTTTGTCAGTGCTTACTAGCCTTCCACTGTGCATCGTGTTTACTCGCCCTTCAGATTGGAATTATCAGTGATTGGTCCATGCACCATTGTGTTATAGTCTCTTTCTACTCTTGGAGAAAGCGCAGCTATGTGACGCTACAGGAAGGCAGCAGTCCGTGGACCATGAACCACGAGCAAACGAGGACGAATGCCAAACACCGCCACTGCCCCGCCTAGACTGCAGGATGGAGAAATGCTGCTGCTATCACCCCCTATCTCTGCCATCACCGTGGGTGCCGTCACCAGCAGTTGGCGGAATCCGGTAAGCGGGTGGGGGCAGACGAAGTTATGCTTGGCATCATGGGTACTCTAGGGCAAGGCGCCGGATTGAAGGCCTTCTTTGCAGTCAGAATTGCAGCCTTGGAACCAGAGGAGCAGCTATCGCTCGTGCTGACTTCAACTCACCCCCCTCCTGTCGCTCTCCTCGCAGGCAAGGCAGAATCAAGGCACTAGTGGCAAGGTCGGGTGCAGCTTGCAAGTGGGACTACTTGACTAGTTTGATCGAAAAATTGAAGACTGCCATACAAGTGCCACCAAAAAGCTGCCACAATTGTTTACACCCCCAAAACCCTCACTCTCCAAGGGAAACAGTTTGAGTCGACGGGTGCGGCTTGTGAGCAGGACACTGCACCTTATTAAATCACCACAACCTCACTGAAAGGAAATTTTGTGTGGTGTGTAGTGTATTTGTGTATTGGAATTATGTGGCATGGCATGCAGTGGAATTATGTGGATAGTAATTATGTGGGATTGAGTGTAATGGAATCATGTGGAGTGGGATTTTTGCACTGATTTTTACACCTGATTTTAACTTTCACGTCTTCTGGTAAGGGTGGGCCTTAGCGCGCCCATAACGCCGAGGTACATCACGAACGGTCCTGATGAAAGCCCAGTAAATTCACACATAGATGGGCAGAAACATGTCGACCCCACTTTAAGTGGAAATACCCAAAACATTGTTTAGTAGATTTCCCGACACATATTTTTAATCATGTCTGGCTGACCATTGAATAAAAAAAAAATTGTTTGGTACAGCTTTCAGACATTGTTAATTCACATTCTTTTCACACTATTGTCACGAAGAACCAGCTCCGCAGTATTCTGGCGTTGTAGCACACCAGGGAGGCATTCGGCTTCTCCTGGTGGGCCCGATGATGAAGCATGTCACCACCCAGGGTGGTGAGTGAGGGCTTCCTAAAGAAATCCCTATTGATTTCCAATGTGAATGTATTAGGTCATTTCCTCCTTCTCTGCTACGGTGCTTGAAATATTTACCTCTCACGACACTCTTCTGTTGTTTGATATATGAGTGGGATTGTGTGTCATGAAGTGGAATTATGTGGAATGGTATTTTGTGTTGTGGAGTGGTATGTAGTGAAGTTTAATTATTTGGTGTACTGTTGAATTTTGTAGTATTATGTGAACTCTTGTGGTGTGTATTGGATGTATGTGGTGTGTTGTGTAAGTGTGTTGTTGAGTAGAATTATGTGGTTGGGTGCCCTGCTAAAACAAAGTGCTGCGCCGATGAAATTAACGAACAAGCATTTGCAATGTAATAGGACTCGCATTTATGGGAGACCTAATGCATTGCAAACGGTAGTCACCACGGACAATGGGTGGGAGGGCAGGGGAGGCACGGACAATGGGGTGAGAGGAGAGAAAGCACAGACAACAGGAGTGTGGGGGGATGGGAGAGAAGGCACGGACAATGGGAGTGTGGGCGGGGGAGGGGGAGAAGGGGGCGAGAAGGCACAGACAACGCGAGTGCGGGTGGGGGGTGAGAAGGCACGGACAACAGGAGGGAGGGGAGTAGAGAAGGCAGTAGGAGAATCGCATTAAAGAAAATAGTGATCACAGTCTAAATAACACCTACCGTATAACACTTGAAGTAAAGGAGCCAGTAGCAATGGGAGGATACAAATGGCGACATGGACGTAATAGGGAGGGACTAACAAGCCTATAAATTAATCTGAAGGCAGCATTTACGAAGGACAAAGTCACAAGTCAATGGAAAATATGGGCGGGAGTGGGGGGGGCTTCCCTCACATACTGAACTACTGCAGATCTTCACCAGAGCAGCGCTTGCGCGCGAACTCTATGCTCAACCGAAAAACTAGGGATAACAATTCCCTGATGGTAGTTTAAATGTAGACTAATTTAATGGCTATAAGAGATTTGATGACCAAGTAAGTCAGTCCCATGCAACAGCAGTTTGAGATAATAAAAGAGGTGTAGTAGCCAATGGTTCAGCAGGTGTTGCATTAACAGGGTCGATTCATGGTGGTGAGAGGCCCTCTGCAACCTAATTGAGATGTTGTTTACCAGGTCGTAGTGGAGTACCATTTTCGTTGTTTACCTCATGGTCCACCCCACCCAGGCAAGACACTGAAAAAAGCATACCCCTACTGCCTGAATCAGCCCTATAGGACGTGATGTGGTTATCGACATGTGGCATAAACCAATTTAGTAATTCTAGCTCAAGACCAATGAATATCGTTGAGATATGGTGGACTCAGGTGCCTCTCTTCACATTCTGCAAAGGGTGGGGGGCACATTAGTTTACATTACGTTCTTGTCTTCTAGTCTGCAGTTCTGCTACATAGCCACTACGGAGTCTCAGGCTTTGTAAAGTCTGTACAAAATGAACAAGATTTTATTCTGTGCCAGGAGAAAAGACTGAATGAAAACAACGAGAACCTTACAGAAAAATGGATATCTTCTGTGAAGCAAAATATACCATCTTTTGGCACGATGGTAGCTTAACTCGTAAGTGAACAGGCATAAAAGCTAAGTTAACTTTGCAGGCATTTCTTTCTGCCACGTTCTTCAAAGAACCATGGCCAATAGTGCTAACACAATTACATAAATAAGTTCTGCTACATCCCAGGAGATATAACCCCTGACTGCACATCAAAGAACCCTATTTACAACCGAATATAACACAGCATAAGAAATTTACATATACAAGTTTCTTCAGAAGTTGCACAAGAAACCTCCTGTAATAGCTTAGCTAAGATTCGCATTAAAAAGAAAACATTCACAATTTGTTCACAGTAATAATTTGCGGACTTCCTTCCAAGGTCACTATAGTAAATTTGATCAACTCTGTCTTTTATTGTATTTCTTACCCCCATTGGTGTGCCAACTCTTAAAATGGCAGCCACCTCAAACGATATTACTTTTTAAAAATATGTCCATCAAAAATGAACCGAAAAACCAAATTACCACTCTGCACTAGCCCACAATGCACAACTGAGACCCCTTCATCCACAAATTGCTCCACCACAGCATATTAGCAAAAAGAGCATCCTTCTGAAATAAGTCATTGCCCAGCACTTGATCTTGTACTCCTCTGTATCACTATCCAAACGATCCACTTATGCACAATATAGACTATTTAGTCCATCAAGGACTCACCATTCTTTTCCAGCAAGCAGGACAAAACTGTCCGTTACTTCTCAATCTGTCACAAAATCACAGAGAAACTAAAATTCCAGTTTTGCACACATCCGTAGGCTTTGAAATAACAAATCAAATCACCACACGTAACTCCAACTACTTCCATGTCTTCCACAGTCCGCTAAGGCGGAGGCAATTTTGATTCAACTGCGGCTGAAAATGTTTCTAATCATAAGATATTTCACTGCAAAACACCTCGCATAACTCAGTCAACACACTCTTCACCACCCCTACATACAAGTGACTATCTGTAACCGAATGCTGTGATGGAGTCTTTTTTTTGTTTATAATGCCTTCAGTTACACAAACTACCACTTCAACCTCAACTCATATATGGTAAGAACCTCAAGGAAAACTTACAAGGCATCAATTCTCATTAGAGGCTTGAAAAACTCTGTACCAACTCATAACTAAACAACATTGCTAATTAATTTCACTTTACATGAAACGTTTGTCAAATAGTTTCTGAGCACACAGGCACAAAGCCGTCAAAGATTTAATGCTTCTTAAACATAGACTTTGAGCACACCTGTGTGGAGTATAAGAAAGACAAGACCCAACAGGCCGACTCAGCCCAAACCTGCATCGACAAATTTACCACGGGTCCCGTGGGGGGCCAGCTCCATCCAAAGAACCTTCGGGCACTCCGTCAGCCCAGACTCTGGCGACCTGTCCACCATCCTGCAGGCCAGCCACATGTCACAAGCCGTGTTAGAAATTGTAGAGTTGTGCGTCGATGTGGCGCTGTTGCTCCAAGACTTGAGCAACGTGGCTGGTAGGGTTATCAAGGCTTAGAGTTGCATATCGGTGGTTCAAGACAACGTAGCAGGTTTAGAGAAGGTCTCCAAACTAATGTCTCAGGCTGCAGAGCTACAAGACTGGGCCGAGGATGCTGAAAACTGATGCAGATTATTTAACCTCTGGTTCATCGGCTTTCCTGAAGTGTTTGAAGTGACTGACTCAACAGTGTCACTGAAGGAGTGGTTAAAATCCTGGCTACCACCAACTAAGTTTTCAACCGGTTTTGTGGTGGAGTGAGCACATAAAGCTTGGTTGCGCAAACCGCCTTCATGGGGCCCACACAAAACCATGATCACTCACATCCTGAATTTCAGCAAGAGGGATGGCATCCTCCCTGAAGCTCAGGAGGTCAAATATATGTGCTACCAAAACTCTAAGATAATGGTGTTTCCAGATTATATCAGAGCGGTCCAAACTAAAAGGAGGTCATGCACAGAGGTCAAGCAGAAACTAAAAGCCATGGGCCTGCAAAATATGCTTAGAATCCCTGCACGTCTGAGGTGATATTTGACAGTAAAACCTTATTCTTTGACACACCAGAGCCTGCATGGGACTGGCTGACTGAAGACAGATGTATCCACCTGCCCACTCACTCCAACCAGAATTCCAGGAATTAGCCCACTCGAGGGGGTCCAGCACGTGGCCCTTCGTGTCTCAGGGTTCAGACTCTTTCCCACATGGGCTGCAGTTAAAACGGAGCCCGATCACGCTCATTGGAGTCTGACACCTGCATCGCAGCCACGGACTTGGCAACACCTGGCACTGGAGGAGGAGTAGCCCTCTGATCCCGCACCCCTCACAGAAGTTCCTGGAGATCCACTCCCTCCACATTCCCAAGAGGCATGAACAGATGAGTGGTAGCAGTCTGTGGCCCTGCTGCTAGTCTATTCATTTAGTTGGGGCTGAACGCTGGGCGAACTTTATCTTGCTTTGATGGTTAGTCAGTGATACTTTTTGGGGGGGACCACCACTCCACATCTAGTCAGTAAGAATTTTTAGGGGTTGTGTTCTTATTACATGGTGACAGTTGCTTCATGGGCGGAAGAATGGGCTGGGGGGTTATTGGGTGGTTTTTCTTTTTGTAATATAGGGGTTTTCTTTTGCTGTTCCAACAGAACCACCAGACTGACTCAGTATCGACATATGACCATCTGCCCCCGCTGGCAGGGTGGCA
This sequence comes from Lissotriton helveticus, assembly GCF_964261635.1. Lineage (NCBI taxonomy): Eukaryota > Metazoa > Chordata > Amphibia > Caudata > Salamandridae > Lissotriton > Lissotriton helveticus. The sequence goes on along the minus strand of NC_136063.1, from coordinate 1,121,707,837 downwards.
AATGTTTCGAGTTGAAGCCCAACCTCAGTGTGTCCCAGGAGGTGCTTTTGCTTGCCTGTTTTACCAATGTCTGTCATGAAAGAACTCTATATTCTGTCCTGGAAGGTTAATGATGGTTAGACCGCATTAAGCAGTCCCCAGTTTTGAGTATGCATAGAGCTTCCTTCCTGCCTTTCTGATGTTCCAGGAAACACACCTACTGGGGACCCAATGTACCTTCCCTTTCCAATACGGTTATGATAGGGCTTTCCTCACAAATTTTATGAGTGGCTCTCGAAGGGTGGTAATCCTTCTCCATTGCACCTTCCCTATGGTGGTCTCCCAGGTCCGCAATGACGTTCACGTCACATATGCAGCCCTGGAGGGTAGGGTAGAGAGGAAGGGCCCTAATTTGCTCTGTTTTATGCTCCTCCTCAGGCCGGCAAGTCTCTTTTACAAGTCGTAATGAAACTCAAATTAGAGTTCTCACATGGTGCCATGGTTGGGAGGAGTGGAGGGGCTTCAATGCAGTCCTCGATCCCAATATGGATATCATGGGAGCCCTCTTAGAAAGCAGATGCACCAAGGCCCATCAATTATCCAATTGGGTAGACACTCTTGGTCTGTGTGATGCATGGAGACTGTGGCATCTGCGTGAACAGCAATACACGCATACATTGGCGGCCAATCGTATCCTTGCTCGCATTGATCTTCTACTTTTGACCACCACTGACTTTCTATGCGTCTCCGATGTGCAGATCCTGCCCAGGAGAATATCAGACCACGCCCCCATACTACTCCACCTTGGCTCAGCGGTTCCCTCCCTCCTACTTCAATGCCTGGCACCTTAAAGACAAAAATTGCTCTTGTGCACCAGCTGAGGAACTAATAGCATACTTTCAAGTCAACCAGGGCACGGTCGAGTCGATCAATGGGCAATTTGTGGGAAGGAGGCAAGGCAACTATTAGAGGGAACACTAAAAGCTTTGTCTTAAAGAAAGAGTGACAAAACCTCCAATGTATGACCCTGTTGGAGGCTTAGAGACTGCACCTGGTGGTGCATCTTCCAGAAGAGCCTCAGGGTGAGGCCTCCCGTCACCTTGCCATTCACCAGGCGGAGTTACAGCAGATATCAATGGAGGCATGCCTAGTTTGGCGGCCCTTCATGGCGAGGGTTTATGGGCAGGGTGACAAAAACGGCAAACTACTCTACTGGCAGGCCACCCGACACATTGTGTCTAGGGTAACCCATGAAATCTTAGATTCTGTGGGTTTGCCACTACACACCACACCTAATATAGTAAAATCCTTTGCCAACTTCTACAGATGGGTTCATGCTGCTGTCGTAAGGCCAGCGTTGAGAGGACCTCCCCGTTTTTGTAAAGTATCCCCCTAACCACACTGTCTCGGGCTCTATGGCAGGGGCTTGACCAGCCGATTACTATGTGAGAAATTGCAGCAGCTATCTCTGACCTGCCCTCTGGGAAAACACCAGGTCCGGATAGCTATCCTACTGAATTTTACGGTGCGTACAAGGACATCCTCTCCCGACTCTTATAAGTGCTTTATGAGGAGGCAATCAAGGTAGGCAGCTTTCCGGCAGACCTTCATGTAGGCACCATTGTGGTTATTCCAAATCCCGGTCCGGAGCCCAACACATGTGCTGCCTATCGCCCATCTAAGATGAATTGCAAAATCAAAGTATTTGCCAAGATCCTGGTTAACAGGTTAAAAAGCACTCTGAATACACCCGGATCAGTGTGGTTTGATGCTGTGCTGTTCAGAGGTACAATAAGTATAAAAAACAGAGATGGATGGAACGCTTCAACTAATCTCAACCACTGGTAATCACTTGCTACGCATCCCAAAACATTATTATTTTGCACATCATGCCAACTCAGTGTGGACCCAGCTGACACAGTGTGCACAGGACCTCAGTTTGGACCCAGCTGTATGCAAATCAGTCTTGGAGCCTGCCTATAGCTCGGTCCAAAATAAGGTGGCATGATGTGCAAAATAATGATGGGTTAGGTTGTGGCCCTGTGAGATAACCAGTGGCTTATATTAATTCAGGTCTTCCATCCCCCCCTTCCTCTTTGTCCTAGTTGTCAAGCCACTGGTGAGGCTTATCTGCTGTGACACGCAAATGCAGGGCTGTTTGTGAGAGGTGAGCCAAGCAGACCAAATAGTTCTATACACAGATGTCCTTTTATTCCTGACCAACCCACAAGCCATGGGTCCCCATTGCATGTAACATTCTTCGGGTCTACACGTCAACCACACCATATCAGTTAGTTCCCCTCCACCCCACTGGGCAATGCTTTGCATAGCAGACATCCATCCCAGTATGGTGTTTGCACTTTCAATGGTCCGAAGTGTGAAAGCTGTCTTACAGAAGTGGGAGTCCTTCCCTCTCAATGTGATGGGTAAGGTCGGACTATAGAAGATGATTGTTTTGTCACAGTTCATGTACCTTTCCCAAATCTTCCTGTAGGCGAAACCCCGCCAATGGTTTTGGGAGAGGACACCATCGCAAAGATTTTTTTGTGGAGCAATACAAACAGACAGAGGATGGTGCTGGCCACCAACATACGATGTACGAGGGGGGCATTGGCATGACTAACCTTTATTTGTACTGTCTGGCATCCCAAACACTAGTCATTAGAAATTGATTTAACAAGGGCTGGTCATACCCAGCATACAGGATCGAGCTAGTCTCAATGGCCTCTGACGTCGTGACGCGAATGCTCTACAGTACCCCCATTCCTCAGACACTTCCCGAAGTGACCCAGGTAGTCTAACTCAGCTGCTGTACAGCTCTCCGATACACGGTTCAAGACGTTAAACTTACAAGACAGACCCCCTTATGGAGAGGGACTTGCCTAAGAGAAGTTGCTAGCCTGAATGACTTTGCCATATGGGACTTGATCTGTATCTTCCTGCTGGGGGGCATCTGATCCAGTGATCATATACATTCTTTTTAGGAGTTCAATCGGCATTTGAGGTGTCTCCTACACAGTTCCACAAGTATCTTCAACTGAGACATGCACTACGGACACATACTGCCCCAGAAACAGGGCTCCTTGAACACAGTCTATTAGAGGTCAAGCTTCTGATGGGTACTCTACCCAAGGGAGGGGGGATGTCCCAAATCTACCGCTCTCTGGTTATTAATGCCCTAGACATGTCTGCACCACTACGAGCTCAGTAGGAAGAGTGGGTCGGATCCCTGGGGGAGGAGGATTGACAGGGTGCCAGGAAAGCCCCTCGCACCATTACAATCTCCTCCAGGTTAAGATTAATGCAGCTATACTACCTTCACCACAACTATTTCAGCCTTATTAATGTCTTTCAGGTGCACTTCCTATTCAGATGTTCTGACGAACCCGCAGACTATCATATCATATGACATGGCTGGCCCGTTGATCATCAGTTACTGGGGGGAGGTGGGATAGAAGCAGTCGCAAGTGGTGGGCTGGGACGCAATACTGTCACCTAAAATCACCCTTTTGCTAATTTTTGAGGGGTTAAGGGGACGAGATCTGATGAAGTATTGGCTGGCATACCTATAATAAATTACTTTATCAGCAGTATCAATTTACCTTCAATTTACCAACAAAGATGAATAAAAATAGGCAAATCCAGAACCACCAATAGGTTACAAAACTATTATTTTATGAATTCATTGTCATTCATAGTAACCCTGCATTAAATATATACATTTATAAATTCTACAACAACGGCGCATCAGAGTAAAGTGACAGTGACATAATAGTGCAGTGATTTATCGTGCAGTGAAATTGTAAACAGTGAAATATGTACAAGTGAAGGAACAATTGGGGTTTAAAAACGGCCAAAGCAGTATTCAATCGGAAATATTCCCATGGGCCACGTAGTTAGCAATTGTTTGTGGAATATTCCGTGTTGGTCAACAGACTTCTTTAACCGTCGACGTTTCGACCCTAATGACGCCTGATTCGTGGGTCACAACGGGTCTTCATCAGGACTGGGGGATTGTGGTTGAGTTAGACTGATGTCGCCTCTGGGGTGCCCGTCTGTAGTATGGGGCACAAACCCAGACCTCCACTGGTTCAAAAGCAGTATACTCTGGTTCCAGCGGTCATCATAGTCTGTAGTTCAATGACGCAGACTCTTCATGCATATGACTTCTGTACCTTTCAAGATGTACTTGGTCCGGTGAGCGTTGCAGCGTACCGTTTCCTTTTCGCTTGCAGCGCGATGCGTCCGTTATTCAGGTCTCGGCTTGTGAGACCAGTCACTTCCGGTCCGTGAGCCCCTCTCCTTGTTTTCAAGGCAAGTTGTGGGACTACTTTGGGCTCAGGGTTTCACGTTAATACTGCTTTTGTGGGCGAGCACTGGGGTTTGGATGGTGTCTGGCTGTGATGATAACCTTATGGAACTGAATGGTGACTATATTTGTCTTGGTGGTCATGTTCGTTGGTTTCTATCATTTCAGTTGTCCAAAATCAATACTTGTTTAATAAAAATAAAAAGGACATTGAGAGAAAAGGTATTATCCTCCATGTGGCTTGGTGTGCCATTATCTTGGGTCATTCAAGCATACAACACACTAATGAATACAGGGAAATGGTTTGATAAGTTCCCTGAAGAAATTAATTTATTTAAGATTTATGTGATTATGTCATCAACTTATGCCAACATTTTATATCGTAAATAGGTCTTTAGGAAACATTGAAAAATAAAATTACGTTCCGAGACATTACTTTCAAATATTTTTTATCAGAGATAAAATATTTAATACAATCAACTAAATAGATAGAAACGCCCGAGACACTCATGAATAAAATAAGGATAGGTTGGATTATAACCAAAGCATGGGTAAGTACTGAGGAACCAAAAGATGTAAGGAACTTATTGGATGATATTAAATGGAGCCATATCTAAGAAGAAGAGCCAGCTGTTAAGAAAAACAGAGGGGAAATGGAGGTCAGGAAGAGGTTATGGCCATGCTCCTAAAGTGAAGAGTTCAGTTGTGGGTCCAGGGAGTATTGCTACATTTGGATGCTCGAGCAGGAATTCAGAGGAATGGCGCATTAGTTTTCAGACCAATATAGTAGTTGTGAAAATTTGAGAAGTCCTGCGGTATGTGGTCCTTTCGGCAGAATAAAGAGATGGACACACTTTTTGCAGTGAGTAGGAGACTACTCCAGTACCCAAGATTAGTAATTCGTAGGTTAGTAAAATGTTTCGTTTTTTCTTGTGCAATAATTGTGTTAGGATTGTGCTCTTAATTTACTTAGCGTTTAGTAGAGTTTGGGTGGGTATACAAAGAGAGGAGTGGATTTGAAAAGGGGTAGTAGTGACATGCTTTGTAAGTAATAGTGATGTGTGCTTGTTAGTTGGTTGACAAGGTTTAAAAGGATGGGTCAAAGATTGAGGTGGATGTTTGGGAGTTCAAAGTAGTCAGTGGATCAGGATGAGTCAGAGGGAGAAGTGATGAGAAGGACTTTTTTTTATATTAGCAAAATATACATCTCACACACACTTGCATTCAAAGAGAGCCTGCACACGGAGACTGCAGGAATTCAATCCTTTAATGCATTAGGCAGCACGGAAGCAGATAATTCATAGACCCGTTTCGGCTTACAAAGCCTTTTTCAGTCTTAAAAAGTCTACATTTTTGCTTGCCTCTATACACACTTGATGTACGGACATAGAAGATACACTGCCACGCTATTCACAAGCAGCTGCCACTTATCAAATCATAATCACATTTTAGTTTACTCATGCAATATTAGCAGGAGCTAAGGTTCTACGCTGAGATTCTTTGGGCTCTCTTGGCAAGGGCTTTCTTTCATGCAATAAAGCATGCTTCCCTCACTCATGAATTCTGGATGCAAGGAGCAGGACACCGTGGTGGCATTGGCCAGACAGTGGGGACTGTATATACACATATACACCCACATGATGCTAGATAAAGATTTGTTTGAATGATTAAACTCCTATATAAAATACCCATATATACATAGAAGCAGCAATATTTACATGTTTACTGTCCACATTTATCATGCGGTACATTGTTATGGTTTCAAATAACTGTAATTAACTTATACATACATAAATATACACAGCACTTATTGTAGTTATTAGTAGCTGGCATAACCCCTCCATAAATGCACCTATATGTACATGGATGCTGCAATTTTAACATGGTCTGATATACACATGTATCCGGTGGTGTAATATATAATTTTTCCTAAAATAAATGTATCCGCTTATAACAGAAGGTATAGTTCACATTACAATTGCAACAGTGTTTTCCATATCTGATAAGTATAGTTTGTCATGTCTGAGTATGTTGTGGTACATTCTTACGTTATGAGTAAGGTCACACAAAAATCAGCCAATGTTGACCACGTGGGACTGACTTGATACAGAGCAACACAACTGGAGATTGAAAAGAAGAAAAGAGACAATTGACAGAGTTTCTTTATTTTAAGGCCAGGATCAATGCCCGTGCAACTAGTTATATTGCATTTAGCCGCCACAAATCCTGGTGATGATATTTACCAATGAGGTTTAAACTGATGTACAGTCTGAGAAAAATTCACATTTCCCATCTTGCCTGACACATCCCAAACAATGCTTCCTCAGGGGTAGTATGCTATTGGTACACTTGCTGACACACACAGACTACATTTGTTTTCCTGGTACACTTTAATTAACTCGGTTTCAAATAATGAATGTGCCCTTATATACACTTACAGACTAGGACTTCGCATTTTAAATACCGCAACATTTAAGTCTACCAAAGCTTTTGACCAACTATACAATATTACAGAAAATGAGTTGAGTGGGAAATCTGGTAAAAGAATAAAAGATTCAGTATCATAGTGAAGTTGCGTCTTATCTTCACGAATTAGAAAATATAGTTGTCAATTAATTCGCTCAGAAGTTCCCACTAAACCACTAAAAATAATGTCAAGGAAACTATTGTGTCTTTGCTTGCTCTCTGCCTCTTTATTAATCTTAATAGGTCCTATAATGCCTACACAATACTGGATGTGTGCGTTTCTCTACTGTTCTAGGGCTGGCTTGATGGGGATCGTTCAGAGGAGCTTTTGACCTGTTAATACCTAAATCCAGACAGCGAGCAAAGCATTAAGTTGCAAATAGTACATTCTACTCGGAAAGCCACTGGCCCGAGTCTGTTTATACCGGTTAGAAGTGGATAATGTTGTAACCTTTTAAACGACAGACTTGTTTCAGTTACTGCAGTCGCCCTTTCAGTTTCACACAATGCAGATATTGTTTAAGGGGGAGCAAAAGATTATTGCATGCTTTTTTGCTTCTCTAAACAGCCTGGCAAAGTTTTCTTTGGATTCCAACCATCAACTTTACTTTTAAACTTGCGCAGTATTCTTCTGCTAAACTTTTTTTGATTTTCAGCATGTGTATAAAAATCAGACAACTAAAAGCCCATACTCGAAATATGAAGAAATAAAAATACAATGAATCAGAAGGGCAGTGGGCAGGAGACACATAATTACAAAATGACCAGAAGTTGGTATTTTGGAGATGCTAATGTAGTGTAAGCAAACATACAGCTTTTGGAGAGTTTTCAAATAACTTCAGGAAGATTAAAGAAATCTAAAATAGTTGTAACCTCCTGTCCTATACCTGATCAACGTACGGGGTTCCCACCCCATTCACTATATATATATATATATATACATATATTACCTACTGGCGATAGCCAGTAGGTATATATAGTGAGGATTTTTTTCCTATGGGATTTTTGAAAATTCTATGTCGAATAACTTTGGCGTTTGAGGACAGAATTGGCTGAAATTGTCAGGAAAATGGAACATTTTGTTACTGAGCAGCCCCTGAAAATTTGGGGGGGTTTCGTCAAGGGGGGGCCGAGAAAAAAGGGGGGTCCCAAAACGTGTTTTTCCCATGCAATTTTCCATAGGGCGGTTGGCCTCACTTTTAGCCTGAACGGCTGAATGGATTTACACCAAACTTGGCAAAATTGTAGGGACTGGTAGCCCGTTGTGCCTTTGCTATGTCTCAAGATATAGGCTCCAGTGGTTTTTACGAAAATTAACTTTGAAAAATATATATTGGGCTACATTGGGCTATATATATGTTGGAGCCCAAATGTAGCCCAATGTAGCCCAAAGATGGCCACCAGAGACAAAAAAAAACAAATGTAGCCCAAATATCAGCCAGATGTAGCCCAACTATAGCCCAATGACAGAATGTCCCAGAGTGTTCTAAAGAACAACTAGAGTGCTAACAGTCCTACTTATTACAAAGGTATGGCACACCTGAAGCCATCTTGATTGGAATAAAGTGGTAACTCTTAAAACATTTAATTTAAAAAGGAACAAAATGAGGGGGTTCATTTTGCCATAGAAAGTATGATTAGCGAATATATGACGAAATCCCGCATACCATAAGTCCGCAAAAAAAATCCCGCATGTACTATTAGGCCGCAAATTAAAATAACGAAAACTTTTAGAACGAATATGCCTTTAGCATACACTAAACAACTAAACTACCCTAAACCCTAAAACACTACCCCCAGCATGACCCTACACTACACAAACAGTACAACACTACCCTAAACCCTAAAACACTACCCCCAGCATGACCCTACACTACACAAACACTACAACACTACCCTAAACCCTAAAACACTACCCCCAGCATGACCCTACACTACGCAAACACTACAACACTACCCTAAACCCTAAAACACTACCCCCAGCATGACCCTACACTACGCAAACACTATAACACTACCCAAAACCCTAAAACACTACCCCCCAGCATGACCCTACACTACGCAAACACTACAACACTACCCAAAACCCTAAAACACTACCCCAGCATGACCCTACACTACGCAAACACTACAACACTACCCAAAACCCTAAAACACTACCCCCAGCATGACCCTACACTAGGCAAACACTACAACACTACCCAAAACCCTAAAACACTACACCCCAGCATGACCCTACACTACGCAAACACTACAACACTACCCAAAACCCTAAAACACTACACCCCAGCATGACCCTACACTACGCAAACACTACAACACTACCCAAAACCCTAAAACACTACCCCCAGCATGACCCTACACTACGCAAACACCACAACACTACCCAAAACCCCAAAACACTACCCCCAGCATGACCCTACACTACGCAAACACTACAACCCTACCCAAAACCCTAAAACACTACCCCCAGCATGACCCTACACTACGCAAACACTACACCACTATGCTAAACCCTAAAACACTACGCCCAGCATGACCCTACACTACGCAAACACTACAACACTACCCTAAACCCTAAAACACTAGCCCCAGCGTGACCCTACACTACGCAAACACTACAACACAACCCTAAACCCTAAAACACTACCCCCAGCATGACCCTACACTACGCAAACACTACAACACTACCCTAAACCCTAAAACACTACCCCCAGCATGACCCTACACTACGCAAACACTACAACACAACCCTAAACCCTAAAACACTACCCCCAGCATGACCCTACACTAAACAACCACCACAACTCTACACTACACTAACACAACACTACACTACACAACACTACACTACACAATCACTAACCCACGAAAAAATTAACACAAACCCACTTACCTCTCTCGTCATCGTGGTTTTCACAACGCAAATGCATTTACCATACATGCCTTTAAAACGTAATTCTTTGTAAAGGCATGCGCGATAAATGCACATGCGTTTTGAAAAAATGCGGGATAATGGTATGCGAGGTCAATGACCTTGCGGGATAATGGTATGCGGACTGAAAGTCTGCGGGATAAAAAATGCGGGAAAATAGCTGCAAACCATGATTAGCAGCAGACTTCCCTGGTGAGCACTAGCTTTACTACAGTGATCTAATGAGCAACTAGAGTGCTAACATTCAGAATTTATGGCAAATGTGTGACACATCTGAATGCCTTCTTGATAGAACCAAAGTAAACAAGCATTGAAAATGCAATAGATCTCGCCCTCGTTTAAGTTAAAGCCATTCTGTTTGTAATGAGGTGGCTTTTTAGCTTTGCTTTTATTAGTGTTTTTAAAACTTTCATGTAAATAACATGCATATGTATGCATATATGTATATGTATGCATGCATTTATATTTATATAGATATGCAAATTATATATGTTTATATATGTATATTACCTACTGGCGATAGCCAGTGGGTATATATAGTTAGGATTTTTTCTCTATGGGATTTCTGAAAATTCTATGTCTAATAACTTTGGCATTTGTGGACGGAATTGGCTGAAATTTTCAGGAAAATGGCACATTTTGTTTCTGAGCAGCCCCTGGAAATTTGGGGGGGTTTCGTCAAGGGGGGGCCGAGAAAAAAGGGGGGTCCCAAAACGCGTTTTTCCCATTCATTTTTCCATAGGGCGGTTGGACTCACTTTTAGCTCGAACGGCTGAATAGATTTACATGAAACTTGGCAAAATTGTAGATATGGTTTGCCCGACGTGCCTTTGCTATGTCTCAATATATGTGCTCCAGTGGATTTTGAGAAATTAACGTTTAAAAAAATATATATATCTGTGACAGCGCTCCGGTTAGCGCCCCGGTTCGCGTACCTGACGCGTAACGGAACTTCGCGAAGCGAAGCTGATTGGCTCTCCGGTGTCTGTCAACATTCTAAACAGTCCGGAGCGGCGGCCATCTTGTCTCTCGGTACGATCGAGAGACAAGATGTGGTGAAAAACGAAGGGGGAAATGAAGGAAAGGGGGCAAGGTAGACCACTCCTGACCCCCTAGGATTGATGAGGGGGATATTAAAGTGCCCCGCGGGGCAAAAAATTACGCCGTAGAGGCGCGTCCCGGTACGTGAACCGGGCAGCTCACCGGGCAGCTCACCGGGCAGCTAACCGGGCAGCTAACCGGGCAGCTAACCGGCAGCATAGCTGTCAACATTGTAAACAGTCCGGAGCGGCCGCCATCTTGTCTCTCGGTAGGTTCGAGAGACAAGATGTGGTGAAAAAAGAAGGGGGAAATGAAGGAAAGGGGGCAAGGTAAACCCCTCCTGACCCCCTAGGATTGATGAGGGGGATATTAAAGTCCCCCGTGATTTTTCGCGGTAGAGGCGCTTCCCGGTACGCGAACCGGGCAGCTAACCGGCAGCGTAACGGGAGTCCGCCATCTTGTGTTTTTGGAGTGTCCGGTTCGCGTACCGGGTAGCGTCCCGGTAAGCGTAACAAGGGGAAAACCAAGAGAAACAGTAAAAAAAAAATTAAGGGAATAGATTTCCAGCAAACTTGGCAAAATTGTAGGGACTGTTTGTTTGATGTGCCTTTGCACGGCCTCAAGATATGTGCACGTGTGGATTTTGTCTAATTAAGGTTAAAAAAATATATATATATCTGTAAGCGTGCTCCGGCACGCTTACGTTACGGGTTTTGTTTGCGCTGCAGAGCCGATACGTCACGGTTATGCGACGCGTCATGAGGCGTCTCATGTGGCTACGTGATACGTCACGTAATAAAGAATATATTTAACAGCTATAGATATTAGCTTTTAAAAAACCAATGAAATTCACTGAAAAAACCATAGGTTATAGACCATATATAGTTAGGAATTTGCATTTACAAAACCTTGAAAATTCACTGAAAAAACCATAGGTTAGAGACCATATATAGTTAGCTGGACATTTTATTGACATAAAACCAATGAAATTCCATATATAGTTAGTTGCACTAACTATATATCGCGCACCCGCAATCCACTGCTGATGATGTCACATATTACATCATTCATGACATGGTCAGTGACATCACTGATGACATCACTGATGACATCTCAAATGACATCACTGATGACATCACTGATGACATCTCAAATGACATCACTGATGACATCATGACACACCAATACCAGTTACTACATACGCACTCACTGATTCCTACGTCTACACACACATTCACTCATTCACCCATACAATCACTCATACATACAGTCACTCATTATTACAACACTATCATATGCACTCATACACCTATGCAGACACTCACACACTGCCACTCATCCATGGAGTTACTCACACACCTAGTCAGTCCTGTAAAGAATCAATCACACTTCCATTTCCTCATCTATACAGTTAAACACAGAACACCATACTTCAGTGACATCACTGATGACATCACTGATGACATCACTGATGACATCACTGATGACATCTCAAATGACATCACTGATGACATCATGACACACCAATACCAGTTACTACATACGCACTCACTGATTCCTATGTCTACACACACATTCACTCATTCACCCATACAATCACTCATACATACAGTCACTCATTATTACAACACTATCATATGCACTCATACACCTAGTCAGTCCTGTGAAGAATCAATCACACTTCGATTTCCTCATCTATACAGTTAAACACAGAACACCATACTTTTCACACATATACTAACACATACTTACTCTCTTATACAATCACTGATACAAGTACACATTGATATGCACAGAGTCACACACCTCCCAGCCAGCCACACACACACTCAGTCTTCCATACATCCACTCATTCTTCAATATGTAAAACATATTTAAACTTTACAAAAACACACAGACACTAGATGATGTCATCAGTGATGTCATTTGAGATGTCATCAGTGATGTCATCAGTGATGTCATTTGAGATGTCATCAGTGATGTCATCAGTGATGTCACTGACCATGTCATGAATGATGTAATATGTGACATCATCAGCAGTGGATTGCAGGTGCGCGATATATAGTTAGTGCAACTAACTATATATGGAATTTCATTGGTTTTATGTCAATAAAATGTCCAGCTAACTATATATGGTCTCTAACCTATGGTTTTTTCAGTGAATATATATATATATCAAACACACCGTCACTTGTTCGCGCTCTGGATACTCTCCAGCCAGGAAGAAAGCCAACGGACACGGACCAATTGTAGTGCTCCAAATTTATTACAGGTGCAGGAGAAGTCTCATGACGTTTCGGCACACACATACATACACATACATACATACACATATACATACACATATACATACATACACATATATACATACATACACATATATACATATACACATATATACATATATACATACATACACATATATACATACACATATATACATACATACACATATATATAGTAATTTTTAGGAGCTTTCTCAAACTTCTAGGGTATGTTTTGGTTATATAAAACAAAAAAGGACACTGGTATCCTTTTGTGCTAGTCCTAAGTGGGAGGTGGGTTTGTCACTATGTGGAAGACTAATTGAGCAGGATCAGTTGAACACTTGCCTTTTTGAAGATCACAAGGGCAGGATTCTGTAAAGGTAAATACCAAGCAACTCGATCGGGTTTTGTTCTACCGGTCCTAGGCAGCCAGTTTAAGTGCGAAGTGTTGATCAGGAATAGTGCACCATGCACATAGTTGTACATGCTTCTTTAACCTATTGAAAGTACCCAAACTCCATGGTTTAGGACTGTAGACATGTTCACTGTTGATGGGTATGCACTGTTGTGTCTTTATAAATTGTTTTTACAATAAAATGAATATAGATTTTTAAAAAGTCGATCTCAAACTACCAAGTTAATAACCCGATTCAGTAAAGCCAACTGTTTGTTCCGATGGATACCCAAATGTACATAGTATGACAGAATAGTAACAGCAAGAATCCAAGAATTATAGATTGGTGTTAGAGATAGTGGCCATCGCCTATCATCAGGGATACGAACTGTAAAATGGTTCCTTAACAATGAACATATTACAAATATTTTAACATGAAACCTCACATTGTCCATACCACACATTCCATCAAGGAAGTGGTTTGTCTTATTAACTTAATTATTGATAAATCAACAACCTGACTGCACCGAATACAAATGTCTCCTATGTTAAAAGTCATACTAGAAGATATGTATTAGGTTATTGCCTGTCCTAGACCAGAAACAAGTCAATTTTGTGGTAGTGCCAAGATGTGCAACATAGGTTACTGAACATATTTACTGTGGTACAAATGTAAGACGCTTAAACAAAGGGGTTTGTTTCGAACTGGAGATGTTTAACAGGCCCGAAGAGAGACTTGCACTTGAGGGAAATCTCTGAACGGTACGAATTTTAAAATTCTATAACTAGGCAATTCCTCAAGGTTAATGAATTTTCATACATAGGTAACACATGACAATTTGGAATGATGGAAATACAATTAACTGCAGAGCACAGGGAGTTTGTAGCATGACGCTGTTCAACATCTACAACATCCCCCCCAACAGACGTTGTCAGATTCCATGGACTCAACACAATTTCCTACGCACATGACACTCAACTGATCCTTTCGTTCACCAAGGACCCCTCCAATGCCAAAACCAACTTCTGCAATGCCATGACCAAAGTAGCCTAATGGATGAGAGACAACTGCCTCTAACTCAACTCTGACAAAACTGAAATACTGATCTTCGGGAAGAACACCTCCACATGGGACCACAGCTGGGGGCCTGCAGAACTCGGACTCTTACCGACCGAACATGCATGCAATCTTGGAGTCATCCTCGATAGCCAACTGAGCATGAAACGAAAAGTTTAAACAGTTGCATCCTCTTGCTTCCACACACTTTGCATGCTCTTCAAAATCTTCAGATGGATCGCAACCAACACCAGAAAGACTGTCACTTAGGCCCTCATCACCAGCCGCCTCGACTACGGAAATGCCCCCTACACTGGCATCTCTACCCAGCTCCTCAGAAGACTCCAGACAATACAGAATTCTGCAGCAAGACTCATCCTGGACCTCCCCAAATGAACTCACATTTCCCCCCACCTAAGAGACCACCACAGACACCCCATCCAGAAAAGATGCCAGTTCAAGTTACTCATGCACACCCACAAAGCCCTCCACGACCTAGGACCTGCCTACATCAACCATCGACTGAATGTCCACCAACCCGCTAGACACCTGCATTTTATCTTCACTCGCCCTCGCACACACACCCACATTCGTCGCAGCAGTGATTGCTCCTTCTCCAACATCGCTGTCAAGACCTGGAACGACCTTCCACTCCAGCTCCGTACAGCGCCCTTGCTAGACAACTTCGGAAAGAGACTCAAGACCTGGTTCTTGGATGGAGACACCACGCCCAGATATCCCTAGGGTGCAGTGCTGTGCTCTACAAAAGCTGTTTGATTGATTGCAATATACTATGTATCAAAATTATTAAAATGTTTAATTTATTCAGACAGGATATTTGGAGAGCAGATCTGCACATTGCAGATTACATTAAACATTGAATGCTTTATACCCAGGCTACTAGGTGGACAGGAAATATGTGTCAACTGTTGTGTATTGTCTCTGTTGTCTGGTCTACAAAGTAATTAGAAGACTTCAAGGGGCACTATGTACAGTGTGGGAAATCTTAGCTGAAGAATGTAATATGCAGTTATTCACTCATTACTTGAGCTTTCGAGCATTGTGTGATTTATGATGAACATATCAAGTTAACTTAGAGTTAATAAATCAATAGGAGACCCCGCTTCTGGTTTTTTTCTGCCACACAGTCCCAGGACTATTGCTAAGCACATTCGCAATGCTAATGAGTGGCATAGCATGTCAATAGCATTTTGCCGCTACATTGGGAAGGCTACATGTGTGCATGATCACAAAGCACTGCTGAATCAATTAAATAAACAGATGTGCCTACAGAGGTCTCAAGTCACCCAAATGAACAAGAATATTACTGTTGAAACAAAGGTGTATGAATGTACTGATTTTTTGTGTCAGAAAAGTCACGGGCATGGTCCGGGGAAAAAAAGACTTTTGTTGATTTCCTAATCAGTCAGCCCTTAAACCTATGGCTGCAGATTGTCATTTGAATTACTGGAACACCACAATTTCACATTTATTTCCTTCTGTTCACCTTTTCAAATGGAAAGAAATCCCCTCCCTTCGCCTTCGATCCCCTAAATCATGTGGATGTATAGGCACTTTCCCTCAATCTGTGAGCCTCTTGCACCTACTTGAAATAGATACATTTTTAAAAGTGCATTGAATCGGAGAAAGGGATTGGCAATGTGACTGGATAATTGCTTAGCCCACTGGCCATGCCACCTCCCGTGGGAAAGGTCACATGTGCTGCAATGGAGTAACACATTTCTGAAGTGATTATGGAGAATCTAATATTAAGAAAAAGATCTTCTTCCACTGCACCGAAAATAATGGGAAAAAACACTGTTGTGTACCGCTTCTAGCTATTATTGCAAACACAGGTTTCAAAAAACGATTGCTTACTGCTCTGACATCAGAGCAGTAAATAAAGTAATGTTGTTTATTTTATTTTTCTAATGTTATTGAAGCAACAAGATAAAGATCGGAAGCCAGTGCCCTGGCGAATGCCAATCCAAAACTTCCTTTGGGTCTCCACAGACCCATGACACTACTTCCTTCGCGCCACAATCCAAAGTCTCACCGGTCAGCTGTGGTTCTGAGCAGACTTGCAAATAACAGGGAATTGTATTCCCTACTGATAAGTGGCTCTAGTACAGTTCTCGCATTAAGATTGAAGAGCCCAGCTTCAGGTTAGAGAGGGAGTGATAAACTACAGGGGGAGGTGGAGAGGATGGCAGGACACCACATTGTTACCCAGCCCTTTAGATTTTTCTAAAATATGTGTAATATACTTACATATTGGGGCTTTCAGCCACCCCTTTCCATCCATTGGTCTGTTGCTTCATTCACAATTTGCTTCGGTGAACAGCCTTTATGACGCGGCTGTTACACCGCCGTGCCGTTACAACGCGGTCTTTTTAACGCAAGTCGTTACCACGACTTGCGCTGGAGGGCGCTGCAGGACAAGGAATTTTTTAATTTACTATCCAACACCTTCCCTACTGTACGTAGGCTGGTGTTGGAATAGTAAATAAAAAAATTCCTAAGTCCGCACCCCCTCCAACGCAAGTCGTGGTAACGACTCGCGTTGAAAAAACCGCGTTGTAACGGCACGCGTTGTACAAGTACGCGTCGTAATGCCGTACATCCTTTGCTTCTGCCCACTACAGCATATAGCATATAGCATGGGGCAGTGGATCAGCCTAATTAAGTCACTGGTTAACTTTAAGTGACTGCATCTTGCTGTCTCACAAGAGGCACATCTGCACACAAGCCTGTTCCCTTCAGTGCCAGTGTTTTTGTTTTTAATTTATAATTCCCTTAGTGTTGCATATGTGTTTATAACCTGATGTAATAGCAGGATGCTGCTCCTGATACAATTTTCTTCTTTATCAGATCCCAACTCCTGCCAATGCGGTTGTAAATTTCTTTTGGAGTGTTTTTCTTTTCTGCTGCTATTTCAAATCATACCAGATCACATTATGTCCATTTGAAACTGTTCTGTATTAAGTTATCCTCCTTTTACTTTCTTGCTCTACTGCTTCCTTTCCTAATGTTTGCCTTCTTTCTTTCATTCCTTCTTTCTCTTACCTTCCTTCTTTCACTCTTGCCTTTCATTCGCTTTCCCTCCCTCCTTTTTCTTTCCTTTCCTGTTCTTACTTTCACTTTCTCCTTTTGCTTTCTCTCTCATTCCTTCTATTTCCTTCTCTTTCTTCCTCCTTTCCTTATGTTTATTTCCTTACTTCTTTTCTCTTGCCTTTTTTTCCTTGCTTTCTCTCCTATCTTTCCTTCTGTCCTTTCTTTTAATCTTTCTTTCCTTTACTCGTTTTTTCTCTTGCCTTTCTTTCCTTCTCTTTACATCTTACTTCCGTTCCTTCGCTTTCCTCCTCTTCTCTCTTTCCTTCTTTCTTAAAGGCCGGAGGCTTACGGCCAATGCTAGACTGATTGACAATTTTAGGTCTGTGTTAGTCAGGACCATTTGACTTTAGTAAATTTATGTGCATAACATGGCTACTAATAGTGTTTCAGCCGGGCTTCTTCCATTAATCTGTGGTTGGTGTCATTCACACTTTTCTTCCACCCACTCCAGCATGTATTAGGGGGCAATATATCCGATCACTTCAGCCATTGGCTGACTTCACTACGGGTTACAGCATGCTGCCCTTTCACAAGGAACACATTCAAACACCAAGTAGTACTTATCAGTGCCAGGGAATACTATGGTAATATGTGTTTTTTAGATCCAAAACATTTTTTTTTGCCTGCAGCAAATGATATGTTTAGTTTGACGAGAACACCGCATATTCCTAAACACTAAGTTATGAAAAAAACATGACAACACAAGAATTGCCATTAGGTTGGTGGCCGATGCCAGACCAATGCTAGTTTTATTGGATGGTTACTTAAGGGTAATGCTGAAGGTGGATGGGGAGGAACATTTGATGCAAGATATTCTTTTTTTATTGGGAGGAGTGAGAGGGTTAAGTGGCAAGACACTAGTTTTTTTTTTTAAAGGGTGCTGAAGGAGGTGAGTCTATGTTAAGCGGGCTTCCCAATAGGGACTCTGACACTGTGCTGCTAAAATGAGCACACATTAAAATGCTCATTAGGCAGTTGTCACTAATGTGGAATTAGCTGATTGGATTTTCAGACTTTTATTAGATGCTCTTCCTAAATATTTATAAAATATCCACAGTGACCATTGAATTAGATTTTTAATAAATAGGAAAACAGTGTTTGAATAATTTCTGTAGCCTATCACAAACCAGAGTTAGCAGAAATAATATTTTAACTGCACTTTAATTTTCCTTAAAGAATCAGCTACAGCCCTATGTCGGGCAAATATATATTGACAGTTTGTCACTAACAATATGCCAACAGTAAATTCCTCCCTATACCACTTCTACATACAAGGCACCCTATGCTGTGGGTTAAATATGCAAGTTGGGCATTAGCCAATTTTGGTCATGTTATAGGAATCAGAGCACATACATGGGGGATGGGGGGAAAGTAGGCCCCAGGGTGCAGAGTTAACAAAAACAGCAATACCATGCAAAGAAAAATATGTGGGCGAGTATGTAAAATGAGGGCTTTTCTTACATTGCTCCCCCTTAGCTAAAAGGCAATGAGCAACTTTAGCCATTACCTTGGTAGTACTGAATGTCTAAGCGGAAAGGATGTGATGAAGTGGTCTTCATTGGTGTAGTCATATCCAGGCTGACATGATACTATCAAGTCAACCCCCCTGACAAATAGGGGATCCCCTCAACAGTTTTGGACTATCCCTCATTGCCTGCCTTTGTTAGTACTGCCACTCTGTCACGCTCAGCCCCAAACATTACCCAGGAGGAACCCCTCTGCTTATCTGCAGTCTTCAAGTGGGAAAGGACTAGCGCTACCCTCCCAGAGATGCATCCCAGCAGGTTAACAATACCACCATGGCCAACACTGTGATGTGGCCTACGGTGGTCCTTAGGTCAGACTTATGTCCCCAACATACGGCCAGCTTCACCCAAAAGACAAGCAACCAACAAAGGCAACTGACAGCTAGGAGTGTCTGGAACCAGGCACTGTGCATTCACAGACAGGTGGCTGCTTCAGTCCAGTGCACTGAATAGGCTCGCTCCCAGACTGTAGGTTTGAAGGAGTCACCCCTTCGCTCCTGAGGGCCTTTTGTCCTCTTAGGTTTCCCAGAGTTAGGGGCTACAATCTCTGATTGCAGATACCCTCCTTCTATGCTCACTCCTACCAACACAGGGCTGACTCCATATAGCTGAACACTTGCTTGGTAGTCCAGGAATTCTAGAATGGACTCACAGTCCCCTTAAGAGTATCACAATGTATGGGTAAGGCAGGTATCTACATTGTCTAAGTCTGTCTCCTCTCTCTTTGGTAGCACAGCCAACACGTCCAAGCCAGAAGTGACCTCTTCAATGTCATGTGGCCCTCTCCTCTCAGAGCAGTTAACCCCCGGTCCTCTGGTTGTCCCTCTTGGGATGAAACTTGCCTTCTACCTCTTACTTTCCTCTTGGGTGTCTGTACCCTCAGGTTGGAGACAGTACCCTCAGAATTCTGCAGTGGGCCAGTCTGAGTTCTCCTACGCACTGCTTCCCTAGCCACCTTTGGTAGCTCACTGCCAAGGATGCAGGTGACATTTAACTTTCCATTGAATTAGTATATTTTCCGTACACCATATACCAAGGCATTACTGGAAACTTAAATAGGATGATTGGAGAGTAGTCAATTTTACTAGGTTTTATGGAATCAGAGCACATACAATGGTGACTAGACAGCAGTGTCCCAGTTCACAAAATTTAAAAACAAGCACTACTAGTCAGCAACAAAATGGGACAACACAAAGAAGGAATTTCTTGCACCCACCATAAAACAAACTCTACCCACAATCCTAAAGCTGTGCATAACCCAAGCTTCAACTCACCACTGAACCTGAAATGTTAAACTTATTTCTAACACAACCCGAATGTTTGTCCTTCAACCAACATTAACCATAATCTTATGCCTAACCAGAACGCTGTGCAATATATATTCTCAAAACAAGAGTGACCCAAATGGTCATGCGCACGTGGGTATTAACAAAAAAGTTTAAACGAGCAGTCACATGGAACTCGTATGCAAGGTATACAATAAGACAACAAAATAATGGTCAAGATTAAATCTGCAAAGGAATATAAAGAAAACCAGCATGAAGGAGATAAATCCAATTCAAATGATGTCCATATACCTAAAAGCTGTGTGGTGGGTGAGATCCAACACAAAGGACCAAAGAAAAAATTTGAGGAATGTGAAGCAAGAAGGGTGCTACTTGTGTAAGAAATAAGTGAGGCTTTGAATTTCGGATATCAAACAATAGGATCACTTTTCATGAACGGTTACCAACAAGATTGTATTTCTCACCTTGGGAATTATCTGCTTTATGCAGAGGGACCCAAGTGTCCTTTGTGAAGAGCAGTGTCTCAATGACTAAAAGTACAAGCAGCAGCATTCACTGTATGCGAGTGCTGCAGCAACTCATTTGCAAGTCAAAAAGGGCAGACAAATGAGTGAATGCAGCTTCAGTTTCCTGGGCCTTCTGCACTGAATACAGCCTTCAAGCTAGAGAAACAGAGGACAGACTTGTTTCACGCGGTGTAGGCTGGAAAAATCGAATCTCGAATATCGACGGACAGAATATAGTTACAACAATATTGAGGGACAAAATAATGAAAGGTAAGTTTCTGTACATTTTCTATACCCAGCTCTACTTAACTTGTTGATTTGTGTAGGTGAGTTAACCTCCCTCTGTGCACTTACATTTCAGTAGTCTGTTACTCGATATTGTTTTGATGATATTCAGTCTCACTAATAATTAGTATTTGATATTACCAGCCACAATTATTTCTTGAGGCTTAAGGTGGTGAAGCGTTCCTGCTCAGATCGGGCCTCTAACCAGAGAGTGAGAGCAGGAAAGTAACTTAGCACAGCAGTCTCTCCGAAGGCAGGGCCCACTCCGATTTCAACACAGACAGTATTTGCCAAATATGCGATATAATAAGTGAAACGCAAGCCGTCTGTGCACACACTGCAGAGACAACTGTAAGGAGGTCAAGGGTATTTTCGGAGAAATTACAAAGCACATCGTGCCTTTCATCTGCTCGGTTATTGTTTTATAACGTGCACTGTTTGAAAAGACAACCTTTGTTCTGCCTAACGGCAATGTGAAAGCTTAAATAAATAACAAGCACTGAACTATGCACAGGGCAGCGGCTTTAGATAACACTTTAGATAGCACTGCTACGCACCTATATTTTAATACGCCAATCAGTCCACACTACAACCTAACAAAAAGTAGTGCACCACAGTTGTGTACCACAGTTGTGTGAAAGTATGATAAATTTACTAATAGTGGCAACAGTCGGCAGAAAACCTACGTCATGACCATATAATTTTGGCATTTCGTTAAGTTCATAACATTCAGTTGATTTTATCGTTTTTAGACATCAATATTTCTGTCTTTGTATTAGGATACACAATCGTAACACAGCAGGCTGCATGGCATACATACAGCAAGAAAACCCAGTCAAGAAAATCAAAAATAGGGTGGCACACTTAAATCATCCGAAGGTACTAAACAATGTAAATAAAAAAAATAAAATAAATGCAATAGTATATTCAAGTTGGGTGCATGTGGGTATTTCCCTCTGACCGGAGGGCGTGGAAGCAATAGTCATATGAAGCGCTGTAAACGCCATAAACAGCGTCCCCACTAAGCACTCCGCAGGGTGAAAACCCTTACTGTGAAGTTCTGAAAAATGCAATACTTCCATAGGACATTGATTGAGAGTTTAAAAGAAAATCTCCTTTGTATTCATCACAATGTTGCATTTCACATGTAGGTTTGCATGGTCATGAAATGGACTTCAAAACGACATTCTTTATATAACTTTCTCCATTCATTTTGTGAGCAGTATTCCCATAATCCAGATGCATTTTGGGTCGAAACCCTTCTTCAGGGGTTCCTTCTCTAAAGCATACCGCGACGTGTATGAAATATTAAGTCTAACACTGCAGACTGTCACTCACTAGTAGATATCGTCAGTAATTAGGTGCAGTTCGTTAACCTCTCTTTACTGTGAAGACCAGCGTTCGTTTAGCTCCCATACATACAGCAAGGACAACCCTTAGAAGGCCGACGGTCGGAGAGATTAAAGTGAGCTATTGCCCAGAGTCACATGGCGCTAAACCGCCGGCGATCGAACCATGAGCCCCACACTCTGGAGTCGGCCACCTTGGTCGCTGCGCAACACCTCTCCTTTCATGCTGAAAACAGTGTCGACAGCACCCAGCGCCTTGAGACTCGGAGGGGGGGGGGGGGGCGGGGGGGGAGGGGGGGGGGAGAGATTAGGTTGCGCTAAACCAATACCGGATTTGTTTATTTAATGTCATTTATAAGATTACAATACCACAAAAGCAGTCAAACATGTAATATGAGTATTGTGTCTCAACCATAGTTTATGAAAATATCGCCACATTGGAGCAAACAATCGAAAATCTACAGCCAAAAGAGAGATCCTTTTGTAAACGACTGAATACAACCTAGTGACTGACAGACACCACCCTAGTCTGTGCACCAGGCTTCTTCATACACACATAAAGACAGACACCACCTTTGGATCACAAAGCAGACAGCTTATTTTATAACATACAACATTAAATTGAGGAATATTGAAGTTACAGACCACCAAGTTGAGCATGTCGAAATGGATGCATACCACAGACATGACAAAGAAACATCACTAACATTTACAGAACAATTTTAACGTGAGCACAATGAATTTCGAAACATACACTTTACACCTGATAAGTGATAAACCAACATCGCGCGCAGTACGGTAGTTAATATTTATACTGTGACTTAATTAGGGGAACATGCCTTTCCACAATAATGCCAAACAATGGGGAGTGGAGGGCAACCCACATTCGAGCTTAACCCACCAGCAAAGACACCACAAGGTATAACGCCTGCTAGCACGGGATACAGCCCGTTCAGGATCCTACGTGGTCGTGAACCATTTACAAAGGACAACCTGGCGTGGAAACACCTCATCGTGAAGAGCCAATGGTCTCCGGCGGTAGTACGCAATAACTTAGACAAAGCACAAGCCATATATACAGACCAATACAACAAGAGCCGTAATGTCAAGGAGACCACTCTGGAAAGGGGAGAGTGGGTGAGAGTCAAGCAACCCACGCTGAGAAAGAAGGGAGACAGCAAATATATCTCGCCGTTGCAAGTGATGGAACCATACACACGCTCTGCATTGCTCAGCGATGGAAAGATATGGTCACAAGACAGAATGGCGAAGTGCAACCGTGTTGAAAACTGGGAAAGTGGCAACAGACCAAGACGTCAGTTACCCAACAAAGAAGCGACCAGGACGGAGGGTGTGTTAGAGGATAAAGAGGCACAAGAAGCAAGAAGCTCGAGTCCAGAAGAAGAAGGGATGGATGGACTGAGTCAGTAACCTGACCCAAGGGAACGCAGTGGGGACGATGGAAGCATGAGAAGGCGCCCGCGGCCTCTCGGGCACAGAGACAGCTGTTGTGTTCCCCACAAAGGAACACGGACCCCAGAGTGTCCCTAACGCGCCATGGCAGAGAAGTCAAGCTCCCCAAGAAGTTCGAAGGTTTCGAGATGAAATACAAGTAAGACTGTTGCTATTATCTTGTTATGGTTGGTGTGAAAGGAGGGAGATGTGGTGTTGCGCTCCAGTTGTTGGACAACACTCGGACGACTGACGGAAGTGTGATACGCACCTTCCGGGGGGGGCGAGTGTGGAGAGCGCAAGAGAGATAGCGGGCGCGCAGTGTTCCACGCTCCGTAGAGCGAAACAATTAAAGGTGCATTTAACCTTTATACCGGCTCCGAGTGATCCTTTCCGGTGCTGGGGGCACTTCCACAATGGTGACGAGGGTTCGGTGACGGACCCGTGGGTCTATACGCTACCACAGCGGTCACGGCCCGACCTCTACAGGAGCGCGGCAACACGCACACGCCGCCTGCGACGACTCTGGTGACCAGGAGCTGGAGAACACTCGGAAGGGGGGCACTCATGCAGCCCTGTACAGCCACGCACAGGCAAGGAGCAAAATGCCAGGAGTTCCACTCGGAGTCAGCGCTACCATACCCTGCTGGGAGGTCCAGGCACAAGCCGAAGGCACTGCAAGTAAAGGGGGGGAAGCCACCAGGGAGCTCCAGGCACCAAGGGTTCAAGAGGGCACCAGAGGAATGGTGCAAGTGAAGCCAGAGAGAGAACCACCCCATTGAGCCGCTCATAAAGACCATCATAAGAGGCACCAGCCTTCAAGCTGCTGGGTGCAGGGAGAGGCACCACACTATCAGCAAGAAGTCACCCTGAGCACAACACTGGCGCACCAGAACCCAAGCAACATGGGCGAGAGCAGCGCGGGCCCCGCAGAGCACACAGGCGACGAAGACATCAGCGAAGAGAGGGCGCTGCTGAGCGACGATAATCAGCCCCAGCGTCAAGCACCCACAGTGAGCAAGATGTGCGCACAAACCTTCTCCTTGACCAACCCGGTCCCCTTCTTAGCAAAGCCAGGGCAGCCGGAAATGCCCTGGGAGGACTGGAGGGAGTACTTTAAAAACGACATCTCTGCATTGGAAGAGGAAGGAGAGGAAGCTTTTTCCAGCGCCAGGAAGAAGAAAATACTCTTGCACAACCTCAGACCGGCAGGCCAAAGGATATACCTCAATCTGGTGAAGGCAGAGAGACCGGCCACAGACACGCATGTGTTTCAACATGTTCTGGATGATCTGAATGCGCACTATCGTCCGGTGGTTTGCACAGCAATCGACAGGTTTAATTTCTACCAACGCAAACAAGCCAAGGGAGAGTCGGTTGACAAATACGTAACGGCCCTACAACAACTCGCGATTAGGTGCAAATTCGGAGTGCTGCAAGAAGACCTAATAAGGGACCAAGTCATAATGCACACCGTCAACACATCCATTCAAGAAAAACTGTGGGTGAACGGAGATGCTCAACTCAAAGAAGTGGTCGCATTAGTCAAAAAGGCAGAATTGTCAAAGAGGTGCGCGGAGGCCGCACGCAATGAGAGCAAGCCAGGGGCAGCAGTGTGCAAAATTTCGACCAAGAACAACACGGACACAAGACAACGAAGCCAACATCACAAGGGGCCAGGAATAAACAAAGATACCCGTCGAAACCCTCCAAGATGACCAGGCAACGAACAGAGGGGAGGAGCGCATGCTATAGATGCGGCAGTCAAACACATGCAGCCCATGATAAGGGGTGCCCAGCGTTTAGAGCGAGGTGTTCATACTGCGGGATAATAGGGCATTTCGAAAAGGTGTGCAGGCAAAGTCATCGAAAGCAGAAGTAAAGTTTGTAGAACAAAGTGAAGACAGGGAAGAGGTCAGCACAGACGCCGGGAGTGAAGATGGCGTCCTGTGCATCGAAGATCAAGTGCTGGACATCGGATGTCACACACACAAGAAACCGGCGTGCGCCATGTCCATCGGAGGGGTGTCGGTAACCATGGTAGCGGACTCGGGCTCACCGTACACCATCATTCAAAGGAAAGTATGGGAAAGAGACTTTGAGCCAGTAGTGGGAAACCATTTGATGGCCACGGACATACACCCAGTGACATTTACAGGAGAACCAATCCCTATGGTGGGATTTCGCCCCTTAAAGTTCGGATTCAAAGGGAGGACAGCGAACGGAAAACTGTATGTCGCGAAACTGGGACCCTCCGCGTTAGGCTGGAGAGATCAGAGCACCCTAGGGATCAAACTAAATCCAGGAAGCGACACACAAGTATTGATGACCGACGAGACCCGTGTCCCGGAGAAAAAAGTGTGGAGAGAAGAGTTCCGAGAAGTTTTTCCAAGAGACCATTGGACGGATGACCAAGTTTACGCACAAAATCTGCCTAAAGGAAGGAGCAAAGCCTGTAAGCCACAAGGTCCGAAATATCCCTTTTAGGAGCAGAAGAGCGGTACAGGAGAAACTGCAACGGCTGGAGGAGAATGGAATCATCGAAGCCATTGAGAGTGCGGAATGGTTGGCGCCCTTAGTGGTGGTACAGAAACCGAACAGCAAGGTGCGGCTCTGCGTGGACCTCAGAGAACTTAATAAGAGCATCATAGTGGACAAGTTCCCACTTCCAAAGATAAACGAAATGCTAGGAGAAACAAAGGGAGTAAAATGGTTCTCCACTGTGGACCTCACCTCCGCGTACCACCAGATAGCATTACATCGTTCATGCAGCCACTTAACGTCCTTCATAACCCGGTTCGGATGCTATAAGTTCCTGAGGATGCCGTTCGGGCTGGCCTCGGCGGTGTTCCAAAAACTAATGTACCGTCTGTTCAACAAAATTGAAGGCATTCAGTATTTTCAGGACGATATCCTAATGATGGGCAAATCACAGGAAGACCATGACAGGAAGCTGAGGGCGGTACTGAAAATCCTGGCCGAGAACGGACTGACAGCCCAATGGGACAAGTGTAAGTTCGGAGAGAAGTCCATAACATACCTGGGACACAAGATCCATGATGGAGGCATTGAACCCAAACAGTCCAACGTCAAGAGAAGATGTCTGGTCCTTTTTAGGAATGGCCGAATTTTATAGTAAATTTGTTCCCCACTTCGCGTCAAAGACCCACCACATGAGGCAGCTCTTGAAAGAAAAGAACAAGTTCCAGTGGACGGAGGCCGAACAAAGTGAATTCGAGGCACTTAAACAGGGCATAAGTGCAGCCATACCACTGCAAGCATTTGATCAAGAGGCACTGTCGATTCTGAACACAGATGCCAGCGACAGAGGCTTAGCCCAAAGAAGTCCGCAAGGGGAGATAACCACAATAGGGTTTGCATCAAGGTCCCTGGTACCCAACGAGGAAAGGTTTAGAGTAGTGGAGAAGGAAATGTTGGCTGCAGTGTGGGCGATGGAACGGTTCAGGCAATTCTTGTGGGGCGCTAAGTTCCTGCTACGCACGGACCACAAACCCCTAGTGAAGGTCCTCACGTCGAGCGGTCATGCCCACGCAACCCCTCGCATAGCCAAAATGACATTGAGACTCCTGGACTTTGTATACGACGTGGAACATTTGCCAGGCCAGTAGAACAAGGTAGCCGACTATTTAAGTAGAGCAGCAGCCATAGCTCTCATGGAAGACCAAGAGACAGCCATCTGTGCCCAAGAATGGGAGAAGGGGTATGCGGCGGACGACACGATCCAAGCAGTGAAAGGATACGTGATGAACGGATGGCCAGACAAAAGACTACTGGGCAGCAAGTTGAGGAGCTATTGGGAAGTCCGAGAGGAACTTTCCATAGGGGAGAACCCCAGCTTTCTGCTCAGAGGAGCCCGGGTAGTGCCCCCACATGCCTTGTTGGAGCGAGTCCTGGCAATCATACATGAGGGGAATTTGGGAATTGTAAAGACCAAGTGGAGGACCAAAGAAGCCTACTGGTGGCCAGGCATGGACAACCACATCGAAAGGCATGTGAGGACATGTGACCAGTGCAGCAACACAGACAAAACACAGGTGCTGCTCCGCCCTCCCCTGGGTAAATACGATTGTCCCACAGGCCCGTGGGAGGAAGTGTCCATCGACATCCCAGGTCCCATCCTGGATGCACAAGGGGTGCCTAAATAGGTCACGGTGACCATAGATCGGTACTCCAAGTGGCCTGAGGTTGATGTCAACGAAACGGCGAATACGGAGACAATATTAACATTCCTAACTGAACTGTTCGTAAGGGAAGGCATCCCCAAAGGCATAATGTGTGACAACGGACCACAATTCACGTCGGAAAGGTGGGCAGCGTTCATGGAAAGAAATGGCATCATGGTGAGACATACACCCGTGTATCACCCAGCTGGAAGTGGCCTCGTCGAACGATTTAACAGGGTCATAATGGGGTCAGTCCAGGCTGCAATAAGCGCAGGGAAAGACTGGGAGAAGGAGCTCAAGCGCCTAGTGTGGGCGTATCGTATTACGCCTGCTAGCACGGGATACAGCCCGTTCAGGATCCTACGTGGTTGTGAACCATTTACAAAGGACAACCTGGCGTGGAAACACCTCATCGTGAAGAGCCAATGGTCTCCGGCGGTGGTACGCAAGAACTTAGACAAAGCACAAGCCATATATACAGACCAATACAACAAGAGCCGTAATGTCAAAGAGACCACTCTGGAAAGGGGAGAGTGGGTGAGAGTCAAGCTGAGAAAGAAGGGAGACAGCAAATATATCTCGCCGTTGCAAGTGATGGAACCATACACACGCCCTGCATTGCTCAGCGATGGAAAGATTTGGTCACAAGACAGAATGGCGAAGTGCAACCGTGTTGAAAACTGGGAAAGTGGCAACAGACCAAGACGTCAGTTACCCAACAAAGAAGCGACCAGGACGGAGGGTGTGTTAGAGGATAAAGAGGCACAAGAAGCAAGAAGCTCGAGTCCAGAAGAAGAAGGGATGGATGGACTGAGTCAGTAACCTGACCCAAGGGACCGCAGTGGGGACGATGGAGGCATGGAGAAGGCGCCCGAGGCCTCTCGGGCACAGAGACAGCTGTTGTGTTCCCCACAAAGGATCACGGACCCCAGAGTGTCCCGAACGCGCCGTGGCAGAGAAGTCAAGCTCCCTAAGAAGTTCGAAGGTTTCGAGATGTAATACAAGTAAGACTGTTGCCATTATCTTGTTATGGTTGGTGTGAAAGGAGGGAGATGTGGTGTTGCGCTCCAGTTGTTGGACAACACTCGCAGGACTGACGGAAGTGTGATACGCACCTTCCGGGGCGGGGGCGAGTGTGGAGATTGCGAGAGAGATCGCGGGGGCGCAGTGTTCCCCACTCCGTAGAGCGAAAGAATTATCGATTGATCCTTTCCGGTGCTGGGGGCACTTCCACAAAGGTGAGCAGCCCGAAGGTATATGATGCACTCGCGCTGTGACCACTGCTGTCAGACCCCCCCCTTCACCTCCAGTCAGTCCCAAACCCACACTCAAATAATCTTTCCGCACTTTAAATCCAGAGGAGGTCCCATATGGTTGCACTTCCCCTTTGGCTTTACAGTCATTTCCGCAAAAAAGTTATTTACACAATTAAGATAAGGGGATGAGATGGTGGGGAATTGCGGTTCAGTGACAGAAAACACGTGAGATAAGAGACAAGGGGCAAGATGTACTAACGTTTTTTGCGGACGCAAAAAACGTGTGGCCCATATACTAATCCTATTTTGCGTGCTGCAAATCAATTTGCGACTCGCATGATAGGATTAACGACTCGCTATTAGGAAGGGGCGTTCCAAGGGTGCCCTTTCCTAATAGCGACTCCTGAAGCTATGTATGACTATTTTGAGACTGCAATTGCGGCCGCAAAACAGTCGCAGTTTACCACCCTTTACCTAAGGGTGGTAAACAACTCGCAAACGGGAAGGGGTCCCCAGGGGACTCCTTCCCCTTTGTGAGTGGCTCTCAAAATATGTTTTCTTTTTAAGGAAAGGCAGTGGTCCCAGGGACCACTGCCTGCCCTTAAAAAATGAAACTGAAAAGTTTCATTTTTATTTTTTAAATGCATCCCGTTTTCCTTTCTGAAAAACAGGCTGCATTTAAAACAAAAATAAACTGCTTTATTTAAAAGCAGTACCAGACATGGTGGTCTGCTGACTCCAACAAGCCATTCCCAATGGGGTTGCAAATTACGACAGCCTCATTAATATGCATTAGGCATGCAATTTGCGACCCGATTGGGAATCGCAAACAGTGTCTCAGACACTGTTGTGAATCCCAATTTACGAGTCACAAATGCAATGCAATTTGTGACTCGCAAATTGGCGAGTCGTACCTTTGGCCTCTACGAGGAGCAGCCTGGGAGAGGAGCGGCTGTACTTCTAAGCCCCAGAACCTGACTAAAATCTTTCCCCTAAATTTACCTCATCCCTAAAGCCCGCAAAAGGAACCCTTCTTAAATGACATTTACCAATAAAAGGAACTAAATCGAGAGTGAGAAACCAAACCAAGAAAACACACCTGAAAGGAGGAAGGAATTGACCTTCCAGCACTATGTGAAAGATAGGGGAGAAGACGTCCTCGAAACTTGGTGCCGCTAACGACGTCTCCCATATTACTGCTGTGGCTCAGACATATTAGAAAGAAGCAGCCACGAGGATGCCTGCTCGTGGTACAGCTTACAAAACTAGCATGCCTGTCAACTTTACGCCATTCGTAAATGTTTATTATTGTATGTTGGAACAAGGAGGCGGCGCACGTCACTGGAAACCAGGGCCGGACTGAGCACCAAAACCGGCCCTGGCAAAGTGCTCAGCTGGCCCCCTCGGGGTGCGACCGCGCTCGTTGCCAGGGCCGGTTTTCGGCCGATTTTGTTACAGGGCCGATTTTGCAGCTATGTTGCAAAAACGGCCCTGTAACAAAAACGGCCCCCAGGGCCCATAACCGGCCCCCACCCTCGCGGCCGACCGGGGGATTGCCCGGTGCCCGCAACGGCCAGTCCGGGCCTGCTGGAAACTGGTACCATGGGAGCGCTATTATGTAATCCGGGGCAGCGTCTATTCGCTTGATTACTGGCATCATGGGAGGAATGGGTTTTCAAAGGCACTGTCCATCAGAATTTAAAGCATAAAAGTGAAAAGATCTGGAGTGCACAGAACTATCTAGTAACAACACGTTTTCAAGCAAATTCTGCAAGTTATTTACAAGCTAAGCTTTCAGCAGATTAATTACGGTTTAGCCTGACTTTCTTGTGCATGTGCTTAAGCTCATTGCACATTAATTTGCTATATATTCTGTATTTGTTGTACGTTTGCACGTGAAGCTTAATTGGACAGAAAGGCGCTGTACATGCAGTGTTCTCTTGGGAAGTTGTCCTATGAATTAGTGTATATTATTATGGCTAAGTGGCTATGAAAGTATTGTTTTTTTCCTGTTAGACATGACATCCTTGGCATGGTTTTCCATCAGACTTTTGGCTTCCCTCTTCTATTTTCTGCTGAACTGGGTTTGAACAATAGGACTCTGTGCATCTTACCCCCGCTATCAGGGGTGAAGAGCTTGTTCTCTCCCCTTAACATGATACAATGGGTATACCTCAAACTTGGCACAGTTCATTTACTTATAAGTCCATAATATATGGTTATGTTCCCAAAGTTTGTAAATTAACTGCAAAAAATGTGTTGCAGCATTCATTGTGCCACTCTACAAAGTAGCTGGTAAAACAGTGCCTGTAGTGCAGTTTTAAGCTTCCATTTCACCTGGCAAAATCAAACGTTAGCCAAGACTAAAGCCTTCTTGTAGGTACTTAAGTCATCCATAAGGTTGGCTCCACAGGCACATGGGACAGGGAGCGTGGTATTATAAAAACTAGGATATGTATATTTAAGTTTTACATGTTCCAACAGTCAAACAACTCCTCCAGTCATTCTTCACTGTAGTAAGGCTATCTCTCCCATAGACTAACACGAATGTACCTTATTACACTTAATAAGAAATTCTTCTTTCACTCATTTGAATTGTAACTTAAAATACTCTTTAATGGTAAAGTCAGATTTTAAGTTACTATACTAAAATGCAACTTTTAGAAAATTTGATTTTTTTCTACCTAAACCAAATAAGCCTTACTGCCAGTGTAACATGAAAGTGAATGGCTCCCATGTGGTTTTATGTATTGTTTCTAGTCGTGGAGACAGAATGGACTTGGGTGTGGGGAAGTGGTTCCTCTCCTGACGAAGATAACCTGGAGGGTTCAACTCAGCCCTTCCTGAGCTTTAAAGGGCTTCCACAGGGTTTGCCCACTGCCATCCTGACTTCTAAGGGCTGACTGTCCTATGATTAACAAATGTAGCTCACACCTACACCTGCCAGCCTCCCCCCAGACAGATTGGAGCCAAATCCAGAAAAGTAGGAAGGCTAGAAAAAAGGTGGCTTTGCCCACACACCGGCTGACACTGGCTATAAAAATGGCACCCTCAGAAACTCTCACCAGAACACTCCTGGACCTGTGGAAGATTCTGAAGAAGGGCTGTCCTGCTCTCTGAATAAGGAAGACTGACGATACTTGCATTGAACTCAAAAGTGACTTCAAGGTCAGTTGGCTGGCCTGTTTGAGCTAGAGGAACTCAACAAGCTTCCAGAGCCTTCCCTGCAACAGCCCAGTTGACCAGCACTCACTAGACCTGCCGGAACTCTGCTGCTGACCTCTGCTTGAGTCTGCCCCGATACCCACCCAAGAGGTGCCCCCCCCCCATCTAGGATGTGAACTCTTGTCTGGAAACATAGTGCACTCCTCCTGCTTCAAAACTGAACTCTAGAAGTTTGGTGCTCATTGTGAGAGTCACAACGAGCAGTCTCTTGGCTTCTGCACTGAACACCATATCTCCCGCCAAGGCAAATTTCTGACGGTGACTTGCTCTTGGTGATAATTTTTGGACACACTCATTATCCGCCAACAAGAAGCACCAATGATGAGCTGCTCCGTGCACGGATAACGATCTCCTTGTGGTCCCCATAAACGCAAAACACCAACTGAGGCTCCTCAAGTGGAATTGGACTTTGAGATGGTAAACTTTTTAACGGGACGGGCAGTTTCCAACTTGCACGCAATCACGGTGAGCCTCAACTAGTGCCTTTGACCCTGTCCAGCATTACTAGACAATCGAGGGTTGAACTTTGCGTTTTTGGCTGTATTTTCTCCTGAAACGTTAAACTATCATAACGTTGGATTGACTAATTAAATTGTAGTCATTTTGGTGTCATTTTATTTATTAAAGATTACTCCATTTGTCAAAATTGCTTTGGGATTTTATTCGTGTTGTGTTTTCACTTTAGTACTGCTTGAATGCTACATAAATATTTCACATTTTGTCTGAGTTAAGCAGGACTGCTTTTGAGCCACAATACCACAGGGTTAAGCACAGGTATATTTAGTGACTTTAGTGGTTCACTCTGACAAGGACTGCATTTATCACTTGAGCGGGGCTCTCACCCCTCTCAAGTAATAACCCAATTTTGTACACTTCCCTACCATACAACTTGATTATCAATAATGGCCTAATAATTTCCAGTACGCTCTATACACTAAGGAAATCTAATTAAGTCTCAGATACAGATTGCTTTAGCTGCCTTTTGGCCAGACAAATTGTTTCCAATATACATAAATTGGCTTTTGTTCAGCTTCTTGCTCGTGATTGCATGGTTTTGCTGTCTCAGTTTTCTCTTCTTGATTCAATGGCTTTACATCCTATTCCTGTGTTTCTCACCAGTGCTGGCTTTAGCACTGGTGGCGCCCTGTGTGACAATGTTTGTTGGTGCCCTCCATAGACTCCTTCACTACCACCCTTCAACAATGCCCCCTCAAGTCTCCATAACCACTTTCTCTCAGATGTATTTAATTAGTTATATAGCACCTCCTATACTAGTGTAGGGTGTCCGAGAACTCTACATCTCACACACATTACACAGAGACAATCAATCATAGGTGTATAAATCAGTGTATAGGAAATGTTACATAAGCCAGAAGACTACAAGGTGAGTCACATGTCCTCCATACTAGTATGCAGTATAGTTTAAGAGTGGTTGATGTGGAGAAGCGCTGACTCAGAATTAAAAAAAAAACATAGCCCCATGGTTTGGGGTTACATTTAATAATAAGGATTTCTTTTTTACCGAAAGGAACAATCTTGGAAACATGAGAATAATGAAAGACAGAGATAAAAATTATAAAGCTCTAATATATACCTTGCAGTTTGCATGTAGCTCTTTGACCGTTATTAACTCATTGTTCCATGTTAGGATTTTAACATCTACACTGCTAGAAACAAAAGGATCTGTCTGACAAAAGCACTGACCCATTTAAACTATAGCGGTATATTGAACAAGGGAACCCGTATTAGGTAGCAAAGGACCTTGGGTGATTAGTCATTTTTTGAGGAACAGTGGTCCTTAGCTTAAAGAATACACATAGTAGAATTGCAAACATAGACTTAAATAAGTACCATGGCGTAGTTTTCCAATGTCCAGCCGGACAAGGAACTGTTTATTTATAGTATTATAGAAGAATTTCTAGATACGTGAACCAAGAATCAAGCAAACTGGGCACAAGCCTGTACCAAGTAGAAAAGGACAAAATCAAAAAATCAAAGGAAAGAATAAAGATAGTTAGAGAGCAGGCAAAAGAGAGTTGGAGCGAGTGGCGGCTTGCTTTTACAATTGAATCTTGTGCAAGCTCAAACCAACAGTAACTGCAATGATTATATGCAAATGAGACATGCAGTACTATTAAAACAGTCGATGAACGTTTCGATCCCTAGCTCCTAATTTATACTGGGATCATCCTCAGGACAATTGTAAAGAAACTATTGCCTGACCATTAGTAGCCTGTGGGAATAAACAGGGGAAAAAAGGAGAGAGAAAAAAATAGTTTACACGATAGTTACTACATTCTAAAATAAGCATGTCAACAACTTGTCTGCAAATGCATTACCGGTGCACTGGTGATTCTTTGTGCAATAGTGAAATGAAATGAAATGAAATGAAAAATTGCATTTGTATAGCGCATAACTGCCCTAGGGCCTCGCAGCGCTTGAAGATAAAATGGTTTAGCGCAGGCTCGGGGCAGATCAGCAGGATTTAGCAAACAAATGCGTTTTCAAGGCCTTTCTGAATGAGAGGAGGTTGCTATTTCCTCGGATGGCAAAGGGGAGGGCATTCCAAAGTCTGGTCGCCGAATGGGAAAAAGAGCGGCCACCCCAACGGGCTTTGTTAATTTTAGAGGAGGTGGCCAGCTGCAAGGTACCAGACCGAAGGGGGCGTGCTGGGACATAAGGCGTGACCAAAGGGTGCAGAATCGCTGGGCCTACACGGTGAAAGGATTTGTGCATAATGCACAAAGCTTTAAACTGCACTCTGGCAGCCATTGGGAGCCAGTGGAGGTCTTTCAGAGCCTTCCTCGCCGACTGCCGACGGGAGAGATTGAACAGTAGGCGGGCCGCACTGTTTTGTGTGACCTGAAGCCTCTGCAGTACCGAAGCCGGTGCTCCTAGGTAGAGAGCATTCCCATAATCCAGGCGAGAGAGAATCAGGGCCTGGACCATGGTCCTCCTCGCCTGGAAAGGGAGCAAAGGGAGCACCCGCCGGAGCATCCTCATTAGTCCAAAGCAAGTGGCGGCAGTCTTAGTAGCCTGGACCGAGAAATCAAGGGCGGTGTCAAGCCAGATCCCGAGGCTCTTTATCTGGGACTTGGGGGCAGGAGGAGCGCCAAGACATGGTGGCCAGACGGGTGCAAGAGCAGACGGGGAGGGATTTCCGAGTAGAATGATGTCTGTCTTCTCCCCGTTAAGCTTCAAACAGGAGGCTTGCATCCATCTGGCAACAGCCTCTAGACAGGGGCCTAAGGTGTCGGATGATCCATCTGCGTGGTCTAACGAGACCACAAGCTGCGTGTCATCCGCGTAGGTGACTATACGCACACCAAAGGGATGGACTATCCTGTCCAGAGGTTCCATGTAGGCGTTAAAGAGGGTCGGGCTCAGGGAGGAGCCCTGAGGGACCCCACACCTGAGAGGGTGTTTGGGAGAGACTATCTCACCCTCGAAGACCTGGAAAAAGCGCTCACTCAGAAAGGAGGTAAGCCAGTCTAGAGCCGCGCCCGACACGCCCATGCCCGCCAGTCGGTGTAATAGCGTGGCATGGTTCACCGTGTCGAACGCGGCGCTAAGGTCTAACAGGATAATGGCCACCTTTCCTCCCCGATCCAAAGTCGTTCTTGCTTCCTCTGTAACCGCTAACATAGCGGTTTCTGTGCCATGTTGAGGGCGAAAACCTGTCTGGGAGGCACGCAACAGACAGTTGGACTCCAAATAGTCTGTTAAGATATTGTTGGCGTGCCTCTCCAGCAGTTTACTCAGCCAGGGGAGCAACGAAATGGGGCGATAGTTGGACAAGTTGCTCTGGTCCAGGGAGGGCTTCTTGAGAAGCGCCCTCACCATGGCGCACTTCCAGGGGAGTGGGACCGACCTGGCCACGATGGAGGTGTTTAAGGCTTCCAGGATGACAGGACGAATAACGTCCAGTGCCTTGACAAGGATCCGGGGGGGTGCCGGGTCATTGGGAGACCCGGAAGAAACTTTAGAAATTAATCTATCCAGGCTGCCGGCATCAAGAAGCGGAATTATATCCAGTTTGCAGAGAGCCGGAGAATCAGCTGGCTTAGATGGGACGGAGGGGGCGTTGACCGTAGGATTACTAAAAGAAGAGTATATGGTCGAAATTTTCTTGGAGAAGAAGGCAGCTAGCTCATTACAGCGGTCTTGTGCCCCTTCAGCAGTAGGACGCTCAGCCGGGGGTGAAATAAGGGACTTGGCTATCCTAAAGATTTCCCTAGGCGCGTTGGCTGCAGCACTAATTTTCCCTTCGTAGAAGGAGGTTTGCGCCAATTTAATCTCTGATTTATAGAGCCTTATTGCGGACCTATAATCATCTTTCCTAGACAGAGAATGGTCCTTCCTCCACGCTCTCTCTAGTTTGCGGCAGTCAAGCTTTAATAACCTCAGAGCAGGAGTGTACCAGGGTGCAACTTTAGGTCTTCTGATGAGTTTACAGGGGCGTTTGGGAAGAACTCGGTCTAGGGTGCTGGAGATCCAGTGATCAAAGTTGCTAGAAGCAGAGGCAGGGGTCAAGGCCCTTCTCGGGGGGTCTTGAGTGAGAGCCAATGTCCAGTCGGTGAGGGGAAGTGAGGACCATTTCCTGCCCATGTACTTGGTAGAGGCCTCACGGGGGGAACAGGAGTTAGAAAGCCAGGTGAACGGTATCAAAAAATGATCAGTCCAAGGCAGTGGAACAGGGGACTCTACATTAAGGTTGGTATTACTGTATATGTGATCAAGGAGATGTCCCTTCTTGTGGGTCGCCTGATGGCCTCTCTGGCAGAGGTCTAACGCTTGCATGTTGGCACGCAAGTTATTAGCTGCCATATCCTGGGGGTCATCTGAATGGATGTTAAAATCCCCAAGCAGGGTGAGGTTAGATGAGGTCAAGACTGCGTTGGCAGTGAGATCAGTAATTTGAGTGATAAAATTATTCAGGGAACCCGGTGGGCGGTAGAGTAAAATACCAGAAAAAGTGGTGGTAGGGGAGAGATCAAGTGCAAAGTGTAAGCTCTCGCAAGTCAGCAGGGAATTAGGAGTGACCCGACACTTAAAGCTGTCCCTGTATATAATTGCTAGGCCTCCGCCTCTCCCCGATTGGCGGTCGAGGCGCTTAAGTGTGTAGCCTGGAGGTGTGGCCCATATTAAGGACGGGTCGTTGTCAATCTGAAGCCAAGTTTCCGTTAAAAATAGGGCGTCAGGATTAAGCTCATCGATCAACAGATGCAGCTCTGTGAAATGTTTGGGTAGCGACCGGCAATTAAGGAGATACATTCTCCAAGTCTCTCCCAAAGGGAGGGAGTCGCTATATGGGCGGGAGGTGCTCCATGTACAATGTTTACAGTGATGGTCGATATTAGCTGGGGAGACAGAATGGCAACAGGAAAGACTGACGGGGGGACGTAAGGAGTAATCATGCAGGCGGAACGTCAGTGACTGGTGCCTGGTGAGTAATAGCTCGGGTGACATTGCGAGCATCGGTGGGCCGTGGGGTGCGGGAATAAGTGGACAAGTGGTGGCGTCTGGTGTCCCACTGCATGCGGACTTGGACATGCGACTAGTGCTGGGGAGAGCACACTAGGTGCTCAGGGGATCGAGCTGCGATACCGGCTTGGTGGTGGTGGAGATCTAGCCTGTATATGGCGCATAACGGTAATGCACCAAGGTGTAAAGGACTCCGCGGAAGTATTACCTTCAATGAGTCGGCAGATTTTGAGTACGCTCAATGGCGTGACCGGGCTGCAGTCCAAGCTAGCCGGGATCGGCTTCAAGGGGCCGTAGAGCCTGAAACGTAATCAGACCAATAGTTGTGTCATGTATTCCTATAGGTTCTGAATCAATCCCCCTATTCCTGACCCTATTCTGGTTAAACTAACTATCTAGTTAACTAGCAATCAGCCCATGAGGCAAGAAAAGCCCCCATGATGCAGATACCGTTATCTGACGCAGTCACACTACGGCACAGGAACGTGTTATCTGATTAGGTCATAACGCTTGAGATCTAATTAGACAAGCGACATTCCTCCAGCCCCTGATAAGGCATACGACGTTCTCATAACAAATCAAACCTATGACAACCTGGAAAATCCGTGCGGCCATTGTTTTGATTTCACAGAGAACTTTAGTAAAGAATGTGCTAACGAGCAAGTCGTATGACATCTTTATTGACGTATCTATGTCCATCCTTACGTCAATCTCGGCACCTTTAAGGTATAAATATTGCCGATCTTGCCCTATGCAAACACACGCGTGGTGACGAGACGGAGCAGCCATACTTGCCGAAGCCGAGAGCAGAGCAGACCCCGCTGGCAGCAGCCCCGCCTTCCTGACGCGCTGAGAGACGCGCTGCTATCTCCTGCCGAGAGACCCAGCACCGGCGCTTTCGGGCAGCCCTCGCAGGCAGCCTGGAATATCGAGAGCAGAGAAAGAGATACCATTCCTCATTCATCCTAAATTCCAGGTACAGAACTGAATAACCCCTCACAGAGAATTCTTTAGTTATTCACTTGGCAAAAACAAACTTAACTTAAACTGTAACTTTCTATTCCCGCCCACGCATTAGACTTAGGTCAGGTACACGGGGTAGGCGTATTTAGAAACACCAGTTGAGTACGTTTAGTCAAATGTATATGTGTATGTAAATATATTTTAATCATTTTAAACATCATATGGCTCAGAAACCATATCAATGTTTTTACAGTATTATTTTATACTATTGCTTTTAATGTATGCACTTTACTTAACTATAAGTATTGCAATAATATCGATCCATTTCTCTTGTACGAGAAAAGAGACTGATCAATAAATAACATCTTTTTATTGAACACGCCCGTCTCTTCCTTTTCTCTACAATCTGATGAGACTAAGAATGCACGTACTGACTGAGTAAAATAATTGCCTTGTGCTCACACGACTCTCGAGATTGACTCTTGATTAGGGGAGAGCAAAGTTGTCATGTTCTATGGTTGTCAGAAACTAAATCCCTTCTTGTCTAATCAGGGGAGTTAATTCTTTCCTGAACATTCGAGAAAGTTTCTAGCGAACTCTGAGCTACGCTGGCAAACCCAAAACTTAAGTCTAGTATCGACAGTAGTAGACCTAGTTAACGTCTGGCCTAGGCCTTTACTGCTGTAGGTATTATTCCAATGCGCAGAGCCTATTGGGAAGATAGGAGCTACACTACAGTTGAGAGAATTTAGCGGGGAGTGGGGGTCGCGCATCCGAGGGCATGCATATTACGGCAGGATTACCTTTGATTGGCCAAGTGGGGCTAGAATTTCGAAGGGGCCTCGTGGGCTAAAATTTAGATGAAGCCTCGCAGAGGGGTTCGGGTTAGACCGCGGTTGCAGGGGTAAGGCGGTCCGCGTCACATGGATCCTGGAATTAAACAATGAAGGGAATCAGGGGAAGCCTGGAGCCTTAGAGGCGCTTCGTATGGAGTTAAGCTGAGCCCGCTTACCTTGACTGGAGCGTGCAATGAGCTCGGTCGTGGGTGTCTTGCTCGATGGCAGAGTGGTGGACAAGCGATGCTCGCGGTCTTAAGTGACATACAGAGCGCAAACTGTAAAAATGGTGAAGGGACTAAGCCGGATGGCCAGTCTTGTGTTTGGGCGCCATATTGGAGCGGTGAAGGGAGTGAGGGGAGTGAAGGTGATTGCAGTGAGAACGTGGCGGCCATTTCTAAAGGATAAAAAAGTGACGCTAGTTTAACAAAAAACAGTGAATTATTACAAATAGTTATTCATCACGAGTAACCACTTGGTAGATAAAACATTTCATGATCAGACAGTAACTAATGTACAACGACGTAGGCAATTTCAACAGGGAATTGTTGAATTATGTCCTTCGTTCGATTAATCATATGGTCAGGAGTGGCAACCACCCCAGGCTGGATTACATCTCACGAAGTGAGGGGGTGTTAAAGCAAGCTT
Source organism: Lissotriton helveticus (assembly GCF_964261635.1). Classification (NCBI taxonomy): domain Eukaryota; kingdom Metazoa; phylum Chordata; class Amphibia; order Caudata; family Salamandridae; genus Lissotriton; species Lissotriton helveticus. Next base: position 1,121,667,275 of record NC_136063.1, on the reverse strand, counting down.
GTCCAGTCCTCTGATCTGTTTAGTCCATCTTGAATGGAGTTGAACTGGATGATAGATTTGAGTTCCTCTTTGTTCAGTAGTGCTGCCATGTTGCCTCCCCTTGGTGGTAGTTTGAGTGACTTTAGGACAGTCCATTTTAGGTCATCATCTGTGTGTCTTGCAGTTGAAAAATGTTCAACAAGTGGGGCATTTGGGGTGCCGCATCGAATACGGCTTCTGTGCTGTCCAATCCTGGTCCGAATCTTCTGGGTGGTCTGACCTATATACACTTTGAGGCATGGGCACTGAATCAGATAAATTACATTCTGCGTATTGCAATTCGAGAAGGACTGGCTCTTAACGGTAATGTTGTTAAACGTGAAGGTTTTGCCTTCAATTGTCAAATCACAGTTGTTACATCCACCACATTTTGCGTGACCAACAATGGGGGACAGACCCCATACAACATCAAGAGTGGAGGCTGTAGGTGCACAGGGTAGTGTTGCCCTGACCAAATCTTTTAAGTTCTTGCTTTTTTTGAAAGCAAAGATGGGTTTGTCAATGCTGAGAACACCTGAATTGATAATTGGCCATTGTTTTAGTATTGCTTTCCTTAGTTTGTGCGAAATGGGCGAAAAAGTAGTAACGCATGCAATGCGTTTCAGTTCTTTTTTGGGTTTGGGGGTCAGCAACACTTCTCTGGGGCAATACCATGCTCGTTTCGAAGCATTTTTTACGATTTTGCGAGGGTAGCCTCGTTCTTTAAGTTTGGAAGATAGAATTGCTGCCTCCTGATGATCCCAGTATAAATTAGGAGCTAGGGATCGAAACGTTCGTCGACTGTTTTAATAGTACTGCATGTCTCATTTGCATATAATCATTGCAGTTACTGTTGGTTTGAGCTTGCATAAGATTCGATTGTAAAAGCAAGCCGCCACTCGCTCCAACTCTCTTTTGCCTGCTCTCTAACTATCTTTATTCTTTCCTTTGATTTTTTGATTGTTTGTCCTTTTCTACTTGGTACAGGCTTGTGCCCAGTTTGTTTGATTCTTGGTTCACGTATCTAGAAATTCTTCTATAATACTATAAATAAACAGTTCCTTGTCCGGCTGGACATTGGAAAACTACGCCATGGTACTTATTTAAGTCTATGTTTGCAATTCTACTATGTGTATTCTTTAAGCTAAGGACCACTGTTCCTCAAAAAACCATTTAAACTATAAGCACATTGAGATCTGCATGGTACACATTCTTTGCAGCAGGCATATTAACCCTCTGTGCTACCATAAAATGAGTTAAAACTTCCACTAGACAAAACTCATTCTCTCTCCAGGAAGAACATTAATCGCTGTAGTTATCTTGACATTTTTATTGATGTATGAAAATTGGCGGAGACCAGAAATGCAGCAGCAGGTGCTTTTAAAACTATAAAATACTTCCAAACATGGCGCCGCCTCGAAGAATCAGCAACCGGTGCGGTGGCACCGCTCGCACCGCCCGGTTTCTCACACCCAAGAGCTTTTAGTCTCACAATGCGCTAACTTGTTGACGCGTACCCTTTCACTGCGGACGCTGCTTGCATTCAGGGAACTTCTGTTTCTTTTACCACTCCATGCAGTGCATGTGTTTTCTTGTTCTCAGTGTGCTGCTTCCCCCTTCACTTAGCCTCTTCCCCACTCCGTGTTGAGCCTTTCATCCTCTCCAGATTGCCCTGTCCCTTCACATCCCACTTTTTTCCTAAATATCCTGCCAACTTGCTCATCCACTGATCCTCATTCTTCCCACGTGTGCCCCTTCCCTCATCCCTTGCCACTTCACTTCTTCCATTTCCTTACCCATTTTCAAAACGGCCACACAAGTGCCCATGACGCAAAGGCATAGGTTACTTTTATTTTGGCAATCATATTCAAAGAGGGCCATCCCATATGCTCATGCATGCATTGTGGCCATTTTTGAATGAGTTTGGTAAATTATTACAAATACATTCAAAGATGGCTGACAAGGACGAGTGTAGCGTCATATGACACCTATTTAAATGCTTCTGTAATATGACAGAACCCGATTCAGATCCCAATGGGGCAATCAGGGGTGCTGGGCCCAACTTTAGGAGTTAAGGCCTTTTACTCCTGATATTTCAGGGCATGACCTACTATGGACCTGAGCAACTGGTCCAAGTAGGTCGGCACTGGAACATCAGGAGTAAAAAGCCTCAACCCCACAGTTGGGCCTAGAACCCTTGTTTGCCTTGTGGTCATCTGGGGTTCTGACAATTGGCAGTAAGCGTGGGACATCTAATGTTTTGGAACCCTGGATACAGGTGTGCCATTTATTTCCAATTTACGCCAGTAGTACATTTCGACCAGTTTTTATGCACAAAGTGGATACGCATAAACAGCTAAAACATAGGGTTGGTAACAGTCCTCAGCACCATGTCCATAGATTAGATGAAGAATTTATATAGGGAAAGAGAGTGGAGGAGTTTTAGAAGTAGGGACAGAGAGATCCTTGCTAATTTCTTTAGGGATCAATTTGAGACAATGGGTGAAACGGATGAAGTTGTATTTGACTGGGGGGGGGGGGGGCACATGATAGGATCCCAGGAAGAGAGCACTGGGGATTCAGGCTCTACGATCCCCTTAGCACAGATCTATGCTAGACACATGCAGAGTGTACACCCAACGCATTTTCCATAGTTTCACTAAAACACTCAACACCTTTAGTTCCTAGAATTCCCCGGATGTGTACACACCCATGAATTTCTAGGGTATCACTTTCACCGATTCCAGGAGAAAATCCCTTTGGTTGGGTTGAGTTTAGCAGAGACCTTGAGCTTTCAGCTGACGCTTCAGGAAGCTAAGGCTGAGGAAGAAGAGAAATTCAGAGAGTTCAAGAGAGGGAAGCTAAGACAAGCTCACTAGGAACAAAAGGAGAGGAGGCAGGAGGAATCGGCCCAGTAATAGAAATTGCCAGGCGGGGGATAGAAAGGGATTAAAAAAAGAGAGTGGGAGGAGAAACAGAAGGGAAGGGAAAGAGAACTGGAAGGGGGAAATATAGCCCCTGAGAGACAGAAATATATGGCAGCAGCAATGACAACTCTACCTAGAATAAGTGACTTCTTCCAGGTCAGGTCAGGTTGTGGCCAAGGTTCCAAAAGATCTTGCACATATGTATGTTGAAGGTCATTATATTTTGGTATTGTTTGTGAGCTTTGAGGGTGCTTGCAAAGGTCAGGCCTTTAATGAGTTTTCTAAGGCAGCTCCTTCAATAGGGCGCATGCAATTGGAAGGGAGAGCAGTCATTGGAAGGATGTCTGTGGCAGATCAGATGGTCTACGGGCGAATGAAGGAGGCTCTGATTAGACAGTTTGGGCAGAAGCCAGCCAATAACTTAAGAGACTCCTAGACTGCAAGAGAGAGCACAGTGTTACATTGGAGGAGACTTGAACTAATGGTGTATTTAATGACTGGAAGGAGTGGGTAGGGCTGGCTGTAGTACCGGTGTCGCCCAGTGTGAAAATCTTTTTTGGCACCCCCTCTCCAATGAACTACTTTTCCAAAGATTCTCTCACTACCGCCCTCTAACAGTGCCCCTTATTGCTCCATAGACCCTCTCTCACATTTCATTTGTTTTATTGCAATACTCATACTAATGTAGGGATTCAGAGCACTTTACATCACATACAAATTATACAGAGACAATAAATCATCAAGTGTGTAAATCAATGTATAGAAAATGCTATATAATACAAAGAGGATTACAAGGTGTATGAATTACGTCATTAATTTTAGTGGGAAGTATATTTTGAGCGCATTTGGTCTGGAGAAGCACAAACTCGGGATTTAAAACATACCACAGTGGCTGGGGTGGGCTTTACTACTAAGAATGTTTTTTTACTCAAGCGAACCCTTTCGAGGAACATTAGAATAATGAAATATTGGGGGGGAAAAACAACGTTTCAACCTATACCATGCAGTTTCCGTGCAGTGCCTTGATGACAGTTCATTGGTCTCTGTGCTTTAGTATGATTGTAACTTATGAACTGCAAGTAACAACAGAGTCTATGTGACAACAGCATTAACCCACTGAGCTTTCCACATAAAATACAATTCTGTGATCTGCATTAAACAAGTTCTTTGCAGCAGGCAGATTAACTCTGGCCTACTTTATGATAAATCAAATCTGCCACTTGACAAAACTCCATCTCTCTCAGGAACATTAATCACCAAAGGGATCTTGATATGTTTATGGTTGCCTGAAAACTGCGGGGATGAACACACAAGGGACTTTATAGAAAGTAAGGTACGTTTTTAATATGCTTGACTATTTAAAACCATTGCATACATTACGTGAGCATTAAAATCGGAGCACATTGCGCTTGTGCAAAAATTAAACATATTAACCCCTCCCTTGCTCATGACGAGCTCAGCTCGTCATGAGCCACGGTGGCAGTGTGCTCATGACGAGCCAAGCTCGTCATGACCGTTGCACTGCGCCCACGTGGGGATAATTCCCTGCTGTGCTGGGCATTCCATTGGAACGGGCGTGGTCGTGACGAGCTCAACTCGTCATGAGCACGCGGCCACAGTGGCTGACGAGCTGAGCTCGCCATGAGCACCGGGGTGCTGCGCACGCCCCCCTCCCCCCAGCACAGTGGGGGAATTAACCCCACAGGCAAGGGGTTAAAACAATCCACTTTATATTGTAAATAACATTATCTCATGAGTGTTAGATTATGCACTAATTGTATTGAAGAATTTAATTCAAAATATCTTTAATAATAGAATTATCTATTTGAGCGATCAGTCCACCAAGTTCTTACGCACATTTTTGCTCCTGTTTTTTTTTTCTTTGAGCAGGTGATGCACTAGCCATGCAAGATATTTCCAGGTTACAGATAGCCAAAAAGCAAGTTACGCCTGTTTGTAGCATCTTTTTGCCATTTTAAGAGTCTTAAATTGGCGTAACGGTGCTGACTCGATGGATACCCATGTCCTTTGTGTGGGGCAAATTTGTGACCAATGCGATTAGGTTTTTCAATCTCTCTGCAGTAAGATAAAAAAAAATTGTAAGGCGGCAGTTTAGCTGCACTAAGGTTGAATTAACCCCTTCCATGCTGCCGTCTGCCATTGCCCAACAGCAGTACTACCTCCCCAGTGCTGCCGTCGGCCAATGGCCGACGCGGCCCGCCTGTTTTGCGGAAGTGCCGCACTTCCGCAAAAGCTCAGGCGCAGTAAACGGGTTAAAGCACAACAGTACCACCTGCCTGCAAGACCGGACTACAAGCTGGTTAAAAAATGGTTTTAACAAAGTGCTCCTTATATCCTTTAGTTTTTTGCAAATGCAGATCATATGGATGAGGTTCTCCATGCCACAGGTGCACAAAAGGCATAGCGGGTCTCCTCTTCTTTCCCAAGTTGCTAGAAACAGAGTAATTGAGCCAACTCCTAGGCGAAGTTTTAGAAATTATTTTTTAATCACGATCTTTGTTCCTGCTATAAAATAATTATCGTAATTGTTGAGCACGACCCAACCATGTGAACGCTTTGACAGAGCTTCCTTGTCCTCTATGACTGATATTAATTTTGTTGTCTTTGTAACAATTTTTTTAATACTGGATAAGCCGTTGGGCTATTCCAAAGGTCGGTCAGGCCTAGCATCTTGATGGATTCCAAAAGATACTTATTGGCTGGCAATTTTCCAGTATGGGACAGCTCTACCCAAAGGTTATTCACAGTCCCTTCTTCCCTTAGGCCAGCATTTTACGAAGGCTCCCCTTCTCTCTGTCACTTGGTTTTTAAGCCCAAATTTCAACCTTATTTGGGCCAGCGAAACTTATTTTGGGAGCTGAAAGATCGCTCGATAGGCGGTCGCTGTTTAACTATCTAGAGTTGTTGCATCTTTCCCTCTCAATGGTTTGCTCCCGTAAGTGATCATAGGCTGTAATTTGGCACGCAAAACTTTTAAGAGGGGGTCTAGTGTAAGGTCCGGCAGCAGCTTCTTCGGGTGTTGTAAAGCAAGATAGTTCCTAATTCCCTTCCTTCTTAAGGACTCCATCTGTGGCTTAAAAGAGTTGTTTTGAACTAATAGAATGCCCAAGTATTTGTAACAAGTTACTTGATTTAGATGGTTCCCATCCAAATACCAGCTAGGATGTGTCCTCAAATGGTGATTTACTATCATGATTTTGGATTTTTTTACATTTATTTTCAAAGTGCTCCGTTGTGAGAATTTTTGAGTCACGTCCAAGAGGTGCTGAAGACCAATGGGGGTCCGACTGATCAAGACTAGATCAGACTCTACAGAAGATGCTTTTGAACCCCAGAAGTTAATTTTAAACACAGTGCTCATCTGAGCTCAGCACCAGATGTGGTTGCACTGGTCACGCTGCCCTAAACCCGGCTCTTTGAGTGGGTGAGACAGCTGGAGGCCACAGACTTTTAGTCCCTTAACTAACTGATGGTGACAGAGTAAGCCAATAAGAATTGTTGTAGCCCATTTAGACAATACCTGTCTGACTTGACAGAGCAGAATCCAGAGAAACTTGCAGTGTTGGTTAACAAGTGATTAGCTAACAGTGTTCGCAAAGGGCTAGAACAGCATTGTTTTAAGCCAAAAGGAGAGAAACACTCGGACTGGTTCCGAACCAGAGGGTTTAGACCAGGGTAACTCCCACGGGACTTAAAGATGGCCCAGGTAAAAAGGGAATGGGGATGCTGTATCCTGAAAGGAGCATCATGAGAAGGGAGGACAGGGAGGTGCTTTCAAGTCCAAGGTGGTGACTTGCTTTAAATGTGAGACTTTAAAAGAGAGTGACCTGGTCGAGATAGTCATCAGAGGAGAGAGGCTGCTGTGGTGACCCTAGCAGGCCTGAGCCATGACTGAGGACCAACGTCAAGTCCTTCACACTCCCAACTACCCGTGAGAAGAGCCGAAGTACTTATTTAGCTTAGAGGAGCAAAAAGAACCCCTGCCGCTGCCAGACCACATGTGAGGAACATTAGGACAGCTGATCCAAGCCCAACGTGGCCATGTGTAAAGGACTTACCGGCGATTGACACTCCAGCTCCAGCACCGTAGATGGGGCGCACCTAGACTCGGATTGCTTCGATGCTGCTGGTGCACGAAGACTGATTTCGGGCCAGTCGGCCCCAGAAGGAACTTGCTAGTCAAATAGCGCTGCATTGCTGGAACACTTTTAATACAGAGTTGGAGTGAGAGGTCTGACACTCGGAGTACTAGTGGGGCTTAACCTGAATGTAACCTATAGTGAATGAGGAATGACCATTACAGCTAACTTGAGGGGAGTGGGACTCCGGAATCTGCTTATGAAACAATAGAGGCCAAACCTCAGGGGACTGTGTGTATTGTTTGTGAATGTTGTATGTTACTTTGTAGTTGTAGGTAAATACTTCTTTATCAATAATGCGAGTTTTTGACTGGAAAATTATTTATTGCTTCTGTGCATATTTTCAGTTGTGAGCCAGAGTTCAACCCCCTGTGTCTGCCCCTCTCCTCCCTCCAGAGAAATCTTGGACTGCTTGAACCACTATACCTCTGAGAGTCAAGTCCTTAAAGAGTACTTGGCCCAGTTGCACAGGATCCATAGTAGGTTGGGCCCCGGGACATCCGGAGTAAAATGCCCCAACCCCTATGGTTGGGCAGAGTAACCCCTGCTTGCCCCTTGGCCCTATGAACGGGTTTCTGACATAATATTTAAAAAACCCAAACATTGCTGTCACAGATGCATACATAGTCATGCCAGCTGAGTATCATAAAAATCATCACTGTCAAAGCCAATAGGTTTCACTCCTGAGAGTTTTGCCAATGTTACTTTTTTATTTGACACCTCCTAGTAGGATCACTGAATGGTGCAATCATTTGTAATCATTTGGAAACATTAGCCCTCCACTTGACCATAAAATGATGGTACTGTCATGTATAACATCTCGAGCTAGTCCTGGATTTTCAAGAGTACTATACTTCTGGGATGCTTGTATATTCACAATCTGGATTTTGTGCTCGGTAGCTTGTGCCTACCAGCCCCAGTACACGGAGATACTCCAAAACTTCCAGTGCAAGTAGCAATCAATGAAGGGACAGGCGAGACACACTTGGGGATTGAACTGAAGACAACCAATACCCTACCGTGCCCACTAATCATCTACAGAGTACAGTCCAAAGGCATTGTGCTGCGCTGGCCTGCAGGCTCTGGGTAAGACAAGCGGAGCAGGGTTCCTGAAACTCCACAAAGTAACCAGAATAAGGAGATTTAGTCTAAATTCTGTGGTGAAGGAAAGGTTTCACAAACCACTTAAGACCCATTCAAACACCTTGGTGTGGGTCAGCTCCAGGTAGAACATCTGGAAGCAGATCGAGCTGTTGAAAGATTAGTCCTTGCCGGGACATACATGAAAATTACTCTGGTGCAAATACAAAACATACTGAGGTAGATCTTCCTGTCATAGATAAGTAGCGAAACAGGGTAGTATCACTATTTTCCAATGTATGTCGACAGTGTTGGGAAAGGTAAGTACCACCACAGATTGGGTGGTGTTCATGGCCAGGTATGTTAGCGGTCTTATGGTTTTATTACATGAAACTGAGGCTTACAAAGGTCTATGTTTAAATGCTGCCAATTGTACCCCGACTGAACGGATTCTACAGGGTCATGCCATAGGGTCTCAACATGTGCCACCCAGTTTGGCAAGACTGTCACTCAATGGGAACATGGTGCTTTCGAAATGTGGGCAATGGCAAACATAGGGTCCTTCTCAGGTCGCGCATTCAGATCCAGACCTCATATAGACTGCTGCTAGTTGGAATGTGATAAGAGAAGTATCGGTGCAGAACATTCCAACTGCAAGTGCTCAAAATGATTTAGATATTACAGTGCTTGCACAATACTCTGAGGTCATTATGCGCTGTGTGAGAATACAGCCCGACTAGAAGTCACATCTCCATCAGTGATGTTTCAAATACTCGAGGTGGACTATTGTATTTTGGCTGGTGGGGCTCAGATGTATGGATGCCTGCAGAAGTAGTTTTCCATTCGGTGTCTGACCTTCGATTGGGACATAGACCTAGAACAATCACTGCTACTAGCACCTTTTCTGTGCCTAAAGCTTTTTCGCAGCAAGTGAAGAGTTGTCAGTGCATATATGACAAATATTAGGCTTTTCCCTTGTAGTAGTTTTCTCTTAAGAGGGGCTTACCACCACTGATGCATCTTGGTCTCTCTCCCTAGCACAAAATATGTATGTTTTCATAATGCAGCTACCAACTGAGCACTAGAACCGACTGCAGATAATGCAGGCATCCACATAAGCACTAGGCCTCAATACATATCTAGATTTTTGTAGCAGCATGGCTCACCATTGAAGCTCCTTCTTATGGAAAGGTCATCCTGATTTCCTTTTCTTTCTTCATCTTGAATTACCTTTCAGTCTCTAAACATCAGACTGTGCTAGTGCTCTTAACTTTGAGTTCAATACACTGATTATCCCTGCATGAGAAGCCTCACTTATGGTGTACAACCGGCAGCCCCTTCACTCCTTCTGGGTGAATCATCATCACTATACTTGGACTCCAATAATAGAACTCAGCACACGACTTCAGATGGAACACAATGCGCATGCCAGATTAATTCTAGACATCCCTAGGAACCAGTCTGCCGTCAAGGGACTATAGGCTTCCGTTGGCTGCCGATTAGAAAACACATTATTTTTAAATCTCTATGCATTGTGCACAAGGCCCTTTATCTCCCCTGCATACTAAGAATAAAAACTATGTTTGGATGATACATCCCAGGAAGAAATCTGGAATCAGCACATCAATACCAGCTCATGGTACCGAGAATTAAAAGAAAGAAATGGGGGGGGATGGAGCATTTTCGATGGCGGCAAGCAGACTCTGGAACTCCCTCCAATAAAGACTTAGAGCCATTCCTCAGTTGATGTCCTTCTGGAAGGCACTCAAGACCTGGTTATACTCCCTATATATTATTTCCCAAATCATCTATAGGCGTAGCAGGGTTTTCTACGGACTGTCGTTTACAGCGCCTTGATACCTTTGGGTAACTGTTGCGCTTTACACATTGTAATCAAATCTTCTATTTTACTTTGTATAATCTAACAACCTAATTGATGGGCAACAGGGAGTTTTTTGTCTCAGTCTTAGCAAAACGTTGGTGGTCTTCGTAGACTTTGAAGATCTTCACCAGCTCAACGATAAAGGAAAAACTGACATGGTAGTCCCTTTCGAATTGTCAGTCGCATTTGATTCCACTGACCTCAACATTTTGCTTATGAGAAGTCGCTGATATCACTGATATGTTCAGAAGTAAAAATCTTTCATTTCAGCAAGATCACAAGTGATCACTTCCCTGTACTCTACAAAGGTATACAACATCCATTGCCGGATCCTGGAAGGGTCAATCCTCTCACCCTTTCTGTTTAACATGCAGTCCCTTGCCTAATTGCTCCACCAAGCAGAAATATGTTTTTACATGTATGCTGGTGATGCTCACCTTATCTTTAAGGAATCTAGTGCACAAGTTCTCCCAATAGAAGACCTTACAAGAGGTCCTCACCACGATCAATTATGTCTTGACTACACTAATTCAATCACCTTGAATCTCCAGACAAAAATCACATATCAACTGTAACTTGCTCAGACTTGTGCGGCATGAGTGCTTAGAAAAAGTGCTAGACTATTTCAGATATCACCAGTCCAGCAATCACTACACTGGCAACCCGTTCAATCTTAAGTAGCCTTTAAGGCTCCAACATCTGTCCCTAAAGCCCTACAACTCAGATTACACTCCTACATGTTCCTTCTATCAACCGTCCTGCTTTCACAGATCAGCAAACCAACTTGCTTGCCAACACTAGGACCAGAATGGTCACGTATGGAGACCACGCATATTCTAGAGCAGCAGCAAATCTGAAATTCTCTCCCTTCGAGTGTGGGCAGAAACAAATCTACACAGTTTTAGACGCCATCTGAAACCTCATCTTTTGAATAATTGAGTGTCTTTTAGTCATTTTTCCCCTCAGTCACACAATTAGGCTTTAAGGTTTCATCTTCCTAAAGAGCCAAGAAGCATCTCAATATGAGTGGCATATATATAAATTGTGACATAATATAAAATAACAACTTTGGCAAGTGCACATGGTTGCGTCCATATTGTAGGTCCGATGAGATGATATTTATGAGATCTCTACCAGCACTCCAATGAGTGCTGGAAATGACCATCTACTGTGTGGTGTATCCCCAGACTATTTCCGTGACTGTTTTTTGTGGCTGTAGAATTTTGTGCACTTTGCCTCTGCTAACTAGGGCTAAAGTGCCTACGAAATTAACATGACCCTAATTGGCATGTTTAACTTACCTATAAGTCCCTAATAAATGGTACAAAAGTGTACCCAGGGCCTGCAAATTAAATGTCAAAAGTGGATTGCAGCACGCATTGTGCCATTCATTACAGTGACAGTGTAAACATGACTGTAGGTCTACCCTCTGTAGCCTGTTGGTTGCAGATTTAAACTGCAAATTTGACCGGTCAAAGATTTTGACGGACCTAAACCTTCTTTTAATATTTCAAAATCACTCCTAAGTAGGCACTGTAGCACGTATGGCTGTTCTAAAGAACAACACAGGTAAGCAATATCAAATACTAATACTATATCCCTGGAATGGAACTAGCTTGAACAATAATCACAACTATTTTTAATAGTTATTAAAAATCCAATGTAATGGCGAATTCAGATTTTTACTAAAGTACTGAGAAGTAACCATTAGAATTTTGCTATAAGAGGTGTGGCGCCGCGGCCAGGGCGACTGACGCTGGAATTTGGGGATCACGGTTCGATCCCCGGCGCCGGTGGCAGGTTAGCCCAGCACCATGTGACTCTGGGCAATAGCTTGCTTAATCTTCCCGACGGCCCCCAGCGCCTAGAGACCCTTGCGGGTGATTGTGCGCTTTACAAATGTGGATTTATTATTATTATTTATTATTTCCCTGCCAGAAACTCCTGAAGACCAACCTTCATTTTGCTCTCCGTTGTTTGCCAGACAGTAATTAGCATTTAAATAGGTGTGAAATGCCTTCCAAGAACAGTCTGCTGACTTGACTGGTCAGAAATTACCCATCTGAACCGAACAGAATATGCAGGGTGGGGCACTGAGCATCCTTTTTCACAATAACCTGTCAAATCCTGCTTGAATGCCAAACCATGCTCGACAGGTCTGCTGGGATTACATAAAATAATTGGGGAGCACTTCAAATGAGGAAAACAGGATACCAAAATAATAATTCTGGTGCATCTACTGTCTGATTGCTTAAATCCTACTTTTTTTCTACAATACTTCAGTCTTTGTGATTATTGGGGTCCTGTGGTTGTTTCAAACTGGATTTTAGTGTTAGATGTGGCAGGACACTATGATAACTATAGTACACTCCCCACACAAAGCCCTAGCCCTCACAGACCAAGTTTAGTGAGGCTGAATACTTTTGCCACCTTGAAAATGCTCACAGTGGATAGGTTTAGCCACTGGAGCCTTCATCCCATTGGTTAGGGAATCCCTAGAGGTCATTCCCACCCACTAGCTTCTGCGAGGCATAAACCTGGCATTTCTAGGCAACCACTTCATAACACTCCTGGACCTGTGGAAGTTCAGAAGACTGAATCTGCTGTCTGAGGCCTGAGAAGAATGTAGAACAATAGACCTGCTCTCCCTCTTGTACCCAGGACAAAGAAGTTGATTCCAAGGGTCAAAAGGCTGACCTCCTGTTAAAGCTACACGTACACAACAAGATACAAGATACTTTTTCCTGCAACTGCCCAGCTGACCAGTGGCAACCAACCTGGATTGGATCCTCCTGTTGGCCTCTGCGTGACACCATTGAGTCTTTAGGTGTCTCCCCTGTGGGCTTAGAAGTGTACTCTTCTGATGGATTGGGACCTAAAAGACTAAAGTCAAAAGGCAAAAATTGTTGACCTGGATGAACCTGGCTAGTGTATCCGACTCATGCTCGATCGTTGTGAGCATCAAATTTCAACCATGGTCCTGTTCTACAACCACCATTGACTATCACTGATATTTTGTGCTTCTTGGCACTAGTTCTACTTAAAAACTTCAAACATTCGTACGTCTAGCTCCCTCTATGCTACTTATTGGATTTTTAGCATGTTGATGTCATTTTATTCATTAAATTATTCTCTATAATTCAGTTTGGAATTTGTGTGGTTTTGCATTTTGACTTTATTACTGTATTGATACTGCATAAATACTTTACACATTGCCATACGTTAATCGTGTCTGATTTGTGCCATACCTAATAGGGGGGCTTGGCTGAGCTCAAGTTAATTTAGTGACTTAAAGGATTCACCCTGACAAGGGTTGCGATTATTCCTTTGTGTGATTAGTCACTCGTCCAATTAATAATCCAATGTCTTACAGACCCAGTGACTGATGTGTGCACTATGACTGCTATATCCCTTTCACATACCCTCCCACATTGTCCAAGAACTCTGTAGTGGATTTACTCCATGGTTTCATAACCACTGCTCCAGGATGCACCACCCCTGTTATACCTTGGGATGACAAGAGCAGGTCATCCTTCCCAGACAAACTAATGTACAGACCTACCTGCAATACAATTGAAGTTTAGTCCTTTAAGACTGATTTTGAAGAAAAACATTCTTCATTTAAATGAAGATAAAGGAAAACTAGGATTTTGCTATGCAAGGAGCTTCTTATTAATCACATTTCTAAAGGAGTTTGTCCTATCTTCACTCACTTCAATGTCTTGCATTACTCCCACCAGCTTCAGAAAGGTCAACAATACACTTCCACAATACGGCAAAACAACTTCACCTTCATCTTGTGCAAAAGTCAGTCTAGAGGCTTCCAAAATGGATCCACAGGCCTCCATTCACTGGCTAACTCATACACAGAATGCATGTACCACGCAGGGCCAGGGACAAAACGAAAAACCAGGATACCAGAGACACACAGTTGGCCACCCTGGGCAGGCAAACACTACTGTATAGCAAGCAGGGGCATTACCATTCAAACACAGAAGCTAATGTTGTGACCAGTAAAGGGTGATTTCATTCTGCTATTCAGTTCATATTTGAAGGTTGTTGTGCACATTTATATCAGAATAAAACCTAGGTAGTGTATGTGACATACACATTAAATACCATTTACAAACCAAAAATGTGCAGTATTTTTCTAGATTCAATTTCTTTTTAGGGGCTCTGGTCTGTAAGATATTCTTTCAGTGTGTTCACTGTTACACTAGGACTGGGAAACTACCTACATAGTTGGCTTTGCCAGTTTCTGGGCGATCGTAGACAAACTAGAATCTAAACGATACCACCCTCCTCGTGACTGTGTGGGTCTAGCAAGTGAAATGCATTATGACTTCTGGAGAAAATAAACAGAAGTACCTCCAGGTGAGTTTATGCAGGGTTTTCTACTTTACTCTTAGATGCATGGGGAAAGGGTCGCTTTACCACAAATAATGTATGTACTGAGAGATGGTGTATGTGGAACTAAACGCATTACCTTACTCTTGAAAGGAAAATCTTGATTCGGATTCTTCATCATCAATAAAGCCTGTTCTTGCCATGGATACTTGTTCTTTCAGCATACACTTCCCTGCTAGCACAAATACTACAGTTCCCCAGTGCTGGAGACATTTAAGGCCCCTTGACTGCTCTTCTGCAGAAAAGAATGGGTTGAAGAAAAGCATGCCCTAGTGGACCCAAAGTCTGCTATTGAACACAGTCAAGAGAAGCCTGGCTCGTAGGGACGAGAAAAGAAGAAACAAACACGTTGGCAAAGCCAGTAGGTCTCACTTTGTCCGCCTATTCGCTTGGCCAATGCTTTGTCCTGGTGGCATAACATTAACCCCTGAAGGCCCCGTGGTGCAGGAGGACCTAAGCTCCAGAAGGACCCCACGAGCATTTTGCACGGATATCTGGCCCCCATCCTGAGCGCTCCTGACCGGGTCCGGAGCGTGGGAAGGCCCCCCTCCCTGTACATTGCCTAGGGACCCCCTAAAGTTTCGTTACATCACTGCTCTTTCCTCCGAGTTGTGTCGCATTGAGAAAACGCTGATGCTGTGCAGCATTGTTTAATTCTTTTTTTTTTTTTTAAAGTAAAGGCATGGTGATGTGGAGCCAATATGCACTCAGAGATGTGTCACTATGCATGCACATGCCTACGGAATGACGTGAGCACCATTTTGTAGGTTATTTTTGTACTCTAATAAAAGAGAGAGGGACCCAAACCCAAAGGGATAGGGTACCAACAAACGACTTTATGTCAAGAAAAATTCCCTTTAGGTAAATCAATTCGACGAACAACAGTTTCTCAGTAACATAGAAGAACAACATACATTTTGAACACGAACACAATTGTTACTCTGGGGACTAGGAAACTAAGAGCAATGCATAAAGTTTAAAAACATGAGATAACAGTGATTTCAAAATAAGCACAGTTTATTCATACATAAAATTAGATAAAAATTACATAAAAACGCAATAAATTTGGGAACACAGAGAATATAACAAAGGGTGAATCAAACCATAAATATTTCTAATCAAATTCATACACCTAACAATAAGAAATACACAAAAAACCTAAATCAAAATGTTGACAGTATTATTCCTTTCAATTCAACGCGTTTCGACGGACTTTTAACCTATCGCCGTCTTCATCAGGAAATATAGTCTCTGTATTCCCAAGCAATCTTGTATATAAGGCACGTCACCCACGTAAGGCGAACAATTACTATTAGCACTGATGGTAAGCCCGCTCTCCGTAGGGCAGCAGAGAGGTATACCTCCGCAAATTAAAATCCAAGAATCGAGCTCGCCTTCAAATATAAAACAGATAGTGATTCGGCGGATAATCTATCCAACGTATTAAAATCCAGAATACTCGCGGTATATATCTGGAATCTATCTCAGCTAGTTTGTCCAATTCAATAGGCTCCCAACCGGTTTTATCGATGTTTGTTTTTGCTGAACAGCGCGAAGTCGTCACTGAACACCGGCGTGATCCTAGCTCTTTGTCGGGTAAAGATATTTCCTCTAAGAGCTTCGTGTTTCCTGGAGCCACTATCGACCCGCGAGTACCACCGCTCGTATCCGGCTGAAAACCCAGCCGGATACGAGCGGTGGTACTCGCGGGTCGATAGTGGCTCCAGGAAACACGAAGCTCTTAGAGGAAATATCTTTACCCGACAAAGAGCTAGGATCACGCCGGTGTTCAGTGACGACTTCGCGCTGTTCAGCAAAAACAAACATCGATAAAACCGGTTGGGAGCCTATTGAATTGGACAAACTAGCTGAGATAGATTCCAGATATATACCGCGAGTATTCTGGATTTTAATACGTTGGATAGATTATCCGCCGAATCACTATCTGTTTTATATTTGAAGGCGAGCTCGATTCTTGGATTTTAATTTGCGGAGGTATACCTCTCTGCTGCCCTACGGAGAGCGGGCTTACCATCAGTGCTAATAGTAATTGTTCGCCTTACGTGGGTGACGTGCCTTATATACAAGATTGCTTGGGAATACAGAGACTATATTTCCTGATGAAGACGGCGATAGGTTAAAAGTCCGTCGAAACGCGTTGAATTGAAAGGAATAATACTGTCAACATTTTGATTTAGGTTTTTTGTGTATTTCTTATTGTTAGGTGTATGAATTTGATTAGAAATATTTATGGTTTGATTCACCCTTTGTTATATTCTCTGTGTTCCCAAATTTATTGCGTTTTTATGTAATTTTTATCTAATTTTATGTATGAATAAACTGTGCTTATTTTGAAATCACTGTTATCTCATGTTTTTAAACTTTATGCATTGCTCTTAGTTTCCTAGTCCCCAGAGTAACAATTGTGTTCGTGTTCAAAATGTATGTTGTTCTTCTATGTTACTGAGAAACTGTTGTTCGTCGAATTGATTTACCTAAAGGGAATTTTTCTTGACATAAAGTCGGTTATTTTTGTACTTCCAGGATAGAAGACCATTTGGATCATTAAAGAACTAATTTTATTTCTTAGCACAAAAGCAATGTGGAAGAGCTTGGACTATGTGTGATTGGGGCAGCATTGGGAGAGCAAAGAGGGGTGTGTAAAGTGGACGCAATGCAGGTGGCTGGCAATTGAGGAGGGAGGGGGAAGGTGCACAAAAAAGAGAGCAAGAACATACATGTACTCCCAAGGAGAGCTTGATGAAAAAGAAAAATGTGTTTTCAATGAATGTGAGTGTAGGAAGGATACCAGTTAGCCAATCAAAAGAATGGTAAAGATGCTGTGCTCCAAGGGAGGGACCATAAGAGAAAGGCAAAACAATTAAGAGAAATGAGGACTGGTGGGGGGCTTCTAAGGCCCAGTATACGTTTTTGTATAGTCCTCAAGAGGCTTTTGCCCGGGAGATCTAAAGCAGGAGAAGCATAGTAGGACTCATATCCAGAGACGCTGCTCCCACCGCAGCACGAGACCATCAGATGTGGCATAGAATTTGATGGAATCGAAAGATTCTTAACAAGACATCACAGCATCAACCTATCTGCAGACATAGTGCAGATTATACCTGCCTTATTAATACATAACTGGATCCAGAGAACCTATGACATAAATCCAAACAGACCAAGGCAAATTAAAGGAGATGGCCAAAGGATCCGCTCAGTTGTGGCCAAAAGAAAACTGCAATGTAGAGAGGCTGCCTACAGAAATGAAGAGGTGGTCTACAGAACAAGCCTACCACAGAGGAAGTAGAGGCCCAAAGAATAAGCTCACAGATGAATAAGAGACGTACACAAACTGGAGAACGGACCAGAAGAAGCTCACAGGAAAGTAAGGTATGTCTGAGAGAAGCGATCAGAGGCCAACACATGGACCCAAAGAAATGAAGTATATGGCCCAGAAGAAAGCTTAGGATGAATGCGACCAAGGCACCACCCTCGAATAAAAGGACCAGGCAAGCCATCAAAAAAGACAACACTTGAGTGGCTCCAAGAAAACAAAATCCAGTGCAGCTGTCAAGATGGCCAAGAAAAACATGAGCACTGAATACAAATTACTACATCTGCTCATCTGGACAATTAAGCCTCACCACCATAGGCGCTGGAGTTAGGGCTGCCGGGGGTGCTGCAGCACTCCCTAAATAACCATGCTGGAGTGCAGAAGGTAAATGAGCAATTAAGATGCATTTACATTTTGTTTTTTTATGGAAACATTTGCTGTGCTACAAAGACAGAGGTCAAATGTCAGGCAGTATCTTCTGGCAAATGGCTGTTTATTCTTTTAACATGGAGCCTGTTTTTTATTTTCTCTCTCTACAAAGTGAGATGCCATTTTTTTCTAACCTATGATAAAATGTAAATTCCTGTAAATTAACTGTACAGATGTTTCAAAGGATATCAGTAGTTCGGAAAGACACATTAAACACAGTATATTTGTAACTCTGATGAAACAAAGATTTGAATAAGATCAAAATAATCAAGGCATTCATAATCCTGTGGTAAATAAATAATTAATTACCGGTTCTATTTTTGACAAGATATACAAATAACAGATAGCTCAATAAATAAGAGTCAGGATTCGAGGTATCGAGAGTCTTTACAGGCTTTAATAAGGCATAAGGGACAGGAACAGGACAGCCTGCATGGGAATAGACGGATGGCAGCTGCCGGGGACAGGAATGGGATGAGCAGGGACGCTGTAATGGGTACATCACATTAACAGTATATGATATATATACATTTCATTTACAATAGCATTCAATACAGTAGGCGTTTCTCGTAGCAGTCGCGAAAGATAAGACATAAAGTAGGTGTAACAAGAGGCGTGTACATAGACATGTGATATGAACGTCACAGAAGTGTCATGAATGAGGCGGAAACATGGAGGGGGCTACTCGAGCAGCTGGGACCTCTAACCTAGTGGTGCGCGCAAACGGGCAATGACGTGTTACTAGGGAGAACTGGGGGCTATGACTTCTGCGCTAGAAGAGGAGACTAAAGTCTGCGGAGTCAGGGCGACAGGTACCTAAGGCATATCTGGTATCTGGTGTTTGGAGTACATGTTGATAGAATCCAAAAGTTATCAGGGTAAAGGCTACTTGACACTAAGACTGGTGCATGCATTATTCTACATGTATTGCGTGTGCGAGGAATATTCTATGAATATTAATACAGTATTTCTCTTACATGGAGACAGAAAGGCTAGACTATGGCTGAAACTATTGATGCGATTCAGTAGCTTAGGAATGCAGAAAAGGAGGGCTGGACTGATAACTAGAAGCATAACATACTCTTGGCAGACAGGCAGGCAGAGCCAGGCCGGGCCGGGCACTGTGAGGCAGGAAGTAAGTGAAGGGTCAGGGATGCAGGTGGGGGCTGTATCGCTCCTCGGAGAGGGTTCAGGAGACAGGAGCTTGAATCTGGTGTCCGGGCCCTTTTGAGGCCTAGAAACGGGGACATTTACTGAATTAACGTGCACACTGGAAACGTGGCAACATAGGCCTAATACTCGTTGCTTTCACGAGAACCGGAAACTGGCATACTAGAGTTGGACACAACTATATTTGAGTCTTTAATCGACCATAAGGGGATACATATGCATATTGATCATGCACATATAACATAAGATGGGGAACACGTAGGCACATATAACATGGCAAAATTTACTTTTCCACATTCCCTCCTTGTGCCCTACGTTTCCATCAGGAAACATCAATATTCATGATACCATCTATCATTTCATATAGCATCATTTGCTCGTCTCGAATTGTCTTGGAACGGGACTTAGGACTAGGAATACAGGATGTAGCACAAATGCCGCAAATCGCAGGGCCACATTGTAAACAGAGGCAGCAACTGAATATGATCATTACTGCTATACCTAGGAATGACAATACTTTCCATCCCCAGGCAGAAATAATACTCCAGAGCCAACCGGACCATGTCCAGGTGCCTGGATTCTGGTGTAACTGATGGGCAATTTTATGAAGTCTGGTTATAGCTGAATAAACAGACGGCGCGTTATTAGGAATGAAAATGCAGCAACTAGATCCGATGACTCTACATGCTCCTCCTCTATCGGCCAGTATGACGTCAAGAACGAGACGATTTTGGAGCACGACAAATCTCATAGCAGATTGCTCTTCAGTTAAGTTACCTAGAGCAGAAGTAGTCTCATTCACTACTGCTTCAAGGGTTCTGGTTAACCTACGGATTAACTTACTATTCTGGACAGGGCCTATAAAGAAGAAGAAACCTTTATTGAAATCTTGATATTGTTCTAGAGCAGTTTCAGTTTGATCGACAATCGGGGACTCGATCTCCCTTTTATGTCTAATGTGTACTAGATGTGTGTTTCTATGATAATCGGATGGGGCTAGAAAAACTGGTGGCAGTAGGAAGGCAATGTAACATGTTCCATCCCAATCGAGGGGCAGACGAACATATGCGGTCTGACCACAAACAAAATAAGAATGACGTGAGGCTTTGAAAATGGATTTCCCACTGTCACTATACTCGACAATAGTAGTACAATCACTATGTCCTATATGTGCGGAACCATTCTTTCTGACACATAATTCGCCTTTGACTGGTAGTACTGAAATAGCAGGCAGATCTGGAGTAGTATCGGACTGAACATTCAGGACCATGAAATTCGAGGAATAATTACCTAAATCATATACTTCATTTTCTAGATCTAACCCTGTTCTATGGGTGAGACCTTGCTTGTCTGGGAAACATGTTCGATTCAGAAGGGACATATCAGTTGAGGATGACGTTAACGTGGACCATGCTCCACACGAACCATTATGTGAAAATGGATAAGGAAAGAGTGGCAGAACTCCCTTCGGTGTCTGGAAAGTGGGGAGTCGACCACACACCCAACAATTAGTGGCATTGCTGGTCTGGTGTGAATAGTGCAACATTCGGATAAAGGTATTGTTTCGCATAGCGAGACGATAGGATAGCTCGTGAGGAGGCAGATCACTAAATGTGTGCTCTACTATAGCATTGGAAAACATATGTACATGCGACATCGGAAAACATAAATGTAAAGCATAACTTGTGCAGGTAACCATAAGACTCAAAAACATAAGAAATAACAGAGTGACAATGCATCTACTGCAAACATTTTTTCGATAACGGATTCTCTTAGAGTTTTGACTAACTCTCTCACTATGTGGGTCTATCTCATACATGTCAGGAACCTGTCTAACCGCTTCACCCGAGAGGGACTTAAACAATTAAACTGGCTGACTTATTTTACTAGACCGGAGTTTCTGTTTATACTCCTGCTGCGGAGTTTTCTCTAACAGGGGAAGTTTCGGTTCAGAGTCTGTATCTGGGCAGTCTTTAGGAATGAGGCAGTCTTTAATGAATGTCTTTTGCTTAAGTCCATGAAACTTCTTAATTTGGCTGGTGTGCACCCAGCCTTTGCGGTTCTCGAGCTTGACGGCGGTCCTAGTGGTAAGAAGGACAAGACGGGGCTCCTTCCATCGGGGCTCCAGCGGACTTGAACGATCAAAGTTCCTTACGAAGACCATATCACCTGGAACGATCTCATGCGGTTTCACCTCAGTGTTGTCTGGAAATGCAGCGGCAACCTGTGAACGACAAGAGTGTAGGGCAGACATCAAGGAAGCTAGGTAATCTGTCAGCATATTACTGGAAACATCGGTAATCTTTCGGGGTCGAGGTGTACCCCACATATTAGGGGGGCGGCCGAATACGACCTCATACGGGGACAGACCTGATCTGGAATGTGCAACCATTCGCATAAAGAATAGAGCAACTGGCAGGGCTACTAGCCAGTCTACACCTTTTTCTTTACATACTTTGGCAATTCGGATTTTCAGAGTCTGATTATGTCTCTCTACGAGACCGGCTGCTTCAGGATGACGTACACAATGGAACTTCCACTGGTACCCTAACAGAAGGGAAACGTGTTTCATAAGCTCGGATGAGAATGGCTGGCCGTTATCTGAATACACGACCCTAGGTAATCCGTAGCGGGGAAAGTACTCACGAACCAACTGCCTGGCAGTGGTCGCATCTGTGTAATCTGGGACTGGATATGCCTCTGTCCACCTGGACAAAGCGCATACGACTACGAGGACATACTTGAAACCTCGACATCGCTCCATCTGAATATAATCCATCTGGAGGACTTCAAAAGGGTGGTCAGGAGGATGGAAACCCCCTTGTTCCACCGGGACACTTTTACCTGGATTGAACTGGCAACATATCATACAGGTACGGACTTTCTGCTTGGCTGCAGCTCGTAAATGCTTGTTAAACCAAAGGTTCTGGATACTGTCTAACATGGCTTTTTCTCCTAAATGTGCAGGACTATGTGCGGTATTAATAATGACTTGAACCATAGAGTCGGGGAGAAACCATGTGGCTTTTCCCTTCGTCAACCATCCTTGATCTGTTTGGACCCCTCCTTGTTCGGACCATTTCTTGATTTCATCGGGAGTAGCATGTGACTGGATATCTATGACATCTTGGGTAGGGTCCTTAACTGTCATACAAGTAGTCTGATCTGGAGTATGTGTCAGTATTGTGTTAACTGGAATGTCTGGAGTCTGAGCTGTAAGCTTGGCTGTTCGATCTGCTAGATCGTTACCTTGAGAAATGATGTCAGTGACTTTCGTATGTGCTTTGCACTTCATAATAGCGATAGCTGTCGGTAAATGTATTGCATCTAACAGAGCTTGAATGAGGAGACCATGCTGAATCTTGGTTCCATGAGAAGTCATAAAACCTCTTTCTTGCCAGAGCACTCCAAAGTCGTGTACGACTCCGAATGCATAACGTGAATCTGTGTATATGTTAACTTTCAGGTTCTTGGCACGTATGCAGGCTTGGGTCAGAGCGACTAGCTCTGCTGCTTGAGCAGACAGGGTGTCAATACGATGTGTTTCTATAACTTCGGTTTCAGTAGTCACTGCATACGCGGCTACTAGTTCTCCTGTACTTGTTCTCATACATGAACCATCCACATAAAGTGTCAGGTCGGGATCAGGTAATGCAATATCTGTCAGGTCTTGTCTTGGCTTTGTCATGGTGTTAACAACTTCCACACAGTCATGTGTGGCAGGATTTGAAGTAACTGACGGTAACAGTGTAGCTGGATTTAAAATGTTGCAGCGTCTGATTTCTATGTGTGGCTGAAATAGTGTCAGTTCATAACCTGTTAAACGTGCAATTGTCAAGTGCTGAGTCTGTGTTCGGTTTAAAAGAACTTCCACGGAGTGTGGAACTTGTACTGTCAGGGAGTGTCCTAACACTATGGAATCACTTTGTCTGATAGCTAGAGCTGTGGCTGCAACTGACTTGAGGCACGCAGGCAGAGCCTGGGCCACTGGATCTAATGTGCTAGAAAAATAAGCACAGGGCTTGTATTGTCCTGCTTGATCTTGTGTGAGAACGGATAATGCAGTACCATCACGTTCTGTGACAAAAAGTGTAAAAGGCTTACTATAGTTCGGTGTTGCGAGAACAGGTGCATTACATAAAGCTTTCTTTAATTCATTAAAAACAAGTGTATGTTCCTGGGTCCAGGGGAGGACAGTCGATACGGCTGCCTCCTGTGTCGTTAACTGTATCAGTGGCTTGGCTAGAAATGCATACTGAGGAATCCATTGTCTGCAGTAAGAAGTGAGGCCGATAAAAGCTCGTACCTCCTTCTGGGTCTTGGGCTGTGGAAGACATGCTATTAACTGGATACGGTCAGGTGTCAACTGCCTACCCCTCTTGGACAGTAAGTGTCCTAAGTAGACCACTTGCTGGACACAGAATTGTAATTTGGAAGGGGACACCTTGTGCCCCATCTCGGCCAGAAAATACAGGACTTTAAGTGACGCTCGTTCGCAGTCACGTTCAGAACGGGCTGTGATCAGTAGATCATCGACATATTGGAGCAGGGCAGTGTCAGCTGGCATGTGAATATTGTCTAGTTGTCTTTTAAGTGCTTGACTGTAAATGCTAGGACTTTCTGTGAAACCTTGAGGAGCTCGTGTAAATTTATAGCTCCTTCCATTTAAACAGAATCCGAAAAGGAACTGGCTGTCTGGATGAATGGGAACACTGAAAAATGCGTTCTTGAGGTCGATAACTGTAAAGAACGTAGCTCCAGAATCAATGGCTGTCAATAGAGAAGAAATATGTGGAACTACTGGATACTGGGGAATGATACATTTATTAAGCTCTCGGAGATCAATCACTAATCGATAAACTGGAGGTGCATTTGGATCAGTACGTTTCAGAATTGGAATGATAGGAGAATTACATACATTGGAGTCAGTTTCTACAACCACTCCTTGAGCAATGAGCTCGTCAATAATTTTGGATAAGGCTGCTACAGCCTCAGGTGGCAATTTGTACTGTCGGATTCGTGGTAATACTACACCTTGTTTCAGAGTCACACGATGGGGTGTGATATGCATACAACCTACATCAGTTGGACCTTGCGCCCATAAATGCTGTGGTACATTCAATAATCTTGGATCAAAATCACGTAATACATAATGACCTTTAAAATCTCTCAAGAACAATCGTACTCCTTCTGGGGAGCAGCATATAACTGCTCCTAACTCTTTCAATGTCTTAATGCCTAACAAATTTTCTGGACATGACTTTGTGAGTAACAAATCTGTAGTACGGGACAATGGACCAACTTCTAGGGAAACTGGTTTCGATATTTCATTAACAATCGGCTTTCCTGAAAATCCAAGGGAAACATTTCTAGAGCCTGAGAGTGGAGCCCCTGGAACCTCGTCATGACTGATTGTAGTCCTACTTGCCCCTGTATCAATCAGAAACTTTCTGTCTTTCCCTAATACTTGACTGTGTACATAGGGACCCTCTTGATCTACAGGTATCTCGATGAGAGGCAAGCCTACCTCCCTCTCTAGGCTGTTTCATGAATACGGCTGATAATCTGGATACTCGGACTGTGCATACTGGTACATCTGCTGTGTAACGTGCTGTGTTGCAGCTATAGACTGCGGTACTGTAACTGTCTGTTGTGCATTCTGTGGTGGCTGAGAAGTCTGTGAAACTTGTTCTTGTCTAGGCGGACGTGGTCTCTCTTTAGTCTTACCAGTAGCTATGTTGTGTTTCAGAACTGCACACTCGTTTATAAAATGACCTGGCTGTTTACAATAATTGCATGTCCCTTTAACGGGAACTGCAGGATGACTGGCTTGATTCGGACCCCTCTTCTGACTGTCTTGGGGAACAGATTGTGCAACTAATACTTTCTTTTTCGTGTCTTTCATACGTTTCCTTTCGTGTTCTTGCTCTTCCCTGATTCTGTTCTGGTGGTACTGGAGCATTTGTAACATCTGTGACGGAGTATTAGCTTGCCAGGTACTTTCAACTTTCAGGACTCGATTTTTAACTTGCGGACTTGAATTCTCGACTAGTTTAGTAACAAAAAGATGAGGGTATGATTCACTACTTGTTTTCAGACCACTATTAATAATAAAACATTTCTCAAATCTAGAATAAAAATCACTAGTATCTTCGTCTGGTTTCTGTTTACAGGCTGAGATGGCATCCCAGTCTTCCTTTTTCGTGGCTAGTAATCTTGGCAAAACTTGTATCAATAACTCGGGCAATTCTTTAGCTTTATCCCCAAGACCGGTACCTGGTACTCGTGTATTATCTTCAGCTTCTAGAGCTGTCCAATCTATCTTTTTCTCTCCCACCTCCCATTCTTTTTCTTTGAGTTTTTCATATATGCCCGCAGGCAACAGGACCTTTAACATTTTAATGATATCTGGATACGTATATTCTCCCATACGGAGCATGTCTTTTAATTCACGGTGGAACCCTGCTGGATCTTTGTCATGACAGGGAATTAACTTTTTCATTTCTAAGAGTTCCATCTTTGTAATAGGGGTGTAAACAAATACTCGTTCTAGACCACCACCCTCTTTCTTGACTGGATGTACTTCTCGTAACGGATTCTGTCTGTCTATGTAGAATGATTTACTTTCTGGGGGTGAGACGTGAACAAAATGCGGATTCAGAAACGTTCGGTATTTGTGGCGCTGTTCTAGAATGACGCTAATTAAATCGGTACCTAGACCTTTCCATCTGTACTGTAGTAACTCGTTTAATATATCATGTAGCGGACCTGAATCGGAATGCTGATCCTCATACAGTGTGATGAGGTGCTGGATCATATACATACCCACCAGTCGCTGCTCGGCTGGGGGCAGTTTCAGAAACGTTTGAGCCACTATTTCGTCAGGAAACGTGGCGGAATTAGTAGTCCACCGGACTGCTGATCGGGCTAGTTCTTGTTCATGCATGGTACTGAGCTCGCTATAACCTATTCGCGATTTCAGGATTTTATCTATAACCTGGAATACTTGTTCTAGAGAACATTGTTCTGGTGCTGGAGAGGGAAAAACTTTCTTGTAATCTAGGCGTGAATGTCGGTCGGAAAGTCTAGTTCTACCTACATACGCTATTCTGTCGGGATTCTCGCTGTCTACCTCTTCAGTAGAAGAGTCATTCTCTTTCTCGGTTGCTCTACTTACTCTTTCTTTCTCGTGTATATTTACAATTTCTTTTTTTATTTTCTTGTACATACTCTCTATACTGTTCTGTGTCTTGTGTTTTCCCTCGGCTATATTGTCACTCCACCTGGTCAGGACTTTCATTTCTTCTAGATCTTTTTCCGGACAATCTTGTTCTCTTATTAAACAGTTAATTAGAAACTTTAAAAGCATGAGCTGAGTCTCGACTTTTCTTTGAGCTATGGCTTCGTGAACACTTTCTGGATTCACTCCTGTACGGATAAAATGATATATTCTGTCTAGATGTTCTTTCATATCGGGCAGGGTGTCCAAATAATCGGTCACCCATCTTAAACGTAATGAATATATGACCATGTGGCCATCGCCTGGAACCGGATCATAACGACATTCAGTAAGTGCTCGTTTGATATCTACGTATGTATGAACTTTTGGGGTACGCTGTAACGCTAGTTCATGTAGCGTCATACGTCTATGTTGAGGCGGGGTACGAGGAGAACCTCCCCCCGCGGCTCCTAAATTAGAGTCGTCGGTGTGCACGGTACGTGCTGGTAGAGTGACTGGTAGAACGGGTACATGTACTGTGGACTGGGCCGGGGGTGCTGTAGCAGATGCTGTAACATTAACTGGACCCACAGGACCAGTGGCTGGAGGAACAGGAATTACATTATTTACAGGAGCAGGCGGGATAGGATTTGCATATTCTGGGACTGTATCGTCCAAATAGGACGAGAGAAAAATATCAGCTGCGGTCGGTTTATGACGTAGCTTAATCGGAACTAGTGATGGCGGAAAATTACTGGATGCCTCCGGGGTTGTCTTCGGCAAGCCCTCGGCAAGAAGAGGGTACATACCCTTAATAAGGGCATTTCTCTGTCTGTCTGACTGTTCTGCTTTAACTCGTTCACCTATTTCGATTAATTCCCTTTCTTGGTCTTTTTCTGAGGATTCTCTACTTAATTCTGTTTTCCTGATTTCTTTTTCGGTTCTTTTATGAGATTCTTTGCGCCATAACTCGATGGCATCTTTCTGAGACTGTCTGGCTTTCTTTTTCCATAATGCTTCTTCTACTCGCATGATGCACTCGGCATCCCATGTGCCTGATACAGGCCATCTATATTTCTCTTCAAGATCTTTAGTGTAATCAGACCATAAGTCTAGATATATTATGGCATCTAAGCCATGCTTGTGATACATAAAATGTCCTGGACTGTCCCTAGGAGGGACAGGGACTGCTTCCTCGAGCAGCCCTTTTCTGGTCTTTAACTGACGTAACTTGGAAAATTGAGGCATTACGGGAATACACTTGAAATACAATATACAATAATCACAATAATAACATATCAGACAAAACTTTCATACCACGACATAAAAATACATGGATAACAGTTCGAACAGAGTACTACCTGGTATACTGGAAACAGAACACATGAATTTCTCGAGAACGAAACTTACTAGAATTACTAGATGCACTGCTAAAACAGTACGAAACATACCGGTCTCATAAAGAGACACGTCTGGACCCGCATCCACCTAGGTGGACACTTCGTGTTGGATCTGTGTACCCAAACCCACGGACCAGAGACAAATTAATTGACTCTGTCTAGATACTACCCCAGCAACGGTACTCACCGGGCAGCAAGAACGGAAGGCCTCGGACTGGACTGGACTGGACTGGACCACTACGACGTCGGACTACGAACTTCGGACTTCAGTTACAGGTGGGCCTCCGGATACCTCGGACCTTGTACTCTCGGCTTGGGCTCTGGTCGGGACTCGCCGCGTTCCACACCGCCTCGTCTGGATGCTGGACCGCAACCTCCGTCTCCTCCGTGGGCCTGAGGGATACTTGAAGCAGAAATATCTGCACGTGCACGGTATGGTTCCGTCACGGCTGCAGAGGGTCAGGGGGCCTGCGTGGCTTCGCCGGCGCGTGGGGAAAGGGCAAGTCCCTATTCGGGCGCCATTATGTGGTAAATAAATAATTAATTACCGGTTCTATTTTTGACAAGATATACAAATAACAGATAGCTCAATAAATAAGAGTCAGGATTCGAGGTATCGAGAGTCTTTACAGGCTTTAATAAGGCATAAGGGACAGGAACAGGACAGCCTGCATGGGAATAGACGGATGGCAGCTGCCGGGGACAGGAATGGGATGAGCAGGGACGCTGTAATGGGTACATCACATTAACAGTATATGATATATATACATTTCATTTACAATAGCATTCAATACAGTAGGCGTTTCTCGTAGCAGTCGCGAAAGATAAGACATAAAGTAGGTGTAACAAGAGGCGTGTACATAGACATGTGATATGAACGTCACAGAAGTGTCATGAATGAGGCGGAAACATGGAGGGGGCTACTCGAGCAGCTGGGACCTCTAACCTAGTGGTGCGCGCAAACGGGCAATGACGTGTTACTAGGGAGAACTGGGGGCTATGACTTCTGCGCTAGAAGAGGAGACTAAAGTCTGCGGAGTCAGGGCGACATGTACCTAAGGCATATCTGGTATCTGGTGTTTGGAGTACATGTTGATAGAATCCAAAAGTTATCAGGGTAAAGGCTACTTGACACTAAGACTGGTGCATGCATTATTCTACATGTATTGCGTGTGCGAGGAATATTCTATGAATATTAATACAGTATTTCTCTTACATGGAGACAGAAAGGCTAGACTATGGCTGAAACTATTGATGCGATTCAGTAGCTTAGGAATGCAGAAAAGGAGGGCTGGACTGATAACTAGAAGCATAACATACTCTTGGCAGACAGGCAGGCAGAGCCAGGCCGGGCCGGGCACTGTGAGGCAGGAAGTAAGTGAAGGGTCAGGGATGCAGGTGGGGGCTGTATCGCTCCTCGGAGAGGGTTCAGGAGACAGGAGCTTGAATCTGGTGTCCGGGCCCTTTTGAGGCCTAGAAACGGGGACATTTACTGAATTAACGTGCACACTGGAAACGTGGCAACATAGGCCTAATACTCGTTGCTTTCACGAGAACCGGAAACTGGCATACTAGAGTTGGACACAACTATATTTGCGTCTTTAATCGACCATAAGGGGATACATATGCATATTGATCATGCACATATAACATAAGATGGGGAACACGTAGGCACATATAACATGGCAAAATTTACTTTTCCACATTCCCTATGATTGTATGAGCGCTTTTTAGCATAGAAACGGTATGCTTGAGCAAATTTAGTGGTCATTTCAACATAGTGGTCGTTTCAATAAAAACATGCATTGGCATAGCCAATAGGACTCGCCTTTGGGACCGTATAAGTATTTAGTTATGCAGCACAATATCCTTGGTGCCACAACATCAACTGATACCTCTGGGTCCAGCAAGCGCTATATAAAACCTCTAAAATAAAATAAATAAATAAACACTAATAAGGTCCCAAAGGCGAGACCTATTGGCTATGCCAATGCTTGTTCCAATTCTTTTTGCCAATGGTGCTCAGCATTGGCAAAAAGAATAGAATGATTTATTGCCAATGAATAGCCGCAAAACAAACCAAGCATTGGCAAAGCCAATAGGTCTCGCCCATAGGCGAGCTTTTGCCTTTGGCGATTGGGTGGGAGTGGCGACCGGGGGCAGGGAGGGAGAAACAGACCCGGCGGGAGAACGAACAGGGACGGAGGGCAGAGGGAGGAGAAACAGGAAAGAGAGGGTGGGTGGAAGGAAAGAGCAGGCTCTGCCTAGGTTCGACCTAAGAAAGATGAACTATAAACTGTGAAACACTCCAGCGACTGTTACAGTCAAAAACAGATGCGCAACATATAAAAAATACCAATACCTCAAGCCATGGCCAACATTTGCTTTCCGTTTTCGTCGATGCAAGGTTTTTGTTGTGTTCCTTTCTATGAATTATGTACAAAAAGAATAAAAGCCCCAGCGTTGCTGCTAGTGTCGGGCAGATGAAACTTCAAAGTGAAAGTCAACATGTCTTGAAAGGCCACATCCACCGAGAAGAATTTAAGTTAAATGGGCATCTATAGACTAGCTTGGATTAATAGTTTCCATGTTTCCTTTAAAAACCAGCCTTAATCCCCTCTTTTTTACAAGGAAGGTGTAGAAATGCAGCATTTTTTTCCTACGAAAACCAATCGCATTAAATCCGAAGAGGCCTCATTTGTGTGTGTGTACACACACACACACACACACACACACACACACACACACACACACACACACACACACACACACACACACACACACACACACACACACACACACACACACACACACACACACACACACACACACACACACACACACACACACACACACACACACACACACACACACACACACACACACACACACACACACACACACACACACACACACTTCTCGTTTTTTTCAACAACAAAAAAACACATACGCACAAAACAAAACTGTAGGATTTTAATATTTTTCATCTCCGAAAAGGTAGAAAGCTTTTGATTTATTTTCTTATGACGTACAAATATCAAGAATATTAGCGCTACGAAATGAAAACGTGGGCAATGCGCGGATGTTACCAAAGCATACCGGATTCTAATCTTTATTTGGTGAATTATTCCTCTTAATCCTCCAGAATCCAAAAAGTGTTAGGGTGCTCTACTATTACAAGGATTGTAGCCATAATGAACGGTGCACTGATGCTTCCGGGAGTAGTGTGGGCGCCTTTTTGAAACATGCGGATACTGTGCCTTGAAAGACAGAGCTGCGTTACTTACATCACGGAGCCGCGAATACACTTGGCCACGAGGGCAAATTAGATTTCAGACTCCATAGCCATGTTATCCTTGTCCTCATCACCGACACTGGCAGTGACCTTTTTCTAGTTTCAAGATGTCTCCCACAGCTAGCCTGATGCTGTCTCCTTCTTATTCTGAGAGTGAGATGGTTCCATTAATGGCGCTGGCTTTCGGTTCAGATACTGTTCCGTTCTCCAAGTGTACTCTTTGTATGGCTGTGGGCTTGGGTCTTTCCTCTACCATATTGACAGGGCTACAGACGCATGGAACCTTGTTTCTCTCAGTAGAAGTGTGGGAATGCTGAATGGTAGGACTTCTGCCATTAGCAGCGAATGCTAGAGTTCACATTTTCAGGGTATCCTGGGTAAGAACAGCTTGAACAGAGCAGACAAGTCCCCTCCTTCTACTGTTCAGAAAGGAGGATGGTAGATTTTCCTCAGAACCGTGAACCAGGGGACTAAAAACGTAGCTGGGCCACTTTTTAGAGATCTATGACATAACCTTAAATCCAAACTCTGAACACCTCGGTTCAGTTTTGGACTGTTCATTGGGATAGCCGTGTTTTATGCTCATGTAGCCACTTCCTGGTTTGTGATGCCAGTCATGCACCTGGCTTCGCTGTGGAAGCCTCTGGTGCGTGCTCCAGGGGCCTCTGAGGTCATGGCCTTCTCACTAAATGTAAGTAATTTCTGTAGGAGCGGGGTTCTAAGGAACATGGATAATTGAGGGACCCCATTCAAGGCTTCTGCAGTGGTACGCTCTGTGTCGGCTGTCAACCATTGCCTTACATGTTGCTAACTGAGCGGTATGGCTGTCGCATGTAACCTTCGGTGACCACTAATGGAGAGTAAATATTTTTTGTAAAGCCGTAGTGTGACAGGGCTGCATTCTCATCTGAGTGGGATCCCATTCTGTGGCTGGGTCATGGATGACAGGTCCCCTTTTTACTGTCATCATTCTTTGGGTAGGCACACCTGAACCTTTACCTTCTCTTTCTTGCAATGGAAGGATGATTTTGGGGGCGTCGGTCTTATACCGTTTTGCTGTTCGCCAAAAGAACCAGGCGACCACACAGGGAGTATTGTGCCATTTCACAAGATTAGCAAGAACCGAAATGAAGAGACCACTTTTTATAGGGGTGGTCTGGAAGGAGACATACAGCCTTGCTTTACTGTATTCCTTACAAACAGTAAGGAATACAGTAAAGCAATTCGCTAAAATCAATAAAAACAAGCGCGGCCGGGCTGAAAGTTGAAAGACACACTCTGTGGTGAGGGAGGGGAGGAAGGGGAGGGAGAGAGTTGAAGCGCGAGCAAAACAGAGAGGCAGAGCGTAGCGCGAGAGCAAAGCCAGATGGCGCCTCTGCTCGTAAGCGTGCGCACGCGTGCGTAACCGCAAGCTCTAGGCCTGCCATGGTAGCATTTTCTGAAGCCCACTTACTAGAAGTCTCGCCAGAGCAGCACATGAGCTGGCTCAGGCGAGACCTAAAAATGTGCTGTCTGTAAATTACGCTGTGCTACCATACGTTAATAATGTTTTTGAAATAGTGTCAAAAAAGCACAAGCATCTACATACTACACCCTTACCACTCTCCTGCTGAATACATCTGCTAGACTTGTTCTTTGTGGGGCACTTGGATTTTTCACAATCCCTATAACTTCAGTGATGTACCATCGATGGCAGAACACCCACTCTGAAACTGTTCCAGCAGCACTGCCACAAACTTCAAAGGAGGAGCTGGTGCATGGTACTGGCAGTGCCAGGCAATAAAACAATTACCTACAACTGCACTATGCACACAAGGTGAAAGAAAAGAGGATGCCAGGCAGCGGGCAGAGTAGAGGCGGGAAATAAATGCAGCATTGGCAAAAATAGCACTCAACTAATAACCTACCTGAGGGTGCAAACAATTGCTCCATTACCCAAAAGCAATGAACATCATCATCCTCTGAGAACAGAACAGAGAAAATGGCTATCAACAAACAATGGGGACTTCAGTTACTCATGGTTACACGCTGCACACATACGTGTCCTCCAGAAGTGCACGCCATCGACCACTAATAAAGTAGGAGCTCACCGTCTCAGAGGCGCTCTTCCACAGAAACTGCAATATTAGCACCTCCACATTCGGAGGAGCCTGCTAAACATTAGAGAGAATTCTTAGACTGCTTTCACTCAATAACTAGAATTGTTTTAAAAATTTATTAATTTGTGTCAAAAGAAGCAAGATATAGTCTATGGTAATATCAGCAAAAATCTCTTACGATGCTGAAGACTTTCCACCCCTCTGCTCAAGTGAGTCAGTGATGCACACTGCAAACAATAGACACCAGCCTACAACACTAGATCGTAGGAGGTTCAACATCTGAAAACGACAGCAAAATAAGCTTTTTCAACGACAAAAATGCATTATAAAAATATTCAGAAACGAGGTAATCAAGATTGCGTTGACGAACTTTACAGATGACCAGATCATATTACATTTTAATTGGCTTTTAATTGTGCAAACAGGTGTGGAAAGCCACTCCAGCTAAACTTGCTGCTTATCGATTTCAACATAGGTGTATTCATATAGTGTACATCTAGCCGAAAGGAACTGATGCGCTGCACAGGGCCAGAGGCAAAGACAGTCCAAAAAAATAGAGCAGGGCGAGGAGATGGATAGAGGACTGTCAACTGCATCATGATGCAGTGTGTAGAAAAGAGGCGGGTCTTCAGCTCTCTCCTAAACTGGAGCATGGCTGGGGCAGCCATTGTTGTATGTCAACTTAAAGACAGTTTAGGTAACAAGCAGGCTTGCTTGGAGCAAAGCCGCTACATTTGATTTGCCCTCGTTAAATCGTGCAGAATATATTTGTTTGAATTCATCAATTTTTATTAATTCAACTTCTCGCCCATGTAGCCGAACACTACAAAAACCTTGAGAAAGAATGTAATCGGAAACAAGTTCGAACATGCCGGAGGGGCATACTTTCAAGTGTAATCCGAGTAATGAAAGGCACACTGAAAACTCAGTTTAACCCCAAGCGAGGCCAACTGGTCAAAAGGCAGATCGTGCGTTTACAAGAAACAAAAGCTGCCCGGTAGAGGATTCCCTATGCACGGCATAACTAAGTTGGGACACTGCACCGTTTCTCATAAAAGTATTGCTAGCGTTCAAAGAACGAGCATACAATCACTGTATGGTAGGTGTTGCTCTTGGAAAGGTAGAGGTGTCCCCTTGAGATGCTCTTTACAGTGGGGATGCCAAGGATGTGCCAAAACGGTGTTAAAGAAATGTGACTACAAAATAGGAATCTGCTAATGCGCTCCAGTGATGCAGGCTTGGAGGGTTCAAAGCTAGATCTATTCACTTGCTATATTGGCTGCTCTAGCGGCCTACTGCAGCACCGAGAGGAGGCCAGTGGCGGCTACCATGTACCGTAGATAGGGGGACTGATGTCAAAAACTTAAAATAGATTAAAAAAAAAAAAAGTCTTACCTCCTCCTTCGGTCTTCTGGCAGGCCCCAAGACAGCTAGGTTAGAGAGCTTCTAAATGCCCATTTCTGGCTGGCCACCGAAAGACGGCCAGCCAAAGGGGCAGTGCATTTTAAAACGCACAGCTCCTGCTGCTGCCACCCGGCAGCACGGGCCCCACTCGGTCCCAACACTTTGTTGGGGGTGGGTCGCCTTTAAAATCAACTTTATTACCATTTTATTTTTCAGCTCTGGCTTGGTGCTTTAGTAGGGGCGACGCTCCCCTACTCAGAGGAGCCGCCCCAGACGAGGCAGCAGGAAACACTGGAGACTTTACATATATTAATGAAGCCTACATGGGCCTGCTCTCCATTCCAGCTGTTCCCTTCCTTTATTCTTTACATTTGGAGTGTGTCCGAGCATTCAGAAACTGATAGACCGTTCCATCCTGAGCAGCGTCCATAATTCCTCCATGGCTTTCTCAGTGCCAGCGATTCTAATGTCATTCCGTGTGGCACCCATGGATACATCATGGCATTAACACGTGGCGCTTCTCTGATTATCAAAAGGATGTAGGCAATCATTACAGTATACAGCATTGCTGCAAACAGGTAGTAATTGCAAAATGTTTCACCATATCTAGATAGTTAAAAAATAATGTCACACTTCATCACTAGTGTATGTATCGTTTACATGGTGTAGAGTGTTCCTGATGAATGTGGATCATTTGTGTATTGACCGCCATTGCTACTTGTAGTCACTCGTATTTTCAACTCTCCTTAAGCTGGGTCAAGAACCGGGAAGGGATCACCCGTAAAAAAATAAATGCAGGTTATTAAGCGCTTCCCTTTTGCTATGCCATAGCAAACCTTCTATTAATACTTAGAAAACGGTTGGCTTAAGAACGCACACTAACCAAAAAGTGGGTTCATATAGCCCAGGCCCCAATTTTTGTAAAACGTGCATAACCTAATACATCGACACCACCTTCAAAATACAATCATACTATAGTCTAAGTGTTCCTATAATTCCAAAAAATCAATTGGGGAAGTGTAGAGGAGATGATAGAATCACCCTCCTGAACTAGACTTGTAAACAATGGGATTCTATCAATGTGAGTGGTGACTAATTTTATATGATATTGTATATTCTCTAAACTTGTGGAAACACTGCGATGTGAAGATTAGGCCGCTCTGCGGGTGGCAGAATGAGGGCACTGTGTGTTTTTAAAATACCCCTCACACACTATGAATCCCATAGTGTCATTCTCCCATTATTGGGGTCTTCCCGTCCCTCTACGGGGCGGGGCGTGCTTCAACCTACGAGTGACGCGGGAGCACTTATATTATTTGACAATAGGCTATGTGATGTGATGTGATGAGGATAGTGGTATGTGTTAGGGAGTGTAGGGACCTATTTACGTGAATGGTGGTGTAAAAAAAGGTAAAAATTCCCTGGCTGGTCAAAAAATTAATTTTAATGGCTTCGCAAGCTGGGAACATTAAAAAGGGGGTTAGTAAGTAGAATTACAAGTGTGGTCTACTTTGTCGACATGACATGTTTCATAGGCAGACCCCTCCTGCCTACTAAGTGTTCCTATAAACTTCTTTTTTGATCAATGGTTGCAGTTCTGGTTTCGAATCAGAAGGTGTCCCCCTGATCAAAACCTATGATGCCCTGAAGGATGACTGTAACCTAACTCACTGTAGATTTCCTTCCAAAGTCCCTTACATCGCCAGAGACGCTCTCCTCCGAATTGTGTGGATATCCTACAATCTCTGGGAAATTATCATTTGCATTAAATTGTTACTTATATGTAACAAACCATTATCAGGCGAAAGTCTCAGGGTTTTGAGCTACTTACTTTTAAATGCAAATTCATGACAGAGGTTTACTGTGTGCCGCTGCACTTTGCAGACCTCTACAAAGTTAATGATTTCCTTACACGTGTATTACACTGAACAACACAGCCTTGTAGATTATGTTCACTTCTGTGATTGTACACCAGGGTCCTGCCACATGCAATGTGCACTAGTGGGGGGGGGACTCTTCCCAACTCTCAGCAATAGTTATAAATGTCATGTTACACTTTTCTCATATGCTACATATTTTTCAAGGAAGGGCACACAGAGAAGGGTGCTCGATATGTTTTTCTAGGGTATTGGGGAGGGGAGTTTGGTAAAAGACACCAGTTTCATTCCTAGGTTATGTGCAAGTGCCCTAGGAAACCCCTCTACACCCACACTTTGCACACAGGCTATAGGTAAGGTGTGTGGCAGCCATCTATCACAAAGTATCACGCAAGAGGTGATCGCAACAAGATTAAGGTTTTGAGCTCAGGTCCTAAGTGAGGTAAATCACTCCGAACGGGTCAGCTGAACACAAGCATTACCCTACACAAGTTAACATGGGTGTACGGGTACAGTATTGTTTTGGAATTGCTCTTATATAGTGCTTCATAACCCAGATGAGGTCAGGGGTATCTCTTAGTCCATGGGATTCAGGGGGTGCGAGTCTGAGATTTTTCAACAATCACTGCAATGTACCCAACTAAAAAGGATGGTGAGAAAACAAAAGGGGAGAATGGGAATTGGTTGGGTTGGTGGTCCACTAGTTTTGAAGAGGACTTTTGGGGCAGTGTTGCCAAAAGGAGGTAAGGACAATATTTTGAACATAAAAAGTACACATCTTTCTTCAGGTCCTTCCAATCCAAGCACTGAGGTCCCGTTTGGTACAAAAATAGAGCTTGAGGTAAACAACCTGGCAATAAATAGACTGGCACATTGGGTAAAAGCCATCGAAATTAGCCATCATTGCAAATGTCCCCATCTTCCTATTACATCCTCAGGCCTACATTTAATGTCAGAAAACATGTTTCTTTATCTTGTGAAAATGTCGTTCTCCCACCAGGACAGTGACTGTGCAGTGCAATGGTGCACGGTGCAAGCAACAGATATGTTTAGGCAAAGGTTTTTTTGTTTGTTTAGTAGACAACTTAATGGTGGTTGGCTGGTTTGAGCAGAGGCAAAGGTCTAGCCTACACTCCAGCTGCTGTGTTATATATA
Source organism: Lissotriton helveticus (assembly GCF_964261635.1). Taxonomy (NCBI): domain Eukaryota; kingdom Metazoa; phylum Chordata; class Amphibia; order Caudata; family Salamandridae; genus Lissotriton; species Lissotriton helveticus. The sequence goes on along the minus strand of NC_136063.1, from coordinate 1,121,629,419 downwards.
GTCTGAAGGCCTAGGGAGATGTATGTGCTATTCCTGGTTGCAAGACAGAATCTTCTCATAGAGCCAGATGGACTGAACACACATTTGATGGCAGATGGACAGCAATGTAGAGGGCCATAGTTTCAATTCCAGAGTGCAGAGGTACCAGCAGGGTTGGGGAAAGCAGGTGCCCCTGAGCTGTGAAGAATCACACTACTCTGTAGTTCAGTAGTACCTCTGGTGTAGAGGGGGTGATTAGATTAAGTAATGAATTGAAAGGTAGGTGGAATATAAAAACCATATACGTTTTTACTTTTGTTATTAAAGGCTTAGGATACCCTTTTACAGAATCCACCATGACACTCTCTGGTGCCTAAAGGGGGAGACTATGGCATACCGCAGCAGATAGTTCTCCTCGTCCAGTTCTTTCTATGACAATTTTACCTGAAAGGTCTGACAAAGTGGGTATATATTTGAAGTCAGAACTGGTGTGAGACAAGGAATGCATAATATCAGTGTTGCTCTTCAACCTAGTCATCAGCTAGGTGATGTGAAGCGCAACAGAAGACCAAGCCAGAAGTAAAAGATGGACCTTCTTCTCTACACTGAAGAACCTTGACTAAGTGGATGACCCTAGCTTGCTCTCTCACACCCACCAGCAGATGAGGAAGGCGACGTCTCACTTCAACCTTTATGCACAGCAAATGGGCCTGAAGATCAACACGAAGAAATCAGAAGCCAAGCCACTCAACTTCATAAAATCTTAACCAATCAAGGTGGATGGAGGGGACCTAACCATGACAGAGGAATTCACTTAACTAGGAAGTACTATCAGGCATGATAGAGGGGCAGGCAGTGATACCAACAGCAGACTGAACAAGGTCAGTAAGGCCTCCAGGATGCTGAACAATGTGTGGAGATTATTTCAGTATGGCACCAACACCAAGCTGAGGCTTTACCCAAGCTGCATCCTGTCCACACACTCTTGCATGGATCAGAATGCTGGCCAGTGAGGAATATCATCACCGCCTAAACTGTCTGCCTTCCTCAACTGTAACCTGAGACGTACATTTTCTGGCAATATACAGTCTCCCACTAGGAACTGCTCACCAGATAAAAGCAGGAGAGCACGGACACCATCATTATGAGAAGAAAAAGGAGATGGATAGGACATGCTATCAGAAGAGCACAAGACTCCATCACAAGAACACCTCTGCATTGGCCCCAGTAGCAAATGGAAGGAAGGCAGGCCAAAAAACACCTGTGGAAGCAGGAATGGAGACCCTGAACCACAGCTGGGACACAGTACAGAACTGTGCTCAAGCTAAACAGAAGGAAAGGTCTTTTGTTTCTAACCTACATGCCATCAGGCATAACGGGTAATAGTAGTACAAATTATTCTTCCCTTTGTAACAAATGTGGCATGGGAATATGTTAGATTTAGTTTTGGGACAATGTGCATACTTGGGTAAAATCAAGATCATTTTCTTTACCCAGTAGCGCTAATGTGTACTCTTCTGCACCCAATGAAGAACCCTGCTGTGCACATGCCAAATGCTCCATAACCAAGTAATGCTCTTCACCATTCTGAAAATTCAGTTTACCTAAAGCAGTTAAATACCTTTGGAAATCACAGCCTCATATTTTTTAGAAAAGCACTGGGCACATGCCATGCTCTGCAAGCCTGTACATGTAGCCATTCAAACTGGTATCACCTCGCACATCTCGATTTAAAACAGCAACTCAGGCCAACAGCTGGCAAATAAATAAACATTCCCATCTAAAAGACTTGCAATTAACTGCAAGGACTTGGGAATTATATTTGGCCCCAGCAAAGAATGACAGATTTCAGTTTTTGTTGCAGGAATTATCTGCATATGGGAATTTCTGCACTGCCTGTGGCAAACAAGTAACAAGAGGTGCGAATCAGTTTTCAATTAGAGCGATCTTGGAGTCTGACACATAGAAGAAAATTAAATATTTCTACTGCAGGAGGGGTAGGTGCCTGCCAGACTGCAGAGCTACTCAATCCACTTGCTGCTTTGCAGACTACAAAACACAGCTGATCCAGCTTTACATGTAGATTCCACTCCCTGCAACCTATTTGAGTGGCACTGATGCCATACCGAACACACACTTACATCCGATTGGGAGTCCGCACCACCGAACTGTCAATCTCACAATGCACATATTGAGGGGATGTGACACCCCACATGACCCCCCCTTTGAAGATACGCCCCCGGATGACGTTTCAAAGTACATTAACAGTCATGCAGCACATTTCACTAAGAGGTAGTTCTAGCTTGAAAAAGTGCAACATTGCAGCGTTAGCTGTATGGCAAGGGTTCTGGTCTTGATCATGAGAGGCCAGAGTGATGCACTTGTATGGTCTTGGACCTCAAAGAGTAGGTGAACAAGTGGAGTAAAAAGAACACAGGCATTCTTATCAATTGTATAGCTGTTAATGATTGCAGTGGCTAGGCAGTCATGTGTGTCTGTGTGTACTTTCTGAATCCGAGCTTTAGGCAACACAAAATGATTTTCGTGGGCCATTCGTGCAGGTCTAGAATCAGACTCTTGTTCAGAGGTCTTCGAACTAAGGGGAAGGCCCCGTGTGGGAGGCCGAATTGAACTCAAAGGGGGGGTAATGCTCTAGCCAATAGAAGCATCTGTAATGACTCTGGGGAGAAGACAATCATCAGAATATGTTTTCGTGAAAGGAAAAAGAGCAACAGTGAGCCGCACAGTAAAGTGCTTTATTCACTCATGTCCTGGCTGGAAGTAGGTGTCAAAGTGTGTGTGAGGGTGAGGAGAGGGAGGGATCCCTCTCCCATTTTGTGATGAAGGATCACACTGTGGATGCTTTTACTCTTGTAGGGATCCAGGTTGCCACTCGCATGCTATCAAATCATATTTTATTGCATTTTTAAAAGAGTAATCGAAAATGACTACGATGTTTGGATTGCTAAATATGTTCAGAACTGTCAATTGTATATAATAACTATGAGAAATTAGGTTTAGAATTCTGAGAGGCCCTTGATTTTTTTTGAGGGGGGGGGGCCAGAATGGGTGGTGCGGAACTATGCATCCGCAGAAATGTTTCCGGGGTGGTCACATTTTTTACTTCATCACCATCCCCCTTGCACCCTTCTTCCCTCTGCCTTGCACCCTTCTCGCCCTCCCCCTTGCACCGTTCTCCCCCTCCCCCTTGTACCCTACTCCACCTCCGCCTTGCACCCTTTTCTACCTTGCACCATTCTCCCCTCTGCCTTGCACCATTCTCCCCTCTGCCTTGCACCCTTCCTTCTCCCCTCTGCCTTGCACTCTTCTCCCCTCCGCCTTGCACCCGTCTCCCCTCCGCCTTGCACCCTTCTCCCCTCCGCCTTGCACCCTTCTCCCCTCCGCCTTGCACCCTTCTCCCCTCCGCCTTGCACCCTTCTCCTCTGCCCCCCCCCCCTGCGGACGCCCATGGTATCAAGATCATTGATCTAGCACACCCAACCAACAAGTCATGCAGCTTATCAAAGTAGCTTCTTAATGTAAATATGTATCGCTGGTTGTTCCGTAGGTAGGCTTACGAGAAAGATTTTCTATTTAATCCATTTGTATGGATGCCATTAAGATGTCAAATATTAACTATTTCCATGAAATTTAAGGCATCATGAATTTGGCATGTACTGAACATAGGTCAGAATTATTTGGTGAAAAAGAACATTTTTTGCCAGTCTCAAATGTGTTTTCTGAGTTCGGGATGTACATTTTGATGGCAGGTGTGCAAATACAGCTTAACAGAGGTTTTGAGTGGCATAATCACAACTAGAGAAAATATTCACATTCAAATTCAGAAAATCAGCATCATTTGTTGATTTTCTGATTTTGAATCCGATCGTTTTTTACTCCAATTGCTGTTGTTCCACTCGGAACCTCTGTTGCACATTTATACATACACGCCACTGCCAGTGTTATTTGGGCTGCCCGTGCTGTATTTGACTACTAAATAGGCTTTAAGTCAGTTAATTTAAATGTCAAAGTGGTAAAAGATCTGGGTGAATAGGAGGATCATTGTCTCGCCAGGACTGTGCAGTTCTCCTTGGAATGGAGTGCCTGGAGGACTTGTGTATCACAGATAAACACAGAGACACCACAATGGAGCTGTTCTACCCGGGGATCCATCTGTTGCCCACCACAATGCTGCAGGATTTTTAATAGCTGTGTCTAGCAATTCAGATTTATGTTGCAAAGAAAATTGATGCAAAAAGGTCCAACTACAGCGACTGCCATAGTTTACACCATGCATTCAGTCATTCTCCTGGTCTGGATTCTACAGTGCCAACAAGCTCCAGCGCCTAAATTTGCCCCTACATATCCCATCAGCATACACATACAAAATCAATTGAAAAGTATCCAGTTGGAGAAACGATGCAACATAATGCCTTTATGGAGCTCTTTCTGTAGTTATGATGATGGTCATCATCATCAAAATCTTTATTAGGTTTCATAGTCAAGAAAACCATAAAAGAACTATGTAAAAAACAGGATAAAATAGTGTGGTACTGTGGAAAAGTGTAAATTCTATGTTAGCATAAGCGGCAGCCATTTTGACTGTCACGTCCATTTCATTTCGATAGTATTCATTTTATTCCCTGCTGTTCGCCTTTTCACCTAGCTTGTGTCCTTAACTTTAGCGGACCTCTCTGACATGGTCAAATTGGTGTACGTGCTGGGGGGCTGCAGCTGCCGGTGCACCTGGTCTCAGATGTTATCAAATAATTGCTTATTGCCGCCATAAACATTCTTTACGCCCCCCTCATCTCCTGACCACCTGGTCACCCTCTGCTCGTTTGCCTATAGGTATTTCCGTGCTTAAACTGGTTTCCTCCAGCTTTCCTTCCCAAGCGATTACACTGCAAGAAACACTGTATAAGGGTGATGGTTTTTGCATTAAATGTACTTCCACCCGCAACACTTGAGGGCGTTGTTTGGATGCAGTCCCGCTCATGAGCATTTAATAAACTTGGTTTGTTTTACTTCACTCCAGTGCCAATCTCTCTTTTGTTAGTCTTCGGACCGGGGGACGAGAGGGTGACCCTGCACCAGTGTGCCCTCGCGAAGGTACATTTCCATAGTACAATGGATACAATCTCTAGAACAAGCCTTTGCAGGAAAAAGACTCGAGTAAAAAATACAAAGTGCATCAAAAGTGCCAAACACCAATAATATTAGGGTGGATCTAAGGGAAGAAGCCAGAGCAACGATTTCTTTATCACAGAAAGGAACCTAACATCGAATTTGCATTTACTGTTGTCTGCAATACCTCGAGTTTTTAATATGCTTGAAGATGGCTCTCAATATCAGATCCCGGGAGTATTCTCGCGAGATTTTGATTGTTTCTAAGTCAGCGTTCTGAGAAACTCGGAACATCTCTCATCGTAGTGAACGCGTGGGAAGTTCGAATTGATTTTAGGTATGACTGGGTAGCAGGTTGTTGCTAATTCTGCCCGGAATAGAATGCAGTGTTTTTGAAATTAGTCACGTAGTGTTATGTTGCAATCTTTTAACTGAGGTCTTGTTTAGATAGACTTACACGCGACTGAGCGCTGCCAAGTCCACCATCCATGCACAACCAGGAGGCCGCAATATACAGGCAGCAGGTAGGATGCGTTTTTGCAATGGTCCCGCAGTATTGTTAATGGGTAATCATGCTTATACATATGCTGACCATGGCTCATATCGTTCTAGGGATCGGCGTGTTCTCTGGGCCCACAATAATTTTATATATAGCAGTTTCTATGTGTAAGTGTTTGTTGTCCTATCATTTGCTGGCACACTGCCTCGCCATGTTGAGGGTTCTTAGTGAGGTGGTGGTAGTGTCACTAATTGACGGTTCTGAACTTTGATACACTGAGTACTTTGGTGTTGCAGTGAGGTATAGAAATGTATTTCTCCTATCCACACATACATTTCACTTATTCACCAAGCTGGTGCTACTCAGAAATTGATGATGGAAATGTCTTATTTTTCAGCTGTCTGTAGAACCACTGAAGTGCATAATTTGCTTATTTTGTTTGTATTTACAGGTTTTCCCCTGACCAAGGGACTGCCCGTCCCAAAATGCATTGGGCGAAGATTATGTTCATGAAATGATCATTAATATAGACATTGAATATTGTACAATTGTCTACCGAATTTATTTCTATATGAAATGTGATGTTTTCTTTTTGAACAAAAGTTATGAAAATAAATACAGTGAAATAGTGAATTACTAGCATGTTATAATTTTGATACAACTGATGTATATAATTTAGAGCAGTGCAAGCTTGAGTCCAGGTCACTTCAAAAACCTGGCCACAGTAGACAGTCTCGACACATGCTAGGCAGGTATTTGACAAGTGTAGCACACTGATCAGCCTCATCAAGATCAATTCTGTTTATGTTGAAATTCAAGGAGTGCACAATCTCCCCCAATCTCCTTGGTCTCTGCACCATGGCACATAGAGCTGTAGTTAAATTACACAAATCGGCCATCTCCAAACTACATATGGGCAGTTAAGTCAACTATAAATCCCCTACCAACGGTACACAGTTACCCTCATGAAACATGTAGTCAATAAGAACTATATAGGCTGATGTAACCAGAGTTTTACAGATATGAGTTACCTCAAACGATCCTTCCCTGCCTTTCCCTACCAAACGCCTGCCATCTAGACTTATAGGTTTTGCAAATAAAAATATTTCTTACACGTTTACTAGACACAACCTGGGTCTGACACTGCAAATTATTTATTTTTCAGTGTTTTGATTAAAATTAAGTGGCGTTTCAAATATCTATCCCCTTAAACATTTCAAATAACAATGCATACAATTTCTGAAATACATATTTAATAGCTACCCATACATGGCTTTATGTATTTGGTCGTTGCTCTCCGGAAGAAAACTGAATTTTTAAAATATTACTAAAACATGACGCAAATTGAGTGCATATTCAAAAGATAATAACCCTTGGGTGCTGGGAGAGATCGGGTTTGGTCTGCATACTGTAAACAACTTTGTTTTGAACTAAAGGAGCAGAGCTTGACCCTTCATGATAAAAGTGAACATCACACTTGACCTAAAAAACAGACAAACAGAAAAATAACAATGAACAATTGACCTCACTTGTAACTAGGATGTGCTACCAAATGTATTGAATATGACGACTTGTTACATATGATTTCCAGACGTGGCGCACACACATTTGGCTCAAGGTAACACAATACAGCTTCCTCTGGCACAGTGACTGAATTTCGCTAATTTACCCACGCGATCACCTTTCAGTATTACATGTCTTACCCAAACACTTGCAACGGACAATATGTAACTAACATGTGGTCATTGTTCCTTTAATTATGCAAGGTGTTTTAGGTCAAAATGGGGATTTTCCAGCAAATACATATGTAAAAGACCAATCTGAAAGTATCAATGACTAAAGGGATATACACTCAACCTCGGACACAAGAGAACAGCTGTATCCTCCAATCGGAGGTCAGCAGAGTCCACCAGCACGAACAACAGTGTTTAAATCAAATGCTCGATGCAAGTGGAGTTGCCGCGTGCATAAAACGGACTGCCTGACGACCAAAGTAATTCCATCACAATTATTTTAATGGAGGAAAAAGTGCAGAGAGCACTGGCTGCAGGGCCCAGTGTGAGCGACTGCAGTAAATATCAATGAAGGCCACAGGTCCGTCATTATGCATCCGGAAAAGCCTCTTTTTCATCGCAGTAAAGGGGTTTGGATCTTTCCCAAAACACTGCCATGCTGCAGGTGCAAGACGCGGACAGGAAAGCCTGAATGTCAGAGCGGACATTATACAATGGCATCAAGCTAATCAAGGGTGGAATTTATCCGTGGACATATAACGCCGACCGCTTCTAAAGGATGCTGTTAACATTCTGCAGCCTCCCAACTACCCCTACTAACAGGGATTGTGGCTAGAATATTAGTCCTTAAAAGAGGAAAACGTCATCTCAAATACCTCTGAAAATAATATGAAGATTCTTGCAACAGGTCTCATGCGGACATCTTAAAAATTGAAGCTCGCTGCACTTTCATCCAGCGGGGAGTCTGGGGCTTGTTTGTGTTTTTATATAAAACATTCACTTAAATCTGGACTTGGCGTGCGAGCAACAGATTGCGCTGTTCACTGATCACATGTGCACCACTCAGGCAGTCAAAGTACTTTATTTGGTTGGTTTTAAAACCATAAAACCATACCATCATTTTGTACAAAAGATTATTCAAGATTCAAGTTAAAAATGATAACAATTTACATGAAATTTAAGACAGTGCAATATAATCAAGTTCGTGTTGGGCGAATCTCATAAAACCATATTACTAAACAATGGCGTTACTGTCATTTATTTGATTCAGTTAAGTGCATTTGGGCCAGTTAATCTTAGCCTGAGTTTTCTCATCATTCCTACGGCCATGGTGAGGAAACTCGCAACATTAAAAATTTCCCACACATTTGATAATAGCTGGAGATATAGAAGTGCAGGTTTCGCCTGAGAAAAGCCTTTATTGGCTAGGATTGGGAGGATAAAACGCTTCCTGATGACGGTAAAGTGCTTGCAGAAAAGAATAAAATGCATTGTTTCCTGAGTGGAAGTGTGCACCACTCAAAAAGGTACAACAATAATTACATTTAGCACGCTCACTGAAGACCAAACATTCCTTGAAACAAGGTTACATTTCATATGGCCCAATATTTTGATTGTCAGGTACTCTCATGTACTCTAAGCCTTATCACTTCATAACAGTGCATACTGAACGGAGGTCAGTCCGTCCACGTCACTAGACAGACAGTTTCAATGCCAACATTTACCTAAAAACAGAAGGCTCTTAAGCGTCGGTCATGGAATACCATGAAAGAATCACCCACCTTCCGCCGCTCACTGACCTGCTCTTCTGTGTCCAACTGAGGAACTGCTTTTTTCATCTCCCAAACCGCATTCCCGGAGGCTGAGGTCGGCTGGTGGGAGCGTGACTGCAATCGGCAGTTTCTCATCTCGCTCTCAGCGCGACCCGCCCAGGTTGCAGTGCGTTGCCTGAGGCCAGGAAAAGCCTACCGGGGGACTGCGAGGCCCAGAAAACACCGCTCCTTGCAGCCGGCGCCTCTTCCCCCGGCGGCCACGCCCACTGAATCGAACGCTGTTCAAAAACCTTTCGCGCCACCCGCTGCGCGGGTGCCGCTCACTGACCTGCTCTTCTGTGTCCAACTGAGGAACTGCTTTTTTCATCTCCCAAACCGCATTCCCTGAGGCTGAGGTCGGCTGGTGGGAGCGTGACTGCAATCGGCAGTTTCTCATCTCGCTCTCAGCGCGACCCGCCCAGGTTGCAGTGCGTTGCCTGAGGCCAGGAAAAGCCTACCGGGGGACTGCGAGGCCCAGAAAACACCGCTCCTTGCAGCCGGCGCCTCTTCCCCCGGCGGCCACGCCCACTGAATCGAACGCTGTTCAAAAACCTTTCGCGCCACCCGCTGCGCGGGTGCCGCTCACTGACCTGCTCTTCTGTGTCCAACTGAGGAACTGCTTTTTTCATCTCCCAAACCGCATTCCCGGAGGCTGAGGTCGGCTGGTGGGAGCGTGACTGCAATCGGCAGTTTCTCATCTCGCTCTCAGCGCGACCCGCCCAGGTTGCAGTGCGTTGCCGGAGGCCAGGAAAAGCCTACCGGGGGACTGCGAGGCCCAGAAAACACCGCTCCTTGCAGCCGGCGCCTCTTCCCCCGGAGGCCACGCCCCCCTTCCTCCCCCTATATCCACGCAGTCTCTAACGCGCCGCGGGTCGCGCCGCGGGTCGCAGCCCGGGGCGAAGACCCGGGCAAAGACCGGGCCGTTCTAGGCCGTTAGAGGCTGTTAGAGACTGGACTGGGCCACCCCCCCTGATTTTAAAATTTTTTTAAATTTTTATTCGATCTTCCGTCTTAGCAATACCTTCACGACTCACCTCATCCCCACAACCTAACAAGAATAGCAATGGTCCTTACGAGAGGGAATAAATCTACAACTAAAGCCCCTAGCGCAGCAGGTAAATTGCTTGGTCCCATGGATGACTTCCTAGCGAAGGCTAACACACTTATAGACGAAAGCATAACACTCATTGAAGAAAGGGTCTCACTAGATCTAGCATTTGCTAAAAGATCCTCATTAGGCATCCTGGCGGAAGCCAGATCTCCAGCATTAGGCGTCCCAAACGCAGAGCTGATTCCAACTAGAGAGAGACGCAGCCTACCAAACACAGTAGACCTGTCGGTATCCCAGATAGTGGACTCTCAGCTCAGCTTTGACCTAGAAAAAACCCCCGATCTGCTCCCAATAACGCCTGCAGAATTCTCTTCGTTAGAAAAAAGAGTAGAAAGGGGTAAGAGGGAGGGAGCAATCAGTAAGAAAAGGGCACCAAGAAATCCATCTACCCCAGTAAACCTGGCAATAACATCAAGTATTCCACAAACTCAAGATGATAGGGCAACACATGTTGAGATTCTAGCGTTAGTCCATCAGGTAGAGAAGGAGCCATCCCCCCTGATAGTTTTGGACCCTTACTCTACAAAACAAACCCGGTGGATTTGAACGCTGTTGAGGCTCAGGAATTAACACTCTCTAGCATAGCTAGTGTAGTTAAACATGCCCTACAACCCTTAGAACATCGGCTAGCAACCCTGGAATTGCAAATCTCTGAGCTTCTAAAAAATCAGCAATCATTTCTACCACTATGTCCTCAAAAACCATCACAAAACAATAGCAAAAATTCAGTAAGCACTAATGCATCAATTGCTAATCCACCCTTACCCAATCCACAACAAAAGACTCTCCAGATAATTACTCCAAATCCCTCGACCAATAAAAACACCCCAAATCCAACCAAAATAACAAAAACTGTAGTAGCCCAAAGCTCTACTAGTAACCTACAACAGACCACCGTTCCGACTTCCCCAGCTGTGCCTGCTACAGCTGTGCCTGCTACTACTGCCGCAATTCCGACGGCACCGAGCAGTACAGCCAATAAAACCTCAGGGAAAACCATGCATAATGCAACTATAAAAACCTTACCCCCCCCACCCGTACCACCAAAAACACCTGCGGGCAGGCCCAAGAGAAACACTGCGGGGAATCCTGGCCCGCCAAGATTCCCAGCAGATTTCCCTCCAGAGGCTTCACCCTATGTGGCAGTTATGGCTGGAGTGCCAGAACTAATAGATCCTACCCCAGAACCGGTCTGGTCCCTAAAAAATAAAGTTCAGCACTGGCTCCAGACCAACCGCCCAATTCCATCCTCTTGGCGCGGAAGAATCAGATCTGTAGCCAGGGTCCCATGGGTGGGCAACACCCGAAAAACCATTTCCGGGGACTGCATCGCAATCACTTTCGAGGATCCTCGAATAGCGGATTATGTCTGTGCCTGGGAAGACATCACCCCAAACGGAGGAATCAAGATCAAGTCCCTCCCCTTCTTTTACCCCTTCAGGCAAGTAGACAGCTATACACAGGATCAAGAGCCCCCTTGGTCCGTCCCATTTCCCAGGCAGGACGACTTTCCAAACATCAGTTATAATGGCCCCCATAATCAATACGAGCCAGACTACTCCTGGCACCCAGTGAGACAACGCCGCCAGGGAGGAAGGTGGGACGATAGAAGACCTTATACACATTGGCCCCCACATAGAGAGCAATCACGATGGGACCCATGGCAAAACATCCCACTAAGCAATAGGTTCAGCGGCCTAGAAATGGTCGACTGACCATCAACAGTAGTTCCTCCCATCGACACCCAACTATCTTCCTCTTTGCAGCCCAATACCATCGCCCCACTTACCAGTAACAAGGACACGATAACCCCAGAAGTAGAATTGGCCGATGACGCTTCATTCCTCATAGCCTCTTATTGGAACATCGCGGGCCTCCGAAATAAAATCGAGGACGGCTCTGCACAGAAGTTTTTAGCCCCATACCAAATAATTTGTCTCCAGGAGACATGGTCCGTAGAAGAACATCATCTACAAGGCTATAAAACTTACAATGTTCCAGCCCTAACCAGTACAATGGGCAGACCAAAAGGTGGGCTAGCAATCTATATCTCAAATTCCCTACCTCTCAATAAAGTGGCCACACTTTCCCAGGACGACAATCATCAAATCTTATCACTTACCTTTCCAAACAAAGACATCATTATTCTGACCAACACATATAATAACTTATCGGAAGAAAACTTTATAATTCTTCTCACCACCATAACCGATAAATTAAAACAAGTACTCCATCAGAGCCCTGCAGACAAAGCAACCCAATTAATTTGGGGAGGCGATTTCAACCTTCATCCCTGCACAGCTCCCAATTTAATGTGTTGTGGGATTGTAGATGACTTTAATGCTCCACTAGCACACCTCGCACACTCTAAACTAGGAAATATAATTAACATCGCCCTATCAGATCTGGATCTCCAGATTGCCAATCATGTAAAAGCAGACCCAAATGAATTTATACCGACCTATGTGGGTAGAGGGCACAAGACAACAGTAGATTTCATATTTCTTTCCCAAACCCTAATGCCGAAATTTAAAGACTTTGAAGTCATTGTCACTCCCTTTAGTGATCACGCAGCCCTAATACTAACAATGTTCATGCCTGCCAACCTTTCCCATAAATCAGAGATGGCGACCACTCTCAGGCAGAACAAGATTGAGATTAGTAAACGGAATGGACTAACAATCAGATGGGCTAAAATTAACCCATCCGACATAATGAAAAAATTAATAACGCGGTCCTACCCAAATATAATGAAATGCCTGGATCTCACAACTAGCCATAAAGAAGTCTTGAGAAATTTTAATTTAATACTAGATGCTATAAAAGACCTGCTCACCACAAAACCTAAAATAAACCGCCCTACAAAACCAAAGTGGTTTAATCATAACTGCACAGCGGCTTTATCAAAGTTGAAATCCGCACTCAAAAATAACCCCCATGATGCGGCTCAGATCCAGTTGCTCAGGTGACAATACACAGGGGAAAGAAAGCTGAGAACTGCCCAACTAAAGCAAAAGCTATGGGATGATCTCCACCATGGTGCACTCTCACAAAACAGCGAGCTTTTCTGGCGCACGGTCAGAACCCCATATCTCACAGAAAGAGATACCCCAAAAATAGAAGTCGCTATCGACGAAAATACTTGGGTTTCGCACTTTGAGGATATTTTTAAGAATACCCTCCCAACAGAATCCCCTTTTCCCAAGGTAAATTACCCTATCCTGGTCCCCTTTGATATTTCAGACCTTATAGACGCTCTGCAGAGTAGTAAATCAGGCAAGGCACCAGGACCCGACGGGGTCCCGGTGGACCTCTTTAAAAGTAATCAAGACCTCTGGGCCCCCATCTTAACCAGAGTATGCACAGCAGCAGCAAGTGAGGGAATCCTAACATCTTGGACAAAATCAATAATGGTTCCCATTTTTAAAAAGGGGGACCGACAAGATGTAAAATGCTACCGGCCTATATCACTGCTGGATTCGCTCGGGAAAGTAGTGGGGAGAGTGATTTTAGAGCGCCTCCAGCAGTGGACCGAGGACCGGGGCATAATTTCGGATATCCAATTCGGATTCCGAGAAGGATTTGGTACCCTAGAGCAGGTCCTCAATCTTACACTAATAATGGGGAAATATACACAGGCCATCCCCACCAAGATATATATGGTCTTTGTCGACCTCTCCGCAGCTTTCGACTGCGTGTCGCACAGGAAGCTGTGGAGGGTCTTAGCTCAATTGGGAATAGATCCACCCCTTTTAGATTTTCTCAAAGAGCTCTACACCGGGGCTACAGCCAGAGTACGCTTTGGCGTCAATGGCGAGCTGACGTCTCCGTTTAGCGTAGGGCGTGGGGTCAGGCAGGGATGCGTCCTGGCCCCCTTCCTCTTCTCACTCTACACCAACGGTTTGGAGGGGGAGATGTTGGGGGGGGCCCAGGACCTCCCACGCATAAACCGCCGCCTGATCCCAGACCTGCTCTACGCGGACGACGCCGTCATCCTAGCACGAACACCCAAAGAGCTCCAAAAAGCAGTGAACAGATACACGTCCTTCATGGGCAACTTAGACCTAAAGGTGAACGTAAAAAAAACGTTCGTAATGACAGTTGGCAGACACCGAAAAAGAACCTATCCTATAGTCCTCAATAATCAAAAGCTTGAACCTACCCCACATTATCCCTACTTGGGGGTTATGATAGATGACCAACTCTCTTGGAAGCAAGCAGTGAGCACAAGGGCACTTTTATTTAGGAGATCAATTGCAGCACTAATAACTTTCTCTCAGAAACTAGGCAAGAGACCACCAATAGAGCTCCTTAAGATTTATAATGCCAAATGCCAGGCAATAGCAACATATGGTGCAGGAGTCTGGGGGTACACAGACGTCAGCCCTATTCAAAGGGTGGAAAACACCTTTTTAAGATTCTTACTAGCTACCCCCAAAGGCACCTCAATCTATGCAATGCACCTAGAACTAGCCATACCCTACTTAGAGGATTTAATTAAAATTGAACCTCTGATGTTGTGGCGCCGCATTTGGAAATCAAACAAAAACGCTCTGACTCAAGCCATTATCACAGATGCAATGAATATGGACAACTCTGCAACAATAAAGTGGCTACTATATGTTAGGAACTTTTTTACTGATTTAGGCTTCGAGAACTACTATTCAGACCCGACAACCATAACGGTCATTCCAAAAAAAGATCTTAAACGCCAAGCATTATGCCATTTGGAATCGTTAAGACTTGCCTCCAACTCCACAAAAACGGCAGTGATCCATTCAAATATGATCCAAATAGCCTTTGTCATTCACCCGTACTTAGAACTCCAAATACCAACTTACGAGAGAATGCTCATTACAAGATTCAGGCTAAATATATTCTTTAGAATGGTCACCTTTCCGTCGCAAAATTGTTGGGAAGCTATACTCCCGCCTTGTCCTTGTGACGGTATATCAATGCAGTCGAATCTGCACGTGATCCTGCTTTGTAAATACCACCAAGCCCACAGAAAGATCTGGCTTTTACCGATATTAAAATCCTGGGGATTGAGACAGTGCAGACCCGCCCTTTTAAGACTGCAAATGTTGGAAACACCGAATGTCTGTTATTTTATTAGTAGTTTCTTAAAGTGTATTATGAAACACAGAAAGAATCTCTAAAAATCTTGTCAGTCTGAGCATAAGCGGTACTTTGCACATTTCTTGATTAATTTTTCTCTTTTTAAATGTGAAATGAATTTTATCAGAAACATATGTAACATGCTTACTTTTACTGTGTTTTGACATTTTGTGCACTTTTATGGTTTTTCCATTGTGAATAAGCCGAATAAAGATTTATTATAACCTTATAACCACCCACCTTCCCACAACATACCCTATGGAAAACTCGTCCACACTATGGTGAAACACCTCATTTGTAATGCTTTTTGGACCCCTTAGTTTGAAAATCTGCAGGGGTATAAGACTTTCAAAATAGGCTCGGTCACTGTACTCACCATTTTAAAATGACATTGACTTTGATTACAACCCAGACCCTACTGCTGCGGGTCTGCTAGGACAACCAGAATCCCAGACGGGAACTGAAAAGCGATTAGAATGAACCCCGGTCTTACAGTAAATTACCTGTCAAAAGCACAGGTTCTGCCCAGTTACAACTATCCTAAGCAGTTGGTCTAAGAAGCATAATAGATCTTTCTCGTTGATGTGATATGTGTCTGTCCTTTAATAGGCTTTGAAAGAGTTAAATAAAATTCTTAACTTCAGACCATTTGATGGGGTGATAGTGACTGATGCACAAGCAAGATGGCCGCACTTATGTGTGGCCCTTGCAGCTCGGAGCCCATAAACAGCATTATCCTCCTCAAATACCGCATTAACGCTTTTAAAACAGCCACCGCGGGATCGGAACGACTTCGCTACATCCTGCAGTGGACCACGGCTTTTAAAGCGGCCCAGCGGCCGAGTAATCAGCTCTAAGAACCAACACTGTTGAAACCTCAAGATGGCGGCCACTACTGTCCGATAGCGGACGGCATCACCCCTGCACTTCCAACTCTGGTGGCAACCAGTGGCGTGGCCCTGAGCGCGATTGAGAGCACACCTGCAGCAAAAGCTCAGACGTTACCCTGGCTGTCCCTGGGGACCCGCCTAACTGCACTGCTGCAACCAAGCTTGCCGGATGCGGTAGATGGCGCTGAGCTCCCTGTGAGCCCGGCCGCCTTAAGTACAGAGCCTGCCTGCTCGGCGAGGCCCGGAGCCAGATGACACTGCCGTCTGACCTCTGACGTTGAGGGCCGTGCCGCCTTCTACGAGAGCTGTCTTCCCGCTGCAGGAGTAGCACGTCCATTTGGTGAGTGGAGACTTCCTCCGACACTGTGCGGCCCCAGCCACCCCTCCATTTCGCTTTCCCACCGCGTCCGCCACAAGCGGTGCCGATCTGCATGCATCGCTAGCCAGCATTTGTCCAGAGGCCCTCGCATTTGGGACACAGGAACGGTCATCTGCTCGGGGCGAGCCACGAGGCTTCGGCCCCGTCACCCTTGCTCCTGACGTATGCCTAAGGTCCCGCCCACTGCAAATTATACCGGCCCTGGGAGATATCCTCAACCCCTTCTAGGACCACTTCACCCACCGCTGTGAACAACGCCAAAGAAGGGGCACAAGCAGCCACTGAAACCTCAATTATGCTCCTGCCCTAAAAGCCACAACTTGGGAGCAGTGGGACTCCCTGTGGGCAACATGGCCCAGTGACACGCACCTCACGGGTTAAGAGACAGCTACGCTATCATACAAGCCCGTATTAGCCCAACATACCATTGACTCCCATACCCTTCGCCTCCCTGGGCCCTCTCCCTGCCTTCTTCGCCAGCTACCCTACTCTTCCGCTACCTCCAGGATTCGTTAGCACCTCCCCTCCGCAGCCCACAGTGACTCCTTTACATCTGCCTTCAGCGCCTACTGCCCCACTTATCGTACTGTTTGCCACTACATACTCCGCGTGCCATCGCATGCGTGTCTCTTGGATATTATTGTAGAGCTGTCGCCTACTCTGCCACCCTGCACTGAGAAAAAGCACACAAGCCAATAAAATTTCCAACTATACGCGAGCTGTTGGGTTCCCAACATCATTTGCACAGTTTTTGACTTTGGTGCATGAGGAAAGATGTCCATGCGGAGCCCTGTCTGACCCCAAAATGGGGCCCGCGCTGGGAGCGGTCTTCTTCTTGATCCTGTCACTGCATCTTTGGGATCACATGAGGTAGGGTAGGCTGGGCACCCCTTTCTATGTGTCCCTTCTAGGGCTGGGACTATTCTCTGGCGGCCGCTGTCCTGGATACGGACTCTAGCTACCTGTTGCCTGACCTTAGGATGGCCCCCATTGTACAGTACAGTCCCCTGCCTGACCCAAAGATGGCTGTCATAGTGGCCCCCTCCACATTGTTTTACTTCCCTGAGACAACAATTTGACATCGACCAGACCTTGACCCTATCCCCTAACCTACTTACACATCAGGACTTGGAACCTGCAGAACTTACCCCAGACTGTGGAGACCAAGCGATTTGGCTGATGCCCGGTGGAGCTACCAGATAGCTAAAGAGGAGATGGGTTGTGGTATCGCCCCACCCCTGCCGTCACCTACCCAGCTGGATCTTGGGCAGATTTTCCCCTCGTCTCTACGTCCTATCTTCCTCCTACCCCTTTACCCTATCCCCTTACCCTTCCTTGCTCCACTCACCTTGTCCCCTATGTTCTTTAAATGCTTTTCTTGATACTTATGTAACTTTTAACGGATGTAAATTGCAACATTACTGTTCCTCATGTAAAGTGCTCTGATTCCTTCGGGTCTAGCCAGCTCTTTATAATAACTTGTTAACTAAATATGTTCCCATTTAGTACTATTTCTCTCGTTGTCTACTTCCCAAGCTCCTATCTCCTCTCCCCAAAATCTCTCCCCTTGCCTGCTACTCTGCCTAGCCCCCTGTCCTTTGCGCCCTTTGACTAAGCACTCCTTTTCCCCTTGTTGGGGAAAGATACAATATTTATTCTCTGGAGTCTCAGCGCACCCGCTGAGAGAGTCCACTACACCAAGGGAGCCACTCACAGCTGAGGTATGGTACGGCACCCCTTGCCAAAGCACTTCCTCTCCCCTTTTTTGGGGAAGAATCCAGTATGTAGGACTTGGACTCTCAGAGACCCCTCTGAGAGAGTCTACTGCATAAAGGGAGCCTCTCGCAACAGAGATAGGGAAGTGATACCACTTCCCCTGGGATCACAGCTTACTGGACTTTGGACGTTGCTTTGACTCGTCTACCGGTTTGTGTCCCCGTCTCCCCTCCCCTCCTCTTTCCTGCCTTTATTATCTGTCTACTTCCCCTGCTCCTACCCCCCTCCCCTGAATCCCTCCCTTGCCTGCTTCTCCCCTTAAGTATTTGTGCTTATTGTTTATCTTGACCTTACATGTAACTATGCTGCCATGCTCTAATAACTTTGTAACCATTGTAATCGATGTAACTTGTAACTATGATCTGATACTCGTGTAAAGAGCTCTGATACATCCGGGTCTAGCCAGCACTATTTAAAACCTTTAAAAATAATGCTAAGTTTTCCTGAAACATATCTGTTCGGAATGAACTGTATCAAAGGACTATTTTCTCGGGTTCAGATTAAGACCCATTAACGTTCTCTAATGTTATTGTGGGAGACCTGGCAGAAATTCAGATTCCAAGCCTTCGTTTAAACAAAAGGCAAGAAACAGAAGGCTCCATTAAGAGAGAAGCTCTTCGGCCTAACGGGTATTCACATTCAACTGGAGAGCCCCACTCAGTCGTAGGGTGTGTGGGACAGCCAGTCTCAAGTGGGCCACAGACACTGATCTGGTCTCCTGCTGAACATTTCTATGTGGGAAAACACTTATCGGTTTAGGATACATTTTGGCAATTGTAGTTTTACTCGGAAGTCAGTAGAGAGATTTGTTAACACTGTAACCAAGCATCCTGGGACTTTTGTAGCATCATCTTGCTGCACACGAGGGAGTGTCAAGGGCGGCAGCTATTTTAGAATCGGTTAGCAATACCATGTCCGGTGACACATCAGAACCTTTTTTTTTTTACAATGTTTTGCACACCATTCTTACATTGCACAAGACTTGAAGTGAAGAATATGGAGCAAATGTTTAAAAATAACTGTGTAATTATTAGTTAGGACTCAATAAACCAATGACTAAACTCCCTTTTGCGAAAGGACTTGCTTAAGAGATAGAAGCAGTCGATTTCCTGATCTGGTCTCCATGAAAATTGAAAGAAAGTCTGCTTTGATTGTTGTTCATCTACAAGGAGTCCATATGTGGCTCCTGGAAGCTGTAGTTTGAGATGCGTATATGCCCAGAGCAAGGTTTTTTGTGCTGGATGGGTTCTTAACTGGGAGTGCTTATTTCATAGGTTAACAGTAGCCAATTGAGTGGGGCAATGGGTCGTGCGAGGAGGACTGGGTTTCTGTGCGAGACACACCTACAACGTTTACAGTACATGACAAATTTACTTGAGACCTGTTGCGAAAATTACCTGCTTCTAATGACTGGAGTATTACAAAAAAAGAAAATTGAAAAAATAAAGTGACTTTCTCCAAACCCTTGTAGCTTCTGTATATCTGAGCGCTGAGGTATCCTTGTAAAATTTATTGAGGGACCACTGAACCTTTGTGGCTATTTTTGATCAAACCATTTTGCTTGTACGGAATGGTTGCATCCATTGCCTTGACCTAACAGGGGGTTATAGAACTATTGCCACATAAATAATCTTCACTTAGGCTTTTGAGCATTTTTGTTTTGTATGTACCTCATAAGAAGACCAATGGATTAATAGGCAGCTATCCATTCATGAATCTATATGTTTGTGGTACATATTCCTCACTTTACAGTATTTATCAACTGTTTCTGCTATAACGTTTGACCCCATCATCTGCTTAGTTTCCCTTTTATTTAAGTTGTAAAAAGTTACATACTTAAAATACACTGTAGGAAAGTGGAATATTATGTGATTATGGGGGAGTATCCTTACCATGCACTATTATCACAATGTCACAAAGAAGATCCTTGGATTCACAACAATAATCCTTAGCTCTGTCCTGGTAGTGTGGCAAATAGCCGTCAGGCAGTACTGGAGGAACAGCAAGATAGGGTTCATAAATAATTGAGAAGCCTCGAGAAAAATTATCACCAATTTATAAAAACAGAGTAAAGTTTTATGTAAATTTAGACACCAAAACAGACTAAGTAGCATACACATACCCGGAGTTATGGATTTCCAAAGCATTAGAAAATAAATGCATCATTAAACAGTGCCGACATTTAACATTTTGGTCAATGGGATAACCTACTAGTGACAATCGTTCACTTGGAGGTTGACTTGCGTTGTGCCCTCGCACAGTAAAGTTCTTTGGGGTCGCAGGGCCAATAGTCAGTTCATTTTTACCTGGTTCATGGATACTGGGCGCAGTGGTTGTCCTGGCTGTAAATGGTGTTTAAACAAGAGTCGCGCCCAAGCTTCTTTTACCATAGAAGCAACACTACCATAAAGGGGATGCAAATACAAGATTGGGGTCATTGCTGACATTGGTCGCAGGTGTTGTGAAGTGCCCTCTTTATGTAGCGTTGAATTAAGGATCAGTTACCTGACTGTTAACTAACAAGCCTTGGCAGTGATAAAAGTATCCAGAAAGGCCTTCGACATCTAGCAATCCAGGAGTGTGTGGTAGCGGCTAGCAACTTCGGTGAAAGCCAGACTACAACTCCCACAATGTACTTCACCATTTACTTTTGGGCAATCCCTTGGATGGCCCAATGGCCAGTGATTCTTTAGAAACAGAGTATTCGTTTACTTGAACTCTGCAGGGGACTGGTCCCACCAATCCAGGAACGTCTGAGGGTACTTCTGGCTTCCACAGGGGTCCCTCACATCAGGAGTCTTGAGTTTTAGCCAAGGACGAGGGTTGTTCACTCAGTTCCAAGTCTGTTGCCTCAGGGACACAATATCCCTATTTTGCTTTGTGCTGGTGGGCAAAGTCCAGTTGTGAGGGATACGGTTCTCCTCTTGGTTCATCTTTGAAGTAGATGGTACAGATCTGAGGTTATGGTGTCAGGGGGGTCCCTTAAGTCCTAGATTTTGGAGTCTTAAGGGTTTGGGAGCTAGGAGCCAATGGGCACGTTGTCCCTGCAGGTAGTCCACCCCTGAGGTTACCACATCCGGAGGTGTAAGTCACCTTTTCTTTCCAGAGCCCACTATTTCTGTCGTTCTAAATAAGGCCGAAATAATTTTTAGGTTTACAGATCAGGCTGCTCACCCTGGAGGTGGGGCCAGCCTTACTTGAGGTGTACACCTGCATACCTGATTTCCTGCCTTGCCAGGGTCCAATCACACCTGGGGCAAGAGGAGAGTTGTGTCCTCCTCAGGGGGACAGTACAGCTGCATATAAAAGGCAGGGCAACCCTTGAAGATCCCCATTTGATGTGTAACGTCACTAGCCCACTTGGGAGGGGGAGATGGGACCTCCTTCCTGCCCTAACCTTTGTTTTGACACCTGAGAGTGCTCACACTGCCTGTCAGGAGGTCAAATCCCTATCTTGGTAATAGATGGGGTGGGGTGGGAAAACCCAGACTTGCCAGCGAAAGCACGTCAGTTTAGTTTACCAAGTAAGCAACCATTAGGTAGCCACCTGGGTGCATGCCAGCCTTACTTTAGCTCCAGATTCATGTCAGGGGAGAGAAGACATGTTGTTTGACACCAAACATGACCTATTTAGGTGGTACCATAATAGAGCTTTCAACCTGGGTATGCCTGGGTGCAAGTCCAATGTTATCCTATAGACCACCTATCACTTATAGTGTACTTTAATGGTAAAGCCACTAAAAAGACATATATGCTCTACACTCTTAATATACTGCATCCTGTCTCCTGGGCACAAGGCACCTGCCCTGGGGTGACTGACATGCTTAAGAGCAGTGATGTGACCCTGTCACACATGGTGAAGACAGTCGAAATTGAGTAGTGAACACTGTTCCTGCAGTCTGTAATGGCAGGACTGCCGTCATCGGTTTACCTGGGTCACTCAGGGTGGTACAGCCAGTGCTGCGGGCCCTGAGGGCCCCCTTACCACTCATGCCCTGGGTACCACAGTGCCACTTATAAGGGGGTACGAGTTCTGTCAACTGGGGATGTTAATTACACATGTCACTTTTTGGGATATAGCACTGGAGCCTGGTTGGCAGGCTTCAGTGCACTGTTAGTCAAAAATCTGTATCTAGTAATGCAAATGGGGGAAACATTGGGTGGGGGGGGGCAAATCAGCAAAAAGCCTCATTTTCTTACATACACCCTACATGAAATTCAGAAATTCTATATTTTTTCACTCTTGTTGTAATGTTGGGAAATATATGCTGTCAGGCTAGCATATTGATATTGAAGGAAGAAGTTAATTACGGCAAGAAGTAAGATCAGACTCACAGAAGTGGCAATTGCTGGTAAGTAACTTAAACATTAAATGTTTCTTATGCACCTCCTTAATCGATTCATTAATAGAGGACTATACGCTTAATCCATTGACCAAACCTGGCAAACCCTCTAAAATGACTTCCATTAAAGAATAACATCAAAATCACTGCACAGTCAGTGTTGATGTTTCCTCGTCTTACCAAAATGGAAGCCAAGCCATCAAAAAAGCTCAAGCACAGAGAGATCTCTTGCAGGAAAGTCTTGACTCTCGTACCTTGGCAAGATCTGGGAAGTCACATGGTTTTGACATGGATTATCATATATTTTCACAAATATTTCACAAGAGTGCAGTCCAACAGTCACAATCCATTCTTTTTAGAAAGGTAAAGCAATTCAATTCCTTCCAGAATTTTGCTTAGGGTCTTTCGTTCCTTCCAATAAAAAGAGCAACAATCTGTAGGAAAGCTTTTCTGGGCCTCATTTTTTATTACTCCCTCAAAGATTTTATCAATCGAGAGCTCAGTTACTTTCTTGGGTTAAACATTTCAACCACAACCTCACTCTATAAATTTTTCCATTGACTCCCTTTGCCAGCATGAATTCCAACGTGTTTCATCTCACTCTGTCCATCAGAAGGGTCAATAAAAACAGACCCTCTGTCTATCACAAAGCTACTCTATTACTAACTCTCACAATAAACGCAACATGTATTGGAATAGCCAATAGTCTTCCCTGTGTGACCTAGGGACTTTTCCAAAATTGTTTTGCTGATCCCATACAGCATCAAAGGAATAGAATATTAAAAAAGGCATGATGAGGATAATTCGTTTGAGTGCACAAGTGTCACCATTCACATGCATTCCCACGGAATGATGCCGGTGGCCTTTTCTTTTATTTACTGATCAAATATGGAAACTGCCACTTTGATTGGTAAAGAAAAAAAAAATCAACTTTACTTGCATGCACCCTCTTTTTGAAATGCAGGTCTGTAGGGCTACAAACAGTAACAGCCAACTTAAAATAAAAAAATGTAAAGGGGCACAAAAGGTTGGGGAGCAGTGGAGGAGCAGGTGTGCGAGTCAGGTTATGCAATGGGTAGTCGGCACGGAAACAACAAAAGTGCTTGAGGAACAAAATATACCCGAAAGAAAAAAAAGCCAGGGTGTGTGAGGAAATCAATGGACAAGCTGGGAGCCGGGGGGGGGGGGGTGAGGGAGCAACACAGAGCACGAATGTGGGGGTGGCGGGTGTTTTAGGGGGAAACCGCACACAAGGAAGAGAGATAGAAAACCTGTGAACTCTCCTGAAGAGCTGAAAGAAAAAAGTAGGTCACTAAATGCATGTGGTGAAAGGATACAAGTCAGTGAATCAAAAGAATGCTAAAGCGGCTATGCTCCAGGGGAGAGACAAGCACAAAAAGAGAAAGGCGAGCAAATGAGTGCGACAATAAAGCCAACCAATGGTAAGCAATGGACGGGCTTCTACCAACTGTATTTGGTATGGCCCACAAGTGGTCTTTGCAACCAGACAGCTAAAAACCATCGGTCAGGCAGGAACTAAAAACCGATTTAAGAGTTTTCTAGTGTGTATGTATATTGCTCAGGCTGCAAATAACATTCAGTATTCATGATTTTATGTTGAATCCTATACATCAACAAATCAATTGTATGTATGAAGTTGTGACAAGTTTAATGTAAAGTTTATAAGTGTGTTTGTTAATATCTTTTAGTCATGTCGTATTCTAGAAAAACACCATATTAGAAGATATTTTTCCTGATTCTGTCTGTCTTCCCATCTGCATTCACCCCACCCATCAGGTTCCCCAGCACATCTTCTCTACACGAAGGCTCAGCGAAAGCGAAGACAAGTGATGTAATGCACTTTCTTGTTCGACAATAATATAAAGGTCTATTAAAAAGAATCTTCTAGTGTACTAGGAAAGTTGTAACTTTCAAGGTTTCTTCTGCTGTGTTTCTGTAGAAGAATTAATTTCACATGCTTATGAATAGCTTTTGTTCGATGCTGCAAGTTATGTTCAAAAATCTCTGGATGACTGTATGATTGATGAGCATCCGGCTTACTTAGAAAATGGTATAGTACTAATATATAATGCCAGTTACATGGTCTACTCTGATTTGCTAAAGAAATGTTACACGTATCATGCCATATTGAATATGTGCTTTTAACTATTTTGCCATACAAGTATTAAAATGTGTATAAAAAATCCTTGTTTTTGGGGGTGGGGGATTTATGGGGGGACAAGAATTTTTCAGATTTTCCTTTCCTGTCCTATGGGGGATGCTGTCCGATTTTTCATTCATTTTACTGCTCATTTGAGATTTATAATCTTTGTATTTTAACCTATTTGGCATTATCTTGTACCGCGTGATTTTGAGATTTGTTTAATAAAACCCTTTCACTTTTTCTCTGACCTAGAACTCAGTGATCGAGTGGTCTTCATGATTTAATATGCAACTCTGCTAAACTGATGTTGGGTAGGGTATTCTATATGCAAGATCAACTTGGAATTGTAATCTCATGAGGTAAAATGTGATATTCTGAAGATTTTGAGTGTCAGAATTATTGCGATACAGTCATAAATATTGGGGTTTGAGATTCCGTTCCTACATAGAGTAGGTCTTTTCTTCGAGTTCTCCGAGATTGCAGACTGTTGCTGGCAACTCATCCGGGCGTCCCAGAATTTACTATAATTTAGGAGACATTCAAACTGCACTTTTGTATCTCACTTTTCGTAGCACAGCTTACTTCACCTCATGATGGTTTTATCTCTACGTGGATTATTACTCTGCGAATTAGTTTTAAAACAAATCTATTTTATGCTCTTTGGTTCTAAACTTTATATGAACAGCTCTCCACTGCCTCCATTGATTTGTCAAGTGCGTCATGGAATTCAGGGTGGGGTAGTCATGCATCATTTCAGCAAACACAGACTGAAAATAAGGAATTGCAAAACAACTTCTTTTCATGACTCAATATGAGATGGCAAAAGGTGAAAAGCATACAAATCTAAATTGGACACAAGCAATATTTATGAATCAAATAGCATCCTCATCCGCTCCAGATCACCATATCACTGAATACATGAAGCAAAACTTGGAGTAACAATTCACCAACTTTTTTCTGAATTAATGACTTGATGAAGCCGCAATTAATAATTTTTCCACCACCAACTGGAGGGTGCACAGAAGACTGAATAAATCATACAATGCATTTAGCACTGCACTGTCCATATTCTAAAAAGATAGAGTGTCGGATTATGAACACAATTTTCTTTTTTTTAAATTTAATTTTAATCCTGATGTTTGCAATTTCAGTTTTTTTAACCAGGCTCCTCAGCAGAGCGACGGACTGAGAGCCGATTGTTGCCATTATCAACGTATTTGATGCACTTGACTAAAACTGCTCATAGCCAACAACTCACTACATTTTTGATGCTCTTAACAAAAGTTAGGCCACAAACGGCTCCTATAGGATCAGAAAACACAGCTACTCACTAACAGTTAACCATGTTTGAAATTAAATTGGAAGTCATTTCTTGATAGATTTGAGGCGGATAAAAATTTTATTTTTCCACAGCAATCAAAATCTTAGTTTATCTTTCAGCTTAAGTGTAAAATACTGAACGCCAACAAGGGATATTTTTATTATGAAGATGCAAGAGAACCGTACTCTCCAAAGGACTTTCACAAAGTGCATTGCTAAGATTTTCCCATTCTCTTTTCCTCTAATATTACGCTGGCATTGTAGTTCTTGAACTTTTAACACTCCTTAGCTTTTACCTCAAACTACGTTTTATAAGGGATTGGTTTAAGTACTGGAAACCTTTCGAGACTGTTGGGTTCTGCACATCATTCCTGCCTGAAAATGTAATTTTGCACCTTTCCAAGCACATGGCAAGAGCAAGGACAGCTCCTTGATGCACACCGTCCCATATGTAGTCGAGAAAGAACACTCAATACTAACTCCAACTATGTAAGTTAGCTCACTGTTTGGCAAACATAATAATGTTTAAAAAGCTCATCTACATATGGCTTGTTTTTTCAGACATTTAGGTTTACTGCCTATGTCACATCATACAGAGGGACATGGCAATATACTTTTACAATGTTTCTCATTTGTGTATGTGCAAAATCTTAGTCCAGTAGGCCGGGAGGGGGGTCACCGCCTAAACAAGTTGTACAGTGTTAACTTCGAAACAATACACAAACGTACAGAAACCAATATACATCAAATAAATACTGAAATTATTAAATATTTTCTTCAGTTTACAAATATTAAATCGAAATTGTAAAGGGACGGTTGGAGGTTTTCAAAATGTTGTTTTAATTTCTAAAACACAAAGTGATATGCTAGACTTTAGCATATCACATTATCTTTTTTTTTTTAACTCTAAATGCAGGTTTCTATTTTATTGGTTAACTGCTGCTTCGAATTGATACTTGTGCGGTTTCATCAAATCAGGACACCAACTTAAAGTTTAGTTTTCAACTTCAAATTCAGAGCATTTTAAAACTTTTTTTTTTTTCTAAATGCTTCATTAAATTTGCTAAAAAAAATTATTTTCTAAACAGTCGTGGACCCCCAAGAGTCCTTGTAACCCAGGTTAAGAACTGCTGATCTACTATATTACTACATGAATCTAGACCTGTTCGTCCACGAATGCAGACTGAAGCATTTACTGCACAGAAGAGGATAAAAGCAGGGCGATTTGTCAT
Source organism: Lissotriton helveticus (assembly GCF_964261635.1). NCBI lineage: Eukaryota > Metazoa > Chordata > Amphibia > Caudata > Salamandridae > Lissotriton > Lissotriton helveticus. The sequence goes on along the minus strand of NC_136063.1, from coordinate 1,121,602,156 downwards.
CTCCTTAAGTGCTGCATGTATCACACACACCCTCCTGTGTCATGCGGAGCTCAAGATTAAAAGGGATAATTACAAAGAAGCATCTTTCGCGAAAGGTTTCCTTTACTGTAATTAGGTCAGTGATTTTTCCTCGATTTTCATAATTGGTAATTTATGGTCGTTCTCCCCTTATCCGCGTGAGAATCTGCTCTGCACGCACTGCATCAATTAATTCACCAAGCTTAATCACCTTAAAATTCAGTAGCTTGCCTTTAGCAGTCAATAGGCAATGTGGTTTTTCGCACGACAGCAACCTTTTTCTTTAAATAAAATAAGTGAAAAAAAAGGCATACAGGTTATATTCCGACGCAAGAGTGAAAGCTCTATACATAAAAGAAAATATGCCCCCCTCACTCAAAACCTTCCAAAAAGGAGGTTAAACCATTTACTTTAAGAAAGAGAAAACAAAAACTAAAAGGTTCTCTTCTACTAACATTCTTAAATACAGGCTCAAAAGGATAATTTTAAAATATGCATTTGATTCAAAAAGAGCAATTTTTACGTTGGGTTGTTGCACTTCAGAAGGGATCTTATAAAATGCGCATTTGGTATAACATTTATTAATTTAGTTAAAGCAATTTAACATTTTAAGCATAAACAGACTTGTGAGCCTGAGGAGCTTTCATTGTGCATGGAGGTGCGTCCTCTGATGGGTAAAGACTTGGGAAGGTGAGGCTTTCAGGCCATCAAGGCCACTTGCACTTTGGAGGAACACTTGTGGAGGCATGTCCAAGAGATGGCATGGGGCTCAAAGCTGTCACTGCGGGTGCTGCTTGAGAGAAAAAATTAGAGAGGGCCAGCTTTGATGATGAGCGCCCATATTCACCTGGGCCAAAATCACACAAAGCTTCTGAACTGAAGCTTCCTCCATTGTGTGACCCCGGGAAGTTGTGACATCCCTAATGGATTTAAGGGCTTAAAAGTCTCCTCATACAAGCTGAAAATCCACTTAATGAAAGGGCTTCTGCATTCTAGGACTCACTGTGTGATGTTTGATCTTCAGCAGGCGACAGTGTGAATTGAGTCGATATCGTGTGACACAAGGTGGAACAGTGCGAGTTGGAACGTCTACATGAATGCTCATGAATTGTAAGAGGAAAGCCAGGAAGGCTTTGGAGTGTAGTGGGTTTGAAAGAGGTAGTGTAGAGCAGCACAGAGTAATGTGCTCATATTATTTGTGAAGGTTTTTTTTCTTCATTTTTATGAGGTGCAGGTGGCAGTCATTTACTGAAGGGATAGGATCATAATGAGTGGGTGTGGTGAAGAAAGGAGCAAGCCAATGGTTTGAGCACATCTTTCACAGTTTGCTTGGAAAGCGGTGATGAGGGCCTGAAAGTAGATGGACTTGAAAGTGTCAAGAGTAGTGGACAGTGTGTGCGTGTGTCTCACTTGTTTTAATTAACGTTTGCTGCCATTTTAGAGTTTCATCATTTGCTGCTCAATGTCCTCATCTCGATGTTAGAGGAGCGATGTTTAGTGAAATCTACAGATTTTACATTGATCAAATGGGGGTTTCTGAATACAGTAGTAAATGAGGACTGAAAATGTAGCCAAAGTGTCTATCCAACAGAACGCATAAAGCCTCCAGAAGAGCTCTAGGAGACTCAAATATCTATTGATCTACTGTACAAGGTTATTAACGTTGCACCACTTGGAAAGAAACACTTTTTTAGCACAATTAACATGTTATAATGGATGCAATTTCTATATGGCTCTTTCACTTCATGAAAGCAAACCATCAGTTGAATAAGTTCTGATCGTCTGACAACAAATGAGTAGATTGGATCAAATAGTCACCTCTATTGGCCACGGGCCTTTACATATACCTACTTTCTTAACACCGACTCTGGCAAAACGTTCATGGTCAAGGTACGATTTAGTGAAAGGTCAGGGTCTCACTAAGTTCTTGATCTAAAGGCTAAATGATCCTATAATGTTGCCCTTTTTATTCCAGATCTCATTGTATTTAAGAGCTTTTAAATACAATAGGAGGATTACAATTAAACTAAACCAAAAAGAATGTTGACTGGCATTTACAGCTGCTGTTTATACCTCTTGAATGTAATCGCTGAAGATCAAAAGGTAATATGTTCTTTGGCTTTCAATCATCTAGACGACAGACTGAATAGGTGAACAAAAGTGACTAAGTACATATTCAACCTCCAAATCAGTTAGCCATCCTTATCCCCAATTCATGCATACCCTATTTTGCACCAACAAACCACACATCTCATAAAATGCCATTCATGCCAAACCAACCAAAAAATTTATCCGAATTGTAGCCACTCAGTCAAAACGTAATAATTTCTTTTTCAGAAACGCTGCATGAACGCCATTCAAACAAATGGTACTCAACGCCATTGCCATAAAACTAGACCCAGTTGTGCAAAAATAAAACAACAATACACCTGCTCTCCCAAAGAGTCCTCTAAACCTCAATCTTAGTACACAAATATTACTAAAAGCCCATCTCATTATGGACATGTGCCCAGCTCATACAGAGCTTGAAACCAACTCCAAATTTCGTTCCCTAGATCACTTCTGTTCACCATGCTATAACATCACATACCATTAAAAGGCACCCCAGGTTCTGGTATTTCCCTTTAAAACCATTTCAGTTAATTGCAGTATCCAGAGGGTGACCAGATTATTGATACCTATGTGATCCTCTTTGTGAGCATGATCCGATCAGTAAAAGCATTTGTCTCTCCCTGCAACTTTTCAAAGATGACACACAGAGCACATAACTGGTTGACCCACATATCTATATAACTGGACTTCCTGTATGAGGACTGGATGACGAGACAAACTCCAACAAAACAAGACAGCACTCCTAGTCGATACTTAACTCTACTAATTACCAGCTGCCCTCAAACGCCTACTTTAGCCACCCTATTACCTTTTCTGCTTTTAATTATTTTTTTTTTTTTTACAAAAACCCAAAAATCGAATTGGACAGAAAGCCAAGAACGCCCTTAAAAGTAAGTGCAGTAAACCAAGGAGCATCTATTTACCTCAAGACAACTGACCCTCTCGTATATATATCCCAAACTACATTTGATAGTAACAGGCAGAGTGGTCAATAGAAAACGTTCAAAACTGGTGTACAATGGTAAAGATGCAATGAAAATACTACAGTAGTTCATTAGAAAGTATGGTATTATTTCCATTTTGACCACCGTGCCACAGACCGAATGGAAGAATTATTTTAGCTGTTACAACGGTAGATTTTCCATAATGAGCAATGTGATGTGGGACGGTAAGCTGAGGCTAACTAAAGTGAACCTTCAGAGAGGAGATGGCCTAACGGCTAGGGCGCTTGACCTCGGACCTGGGGATCTGGGTTCGAGTCTCGGTAACGACGCCAAAACCTCCTGTGATTCTGGGCAAATCACTTAATCTCCCCGTGCCTAAAATGAAAGTGTGTCCTCATGTAACGTAACTGGAAAATATGTAAAGCGCTCTGATACCCGATTCGGGTCTAGTTCGCGCTATATAAAACTCTGCAAAAAAAAAAACCACACAAATACAGATTACAAGCAATATCATCTACATCACAGGATGGATGGCCAGAAGGCATATTGTGTGATTTTCTGCAGTGGATTAACAACTGTGATGTCAACCTTAAATTCACTCATACTTCTGACAGAAAATAAATGATTTTCCTTGATGTGACCACCTCCAAGGTTAGTGACAAACTACTCACGAAAACATACTACAAACCTACTGCCAAGAACAATCTCTTAGAATTCTCCAGCTTCCATCCTAGGATACTGAGAGAAAATCTGCCATACGGGCAGTACCTACGTATTCAGAGAAATTGGAGCAGACTTGATGATTACCCCACTCAATCAGCTGACTTGTCAGAGAAATTTAGAAATCGTGGGAGCCCAGAGAAGGTCCTGAAGAAAAGTCAGAAAAGAGCGAGGAATCAGCCCAGGGAGATCCTCCTTGCGGACAATCCCAGACATACTGATGTGATCCCCCTAACCGGTCACTACATACAGCACAGCACCTAATGCAATTACAAAATCTATCAAACACTGGCAGATACTACAGACCAATACCAGAAATTGGGAAAAGCCCCATTTTTCCTTCAAACGGGCAAGAAGCCTCAGAGATTCCCGTTTACTCACGCGGCCCAGATAGTTAGAAAGTAATCTCAACCTTTCAGTTCTTAACGCCTGGGGCCTATCTAGTGTCACTGGACACTTCCCCTGTGGGAACTGTAGTGTCTGCCATTTAACCACTACTTCCAAGGTTCTGAATCTACTTGATCATGTTCCTATATGACCTCAGATACTTGGGGATGACCGGAAGGAAAGTAAAACAACGCATTTGCGAGCACCGGAGCAATATCCAGTGCCGTAAAAGCACTACCAAAATGACTGAACACTTTTTGCAATCTAACCATACTACTAATGACTTGAGATGGACTGTAATTGAGCAGATCAAAGTAGGCAAGGACACCCAAAGACTTCGGTTTCAAAAGGAACAGCGTTGGATTTATCGCCTTTCCACGCACAGACAGGGTCTGAATAACAACATCCCGTGGGGGACAGTCCTCAGGAAATAGTTATGGCCTTGCAATATTTAATCACCTCCCCTTTTTTTCTCGGTGTCACCTAGCATCCTCGATAGTCACTGTCATTATACAGGGCAATTTGTATCCTAAAAAAGCAGACCATTGGCCATCTCCCTCCTATCATGTATTTATATTCACTTACATTCGGGAGGTCTCGGATACAGTAGCAACACTACAGTGATCTCTTTGCAAGGGTTAATAACATTCCTATGTGAATATATCCTTTGCGTAAGCATGATGCCCCCACTGATTTACTGGCATAACATTCCTATGTGATTATATCCTTTGCGCTAGCATGATGCCCCCCACTGATTTACTGGCACTGCTTTATGCGCTGTATAAGGTACTCTTTTCACTTTTCCAATGGGACGAGATTTCCAATTATCCGGTTTAGTTTTGGGAACTCTGAATAAAACTTTCAATCAACACTTGCCCACGTAACTCTTTATTCATACTCTCGAGACCCTAAACAGTTTACGTTCCATAAACGCAGTTACAGTGTGTCAGCATAAAGATATTTGATAAAAACCACACAGTAGCCGTGTACGGTTAGCGTTCTACTCCCTTTCATACAAATAGGCCAATGAGGGACCGCCCACGTACATGCATACACGATGACGTCACGATCTTCGTGACAGGAAGCAAGTGCAGCTCGATCCGGCACCTTCCAGTCACGAAAAAACTGTACTTAAACTTGCTTACCCCAGACATCTTCATCCTCGGGGTCCTGGGATACGGGTAACACCAGGTGCCATACGGGCGTCTGGCTTTGGCGTAGTAAGTATAGAAGAACCGCTGCAACTCTAAGGTAACGAAGCATTCCCCGATGTTTCTCCAATTACTGCATTCATTTCCTAGCGTGTGACTACAAGCCACCGCCCCCCACTAGGATCCATGGTGTAAAACTCTTCAACACCACATGCAAGCCTGTATTTTCTTCCACAAAAACCTGAGCCTTGGCGGTTTTGCATCGCTCTTTTAATAGCCATGTTCACCTCTTTGTGATGACTAATTAGTTATTCCACATACCTAGCACTCAGAATTGACAAGCAGGTATTAGTGAATAGAGGCATAACAATTCGGTATTTGCACTTTCACATAAGGATGTGACTGGCCACTTGCAACCAGTTTATACATCAGCCTACACCATTTGTTTCTAATCTGGTCCTACCTCTCCACCAATAAATTCAGTTGGGACAAGTAAAGACATTTTTAAGTTTGCACTTTCACCTTTTGCACCTCACAAAACCCCGCTCCGCTGTAATCAGGCGTCGTAGCACACCCGAGAGGCATTTGGCCCCTCGGGTGGGATCCTAATGATGAAGCATGTCACAAACTAGGTTGATGAGTGAGGGATCTTCTTAACAATAGGCGTGACTCCTTGAGCAAAACACTCTTTGTTGGGAATCACTGTTTTGTTGATTGCTTATTTGTTACAAGGGGACCAAGAGTGGCTCCATAAATATTCCCTTTCTCTCCTGTTATTTTGATATATAGCTACATCTGAAACATCAGGAACATGATGTGATACAGCTCCTACTGGTACAAATTCATGTAACACATAGCATCCTGGAAAATATGGCATTACAGGTCAAGTGAGAAATTCCCTTCTTCACATGTCACCAATGGGGTTAGAGTTATAACCCCCTGGACAGTCACAAACATGCCAACAGTTCTCTCGGTGATGTCATATTAATTCCAGACATTACATTGCTATCTAACTGGCACAGAAGACCCAGTGTAATGCTATCTAAGAGCCCTAATTCAGCAGCTTGAAAATAGATCAACAGGGTGAATACTAATATGTAAAGGAAATTTTTTTTATTGCAGAAGAGGCTTTGGAATGGTCAGAAAATCAGGTGTGTTAATATGCACCTGTTTCAGTCCATCAGAAGTTGGAGCCTTGGTGTTTAAAATACCGGTCTCATCCAATTGACTCGCACTCCTGGGATTTAAACTATTTATATGGCCAAATAAAAAAAACACTGTTAAATTCCTAGAGACTTTAGTTTCTGCCATAGGAGGCCATGATCAACTGTATCTAAGGCAGCATAGAAATCCACAAAACATGAAATAGTTAACGCCTGCATTCTGTACCAAGTAATGCTCCCTTATCATGGTAGAAACATAGTTGCTGCATTGAAAATAAGGTTGCTTTCAGGAGGACATTGTGGCAACAGGTGGGAAAATATTTTTGAAGCAAAGACCAAGATCGAAAATATTTTGAATCAGGGCAGGTCCCATCGGATTCCTTTTTTCAATATGGGTTTTATGTACAAGCTCAACCAAGTATGGGGAAAGCAACCAATACTAACTATAACAAGCATTTGCAATGCTATAGGTCTCGCATTTGCGAGAGTTTGAGCTATTGGCATTGTAAATGACAATGCCCTTTATTTATGTGTTTTGAAAAGCTGCAAGCGGTGCGTAAACACTCACTTCGTACTTCTAGTCCTTGCTTACAAGACGCAAGACTGGCAGTAGTAAAAGATGCACAGTTGTTGCCAGCCTTGCATCTCGTAAGCAAGGACTACAAGTACAAAGTGCGACCTCGAAACAAAGAAATAAAATGCATTGTCATTTGCAAAGCAAATAGCTCAAACTTCGCACATGCGACACCTATTGCATTGCAAATGCTTGTTTTCATTTGCATACCCAGAAGCCACTGCAAAGGCATAAGACAGCTCATTTCCTTATCACGGGTAAAACAGTATTAATTTTTTAGATATTCATTTGCTGGATATTTCGACCTTTCAAAGCATAGAAAACAACAGCTGTTATTATTACACAGTTTAAGGGTGCACAAGTGTAAAGCCAGGATTTCCGTTTGGCATCAAGTAAAACAATTGTTTGCTGAAGGTAATTACATTTCTCCCCATGGCTAATAGTGGGTGTTTTCCGCAGTCCCGCGAAGTTGAAGGCGAGACCTTTAGCAAAGATTAACTGATCACATTTTACTTTAACTTTGATTGCCTTGTGTGAAGATGCAGCGAAAGTAAAAGCTGAGATGGAGCGCGTGATCGAAAGTCAGAGCGCGGTGGGAGCACGTTGCCATGAGTGTGCACATCTGGTGTCCCAGCGCAAGCTGAGAACGCCAGAGAAGACAAGTCGTCCTTGCCCGGGACATCGGCGGGGAACGGAGCGCACGCGCCAGAAGTGTCCGGGGCTCCCGTGAGCTGTTTGCAGCCTGCGTGTTGGGGAAGGGAGGCGGGAGCCCACCCCACACTGGCAAGCAGTAGAGGAAGTCTGTCGGGAGCCCACCCCGCCTTCGTGAATGCCGCATGGTGCGGCCAAAGCAGGATTCCTGTGAGCAAGACAGAGCCCCACGTGTTGCTGCAGTGACCGGCTGAAGATGCGAGACCAGCAGAGGAGCAGCGCAGAGTCCCCACAAGAGCCGGTAAGTGGGGTGAGGCATGCCGTACTTGGTAGGCGCTCCACGCTTGGACAGGAGATGTGCACACATATGGTGCGAGCAGGAGTTGTGATAACGCCGCGACCCGTACGCGTGCACATCTCCTGTCTGTTAAGCTTCGGCACAGCATATCTCCGGTCTTTGTTTAGCGAAAAAGCCCAAACCAGCAACGCCATATAGGCTGTTGCGTGTACATGTGAAATCCTCGTAAACAACAATGAAAAAATAAACTTATTAACATGGCGCTAGTGGGACACCCACGTATTTCCTCTCCTGGGAGTTGTTGAACAACTAAGCAGGGGGCGCATTAACGCAGCGCCAGCTGTACACATGCAGATCTTCTGCCCTGCAAGTTAACTAACGCCTCACGGTGTAAGCTGGCGCGTGTATATGTACTGTTTTTGTTTAGCAAGTTTGTTTAGCGAGGAAGCCAACAACAGCAACGCTATATAGTGTGTTGCGTGTATGAAAACATTTATAAAATTGTTAATGAGTCGCATTGCAAAAATGACAAAACATTAAATAGAACAGCCAATGTATTGAAGGCAATTCTTTTTTTGCTTGCAATTGACGTGCAAGCTTTTACGAGAACGGGTAAGAGCGCAGCATGTGGTATAATAAGTAAACTGTTATTACGCACCATAGGCTGTGGTATGCAAATATTAAGTCATCTACGTTGATCAGCTATACAAAACAGAAGCAGGAGATATATAAACACACCGCACAGTGAAAAATGGCGCCTGCACATCTCCGGTATTTATTTAGTGAAAAAGCCACTTCTACACGCACCAATATACTGTCTTGGGAGTTGTTGTATAAGGAAGCAGGAGGTGCGGAAATGCGGCGCCAGCTATACACATGCACTTCCCCTGTCCTGCAAGTTAATTTAAAGCCGTGTTGCGCGTACACGGGCATGTTCATAATTCCTGCACGTGTACATGTCCTGTCTCCCTTCCAAAGGAAGTCCATAACAATAGATAGTGCTAGCGACAGCGCTTTCGTGCTGCGTCGCTAGGCGAGACCTAAAAATGAACAAGCGATAGTACAATTTCGCCCACCATAATGATCACCTTCTAATTACAGAACAAGTAACCCATGAAGGATCAGCATAGGACTGATTTTAAGGCTTTCACTCATCTCTGCTATACTGGACAATATCTGAGTCCAGCAATGAGGTATTCTTCACATTTTCCTATAGAGGATCAATGAACTAGGAAGGTATATACAGTTGTAAGAGACAGTAGGTCCATGGTATCTCAGATAATACTAAATCTGGTATGACTTTACTTGGATGCAGTATGAGTAGCCAGCAATTGCCAACATTTTCTGCAAGTCTCAGTCTACAAGTAGCAATCTTCCTTTCCCATTTTGGTTTTGTTAATGCACATAACTTTTTTACACTACTTAATGCTATGCAACGTCTGTAGTCGACGAAGTCAGTTATTAGAAAGGCTAACTAGCTCTCAAGTTTTTTACACTATTGCGTTCCAGAGGTCTGACATTCTGAATGAATCCAATTATTACATGGGAGTTCTATTGCTTGTCCTCTTATTTGGCAAGTTGACCAACTAGTTATCCCACTTTCAGGAATTCCTTGTAAATGAATGGTATAATGACTTTGATATCAGTAATTTTTGCTATTAGATATTGTATTTTTGCTATTAGATATTGTATGACTCAGCTTTGATCTCATGATCACTAATGAAAGAAAGGATCAAAGATTCTAGACATCAACATTTTGGCAAACAAATTATGGGATATTTCAAATAGGTCACCTTACAGATTAAGCATTTTAGATAGTTGGTTGGCTTACTATGTGAAACTGGAATTCCCAAATATAAAACGAACAAAGGCATCAAAACGACTGTATTAACCTTTACTAAGGATAGCTTTCTCCAAAAATATATCTGTGAATAATAAGTTTCCTTTCGCTTATTTAGCAGAGATGGTAGTTTCCAGCTCTTGCAAATGCATGGTATCCAAAACTCCTGGGAATCCTGGTGTTGGATCATACTCTAAGGCAAAAAGAGAAGCTGTAAGGCCAAATTCGAATTTTCTCCTTCGGGGTCTTGTAGACTTAAAATCTTTTTGTTAAAACATGAACATTGGAGGATCTTGCAAAATTTCGTCTGCCACCCTTGTTGATCGGTCAAAAGTATTTTTTACAGGGTTTTCTGCAACAATTTGTTTCCATGGGCTAGAAAGAGTAAGTTACTAGAAGACTGCTTGAAGAGCAGGTAAAACTTTGAAGTCTCCAGGGATATGCCAACAAAGAGCACGGCGACGTCTGTTGTATTTGTTTTATTTAGAGTTTTACTTAAGTGTTGCTAAGCGCCTCATTTAATGGCCTCAAGGTGCTAGGGTGGGTGACAGTGGGTGAGAAAGAGACATGTGCAATTGGGAGAGACCAATGTTCACTACTGATCACTGCCCCCACCACTGCGTTACAATTGATGAAAAATCATTGGATGTGAAGTAGTCTGCAGCCCAGGTTTAAGGAGACCAGCCCTAGAGGTTTGATTGGTGTGAACAGTGTAAATATGGCAGTCAAAAGTACTCGGACAACCAGGTAATGAAGATTGGTAAGGATTTCCTAAATTTGGTGTAGTGACTTTCGAGACTCAAATAGGTTGGAAGAGAGTTACATAGGGAGGAACCCTGGTAGCAAAGTCAACGGCCACTGAATCTTTTGAATCCCATTTGATGGGGAGTCAGCAGACCTTGGCTTGCAGGCCTGAGGTTTTGGGGCAGTACTAGAGGAATGTTCTGGGCGAAGTCTAGGACAGGAACGATCCCTTTCAGCGTCCGTAGATGAAAAAAATGCTGTTTTGCAAATCAGGTTTATATGTGAAGAGAATGAGGATTGTCCTAGTTCTTTCTAACACTGAGGCTTAACCTTAAATGATCACTTGTGGCTTCTTTGTTAAACGTGAATGGACTGAGCACACCCACACCAGTCAAACGTCTCATATTTAGAACCACTTTTTCAAACCCCTTTGCAGGCACTCATCCCAACGAGAGTGTCCTTTGCTAAGTATACAAAGTTAAACCATAATAAAATATATTTTCTGTCACTCACTATTCTTTGTTGAGTTAAGGCTAACAAGCAGTTAAGATTTTGCTTAAAAATTTGAATAGATTCTTCAATATGTGTAATAATGTGTTCTCAGGCCAGAACAATGCCACATTAGCAAATCAAATGGGTGAATTAATGTCATTTAATCCTCCAATAGCACTGACCCACTAAGAAGATTAATAGTTACTTCATCGCTGCAATTTTAGTAGTCTTGATTAAAATGGTTTACCACATCGCACATACGTATGGAAGGCGTTTGATTGATACCATGCTATCAACAAATCAGTACGTGTATGGGAAATTATAAAGAACAGGGTCAGATGTGGTGCTCAGATTGTAAACAATTGATTTAGTTAAATGTAATTTACTTTCCTGTTTTATACTGAGTGTTTGTTCTTATTAATTGAATCAAGTGTTGGGGTGCATTGTGAGGATGTGAAAGGTTCAGTAACCTAATTACAGCATGAACAAAACGTTTGTTAGGTGATTGTGGAATGTGAGGAAGGGCATGTTAATGATTGGATCTTTGTGCCATTTAGCTCCTTTTTTCTACCTCTGTCTTTCTAGACCTCAGCGGCACAAACATGAACTAGCACGGTCTTACAAAACCTTATATCTCAAATATTAACCAATGATTGTGATTGAGACTGAGTAATAACATGTGAATCTCTACCTCATAAAACCACCCACTGAATCTGGAACAGAAAATAATTTACATGCAATATACTTTCAAGTCTATATTAAGCACATGTTTGAAAGATTAGGTTTCCATTCGAAGGACTTTCTCAATTCCTTGGCTTTCCAATCAGGTAGTACAGATATAAGTGGGTGGGAAACCCAGCAACTGCCATGGTCAAGAAGAAAAAAATGATCTGCACATAATCTACCTCCCTTCTCCCAAAATCCACAAAACATGAACTACACAACTGCAAGAGTTTGAAAAACCCAACTGCAAATCAATGTCTCAATGACTTTGCTTTAGACAAGAGGAGAAAAGAAACAGCACTGGCAAGTATACAAGAGAGGGACTCCTCCTCACTCACAATGATGGAAACCAAGCTTACTGTTCTCGCATCACCACTTTGTGGCATAGGACAGTGATCAGGACTGCCTACTGAAAACCTGGCAAGAATCACAACCCAAGACACTAGGCCAAGGGCACAAAGCCTACTGTGTCAAAGATCACCATGCACTTGATCATTCAACAAGCCTTCAAATCGTAAGGAACACAGGGAAAAAACCTTACTACCAGATTCACGAGAGGGAAGGAAAACATGGCAGTAATTCACTCCTGTAGGTTTAGGGTAGGTTTTAATAGGTTCTTATTCCCCACTAACAGGTTGGGGGTCCATTTAGACAATGTCCAAATTCCAAAGCAGTGGGACAGCACAGGAAGAACAAAGACACATCCTTTTATTAGATCAAGCGTGGCTGAAGCAGTCTCAATCCACTGTAAAAGTCCCGATTTGAGAGATCCGCTTTTATTTCATGCTGGAAACACACTATACAGAAGGACGTTTCAACAATGACACTCGCAAATTTGGCCCCACAAATAAGAAACAGACTATAGAGTAAAACTGAAAACAATATAAATGTGAAAAGAAAACTGAAAAGAGCCTCACTGGAGATTTAAGCAATGGACATAAAGAAGACATCTAATGAGACAAATTTTAATAATCTTGCACGTACATAGATTATGGGAAAATAAAAATTTGTAAATAGACAAACCGTTCATAAATTTTGTAATAATCCATTTTGACCAGTGTCTCTGTAATAACCCGTTATAAGCAGCATTTTTAGTGGTTTATCAACCACAAAGGACTTAACCCCTTCCACGCTCATGACGAGCTGGGCTCGTCATGAGGTAGCCTCCTCGCACGCTCATGACGAGCCCAGCTCGTCATGAAACATGGGAATGAGTAAATCTCAGCACAGGAGGGGAAAATGCATAGCATCGATGTGGTTAAGGAAAGTTATTCAGTGCACAGACATGCCCTTCTGGCCAGGAAGGAGGCAGTGGATAAAGTTTGTTTTCCGCTGCTACAATACGTCATCTGTGGGAATCACAGGTAACTTTCCCAGTACAATGAATTTATAGTGAATGTGAAAACAAAAGTATGAGATCCTGAATGACAAACACAATCCCTGGCTCTCTCCAAACAAGGTAATGAAAGGAATATAAATCACTTAATTTGTGTAAGTATTATGCATACTCTGGCCCAATTTCTCAAATCTTAAGCTAATGTCATAGGCTCTTTTTGGAGTCATTATGAACAAGAAAGATACTCATGATTAGGAGTGAAGGTTAAACTCATGGAATAGTCAAAGGCCAGTGTCTTTTTCTATTTCACAGCTACAAAGAAATATCGAGCAAGCCATAGACAGTCCTTCATAACCCTGGTCCTAGTAGCCATCTAATGTTTTAAATGCAGGAACTAAAGTTGACTGCCTGCATGTGGGTGTATGGGCGAGTCTTATGAGGGAACAGACACAGTCCCTAATGTGATAGTATGTGTGAAGATCCTTTGGAAACCCTAGATAATCATGAACATGATTCGCTTCCATATGTGCTTCAGCACATAGGGGGTCATTCTCAAAGTCAAATGAGTTGGCAGAGAACTCATAAAGTAACCTTCTGTGAGCCATGGCATTACTCCCATTAGCTGCATAGAAGCAAAAAATACATCACATTGTGTCATATTCAACAGCACAAAAATTTAAAAATATCTTATAATAATGTCAACTGCTATAACGTCAATGTAATATGGTTTGTGTGCACATTCACCATTTGTCTTATTCACTTGTAGTGCACCTAATTAAACTTTACATCTATGGTTACCCAAGCTCCTCTTATTTGATTGATATACCGAACAAAAACAATCTGAATTGAGCCTTAGAGAGTACTCCAGTGGCATGTTGGCCATTGACCTCAGAAGTTTTTATCTCCTTGACAGCATCCATGAATATCTATTTCTCCAAAGCAAGTGATCCCGTTTGATAAAGAGAGTAAAGGGGTTGTTGGACGGATCTCACCCAAGGATGATACATCCTTTTGGAGACTTCCCCCTGGGTCAGATTCCTGCTACATCTAATGCGCCTCTTCAATCCATTATCATTAAAGTGTTGATTCCTGGGTGTACCCTCATTACCCTTAATTAATATTTTTAAGTGGAGAAGTTATACTTGGATTAAAATCATTCCACTAAATTGCAACAAAACCAAACACAATTTCAAACAGATCAAAAAAGGGATGGAATCAAGATGTGCATGACCTATATATATGGATGTGTTTGACAGGCCATTCAAATGCACCCACTGATTCGCTGGTTTCAGAAACGTTTGAAGGCAACAAAGTCTATACAGAACACACACACACACACACACACACGTCCCACCGCCCAATGATCTGCCGTCTGACCTGGAGTTTTGCAAAGCGGGCAAAAACACCAGTGTGTGTTTTTTTGCTTTCAAACGTCGATCTACAAGGTCAGTGTGTTAGACATATTGAGTCTTATGACTTTACAAAGAGAGCTCAAAACTAGATACCTTTGTTGCATGTCGGGAGGCACAATAATAAATTGGGACAGAACTCTCAGCCTACAGAAGTCTGAAATTAAGTTGTCAGGTCATATAAAATATACACTGTTGCACCTATCCATCATTGTTACCACAGAGCTACAGAAACGACATTTGCAGGTTGTGAAATGCAGAAGTAGAAAAGCATTTGATTTTTTTTTATTACTAACAAAATTGATCTCAGCATTGATGGAGTAAAATACTACACTTCACTAGACAACCCCAAATGACTATGCGATAACATGAGCGTCTAGAAATGATTTAGGTACTTCTTCCATGAATTATCTCAAGCTCAGATGACCAAAATCAAAATCATCAACTCGCAAGCAGTCTCCACTGAATAGAAGTACTATTCTAACATCAAATGATGCAGGAAGGTCCAGTGAAGAATTACTGCTGTATCAAGCAGTAATGTATACAAAAGTGCTTGAGAGAGAAGCCTTAGATAAAATGTGTGATGGACCTTTTCAGCTGATAAATGCAGAGAAGCTGCGAGTATATTTCAGCAAGAAATTATCTGGACTTGGTACAAAAGCAGGACAGCGAAACCATCAAGTTTTTGAACCAGCCAGAAATGTAAATTCCTGTTAGAACGTTCTCAAAATACCAATCCTTTGATTATATATCTCTCCAAAAGAAACATGATACAAGAGGAATACCCAGTCTCTCAGTTGGAGGTTCGCAGGCGGGCGTCACCACCATATATTCCAAATGACCAACATTCCTCCATCCAGAAGTATAACGAGCCCACCAGCCAACTTGTAAGCTACAACTTCCTTTATTTTGGTCAAGGCACAATGCTGCATAACGTGTTTGGACCCTCCTGGGTCTTAATCATATGCAAATGTGGGGCAGTTACTCATTCGTCTTTTTAAAGCACACGATACACCAATAATGTGGAAAAACTTCCTTTCAGGTGAGTACGAGTTCAAGTCAATTATGTTTTCAAATCACATTTTGGAAGAAAACAAAAAAGTGGCCTGCGGCTCCTTCAGCATATATAAAAATTGTCCTTTCTCAGCAATACCTCAGGTTTATGTCAAATCAGCTCAATAGCAAGCCGTCCCCAGGCCACAGTGCCCATAATGCATTTTGTTGGTGCTGGGCAATTACTTACTTCTTTTGCCTCATAGGAATCAATTTCACTTAATGCATAGTAACCAAATGTCCTACAACTCTGGCTGCTTCACTTTCAAAGTACAATCAGTACAGTGCTACAACTGAATGTTTGAAATAAGGCATTGTTGCTTACATTTTTGTCACCGTTTCATTTTGTGTCCCTGTTCCATTTTGTGTCTCTTTTTTAATTCAGTTTTGGCTACAATGGTGTTCCATTGATTCTGTTATCAGTTGTGAACTATTTTGCTTGATATAAGTAGAGTCTTTTTTTTAAAAACGTGATTTGGAATTTCG
Source organism: Lissotriton helveticus (assembly GCF_964261635.1). Taxonomy (NCBI): domain Eukaryota; kingdom Metazoa; phylum Chordata; class Amphibia; order Caudata; family Salamandridae; genus Lissotriton; species Lissotriton helveticus. The sequence continues at coordinate 1,121,586,055 of NC_136063.1, read as the reverse complement.
AAGTGCTTTTTTTTTGGTTGCTTGGATGTGCTGCTACACTGTCTAACTACTAATGGTAAACCAAGGAATCATTAGGGAAACAGCTTGACCTTCGTGGACTGGTCTATTCAACACAGCAAAACCGATCCTCCATCTCACAAATTTCTATGATGTGATGCAGCAGCAATTACATTGATGGGCATAATGGATGATATTTTAGATTTGTATATTAACACTAAATCTGGGGAGAGAATGTGGCCTAACCTATAGGGCGGTCAACCTCGGACCTGGGGAACCGGCTTCGAGTCTCGCCAGGGACGCTCAACATTCTATGATTCTGGGCAAATCACTTAACAAAAATGAATTTGTCAGTCTGTAAGGTAACAGGTGCTCATGTAAAGCGCTCCGATAGCTTCGGGTCTAGTTTGCGCTATATAAAACTCCACAAAAAAAAGCACTTTGTTCAGAGTGCCACATTTCAAAAGAATCAGATATTGCATGAAATCAAAATATCTGCATGACTTTATAAGACAGCTTCGATTATGACCATATCATGTATCATTGCCCAAAGAAATCTGCATTGCAAGGCGCCAGTACTGTATTTTCAGAAATGCCCCTAGGTTCATACATTGCTCGTAAATGTTGGTAATACTATGGCTCAAAATCCTATTTATCTTTGCATAGTATTCTTGGCTGTACATATAGAGCCATTAAAATGCCTTAAGAGCGTGTAAAACGCAATTTCCAACTTTTAAGTAAACCAATGCGACCTCTTTAAGCAGCTTCACAATTGCACTTATCATATTTGGCTCATTTTTCTAATCCAAGAAAAGGAATGGTTTCCCATACAGAAACAATGTGAAACTTCAAAATGCAGGAATTTAGAATTATTTTCCCCCTACTTAATTACAATGCTTGTAAATTAAGTCAATTGCATCCGGTCAACCACCCCATCTCGCAGAAATTACACATTCTGTGTGTATCCCTTTACCCTGGCTCAATTCTAGTCGGGCCCCCAGAAGTAAATCATCAAGTCTCAGGTAACGGGGGTACTGGAAGGGAGGAATAGAACTCTAATGAGCGTGCGTGTTCCCTTGGACATAGGGAGATCCCAGAGATGCCAGGGCGGGGTCCTTGGTGGACTGCCTACCTTTGTCCTTGGTTCCAGATTAGCCTGAACCAGAGGGAGGTCGAAGCACATTTGGTTTCCTAACCGTGATTAAACTGTAAAAAAGAAATCGGACTGGTCATAGGCCACCACTGGCTCGCAGGTCAGGGACAAGTGCAGGAAGGGCAATGGGTGCCTCTGAAAAGCACTATTACAGCTTTCCTTTCCCGGCAGTGAATGCCTGTGATCCCTAAATCTGGAGAGGGGTGGGGGTATTATGACCTCTTCCACGTGGACTCACTGGGTGTTCTTAACAAGGGTAGCAGCTTGAAGGTAGGACACGTTCCTTGGATTCTGTTCTTCACGCCTAGCATCACCTCTAGCTACAGCGGCAGCAAACCCCTTGAGGCCCCTGTGTTTTATGAATCACTTCCCAAAACCTGACCTCCGAACATATGGTCTCTCTGAGCCGGGCGCCCGCAGGGAGAATGACAAGATGAGGTAGGTGGGCTCACTTGTTAAGTTATCTTAGAGCATGGGTACTCACAAACATACTCCCAAGTGCCATGAAGTTTGGGCTGTGATGTAACAGAGAGACGCACTGATGCCAGCAGGGTGTTGGTTTAGGGAGGGGTGGATGGTTGGCAGTAAGGCAGGTGTAGGGGAAGTGAAGCATATACATACATTTAGTGGCTAAAATGCACAATGTTAAACCACAAAACGTGAGATAAACCCCTGCTTCTACACTTCACCAAATGGTGTAATCCTAGGCAATTGTATTGACCTTGAAATATAGGACTTCAGGATGTGCTCTGTACACAACCTTCTCCTGTGTTTGATTTAATGAACTATAATGTGGTTTATAAATAATAGGAACCCAGTCCACCCAAAGAGTGCACTAAACAATTGGCATGACTCTTAGTTCACTATTGGTTTTGTTGTTAGGGAAGAACGAATATTTCTAGATTCATTTTTAAAAAACATTTTAAAAAATGTACTGTTATAATCTGATGTACTAAGGTTCTGTATGTTAATGAAATACACTTTTTAAAATATGAATAGCCTATCACATTTTTACATTTTTGCTGCATGAGGTCTTTAAAAATGAAGGTGCTCCTGTAGTTGAGCGCCAACCTAGTAACTTACTTTCTTTAACTTCAATTAAAAATTGCATAAATGCTTGCCTGTTTATTTAACTTCTTTTAATGGTAGTGCTTAGCCGAGCAACCAGAAGCCCAGTGCTGCTGTGGACTAGAGGACTACATGTAAAGGTCAGGAGGGCCGCATGCGGTTCCCGGCCATACTTTGAGTATCACTGTCTTAGAGAGACAAGCACCTGTTACAAATGAAGTGGATAAAATAAGGTTTTATTTACTAAAGTTTGAGTATTTACACCAATACAATACTCAATTACAAACCACACTGACATGATGTAATATTGCCCCAATCTGGCCAGAATGGAAAAGCCCTTCATGCAGACTCCTTAAAAATGTAGGTAGGACTTAACCACTACAGTGGCTCCACACTCAAGTGTCTAATGAATGCCTGATCCAGAGAAATAGGTGGATTAAAGTCTAAGTGACTTCTACCTGCTTCTACTACAATACGATTGTTTTACCACAAGTAGCATTTAAATTAGCTTGCCTCATCATCCAAGTAATTAATCACTCAGGTTTTAATCTCATTTTTGCTACAACGAGTAATAAAATATGAAATCTTTGTGTTGAAATTATTTTATTGTAATCACGGAAATCAAGGGGAACAAAAGAAAAGACAATCAGCAAACATACAGGAGAATGACAGCTGTCAAATAGGATACATGTGAATTTGACAAAAAAGAAAGGGGGAGGGGGCGAGGGGATAGAGCCAGTATCACCAGGAATCAAATAAATAAATGGAGAGGGGGTGGGGAGAGAGGAGGGCGAAAATGAAGGGGGCAAGGCAGATGTTTGCAGGGAGGATGGCTAAGAGGGTCAGTTCTCCCCAAGAAAGAGGAACCAAGTAAGAAGGAACTTGTCTGGCCGATCCATCAGGTCATAGATCACCTTCTCATAGGAGTCAGTCTTGAACAAGGTCGCGAGCCATTCCTCGACAGTTGGGACCCGCAGAGAATCCCAATGATGTAGGATACAGATTTTCACTATTGTGAGGGCAGTGGTAAGTAGGTAGCGAGCATGATGTTTTAAATGTGGGAGGTCTGCCAGGTCAAGCAGGAGAAGCAGCCCACTCGATTGTGGGGTAAACAGATCCATGGTCTCCTACAACATGGACCCCACTGCAGCCCAGATAGCGCAGACCGCGGGACATTCTGCTAAGAAGTGAACCATGTCACAGGACGGATGGTCGCAGCTCCAACAGGAGGAGTGGGGCAGCATGCCCACAGCATTAAGCCACACCAGCATCCACCGCCATCCCTGCAGAATCTTAAAAAGGCTGCATTTCAACCAGGCCCATCATGGCCCCGTCCCCAGGGCCTTCGGTGGCTCCACCGAGTTCTTCTCCCTCATATTCTACCTGGACACAGCTCTGCCAAAGCTTTCTGAGGCACTCCACTTGCAAGTGGGAGTAAAAATGGCGAATCAGAAGGTTATACAGTCCAGAGATGCCCCTTTTAAACCAGCCCCATGTATTAAGGTATGTGGGCGCCGGGGATGATTGAGGGACGGACCAGGGTTGTGTGCCTAGTCTGCTCTTTATGCAGTGGTGCACTTGCATTTAGCATCAGCGCGGAGTTTGTGGCAGGCCAAATTCTTCCCGCAACACTGCGAATATGAAAATATGAAATCATGATGTTGTAATTGCTCATGAAACCCTTCATGTATTGCACACCGCACTGCTCACGTACAACACAAAACTCCCTTCCACTCCCTCCACAATGTCTCCGTCTAGAACACACAGAGTGACAATTAAGTTGAATGTTGCTAAATTTGTAAAGTAGACATATGAACTGTACTGTCAAAAAAAAAAAAAAGAAGAAAAGTAACTGTCACCAACACGAACCCTCAGAATAAACTAGAACATGTTTACTTCAAGACGGGCATACAAATGTATTCTGTCCAGTTTGCATATGTGAAAACTAAACGGTTCACAGTGTGAATACTCGCATTTACCCACCCCTCGGAACAGTACCAAGGTTACACATGGGGGACAACTCCTTTTGCTTTCACGCGTCCACCATATGAATTGCAAAACACCAGGCCTCGTGCCTTCCTCCCCTTTCCCAATATTTTAATTCACTGCCCGTCCAATTTCTACCAGTTGAACATCTCTCAATGGCAGTGCAAACATATGCCAAGGCCTGGGGCACTACAGAAAACTAGAAAATCAACTAAGAATTAACCGGAAAGAAATAAAGGGGTGGGGTTGCCTAGAGCAGCATCTAACCCGGAAATTCATCATCATAAAGAAGAAAACGAATCAATGAACACGCTGCAAATTAGCAAGTCAGTACATTCACACATACCTTTACAGATTGTTTTCAACGTATGCTCCATCAGCTTCTGACCATGGGAAACAAGAACGGCGCTCTCCACAGCTCACTTTATTATTTTATTAAGAGAAGCATAAACTTAAATCGGTCTGTTGGACACCGACGTGCTTTCACTCATTCTGTAAGGCCCGGCAAGACTGACAGCTCCATTTACAACTCTGTAGTGATTGCTAGTGGAGAAAAAAAGCGTCCTTTAGTTTGGAAGCCCTCAAGGGCATTTGATGGAGAATCAAGACCTCTCCCTCTGTGGAGTCTGAATAAAAGCATGGGCTTACGTTCAGCAGAGAGGAATGGTTCAGGGTCCAAACAATTTACGGAAATGGTAGGTTTAAATCTCGGATGCGGAAGTGGCTGGGTCAAGCAGCCAGGGTCGAGCTGGAAACCGAAAGCAGCCTTAGTAACAAGCATTTGCAATGCAATAGGTCTCGCATTTGTACGGGTTTCAGCTACTGGCATTGTAAATGACAATGCCTTTTATTTATGTGTTTTGAAACCCTGCATATGGTGCGTAAACACATACTTTGTACTTTTAGTCCTTGCTTATGAGAAGCAGGGCTGGCAGTACCTGCACCTCTTTTACTGCCAGCCTTGCTTCTCTAAGCAAGGAGTATACGTACAAAGTGTGTGTCTACACATCACTTGCAGGTTTTCAAAACATAAATAAAAGGCATTGTCATTTACAATGCCAATAGCTCAAACTCTTGCAAATGTGAGATCTATTGCATTGTAAATGCTTGTTCAATTGTATTAGTATCTTGCAGTGGTTTGACAGCAGTGACATTCCGAAAGCGATTTAGAGCCACCCATGCATAGATGTTCCATACAGTTTCGCGATCACTAAAATTAATGTTCCCAATTTTCTATTTCCTTTTCTGCGCCTTTAAATATGGGGGGCATTGTAACCTGTGTGACACCCTGACTGGCAGCGACATTGTGTTTACGTACCTCGTGCACCACAAGGAATAGGTGTAATCCGAGCATCTGATGGCAGAGACAATGAAGCTGCCCAGTGAAACAGTAGTGGTGCAGAAGAGATGGGGTTATGCTACGCCCTGGTGAAACCCGCTCCATTGTGTTATTTTCTGACAGGGTTTTCTTGCCCCAGCGACGTAGGACATCATTCTAGCAGCATTTTTCTTCGGGCTGGATATACCCCCGTTTTATCTTCTCCTTCTCTAGCTTTAAAGACATGGGCTTAAAAACACCATATTTTCAGGAACTGGCACCTTGCGTTTGTCGCGCTCAGCACCGCCGTAGTGTTCACAAACATCTTTGCTCCACAGCAGATCTGAACATGATCTCCTGAAACGCCTAGGATGCCGGGCTGTTTCAAAAAGACCCTGTTTTCCTCGGTTATGGCTTTAAGTTTTGCCTCTTTTCTGATCCTAACTGTTGCTATGGGAACTCAAAAGTGGATGACTGGGAAAATCCTCTGTCAGACTGGAGTGGACCTGATCAACGCCTCCGAACCGGAGCTGCACAAGTTTGTTGGATACATTTGTTATGGACTTTTTCTAGGAGGCAAAGTACGCCAGTGTGGGCTGGGCAGGAGGCGCTCCAAATTCACAAGTAAGTAAAGGTGGGTACTATTACAGCCAGAGCTCTGAGTCACACTCCAATCGTGCCTTTGTGTGCACCATGTTGTGCTAAATAAATGAGTGCCCAGAGCTCCTTTAACTTGGCGCATTCGCTGCTCTCAAGTGTAAAAAGCTAGTTGCGTTCCGAGGGGCGATTTAATGATGAATCTATTAATTGATGGAAGTTCCCTGTGGATTATATTGGTTAGAGAAAGAATGGTCTTTGCTTGGATACCTACATATATATATATATATATATATATATATATATATATATATATATATATATATATACATACATATACACACATATACACATACATACATACATACACACACACACACACTTGTCACTTCTTTAACACATGCACCACATTTGGGTCAAATAAATAGTTTATACATAAGGTCACCTCATCTTGAGGAATGGACTCTGGTCCAACCTTTCTTCCTACTGTCTACGCTAGCACACTCTCCTCCTAGACAGGGATTCTGTCGCATGGCGTTTTTCTAGTGCAGGGTTCGCATCCCTTGTGCTATAGTGTATACATCTTCTTCTAATCCACGTACTTTATTACAGTACTGGCCACTGTAATTATAAATCTACTGATGTTCTGACCTTCTTGTGCTCTTATGCAATGCTAACTCTCTGAGGACACTAAAAATATACAGCAAATGTGATATCTTCATGCAATCTCTGTAACACGCTCTAGCGTTCTCCTTGATTATGTCCAAGCTACAGAAAAACCTATAGAAAAGTGAATATACAACAAGCGCTCGCCACTGCGGAAAGGCAGCCGCGTGTTTATATTTGCATTGCGCTTTCACTTTAAGTGAAAGCGCGATGCAAAAATAAACACGCGGCTGCCTTTAACAAAGACAAGTGAAACAAAATAGTGCTCACCCACCAGATAAAGCCCACCGTGTAATGTCCGCGAGTACGCAATCAAGTCTGGATGGGCCGTCGCAGAAGGAGACAGGGCGGTAACAAAAAGGCCTCACTTTCAGTCAGAGGTCAGCGGTTTGCATAAAGTATAACGCTGACCAATGGGATTGATGGGCGGGGTTTCAAGTCCCCTTCTGAATTCTCCTTGATCACAATAAGCCTCACAGAGCGAGCAGCGCATGTGCGCTGCAACGCAGGTCTGCGAGAACTAAAAAGGTTTAAACTAGACCCACGCAGCAGGAAGTCACAGCCAAAAGAGAGGCTTGGTGGCTCGCGGATGGCTGACTGCAGCCATCCAGCTGTGAAAGCAACCCCAAAGCCTACAGCCCACATGGAACAGCGGAGTGGCAGGGTGGCCATTCTGGCCTGTTTGGCTATCGTGTTGGACCAATATGGATTATCACTCAGTGGGGACCATTCTTCATATGCGGTCCCTTGCAGTGAAGGTAGCATAAAGATGACGTGGGCTGACATACTGCCTCATGCTGCGAGATCCAAAACTGCCCCTTGCACATGACTGAAGTGTGTGCAGTAGTGAAAGCGGATGGACACTCACCCCAAGCACATGTTCATATAATGGGAGTGTAGTGCTTTAGTCTGGAACCAGATCCTGAATAAAACCTGACAGAAGAAAAGCTTTAGCTGTGTAAGGTAACATGCTAACCTAACCCAGATAGGCACTGCAAGCACTTTTGAGAGCAAACAGGGCCAGCACTTTTGAGAGTAACCAGGGCCAGCACTTTTGAGAGTAACCAGGGCCAGCACTTTTCCAAATAAGAGAATGAGTAACTTCATTTAAAGAGGTGACCATAACATGAAACTGATTCAGTCAACCAGACTTTCCAATTCAGAACACTAGGAGTATTTCAATGACACTATCTCCATCATCCTATTGCGTCTTTCATTGTGTTTACAAGAAGTTGGCTTCCATTTTGGGTCTGACATATAAAAGTGTCACTCCCTCTGTGTCACACACAACCGATGTAATGCTGCGACACCTGTATTAGAAAGATGCAGCTGTATTAAGCTGAAGTGCCCTACAATGAGCACCACAAAATTATACTTATGGGAAAAGTTGACCGTTTCTGGAGGCCGTTTCTAAACCAGTACACTAGGAATTCTAGGACCTTATTCCATATCAGGACATTGGAAGACGCTCTACTCTTGTTTAAGTACCTCTGTTAGAGTGGACACCTCTACAGAACCATGGCCCATATTTGCGCTATCAGTTTCTTTAACTCCTTGTTGACGGTCAGTAGTTTGTACCAGGTAGTGAAAAACACAAACGTCACTCAAGGATAATAATCTAAACCAACAACCATTATTGAATTATTTAAAGCCCACAATATCCCCAAAGCTGGTAAGCTAAACCTTAACAAAGATACAGTTCTCGGCAATTGAAACACCACCATCTGCCTTGAACAACAAGAAAAGATGTAAGAACAATCAAAACACAGATGCACTGGGTTTCTGCAAACAAGAAAAACTAGTTTCTTGAGTTGGTCACCAAAATCAGTCTTCTTAGTTTTCCTAAACCACCTTCTTAAGAATGCTCTTTCTAGGAGATCAGTTTGTGCCTCAGCTTTGTGAATGATCTCCTTAGTATACACACTCTCTAGGATTTTAACCCACATTTTATTTTTCTCCTTCTTGAATTCATATAGTATGGTGGTACTACTGTTTGTCTCGCCTGTTTTGTGCACAGTGTAAATGAACGACCTGTTGAAGTCAGTGGCTTGATATACATTGGTGTCTACTTAAACTTTTTTTGCTGCAAGAAAACATTTTGAGAAACTAAGCATAATGATCAGAAGTGAGATTTTAGATGAAAGTTATGGATCTATAAATTAATGCTTGTTACAACTGCAACCACTTTGTACACCCACTACCTTGTGTTCTAGAAATATTGTACTCCTTTCTTCCATAGTCTAAATGCATGCAGACCAGAAGAGTGTAGAGGGAGATACGGAACAACTTTGAAAAACGTATTATTAAAAACTAAACAACCTCTAGGAATCAATAATGTGCGCCCGTTTGGGTGAAGGGAAAGAGTAGCACTTTTTCTAGCATGAGTACATGTACTCAGGACACCACTGCTTATCTTAATAGCTATAACCATTCTCGATATAGCTCAGTTTGCAGCGTCTTCAATTGACAGATTTCACTAGATGCTGAGAAGGCATCTGATAGAGGTGAGGCGATAGCTTTGCGTGTCACTTGCCTACAGGACAAGTTTAAAGCAATCTGTGTTTTTAATACTTGCACTATATGGTTCCCTAGTGGCGAGCATATGAGGGATGATACTAGGTCTGGATGGTATGAAGAGCACTGATGGGTACCAGCATGCTGCTTTCTATGTTTTTTTCTATGTTCTTTTTAGCGCTTTGGTAGACGCCTACCTAAGCACGGAGATATTTCCCCCATAGGCCTGTTGGATTTCAATAAAAGACCTTCGCGGTTACCAACTACGTAAGCATAGTCACCACTGGTCTGGATGCTCCTTTTCAAGCTATTCAGATGCTGGCCTAAGACCCCCTGTACACAATCAAGATATCGGGGGACAATTGTCAAAACCAACGTTTTACATCTAGGGACATGTGGACACCAGCGGCTGAGGTTTTCACACCGGCAAAATACATTGCAGTTCATACTGCTAGACAAATCAACTAGAATTACAGGTCTTTACTTGAGATGCGTGTTGGTCTTCTGAAAAGTTGGGGTGTGCCCCCACATATTATTTCATTAGAAAGTAAGCCTAACCCAGTAAATATGTGTCCTTTACTTAAATTTGCAGATTTTAGTCTGCAACGCCACTAGGGTATGTGGAATTTAAGTGCATTGAGTTAGTAATTTTGATGTTAAATTATAAAAACGATAACTTTAGTTTATTAATCCCCCACTGGGGATAAAAGTTGGGCTTATCCCGATGTTAAATTATATGTTTTGCATGCCCTCAGACTTCACCTTAATAAAGTGATTTTTTTTTTATATCCTACTCTCAATTTCGAGTCTTAATTCTAATAATACAATTTTTCACTTGTGTATAATGATTCACTACATTTTAGGTAAATCCAACTGAAGACTTCATATTCTTCCTAATGCCTGGACACTTCAAAAACTACGTTACACACGATTTTCTAGTGGAATTGTGAGTGACAGAAATCTGGATCGATGCAATGTCAAATTAACACCTGCGCTTGAATAGAACTACATACGCACTGGACTCTTACATCCAGCTTCATGACTCAACATGAAGGTTTTATTCCAAAATTAACGTTTTCAAATATGTGTAAATAAGAGGCAACATCGCCCTAGAACATGAGGAACATTTAATAACTTCTGAGTTTTCTTTTCCTTCACCGATTAGATCTACTATACATTTCCAATTATTATACATCTACCTATGCAATTCATAAGTTATAATACATGGGCGAATACTATCTGGTTATCAAATGGGCATGTGTAAATAATCCGTTTTATTATACTTAATAAATGTTTGTATTCAATATTTTTTAACGCAGCTAATTTTAAGATGCAGCATAAATATTATTTCATGATGAAACTGGTAGTTAAATAAAAGTTTAGAAGCAGTGGGAGGCGCCCTAGATATATCAACATGTGTTTTTCAGCCTCTCTCGGAACACAAATAAAAAAGCTTGCATCGCAGCACTATGAAAGAGCTATGCAGTCTCTGTGTGGAATAGGTAGTAATATACTCTATGTTATATTCAAAGCATGTTAGGAGGTTGGAACGGTGGGTGGGTAGTGTAAAATAGTTACAGCAGCAGACATCCTACTCCTTATCCAAAGGACAAATTGCGATCTGGAACATCACTTACTCAGACCAGAATGCGGCCCCGGGGTAAATCAGGTCGCAGACCAGTCTTCCCCCGGGTTATTCGCGCAGGACAGGAAGGACATCGGAGTTTAGGGGTTAGAGGGTGGGGTCACTTGGGAGGGGTTATAAGGGCCAGGAAGAGGTTAATCGTGCTCTTCCTGCGCCCAACACCACTGGGGAGGGAAAAGGTTTTTTGACCACCCACCCACCCTACAAGTTCTGAGGGCAAGGTGCTGGGTAGGTACGGCGTGCCAGTTTAGGATGGGTTGTGTTAGGCCGAGGGTTGGCAGTATATTGGAAAGCTGGGGGAGAAACAGGTGGATGATGGGGGTGCTGGATGCAAGAGTGCATCAGCGGGAGATTCAAGAGAGGATGTTGAAAGAGATGTGAAGAGGTATGGGGAGTTGGAAGATGCACAGAGTGGATTGGGAAGTGAACGGCAACAGTGAGGGGTGTTTGGACGAGGTGAATGAAAGGTTGGTTTTGGGGACTGTTAATTTTGAATTGATGTTTAGATTTAAGTTTAAATTACTGCCTGTCCTAATAAATGGCCTTTTACGCTTCTACATCAGTGTGGAGTGTATTTATTGCTCGATCACCAGAAGAGGAACAACGGCAGAACGGGCAGTATTCTGGGACCACAGCTTTGGAACTCATTGAGAGAGAATGCCTGGAGACATCCTTGATGACAACCCATGACCCACCCCCTTCCACAAACCCACACACACACACACACAATGGCGCTGGGCCCGCTATGCATAGCTAAGACAGTGCTTAAGCCTTCCACTAAAGACCGATACAAGTGAGCCCCCGGATCAGACCTGCATGTTTCATCGCATTCATTGGGTGGTTTCCAGGAGGTCCCCAGGCCGACTGACTGAAGCTGCTGAGGTAGCGGGGTGATGTGCCAACACTACGAAACCCATATAGTTTCATTTTAATGTTATTCTAAGTCACGTACGGCAAATTAGCGGTCATTTTGAGCAATACGATACAAAAGGGTTATCTGTAGAAAGACTGCAATTATCACGGGTTATATTTATTTGGCTTGAATTTTATATTCGGTTGATATGATGATGGATATAATGAACTTGTATAAAGAATGCTGGTTTCTCACGTGTTTGATCATTTATATATAAAGAAAAAAACGAATATAAAGTGGTTACAGGGTTGGAAAAGTCTTTATATCCGCATATTACGGCCACTGCAGGTAGAAACAAAACCCTTGGACCTTGCCGTTTAAAATGTTAAAATCCATGGGATGGGTTTCCTGCTCATTGGTTTCCTCGAGTAGAGACAGCGAAGAACAGGTGATGCAAGGAAACAAACACACATACACTCTGTCTACCGTGGATGAGAACAAAAGCGAATTCCTAATCTCAAGGCAGAAAAAAAAAAGTAAAGAAGACGGACCTGTTTTAAGGTGAACACAAGCACACACATGCTGCATTCCAATCCAAAGGCAACAACACACACACTTTCATGCTGTTCCATGACTTGGCAGATTGCTTGATATTTATCAACAATTGGGACCTACATTATTATGAAGTATTACGACGACCAATGCAGTAGGTCTCCCTCATACCTACCTAGCTATAGAATTAAACACAACACTTAAAGCATACAGTGAAGATGAACAAATGACTCCACCTACAGAGTGCTGAATGAGTAATTAGCTGCTCAGACTATACATTCACACAACCTGTGCATCAGAGAGATGCTCACATGCCCGTCCTAACAGGCCTGGACAACATATTTTGCTACATGCGTCAATCCTAAATTAAATAAACACCCGCGCCTATGCCAACATTTTTCCACTCCTTTCAACGCTACCCTCCCTTGGGAACTATTTTAGAAGGGCTCACTGAGACATAGTGAGAAACTGGGTGCGACACTGGGATTTCTGAAGTTCTTGCGTCAAAGTAGTAGTGAGAAACTGGGTGCGACACTGGGATTTCGGAAGTTCTTGCGTCATACAGTAAATGTTAAGCCATGAACATAATTCAATGGAAAGAGGCATTCTGTGCAAACTGTAGAGGTTACTTGACAGTCACTAAATCTATCCATGCATAAATGACGAATCCAGACACTCGTGGGGATGGGGATCAGGGTACAGAATGGCTGAAACGTTCTATAATACATGGGAGCCTGCAATCCCTATATAAAAGGCAGTCCCAAATTACCCTTAAATGCATGGGAGCCTGCACGGTACTTCATTTATTTTTGGTCAGCAGCCCTGTCCAGAGCTACTGACGTTCGGCAGTGCTGAATACCACGGCTGAATAGTCTTGATTTCACTTGATGCCTCTTTCATCCACCACCAGACACTCCCTGCTCCTTTAGCTCACTCTTTCAGGTTTTTTTCCATGCATGATTTTTTCATTTGTCACTGTTTTAAGTCTCTCTTCCTCCTACTTACCCCTGTGTGCTTTTTTCTCTTTTTCTCCAATTAAAGTCTGATTCGGAAAAATAAGCACTGGTCCCTAAAAACAAGACACATTTGCAGTAAGGAGGGGTGAAGGGATCCTAATTTGTACCCATCACCACCATCCTTTACGTTTTTAACCCTGGCCGGGTGGCCCAGGAATAAACTTAAAATTAAGGACACACCCTAGTTAGTTTTAACTTCCACAAGCTGCATTAACTTTGGTGATCCTTCAACTTTATGTTTGTATGGTCTTCCCCTCCCTTATGCTCCGCCCCAGGCGTTGGACTGGGTGTCAGTTAGCAAGCCCAATGAAGCATGTCACAAACTTGTGAGTGGGGGCAGTTAGACTCACTGAGCACATACCACACCGAAAGTAGTTTTCCTACCTCTTTTTTGTGTGATATAGATTACGACTGGGGAGGACGGGGTGGGAAAGTAACCTCTACCCCTTTCTTTTCTGTGTGCTATACCCCAAACATAAGGGCCAGTGTGCCCCATCTGAAACCACAGTCTTAAATTAAGCAATGGCCTAAAATCCCTGAGATTTCCTCCAGCGCTTCTTGTGTATTCCTTCTCCGGACCCCTCCATTCAACCTTGACATTTGAACTGATTGCTTAGAGACTAAATACGTAATTCAGTGTTTCTCTGAATGAACAGCATTTCCAAATGAAAGCATTTCTGAGTATTTGATATTTTTGTGAACCATGTAACTCTAACCTATGCACAATGTTTACCTTTGGAGTGGCATTAACTCCAAACTATGTTCGGAGTGTTGTCCTTAGAAGTGCGTCGTTATCAAACGAGAGAGAGAGGACTAGGTAGCTGGTCCGAATTCCCAGGGTTATATGTATAATCAATACGGACTAGCCTATTTGTGAAGTTTTACGCTTGACTCAAAACTGTATGGCAAGGTACAAACCATTCTGTTTGTTCATGAAGCCCTCACCCACCAACCTGGTTGGTGGCATGCTTCATCATCGGGCCCACCCAGTGACACCGAGTGTGTCCCTGGTGTGCTTTAACGCCTGGATACAGCGGAGCAGGTATGTTACTGATAGTGCAGTGTAGTGACGTGAAAGTGAAGGTTAAAAGCTATACAGTGGTCCCAATACCCGAGGGTAAATTAAACTTTAATAACTGGGCCACTGTTAGCATTAGAAAGGCTGGTGGATGTGGTAAGAGTATCAATTAGGCCTCCTGCATCCTGGTGTAATCTACATGTTTCAGCCAGGCCTTTATGATTAAAACTGGCATTCCTCAGGACCAATAAATAAGTGAGGTGCAATATTTACTATTAAGTGAGTGTGTAATTTGAAAAATGTGAAGCACTCGCTAAGGTGCTCTATGTGTGTGTGAGAGGGATTCCCTCTTAAAGCATCAGCTAGCTTTTTGCCGCTAATGCCCCATGGAGTCGTCCTGCAGAGGTTTAGACCGATACCGTCGATCGAGATCTGCGGGGAACCGGTTGTTCTTCTCGTATGTAATGAACATGAACGACAAAAACGCTATGAACTCCAGCAGTTTAAGGAAAGGTAAATTATATATGAAACAAAAAACCCCTGCCGGACATTTAAAGAATATTTCCAGTCAACTCCATGAACTTATAAAAGAACTCGGCCTTCAGCTTCATTCCTCCATGTGGTCAATGAACTCCTCGGTGACTTGCAATATCATGTGCCTTTTGTGGCACTTTATGCCATATATAACTACGCATTACACTCTTTACGGTAACATGAAACCGCTACTGTTTCATCAGAATTCGTCCAAACTGTTAAAAAAATTCATACGTACAACTGCAGCTGAGCATTAAAGTACATTGTTTTTGTACTCAGATTTAAAAATGTTAGGCCTAGAAGACAAGCATTGCATAAAAAGTCTAACATAAATACGTGTTAGTGACCCAATATTGAGAGACATGCCAAGTGTGAGATGTACACGACTGTGGGACTTAATGTTATGCTTTGTTCAGATATACAAATGCACAAAACCACACTTGATGAAAATTCAAAAATTAGGTTTTGCTGCATCGAAAATTCAACCCATCTCGAACACGACCTTTCGTTCAAAGCCACACAAGATATGTACAACAGTACTGCCTCGTGAAGGGAATGTCTCTTTCGGTTCGAATCGCTCTCCTGCCAGACAATCTGCTCTGGATGAAAATTAACATTGCAAAATAGTGTAAAATGTCTACCAATGAACTTCTTCACACGTTTCTGTAGTGTGAAAAACAGAATTCTGTGGACATCATTTAAAAAGCCATACACCATTATTGGCGTGGTCCTACACCTCAACACATGGCCCTGGTGCTTCAAAGTTCACAGTATTGATGTTGAAACGGTTTCAGTGTCGATATCTATGACTAAGGGTGATGTCAAATCATCAAGGACCCTACTGCATGCGACGGAAAAGAAAGAGTTAATGTACCCTTCAGTTTAAGATGTTCAAGAGCGAGGGGTGGATTCCATGGCAGGGTCCCTCTCATCTAATGCATTTCCAGAAGGGAATGGATCACTTTGATGAACAGAAATGTATCTGCTTACTGGTAAGCTTAACAAATATGTCACTAAGCACTGAGATTCGTAAACTGCATTCAAAAAATCCCAAACTGTAGAGCCAACTCAAGGGTAAAATCTGTTGATCTGAATGCTGCCTGGTAGCAGTAGGGGCGAGTTTACTACAGTAACCGGAAGAGGAGCAGGAGTTTTTTAACATTCAATTAGTGCTTGTAGGGGGCTTTGAGGTTACAAGAGGAGATTTATGTAGACACATTTGTGGCACATTCAGCAAGGTGGTTTGTTCTGGCATAATGTTAGCATGCAGGCAATGGCAAAGTGAGGTTCTCGTCTGTGTGGAGCCACGCCCACATGCAAATGAAGGCACGCCTTTGCCCATATATAAGGTTCCATAGTGCTGAAGCAAGCACATGGATAAGAAAGAGACCTTTGACCCAGGTTGGCACCAGAGAAGTGGCCAACATTTCCTCTCCCAGGCCGCTTTGAGGGAGAGGCGCAGACAGTCTTTGGGATGCTTGCACAGATAGGAGGCGCGCTTCACCATGTTGGGTTTCCCGTCTCCTGATGCAGTTGCCCCAGCACATACAGTAACAAGAGGGGGAGGGCTGTCATTAACTGAGCCCCAACCCTTGAAGTGGGGAGGGGCACGATGGCTCTTGCTAAAACAGGTGCAGGGTGGGAAAGCACTTAAACCCAGTGTGGCCTTCAAAGCTCCCTTAAGTCGGAGGCCATGTATAGCCAGGCATGATCGAACTGCGGGTGAACTGTGTGTGAACACGTGTGCACATGCTAACTAAATGCATCTACCCATTAAGGTAACATTGGGGTGTACCCAGTTCAGGGGCGCGAGACCCTCTCAAAGTGCCCGGTTTTCTGCCAAAATATTTGGGCAAAATTGTTCAGGAGTTTATGGACTAAAGTTGAACAAAACTCAACTTACTGAGTACATTACCCAAATGTTTTATTATCTGCAACGCAAAACAAACGGAGACATACTAAACTACTCACAGCATATCTCTAATGAAATTAGGATTTCATGATATATGTAAACATTTTTCAATTAGGGATGGGGATATAGTGGGAGCTCTGTTACAACTGGGAAAATGTTATAAACATTGAATAAACCCAAATCTGTTTTAATAGAAAGGCGTGCATTTGCCACATTAGAAGGTAAATGCTGCACTTTACTTGCTTTATTTTGAAACATTGTCACTCGTGTTTTCTAAGAGCTGATCAGTTTAAATGTTTGATTGATCGGTCAGAGTTCCAGTACATCTGTTTGTAAATGAGCAAATTCTACAAAAACAGCAAAAGGGCTTATAAGTTCTTGTGTGCCCTTACGTTGCCTCCAACTATATCACTTTTTTTATTTTCTCTTGAAACGTCCAGCGTTTCAAGAGAAAAAAAGTGTTATTTTGTGAAATCCTTGCCAGGCTGACACAAATACATGCCCCATTTTAAAAGATATCTCAAAGACAAAAGACTGCCTTGACAATCATCCAGATGCTCACAAAACAGTCTAGCTAAACCATGAACAACTAAAAAGTGCATATCACCCAAGCATGTTTTCAATAAATAGGATCCACGTTGTCATATCAGGTTCATGCCTCTGTACCTTCAACTAAATAGAGTGACAGGAAAAGCATTCACAATCATGGGTCCTAAGACCCGGAATGGGCTCTCTCGAGAGCGGTGAGGTGAAGAATAAACACAGCATCTTAAAAGACAACTCATAGCATCAATCAATACATTGTTTGCCATTGCTGTTAGCGCCATTAGGCCGTGATGCATTTTTTCTTGGCTGAAATCTTGACCCGAAGAGCCTCTGTTTTGATAACTGGAGAGCTACAAAATGCTTGTGAACCTGCTGATATTTATTAGGGGTGGAAATGACCTGTATTTACTGCAACAAGCGGATTGTAGTGCTGGAAAAACCAAAATGTGCATGTTATTTGCCAAAAACTCATAATTGAATGGGATTCTTTAAATTCTGACCCAGTGGAGTTGGATATTACAAGGTATGAAAAAATAAATCACACCAATTAGCACACACATGAAATGAAGGTCTATGGTGGCTATTTAGAGTTTTGCGAGAATGAAAAATGGGGGTCTGTACTCCAAGTGTCCCCCAAATTTTGCACCCCCAGCATAAATGTCCCTCTGGAGTACATGCCCAATTTCGTGCGAGGGCAAGCAGCAACATTTCAAGCTTTGCAACACGGAACTGGGAACAACTAGCTCTATTAATGGGTTATTCCCCACTCCTTGGTGTGACAGTCAGAATGATTAAGTAAAACAGCACTACTTAAAAGTGACTTGAGGCATCAGCAATTCTGGGTGCAGTATCACTACTTCTGTTTACTTTGGGACTAGTAATGAGCTCCTAATACAGTTACCTGTATATTTTACCATGCACTGCGCACTAAATGGAACCCATTATATAATTACAGCATGCCTACCAAACTATATGTACATGAAAACTGTGTATAAAATACAATTAATAATGCACTGATATTACTCTTTTGCCTTCTAGTAACTTTAAGAAGCTTGCTAAAAGTTGGCTTCCCAATCAAGTTGAATACAAACTAGGTGACTATAAATGACTGCAACTTCTTAAAATGATGGCATCATTTTTTTTCCACACCCTCACTCCAAGTATATAAATCGAGAACTTGTCAACACCTCCGTCTAGGCATGCCTGCAAGAAGCTCCACGGATCATATTTTGTCATTTAAAAATAAATAAGTAGTCATAAATGAAAGCACAATATGTCCCGTCGCAACAGGATGCGCCTTGGCTGCAGCAAGATAGGCCGCTCAGAGGCCAGCGACTATCAGCGTTCCCAATCGAAAGAGGCATATCTCACGTGGCCCTTTCGCAGCCCCTCCCCCTGTGCCACAGTTCAATGACCCCACTGTCGATCCAACCAACGCTCCACAACGGTGGCCCAGAGATATCAAAACACGACGCCCGGCAGCTGCCTCAGGTGAAGCACTGGTTGCTGCTGCTAAACAAACGCTGGCGGGCCTCCAGCAGGGGAATGTGGTTATCAAGTCTATTTAATCTAATCACCAATCGTGAATTTACCATCATTATCATCCAAAACAGCGTGGTATGCAAGGCATGAAGAGACAGTCTTGCTTTGTGTGCTCTGTAAAAATAAGGGGACGGGTACAGTGTGCATAGCAAGTAAAATACATCAAACCGGGCACAAATTGTGAATGAGTGCAAGCCCCCCCCCCCCCCCCCCCCCAAATAAAGAGACGCTGCGCCTCGACGTTCATGCACCATCCACATTGCTTTGCTACCAATTTCTGTAACCTAAATCACGCCCCGACTCATACTTCAGTGCTCATGCGAATGACGTTGTGTGCCAGGAGTAGTAGAACGCGTTTTTCGTGTTTAAACAGAGGCTATTAATTGGAATGGTGGTTTAAGAGTGTGCACAAGTCACCTTGATAAATTCTACAGTTGAAAATGTGCTGCAACTCACACAGGACTGTTATACAACAACCCACAAGATGGTCAGAATAGAGGAAAGGTGCGTTGCATTCACAAAATAATGAGACTTTTTTACTGGAATAATTGTGAATTTATAGTCGTTTGATGTGTCTTACTAGTCAAGCACCTGCTGAAAGCTTCTGTCACCTTCCTTCGGTTGGATTTGAACATGGTAAACATGATAGTGTTGAAGGAGCTCACTTGGGTGGCAAGGGCAACTTCTAGACACGGTTATTGTAACTTCACAAGTTCTGCCACCTTCCTGTAGCGGGATTGTGTATATAGCTGCAATCGGGTGTGCTTGTGTGCACATTCTTCGAATAATTAAAGTAAACAAACCCATATGCAAATCCGGAAGGGTAAATCGCCCGCCACCACCCAATCAATACCCACTCACGAACTGCAACAAAAAGCACGTCACGCGAACGGAATATCGCTAAACATCTGTCTGTCACATTTCATTAACCGGAAGACACTTCGAGCCTACGCCTTGACGATCCATCTGTGTGTTGGCATAGCGACACTCTGGTGCGCTCTGTTGTGTGGCAGGACGGAGCTTTCACACACTAAACTGTGGGGGTGATCAGATAACGTATGGTTTACGCATTGGTTTGCGTGTTTAAGCTGCAGTGCAAGGGATGGAGTGTACACACCTGGGATTGCTACACTTACATAAGCACGAGAAGGTACCCAGATGGACTATGGGCATAAACTTTTACTACCTATGTATTGGACAGGAAGAGCCTTTTGCTCCCTTGTGCCAGGGCCCGTGGCACACCTGCTGCGCCACTGCCTGTTGTGTGCACTTCAGGAGCTGCCAACACAGAAAGCTCCCCCACACAACTTCCGCGTACCGTAGGTTCCCAGGGCCCCACCTCTGTTGTTAAAGGTACAGCCCTGCCTCGGTGTTTTCTCCGCTCTCACAATTCATGCCCTGTGTTTCGCGCTGCTTGCGAAGCAGGAGCCATGGTGATGTTGCCAGGAAATCTATGCCTGCAGCAAAAACGAGTGCGCATTGTTTTCGAGATGCGTGCACCGTATTCGTAGCTTTCTGTGCTCTAAGGCTGGAAGAAACTGAGAGGCGTATCAGTCTCTGCCACGCGTCCGGATTTGTACACCTTCATTGCTCTCTGAAGCCAGGCTAATCTGGTTTTCCCACACCTCCCTCCATTGCTACATCACCCCGAGAAACAGGCAAACTAAACAAGAACACTAAAAGGACCCCATCCAACATGGGCCACAGACACACACGACGTAAACGTGGCTCTTTGGGTATAGTAGCAGCATCCTCACACCCGCACACCCTATACAGAAAGGGAAGAGTTGCACTTTACGATTTACTACTGTTCACCGAAACTGCGGCCAGGTAGTGAGCCAGGCTGACCTGCCTCCACTAACACAAACACACCCTAGAAGACTGTGTACAAATGCAACACTCCCCCGCCCCTTTTTAGGTTTCAAGAACCTTTCTCCAGCCAAGTACAAAGCGCAACCAGCAGAGCCCGACAATAATGCCACATACAGACAGGGGACACTGCTGATACACCTGCGAGGGAAAAGAGGGGGAAAAAAGAGAAAATGCTGCAGCGGAGAAAAAAAAGTGGAGACAGACAACTACAATGGGTAGCAAATGAAGGGTAAACGGAATTATAGAACTAGGGGTGCTACGAAAAAAAAATGTAGAGAAAAATAAGTTAACAGATTTGGAATTCAGTCGTCAGGTAAAGGAAAAAGGGTGAACACGAGAAGGCAGAATAAGATGAAAAATAAAATATGTACTGAATGTGAGGAAAGAGCCAGACAGGAAAAGCAAAGTGAGCATGTATCGATACTGGAGAGAAAAGGAAGGACGAGGGTACAGTGGGAGAAGGGCCACGGAGGGGAAGTTTCGAGAGAAGCCTGCAGGTGGGCGAGGGCTGCACCTGCCCGACTGCTGGGAAAGCGAAACTTCCCTCTGTGCCCAGCCGAGCCTGTTGGGCGAGCCCGGGGGGCTGAGGGTCACTCACCGGCAGGTCCACGCTGACGTCCGTCCCGTCCAGCAGCAGCACCCGGCAGCAGAGCGACGAGCGGCCGTCCCCGGCGGCCGGGATGTGGACGGGGGCGCCCCCGCTCACCACGGGCGGCTGCAGCAGCGAAGAAGCCGAGGCGGCGTGCTGCGGCCGGTGCTGACCGAAGCCCGCACGGCCCCCGCCGTCCGGCTCGTCCCGGTGTGCGCGGGGCGCCGCCTGCGCTGCCCGGTAGCGCTGCATGGAGCGGCGGCCAAAGGTCCTCCGCAGGAACCGGAGCATTCTCCCCTCCTCCGGGCCGGCTCCGCCGCCACCCCGGGACCGCTGAGGGGTGGGCCCCTTATCTGCCTCAAGTTGCGGGGCAATAAAACGCTGTCACCTCAGAGTCGCAGTCCAGGCGGGGAGAAAAGTAGCAGGAAACTGCGGCTGCACAGGGAGAGCTCAACCCCCACCGAGCGGGGATCATAAAATCAGCAGCCCCGGGAGCGCTGAGCCCGGGCGGGAGCCGCCTGCAGGGGAGGGAAGGGCAGCGCGGTCACAGCGGCCGCCGACCAGCCACGCTCGGGATCCGAGGGGTGTGTGAGCGCCAGAGCGAGTCCGCGGGGCTCTCCCTCCTCTCTCCTCCTCTTCTCGCCGTCTCCTCCTCCCTGCTCAACCTGCGGCAGCGCCGAGCCCTGGCTGCGGCACAACTTCCTCTCGCCTGCCCGTGCAACCCTGGGGGTTCTTTCCTCCGTTCGTGTATGGTTTTGTCGTTTTCCCTCGATGCTACTTTGTTTTCGGGGGAGAGCCTCTCTGGCCGCTCGGCAGCTTCAGTGAGTCTCCTTTACGCTGTCTCAGCAGAGGAGGGCATCTCCGCTCACTTGAGACGAGAAGTGCCCACCTGTGTCTTCTGAAGAAGAAAAAAATGAAGTCACTGAGCCCGCTGTGATACAACTTTACGAATCCTCACCTAAAATGATTTGGTAACTGACTTGTGTAACCTTATTAATCAAAACATACTGCGTTCTAAGGTGGTATTTGTTTCTATTTTTTACTCTCAGATTATCGGTCCCGCGATCTGCTTCTGTAAACTTCTCAAACGCACCAATTAGACTCTCTCTTTGTTTATCGTAGAGAGGAGGCGAGAGCAGCAGCGCACCTGTGCACCCACAACCACCTGCCACACATTTATAGGAAAGGGACTCAAATCCGCCCAGAAAAAAACAACCGGATCATGGACTTGTTCTTGGTACAGAGTTATGTTTTTATACTAAATAACCTGATCCCTTTGGGCAAGAGTTTACACAGGGTTAAATAAAAAAAAAAAAAACAACCACAAAAAAACACTTGCTTTGTTTTCTCAGTTCTATTCAACCACTTTCTGATGTGAATATATAGAAGCCAGTGGAGTTTAACTTAACCCCTTGTGTTCTAAGGCCCCCTTCTCTCCCCGCGTATCCCTTTCCTGGATGTTAGGGGTTGCTTGTGATAGAGCGCGCAGGTCACCCGACTCAGATTACCATACTCACCTGGGCCCATAAACAACATATGATGAGATTTTAATCAGGTAACTTGTGCACTTACTCTAATCAGTGATTTAAAATTTTCATTTAGGACCAATACCATTGATTTACCAATCTTCGTCATCGGTACCTAGAGTCCTAAGGGATCAAAGGTGTTAGAATAATAGGTAAAATAAGAACATTTGCACTCATAAAAACACCACAACTCGGGAAAGGTTTAAAACTCTTTATCTAAAATCTTTAAAATGTCATAATCCAAGCATTGAATAATAGAAATTTGAAAATTGAATTTTTTTTGAAATTTAAACTTTATTGTTTAGTTAATTAAAACCATAACAATTTGATGTATTTCGCACACGCATTATAAACGTTTATAAATTATCATTTAAAAAGGATTAAAAAAACATTTTGTAAGGGCAAGAATTAAGAATCAATGTTTTTCCAAATTATTAACAATTGGGATCTTCGTATTGTTTAAGATATTTCTCAAATGCTTGCAAGAACTTCACAAACTTGCAATGCATTCGAGGGGCAGTTATGTCCAAGCTTCCAATAATAGCAGATCTACATGTTCGTAGCTTCTTGATCCGAAAACTATGCTTTAAAAGGTATGACCGTTCCTTGGACAGCTTCTTACAATGGCTAATTATGTGTATTAGATCTTCTTTGGGGCTACCACACAATCGACATGTTACAGCTACATGCTGTTTCCATGCTGGTTCCTCTGCTAATGTCGGAAATTTGCCAAATCTCAATTGCATCAGCTTTCTTTTAATAAAAATGGAATATGTTGTTTACAGGTACACTGCTGGGGTTAATGTTTTATAGCCGTTTATCACCGCCCAGGAGTGCGAGCGATGGGAAAAAATCTCTTTGTCCAGTACCAATGAATGGACTTTGGCCACTTTATTTAATGCCTGTTTTAGGGCTACAAATGACAGATTTTTTTCCCAAAGCGTTTTTGAACAAGTCACCTCCAAAGCATGCGTGAGGAATTGATTTGCTTTGGATTTTTGGGGGGATTTGAGCTCTTGCCATAGGTGTGTATTAAAAGTTGCTCTTTGCTTGATCTGATACCATACCTTGATATATGAGTATAGTCTGCCCAGAGTTTCATTTTTTATGCCAAATTCTAGTCGCATTTGGGCTGGCGACGCCATCCTGGGTAATCGTAAGACCTTCTTGTAAATTTTTGTTGTTAAGCTGTTAAGTAGGTCCATATCCTTTCCATGCATGGCCTCACTTGCATAGGACAGTGTTGGAAGAACTTTGTTGGCCATCACAATTATTAAAGGTTTAAGTGATGGCCCTTCAAGTTTTTTTGTCAAAGTGCTTAGTCCGAATATCAAGGCACCCGCTCTTTGCGTCAGGTATTTCTTCTGTTCTTTAAAATCAAGCTTATCATCCAGATAGAAACCCAAATACTTGTATGCTGAGACTCTCTCTAGTGGTTTTCCTTTTAGCCAAATATTAAAATTAGATCCACTTCGATTGGTTATCAACATGGATTTGGTTTTTGAAACATTTGAAGCCAACTTATTTGCCAACAGGAATGTTGAGAGTTCAGTTACTAATCTAGTTAATCCCACTTTCGTTAGGCTCATGAGTACTATATCATCGGCGTAGGCCAAGTGGGTGAGCTGTAGGTCGCCTAGTTTAGGTGGGTGAGCATTACAATTGTTCAGTTTCCCGGTGAGGTCCGAGATGAAGAGATTAAATAGGTGAGGGGCAAGGACACACCCCTGTTTGAGTCCAATTGATGTAAAAACTTTTCTCGACAGCCGTGTGCCATCCCCTATTTTTACTTCCAACCAAGTTCTGGAATAAAATAACAGCAAACCCCTTAAAATACTCTCCGGTATTGCCCATGCTCTCAATTTGGACCACAATAAGTTGCGTCCACACTGTCAAATGCGGCCTGAAGATCAATAAAACACAGGTTCAGGTCCCGTTTGCTGGTAATACACTTCTCCGCGATCATAGTGATGGATAGGATATTTGCTGTTGTACCTATCCCCTTCCTGAACCCTGTCTGATTAATGGGTATCAGCTCTTTTTCACTTGACCAAGTGACCAAATCATTTAAGAGAAGCGTTGCAAAATATTTTGCCTCAACGTCCTGCAGTGCTATTAGGAGATAGTTGTTTGGGTTTGATCTTTCACCACCTTTATAGATTGGCGTAAATATGGATCCTTTCCAGGTTTTGGGTATTCTGTTCCAGTTTTGCACATCCAAAAACAGTTGCGCCAGACAGGGTCCCCAAAATTCCAGAGCATGTTTGTAGGCTGCTTGCGGGATACCATTCGGGCCTGGCGCCCCATTGGGTTTAGCTTTTTTGATCAATTTAATGATCTCTTCTGCCGTATATTGTTTATTCTGAGGAACAGTGCTAGATACGTTACAAGGATTACTAGTCAAAGGTTGTCTCCCTTGTTCTTCTGCGGGGCACATTTTATTTTGACTGTTTAGACAAAGAGCTTTACTCTGAGTTTCTGTCGAGATATCTGTAAATTTTGTAGCAAGAAACGATGCCCACTCCGATTCCTGCACATTTGATATAAGGGCGTTACAGGGTCCTGTTAGCTGGTTTATGGTTTGCCAAAATATATTAGTATTCTGAAGTTTTGAACTGAAAATTAATTTGGACCAAAAACTCTCATTAATTAACCTTTTATATTCCCAGACCTTATTTTTATATTCTTTTCTTTGTGTACGGAAGCTGACCCATTGACTAGTACCACGGTCGGCCAGCTTTATGTTCCTTTGAGTTTTTCTGAAGTTGTCTACGCAGGTCTTGTAACTCTTTCGGATGTTTTTTCTGTGGTCCGTCTATACCGGGTTTCATAACTGGCAACTTCATTTTTTGTTTTAGTTTTAGCAGAAAATGGGACCATGCCTCAATTGAATAATAGAAAATTCTCAATTAGGAAAATAATGATTAGAATGAGAATGCAGAGTTTTTATAAAGCAATCGTTACGCATTTGACAAGAGGGTGGGGAGAGAGAAGGAAACAATACAATGACATACCCACATTGAATATTTACCTAGAATGGTGTGAAGAACTAACCCAGGCCACGGGTCAGTTTAAAGGACAGAACTCCGAAAGTGCAGGCACCATAAAGGCAAGCAGGTGTAGGTCGGAATCAGGACAGGTAAAGCCAAATTGGATCAGGACAGGACCACCAAGGGCTAAGACCAGCACCCCCAGTTAAAGTTGCAACGCCTGCGTTACTCTCTCTTTGCAGCTATCAGCCAGAACCCGGTAAAAGTTATCGATTTCTCCGACAAAGTGCTTTGCCAGCACTTCAGTTCTCAAACCCTTATCTGGGTTTCGAACCTTCTGACAGAGGGCTCTCCGCCAGCACCTCTGCTCCCGATCACCTATTGAGTGCGTTGGGTCAGTGACAGGTAAGCTATTCGGACAAGTCGGACAATTTCTCTAGCTAAGCTTACTCCAATTATACTGTTTCCAGGGCATTGTACCACCCCCCAATGTTGCAAGTGTAAGGATCCCCAAATTTGATTGGACAAGAAGAGAGGAGAGGTCATCACACCATACTAAAATGAAACTTTCAGAATGAATATTAATGTTTGCGTTCCCGCCCATCAATTTATTTTCCCAAGCACTTTTATTCCACCCGGCAGTGAATGTATCAATAATGATTACAATGTAGTCCATATTATAGTTCAGCTTCCTTCACAGGGGTCAGGAGTTGACGTTCCCATGAACATCTTCTAGCAAGTCAGGAGTTGGCCGGGTTTCAAAGGTCAGTGCTTCATGGACTTGAGCTTTTCTGCGCAGTCGCAGTTCCTCCAAAGATGAAGTTCAGAAATACATATCAGGCCCATAGTTCGATACATATGAGAAATAGAAAAGAAACAGTTTTAGAACAAAGAATAAATGAATGCACTGTATACCACTTATCTCTACTCTATTCCCATTATTTTATATTTAACTATTGCTTTAGAGTTAAGCAGAACGAACAGCTTGGCATAAGCAGCGGTGCAAGCTTCTTGCATGTGAGGACATAGAGCAGCCATCTTAGTTCTAGTGCGCAGAAGCAAAAGATTCCCTCCAAAAGCAGAGAGTACGTCATGTCACGTGAGTGTGACAGACGCATGCACAGTAAGAAATCCCGCGTACCAGCGGCCATATTAATGCAAGCGGATTATCGTTAGTAAAAGCACATATGCAAGCTTCACTTAGATGTCATGTAATGCAATATTAATAAGACAAACATGTTGATTAGTACATTAACGTTATGTCGAGAGGACTGAATTCAAGCAAGTTGCGTTATGTGCGAATCCTTGCTCCATCACTTGCATTTACACCCTCATGACTTTATTTCTAAAAAAGATATCCACACCAATTTTGCACCTTTTTTCCAATATCTTTGGGCACCTAAAGGCACCCACGTTTTATAAATCCCTCCTGGAGGGAACAGGGGAAATCGTCCAAATATAGCTACATTGTGTGTTTTTTTCAAGGGAGAAAGGGGGAAAAAGTGCTTGAAACAAAGCATATTACTTTTTAAATGGCATCAACAAAGGTTTGCTGTACTAAGATCACCATCTTCTGTGCTTTAGGAACAAGCAGAATTGGATATATATTTTTTTCAGCCACCTTTTTTGCATAGGTTGCTAATTGTTCATAATTGTGATGGCTTTAGCCTACTTGCAGTTTGTGGAGTAAACGTGTGAAATCCATGGGTGTTTCAGGAAAGCTATACATTTCTGAAAACTAGACATAATTCAGAATTCAGCAAGGGGTAATTTGGGCAAGATTTAAAAAAAAAAACTAGCAGTTGATATAAACAAGCATTCGGCACAGACAACGCAAGAGCTATTGGCTTTGGCAATGTGTTTTAGCCGTGTTGTACACCAGTGTGGCTGGTGCTTAGAATGCCTAAAAGTTAGTGTGGGTGGAAAAAATTGGGTTAGATTTGAATGAGGTAGATTGGAATGGAGTAGATTGAGGAAGGTAGGAGTGGGGTAGATTGGGATAGAGTGAGGTTGACTGGAG
Source organism: Lissotriton helveticus (assembly GCF_964261635.1). Classification (NCBI taxonomy): domain Eukaryota; kingdom Metazoa; phylum Chordata; class Amphibia; order Caudata; family Salamandridae; genus Lissotriton; species Lissotriton helveticus. Next base: position 1,121,558,141 of record NC_136063.1, on the reverse strand, counting down.
TCGGGTAGATTGGAGTGGAGTAGAGTAGAGTGAGGTAGATTGGAGCATATTGAAGCTGAGTGGTACAATACGTGAAGGATGTATTGCAGTGGGTGTATACTGTATTCATCTTCTGGATGTGTGTGTGCCCGTGACCGGTACAGTACATGGCGGACTTTGTGTAAAATGTTGTGAGACCCAGAGCTGCATGGCGAAACATGAGGGGGTAGAGGAATCCCTCAAATAGATTTGTGTATTGCTGCATTTCTGTAAACTGGGTGTGGCACACTGTAGATAGGGAAAGCCATGCTCCCAGTATACTTTATAGGATACTCTTTGATTTAGAGAGAGGTCAGACGGAAAGGGACCTGGTCACCTCTAATGAAGGAGATGGGTCCAGTTAAGGGAAACACAAAGAGTAGGCTGAGGCCCACCTCTTTAGACACATATCACTGTGGCTAACATCCAGGTGTAAACTCCTAGTCACTCCCATAGCCTATGTTGTGGGGCTATCAGCCACAGAGTTGTTCCTTCTGTTACAGACTGCTTTCTGGCGAAGAGAGGGCGGAGAAGTGGGTACTTCAAATAGGAAGCAGACGCTCAACATAAACTTCAAAGACTCAGACTCTAGATCATATTTGGTATCTGGAACTGGACTATAAGAAAGGGATCTTAAGACTCTCAAATATGTCAACTGTCTACCAGCCAGTTGGGCTCTGCAAGCAGAAAAAGCCCTGTAAGACCTCTGCCTGTGACCTGGACTGGGGGCCAAGGCCTGCTAGTCTCCCAGCTTGGCAAGGGGACGTCACCAAGAAAGTCCAAGACCAATTGCTTTGGAGCTTGAAGCACCAGCAACTGCCTGCTTGTCAAGGCCATTGTGCCCTGTGAGGAAGGGGAGAGCATTGAAGGGAGGGAGGTATAGTGAGGAATCCTGTTAAGTAGGTTCCCTCTTTGAGGTGCGAGGAAGCAGATCACTATGGGAAGGATCGAAGAACTTACCCACTTGGAGGAACCACGAAGAACCTCTGGTTATTGTAGCCGCACCACCCATGTGAGGAACTTGAGGACAGTCAAGACTCGCCCGTCTGGGCTGCGTGCAGAGAATGTACCAGAAACAGTCGATATTGCTTCTGCACCCATGGAGTGGGCACGCTCAGAGACTCTGGTCACTCCAATCTTGCATGTGCTGGTAATACTGATCTCGGGCCAGTCGGCTCCAGAGGAACTTTATTGTTAGATGGCACCTCAGCACAGGAACACTTTTGACTTTAGTTACAGAGTTAGAGTGGGACTCCTGAGACTCAGACCACTAGTGAGGTTTCACCTGAATGTCGCCCATAGTAAATGGGGTATAACCGCTAGAGCGAGGAAGGAGCAGGGCTCAGTGAATCGCGTAAAGAATCACTAGAGCCATGCCGCCCTCATGGGACTGTTGAAGTTGTTTGTGAATGCCATATTTTCCTTTATGTTCGTAGTGATAAAATAAAAGTATTAGCTGGAAAATCATTTATTACTGCTGCTGCACATATTTTGAGTTGTGAGCCTCTGTTCACTGCCTGTATCCATCTCCCTCTGAGAAGTCTTTGGACTGCTGGATGCATGCTATTACTGAGAGTCAAGTGCTGAGGGGGTACTTGAAACAGCTATTTGGGGTCTAAAGAAGGTTTTCCTAGGTGGCAGCCAAGCCCAGGTCCAATTACTGCAGTTACATTGCCAAAGTAGGATTTTTTTTCTTCAGGAATCATTGATGTCTCCCCATTGTGTTTTTGTGCCTTTCCTGCTGCAGGTGCTAGGCCCACCCTCACAAGTAGGGTTCTGTTGTTATCGGGACAAGTGAGGGAATGTTCGGTGGTAGGAATTTTGTGGCTTCTGGAATTTCATGTCACATAAAACCAAATACCCACTTCTTTGGCCCAAATTTAAAAACAGCACGCAAAAGAATCTAAATGTCCCCTCACTTGCCACTGGGATGGGAATGCTTTTTCTGACCCAGGGGAAAATTGGGGATAGAAAGATTGGTTTGCCTATTTGGGGTGGGGGTATGACCCAATGCTAGTGTGCGATACTCCCATTGCTTTCGGTTGCCCCTGATGCAAAAAGCGTAGTGTCTAGTGGGCTTTCTAGCCCCCTAGGGAGCAAACTTGCGGCAGCATCCCCAATCGGGTCAAACTTCCTAGAAGGCAGAAAGACTCTATTGCCAATTCAGGGGTTGGAGACTAGTTCAATCACAGGGTAGGCTGCCCCCATCCTTTTGTTTGTTTTTCTGTCATGTTGAAATCCCGTGAGTCTAATGGGTTTCCTGCCTCCACGGGAAAAAGCCCCTCTCTGGCTCCCAGAGTGACAAAGACTAGTTTGCCCCATTTGGGGCTGTGGTATGGCCAATGCCAGGGTGGGTCACCCACACCCCTTTTATAATAAAAACTATTTTGCCTAGTGTATTGTAGGGGTTCTATTGCCCTCTGCGGTGTAGATTGGAAGCAGTTTCCCCAAGTGACCTCCCATGGTGGGCAAAAAGTATTTTTAACCTTGAGTATGGGGCATGGCCCGGTTCCAGGGTGAAACACCCCATTCCTTGTTTTAAAAAAATATTTTCCCAGGTGCCTACTGGGCTTTTTACCACCCCAGGTGGTAAATCCTGTAACTACTTCATGGGGGGGGGGGGGGGCAGAAAGACTGAATTGGCTCTATGGCTGGGTGGGCCATCTCCATCCCTTTCCTTTCTTGTAACAAACAAAACACAGTGCGGTCTAGTGGCAATTCTACTCTCCCCGGTGGATGGAGCGGGCAGATAAGTGGTAACCCCCAATCTGTACAAACAGTATTATGTAATTTTGCACTCCTTTCTTTTTCACTTTTAACTAAGTTTTGTACAATTACATCTGGTGCAGACCCATATCTTGACTAGCCCCAGTCAAGTCAGTACTAATGAAAAAACCACAGAAACCTGCGTGATGGGGAGCACTATGCACTTACTCACAATTACGTGATATGTATTTTTTAACTAATTTACATGCATATTTTCAATCCAAACGAAACAAAGTAATTTTATCAGAGTACTTGTTCGTCAAAAATCAACACATAAGATGTTTACATCGTATTATACGGTCTTGATAATCAGACTGAGAACTAAAACAAAAAATGAAAATTGTCATCAGACAGTGTTTGTATTTCTTTTCTTCAAAGCTGTTTTTATTCTTTTTTCGTCATTCAATATGATTATTCGAGTTCTTCAAACAACTCTCCATCATTCAACATATGAAGACATATCCCAATGCATTTCGGTATGCACCTTCGTCAGGGGAATGTTCTATAAATAACGTAAAATTCTATCATATATATAGCAAAGTCATACGATATTCACAATTATTAATCCAAAAATTACATTATTCAATTAATCTTAAACAGAAACCAGAGAATCTCCATGTGAATTTAACACTTCCCGTGTGAAAATCAAAGATCATGCTCACAAAAGTTCACCTACCACCTTATAAACCAAACCGAAAACTCTGTGAACAACCCAGATGAAGCTACACCTAATAATACCTATGTTCAAAATAAACTGATCTCAAAGTGAAACCGCATGTTTATCCAAGTGTTCACAACATGCCTTAGATTTCTTGACACTCTTACCTTCGCTGTCAACAATCAAGCCAAATAAACGTGTCACCTCAAAGATAAATAAATAGTCCGTGCCTTTCTTCTATAAGAAACAATGACGGGAATCATGTTTTACTAACTAAGTTGTGCCGTAATTTAACTTAATCCAATATCGACAGTGCCATTACTCACTCATTCGTCCAAGTGCCGCTTGTAGATGTTTTATCACTATTGCGGTTGAGTAATTCCTTTCATCTGAAACGTATCAATAAAGTCGCCTTAAGACTTGTTCAATTCGTTTGGCAATTGAACTAAAAATGAAAATTGAAAATTAAACTTTCTTCCTAGTATATAGTATCATTCCTTACCTCTGTCTTCGTGTTTAGGCGTACAGCGTTAATCCCTTGCTCTCTCGGTAATTCGAACCATCGTCGAAATGCCAGTGTTAGGCGTCTGACGTCAAACTTACTATAAACAATGAAAACGGACTAGAGACCTACCCTTACTCATCCAAAATGGCGATTGTTTACTTTCTCCTCGGTGTTATGTGAGTCAAAAAATACAAAATTACCTGATCCCACCCCATTAAATCTAAAAAACGAACTATGAATGCACCAAAATCAATCAACAAATATATATTTATTAGGTGTAAAAATGAAATACTCCATGTGCCTATATCGAGAAAATCTGTGAAGTTTTATGAGCATGAGTTTCAATGTCACATAAGTGTGATTTAAACCAGAAAATACATTATGCAGATGTCAGGCATATATTATAACACAATTTTACAGGAAACACATCATCTCAATTTTATCATTGAGTCCATAGGGAATCAGCGTCCTAAGGGACTTTATCCAATACGTTTCTCTTTGCGCCAGCAGTCTGACTGTATCAACATGTGGTCTCTCCACCAATCTCTCTAACACAGTGAATTTTAACTGAGGTATCGTGTGACCGCTTTCATGCCAATGAACCGCTAAACATGATTTCATGTTCTTTGTACGTATCATACTCTTATGTTCAGTCATCCGAACCTTCACCTTCCTTGTAGTGCGCCCAACATAAACAAGTCCGCATGGACATTTAATTGCATATATTAGAACGCTAGAATTACAATCCGATGTGTGCCTCAAGGTTATCTTTTTGCCTGTTTGTGGATGAGCAAATAAGTTACCTACCAACACGTTACCACAATGTCCGCAATTTTGGCATTTCATCATGCCTTTCTGGCCCAGATCTATACTTTCTTGCCTACGACCTTTCAAAATCTCCTTAATGTTCCCCGACCTAGAGTGTGCAAACAAAGGTTTGTCAAGAAATACCTGCCTAAAGTCAGGTTCTTGCTCAATTATTTCCCATCGTTTCCTGATGCATTTTTTTATAGCCGCTGTGGCTGTGGAAAATTTCAGTACATAGACTTCCCTCCTGCGTTTCCCTCTCTCACTTTTTTCCAACATTGTGGATCTAGGCATAATTCTCACTCTGTTCTCAGCTTGGTTAAGAACTGTGTCAGGGTAACCCCTCATTTTGTATTCTGATCGCATTCTCATGATGGTTTCAAACCCTTGATTCTCATCTGAACAGATCCTTCTTGCCCTGATGAACTGTGAATGATGGAGAGTTGTTTGAAGAACTCGAATAATCATATTGAATGACGAAAAAAGAAGAATAAAAACAGCTTTGAAGAAAAGAAATACAAACACTGTCTGATGACAATTTTCATTTTTTGTTTTAGTTCTAGATCTGGGCCAGAAAGGCATGATGAAATGCCAAAATTGCTGACATTGTGGTAACGTGTTGGTAGGTAACTTATTTGCTCATCCACAAACAGGCAAAAAGATAACCTTGAGGCACACATCGGATTGTAATTCTAGCGTTCTAATATATGCAATTAAATGTCCATGCGGACTTGTTTATGTTGGGCGCACTACAAGGAAGGTGAAGGTTCGGATGACTGAACATAAGAGTATGATACGTACAAAGAACATGAAATCATGTTTAGCGGTTCATTGGCATGAAAGCGGTCACACGATACCTCAGTTAAAATTCACTGTGTTAGAGAGATTGGTGGAGAGACCACATGTTGATACAGTCAGACTGCTGGCGCAAAGAGAAACGTATTGGATAAAGTCCCTTAGGACGCTGATTCCCTATGGACTCAATGATAAAATTGAGATGATGTGTTTCCTGTAAAATTGTGTTATAATATATGCCTGACATCTGCATAATGTATTTTCTGGTTTAAATCACACTTATGTGACATTGAAACTCATTCTCATAAAACTTCACAGATTTTCTCGATATAGGCACATGGAGTATTTCATTTTTACACCTAATAAATATATATTTGTTGATTGATTTTGGTGCATTCATAATTCGTTTTGTAGATTTAATGGGGTGGGATCAGGTAATTTTGTATTTTTTGACTCACATAACACCGAGGAGAAAGTAAACAATCGCCATTTTGGATGAGTAAGGGTAGGTCTCTAGTCCGTTTTCATTGTTTATAGTAAGTTTGACGTCAGACGCCTAACACTGGCATTTCGACGATGGTTCGAATTACCGAGAGAGCAAGGGATTAACGCTGTACGCCTAAACACGAAGACAGAGGTAAGGAATGATACTATATACTAGGAAGAAAGTTTAATTTTCAATTTTCATTTTTAGTTCAATTGCCAAACGAATTGAACAAGTCTTAAGGCGACTTTATTGATACGTTTCAGATGAAAGGAATTACTCAACCGCAATAGTGATAAAACATCTACAAGCGGCACTTGGACGAATGAGTGAGTAATGGCACTGTGGATATTGGATTAAGTTAAATTACGGCACAACTTAGTTAGTAAAATATGATTCCCGTCATTGTTTCTTATAGAAGAAAGGCACGGACTATTTATTTATCTTTGAGGCGACACGTTTATTTGGCTTGATTGTTGACAGCGAAGGTAAGAGTGTCAAGAAATCTAAGGCATGTTGTGAACACTTGGATAAACATGCGGTTTCACTTTGAGATCAGTTTATTTTGAACATAGGTATTATTAGGTGTAGCTTCATCTGGGTTGTTCACAGAGTTTTCGGTTTGGTTTATAAGGTGGTAGGTGAACTTTTGTGAGCATGATCTTTGATTTTCACACGGGAAGTGTTAAATTCACATGGAGATTCTCTGGTTTCTGTTTAAGATTAATTGAATAATGTAATTTTTGGATTATTAATTGTGAATATCGTATGACTTTGCTATATATATGATAGAATTTTATGTTATTTATAGAACATTCCCCTGACGAAGGTGCATACCGAAATGCATTGGGATATGTCTTCATATGTTGAATGATGGAGAGTTGTTTGAAGAACTCGAATAATCATATTGAATGACGAAAAAAGAAGAATAAAAACAGCTTTGAAGAAAAGAAATACAAACACTGTCTGATGACAATTTTCATTTTTTGTTTTAGTTCTCAGTCTGATTATCAAGACCGTATAATACGATGTAAACATCTTATGTGTTGATTTTTGACGAACAAGTACTCTGATAAAATTACTTTGTTTCGTTTGGATTGAAAATATGCATGTAAATTAGTTAAAAAATACATATCACGTAATTGTGTGTAAGTGCATAGTGCTCCCCATCACGCATGTTTCTGTGGTTTTTTCAACCCCCAATCTGTCTCACGGGGAGACAAAAATATTGTATTGTCCACTTGGAGGTGGGGGCATGGATCTGTGCTGGGGTGGGCTGCCTTTATCCTTTTTTTAATATAAAAAATATAATTTCAATGATGTCTTGTGGGTATATTACCACTCCAGGGGAGTTGATTGGGGGCACCCCCTAACTATCTTCCAGGGTTAGCATAAAGACTGGATTGGGTGGCCCATGGCCCTAGAACACTGTGGGACACCCCCATCCCCATTCTTATTTTATGAAAAACAAACACCCTGGGGTCTAGTAGGATTCCACCCCCCACCACAGGGGTGGCCAGATAGGAACCAAACTGCCCAAAATGACTCCAGAGTGTCAGAAAGACTGGATGGCCCTTTATGGGTGGGGACATGGCAGTAAGACAAGATGGGACACCCCCAGCCCTTTCTTGTTTTGTTAAAAAATATACCCTGGTGTCTAGTGGGCTTTCTGTCCAACTGAAAACCAGATTGGAATTAAGACCTCCTATTTGCCCGGGTTAGGTAGGGTGGGGGGGGGGGTGTGAAAGAATGTGGTACATGGGGGGATGAGCACTAGCTCATTCCCTAGAGGCCACCCCCTAAAAAACAAATACCTAGTGTCTAGTGAGTTGATTACTTCTTGGAGATTGGCCTCTTGCAGCAGTTTCCTAGCAGAGGTCCATTAGGGAGGGATACCACTTAAAAGAGGAGATTCTCCATGTTCTAATGATACCTCCCCCAATTAATTTGTTCCTGGGGGGGCTGAGATATGGCCCTGGGCACCGATGGGCAAAGATGCAATTAAAATGAGCAGTAACTCAGCCAAACGGCTCGTTTTACTTCACAATTTGAAGTAAGGATCATTTTACTTTCATTTTTGTTGTGTTGACATCTGGGTGCATGTGTGCTCGTTGTCGTTACCCTTCCAAAAATTCTGCCTCAGGTTGCTGGGAAAGCACTACCACAGCAGCCCAACCTGAAAAAAAGGGAATACCTCTGGTGCCAGCACCAGAAGGATTCCCAGCCCTTGGCACTTGAGAGTGACTGCCATGTCCATAGCGTCCAATTGAGAGTGCTATGGGCATTAATGTCACAGCCATAGCGTCCAAGAGGTTCACAAAACTGCTGAAATTTAGCAGACACACACTATTAAGAGACAAACTGGAGGTGTCCAACAAGTATATATATGCCAAATAGCAACATATCAATTATATAAAAGTGTTGGATACCAAGCTTGAATCACATCATTAATATTCACTGTGAGTTTTTCTGAGTAGCATTCAATTCCATCATCCTAAAGCATGTGTGCACCATTACAGAAAGGGGTCATCTATATGTAAATTGCCTTTTACCCTGCCCATAAAGGGCTAGTCCACCACAAAATTCTGTGCCTCGCCCCCTCCGAACAGGAAAATTAAGACTAGACACTTGTTGGGTATCTTGTGCCTCATCAGTTAGGTGTAGTATATGGTTCGTCGCATTATGTAAAGCACCGGAAAACTAATAAAAAATAATAAGTTGCTTAGAAGGCTCGTTGGTTATTACTGCACTCCCGATAATTTTCCCTGAACAGATTCTTCAAGTTTTATAAGGGAAACAAATCAACAGAAATCAGGTGTTGAAGCTCTCACACAGGTACCTAGCTTACCCAATCGCTAGAAGTAAAAACATCTTTGAAATAAGATTTGTAGTGCTACCTCAGGGCTCAAAAGCTTTGAATGAAACTAAAATTCCAGTAAGAGTTTCCAAACTCAAACTGGTAAATGGATCCAAATAAGCACCAGGCGCACCATCACTCAAGCCCTAGTCAGTAGCAAATGGCAGCACACTCTATGCCAGATTCTTCAACCACCGCCTCCACCGACTTCAGACCATCCTGAACGCCACAGGTATACTTATCCTGGACCTCTCTAGTCAAACATGCATCACCCCACCCTTCAGAGATCTCAGCTGGCTGCCTAAACACAAATGCTATCAATCCAAATGCCTCACACATGCATGCAAGCCACTGCACAACATAGGACCAGCATACCTCCATTGCCGACTTTACTTCCACTAACCAAATAGACTCCAACGCTTAGCCTCTGTCTCCTTCGCAGCCACTACTGTATCCGCAAAAGCAGAATGGGTGGTCTAGCTTTCTAATACATCTGACCCAAAATATGTAACTACCCCCATCCACACATCAGGGCCTCCTCTTCACTTCCTGAATTCTGCGAGAGGCTGAAGACCTGGCTCCTCAACTAACCCGCAGAATATGACCTATATTCCTGCTCCAGCAACTGGATACCCTTCAGGTAATAAGTCGTGCTTTGCAATCCATATAACATAACATTTTGGAATGGAAAATCCCTTGCAAGGTAATGGACTTGCACCCCTATCCTGAGAGCCACTGCTGCAACAATGTCTGGATCCCTGGTACAGATTTTTAAGTCAAGGGCAAACACACATCATGGGTTAATCATGGCCTAGGCCTGCCTCATGGTTTTCAGTCAAGATGGACCTGGAGGGGAACCCAAAAAGGTAACTTTATAAGTGGTAAAAGGTTACTGCCTTTACTCAAGAGTTATGTAATACAAGCGTGGTGGTGGCAGCATACTATGTTTTAGTAAAGCTGATCAAGAATGTGAATAAGCCTCTCTACCTGTGGCACTAGAGGGGGACCAGCCAGCCCACTCACAGAAAGTTCCCCCACTGTGCTCTTAACTCACACTTGGCCTACATGGTGTTAGCATATAGCACTATGCAGTGCCTGTGTGTGCATGCTGTGTTGTATGTCTACCTGTGAGTGGTACAGAACATGGAGCCCTTTAGGTTCCATATTGGAAGCCCAGGATCTTGAGGAAAGCTTGTGGAGGTGGTGGAGTCATCCCAAACAGATATGTGGGTTGCCTGCATTCCTGAGAGCTGGGCGGTGTGCATACAATGTAAGAAGCAAGAGCTACATTTGCTTGTGTACTTCAAAATAGTTCTTTGATTCTCAAAAGCTCACTGGTCATTGGGGTCTGGGCACCTCTCAGTAAGGAAATGGGGCTGAGAAAGGAATCATATAGTTTCGGGCTGGGAGCCTTTGTCACCTTTTGCCTATATCAGTGCAGCTGACATCCAGATGTGATCTCCTAGTCACTGTGGGTTGGGGCTATCAAGAGTGAAGTTGCCCCTGTAGTGACACACTGCTTCATGGAGAAAGGACTAACATATGAATAGGCACTTCAAAGTGGGCACCCCCCACAGCAGGAACTTCAAGACTAAACACTAAATCACATCTGGGTCTGGTAAAAAAATTATTAAAAGGGGAGTTCAAGCTTCTCAAAACTGACAAACTGGAGCTGTACATCAGCAAAGATAAGCTCAGCATGACTTTTGCCCGTTTGTAACTAGCAGACCTCAGTCCCCAGTCCTGGCCATACCACCCACATACTTATAGTACAGTGCCCTAGGGAGGTGGTGGTCTCCAAGGCTGCGGGGGAGCATTGAGACCCCCTGTGGTTTTAAAAAATAATTCTTGCCATGGGGAGGTGATGGTCCCCATGGTGTGGGCGGGCCCAGAGTGCCTGTCGGCATACATATTATACAGTGCCTTGGGTGGTGGTGGTCCCCCTATATTTATTTTACATTGTTTGCCCAGGGTGCGTGGCAGTCCCAGGGGCACATGCAGGCTCAGCGGGCCTGCCCACATACATATTTCAAAGTGCTCCAGGGAGGTGGCAGTCTACAGGCCTTTCATAAGCCCTAGGAGTGGGCCTGGTGTGTCCCCTTCTTTATATAACCATTCATGACTCTGGGACCTGGCCCACATGGGGCTAAACATTAGAGAAGAGCAGGAGCCCGTGTTTCTATTTTAAGTTGTTGGCGGGAGCTGAGGATCCAGCGTGGATCCCTCTTTATTTAAAAAAAAAACAATGTTTTTTTTTTGTCCTCCTCCCCCGAGAGGCCTAGGGGTCATGGCATTCCTACCCTTCTCTTTTGTTTTTTGTGGGACTCAGCAGAAGCCGAGTCCCAAGATGACTGGCAACACTTCCTGGTTGAAGTGTTGGTAATCAATCAGATTTGAGCACAGGAACTGTCAGAACCTCGGAGGGTCTGTGTTCCTATATATACAAATTAGAATTTCCCTTAATATTTCCAAAACTACTGAATGGATTTACACCCCAAAACGTTCCATGCTCAACAAGAATCACCAGAGCACTTTTGTTTGGAAAATCTTGTGAAGATTCGCCAAACAGTGCCAAAGATATAGGCAAGTCAAAAAACGCTTTTCCTATGGAAACATGGTTGTAAATGTAACTGACTAATGGCGACCGCCAGTAGGATATATATATATATATAATAACACCAAGCGCTGCACTTTGTAGCTCCCAGCCTCCGGCATCGGTGCCAGCCAGCGGCAGCAGCGGCCTCTCAAATTATGTAGGGATTCTTGTAAATTGTCTCTAATAACAAGAAAACAAGATGCGGCACACCAGAAGACACCACAATAATTTTATTGTGCACCAAAGTAAGGACGACACTTTTCAGAGTAAGCCTTTGTCATATGCTACAGATTTTTACTTTTAAAGCTCCTCCAAAACACTTTCATAGGGATGAAAAGTAATAAGAAAAATAAAAGAGTAAGCTTCCTATCTGCCTGATGCTACATCATCCATCCTTCCTCAACCTCTACACTCCACTATATGTAGAAATAGGCAGTGAAGCCTTCAAATCATTTAAAAAATGACAACGGTGAAAATTAACAAAGTACAATTTCTCACATAGAAAACAATGAAAACCTATGGGAAACAAGGTGTACACATATTACTATGTTTAAAAAGTATATATTATATAGTTGTGTAGTTAAAATGCTTTGTTTAAAATACTATTTTTAGAGTCAATCATTAAGTTTAAAGAGATTTGTGTAATTGAAATATAAATTAAAATGCTTATTTGTAAGTAAAGTTAATGTATTAAAATAAAAATATATTTAACATGTGTTGTGTTATAAGGCTAATATAAAACAATAACTAAAATTTGAAAAATAAAAATACTGATCATTAAAAAAACATGAATCCTAAAATTTAATTATCCTAAAACACAAATAAAAACCCTCACCCCAAAATGAAATGCTCATAATAAACACCCCCACTCAGGAAGCTTTTCACCCTTGTATCTTGCTCCTAAAAAACCCAGTTGAACTAAAACATGAAAAATACAATTAAATATCCACACCCCTACAAATTAAATACAAAACCCAGAACATTAAAATTAAAATGCCACAGATTTCAAACAAAAACCCTGCTCCCAAAATGAAGTACTCAAAAATAATTGGGGCTCTCATTTTATGGTATTTTTTTTTTAACATTTCCATTTAACCAAATTTTTTTTTTGTCCATCTTATCAGTATTTATGCATATTTAGTTTGTGTTTATCGAACAAACGATATGTAAAATTGAATGTTTCCACATGTATTTAACTGATAAACACACATTCATATTTTGATGCCTTTCGAGTTTTAGCTAATTAAGAAGCCAAATATAACAAAGCAATACATCCACAGGTAAATATTAGCATTATACTTCAAATATATGTGGCATGTGCTGTCATTTAAGGATATGTCATCCTCTGTTTTTAACATCCATGCTATCTATCTACTCAGCTGTTAGCCTGGAACTCACCAAAGACAACATGAAGCTTCACTTAAAAGAAGCCTAATTATGTTTATGTTTCTACTCCTAGCCCCTTCGCTGCAGGGGTTATTCCCCTGCTGTGCTGGGGGGGAGGGGGCGCGCACAGCGCCCCCATGCTCATGACGAGCTGAGCTCGTCATGAGCTACGACGCTCCGGTGCTCATGACGAGCTGAGCTCGTCACAGGTGCATTGGCTCCCGTGGAACGCTCAGCACAGCGGGGGAATTCTCCCCGCACCTGAGCGTTCCACGGGCCATGACGAGCTGAGCTCGTCATGAGCACCGGAGCGCCGTGGCTCATGTCGAGCTCAGCTCGTCATGAGTGTCGAAAAGGTTAAAAGTAAATGTATACAGAAAGCACATTGTTTTATGTCTGTATTTATCTGTAAAAATCAGTAAAAAGGAAAACTGTACATCTTAAAAGTAAGACCCAGGGCACCTGCAACCTAGCATCCTATTGCCAAAAGTTACAGAAACAATAAGTGTGGACCTGGGGACAGCTTAGGTGGCCCTGCTAGGACAAGTATTGAATGACTGCTGAATGCAAGTAAGGACAGTTACCCTCCTGGGGGATTTATTTGTCAATATTTGCATCTGGCTCCCTTTGGTCCTGTAGACTTTTCTCAGGAGTCTGTGGTTAAGTCAGTTCTAAAAATGATGAGTTCTCCACTCAACGCTTCTCACCTGTAGCACAGTCCCTTTCTGTCTTTATTGTTTTGTTTGTAATCTTGCTCTACTTGTTCCAGCAAGAGGCAAGATCAAGACAACACCTTGTGGCATGTCTTTTCACATGGCCCACTGAACGGAATTGTGGCCACTCTGCTACATCCCAGCTAACATTGCCACTGTCCATGTTTGATGTACATGTGCATGCCCTAGTTTAATTATTGGGGGAACTTGGTTATGAGAAGACTGTGATCTGGGGGAACTTTATACATCTCATGGGTGATAAAAGGCTCTGGACAGAGAAGCATTTATTTTGCCCTTAGGGAACAGACAAACATTGTGCTGAAAAGAGTGTTGCACTTTAAGTGAAAGCAAACAGAGTGGCAGTGAGAAGCTCTGTAATAGGCCATCAGTAAGTCTTTTGTCGGACATGTCCTGGCTGGGAGTAGATTCAAAGTGCCAGTGTATTCAAAACATCCTCGTAGTCCCTCTGCCCTATTTCTTATCTTGTGTTTTAACATTTTTAGAGAATTTTTCTAAGTTAAAAGACAACACAAAAATTATACAAAATTGGTATAACATAAATATGCTAAAACGTTAAATTTCCGTTTTTGAATTATACATATACCTATAATAACTAAGAATCATGTAGCTAGAACAAAGGAAAAGATTAATAAGAAACAAACAAGAGCTACCTCCTATGTCATAGACTACAGATTGCATTAATAATAAGCAATACATGTAATTAATAATTATATTACATGTAAATAGCATATAGTCATCAATCAGTTTCCAAAGCTCATGAAACATTGGAGTATTTTTGCATGTTCCTTCAAAAGAGAATTGAGCTCCACATCTAGAAAATGTGACCCAAGACCACCCTGTATGAACCAATAATGCTTCAGTAGATTTCCAATTAGTCAAAACAGATTTAATGGCTATAGCGATCATAAGGTCAAGAAGTTTATTATGGGGTACCGTTAATTTGGAGGAGAGTCCAATCAATTTACATATAACCTCTACCCTATTAGTGGTAAAGGATCACACTGTGAATTATTTTAGCCATACCTGGCTGTCAATAGAATGTTGAGTGGAAGACAGAGTAAAGCGCGGGCACCAAGTTGAGAGGTAAGAAGTGCACAGTTTTCTTGAGTGTGATATTTCAATGTTTGCAGTGTCTATTTGTGACATTTCACAGTTTTATGCATAGCATATCATTGTGAGTAGAACAATGCATTTAAGTCTATATGGTGCAATACATTTCAGTTTGCAAGTTCACTAATCAACTACTCTTTCTGCAATTACTTACCCTGATTCCTGGCAGCAGTGTTGGAAGGGAGCCTGGCAAGCCTGCACTTGGGGGGAAGCCTGTTGCTTTTGCTCCGGTGGGATATTCGCACCTCCTGTGACGCGGACCGCGTGCTGCCCAGCCTACAAGACCCATAGGGCAGCGCGGTCTCGCGTGAGGAGAGGAGCCAGCCCACGTGACCCCGGCCCCTTAAAAATCAACGGGGACTTCCGCGGCGCGGGACGTGCGGGAGCATGCCCGGGCGCTGCCCGGGCCAAGGGCGGGCCCATCCGTGCCCATCCGTGCCCGTCAGAGACTGAAGGAGACTGAGCTGGGCCACCTCTCGTGCATCTGGAACATTGTGAACCCAGTAAGACTCTTTATTTTATATATTTGGGACTGTTTTAGTGGGCCCTGTGTGTATACTGTGAGTGGGTTAAATTTTAACGAACATTAGCCTGGATAGTAGACAGCGGGATATGGCGGCCCGCACAGGAAAAAGGAGAAAAACTGTGCTCAGAGGAATGGGTGGGAGTATTACCAGGACTTTGGACCAATTTATAACTAGGGTAGCATCGGTCCTTGAGCGTGAAATTGTAATGACAGAGCGCCGCCTTTGCCTAGAACCAATGTACTTGAAACGCTCTTCTTTGGGGAGCTTAGCTTCAGCTATTACTCCTGAACAGGTAACAAATTGTATAGCAAAATCTAATTTGGGAGGTAGCAGTAAACAGTGTCTACAAGAACAACCAGATAGATCGGTGATTAGCGAATCAAGTGTTACTGCCCTGTTCAGTGTAGCCTCTTCGGATAAAACATCAAATGAAGTTGAGCAGCATCTCCCTACCAGATCCACATCTAGATCTAACCTTAATTTACAAACGCAAAAAAAAGTTTTAGGATCTGGTCCTATTGTAAAAAGGAAACATGGAGGGGGAGCCCAAAAGGGAGGGTGCACAAAGAAACCAAAAGCATCAAAGTCAGTTAAGTCAGCTAAGGACATACCAACCCCGGTGCCTGGAAGCCCGATCTTGTCACCCGCTATGATTAGTACTCTATCACCCAAGGCAGCCCCTATTAAAATGGTGGATCCCTCCTTGTTTATGGCCCAAAACACTGATGGCTTATTGGGGAAGATTGAGCAATTAATTAAGTCCCTGATGCTACCTTTGCTGGAGAGAACTAAAAGGATTAACGAAAGATTAGGAGCACTTAAACAAGCCACTACAGCTAACTCTGCCATATTGAAAAAATTTGAAGACATTAAAATGTCACATAATACAGCAGATGGTATTACGACAACGGAATTATTAAGTAACATTACCCAATACAAAACCAATAGACTGCCTACAGTGTCTAACGCCCTACTCAAGGGCCTTATTAATAGAAGGTGGGACAAAAGCTCCTGAAAAGGTTGGACGACAAGGGGGAAGCGGGATAGGTGAGGCAAAGGAAATAGGGGAAGTAGTAGCACAGGCCAATAATAATACGCCACTACACAAGAAAATCTCAAACAAGGATAATCACAAAAGTACCCTCCCACGCATCGATCTTCCTCTGGAATCCTACCCTTATTTGGTTGTTCTTTCTGGAGTTCCAGAGCTGAGTGACAATAAAACAGAAACCTAGTACGAACTTAAAAATAAGGTAATTTTTTGGTTAAATAAAAATAGACCTCTACAACCATATATAAACGGAGAAATTTTGAATGGTCGTAGAGTGAGTTGGGTGGGCCATAGAAGAAAGGACCTACCCGGGGATTGTATTATTGTTAATTTTAGAGACAGACGTGTGGTTCAAAGTGTATGTGATTGCTATCATCGAGGAGAAGTGAGTGGTATTCAAACGTTTGACTTGAGCTACTTCTATCCTTCTTCAGCTCTGGTTCGACCGAATAACCCTCCTTTTGAGAAAGAGCGAGCAGGCCTTATGACTCTGCATCAAGATTGCTTTAACATTCCCACATCTAATTGTTTTGATACGCTGTATGGACTAGAGGGGGTGAACTGACTGAGTACAGGGATTGTCATTCCCAAATTGATACCTAATTCCCTATACTTGACATTAGATGTGGAAGAAACTATGGTAAATGTATCACCCTCACAGGCAGTTTTAAGGGCACCTCCTGGGTTACCCAATCCTGAAATTCTGGCAAATGTACAATTGTTACAGGTAGTTTCCAGGGTAGGACCTGGGTTACCCAATTCTGAAACTCCTGCAAATGTACTATCCTTACAGGTATTCCCAAGTATAAATACACAAATGGGAAATGGCAGCGTAAAAAATATAGAGACGGGTCCGGTAGGAGAAGGCTTGAGGAGACTAAATGAAGATAGGATTATAGCGAACAGGGGAATATGGTCAGTCATGTTTTGCAATGTCGCAGGATTAAGAAACTGGGTAGAACTTATAAATGGATATGACATAGTCAGTCTACAAGAAACCTGGGCCGAAGAAGCGTATCATTTGTGTGGATTTAAAACAATTTTATCGCCTGCAATAGGTTCAGTACACGGCAGGGCCAAAGGGGGGCTGTGTACTTATGTATCAAACCTTTTTAAATGTGAAAAAATTGTGATTCCCCGGAATAACATATTTTACCACATGGTTAGGATACATATTGATAAAAAGCTGTCTTTGATTATTGTTAATTTTTATAATAATGTCCCCGCAGAGGAGGTTGAAATTATCTTGAAAATGTTGAATACAGACATTAAAAATTTGCTAGGTGGGAAAATCGAGGAAACTGTAGTCATTTGGGGAGGTGATTTTCAATTGTACAGTATGCAGGACAGGCGAATTGGGGAAATGCGGTCTAAAATTGGATAATGAGACAAACTTAACGCATTTTGATCATACTGTATGTGGGGACCTAATGAATGACATTATATTCTCTTGTGATTTGGGTTTCGCCAATTGTATGTGTTATCCTGAGGTCCCTTTTTGCCCCACATTTAATGGGAGAGGAGCATTTACCACAATAGATTACTTCTTGATGTCAAACAGTCATAAAGAATGGGTGAAAAACTTTAAAACCTTAGACAACCCTTTGAGTCATCATTTTCCTCTCAGTGTTGAAGTATTAAATCCCCACTATGACCTAGACAGGGATTCTCCCCCGAAGCATTACACGGGTAATATCGCTGTAAATAGGAAAAATGGCTATTCGTTAAAATGGACAAGGATAGTTCCAGACGATTTCCTAAGTAACCTAATTAAGAAGTGTGAATTCAGCATAAATGTCTGTTTGGACGAAAAATCGGAAAACTCTGCGATTATTAATAATTTTATTTTAATTGCCTCACACATTAAGTCCAGCCTGTGGGTAAATTTAAAACACCCCAGAGAGAAATCAGCAGGCTGGTTTGACACAGCCTGCACTAAAGCCTACTCTAACCTTAAGCATGCCCTAAATGCCCCAGTAAAAGATAAAATCTTGATAAGGGAACTGCGAAAAGTCTATAAGGAGGTTTTAAAGAAGAGAAGGTGTGCCCTGAAAATGGCAGCATGGGACTCTCTGTGTGAGGCTTCGTCAAGCCGAGACACTGCAACCTTCTGGAAAGCTGTAAATGCTCCTTTTTTTAATGATAAGACTAAGGCGAGGGTAGAGATAGCCATTGCAGAGACCGAGTGGGTAAAGTTCTATGGTGAATTATATTGTGCACCCATTTCACTGGAGCAATTACCCACACATCCGGTATCGGATGTAATGATGATCTATAGTAACAAGGAAATGAATATGGCTATTACTATGGATGAAGTGACACTGGGAATCAAAGCAAGCCTGGGAGGAAAAGCCCCATGCCCAGATGGTGTCCGGGTAGATCTCTATAAAAATAATATGGTGTTATGGGCCCCACTTCTTACACAACTTTTTAATGCTTCTTGCACAAGTGGGCTGGTATCGTCATGGTTCGAGTCCATTATCATACCTATTTTTAAAAAGGGCGACAGAACAAGTTGCCATGCTATCGCCCAATATCATTATTGGACTCGACCGTTAAGATACTGGGCCGCGTGATTTTAAACAGATTGCAAAAATGGGCAGATGATCACTCCATAATTAGTGACCTACAATATGGATTTAGGAAAGGCTTAGGCACTATTGATCAGGGCCTTAATTTGTGTATTCTTTTAGATAAATATACTAAAACTAAGGGGGGACGGATGTATTTAACCTTTGTTGATTTATCATCCACTTTTGATTGTGTCACCCATAGCAAGCTCTGGCTAATACTGGAAAGATTGGGGGTTGAGAAAAATATAATATTTTTCCTTAGGGACTTATATAAAGGGGAGAGGGCCACCATAAGATTTGGCAAGAATGGGGGGTGCACTAAGCCTTTTAGTATAGCAAGAGGAGTGAGGCAAGGATGTGTCCTTGCCCCCTTCTTGTTCACTATCTACATCAATGACCTGGAAAGAACATTGCTCCAGGAATGCCGGGATATGCCGTTGGCATTTAATTGATCTGTACCGGCATTACTGTATGCTGACGATGCGGTCTTGGTGGCTAGGACACCACAGGCTATGCAAAAAATGGTTACATCTTTCTCCAATTACATGGCCAATCCAGATCTAAGAATTAACTGTTCGAAAACTTTTGTATGAATTGTGGTTTTGGGGCAGAGAAGAAGAAGAGAACTATGTATATTGATTAGAAACCCTTGGATTTTACCCGGACCTTTCCTTACCTGGGAATTTTGTTTGATTGTACAGGATTATGGACTAGAGCCATCGAGACAAGGAGATTGTTATTTTCTAAATCTATAATGGCTTTAACAAATTTCAGTAGGAAAATGAGTAGGAAACCGATCAGGGAGCTCTTACGTATTTATAATGCAACTTGTGTTGCAACTGCTATATATGGTGCTGGTATTTGGAGATACGCAAATGTAAAATCGTTGCAGGTGACTGAAAATAGTTTTATGCGATATCTTTTAGCAGTCCCGGACAGCGTATCCACCTATATTTCCCATGCCGAACTCGGACAACCCTACCTAGAAGACGTTATTAAGGTACAACCTGTCCTTCTATGGTGTAGGGCAGTGGTTCCCAATCTGTGCGCCGCGGCACCCCGGTGCGCCGTCAAAACCAGCCAGGGGCGCCGCGCATCAAGCACACAGTTTGGAACCACTGAGCAGAGAAGACGTGCATCTCCTTTGAGGACCGTGTTCGTGCGGTCCTCTTTTTATGTCTATGACCGCAAGCGTATTGAACAAGCTCACGGTCATTCCAAGAATGGCAATGGATCAGTATGTGCAGTTCCAATACAAAAGGGATAAACTTGCTTGGGGAATAGAGGGGTTTTATTTCCGACCTCATGAGAACATTTTATGATCATTATTATATTGTTGTAGCTCTGCATATATTTATACCTGTGACTGTACATTGTTCGACTGAGTTCCGGCGATTGTGAACTAACCTCCTCTTTATCTGTTAACAATGAGGCTTGGATTGCATTCCGCTTTCAAGCCTCCCTTTTAATCCCTTCTTCATAGTGCATCCTGAGTGAGTGTTCGTGTTCCCATGGACAGTGTCTGGGAAACCGCACTGCCTGCTGAGGAATTGGAGCACTCAATACTCCAAGATGCCATTATTTTCATGGAGTTTAGTTGACAATTAGGCTAGGTTTCTTTTCAATCCTTCAAGCGCACTTCAAATGCATACTTACATCAGACCGTTCAGTTCCTGTGCGCTGTCCTCAGTTATATTGGCAGCTTTACTACAGTTGCTGCTCTTCATACCTTCAGCCGATTGTCGTTCTGTTTGTGCATAGGAGCGGACTCCCAGAGGTGAGTAAAAGGAGTAGTAAAATTTACGGGGCCTGTTATGTGTAACTCTTTAAAAAAATGTACTTATTATCTCTATGTAATTTGTTTTTGAGATTACAGGTTTGCACCCTGAGTACTTACTTACCGTTCAAATTTCACATCAGGGTGTACATGTGTGCCGCTCTGTATGACTTTGAATTCTAATGCCTGCTATCCAGGGACTTTCCAGTAACTAGTTTTATTAAATATGCTACTAGCACACCACTTAAACCACCATCATTTACCAGTTCTTTCTATCCGTACTTACAGGATGTCACTTCTTAGTTCTGAGGAGACCCTAGTTTCGGGTAGAAATGTTGCAGACACACCCTGGTAACAAACAAATAACTTTTCTAACTGCAAATTGGAATGTTTAGAGAAATTTTGGAGTTGTTTGTTACTCATACATTAACCTTTTTTTACTTTCGGATAGTTGTATCAGTTTGGCTTCAGTAATGGAACACACTGCATTGTGTTGCAATTTGCAATGTGACTTCTCTTGGACTTTGTTTAAAAAGTGAATATATAAATAGCTATTATTCTAAATTAAGATGGTTTAGTGTGATTTTATTTTATATACTATGAAGCATATAGGCTACGTAGTCTTTCTATTGAAAAATTATCTTACTAAAAGATAACAATTGAGAACCACTATTGCCTTAATATTGTATCTTAACTAGGTTTCCATAGGTTTATGGGTTGCTCTTGTAACCTGATGAGAACTCAGTTGCTTGTAGCAGTGCACCTCCTGCTAAAAAAGACTCAAATTAAATACTCCTGAAGCCTGGCTTAAATCGCCCCACACTATATATTTTTTTAACATAGTGGGGAGCCGCGGCCAACGGCTAATAGGTCAAGGGAGCCGCGGGTTGAAAAAGTTTGGGAACCACTGGCGTAGGGTATGGACCACTGAGGAGTGTACGTTCAACCGTTTCATCCTGAGGGATGTGTTGTCCCTCAACAATTTTAATAAAATTAAATGGCTGAGCTAAGTAAAAATGTTCGTTACACAGATAGGCCTTCAAGATTATTACGAAGACCCTATATTGATGTGTCAGATCCCTAGGAAAGAACTGAAAAAGCTTTGTATGAGCTATTTAGGGGATCCAAGAATAAAACAGGAAATGGCAAAAACCACAGTGGTCGCACATCAATTAATAATGATAACAAGCGATATTCAACCGAACTGTATATTACAGATGAGAGACTTTGAAAGGTTCCTACTAGTACGATTTAGACTATCAATTTTTTTTTCAATTTCAATCTTTATTTCGTTGCGTTGCAACATAAAAGATAGCAATAAAATACAGTTTATAATATACTATACAACAATGTAACATTCATTCCAAGGGCTCCCTTCTACATTTCATTAATTTTAGCACGTTAGCCAGTATTTCATCGATAAAGCACATGATTTATACTCAGTTTGACACAGTATCAGATAAATATTAAAATATTTTAAAAAGAGTAGAAAGTTAAAAAAAACATTAAACATTAGATTGAATCTACAACCAAGGTTAAAATACAATGCATTGGCTTTGTTCATGGTTCCGGGGAGTCTAAGTAACAGTTTTCTTAATTTAGAAGGAAAGAAATAGTTTCTTTCTAACAAAGTAAGTGGACAATAAAAATTTGCTAATGTCGAACACGATAACTTGACTGGTGTCCGTGCTTAGGATTCTGCCAGTTTCCCTATGGGAAATAGAGCCAATGTTACGACACAAGGGGACTATCCACTTTTTCCTAGCTTTATCATAACTAGGACAAAAAAACAATATGTGGAAAATGTCCTCCCTTTGGTTATTAGTGCACAGAGTACAATATTCTTTATCGGTCTTCCCCCATCTTTTCTCAGTTACTTTTGTCCTCAACGTTCCATACCTGAATTTTAGATATAAAGATTTTGCCAGTGGAGGTTGAATTTCATCTAGAAATTGTTCGAATAGAGCCTCATTTTTTGCCATAAGAAATTTTTCAGTAAGGGGGCCATGGGTTCTTGAATACACAGATTCATAATTCACATATGACCAGAAGCTTAATTTTACAATTTTTTTGGAATTTAGGTTTAAAGATTCAGGCTCGTTCCAAAAGTGTGATAATCCGAGCTTGGTAAGCCAGTTTTTTACATGCTTGAACCAGAAAATCTTATTATCTCTATCCAGCTCTAATACTTCCTTCAGCCCATTTCTATAGTCAGATAGTTCCAAGGTTGTCCATAATCTGACCCACATCAGCAATGGTCTCAGTGCAGCTTGCTGATCAGTGTGTTTAATATTAAGGTCTAAGAATAGGGGTATCAGGGGAGTGTTGTTTGGGACTTTTAATAAACCCCTGACAAATTTGTTTTCCAGTGTTTCAAAAGATTTTTTACATACTGGCCCCCAAATTTCTGCCCCATACAAGGAGGCAGATTGAACCTTGTATCTAAAGAGCTCTATCGCGGGAGTAACTGCTTTATTCACACTTTTATTATATCTCTGTGTTATTGGGAAGCAATTTTGTTTAAACACCAATTTAGATTTTTCCAATTGTGGGCCCCATCCCATTGCAGAATCCATCAAGACCCCCAGGTAGGTAAAACTGTGCTCGTAATCTAATCTTTGCTCATTTAACATTAGATTCTTTTTAAAAGTTTTATGCGGGTTCAATGCCATATATTTTGTTTTTTTTATATTAATTTCTAAACCTTTATTGATACAGTACTTTTGGAACCTGTCTAATAGGATCTGTAGTCCACGTGGCGTTTGTGATATTAAAATTGTATCATCCGCGAAGAGGAGGGACGCAACTCGTTCCCCTCCCAGTCGAGGAGAGTCATTATCGCAATTTTCCATGTAGGTTGCAATATCATTTACATAGAGGGAGAATAAAGTAGGGGCCAGGACGCAGCCCTGTCGCACTCCCCTTTTTATCGGAATCGGGTCTGTGAGTTCCCCATTTGGGCCCCATCTGACCTTGGCGTAATTCTCCCGATGCAATCCTATTACAAGTTTTAATAAATCGCCAGGCAGCCCTTGCCTATTCAGGGTTTCCCAAAGTAGATCTCGTGGAATGAGATCAAATGCTGCTCGTAGGTCAACAAAGGTCACATACAAGTGACCTTTGCGGATGATGACATACTTCCAATACAAGCAGCATAATCTGAGTACTTGATCAATTGTACTTGTTTTGCTTCGGAATCCCGCCTGATATTTGGATAAAATTGACTCCTCCTCCAACCATGAATTTATTCTATTTAGAATATGCCTAGCATATATTTTTTGCGTGATATCTAAAAGACTAATGGGGCGGTAATTTGCTGGATCACCGCGATCCCCTTTTTTAAAAATGGTGATGATTTCTGCGCCATTCCAAGTATCTGGAATGTGCTCACTAGCCGTAACTATGTTAAATAAATGATTTAAATAGGGTGCCCAGACATCAATATTGTACAAATACAGGTCACCGGGGATTCTATCAAGCCCTGGCGCCTTCCCTTTCTTAATTGAGATAATTGCTGCCTCTGTTTCTTTTAGAGTAAACACTACCTGGTGAGTGTTAGCTGATGATGTAAGCGGGGGTACATCATTTGCTGCCTCGGTCAAGGTTTTGGCAGCATACAATGACGAAAAGTGCTTGACCCAAGTGTCTTCATCTAAGTAGACCTCCCTGGAACCTTTCTCTCGTTTATTTTCCTTAGCTGCCAGTTCCCAGAATTGTTTCTGGTCCTTGTTTTTGGCGGCTGTTAACATATTGAGCCACATTTCCTCATCCCATGAGGATTTGGCTCTTAATATTATTTTGTTATAAGCCTTTCTTTTCTCTCTGACTATTGACGGACTTTCCCCTTTAACAGCGTTAATCAGTGCAGTTTTGGCAAGGCGGCATTCCTTGTTGTACCAAGGTTTGCCTACAGATTTTGCACTAGTCCTACCTGCACCTCTTTTAGGTTTTTTAGTAAGAATTTCTAATAATTGGCTGAAAAGGGATTTATGTAAATCGAAAAATTCTTTGGGAGTGCAGCTGAGGGGGCAATATTGGTCCAGGGTATCTGCAAAAATGCAATAAATATTAGCTAATAAATCCTCTTTTTCTAGGACGAATGCCCATTTGACCGCCCTACGATTGTTACTAAGAACAATATTATCGGCAGTGGTTGAGGTTACTGTACTATGACCTCCCTCCATGTTGTCAAGCTCCATAACCATGCTTAATAGAAAACTCATTTCTAGGGGGTAGTGGTCACTTTCGTATCTTTCTTTGACCTTTAGGTCCACTGTAAAAGGCCAGAGATCAAGGGAGACAATAACATAGTCTATTTTACTCCCATAGTTGCCTCTCTTAAATGTAGGGGCTTTAGGGCTGTCTGAAGGCATACGGCCATTGCATGCTCTCAGACCATGTGAGGTCAGGAACCGTGTGATTTGTAGCGCCAATGCTGTACCGGCAACCATACAATTCTCATTCAGGGCAGGTATTGCATTGGCGTTATCCTCCTCCTCAAACAATATGGCTATCCCTGAGATTGGTTCAAAGTTACAGTTCAAGTCTCCACATAGAATAACACCTGACTCTGTTTTTAGTGAATCCATGAGCGACTCCAACTTCCCTATACACATAGATTCCTTGTGGGAAGATTGGGGGCTGTTGTAAACATTAAATAAATAGAACGCCCTATTATCCACTGTTGTTATTTCTAGACACATAATGTCTAAGGAGTCGGTGTTGATCATTTTGATAGCTAATTTAATGGAAACATTGACCCATACTAAGAGGCCTCCAGATGCACGACCTCTCAAGGAAGGGACAGCCTCTATTTGATAGGTTTTATAGCCAACCCTGTGCAGTTGTACTGTAGCCCAAGTTTCCTGCAACACACAGATGTCAAATGTGTTTATGTATGCGTTCCAGTCGGGATCATTCAATTTTGCACGCACCCCCGCAGTGTTCCATGAGACGAGTGAAAATAGGGAAGATCCCTCATTCGTAACATGGGGCACAGCAGGTACAGCTGCTATTTGGCTCCTAATCACTTCATCTGGGCCTATAACAACTGGGCGTGTATCCTCCCTAGGTCTATTATCACCTTTTTTCCAGTGGTTATGTCCCAAAGTACCTGACACATTTTCAATCCCCCCAGCATCACTGCTTTGGCTCGGGACAAGTGATAACAAGAATAAGCCCTCATTTATCCCAGGAGACGCCACAGGAGATGCAACAGACAATCTATTTTTAATTGTTTCGTCACAAGTAACGGCAATGTATGGGCCTCGCTTCAAACAACTTAATCCATTTTCCACAGTACACTCCCGAATACATGAAGCATTTTCAGTACCCCTATTATCTTCCATGCTCTTTAAACATCAATCGCACTCTTCCAAAACACTGAATGCCTCAAACCTATTTGTAAGTTCCAAGGGAGTAAATGGGATAAGATTAGACAAATTACCATTCCCTCTTTGGTTGTGGCTATTGGGTACAGTGTTCCACCCGTAAATTAAAGGGGGTGGAGCAAGGTGGTGCAAGTAAGCTGGATTCCTAGCTGCTTCCATATTGGAAAATTGTGTATTAAAAGGATTGAAGCTAGTTGCATATTGAGGGGGGAATACAGTTGATCTTGGATAAAAATACGTTAATGGGCGTGGCACTATACAGTTATTTTCGTTGCCGTACGGCCAACTCAAAATATATTGGACCGCCTTCTTATCCCTGAAATTTACAACTACAATGTCACCCCCTATATCTTTTGTTCTGCCACCCAACCAAGACAGACGGCGCACATGAACTATTTCGCCATTTACATAGTTGGCTTTAGGTCTATACAATGACAACCAGTGCATGATCTTATTCTTTAACTGAAGGTAACCTTCCCGCTTTCCACTTGTCAACTCAGGAACCCCGGTAAGCACCACTACATATGGTAGTGCCTCCGGTGGGAGTTCTACAGGTGGTGTCCTTCCCTGACCCCCTCTTACGTGACCAACCTCTTTCTCTTCAGCTCTAGGCAGACTGTTTGGGAAAGTAGTTGTTTCCCTAGGTTGGATGTTAACTAGGGTATCTGTAGAATTTGATATTATGGTAGATCTACTTTTAGTAGGTTGTATTTCTTTTGGGTCAGTGTTTTTGGACGATTTGCTAACAGAATGAGCACCTATTGTTGGATGGCTAAGGGCAGCTACATTAGCCGCTACTATGTTGCTATCAATAGTAGAGTTAGTGGTTTTTGCAGCTGCTCGTTCAATAGAAGTAGTAGACATAGTATGTGGAACTTTTTGGGACTGTATTGCGTTCTGGGGTCTAGATGGCCTTTCCAACTGCCCAAGAGCTACCAGGTCCAACTCTATCCTCCCCAACCTCGATTCCACTCCCTTTAGTCTGTCAGATAAAGCTAACATATAAGTTCGCACAATCATTTCAATATTATCCAGTAGATTCTTCGGGAAGATTGTCTGCGCACCTTCTTCTATTGGAGAATGGATAATGTCAGGCAATGTGGTTGATGGGGAAGGAGGTGTTGTGGGTTTTGACGGAGTTATGGCAATTGCCGTTGTTTGCTTATTGGCTGGTTTTCCCAGGGTCATGGTGGAGGCAAGGCTGGTCTTCTTACCAAAGTCCGAGTAGCTAACCTTGGGCTTACTTATGTTCATTTTTGTCCGTCTCTTTTTCGGAGGTGGAGGCCCATATACTTTGTTAGCCAATGTCTTTTGAAGTTTCCCACTTACTACCTTTCCCGGCCTGATTGTAGGTGAAATCAATATTGCAGCGGGATTAAGTGTGCTAGGAAGATCTAGACCCTCATTTTGTGACTCGGCCAAGGATTGCGTTGGTAAAATGGCAGGTGCTAGACATTCCTTAAGCAATAAGGGCACACTAGCAGTTGGAGAAACATTATCGGTAGAAATATTACTTGTGTCATTGTCCAGTGTGACAGAGTAAATGGGCTCAGACAATGTCCTATTTTTAATGCGTTCAATTGAGCGACGCCTATCCGCCCGCTTCTCAGCAAGTACTAGTTCTTTATTGCCCTCGGGAGCAGCCTTTGGGAAATAATCGTCCAATGTTCTGTTTAATACACTCCCAGATTTATCCAAGCCAGTAGTGGCAACGCTAACAGCAGCAGTGGCCATCAAACAGTTTGGGAGTGATAGTAAATGCAAGTATAGTTGTACTTACTCAGGATTTTGGCCAGGACTTCGGGCCCAGCCCGGCCTATTCCGGCCTTTGAGGGCCGTAGAGGGCCCACCCTTTGCCCGGGCTTCGCCCGGCGTCCCGCTTGCGTCCCGCAAGACGGCTCCCCTCTGGTGTTTGTAGGGCGGGCGGTAGGGGCGGGGCACGCAGGGGGGCGCTGACCGGATGTTACGTGGTCAAGCAGGGACTCTTGGGATACTGAGTCCCTGCCGCGCTACCCCTGCAGCCTCCACAGGTGATATACAGCCTCCTCAGCACGGCAACCAGGCAAAGATTTGCAGCGTTGGTGGGTCGGTCACTCTCCCACGTAACGAAGCGGCTCCCGCGCAGCGGGAGCGGCGAGCAGCAACAGCGGTACAGGGGCAGAAAGGCAGAAAGGGCAGCCAACTCCCACGTCGTCCAAGAGCTGTGATGGGTCACACAGGTACAATTTCAGACTTCCCTTTTACCAGTTAGCCGGTGGGGGCGGGGCACGCAGGGGGGCGCTGACCGGATGTTACGTGGTCAAGCAGGGACTCTTGGGATACTGAGTCCCTGCCGCGCTACCCCTGCAGCCTCCACAGGTGATATACAGCCTCCTCAGCACGGCAACCAGGCAAAGATTTGCAGCGTTGGTGGGTGGGTCACTCTCCCACGTAGCGAAGCGGCTCCCGCGCAGCGGGAGCGGCGAGCAGCAACAGCGGTACAGGGGCAGAAAGGCAGAAAGGGCAGCCAACTCCCACGTCGTCCAAGAGCTGTGATGGGTCTAATTTAGACTAAACATTTTGTTTAGACTATTAGGTTTTCCTACTATGAATGATTGGACAAGGCATCTTAATAAATGCCCATGTGATGGTATGTCAAACAAATCTGATATCCATATTATTTTGTTCTTCTGTAAATTCTACACACTTCCCAGGAAAAGATGGATCCTGCCAATCTTGAAGGAAATGAATTTGAGACAGTGTCGCCCTGCTTTTTTAGCTATCCAGATGTTAGACAACATATTTACTGTTGCATCGGTGTCCTCTTTCTTGAGAAATGTTTTTAAGTCACAAAAATCAATATATGTATGAATTTTAATTATGCCTATTTTGCTGTATCTTGTTTTTACCTTTTTAATGGATATGTATTATTGCACTTTTATGGTTGTTTTTTATTGAACAATAACCGAATAAAGTTATATTGATTGATTGATTGAACTACTCTTTCTAAAAATATCAGATTGGAAATATGTGGCATGTTAACACACACATAATTTTTGGCACTACTTTAATTTATTGTGGTTGCCTATTAGATGTAAAACATTACTGTTCAACCATCTGTCTGAACTGGGGTGGCTTGGTGAGCAAAATACCGATGGATTAAACCTAGATCTGTGACTGGGGGTGAATGTTTTGCCATTGTGCAACATTCCGTCCATCATCTTGTGTGTTTTGCTGTTCACCCTATGTGCGAAGGGTATGCCCAGACGTGGGTCCCGTGCTCACTAAGCCACTGGAGTCAAGCTATCCTGGCTGAAGACGGCTGATAGCCAGAAACCGGTCCTAGGATGCTTGATTCCGGTCCAGGGAAGACATGGCTTGGCAGTTCGAGCTGGACTGTTCCCATGAGGCACAGGGTCAAGACTGATTTGCATATGGCCATGTCTGAACTGGAGTGGTTGGTGAGCAAAATAACGATGGATTAAACCCAGATCTGTGACTGGGGGTGAATGTTTTGCCATTGTGCAACATTCCGTCCATCATCTTGTGTGTTTTGCTGTTCAACCATTGTTTCTCTCATGTTAGGAAATGTAATCTATTTATATCTATAGTGATAATACAATTTGTTTTATGCACAGTTAACTATCAACACAATACATTTAGCGTCCTGAGGATGACCTGAAATGTAAAGTAGGTTCCACTGGAGGTCGAAACACGTCGACAATATCTATTGTATGTATGTATGTTTGGATTTATATAGCGCTTATAACCCAGGGGTCTCTAAGCACTTTGCCTTGGGAACCCGTCCTGGCTTTTCCCTGTGAGATAGCCCCTACAGGGCATCCCCAAGGTGAAAGCCAGGCATCCCGCCGCGGGGGGGGGCGTTGTGGAGATTAAGCAAGCTTAATGCCCAGAGTTGCAGAGTGTGAACCCATGATTAGGTCAGGCACCGAAGCGAGAATTATCGAGTCCGTGGACATTTGAGCTCGAGACCCTGCCGCGTCGGGAATTGAACCCTGGTCCCGGGTCTGACCTCTGCTTCAGGGTCTGCCTGCTCTAACCAGTGAGCCACACTTCTCTTCTATTGAGAGTAGAGGCGTGGTATAGTCCCTTAGAACATTTCACGATTGTCTAATTATATGGTTTGAAGTGACGGAAGGAGGCAGAGTCAGGATACTGACCACGGGAGCTGCGAGCAGTATGCCGTGAGTAGTATTTCGCGAGCAGAGCTGTAATCCACCTTTATCCGGCCATTTGTTTTGTGGGAGGAAAATAAAGCCAAGCCAGGGAGGTTAGAGGAGTCGCAGAGCGGGTCGGCCGGCATTGCAGAGAGCCCTGGCCGCCCGCACATACCTCACCAGTACTGCCACAGGTGAGGTAAGAAGAGTGGGCAACTTTTTTTTCAGCACACAGAAGGGGGGAGCAAAGGGGGGGCTAGCAGATTGTTGACCTCCATCGGAAAATACATTTGGTCTGAACTTTACCCACGCTCTAGCCCACAGCCCCAGCCCCTGTCCCCTCTTACTTTGTACTCCTACTTCTTTATTGAACTTTAATTTTGGTATCCGTACCTGCACCGGCATGATGAGGAGAGGAAACTCGCTTGAGAGTGGAGGCGAGGAGGAGGCCTCCATTTGTATTGAACCTGTGCTTGAACCTGCACATACAGGCAAAGACTGTGGAGCCCATTGGTCTGAGCGTGAGGGCCCCCCGTCCGGTTCTGAAGTATCGCCTTTGCTAGGGCCATTACTGTAGGTAATTGTTCTTAACCTTCCTGCACGGCCTGTAAAGGAGGCGAGGGCCTGAGTAAGGAGGGTGTAGTGCGCCGCTGCGTTGCCTAGGCCCCCGCGGTGATGTCCCAGCTAGGTCTGGGTGCGGTTTGTGGGACAACCTGGTGTGCTCTGCCCAGACTCGGTTAGCGTATTTACATACTTCGATAGCCTTCCTAAGGAAAAGATGAGGAAAAGGCACGCACAAAAAAGGTACCTTGCACGTGTTGGGGACTAAATGTGGTACATAAATTTCTGGAACATCTAGGCCCTCGAAGATAACGGCATGGCACGGAGGAGAGGCAAAGGGTGCGACTGCCGAGAAGGATAGAAAGATATCGGCCTTTGATCGTGCCTGGGTCAAAAGACGAAAGGACCCGGGTGTGTCATGGGCTACATTGACCCAGAGGGTACGAGGGAAATGCCACCAACAGGGAAATGACACGGGGTTAAAAAGGGTCCTAAAGTTGTCGTTCTACGAAAGTGCAAAATGGTCCAGCAGCAAACGTCACTAGAGAATACTGTAATTGATTACCCAAAAGAAATTGTAGTGTAGTTCCTATATTCCCAATAGGCTCTGCGTATTGGAATAATATATCCTATAGATTAGACGTAGGACTGCGGTCAACTAGTTCTCTATTGAATATACTATACTTAATTATGTGTGTGCCAGTTAACTGAGAGGTCACTAGAAACTTTCTCGAATACACAAGAAGGGATTAGTTTCTGACAACAGCTTAAACATGACAACTTTGTTTCCCAAGAATAAGAATATATCTCCCAGAGTCGCGGAAACAATAGATAACTAGTTCACTCAGTCAATCGTGCATGCTTCATTTCTACAGAGTTGCAGAGAAATAGTGAGACAGGAGTTTTCAATAAAAAGGGTTTATTGAACAGTCTTCTTTCTCATGCAAGAGAAGTGAACTGCTACAATCGTTATGCAGACTGCAAAGTATAATGAGTACAGCCTAAATAGTAATATGAAATAATACTATAAGAGCATTGTATGGTTTCTAAGCCATATAAAAATACATACATAAATAACATTGAATAAAATACTCAACTTGTGCTTCTAAAATACGCCTACCCTAATGTACCTAACCTAAATCTAGTACGCGGGAAGAAGTAGGTATTGTGTAGCATAGGTTTAGTTTTTGTCAAGAATCTACCAAAGGTTACTCTAGTTTCTAATCAGCTTCATACCTTGGTTCGAATAAAGGAGGTCTGGAATCTCTGTCTCGGAACTCGATTTCCCAACACCCCGCAAGAGGAGCCAGAAATACTGGAGCTGGATTCTCGGCAGGAGAAGGGCAGCTTCCTGATCAGTGCATCAGCTGGAGAGTCGGCTTCCTTCTGCACTTGCTGTAGCGAGCTGCGTCGGGCATGTAGGTCTTCGAACTGCTCCGAACCACTGTATCTTGCTAGAGCAAGTGTAGGTATATTTATAGGTGTTTAGGAATGCTGTAGTTTGACGTAAAGTGGGGCATATGAACATCAGGAAAGAACCCCTAGGGAATACTTGTTCTTTGTAAAGTAACTGAGTTCTTGGACAAATCAATATTCAAGCAAGGGGAAGTCCCTGACTGCTTAAGCTGGTTTTCCAAGAAGTCATTGTGACGTTTGGTACGGGTGGAAGTAGCCATGCCTGTATTTGGGTAGCATGTGCTATGCCTAAATAAGGGTTTGATTTCTATGCCTATATAAGGGCAATGTGTCTTGTACCTATATAAGGGCATGAATCGGGAAAAATTCACTCGGAGCTTAAAACGCTACACAACAAAATGTCGACATCTAGTAGGCAAGATAGATTGTTACTCCCCGCAGAAGAAGTGAGTGGGACTTCCTTGTGGCAATCTATAAAAACATTTGTGAGAAAATACTTTAAAAAGAAATTTGACATTTGTGATCATTCCTCTGTGTCGCGAAAAAACCCAAGAAAAAGACTGTATAGAGCCTAAGGAATGGAACGAGTGTAACAAATGACTCCTTTCTACCAGACTTGGACCAAGCTCTGGGAGAACAGGGGGGGGTAATCGAAGGGGGGCTGTTATTACTGGAACCTAGGTTATCGTCATCGCCCCGCCTTTCCCGTAGTGGATTCGATAGTCCCACGGTAGATAAAGAAGGGTTGCAACAAGCAGCTATTAGGCAGGGGAGGGAGGCATACGATACTCCCCAGAAAGGCCCTATTTCCCCTGATACCTCACAGTCATCCTTGGCACTCGATATGACCGCTACCTCGACCTTGTCATTACTAGAGGTGATGTTTTTAATGCAAAAGATCCTTCAGGCAATACTTGAAGCTCTAGTTGAGAATAATGGGCAAGGGAAAACCTGCAAAACTCAACTACAGCAGATCGCAGATGAGCTAAAACAAATTAATAACTGTATGCCTACTATAGTACGACCAGTAATAGATAAGAGAGATCAGGAGGTATATGTGTCATCATGGACTGTTGAGGGCGAATCCATACAGACCAAAAACCCTCCGACGATATACATGTCAAAGTGTCCCATTTTGGTAATAAAGAGGAGGTCCGATTGGAGATTTAAGAGGTATATATCCGAGGAAGAGATTAGAAAGAACCACCAGAAAATGTTGAGAAAGAAAAGGGGCTTACATCAAAATCAGAGTAATGGGCAGAAAGGGGTGATACTAGACCAACTGAGGCGATTGTTAGACGGAACCAGAAGTAAAAAGGGACCAAGGGAGAACTTAAATAGAAAAGGGTATGCAGACAAAATATCGATTTTTAAATATCGACATACAATAATGTCGATGTTTAAATATCGAAGGGACATAATATAGAAGGTAAGTTATATTGATAGATTTAATATCGATATTAGTAATATCGATGTTTTTAATATCGATGTTAGTAATATCGATGTTAATAATTTCAATGTTACTAATATCAATTTTTATATTATTTTTATGTATATTAATATGTATTTATTATGTTTTTAATTTATATTTATGTCATTTAAGTACATTTTGTATTTCAGTACTGTAGCGGGTTGTGGGTTTATAGGGGAATAGGGTGGGAAGTAATTTAATTATACTAAATTAATTATTAATTATTAGGAATTATAATTTAATTTTAATTAATTGGTAATTAATTTAAATTCTTTGGTAATTAATTTTTATGAATTGATTAATTGATAAATATGTTCTGTAGCGGGTTATGGGCTTATAGGAGAATAGGTTGGGAAGTAATTTAATTATACTAAATTAATTATTAATTATTATGAATTATAAATTAATTTTAATTAATTGGCAGTTAATTGTAATTAATTGGTAATTAATTTGTATTAATTGGAAATTAATTTTAATTAATTGATTAATTGATAATTATGTTCTGTTGTGGGTTATTTAATAATTAAGTTTTTTATTATTTTAAAATATTAATTTATTTATAAGTATGTTATTTTTACCCCTACGCTATCCAACACTTTCCCTACTGTTGCACTCTCTGGAGTTGGAATAGTAATTTTACCCGTACACTATCCAACACTTTCCCTACTGTTGCACTCTCTGGAGTTGGAATAGTAAATTTTACACCTACGCTATCCAACACTTTCCCCACTGTTGCACTCTCTGGAGTTGGAATAGTAATTTTTACCCCTACGCTATCCAACACTTTCCCTACTGTTGCACTCTCTGGAGAGGGAATAGATTTTTTACTCCTACGCTATCCAACATTTACTTACTTTTTTTTAATTGTTTTACATTTTTATTAATTTTTATTTATATTATTATTTTATGTGTATAAATTTCTTTGTAATTGATTATATTTTTATTTATTTCTAAGTTATTAAAATAATTTTATTATTAATGAAGTATATACTATGTATTAGATCTATATTATTATTTGTTTTTTATTAAATTATTTATTAATTTTAAATATAATATATTTTTAACTATGTTTATTACATTTATAAGTATTATTTTGTTTATATGAAATCTTTTTTTAATTAAAAAAAAAAACAATATTTATTAAAAACGCTATTTTGGACATCTATATATTTTTTTCGATATTGTTATACTTACCTTGTTAGAGATAGGATGTCGATATTTTTGTAATCGATATTTTTGTTGCGATATTTTTGTAGGTAGATATTTTTGTAATCGATATTTTGTCATAGATCCGAGGAAAAAAGAAAAGAGTAGGGAGTGGGGCGGGTGGTCCGACATAAGAATAAGGGGAGAGCCCCCTTCAGGTCAACAAGGGAAAAGAGTCTGCCTAAATCCAGAAATAGTACCTACAAGCGAGAGGAGTAATAGGAAGTATAATAACAGAGATGATCTATGGATTTTTATGGAACCACGGGGCGAAGGTTAGGGGGTAAGCTGCAAAGAAAAGTAAAACCCCAAAATTGCTCAAACCTACTACAAATACTGGTTAAATGTCCTTCATTGGGTGAGGTTACATCAGATGATATTAGGCAAATAGGTTTTGTAACCAATTTGGAACGGAATGAGGAAACAAAGGCCCTCTTCTATTCCGACTTTGTAAAGCAGATGGTGGTAAGGGCAGAGGGACAATTGGAAAAGGAGGGGATAAGACTCATGCACGATAGCGAATCGATATAGAAGGGAGTAACCCGGGGAACTCTGGGACCCTCACTTACCATGCAGGACTATGCCCAGAGCAAATATAGTATGATATACTAGGTACCCAGCATTGAAGAATCTGTACTGATTACACTCAGGGAGGGATAAAAGTAACAAAAGCAAATGCAGTAAAGGGTCCAGTGTTGAGCAATCGATTTGAACCACTATTTGAATCCTCAATAAGTTAGGATGATAAGATGATTGAAGGGTGGAGTGACCTGGATTAGGAATCGGGGTCCTCACATAGCCTATGGATATTGTCATGGAATATAGGGGGATACAAGAGACAGTTATCCCAAGACACCCTTAGAGAAATGCTGGGTAGTTATGAAATATTGTGTTTTCAGAAGTCGTGGTTGCGTGAGGTACCTGAACCAATAGATTTTTTTTATGCTAACCAAAGAGGCAGTACGAATAAATCTAGGGAGCCCCTCGGGGGGGATGATTACGTTGGTATCATCAAAAAAAGCCAATAAAGCAACCAAGCTAAAAGTGAAATGTAGGTGGTCATTAGCTAGTCAGGTAGAGCGCGATAGTGGCACGTAGGCAAGAAGACAAATAATAGTGATATATATATATATACTCAGCCAGGTGCCATAACAGACTATGAAGAACAACTGGGATTGCTAGAGGAAGATCTGGAGCTCATCTGTATAACAAAAGCATCACAACTGATAATGATCCTGGGAGATTTTAATCACAAATTTTGTCTTAGCGATAAATTGTTTAAAGATCTATTAACCTTGGCACAGGTACGCCCAGCAAATTTTGCTGGAGTAGGTATGTGGGGTTTTGGGAGGTGATGGGAGGGAAGAAGGGGCCACACGATGGCGTAATGTAGATTACGAGCTCTCTTTTTATTTGGTATTGGGTCTCTTTATATCTTTCAAGTAAGGAGGTATAAAAAACAAAAAACAAAAAAAAAATATATATATATATATATATATTCACTGAAAAAACCATAGGTTATAGACCATATATAGTTAGGAATTAGCATTTACAAAACCTTGAAAATTCACTGAAAAAACCATAGGTTATAGACCATATATAGTTAAGAATTAGCATTTACAAAACCTTATTTTACTCACACAAAACCATTGAAATTCGCATATATAGTTAGTTGCACTAACTATATATCGCGCACCCGCAATCCACTGCTGATCATGTCACATATTACATCATTCATGACATGGTCAGTGACATCACTGATGACATCACTGATGACATCTCAAATGACATCACTGATGACATCACTGATGACATCTCAAATGACATCACTGATGACATCACTGATGACTACATCCAGTGACTTTATGTTTCTGTAAAGTTAAAATATGTCTTACATATTGAAGAATGAGTGGATTTATAAGTGTCTGGATGAAGGATTTAGTAGGTGCATGACTGACTGTATGAGTGAGTGATTAAATGTGTCTCACTGAGTGCATGGGTTAGTGACTAAACTGTCTTAATTTGTGCATCATTATGTCTGTTGTTCTGTAATCTGCTGCATGTGTTGATCATTAGCTATATGAGTAACTATATGGGTTATTGATTGGTTGCCCAAGTATATGTATGGGAGACTGAGTGTGTGTGTGGGTGGCTGGGAGGTGTATGACTCTGTGCATATATGTGTGAGCAGTTGATTCACTAGATGTATGGGTCCAAAAGTGCATGTGGAAACAGCTGTATGGGCGGTTGACTGTGTGCATGAGTGTATTGGTGAGTGAATGGATATCTCAGTGCTACATGTCAAAGTAAGTACATATGTAAAACACAGTACATGTGAGAGTTGACATATATAAATAACTGTGCATAAGAGCCAGTGAATGTGTGAGTGGCTGTATGGATCATTGTGAACTTGTATCCAGGATTGTATAAGAGAGTAAATATGTTTTAGTATATGTTTGAATAAGTAAGGTGTGTATAACTGTATAGTTGAGAAAATGGAGGTGTGATTGATTCTTTGCATGACTGACTAGGTGTGTGTGTAACTTCATGGATGAGTGACAGTCTGTGAGTGTCTGTTTACACTGAGTGTATCTAAGGTTATATTAGAGTCTGAAGAGGTTCATCGTATTATCACATGAATGATGTCATCAGTGATGTGATCAGTAATGTCAAATGAGATGTCATCAGTGATGTCATCAGTGATGTCATTTGAGATGTCATCAGTGATGTCATCAGTGATGTCATTTGAGATGTCATCAGTGATGTCATCAGTGATGTCACTGACCATGTCATGAATGATGTAATATGTGACATCATCAGCAGTGGATTGCGGGTGCGCGATATATAGTTAGTGCAACTAACTATATATGCGAATTTCAA
The DNA here is from genome assembly GCF_964261635.1 of Lissotriton helveticus. NCBI lineage: Eukaryota > Metazoa > Chordata > Amphibia > Caudata > Salamandridae > Lissotriton > Lissotriton helveticus. The sequence continues at coordinate 1,121,520,416 of NC_136063.1, read as the reverse complement.
TGGTTTTGTGTGAGTAAAATAAGGTTTTGTAAATGCTAATTCCTAACTATATATGGTCTATAACCAATGGTTTTTTCAGTGAATTTTCAAGGTTTTGTAAATGCTAATTCCTAACTATATATGGTCTATAACCTATATTTTTTTCAGTGAATTTCAATGGTTTTTTAATAGCAAATATCAAAAGCTTTAAAATGTATTCTTCTTTAATTCGAAAAATATATTTTATATGTTTTTAATACAATTTTTTAATGTATTTTTGTATTCTTTTTTTTTGTTTCGCTCCCGGTCCGCGAACCGGGTAGCTTCCCGTTAGCTCAATTTGGTGCCGCGACCCGGTCCGCGAACCGGTAAACGTTCCGTTTGCGCAACTGCCGCGTTAGAAAACAACATCGTGACGTATGCCGTTCTCGCGTAATGCGTCTTATGAGTCGCCGCGTTAGCGCACCCGGAAGTGCTCCGGAGCGCGAACCGAGGCGCGAAGCGCAGCTCTCTGGAAGCGATCCGGGGCGCGGCGCGCAGCGCGTAACGTAAGCGTAACAGGTCATGTGACTTGTTATTAAAACTTTTCATTGGTTCATTTCACTTTTGGTTTCCTAATGATGTAAGGCTAGGTCATGTGACCTAAAAATAACACTTTTCATTGGTTTAGAACTATTTTTTTCCCAAATGATGAAAACCCCTCCTTGTTTCCTCACTCTGACTTTCAACTTTGTGAGAGGAAGACCTTTTTTGATTACTTAGAAATGGCAAGTCTTGTAGCTGCAGCTGGTGCACCCCCACCACCACCACCCCCTCCTAGGAAGAGAGGACCACCTCCTCAGGTTATCCTTCAGCAAGAGGAGGAAGAAGAGGAAGAAGAGGAAGAGACGCAAGGGGAGAGGCAGTTTTTGCCTGAGGAGCCAAGAATTTCCCATGTAAAGGAAGATTTCATCTGGCAATTTTATTCATTTCCCCAGAGCCAAAAGAAAGTAAATGCCCGCTATGTTACTTGCCTTATCTGCAAAAAAGATCTGTCCAGAGGGACAGATAAGAAATATAGCTATGGCAATTACACCATGCATCGCCATATGCAGAGGTGGCACCCTAATAATTATAGTGCTGCGCAGGTACGTGACCTGCAGGATAACCCCCCACCTGTGGCCAGAACATCAAATGTAGAGGCAGTGACGGGACCAGAGGCGAGGGAGACGGTCCCAAATATACAGATGAAGTTTGGGAGTGTGAAACAAGTGTGCGTTTATTGCGGCCAATTGATTTGCTACAGGGAAAGTAGCATCACTTTAATCAACAGAGCTATCGACAATCAAAATTGTCCAAAACGCCCCAGAAACTAAATTATCATTTTTTTTGTTGCTCCTGTTGAGCCCTTTATAATGAATCATTTTCGTTTCTCCCCCCCCCAAAAAAACAAAAAAAATATAAAATCGTTCAAAAAATACAAAAAAAGTAAAAAAAAATTCAGAAAAATAATAAAAAAAATATAAAACAACAAAAATAATTTAAAAAAAAGTTCTTTTCAGAACTACCTCCCCTTTATAAAAAATTGCTAGAATGTTTAGCACTCTGGCAACCTCTATTTCTTTTGATTCGCTTCCCGGTTCGCGCGCCGGTACGCGAACCGGAAGCGAACCAGAAAAAAAAAAAAAAAAAGAAGAGTAGGTATAAGGGAAGGAAACAGAGACTAATGTTAAAAGAAAGACAGCTAGAGGGAGTAACACAGAGATACTGTTTAATAGATCTATTTACCGAAGAAAAGATGGAAGAGGGTATAATTGTGAAAAACAAAATAGATAAGGAAGTGAAAGAAAAAAAGGAGAGTAGAAGAATAATAAACAAGAGTTTCTTAGAGAATGTGAGTGAATGTTCAAATTAAGAAGAAAAACAGTAAAGGATTACAGCAAGAAAATGGAAGGAGAGCAGATTATTTCCTTCAAAATTGTTCTGGAGAACAACACAGAAAAAGTTATTGAGGACAATGATGACTCAGATTTCATGGATGAATCACGGGACCATGAATTAGTTCAATGTGTAGATGCAGTAGATTCGCTGATTGAAAATGAGGACATTTCCGACAATTTGTTGTTAAATGTTCTGTTAAATTTGGAAAAAGAATCACAAAAATAAATTTATATTTAATAATCTAAAATTGTTCGAGACTTTAATCATTTTTATATGTAATTCATAAACTAGTACCTAATTGATTATAATGTAAAGTCAGACTTATAGTATACTGTGCAACTTTTTTATGTTACATAATAATTTTGCTCATAGTTACTTCCTTTCTCCAACTATATTATCTCCAATGTGTATTTGACATCTCTTTTTCATCTCCTGCCTCCATATTGTTTCTGCTTTCCTGACACACTATGGTATGAATTCCATATTCCACAATAACTTCTGAAACAACATGCAAGATATCTACAAAGGAGACGATATTAATTTGTTAACTCTGCATTGGTACCTACATATTGCTACTTAAATAAAAAAAAAACAAAAAAAAAACAACAAAACGACCAATCAATAAACATACAATATTTGAAAAGTCTATCATTCTTTTTTCCTCATAGTACGCTCCCCGGACCGCTTCCCGGTGCGCGTACCGGGCGCTCCCCACGCAAAAAAAACGATTATTTTTTTTTTGCCCCGCGGAGCCCTTTCAAAGCCTCCACATCAAACCTAGGGGGTCAGGGAGGATCTACTATGCCCCCTTATGGTCATTTCCCCCTTTGTTTTGGCCTCCTCTTGTCTCTCGATCCTACCGAGAGACAAGATGGCGGCCGCTCCGGACTGTTTAGAATGTTGACAGACACCGGAGAGCCAATCAGCTTCGCTTTGCGAAGTTCCGTTACGCGTCAGGTACGCGAACCGGGGCGCTAACCGGAGCGCTGTTACAGATATATACATTTTTTTGAATGTTAATTTATCAAAATCCACTGGAGCACATATATTGAGACCTAGCAAAGGCACATTGGGCAAACAATATCTACAATTTTGCCAAGTTTCATGGAAATCCATTCAGCCGTTCAAGCTAAAAGTGAGTCCAACCGCCCTATGGAAAAATGAATGGGAAAAACGCGTTTTGGGACCCCCCTTTTTTCTCGGCCCCCCCTTGACGAAACCCCCCCAAATTTTCATGGGCTGCTCAGAAACAAAATGTTCCATTTTCCTGAAAATTTCAGCCAATTCCGTCCTCAAACGCCAAAGTTATTCGACATAGAATTTTCAAAAATCCCATAGAGAAAAAATCCTAACTATATATACCTACTGGCGACTGCCAGTAGGTAATATATATATATATATATATATATATATATATATATATATATATATATATATATATATATATATATATATATCAAAAACACAAGCAGGTTCAGCCCCAAAGAGTTCCACCACAAGGAAATGCATAGTTTGCCTCATTTATTTGATAACTTGCAAGCAGGCATCGTTACGAACAAAGGCATCAGTTCAATTAGAGCGCCAGTTCAGTCAAAACGCCAAACATGTTTCGGGATTCCAATCCTCCCTTCTTCGGTGGCGAAATGGCGATGCATGTGAGAAGTGAGCAGAGTTTCTCGAGCACTTAAATAATCATATCACCTGCCCTCGTGGGCGTGGCCCTCCACAGAGCCTTCTGGTAAACGTAGTGCTACGAGGTGTTTCCATGTGGGTGCGCTGAATTTCTCCATGCCATATAAAACACAGTGTTACCCTTGTGGGCTCGTACCAAGTCCGTAAGTTTGCCTGCCCTGCTTTGTAGAAATCAAACTGCAAACATCAGCTGGAACCCGTCCTGCCCAGGCTCCAACAAAATCCTTTCCGCAATGTAAAACACCCACGTGTTGGGCGCTTACTGGGACCTGCACTCGAGCAGTAGGCAGAACTCCACGGCTGGGCAACAGCCGTATATTAAATCAAAAACACAAGCAGGTTCAGCCCCAAAGAGTTCCACCACAAGGAAATGCATAGTTTGCCTCATTTATTTGATAACTTGCAAGCAGGCATCGTTACGAACAAAGGCATCAGTTCAATTAGAGCGCCAGTTCAGTCAAAACGCCAAACATGTTTCGGGATTCCAATCCTCCCTTCTTCGGTGGCGAAATGGCGATGCATGTGAGAAGTGAGCAGAGTTTCTCGAGCACTTAAATAATCATATCACCTGCCCTCGTGGGCGTGGCCCTCCACAGAGCCTTCTGGTAAACGTAGTGCTACGAGGTGTTTCCATGTGGGTGCGCTCAATTTCTCCATGCCATATAAAACAAAGTGTTACCCCTGTGGGCTCGTACCAAGTCCGTAAGTTTGCCTGCCCTGCTTTGTAGAAATCAAACTGCAAACATCAGCTGGAACCCGTCCTGCCTCGGCTCCAACAAAATCCTTTCCGCAATGTAAAACACCCACGTGTTGGGCGCTTACTGGGACCTGCACTCGAGCAGTAGGCAGAACTCCACGGCTGGGCAACAGCCGTATATTAAATCAAAAACACAAGCAGGTTCAGCCCCAAAGAGTTCCACCACAAGGAAATGCATAGTTTGCCTCATTTATTTGATAACTTGCAAGCAGGCATCGTTACGAACAAAGGCATCAGTTCAATTAGAGCGCCAGTTCAGTCAAAACGCCAAACATGTTTCGGGATTCCAATCCTCCCTTCTTCGGTGGCGAAATGGCGAAATGGTGCAGGTCCCAGTAAGCGCCCAACACGTGGGTGTTTTACATTGCGGAAAGGATTTTGTTGGAGCCTGGGCAGGACGGGTTCCAGCTGATGTTTGCAGTTTGATTTCTACAAAGCAGGGCAGGCAAACTTACGGACTTGGTACGAGCCCACAAGGGTAACACTGTGTTTTATATGGCATGGAGAAATTGAGCGCACCCACATGGAAACACCTCGTAGCACTACGTTTACCAGAAGGCTCTGTGGAGGGCCACGCCCACGAGGGCAGGTGATATGATTATTTAAGTGCTCGAGAAACTCTGCTCACTTCTCACATGCATCGCCATTTCGCCACCGAAGAAGGGAGGATTGGAATCCCGAAACATGTTTGGCGTTTTGACTGAACTGGCGCTCTAATTGAACTGATGCCTTTGTTCGTAACGATGCCTGCTTGCAAGTTATCAAATAAATGAGGCAAACTATGCATTTCCTTGTGGTGGAACTCTTTGGGGCTGAACCTGCTTGTGTTTTTGATTTAATATACGGCTGTTGCCCAGCCGTGGAGTTCTGCCTACTGCTCGAGTGCAGGTCCCAGTAAGCGCCCAACACGTGGGTGTTTTACATTGCGGAAAGGATTTTGTTGGAGCCTGGGCAGGACGGGTTCCAGCTGATGTTTGCAGTTTGATTTCTACAAAGCAGGGCAGGCTAACTTACGGACTTGGTACGAGCCCACAAGGGTAACACTGTGTTTTATATGGCATGGAGAAATTGAGCGCACCCACATGGAAACACCTCGTAGCACTACGTTTACCAGAAGGCTCTGTGAAGGGCCACGCCCACGAGGGCAGGTGATATGATTATTTAAGTGCTCGAGAAACTCTGCTCACTTCTCACATGCATCGCCATTTCACCACCGAAGAAGGGAGGATTGGAATCCCGAAACATGTTTGGCGTTTTGACTGAACTGGCGCTCTAATTGAACTGATGCCTTTGTTCGTAACGATGCCTGCTTGCAAGTTATCAAATAAATGAGGCAAACTATGCATTTCCTTGTGGTGGAACTTTTTGGGGCTGAACCTGCTTGTGTTTTTGATTTAATATACGGCTGTTGCCCAGCCGTGGAGTTCTGCCTACTGCTCGAGTGCAGGTCCCAGTAAGCGCCCAACACGTGGGTGTTTTAGATTGCGGAAAGGATTTTGTTGGAGCCTGGGCAGGACGGGTTCCAGCTGATGTTTGCAGTTTGATTTCTACAAAGCAGGGCAGGCAAACCTACGGACTTGGTACGAGCCCACAAGGGTAACACTGTGTTTTATATGGCATGGAGAAATTGAGCGCACCCACATGGAAACACCTCGTAGCACTACGTTTACCAGAAGGCTCTGTGGAGGGCCACGCCCACGAGGGCAGGTGATATGATTATTTAAGTGCTCGAGAAACTCTGCTCACTTCTCACATGCATCGCCATTTCGCCACCGAAGAAGGGAGGATTGGAATCCCGAAACATGTTTGGCGTTTTGACTGAACTGGCGCTCTAATTGAACTGATGCCTTTGTTCGTAACGATGCCTGCTTGCAAGTTATCAAATAAATGAGGCAAACTATGCATTTCCTTGTGGTGGAACTCTTTGGGGCTGAACCTGCTTGTGTTTTTGATATATATATATATATATATATATATATATATATATATATATATATATATATATATATATATATATATATATATATATATATATATATATATATATATATATATATATATATATATATATATATATATATATATATATATATATATATATATATATATATATATATATATATATATATATATATATATATATATATATATATATATATATATATATATATATATATATATATATATATATATATATATATATATATATATATATATATATATATATATATATATATATATATATATATATATATATATATATATATATATATATATATATATATATCAAAACAAATACATGTACAGTCCGGGACTTTGTCCAAAGGGAGATGAAGGAAAAATAAAGGTAAGTGAGGTAACTCCTCTTCTTGGATACTGTTCCGGAATATCAGGAGAAATTCTGTGGTCTTCTTTTCGTTTGATTCTCTTTCAGCGGGTGGGAGGGAAAATAACATAATAGGCTGGGTCAATAATAAGATACTTGGTATTGTTTAAACATGAGTGCCACCATCACCAGGGTTCTTGTAGTGAGGAGGAGAAAAAGGTAGGGTGTGAAGGACTCGGGATTCAAACCTGTGTGCTTTATTACCCCACACCACCCCACCATCCCCACCAGATGGCTCCTTTTAAATGTACTCGCCTTGAACCGCGGTCCGTCTACTGGACCGCGTTGTTAGGATACGGGGCGTCTTCTCCCTCTCGCGACCCACCCGGATTGATCGCAGTTAACGCTAGACTCTGTAGGGCTTGCTTCACCTCCTCGCCTTCCTGCCGCATCCCATTCTCCTCGTTCCTTCCTGCAGTTCGTGTCTTCGCCTCTTCATTCTCTCCGTTTAGTCGCCGTTGCACTCCTTCTCTTCTTGGGTCCGCTTTATTTCCCTCCCTTTCCATTGACGTCAGACCTGCCGCGGCACCCGCTCCTTAAAAGACTAGACCGCCGCCCTCTTCCGGTCTCGCGAGGGGGTCCGTCTCGTCTCTTGTCTCTTCCCGTCTTGTAATAATGCCATTACCGTCCTCCTCACAAGGTAGTTCTTCACGAGACAAATATCTAGCAAAGTTTCTCGGATCTATAAGACTATTTTGTGCCAATGGACGGTCGGACACCGACCGCCCCGCAAGAGAAACCTTTCACATAGGAAATCTGAATTGCCCAATTGATTATGCTTTTATAAATGCTTGGTACTTTAAGAAAGTAGAAGGATTTGAGGTATTGCTGAGCAAAGGTAGTGACCACTGGCCCCTACAAAAGTTAATTAATATAGAACAAGAGTCGGAAAGAGAAAGAGTGGTCCCTTTACAGATAGAACACCCCTGATGCATAACCACCTGTATAACCGGGGACAGTCTGAAACTGGTCCATAACCTGATAATTGATTATACATCTATTGGTAATCTGGAGCAAAGAGATAAAACACCAAGATGGTACAACCAGGTTATAGAGCAGGTTTACGGACACAAGTAAAATCAGGGCCCGCACCCAAGAAAAAAGAGAGAACAAATGGTTGGTTTGATAACGTGTGTAGGAATTCAAAATTGATGGTACGTAAATGTGAAAGACAGTTAAGAAAAAGACAGGATAAGGAAACAATGGAGTGCCTTCGAGTGGCAAAACTTGTGTATAAAAATAAGTTGAGAGAAAGGAAAATAGAATATATGTCCAAAAAATGGCAAACAATGTTAGAAGTGAAACACAAATAATATAAGATTATTCTGGTGATTGGTAAAAGAGGGAAATATACACGGGGAAATACGGTGCTTAGTGGGAAAAGACGATTGGGTTAACCACCTGAATAACTTGTATAATGGTAAAAGGATGAAGAAGACCCTGGTAATAAGGTCCAAGGATGTAGAACAATTAATGCCATACTTCTCTTTTCAAAATATAAAAGAAACCATCCAATCTTTAAAACTAATTCAAGCCACAGGGCCAGATAACCTACCAGCAATTATATTAAAAAATAATACTGACTGGTAGGCAAGCTTTCTAAATGTGACTTTCCAAAATAGTTTAACCTATGGGATTTTCCCAGAAAGTTGGAAGGGGGCCATTGTCAGACCAATATATAAAAAGGAGGACGCCACATTGCCCCAGAACTATTGCTTTATAACGCTGCTGGATGTGGGGGAGAAAGTATTTTCTAAGATATTGTTAGGCGTATTGAAGTCCTAGGCAGAACAGTACAATTTGATACTAATAGAGCAAGGTGGGTTCAAAGAGGGCACTCAACTATAGTCCACTGCCCTAGTTTATTGACAATGACAAAAAAGGCAATAGAAGTGTGAAGAAATCTGTTCTGCTGTTTTGTTGATTTCCGAGCTGCCTTCGTCTCAGTAGACCGTAGTCTACTGTAGATTATGCTGGCAAAGCTCGGAATCAACATGACAGTACAGTACTTTCATTAATTCAGGAAATGCAGTCTCTGAATTGGGCCAGGGTAATCTTGGATACCCTTGGAACTTTATCTAAGAAAATTCAGACAAAGAATGGATTGCGTCAGGGCTGTGTTTTGCTCCACTGTTATTTTCTTTGTTCCTTTTCGACTTACCAAATATACTGAGTAAGGCTGGTGGATTAAGCCCTAAGATGGGGTGGACCCATATATCATGTGTGCTACACTGAGGTTCTAGTGATAACGGACATGACAGAGCTGGGTTTTCAAAAAAACCTGGACATTTTTTACGATTATTGTTTAAAAAAGTGCCTCACGGTTAATTTAGAAAAGACTAAGATAATGGTGCTGGGTAAAAGAAAGAGCTCTTTACTGGAAACTGGGAAAGGACAGAGTTGAAGAAGTGGATGGACAAATGGGGGCGTGGCCAAGCCGTTCAACATGGCGGACATGCTTTGAGCGGGCTCCTGTAAGCCCTCACTAAACCTGCCAAAATCCTGCCAGTTCTAGGCTCCTACTGCGTCGCAGCGTGGGCATAGGCTCCTCGCTGGTTGAGTGGATCTCGTTGATTTGACCGCAACCAGCCCGGTGGTCCTTGGGCCTCTGATACCCAGTGGCAAGTTGCAGCCTGAGCATACCCGGCCCTGCATACGGGCGGAGCCAGACGGACCTCGGAGCGGAGCTGTGGGGTGGACTCGTGTGCCACATTGTGTACGCGGCGTTTGCTGATCTTGCTGCCTGGAGGCTCGGTGGAGTGCGGAGGGACTGCTGTATTGCCTGGGTGCCCCCCCTTGGGATCGGAGTGTGAGTTAGCGGGGGAGACGAGGGGTGTGGACCCATGTCCGGATCGCGGGGCCGTGGCGCTGCCTCTTTTCGACAGCTGGGTCGGGCCGTGGGTTCTCTGCGGTGAGCCGGCTATACCACCTGCCTTGCCTCCCTGTGGACTCCTCTGCCCAACTCTGGGTCTTGGCCATGCCCTGACCTCCGCTGCCTGCCAGGGCCTTGGCGCCGCTCTGTAACGGCGGTGGAGTGGGGCCTTTCTGCATGGCTGCCTTGAGGCCCGGCTGTCCTGGTGGGCTGCGGCGGCAACCGGCGCCCTTCTGGTGAGTGGAGTGTGAGGCGGGAGGCGTGGAAGACCTCCCTGCTTGTGGCCCGTGTTACTGCCTCCTCTCGGCGGACGGTTCAGGCGTGGTGCTCCCTGTGGCAGGCCATCGACATCCCCTAGGCCCTTGCGTCCTCGCAAATATCTCCCTGGGGGACCCTCTGCAGGCGGCGGTAGCGACCTGGCAATTGCAGCAGCCAAGTTAGAAGACTGGTGCTCGACCTAAGGGTACCTATTCCCCATACTGGAGTGCAGACGCCGCTGGGGCACGATCCAACACCCGACCCAGCACCCACATAAACTCCTTTGCTCTTCTCTTGGGGCCTGGGGCCAGCCCGTGCCCCCCCAGCTATCGCAGACCTTAGTGTTGATTTTTCTTGGGGGCGCGACTGGCTGGCCATGGACAACTCGGCGGCCATTCCTGGTCGTGGCGCGCTGACTTCGCCCCCCTGGGGATCGTTCGGAGTTCTTGTGGCGCTGTCCGGGTCTATATTGGCAAGATTCACTGATGCGCCCCTGACCCGCGCCCGGGTTGACTGGCGGTTTGGGGTGGGCCTGCACAGGCTGTGCGTCCAGATACGAGTGGGGGCAGCAGCGGAGAGTGTCGCAGGGCGGACGGTGGCTGGAGAGACCCCGTACGCCTGGGACTTGTGCCATATTGGGATGTGATGCAAACCTGAGCAAGCTGCACTGCTGGAACATTGGCCTTGGTGGCCGTCCATCCTCCGTGTTCTGTGGTTGTCTGCCTCTACTTCAGCTTGTCGGTTGCCCAGTGGCTGGGCGTGGCACGGCCCACTTCAGTACGCTGCGTTCCACCATGTCTAAGTACAAAATCTCCGGCTCGTCGTGGCGACCAAGCACCCTGGACAACTTTGCTGGTGCAGCAGCCCAAGCCCCTGTCTCGGGCGATACTCAAGCATCTATGCCAGACAATGCAGCCATCATGGCAACTAGCACGCAGTCCCGAGATATGTTGGAAGCTAAAATTGGGGCCGTGGGTTCCAATGTGATACTGTTCAGGCAAGACCTCCGCAGCGCTGTTCAACGCATCTCCGAGGCCGAATCCAGGATATCCACGACAGAAGACTCAGTTAGAACCTTGCAGAAGCTGGTCTCGGCCTTGGAGTCCGTAACCAAGGGGCTGGTGACACGAGTTAAGGATGCAGAGGGTCGCTCTTGCTGCAATAATCTATGCTTTGTTGGCTTCCCGGAGGGGTGTGAGGGTAGGGGCGTGGTCGACTTCCTGGCCGGGTGGCTAGCGGATTGGCTCCCTCCTGGTCTTCTATCCCCTTGCTATGTTTTCAAATTTGTGCATCGGGCCTTGGAGCAGAGGCCGCCGCCGGGTGCAAGGCCCAGGCCGGTGATTGCGCGCTTCCTAAATTTCAAAGACAGGGACACTATCCTGCAACAGGCCGGACTCAAAGAATCCCTGCTATTTGTCTCACAAAAGATCATGATATTCCTGGACTACACCAAAATGGTGAAACAACGCAGACAATACTTCACCGAGGCAATGGCCAGAATGAGAAATCTTAAGATCCAATACTCGTTGCTCTTTCCGGCTAGACTTCGAGTGGCATACAATGAACAGACATACTTTTTTGATTCCCCGGCGGAGGTCTTCACATGGACAGATAAACACATTAAACTTCACCCGCACACTCCGCCCAGACAGGACTCTGATTCCTCTGCCAGTGGCACGGGTCGGGAGTGACCTCAGGCCATGGGTGAACAGCGACAACGCTCCTTTTCAAAGAAAAGATCCAAAACTCGGAACAAACTACCAGCATGACCCGCGCTGATTGATAGGTGACTGAATGCTTTCTTCGGCTCTGGGTGGAGATACCTCTGGGACTCACACTAGTTGGGGGAGATTGGAATGACACACTTTGTCCCTCTGTAGATAGGTGGCAAGCAGTGGGGAACCCAGCCGAGAACCAGGAATCCAAACTTGGGATCCTACTGAAGGGGATGGATTGGGTGGACACTTGGAGATGATTAAATTCCAACGCCTTGGGCTACACTTTTCTAGCATACACGGCTCCTCCTACCGCATAGACCACATCCTTTTATCCGCCACATAAACATTAAGGCTAGCGACCGCTGAAATACTGCCTCGGGCCTTTCGGACCACTCTCCTCTATTGGAAGAATTGAGACAGGATTCTGTGCAGTCCTCTTTTAGCTGGCGTCTGTCTCCATGGCTCTTGTCAGATGATAAGTATCGGTCACACATACACTCATCTCTCACATATTATTTTACACGTAATACTGGTTCGGTAGATTCCCCGGTAACTGTATGGGAGGCAATGAAACCCACATTGCAGGGGATTGACATCCCTCACTGCACGACACAACACCGGTTGTGTTGAGAGCGTCTGACCCAGCTAGAAGCCTAGCTGACGGCCGCGGAACACACATGCCGGGAAGCAAACAGACAGAGCTTGCGGCGAAAACGACTATATACCCAACAGTTATATGCTCGGGAATTGATGGGTGAGGCCCGGGTGGCCTGGTTGGCTACCTGGAGTCGAATCTATCAGTGGGGTGACAAATCGAGCGCCCTGCTCCATTACCTGTGCAAGAGAGAGCTCCGTCCCATCTCTATACCATGCATGCATGACACACAAGGCATGGTGCTTACAGACCCCAACCCAGGTAGCTGTGAGCTTTGCGGCATACTATGCTGAATTGTACGCCCCTCTGGAAATTATCTCACCACAGTTAGTTCAGCGATTCATCAATGACTTGCCTCCCCGTACCATTGCTGACCAGACTAGAGACGTCCTGGATGCCCCGATTTCGAATGAAGAGGCCCAAGAGGCACTAGCGGATATGTGCTCCGGTAAGGCTCTGGGCCCCAATGGTCTCCCCTGCGAATTTTATAAAAAGTACCAGTCCCTACTTGTAGGCCCCTATCTTGCCGCGCTTCAAGCTGTGTTTGATTGTCAGTGTCTTCCGGTGGATTGGAGACATGTGGATATTGTCATCTTCCAGAAGCTGGGCAGACCCCCTGAACTCCATTCCTCTTATCGGCCGATATCTCTTCTCAATGACGAGGCAAAACTGCTCGCTAAGATTATCGCCAACCGCATAGTTCCGCATATATTGGATTTGGTCCACCTGGGCCACGCTGGCTTTATGCAAGGCCGAGCTATGCCGCATAACATTCGACGGGCCCACAACGCTGTTGCCTCAGTAGATAGATTGGGTGAACCAGCTGCATTTTTGTTGGCGGACATGGACAGGGCGTTTGACTCTTTAAGTTGGAGATATCTGTTTGTGCTGTTGAACCGTCTTAACCTTGGTCCTCGCTACTACGGTATAGGAAACTCCTATACAAAGACATTACAGCGTCGTTTCGAGTGGCAGACTCTGTATCAGATATATTTGCTATTGGACGTGGCACCCGTCAGGGTTGCCCTCTCTCCCCATACTTGTTTGCGCTTGCAATGGAGCCTCTTGCTTTATGGGTGCGGATAGACGCTAAGTACCGGGGATTTGAGTGGCCTGGGACCACGTCGCATTGTATAGCACTGTATGCAGACGATGTGTTAAATTTTCTTACGCAGCCGACTCACTCTGGGCCTCGACTCCTAAGGATCATTCAGGTGTTTGGTGAGACATCTCACCGGTACATGAACCCCCGAAGATTCTTTATATGGCCCCTGCGAAGTACAGGACAGCTTGGCCCCTGGTCCAATGAGGTCACAGTGGTACCAGATGGATTTAAGTATCTGGTGGTCTTCTTGGCCGAGTCACATTCTTTGTCCTGGGAGAGAAATCTGACACCGCTGAGTATACAGCTCAAAGAACAAACTTGTGTTTGGTCCCATCTTCCTCTTTCACTAATTCGTAGGTCCGCCATCTTTAAGATGGTCTTCTTACCTCGGTTGCTGTACCACCTCCAAAACCATCCCTACTTGATCTCGCCAAGCTGGTTCACACAGCTTAATGCTACCCTTCGCCACTTCCTTTGGGAGGAGGGACCTCCTGAGTCGCCCTGAAGACCTGCTGCCAGTCAACCTACTGTGGTGGATTGGCTACGCCGGACATCCAAGCCTATTATGTAGCCTCAAACTTACTCATCTTGAATGATTGGTGGTATGGAGTTCGGTTGGAGCCCTCATATACAGTTGAGCGCTGGCTTATCTGCACCCAACCACTACACTCCGTCCTGTATGTGGGCGCTGGACTGAGGACACGGCCTCTGGTGACTGCCACAGTTTTTCGCCTTTGGGGGCATACCCTACGGCAACTGGGGTGGTGGGGTAGAATAACTAAAGAGGCTCCCCTTTGGGGCAACGGTTTCCTAACACAGCTGGCGGGCCTTCCCGGTTTTCAGGGATGGGATAGGATAGATATCCCTACTGTCGGGGACGTTCTTCACGAGCAAATGCTGAAATCCTCTCAGGAGTTGCAACAAGGATACGTGATGCCTAGATCGCAATTCGATAGGAACTTGCAGTTTCGCCATGCCTTTGCGCCCTACCTACCACTACAGGAGTCCTTCCCTGAATTCAGTCCCATTAAGGCTAAGGTGTTTATGGGAAATCTGGGGGACCACAACATTGCCAAAATCTATTGCACGATAGTTACCATCAGCCACACAACACTACCCATATGAGGGAGGCTTGCCAGACAAATCTGGGCCCATTAGATGATGAGGATTTGATTTAAGCGCTGGAGTCCCCACATGGTGCTGCTATCGCTGTGTGACTGCTGTACATACAGTTCAAATATTTACACAGAGTGTACTACACTAGGCAGAGCGGGGAGACTAATCGCCTCCCCGCTCTGTTTGAGGTGCGGGACATTTGACAGCACCTTTTTCCACATGGTCTGGTACTGTACATCCCTTTCAAAATTTTGGCATGGTGTCCTTTCCTGGTTGTCACAGGTACTGGGGTGGGATGTCCCACATACACCCAGATTAGCCCTCCTACATATTATGGACGAAATAGGGGGAAATATATATAAACAACTCTTATTGCTGCTGGGCCTCATACACGCAAAGCGCGACATTGCGAAACATTGGAAAGACACCTTCTCACCTTCTTTAGGATTTTGGAAAAGGGGCTTAGATTACTGTATGGGGCTTGAGGAAACTATTTTCATTGCCCAGGGCTGTCCGCGGAAACATTTCAAGATATGGAAGAGATGGGCGGACTATAGGGAGATTTATCTGGAGCCTACTCCGGATTCACCGGTGGACCAACATACATAGATTGTTATGGTGGGATTTACAGATGTCTGGGATGTGGATTCTCTGGTGTTAGATGGCATGTATATGCATTATATTCACGGTGGGTGGGTGATACCCTGGTTTCTTGTTATCATGACCAGTTGTCATGTACAGAATTTTTCACTATGTATCTTGCTGCAAAATGTCGACATAGGTATCCGGGATCTATGTCCAACTCTGTTCTTGTGTAACGCCCTGCTGGGGACTTTCTGGCTGTTGACAATAACATTTTGTTGAGAAAAAAAAGAAGTGGACAAATATAAATATTTGGGTATGTGGTTTGATAGCAAGTTAAATTGGAGGGACCACATACAATCATCAAAATCAAAGGCTCTCTCTTCATTATGGGGCCTTAAACAATTTAAGCAGAAGTATGGAGGCCCTTCCCTGTGGCCAATTCTATAAGCTTTTAATGCAATGGTTTGTCCACAATACAAATACGGAGTAGAGGTTTTATCCTTAGGTGGCACATTGGATTGGAATTCAGAGGAGGGTAAATGCGTGAAACAGCTCCTTGCTCTCCCTCCGTCAACTATGATACAGGCTGTGAGAGTGGAATGTCATCTCACAGCCCGGTATTTTCGGGGAATGCAAGAATCATTGATTTTCTGGCAGAGATTGAACAGAGAAGAACGCCTCAAAATATCAAATCTTTGTAAAAAAGTAATAGAGGAAAGTGAACTTAACTCGGTGTCCCAAGTTAGACATAAGTTAGATAAGCTATGCACTAAACTTTCCTTAGAACCAGATCAATGGAAATCAGGTCAGCAGATCCCCAAGCAGGAACTACGTGATGATATCAACACTAAGGCCGAGAAGAAGATTTATGTTACCTGGGAAGCAAATCGTCCACCCAATTCTTGGTAAATGGGTGGACTAACGATCAGATGTTTCCCTATATCGAGGCCATGTCAAACTCAAAGCTTAGAAATACAATATTGAAATTTAGTGTTGGCCTAAATCTATGTAATGCTGATTGAAAGATAAAATCGGCAATGGAGAATGAACAGGGTCTATGCACATGTGGATTGCAAGTAAATTGCAGTGGCCCACATATTTTGCTGGATTGTTTGTGGTTCCTGGAAGAACGGAAAGAACTTTTAAAACCTCTTTTTATTGCCTATAAAAAGGATAGTAGGGATCAAGCACTTAGCCTATTGATAAATATGAGATTTTTAAATGTGACGTGCAATGGGAAGATTTTTAATTGCAATACAAGAATCGTTGAATGAATTGGTAATATAATCTGAATTGGACTTGGGGTAGAAATACGACTTTACCCATGACCTGGGAAAATTTCTGATCCTTGGAAGTCCGTATGTATGTAGAAATGTATATTTAATGTACAGGTGACCCTTTTTCTATTCCGCGATGAAATAAGAGCTTTTTATAGAGTGGCATAGCTTCCTTTGCATATTTTATTAGGATTTTATTGAGTTGTATACAGTTTCTACAGTTGCACTGTTTGTATAATTCGTATTTTAGCTGTATGCTGTATTGTGACATCTTTCTTTTTATGCAAAACAACAATTGATGGACAGAATGCAGATCAATGTCATGCCTTCACCCTAGTACAGAGATCTGGGCCTAAATCCATCGTTTTTTTGAACTCCACACCACCCCAGTTCAGACATGGCCATATGCAAATCAGCCTTGACCCTGTGCCTCATGGGAACAGTCCAGCCCGAACTGCCAAGCCATGTCTTTCCTGGACCGGAATCAAGCATCCTAGGACCGGTTTCTGGCTATCAGCCGTCTTCAGCCGGGATAGCTTGACTCCAGTGGTGTGGAGAGCATGGGACTCACGTCTGAGCATACCCATCCCACTCGAGGTGACAAATGCAAAACAACAATTGATGGACAGAATGCAGATCAATGTCATACATTAACCCCAGTACAGAGATCTGGGCCTAAATCCATCGTTTTTTTGCACTCCACACCACCCCAGTTCAGACATGGCCATATGTAAATCAGCCTTGACCCTGTGCCTCATGGGAACAGTCCAGCCCGAACTGCCAAGCCATGTCTTTCCTGGACCGGAATCAAGCATCCTAGGACCGGTTTCTGGCTATCAGCCGTCTTCAGCCAGGATAGCTTGACTCCAGTGGTGTGGAGAGCATGGGACTCACGTCTGAGCATACCCATCCCAGTCGGGGTGACAAATGCAAAACAACAATTGATGGACAGAATGCAGATCAATGTCATACATTCACCCAGTACAGAGATCTGGGCCTAAATCCATCGTTTTTTTGCACTCCACACCACCCCAGTTCAGACATGGCCATATGCAAATCAGCCTTGACCCTGTGCCTCGTGGGAACAGTCCAGCCCGAACTGCCAAGCCATGTCTTTCCTGGACCGGAATCAAGCATCCTAGGACCGGTTTCTGGCTATCAACCATCTTCAGCCAGGATAGCTTGACTCCTGTGGTGTGGAGAGCACGGGACTCACGTCTGAGCATACCCATCCCACTCGGGGTGACAAATGCAAAACAACAATTGATGGACAGAATGCAGATCAATGTCATACATTCACCCCAGTACAGAGATCTGGGCCTAAATCAATCGTTTTTTTGCACTCCACACCACCCCAGTTCAGACATGGCCATATGCAAATCAGCCTTGATCCTGTGCCTCATGGGAACAGTCCAGCCCGAACTGCCAAGCCATGTCTTTCCTGGACCTAGCTCACTAGTTCTCTCTTGTCGCCCTCTCTCCCTTCCTCGCCCTCTCTTCTCTCTCTAACTCTCATACTTTCGTTCTTCCAGACACTGTCTTTCTTCCCCTTCCTCTCTCGCCCTCTTTCTCGAGCATTCACCCTCCCTCTTTCTCTCCTGCTCACTCCTCTCTACTTTTCTCCACCTTTCACTTTCATTTGCCCAGTTTCTCTCACCCCTTATTACCCTTTCCTTCTTTCCCACCTCTATGACTTCTTTGGTCACTCCCCCTCTCTTTCACCCCGTCTTTCTGGTCTCACCTGCCCCATACCCTCAGTTTTCATTCTTGCTCCCCCTCTTTACCTTTGCGCTCCACCTTTCACCTTTATCCTCCCATTTTCTTTCACTCCTACCCTTTCCTTCTAAACCCACCACTCTCCCTTGCTTTCACCCCTTTCCTCTCCTCACACATGTACCCCCAGCCACTCTCCCTTGCTTTCACCCCTTTCCTCTCCTCACACATGTGCCCCCAGCCACTCTCCCTTGCTTTCACCCCTTTCCTCTCCTCACACATGTGCCCCCAGCCACTCTCCCTTGCTTTCACCCCTTTCCTCTCCTCACACATGTGCCCCCAGCCACTCTCCCTTTCTTTCACCCCTTTCTTCTCCTCACACGTGCCTCCACCCCCTCTTTCTCTCTCCCTCCGGTCTGTGGTCCTCCGTGCAGGAAGCCGATGGTAACTGCCGCCCGCATCCTCCGGAGAGAAACCCCGGGGTCTCGCAGAACGATAAAGATCTGACACTAGAGCACGAAAAAAGAAAAGTCCGAAATAAACCAGCTCTAGAAATGAACCGGAGGAGGAGGAGGGGCGCTTCTCCCCAAATGAAGGGCAGAAACCATCAGCACGCGAGGGGGCCTCGCTGCCCCCTGCCTCCGTACCCTGTTTGTACGTCTGAGGTATATTTGTGCCGAGGCTCACACAGCGTGAAACTGGATGAGCTGCGTCATTACAGACCCCCCAGGATATAGCGGCTTTTGTAAAAATGCAGCGCGATTTCTACAAAAGTGCTGATTTCGCATGCACTTTTGTAAAAATCGCGGCATTTTTACAAAAGTGCCGATTTCGCGGCAAACCGCGAAATCGCGATATCCTGGAAGGTCTGTTCAATATCCTTTGCACTCCGGATAGGCTCACAAATAATGACATAATAGGGCAAAGAGAGAAAATAATAATTTTAGGTATTTGATGTTTTCACTCTATTAAACAATCTATTACTTTAAATTGTGATTGTATTCTCGCTAAAATGAAAGATACATTTCTTACATTTATCATGGTAGGGGAAAAGGCAGTCTCTCAAAATGGTTATTGCTCCTCAAATTTGTTTTTTGTCTATGCTTCCAATTACCTCTTTAGCTTTATACAGAATGTAGGTAAACGTATAACAACATTTATTTGGAATGACAACCCACGACATTTAAGCAATAAAAATACTACAAATTGAAAAAGTTAACGGGGTTGCCAGATTTTCTTAAATATAATACAGCTTTAATTGTAAAACAAGGTTCTCTATGGTTTAAACAAATAGATTTAAATAAATCACCACATGGCTTCATATTGAAGGAGGATTTGTTTCACCCTTTCCTTCACCTGCATTGTTTTTTTTTCTTTATAAATATTTTTATTTTGCATTTTCAACCAAATCAAAATAATAAGCATGTCACATTTGGTCACAGTCGTGCGATAACAATTACATACGATCCACATCTTAAAATGCATCACCTCTTCCCCCCCTCGGTGTCGGCAAATCTGCAGTTTTCCCACCAGTATCCCCCTCTCAAAAATCTTTCCCATGGTCCTCCTCCACCTGGGAGACAGGTCCAATGGTCCCCCTTTAGGAAGTACATTCTGGTCCTTAAGCTGTAACTGGCTCCCAGCCCTCCATCCATGCCATAGCAGGTCCTCCATTTTCCCCATACCTTACGAAACGTCCGTGGGCACCCTCTCACCCCGTATGTAACTCTTTCTGCCGCCATATATAGATCCATCCCCCTCTTCTATTCCCCAGCTGGGGGGGCAACGCGGCCCCCACACTGTAACTTTTACTATGAATTGGATTAATATAAATGTTTGTGAAAAGATATGTACATAAGTAAAGGTCCAAAAAAATGAAAAAAAACCTTTTTGATAAACTAATGAAAAAATAAATAAAATATGTAAAATGAATGAAGGGATTATTGTTGTACCTGTATTGATTTGAAGGCTTTTGGTTTAATGTTGTGAGTTTTTGCCACATAAGAAATTATAACTTGACCATGGGGGAATCTCATTAGTAACATCCCCAGATATGTAAAACATGTCTGCGCTACCTGGAGTGCCCCAGGGAGAGAGGGCCAGACCTCCCGGGGTTTTGGGCTATATACTACTACCAACTTCTGCCAATTTATGGAATAGCCCGAAAAGGACCCATAGTTGTCCATGCGTTCGACCAGGGTAGGGAGTGTGACGTCCGGTTGGGTAACATACAGTAAAATGTGGTCCGCATATAGTGAGATCTTTTCTTCCTCCGTGTCCGATGGCGTGATTCGTAACCCCCATATCTCCTGTTTCTGTCGGATCTCACATGCTTCTATTTCTATTGAGAGGGCAAAAAGTAGGGTGGATAATGGGCATCCCTGCCGGGTTCCCTGTTGGATGGGAAAGTCGTCAGACAATAACCCATTCACTCTAAGACGGGCTCGGGGGTCTGCATAGAGAAGGTCGACTCATTGACGGAATTTGGGGCCAATCCCAAACTTGACTAATGTAGCCTCTAAAAAGGGCCAGTGCACTGCGTCAAATGCATTTTCCGCGTCTAAGGATAGGAACATGTGAGGTGCTTCACGTTCCTGTCCCTCCATGAGCCAATTGTGGGTTCGTCGTAGGTTTTGTCTGGTCACCCTGTCTGGAAGAAGGCCTGTCTGATCTCTGTGCACCACGGCGGTGATGACCTGGCAAAGTCGGAGCGCCAATACAGTCACCAGGAGTTTGACCTCTATATTTAGGAGAGAGATTGGGCAATATGACGTGCAGTCCTCCGGGGGGTTCCCCGATTTGTGGATTGGAATGATCGTGGCCATCCTGAGATCTAGGGGTAGCACTCCATGTGCATTCGCATCTCTGAACAATGCCAAGAGGTGCATGGCCAAGAGGTCTGCTCCTTTCTTGTATATCTCTGCAGGGAGTCCATTCGGACCCGGGCACTTATCAGGGAGCAGATTACCTATTGCGTCTTTAATTTCGTCAACCGATATATCCGATTCTAACGCTTCCCTCTCAGCATCCTCAAGGCTCGGAGTCTGGATGGTATCCATGTACATTAGTATCTCGGCCGGGGTGCCCAGCTCTCGGGCCTTATAAAAATTCCAAAAGTAGGAGGCGAAAATCTGCACTATCTGGGTGTCTCCATTTACCCCAGCTGATCTACTATATTTTCCACCCATCGGGCTTCTACTTCCTTGCGGCTAAGCCAGGCCAAGAGCTTTCCAGGTTTGTCCCCTACATCGTATAGCCTATGCAGTGTTGCCTGTGCCTGCATTTTACCCTCATCAGTGGCCAGGGCCCTATATTATTGTTGTGCATCTGTCAGCCGCCAAAGGACTTGAGGGTCTCTATCTGCAAGGTAGCTCTGTTCAAGTGTCAAAATTTGAGTTTCTAGTGTAGTGAGCTCCTCTGCGCTTTCCGCTTTTCCCACGCTATTCGGTTCTGGGCCCTGTTCCAGAGCACCGTCTTGTAGGCCTCCCACAATGTAACGCCTGGCTGTACTAATCCCTGATTTTCTGCAAAATAAACTTTTGTGTCGACCCGTAGCCCCTGTAGGACCTCATTGTTTTGCAGGTCCCAGGCCGATAACCTCCATCTCCCTTGTCCCCCACGGGTCCTCCTTCCTCCCTTTACCAGCAGGGGTGAGTGGTCCGAAATTCCACGGGCTAGATACTCTGCCTCACCTACAGTGACGGATTATCCTCGCAGGAGAAAGACGTAGTCAAGTCGGGAGTGAACCCTGTGTGCCCCAAAATAGTACGAGTACTGTCTGGTGTCCGGATGCAGTCGCCGCCATACATCTACCAATCCAAGGGTGTCTGCCAGGTCTAGCTAGCTGTGTGGTCGGTGGTGAGTCGGTGTTCCCTGATCTATCCTTGGGAGTGGACATCATGTCATTAAAGTCGCCCCCTATAATGTGTAGAGTACCAGGTGTTTCTAGTAGGATATGTCACCCCGTGAAGAGTCTGTGCTTGTAGCCTCAGGGGGGGCATAAACCGATACAATAGTAACTTTCCGTCTTCCCCACCTGCCTGTCACTCCCACGTATGTTCCTTGCGGATCTATCCACGTGCATGTTACTGTGAAGGGGGGGACTTCTTGATTGAGATGGCCACTCCCAGTGAGCCCGAGGTGTACCCTACACGTGCCTGAGCTACGTACGCACCCCCTCGCCAGAAATCAACATTTGGTACCCTTAAGATGGGTCTCCTGTAACAGAACCACATCCGGTCGGACCCACTTTAAATATGCGGTCACCAAGACTCTCTTCATTTTGTCACCCAGACCGTTCAAATTCCAGGTAAGTACAGTACAGGGGGGAGCTCCAGTTCGTTTCTTTACTTGCATTGTTTTACATGTCTAATTCTGCTACTATGGTAAAATCCTCTCACATTCTCAAATCCACCAAATTAATTTGACAAGATTTCAATTTAATGTTTCAATCACATATTTCAGCTATTATGAAACTTTCCTTGTCGTATATCCCAATGATAAAGTCCAGTCATACCACCAAATTCTAGTAATCCTGGATCAAAGCTGATATTTTTTTAATTTAGGAGATATATGTATCACAATGATACCTTCTTAGCTTTTTCCGAAATGCAACAAACATTTCCCGTACTATGGACTGATGCACAAGTTACTACTTGTGTAACGATATATCTGTAAGAGACATTAGTTAGTGATAGATTCCTTACCTTAGAATATCCCCAGGCGTCAGACTGGATCCGGAATTTGTTTGCGTAGCAGTACCCATGCGCGTCGGTAGGCGTTGTCCGCTGCTCCGCGTCCGTTGTCGGCGTCGTGGGTGCCGTGGTGACGTCGTCGGAGTACTTAGACGCCGCCTCCGCGCGCTAACGTCAGTTCTTATACACAGCTTTTCCGCACCAGAAACGCAGAGCCATGATAAAAACCAACACTGGTGCCATGAAACTAGGGCCCTGAAAGGGGATGACCTTAACCCTAGATATCGGTTCGCAGAACAGGGAGGATGGGTGGGTCGGTAAAGAATCTATCACTAACTAATGTCTCTTACAGATATATTGTTACACAAGCAGTAACTTGTGCATCTGAAAGAGACACGTTAGTGATAAATTCCTTACCTTAGAATAGATACCCCAGCAATACCAACCCCGTGGTGGGTCTGCGAACCAATAATCACACTAGAAAGTCCTGGAGGACGGAACGGCCAAAGAAGCCATCCCTTCGGACTTGGCTGTCCAGGCAGTAGTGTCTTGTGAACGTGTGCAGCGAGGCCCACGTAGCCGCCTGACAAATGTCCTGCAAGGGGACTCCCCGGCCCAGGGCAGTAGTAGTCGCCGTGGCCCGAGTGGAATGGGCCCTCAGCCCAACAGGAGGTTCATTTTTAGCCAAAGAGTAGCACGCCTGGATGCACAACACGATCCACCGAGAGATGGTCCGTTTGTGCACCGCCCGTCCCTTCTTAGCGCCCATGTAACCAAAAAAGAGTTGGTCATCCACCCGGAACTGGCGTGTGCGATCCAGATAGTATGAGAGCGCACGTTTTGGGTCCAGACGGTGGAGCCTCTCTTCCTCTTTCGAGGGATGCGGAGGCGGAAAGAAGGTGGGCAAGGTGATGGACTGCCCGATGTGGAAGGCTGTGACTACCTTGGGCAGGAAAGAGGGTCTTGTCCGCAATACAACCTTGTCCGGATGGACAGAAAGGAACGGAGGTTTAGAGGAAAGAGCCTGGAGCTCACTCACTCTCCTGGCAGAGGTGATGGCAACCAGGAAAGCAGTCTTAAGTGTAAAAAGACGGAGAGGACAGTAATGAAGCGGTTCAAAAGGAGCGCACATCAGGTATGTTAAAACCAGGTTCAAGTCCCACTGGGGCATCACCAAAGGAACAGGAGGGAACATATGAGTGATGCCCTTTAAGAATCTGTTAACAATCGGGGACTTGAACAAAGAAGGCCGATCAGGTAGCCTTAAGAAGGCGGAAAGGGCAGAAAGGTAGCCCTTGATAGTGCCCAGAGAAGAGCCCTGCTGGGCAAGAGAAAGAAGGAAGAGGAGAACCTCAAAAAGGGGGGCAGAGAGTGGATCCACAGCCTTTGCTGTGCACCATGCCACAAATCTGTTCCACCTGCAGGCGTATACCGACTTTGTGGAGGGACGCCTGGCTGCCAGAATGACATTACAGACTTCAGGAGGAAAGTCAAATGGCCTCAACTGTCGCCGCTCAATCTCCAAGCATGGTGGTGGAGACTGGAAAGGTTCGGGTGGAAGACCGTACCCTGCTGCTGCGACAGAAGGTCCTCCTGAAGAGGCTGACGAATCGGGGGATCGACAGACATGCTGAGTAGCTCTGGATACCAATATCTTCGTGCCCAGTCCGGAGCCACAAGGATAACCTGAGCCCGGTTGCGCCTGATCTTCTTCAGCACTCTGGACAGAAGTGGTATTGGCGGAAAGGCGTACAATAGACCGCAACTCCACTCGCGACGAAAAGTGTCTCCGAGCGAGTGCCGCCTTGGAAATTCCAATGCGCAGAACTGATGATATTGCACGTTCTCTTCAGTGGTGAATAGATCTAACCAAGGCTAACCCCACTGCTGAAAGAGGCCTTGCGCCACGTTCGAGTTCAGACGCCATTCGTGATCTATCATGCACCGACGGCTGAGTTCGTCCGCCCTGGCATTCAGGGAACCTGCCAGGTGTTGAACCACCAGGGTCACACCCTGGTGTTCCAGCCACTGCCAGAGGCACAGAGCCTCCTGGCATAGGGTCCACAACCCCACCCCCGCCCTGTTTGTTGCAGTACCGCATGGCGATGGTGTTGTTCGTAAACCCCTGCACTACACTCCCCCGGACAGAGGGGAGGAATGCCAGAGACCAGAGGCCTCTGATCTCCGCCTCTCCCAAGTGGCCCCCCCAGCCCTGGAGGGATGCGTCTGTCACAACTACGTGCTCTGGTTGGGGTAGGGAGAGGGATCTGCCGCTGACCCAATCGTGGTCCGTGAGCCACCACTGCAGTTGTCTTGCAGTGCCCTCCGAGATCAAGACATGGTCGGACAAGTTGCCCTTATGCTGGGCCCACTGAAACTTCAGGTCCCACTGCAGAGCCCGCATCCGCCACCAGGCGTGATGCACCAGAAGGATGCAGGAGGCCATCAGCCCCAGAAGCCTCAGCGTCAACCTAACCGAGACTCGGGATAAAGGCTGAAAGATCGGAATCAGAGCCTGAATATCCCGAACCCGCTGTTCGGGAGGATAAACCCGAAACTGCGCCGAGTCTAGAACCGCTCCTATGAAGAGGAGCTTCTGAGAGGGACACAGGTGTGACTTCGGCACATTGTTGGAGAACCCCAGCAGGTGCAGGAGGTCGGCCGTAGTCTGGAGGTGGCTGATGACTGTCTGGGGCGAGCCCGCCTTCAACAACCTGTCGTCGAGGTAGGGGAAGACTGAAACCCCTAACCTGCGCAGATGAGCTGCGACCACCGCCATCACTTTCGGGAACACCCGTGGGGCGCTGGTAAGGCCGAAGGGGAGCACGGTAAACTGAAAGGGCTTGTGGCCTACAGTGAATCGCAGGTAACGCTGGTGGGCCGGCAGGACAGGGATGTGAAAATAAGCGTCCTGCAAGTCCAACACTACCATCCAGTCTCCAGGGTCTAGGGTAGCTATGCCCTGAGCCAATGTCAGCATCTTGAACTTCTCCTTCCGGAGGAAGCCGTTGACGTGCCGTAGGTCCAAGATAGGGCGTAGGCCCCCTTTGCCCTTCTTGGGTACCAGAAAGTAGTGGGAGTAACAACCACACCCTACTTCTGGCCCAGGAACGCGCTCAATGGCCCCCTTGGCCAAGAGGGCCGTAACTTCCTCTTGTTGAAGTCTCAAGTGATCCCCCGACACGCAGTGGAACTGCGGTGGCATGGCTGGAGGGGACGCCTCGAAGGGGAGGGAGTAGCCCCTTCGGACGATTTGCAGCACCCACCTGGTCAGAAGTGACCATGCGCCAGTGGTGGTGGTGATGGCGAACCCTGCCCCCCACTGGCGGCACATGGGCCTGAAAGCACGGACTAGGAGGGTTTTGAGGCGGATGCTGCAGGGGTAGGTGTGGACTGGCCTCGCCGTTGTCCCCGACCGCCGCCACGGCGGTTTCCACATCCGCCACCGCACTGGATGGTAGTCTGCGGCCCGTGGCTGGCAGGACGTGTGGGGGCACCCCTTCCTTGGCCACGAAAGGAGCGAAAGGCAGCCGTTTGCTGGTGCGGGGCCGAGAGGCCCAAGGATTTGGCCGTAGCCCTGGAGTCCTTAAAGCGCTCAAGCTCATGGTCTGCCTTGTCGCCAAAGAGGCGACGGCCATCGAACGGCATGTCCATAAGTGTGTTTTGGACATCAGCCGAGAAGTTAGCAGATCTCAACCAGGCGTGGCAACGAATCATCACAGTCGTTGCCATCGCTCTGCCCAGTGAGTCAGTAGTGTCCAGCCCACACCGGATGGAATAACGCACCGCATCCTGACCTTCCACAAGGGCTTGGCCGAGTTTAGCCCGGACCTCCACCGGGCATTCTGGCAGCACGTCTGCGACCGTGTCCCACAGAGAGTGGGTGTAGAGGCCCAAGAGGCATGCGGTGATGACGGACCACAACCCTAAACTCAGGGAGGAGAATACTTTCTTCCAGTATTGCTCGTACCTCTTGGATTCCCGGTTTGGGGGAGCCAACAGGAATGCGGTCTGGGAATTACAGGCCTGGATGACCAGGCTCTCGGGAGTGGGGTGGGTAGACAGAAAGCAAGGGTCGCCCAGAGCCGGGCAGTGACACCTGGGCACGTTCCTATCCACAGGCTGACCTGTAGCGGGCTTGGACCAAGTGCCCAGAAGAACGTCTGATAAGGCCTCATTAAAAGGCAGCAGAGGCTCGGCCGAGCTTGACTGCGGTTTAAGGACCTCAGTGAGGAGGTTAGTCCTCACGGCCGCAACGGGGAGCTCAAGGCCCAAGGCCTTGGCCGCCCTCATCAGCATCACGCTATAAGCAGCCCCCTTCTCCGTAGCCACGCTAGGAGGGGAGACAAAACCAGTGTCAGGCGAATTGTCCAGACCACTGGCATCCCCAAGCTCTCCTGTCCAGTCCGCAGAAGACTGGCACTCACGTGCCAGAGGGTCCTCAGAATATCCCCAGGCACCTAACTGGATCCGGAAAGTTTTTCGTCAGCAGTACCCCTGCGCGTCAGAAGGTGGCGCCGTGCGACTCCGCATCTGTTGCTGGTGTCGTAGGCACCGAGATGACGTCACGGAGACTAATTAGGCGCCACCCATGCGCGCTGATGTCAATTCTGTACACAACTTTCCGCGCCAGGAATGCAGAGCCATGCAAGAAACTGGCCACTGGTGCCATGAAACTAGGGCCCTGAAAGGGTTGACCTTAACCCTAGAAATCAGTTCGCAGAAGGTGGAGGATGGGTGGGGCGGTAACAAATCT
Organism: Lissotriton helveticus; assembly: GCF_964261635.1. NCBI lineage: Eukaryota > Metazoa > Chordata > Amphibia > Caudata > Salamandridae > Lissotriton > Lissotriton helveticus. Next base: position 1,121,492,933 of record NC_136063.1, on the reverse strand, counting down.
ATCACTAATTGATGTCTCTTACAGATATATCTTTACACAAGTAGTAAATTGTGCATCTGAAAGAGACACATTAGTGATACATTCCTTACCTTAGAATAGATACCCCAGCAATGCCAACCCCGGAGGAGGGTCTGTGTAGGAGAGTAGGGTCTGCTTTCCTATGGTCACCCCATTTTTTTGCTGTTTGCTTCACTGGTTTTCGACTTAATGTGGCTGTGGGCCTGCTAATCAGACCCACATCCCTGCTGTTCTCTCTCTAAATTCACACAATGTACTTTAGGTACATCACCAATTGGGATTTGGGTCACTCTTATGAGTCCCTGTACAGTGTACTATAGGTACCCAGGGCATAGGTGCACCCAAGGCCTACCAGGGGCTGCAGCATATCTTTTGCCACCCCTGGCTGGCCATCCAAACTGACACAACTGGCTGATCACTCAGCTGGGGCAAGGTTGTGTATTCACCCCTTGCTTAGATATAGTATTCCTATATCTAACCTTATATCTGGGCACATATGCACCTATAAGTCACTCCTATGGCAGGCCTTAACAATCCTGGAGGCAGAGTGCTTGGTTTTATGTGAGATGGTGCTCTAGCATGAGCTGAGCCTGTCTGCAGCTTTCGGAACCATGTCCTTTTAGCTGTTCTAGGATATGGCCATACCATATACTCTTAAGTGCATTATAATCCTCGCGGTTATTGCTAACTTTGGTTTGGCTTTATCAAAACATGTTGTGTAAGGTGTCATACGCTTTGGAATACTAGCCCCTCGCCAGTTCTGGCAATGGGGGTAGCATTCCACCCTTCTAGAGGGAAAAGACATGTTACTTCCATTAATCCCGGTTAAAGTAAACCAGAGCCTCAGCATCACAAAATGGATGTTGCTGCCACAGACACAAGTCTGACCTCCTGCTGCTGGGAGTCCTCCAGCGATGGAGGCTTGGACAATAGGTTTCCTGTCACAGGAAGGTGCTAGCATCACCCCAGACAGGAGATAGTGGATTGGGGCAGAGAGGGCTGAATGAAACGAGACACTGCCTGGGGCACACACGGTTTCCCATGCATAGGCCAGTTCAAAACGATGCTGGGGCACTCCAGCCCCAGCTCTGGCGTGAAACTGGACAAAGGGAAAGGGATGTAACCACCCCCTTCCTGGGTCTCACCCATAGGAGGGACCTAGCAGGTAATCCAGCCCCTAGATTTGGTATATAGGTAGGAGCTGTGTCCTTAGACTTTAGATAATCCTGACTGAAACTCTGATACGAAACTCTGGACCCTTCGACATCCTACTCGACGTAGAAGACTGAAGAATCTCCCTCGTGGTCAAGGAGTGACCACCCTGTGCAAGCAGGCCCCATCAAGCCCTCAATGGTTTGCTTTGTCGTTGCTCCCACCGGAGCTTGAACACAGAGCCTGACAAGACCCAGACTTCCAGACTTCCTTCGACCTGACCCACAGCCACAGCAAGACATGGGACCGGCCGTCTTGGAAAGCCAGCAAATTGCTTTCCGTGCAACTTCTGAGGAACCCTTGAAGTTGTGCATTGGAAATTGAGAAGCCCCAGCCCCGAGCACCAACTGCACTGAAGATCACCTCTCCACACTCACCGAGTGCTGCGTGGGGCCCTTTTGCATTTTCCTGCTTGATGCGTCTGTCCGGTCACTTGCCTGTTAGCTAGTGGACTCTGTGACGATGAAATCTGAAATCTACACTGCTGGTCTGATTGCTCCAGACTGGCCCTTGCTACCCTGTGAAGGAGAAGCCCCTCAGCCCTTGCTGGCCTGAGTAAAAAGCCATCTTTGATTCCTGTGTGGGTTGCATTTACCAAGGCCTGTTGATTTCAAATCAAGATCCGACACCGCCAACAGCGAGAACCTTTGTGGGACAGTCTGTATCCAGCTCCTGGTTGTCGTCAACACCTCCTGGTCCACGTGGCTGCAGACACAAGCTTCATGACATCACCTGATCGCATCCCGACATCGCCTGGTTCCTTCCTGGTCACTGGCTAGTGACCCAGACTCTGTCCCCTCTGCTTTCAGGTACTCTTCATCCTCGATCCACCCTTGGATCCAACCGGACTCTTCTCTCCTGGTCGCCTGCAGCATCTTTTCTCCAAGGCTCCATAGAACTCCACGACGAAACCCGACACACTTTGACACCTATGCACCCGTTTCCTGTGGGTGAGGTAACGCGAGTACTGCAGTGCTCCTGTAAAGATTAACTCTCCTAGTGTCCTAGTTTCAAGTGGTTAGCTTCTAGTCCAGTCGGAAGATTCCTAACTCTTTAACTTTCTAACTTTACGCACCCATTGACTTCTATAGGTGCACGTGTGTGCATTTAGACACTGCACCCGCATCCTGTGGGCCACCTGCTCCCTAACTACTGTTAGCCCAGTGTAGCCCCAGCGATTCCCAAGGCCCTAGGCCTTACCATTATTCGTGACGTGGTTCTTATACCACTATTTTAGTATATGGTTTAACGGGCCACCAGGGCCTATTCATATTGTGCAACTTATTGTATGTTATATTAAGTTCCTTGTTATACGCTTGTGCTTCTGTGCTCATAAAGAGTACAGGGGGTTGTTTAGAAATAAATACATATATATTTTGAATATATAACCTGTGTGGTGTCCTTTCATTTGATATTAAAGGGATTGCATATGGTAAAACAACTGACTTCACATGCCCTCTTGAGTTTAGCCTAAGACTGCCTTTGTCCATGCTACCACTAGGATAGCTGGTCTATAAGGTTGACTTTACAACCATCACCATAAGAGTTGTTTGGACTGGTGCAAGGTGCTCACTAGAATAGTGAACATCATATACCAGGCCAACTTCTCACAGTCTGCGAACAAGATTACACCAGAAAGTCACGGAGAACAGAACGGCCAAAGAAGCCGTCTCTCCGGACTTGACTGTCAAGGCAAAAATGCTTTGTAAACGTGTGCAGCGAGGACCACATAGCTGCATGACAAATGTCCTGCAAGGAAACGCCACGTCCTAAGGCAGTAGTGAATGCCGTTGCCCTGGTAGAATGGGCACGCAGCCCCACAGGAGGCTCCTTCTTAGCCAACGAGTAACATGCTTGAATGCACAGAACGGCCGACCGAGAGATGGTTTGTTTGTGCACGGTCCACCCTTTTTTGGCGCCCACGTAGCCAACAGAAAGTTGGTCATCCACCCGGAATGTTGTGTGTGCTTCAGCTCGAACAAGAGCGCACGTTTTGGGTCCAGACAATGGAGCCTCTCTTCCTCTTTTGAAGGATGCGGAGGCGGATGGGGCCGGGTCGTAGAAGTAAAAATCTCCCATCGGCGTCGAGAGCGGCGCCAAGCGGCGCTGCTCCGATGCTGGACCCGAATCGAGGGCAGGACCAGGGACGGCGTCGTCCTGGGACGGCGCCGGGGGCGACACACTTGGGGACGGCGCCGGCGAGGTCGTGAGGTCGACCGGCAGTGACCCGGATCCGGAGCCGGATCCAGTGGGGCCCTGCGGCGTCGGTACCGAAGTCGCCAATGGCGCCGGGGCCGAAGCACCCGGCCTGCGTGGGGACCCAGTAGGGGAGCTGGGCCCGAAGGCGCCGCGGAACCCGACGGAGGAGCGAGCGACCTCATGGCCATGAGGAAGTCATCAATCTCCCCCGGCGTCGCGTTCTGCCCAGGGACCGGCGGGTATGGAGCAGGCCGCGACACCTGCGGCTCCGGCGGAGACGCGTGGGCGGTGTCGCCCGAACCCCCGGCCACGTCGTGCGAGCATCAGGGGGGTCAGAAGAGCGATGGTGCCTCTTCAACATCTTGTGCCTCTTACCTGAGGACTTCGAGCCCGAAGACCGATGACGACTCCCGTAACTGTGGTGACTCCGGCCCCGCGACCGGTCCCTCGACCTCCTTTCGGACCGGGACCTCGAGCGGCGCGGGGTGGACTGCCGAAGCTCGAGTTGCTTACGGGACCAATCCTGTCTAGCTTTAGACGTCAGGGCCCGGCAGTCGGAGCAGGACTTGTCGTCGTGGTCCGGGCCTAGACAGTGCAGGCACTGGCGATGGGGGTCGGTAACCGACATCAGTCGGTTGCAGTCGGCGCAAGGTTTGAATCCGAGCATCCCTACCGGCACCGTCGGAGTCGAGAGACTTCGAAGTAGATCAAAAAGGATCGTAAAAAGTTAGTAAAAAATTGACTAGAATACAACTTTTTCCGGATCTGCGCTTGCTGGCGCGGAAAAAAGAAGAACTGACGTCAGCGCGCAGAGGCGGCGTCTAAGTACTCCGACAACGTCATGACGGCGCCCACGACGCCAATGACGGACGCTGAGCCGCGGACGACGCCTACCGACGCGCATGGGTACTGCTACACAAAAAATTTACGGATCCAGTCTGACGCCTGGGGATATTCTAAGGTAAGGAACCTATCACTAACGTGTCTCTTTCAGATATTTATAAATATGATGTTTTGTACAATTCTATTCTTAATTCTTTTTCTAACAATTTGCCTATTATCGTCATTGCTAATTCAGAAATATACATTCAGGCGTTAGCTGCATCTTCCCATATTGTTTCAAAATTTTACAAACAATAAAATAACTCAAATGTCGACAATATATTTTTTCTTAGTAGTTTTTTAAATGAAAAACTTTCCAAACCTATTTCTCTGCATACTTGGAGCACAATGTGGCTGACAGACATATCTGCTTGGCTTCCTGTCGCTCTAGATCAAACTAACTTCTTCGTCCTATTTAATTGTTTATGGACACCCTTTAAATTATTTACATCAAAACCTTTGTATTCCCCACTGTGTTGGCATTGTGAAACAGAATATTGGTTATTTAAGACATGTTTTGTTTGATTGTCCTATTATTTACATTTTTGGGGAAAGACGTTTTGGATGTTATAATTAAAATACTCAATACTTCTGATAACCTTTCTTTTGACATGCTTATTTGTAAATCAGTTGCATTATCCACTACATTGTCTGAGGCGCATAACAATGAATTTCATTTTTTGCTTTCTTCTGCCCTATAATCATTTACAACAGACTTGATATTGCTTCTTTACCATCAGTACAGGCTTGGTTGTCATGGATCATTTTTTTACTAGACAAGGAGCCAATTTAACTCTTAAAACTGTAATTCAAAGTACTTCTGCTTACTAACTAATTTAGAAACTAGTTGATGAATACCTTGCATTATATATTATACTGTCCTTTATTGTTTATAAATTAGTAGGTTGCATTTAGTATGCTTCCTTCAACGATTAGTAGCTCTAATTTGCTCTCTTTACACTTAGGTTCTTTTTTTCAAACATTATTATTCTTTTGACCCCAAAATGTGAAGACCATTGCCCAATGCCCAAGGAATGTTGGTCCTTCTCCTGCATCTCAGCTTCCTTTCTTTCTGCTTCAACTCCTTCTGGTCCCCTTTTTATAGGCAGCATCATCCTTGTACATGGGCACCTCCAGCGCACCTCCTAAGCAGTCAGTCAGCTCATTCCTTCAAGGCAGGATCAAGATAGCTCCTCCTTGCAGACTGTAGAACTCTTCAAGTTTCCAGTCCTGAATCTGGTGAAGGGGTGTTGCCAGTCAATACCTCGACCCAGAGCATAAAAGAGTTTCTCGGTTGTACTGAGCTCTGCCACACATATTTTGACACATTGGCCGGTAGTTTCCCCCCCTTACTTCTGTTCAATTTACAGTTCTGTATATTCCACGTGTCCACCTCAGGGGAAGATTTCAGGTAATTCCTGCCTCTTGCATATTTCCCCAGTGACTGGTCCAGCCTTGTTTTAGTCTCAGCCAGAAGTTGGGGTGTAGTTTGGAATCTCCAGTCAGGAGACACCCAAAAGAAAGGCACAAAAGAGACAGAGTCTTCCCAACTTCACCACCACTTGATCTGGTGTGGGTAACACTTTTGGGAAAGAATGAAACACGAAGTGGGCATGAGCTTTCTTGACACTACAAAGGAACACTCGGTCTCCCTTCATCCGCAACCTCAAGTCTGGCCAATTTCAAAAGAGCCTAACAGCCATACAAATCATTTTGCTGTCTGGGACTCTCTAAATCTCCATTTTAAGCTCTACTCTGGGTGGCCGCAGCGATAGGCCACACACATGCACATCACATACACTGTACTTTTCACACTGGTTCACACACAAGGACACACGTGTCATCCAGGCCCACATGGATGGAGCAAAGGACCATAATGCAAGAGATTGGCTGAGTAATTTAAAAACAAGGAAGAGGCTGGTAGGTGACTGGTCAAAGGGCTTATCCTGCCACCATCAGAAATTTCTGTCACCACTGTCAGTCACCGAAAGGCCTGGTGAGCTGACACTAGTCACGCTCAGTAAAGAAAGGTGCACATGGTGTGCCCCTTCAGACCACAGATCCCCACTGTGTCACATTCCAAAACACAGAGGAGTCTCAGCACACATGCATGACAGGCGTATGTACTGAGGACCAAAAAAGCTGACTTAAATCGCTATAAGAATTTCAAGGCGGGAACTCACTCTCCAGAGCCATGCAGGGTACATTTTCCACCCAACACTACGTATATTAGATTGGCCACGTGTACTATTGCTAAAATGTTATTAACATGCAGAAACACGATCTACGGTAAACAACACTGGTTTGTTGCAGTTTTACTACATCACTGACCAGTAAAACCCCGTTATACAACTGAAAAGCTGTTAGCCATTGTATTTTTTGCAGGGACACATTCTTTAACATTGGCAGTAACGTTATTGCTACCTTCCGTGCCTAATTGCCTCCTGCGAATTCAGAAAATAAGTCCCTTATGAATAGAAATTCTACTCCTGGGTTTTAACTCTCAATTTAGCACAGAGTTCTAAACGGCCTCCTTCGATTGTAAACGGTTTTCTTTGTCAGTAAAACAGTATTTCATTTTCCAGTCGGCACCATGCCATATCACTCATAGCTAAAAACTACTGTATTACTCATTAAGTACTGCTAATATATTGTTAATGTTTTCTGGAAGACCTTGGGAATTGCATATTTACAGGATCCTGCATGTTTTCTGTACTGGAAGCAAACTTAGTTGAGGAGCAAAATATCATTCTAGTCAAATTTGGATTGCCACTTTCTTTGCCTTCTGGAGAGTGGATTTCATGAATGCAATGCACCATGCGATGGGCAATTTTTCATAAAAAGCTTTTGCGAAGGTCAGCCAGTTCAAAATAAAATGAGCACGAAAGAACTATTAAAGACTGACATTTGCACTCATTGAAAAACATATTGTACGCATTGCTTATTGCAAATGCTGGAGAAAAATTGCGAAATCAGAGGTGCAATGTGTGTAAATCCTCCACAGTTGCTGCCCAAGGTTACCTTTTGGAAGAGCAAAACACAGAGATTGAGCACTTCTTCACTATGTTTGACTGAACGGTGCTTGTAGGTTTCATGACAAACTGTCATACAACCAGAATGGACTAAGGGGGTTGGTCTTTAGAATTCCTTTGATATTTTTAAGATGATAGGCCTGCAAGTATAATGGCGAGGACTGAACATTTCCTATTCTTTAACATGCTAATTTATTATCTGTTCATTGGTAGCCCACTGTTGTTGGTAGAGCAAACTGCGTTGCATAAATTGCATTTTGACACATGAATCACCCATGCTAGGCAAGAATGTGGTGACATATCCTCACTGTAAATGCAAAGCTCCCCTGCAATGACAGTGATTGATAACATGGAAGCAAATGTTTTTAAGTAATATTAAACAATATGTGTAGCTGGGCAGATTACAAACAAAATAACACATGTAGCAGTTCTATTAGACAAAAATATTTCACTCAGGAAAGCAGGGACAAATAAATACCACCAAATGAATGTTTACTACATTAAGGCCTAAATGTACAAAGATGTCTTGGAATGCAGCCCAGCACCCAAATTTGCTGGGCTGTATTGTGTGAGAGGTAGAAAGCAGGAAAGCGCCAATTGCTTCTAAGATATGCCACTATCCTGCTCTCTCACTACAGCCGGCGCACGATTAGCCTCCAGAGCCCTCCACACACACCCGTTTGCAGCATAGTGTAAGGGTGTATAAGTGATGTCTAGCATAAGGTTAAAAAAACTATGCCTAAATTAACTTTTTTTAATAGTTTTTTTGTCATTTGTTAAAATTACAACACCAGGCTAAAGGCCTGCCAGGAGGTGGTCGGGGGAGGTAAAATGCACAAGGTACCCAAGACAATTATTGTAAAAGTCCAATCAGGCATGGCATCATATCCCCAGCAGTGAAGTAGTCAAACCTGCAGTAAGTACATTACAGTACATATTCGAGCAATATGCTTGGATCCCTACCAAAAACCACTAATGTCTAGCAATTTCAGTAGCTTCAAAGCACGTGAATTAGGGTTTTGTGGGGAGAGAGGCGGCCTGTGGCATCCTCAGGCGAGGTGTAAATTGCAACCCTTGGCATGTCCCCAGTAAAGGCCTGTGGGGTAGGGGTATCTCTTTGTTTCAGATAGGTCAACAATTGTTCCCAAATGTCTTTCGGGCCGGATCCCAGTGGCATGAGTTCCCAACATGCAGAGAGCTGTTCCTGGCAATATGTTTTGCCTTGGAGCTAAGTCACAGCCTTCAGCGTCGCGGCTGTCTCCTCGAGTGTATTGCCACCCGGCGCTTAGCCAAGAGCAAAAGCAGAGCTGTAAGGCACCGATACTAAGGGGAAACATCTCTTACATCTCTCAAAAGGCCTCAAATTGTGTCTGCATCATAGGGTGACCAGTAATCTGGTGCAGGGTCACAAAGACTACAGCTCAGAACCCTGCCACTCTCGGGCAATCACAGCCACGGTGAAGGAAGGTGGCCCACAGACCATTGCAGCGCAGACAGCGGTCATCATCTGCAAGTCTCATGTGATGCAGCTGTGCTGGGGTATGGCACAGTCGGTGGAGGAAAGTGAAGTGGATAAGCCGGAGCCTATAGTTGGGTGAAAGGTCCGCGGGTTGTCCAGAGAAGTAAGACCACTGTGCCTCAGTGATGGGTGGGTTTATATGCAGGTCCCAGGCTACGCAGGACGCTGGGGTGAACACTTGCGCTTTGTCTTGCATCAAGCATATAGTTGGGTTACAAGTTTACATGGGGAGGGGTTTGTAAGCATGTGTTCAAGTGAGTGGAGCACTGGGGTGCAAGAAAAGTGTCATGCAGTGAGGCAGGTGGCCCATAGCTGGTGATAGGGAAGGACATCTAGTGCTAGTGGACGGGGGGTCCATCTGCTACCATAGAGGTAAAATTGTATCAAAGGGATATATACCATCAAAGGTAGTGTGGTAAATAAATAAATAATACCTCTATTTTTGACAAGATATACTAATAACAGATAGCTCAATAAATAAGAGTCAAGATTCGAGGTAGCTGGAGTTTGCAGGTTTAATACAGCATAAAGGACAGGAACAGGACAACCTGCACGGGCAAGATCTGGGATGGCTAGCCTGGCAGGGGGGCCCCGACAGCTGTCGGGCAGGATCTGGAATGAGCGCGCTAACTTTTAATAACAGTACACAAGCATATATACTAAAACAATTGCATTGCAGTACATACAGTAGGCGTAGCAGTGGGCAGGGCCTGTAGCAGTCGCGAAAGATAAGGCAGAAAGTAGGTGTAACAAGAGGCGTGAACAGGGCGTATACATAGACATGTGATGTAGACGTAACAGAATATGTCATAAATGGGGCGGGAACATGGAGGGGGCTACCTAAGGAGCCGGGACCTCTGACCTAGTGGTGCGCGCAAGCTGGCAATGACGTGTTACTAGGAGAAGCTGGGGGCTATGACTTCTGCGCTAGAAGGAGAGACTAAAGTCTGGAGAGTCAGAGCGACATGTACCTAAACACTATCTAGTATCTGATGTTTAGAGAACATGTTGATAGAATCCAAAAGTTATCGGGGCAAAGGCTAACAGACTCTAAGACTGGTGCATGCATTATTCTACATGTAGTGCGTGTTGAGGAATATTAAATGACCATTAATACAGTATTTCTCTTACATGGAGACGTAAAGGCTAGACGATGACTGAAACTATTGATGCGATTCAGTAGCTTAGGAATGCAGAGAAGGAGGACTGGACTGATAACTAGAATCATAACATACTCTTGGCAGACTGGCAGGCAGAGCCAGGCCGAGCCGAGCACTGTGAGGCAGGAAGTAAGTGAAGGGTCAGGGATACAGGTGGGGGCTGTATCGCTCCTCAGCGAGGGTTCAGAAGACAGGAGCTGAATCTGACTGAGTCCGGGCCCTTTTGAGGCCTAGAAACGGGGACTTTACAATGAAATAACGTGCACACTGTGAAACGTGGCAACGTAACTTTACATAGGCCTAATACTCGTAGCTTTCACGAGAACTGGAAACTGGCATACTAGAGATGGACACAACTGGAATTGTGTCTTTAATCGATCATAAGGAATACATATGCATATTAATCATGCACATATAACATAAGATGGGGAACACGTAGGGACACAGAACATGGCAAAATTTACTTTTCCACATTCCCTCCTTGTCACTACGTTTCCATGAGGAAACATCTATATTCATGATACCATCTATCATTTCATACAGTATCATTTGCTCGTCTCGAATTGTCTTGGAACGGGACTTAAGACGGGGACTTGGAATACAGGATGTAGCACAAATGCCGCAAATCGCAGGGCCACATTGTAAACAGAGGCAGCAACTGAAAATGATCATTACTGCTATACCTAGGAATGACAATACTTTCCATCCCCAGGCAGAAATTATACTCCAGAGCCAACCGGACCATGTCCAGGTGCCTGGATTCTGGTGTAACTGATGGGCAATTTTATGAAGTCTGGTTATAGCTGAATAAACAGACGGCGCGTTATTAGGAATGAAAATGCAGCAACTAGATCCGATGACTCTACATGCTCCTCCTCTATCGGCCAGTATGACGTCAAGAACGAGACGATTTTGGAGCACGACAAATCTCATAGCAGATTGCTCTTCGGTTAAGTTACCTAGAGCAGAGGCAGTCTCATTCACTACTGCTTCAAGGGTTCTGGTTAACCTACGGATTAGCTTACTATTCTGGATAGGGCCTATAAAGAAGAAGAATCCTTTATTAAAGTCTTGATACTGTTCTAGAGCAGTTTCAGTTTGATCGACAATTGGGGACTCGATCTCCCTTCTATGTCTAATGTGTACTAGATGTGTGTTTCTATGATAATCAGATGGGGCTAGAAAAACTGGTGGCAGTAGGAAGGCAATGTAACAGGTACCATCCCAATCGAGGGGCAGACGAACATATGCGGTCTGACCACAAACAAAATAAGAATGACGTGAAGCTTTGAAAGTAGATTTCCCACTGTCACTATACTTGACAATAGTAGTACAATCACTATGTCCTACATGTGCAGAACCATTCTTTCTGACACATAATTTGCCTTTGACTGGTAGTACTGAAATAGCAGGTAAATCTGGAGTGGTATCAGACTGAACATTCAGGACCATAAAAGTCGAGGAATAATTACCTAAATTATAAACTTCATTTTCTAGATCCAACCCGGTTCTATGGGAGAGACCTTGCTTGTCTGGAAAACATGTACTATTCAGAAGGGACATATCTGTTGAGGATGACGTTAACGTGGACCATGCTCCACACGAACCATTATGCGAAAACGGATAAGGAAAGAGTGGCAGAACTCCCTTCGGTGTCTGGAAAGGGGGGAGTCGACCACACACCCAACAATTAGTGGCATTGCTGGTCTGGTGTGAATAATGTAACATACGGATGAAGGTGTTGTTGCGCATAGCAAGACGATAGGATAGCTCGTGAGGAGGCAGATCACTAAATGTGTGCTCTACTGTAGCATTAGAAAACTTATTTACATGAGAAATTGGAAAACATAAATGCAATGCATAACTTGTGCAGGTAACAATCAAACTCAAAAATAGAAGAAAACATAGAATAATGATACATCTGATAGAGTTTTGACTAACTCTCTCACTATGGGGGTCTATCTCATACATGTCAGAAACCTGTCTAACCGTTTCACCTAGGGGAGGACTTAGACAATTAAACTGGCTGACTTATTTTACTAGACCGGAGCTTACTTTTATACTCCTGCTGCGGAGTTTTCTCTAACAGGGAGGGCTTGGTATCAATGTCATTTGCGGGACAGTCCTTAAGAATAGTATCTTGGCAGTCTTTAAAATCTTGACAATCCTTGGAAATGTTCTTGGAAATAGTTTTTAGTCGGAGTCCGTGAAATTTCTTGACATGTGACAGGTGCACCCACCCCTTCCTGCCTTCCAACTTGACGGCAGTACGGGTGGTCAGAAGGACTAACTTCGGCTCCTTCCAGCGAGGCTCCAGCGGACTTGAACGATCAAAATTGCGGACGAGGACCAGGTCGCCCGGTATGACCTCATGCGGTTTCACCTCGGTATTGTCTGGAAATGCGGCGGCAACCTGTGAACGACAAGAGTGGAGGGCAGACATCAAGGAAGCTAGGTAATCTGTCAGCATATTACTGGAAACATCTGTAATACTTCGGGGTCTAGGTGTACCCCACATATTCGGGGGGCGGCCGAATACGACCTCATAAGGGGACAGACCTGATCTGGAATGTGCGACCATGCGCATATAGAATAGGGCGACTGGCAGAGCTACTAGCCAGTCCACACCTTTCTCTTTACAGACTTTGGCGATGCGGATTTGTAGGGTCTGATTATGTCTCTCTACGAGACCTGCTGCTTCAGGATGGCGTACACAATGAAACTTCCACTGGTACCCTAACAGAAGGGAAACATGCTTCATGAGTTCAGATGAGAATGGCTGGCCGTTGTCTGAATACACGACCCTAGGGAGTCCATAACGGGGGAAGAATTCACGAACCAGCTGCTTGGCAGTGGTCGCGGCTGTGTAATCTGGAACTGGATATGCCTCTGTCCACCTGGACAAAGCGCATACAACTACAAGGACATACTTGAAACCTCGACATCGCTCCATCTGAATATAATCCATCTCGAGGACTTCAAAAGGGTGGTCAGGAGGCTGGAATCCCCCTTGTTCCACCGGGACACTTTTACCTGGATTGAACTGACAACATATCATACAGGTACGGACTTTCTGCTTGGCTGCAGCTCGTAAATGCTTGTTGAACCAAATGTTCTGGATACTGTCTAACATGGCTTTTTCTCCTAAATGTGCAGGACTATGTGCGGTATTGATAATGACTTGAACCGTTGAGTCGGGGAGAAACCATGTGGCTTTTCCCTTCGTCAACCATCCCTGATCTGTCTGGACCCCTCCTTGTTCAGACCATTTCTTGATTTCATCGGGAGTAGCATGTGACTGGATATCTATGACATCTTGAGTGGGGCCCTTAACTGTCATACATGTAGTCTGATCTGGAGTGGATGTCTGTGTCTTGTTAACTGGAATGTCTGGTGTCTGAGCTGTAAGCTTGGCTGTTCGATCTGCTAGATCATTTCCTTGAGAAATAATGTCTGTAACTTTCGTATGTGCTTTGCACTTCATGATAGCGATAGCTGTCGGTAAATGTATTGCATCTAACAGAGCTTGAATGAGGAGACCATGCTGAATCTTGGTTCCATGAGAAGTCATAAAACCTCTTTCTTGCCAGAGCACTCCAAAGTCGTGTACGACTCCGAATGCGTAACGTGAATCTGTGTAAATATTAACTTTCAGGTTCTTGGCACGTATGCAGGCTTGGGTCAGAGCAACTAGCTCTGCTGCTTGAGCGGACAGGGTGTCAATACGATGTGTCTCTATAACTTCAGTGTCAGTAGTCACTGCATACGCGGCTACTAGTTCTCCTGTACTTGTTCTCATACATGAACCATCCACATAAAGTGTCAGGTCGGGTTCTGGTAATGGGATATCTGTCAGGTCTTGTCTTGGCTTTGTCATGGTGTTAACAATTTCCACACAGTCATGTATGGCAGGATTTAAAGTAACTGACGGTAACAGTGTAGCAGGATTTAGAACGTTGCAGCGTCTGATTTCTATGTGTGGCTGGAACAGTGTCAATTCGTAACCTGTTAAACGTGCAATTGTCAAGTGCTGGGTCTGTGTTCGGTTTAAAAGAACTTCCACGGAGTGTGGAACTTGTACGGTCAGGGAATGTCCTAACACTATGGAATCACTTTGTCTGATAGCTAGTGCTGTGGCTGCAACTGACTTGAGGCACGCAGGCAGAGCCTGGGCTACTGGATCTAAGGTGCTTGAAAAATAAGCACAGGGCTTGTATTGTCCGGCTTGATCTTGTGTAAGAACAGATAATGCTGTACCATCACGTTCTGTGACGAAAAGCGTAAAAGGCTTACTGTAGTTCGGTGTAGCTAGAACAGGTGCTTGGCATAAGGCTTTCTTTAATTCATTAAAACTAAGTGTATGTTCAGATGTCCAAGGGAGAACAGTCGATACAGCTGCCTCCTGTGTCGTTAACTGTATCAGTGGCTTGGCTAGGAATGCATACTTGGGAATCCATTGTCTGCAATAAGAAGTGAGGCCGATAAAAGCACGTACCTCCTTCTGGGTCTTGGGCTGAGGAAGACTCGCTATTAACTGGATACGGTCAGGTGTCAACTGCCTACCCCTCTTGGACAGTAAGTGGCCTAAGTAGATCACTTGCTGGACACAGAATTGAAGCTTCGAAGGGGACACCTTGTGCCCCATCTCGGCTAGGAAATACAGAACTGTAAGTGACGCACGCTCGCAGTCACGTTCAGAACGGGCTGTGATCAGTAGATCATCGACATATTGGAGCAGGGCAGTGTCAGTTGGCATGTGAATATTGTCTAGTTGTCTCTTAAGTGCTTGACTGTAAATACTAGGACTTTCTGTGAAACCTTGAGGAGCTCGCGTGAATTTATAGCTCCTTCCATTTAAACAGAATCCGAAAAGGAACTGGCTATCTGGATGAATTGGAACACTGAAAAACGCGTTCTTGAGGTCGATGACAGTGAAAAATGTGGCTTCAGAATCAATAGCTGTCAATAGGGAAGAAATATCTGGAACAACTGGGTACTGGGGAATGATACATTTATTAAGCTCTCGAAGGTCAATCACTAGTCGATATACTGGAGGTGCATTTGGATCAGTACGTTTCATGACTGGAATGATAGGAGAATTACATACATTGGAGTCAGTTTCTACAACCACTCCTTGAGCAATGAGCTCGTCAATAATTTTGGATAAGGCTGCTACAGCCTCAGGTGGCAATCTGTACTGTCTGATTCGTGGTAACACTACACCTGGCTTGAGAGTCACACGATGGGGTGTGATTTGCATAAAACCAACATCAGTTGGACCTTGCGCCCATAGATGCTGCGGAACATTCAGTAATCTTGGATCAAAATCACGTAATACATAGTGACCCTTGAAGTCACGCAAAAACAAACGTATTCCCTCTGGGGAACAACAAATAACTGCACCTAATTCTTTCAATGTCTTAATACCTAACAAATTTTCTGGACTTGACTTCGTAAGTAACAGGTCAGTAGTTCGGGACAATGGACCTACTTCTAGAGTAACTGGTTTAGAAATCTCGTTAACTATTGGTTTTCCTGAAAATCCAAGGGAAACATTTCTAGAGCCTGAGAGCGGAGCCCCTGGAACCTCGTCATGACTTATAGTAGTCCTACTTGCCCCTGTATCAATCAGAAACTTTCTGTCTTTCCCTAATACTTGACTGTGAACATAGGGACCCTCTTGATCTACAGGTATCTCGATGAGAGGCAAGCCTACCTCCCTCTCTAGGCTGTTTCATGAATACTGCTGGTACTCTGGATACTCGGACTGTGCATACTGGTACATCTGCTGTGTAACATGCTGTGTTGCAGCAATAGGCTGCGGTGCTGTAACTGTCTGTTGTGCATTCTGTGGTAACTGAGAAGTCTGTGAAACTTGCTCTTGTCTAGGCGGACGTGGTCTTTCTTTAGTCTTACCGGTAGCTATGTTGTGTTTCAGAACTGCACACTCGTTTATAAAATGACCTGGCTGTTTACAATAATTGCAGGTCCCTTTAACAGGAACTGCAGGATGACTGGCTTGATTCGTACCCCTCTTCTGACTGTCTTGAGGAACAGATTGTGCAACTAATACTTTCATTTTCGTGTCTTTCATACGTTTCCTTTCATGATCCTGCTCTTCTCTGATTCTATTCTGGTGATACTGGAGCATCTGAAGCATTTGGGACGGAGTATTAGCTTGCCAAGTACTTTCGACTTTCAAAACTCGATTTTTCACTTGTGGGCTTGAATTCTCGACTAGTTTAGTAACAAAAAGATGAGGGTATGACTCACTACTCGTCTTTAAACCACTGTTAATGCTAAAGCATTTCTCAAACCTAGAATAAAAATCACTAGTATCTTCGTCTGGTTTCTGTTTACAGGCTGAGATTGCATCCCAGTCTTCTTTTTTCGTGGCTAGTAATCTTGGCAAAACTTGTATTAACAGTTCGGGTAATTCTTTACATTTACCTCCTAGACCGGTACCTGGTACACGTGTATTTTCTTCAGCTTCTAGAGCTGCCCAATCTATCTTTTTCTCTCCCACCTCCCATTCCTTTTCCTTGAGTTTTTCATATGTGCCCGCAGGCAACAGAACCTTTAACATTTTAATTATATCTGGATACGTGTATTCTCCCATACGGAGCATGTCTTTTAATTCACGGTGGAACCCTGCTGGATCTTTATCGTGACAGGGAATTAACTTCTTCATTTCTAAGAGTTCCATCTTTGTAACTGGGGTGTAAACAAATACTCGTTGCATTTCACCACCCTGTGTCCTAACTGGGTGTACTTCTCGTAACGGATGCTGTCTATCTATGTAAATCGGTTTATTTTCTGGAGGTGAGACATGAACAAAATGCGGGTTCAGAAACGTTCTATATTTATGGCGCTGTTCTAGAATGACACTAATTAAATCGGTACCTAGACCTCTCCATCTATACTGGAGTAACTCGTTCAGAACATCATGTAACGGACCTGGATCGGAATGTTGACCCTCATACAGAGTGATGAGGTGCTGGATCATATACATACCCACCAGTCGCTGCTCGGCTGGGGGCAGTTTCAGAAACATTTGTGCCACTATTTCGTCTGGAAAAGTGGTAGAATCAATAGCCCATCGGATTGCTGATCGGGCTAGTTCTTGTTCATGCATGGTACTAAGTTCACTATAACCGATTCGTGATTTCAGAATGTGATCGGTAGCTTGAAATACTTGCTCTAGAGAACCTTGTTCTGGTGCTGGATGATGAAAGACTTTCTTGTGTTCTAGGCGTAAATGTCGGTCCGGAAATCTAGATTTACCTACATACGCTATTCTGGCGGGATTCTCGTCGTCTACCTCTTCAGTAGGAGAGTCATTTTCTTTCTCGCTTCCTAGAGCTTCTTTGCGTTGTTCGTGTAACCTTATTATTTCTTTACGTATTTTCTTGTACATACTCTCTATACTATTGAGTGTCTTGTGCTTACCCTCGGCTATATTATCACTCCACTTTGTCAGAATTTTCATTTCGTTCAAATCTTTGGTCGGATAATCTTGTTCCCTTATTAAACAATTGATTAGAAACTTTAATAGCATAAGCTGAATCTCGGCTTTCCTTAAAGACATGGCTTCGCCAATACTTTCTGGATCGTCTCCTGTACGAATAAAACGATACATTCTGTCTAGATCTTCTTTCATATTCGGTAGGGTGACCAAATATTCGGTCACCTGCCTTATACGTACGGAGTATATGACCATACTATCCTCGCCTGGGACTGGATCGTAACAGCATTCAGTAAGAGCTCGCCTGATTTCTGCAATGGACTGATATTTGGGCGTACGCTGTAATGCACGTTCATGTAACTCGACTACCCCTAGACGTCTACTTGGCGGCGGGGTACCAGGAGGACCTCCTCCCGCGGCCCCTGAACTGGAATCGTCGACTGATACTCTTCGTGCTGGCAGAGTGATCGATGTAGCGGGTACTTGTAACGTAGGCTGGACCGGGGGTACCGTAACAGGTGCTGTAACAGGTGCCCCGGTGGCTGGAGGACCAGAAATTACATTATTTACAGGAGCTGGCGGAACAGGATTTGCATATTCTGGGACTGTGTCGTCCAAGTAGGACGAGAGAAAAATATCAGCTGCGGTCGGTTTGTGACGTAGCTTGGTCGGAAGTAATGGCGGCGGAAAATTACTGGATGCCTCCGGGGTTGCTTTTGGCAGGCCCTCGGCAAGAAGAGGATACATACCCTTAATAAGGGCATTCCTCTGTCTGTCTGACTGTTCGGTTTTAACTCGTTCACCTATTTCGATTAATTCCCTTTCTTGGGCTCTTTCTGAGGATTCTCTACTTAATTCTGACTTTCTGATTTCTTTTTCAGTTCTTTTATGAGATTCTTTGCGCCATAACTCGATGGCATCTTTCTGTGACTGTCTGGCTTTCTTTTTCCATAATGCTTCTTCTACTCGCATGATGCACTCGGCATCCCACGTACCTGATACGGGCCATCTATACTTTTCTTCTAATTCCTTGGTGTATTCCACCCATAAATCTAGATATAATATGGCACTTATGCCATGCTTTTGATACATAAAATGACCTGGACTGTCCCTAGGCGGGACAGGAACTGCTTCCTCGAGCAGACATTTCCTAGTTTTTAACTGACGTAACTTGGAAAACAAAGGCATGGCTGAACTAGAGTCTAGACTCAATACAATACACAATGAACACGATGATTACTGGAAAACAACACATTCATACCACGACATTGAAGACACATTGAAATAACATTTAAAATAACAGTTCGGACAAGATACTACCTGAAATACTGAGAGCAGAACACATGAATTTTCTCGAGAACAGAACTGACTAGAACAGAAACTAGAATGACTGGATGCACTGCTAAAACAGTACGAAACTTACCGGTCTCATAAAGAGACACGTCAGGACCCGCATCCACCTAGGTGGACACTTCGTGTTGGATCTGTGTACCCAAACCCACGGACCAGAGACAAATTAATTGACCCTGTCTAGATACTACCCCAGCAACGGTACTCACCGGGCAGCAAGAACGGAAGGCCTCGGACTGGACTGGACTGCTACGACGACGGACTACGAACTTCGGACTTCAGTTACAGGTGGGCCTCCGGATACCTCGGACCTTGGACTCTCGGCTTGGGCTCTGGTCGGGACTCGCCGCGTTCCTCCACCGCCTCGTCTGGATGCTGGACCGCAACCTCCGTCTCCTCCGTGGGCCTGAGGGATACTTGAAGCAGAAATATCTGCACGTGCACGGTATGGTTCCGTCACGGCTGCAGAGGGTCAGGGGGTTGGCGTGGCTTCTCCGGCGCGTGGGGAAAGGGCAAGTCCCTATTCGGGCGCCATTATGTGGTAAATAAATAAATAATACCTCTATTTTTGACAAGATATACTAATAACAGATAGCTCAATAAATAAGAGTCAAGATTCGAGGTAGCTGGAGTTTGCAGGTTTAATACAGCATAAAGGACAGGAACAGGACAACCTGCACGGGCAAGATCTGGGATGGCTAGCCTGGCAGGGGGGCCCCGACAGCTGTCGGGCAGGATCTGGAATGAGCGCGCTAACTTTTAATAACAGTACACAAGCATATATACTAAAACAATTGCATTGCAGTACATACAGTAGGCGTAGCAGTGGGCAGGGCCTGTAGCAGTCGCGAAAGATAAGGCAGAAAGTAGGTGTAACAAGAGGCGTGAACAGGGCATATACATAGACATGTGATGTAGACGTAACAGAATATGTCATAAATGGGGCGGGAACATGGAGGGGGCTACCTAAGGAGCCGGGACCTCTGACCTAGTGGTGCGCGCAAGCTGGCAATGACGTGTTACTAGGAGAAGCTGGGGGCTATGACTTCTGCGCTAGAAGGAGAGACTAAAGTCTGGAGAGTCAGAGCGACATGTACCTAAACACTATCTAGTATCTGATGTTTAGAGAACATGTTGATAGAATCCAAAAGTTATCGGGGCAAAGGCTAACAGACTCTAAGACTGGTGCATGCATTATTCTACATGTAGTGCGTGTTGAGGAATATTAAATGACCATTAATACAGTATTTCTCTTACATGGAGACGTTAATGCTAGACGATGACTGAAACTATTGATGCGATTCAGTAGCTTAGGAATGCAGAGAAGGAGGACTGGACTGATAACTAGAATCATAACATACTCTTGGCAGACTGGCAGGCAGAGCCAGGCCGAGCCGAGCACTGTGAGGCAGGAAGTAAGTGAAGGGTCAGGGATACAGGTGGGGGCTGTATCGCTCCTCAGCGAGGGTTCAGAAGACAGGAGCTGAATCTGACTGAGTCCGGGCCCTTTTGAGGCCTAGAAACGGGGACTTTACAATGAAATAACGTGCACACTGTGAAACGTGGCAACGTAACTTTACATAGGCCTAATACTCGTAGCTTTCACGAGAACTGGAAACTGGCATACTAGAGATGGACACAACTGGAATTTTGTCTTTAATCGATCATAAGGAATACATATGCATATTAATCATGCACATATAACATAAGATGGGGAACACGTAGGGACACAGAACATGGCAAAATTTACTTTTCCACAGTAGTCAGACCGGGCCTGAGAGCTTGCGCTCTGGCACCATCATCCTGCATTGGCGGGAGCATGGAGTTGTGCATAAGAGGAATAGAGGGAGTGTGGATGTTTTATGAAGCCAGGCACAGCATCTTAATCCCATCGGGCAAACTCAATAATGTCAACCTCTGCTCTCGATGGGCTGGTAGAGGGTTGTGGAAAAAGGGCTGCCCAGTCCACCTCTACCGCTGTGTGGGGCTGGAAGTGTATGGGATAGAGCCAAAAGTTAATACATTGTGCCTGTGCACAAAGTGTGTATAAAGTCACGTCAGCGGCGCTCAGGCCTCTTTGCTGGAACAGAAGGGTAAGCGTCTCCTAGGCAATCTGTGGTTGCCTGCCAGACCAGACTATGGTTACAAGATTGGAGCAAAGGTGTTTGGTGGAAATGTGAAGTCAGCGGAATTGGAAAATTAAGGAATAGATACAAGAATTAAGGTAATACCACCATTTTCTTAATTGCAATACTCTCCATGACAGACAGTGGTAGGCAAATCCAGGCCAGTTTGTGCTCCTCTAGCCACCCGTAGCCTGGCTATAATTGACCCTCCTGAGCACATCCATGTCACGGCTGAGCCATATTCCCAAGTGCCATCCCTGTTCGGAAGCCCATTGCAGTGGGTATTCCAATTCAAATGGCTTCATGCTGGCAGTGAGGGGGAATAAAATGGATTTGGCCAAGTTGATGTGGATTCCCAAGTAGCCCCCAAATCTGATGACTTTACGAATATTTGGGGCCAGGTTAGTTTGGGGCTTGCGGGCATACAGCGTGATATTGTCGGCATACATGGACACCATCAGCAGTCGGGCTTTGAAATTAAAGCTTCTAAGGGCAAAGTGGGCAGCAAGAGGCTCCATTGCCATGGTGAATAGGACTGGGGATAAAGGTCATCCCTGCCAGGTCCCACAAGTGACAGCATCCCATTCAGTCGAAGGCGGGCCGCCAGGGAGACATACGAGAATCATATTAGGCTGATAAAGTGCGAGCTGAGCCCAATTCAAGTTAGAATTTTAAATAAGGACGCCAGTATTGGGAGTCAAACTCCTTTGCGTCGTCAAGCAATGCAGCACCAGCAGTGAGCTGGACAGTGTGCATGAGGGCAAATAATGTATGTAGATTATGCACAGTGGAGCGACCTTGCAAAAATCCTGACTGATCTGAGTGGACAATCTCAGGCAGCAATGGAAGGAGAGGATTTGTCTGGAGCTTGGCGAGGATTTTGATATTGAAGTTGATCATTGAGAGCGGTCTATTGGAGTCACATCGATCGTCTGGCTTCAGAACCGTTACCAGAAGAACCGTTTCTTGCAAGGATGGCAGCGGCGTACCAGTCTTCAAAGAGTCTTCATACATTGCCAGAAGGTGTGGGCCAAGAGAGCCATGTACTGTTTGTAGAAGGAGGTTATGAGGCCGTCGAGACCTGGCGCCTTGGCACTGGGAAGGCCAATTATGACTTGAAGGAGTTCCTCTTCCGTGAAGGGAGTCCAAGTAAAGGCGATGGGCATGATCCAGTCCTAATAGCTGGATAGTATCCAGATGGGCCAACAGTTCCTCTGGGGCTGGGACCATCGAGGCACTGTAGAGCCGAGAATAGAAGTAGGCCAAGGTGTGCAGTAACCCAGTGGGGGTGGTCTGTCTTTCCTGGCACTGATCACGAAGCTCCACTACATGAGCTGAAGCCCAGGGTTGGTGTAGCATATTAGCAAGCATCTTTCTGGGGTAGTCTCCCTCACCGTTGCACCGTGCAGTCATCTCCTGGTGCAGGTATCATATCTCTCTTTGGCCCTCCTTGTTGTATTCCAGCAGTTAAGCATGAATAGCCGTCATAATAGAGGCACTTTTTGTGACATAAAATTCCAGTTTCGTGGACTGGAGGTCCCATTCAAGTGTTGCAAGTTGCACCCAGATCGCCTTTAGGATACCAGACTTGTGGAAATGTGTAATATTTTACTTAGCATAAGCAACAGCCATTTTGGCTGTGGTGTCCATTTAGGTTCCTTTGTAATTCTTCCGTCCTCTGCTGCTTGTCTTTTTCACTCTGCTTGTGTTATCTATTTTAGTTGACTTCCTGACTCAGCTAAAGCAATGTACGTGCTGGGGGTTTGTAGCTGCCAGAGCACCTGGTCTCAGATGTTAACTGTCGACCATTTACTGCTGCCATAAGCATTTCTGCTCCTCCTCCCACTTTACTGACCAAGTGGTTATTCATCTGCCCTTGTTTGCTGATATCTATTTCTAAAACTGTTCTTTCCATTTCTTTCAGATGCTTACATTGCAGAAAACCGGTATAAAAGGGACATGGTTTGTGAATTAAGTGTATTACCTCTTGCAGCACTTGAGAGTGTTGTGTGGATGTGGTCTCACTCATGAGTGATTAATAAACTTGTTATTTATTCCAACTCCAGTGCCGATCTCTATTTCATTAGTCTTTGTACCCATGGACAAGAGGGTGACCCTGCACCAGTGTACCCCTAAAAAGGTAAATTTTCGCAGTTGGCGCCCGCAAGTGGATCCCGTCGGAGATGCGGCCATCTGAAGGAGTGGTCTTGACGGAGAATCGAAATATTACTGAGAATACGCACTGCATGAGGAGACCCTTGCAGGCCGACGTGACTTTTCGGTTTTTCCCGATTTGACCCTCCAGTGGATTTCTTTGGCGTACTTTTTGCAGTGACCATTAGGTCGACCACAGATCTGCAGGTGGGAGTTGGAGACTTGTGTTTGGTAAGGTTGCTGAAGCTTCACTCTTGATTTTTTTGGCCTAGGTCTTTTGGTTTGGACTTGTTATTCACTTATTGAACGTAGGTAATGTGGAGATTTTTCTCCTTTTGGAATATTTGTTTGAGTAATAATATTTTACAAAAATGTGTAAAACATGCCTGTTCTCAGCACACTCCGTAAGTGGTGTTGCTCCTCTTGTGGCACCACGTTAGCTTGGAACAACGTCAGCCGGCTCCTCCAGAAGGGACGCCCAATAGAGAAATGTATAGTAAATATGGTATTTCTCCCATAATGTACGGTTCATTGTGGAACAAATACACAAAGAAAGAACTCAACTTACAGTGCCATTAGATGTAGTGTTAAGAATTTCGAGTCCATAGTTAAATTATAAGCACTTCCATTCACATTACTGTGGTAGTCGATATGCTAGCTAGGATATTTTTGTTGGATGCCATTTTTTGTGCATGATTGACATACATCTGGGTGCTTGTGCGTGTTGCATGTATGCTTAGGTGCTTGTATGTGTATGTTCTGTGTGAGTATAAACGTCTGTATGTGTCTTGCTTTGTTTACATCGGTGCATTTGACCCTTCTTGTCATTGGCCTCTCTCTCTGTGTACTGTACAAAAATGAAACCCATTGGCTTTTTTGCTGCTTGGGTTGACTGCTGCCTATTAGGACAGGCTGTGCCTAAGTATGCCTGTCATGTTCTCCTCTGGATACTTGGTAGCACTTGAATAATAATAATTTGTTGAGTGTACTCTTGTCTTTGCTAAGCCCTGCGACGGGTGATACTATTACTTGATTTAATGGAACTCAGTTTTTTTAATTTGGAAGGATGAAAGTTGCGTTCTCCAGGCAAATAAAACTTCAGTAGATTTACGTAACTGTTCTCTTTTTTTACCTGCACTATGCCCAGTGATAGAAGCAAGGCTTTCTTAGTATTATGTGTAGTACATGCTCCATAGTGATACATTCAAGCAGCTTGAGATGTATTAATACTCTGCACTTTACGTCCTTGGCATTGCCAGTAATTATAGTCATTTACATTGTAGGTGTCTTAGGCGCTCAACAGGAAGCATTATTTGGACACTGGTGGAAAATGCAAAATACTCCTTGTTTAAAATACCACCCAACTCATAAGTGAACTTCCCTTGCTGCCAAGAAAGCTCCCCCAAAAAAACCCACTCCACTGGATTAAAACCAGCAGTAAATGCATTACTGTCAGTCTGACCACAGCATTAAAATAAGATGGTCTAAAACGACAGTATGAAGAATCGAATCTAAGTTCAGCTCTGAGCAAATCTTAAACTAGGTAAAGCCGTAATGTGACGCCTATACCTGAAGAGTGGTCAAGGTATGGTAATAAGACACTCTAGTGATGACAAATTTTGCCACAATTCCTGTCACTGCCCTTTTAATTGCTTCTATTTAATGTTAGCCTGTGGCAATTTCTGCTGCAGTAAAAAGTTACGACAAAAGGTAAAAAAAATAAATATATATATACTTCTTTTACTGCAGAACATTTGAATTTTGGCTGTGATATTTCTACCACTAACAGTAATATCACACTACCGGTTGTAAGAAATAACAATGACTCCAAAATTACCACCATGTTTAGTGGTAATCTCTGAGGAGTAATCATTTAACACTTGTAGCATTTCTACAGACTAAGGCCCATGGTAGCTAATACATGTGGGGCTTAATTTTTTTTTCAGGCCCTTGAAAATGAATTCACCCATCACATGCTTGAGAGCAGTACTAAAATAGCGCATGTGTGTTGTTTATCAGTGGTAATGGTTCATTTGCTATTTTTGGTGTTGCATGACTGCGGTTTGTGTTTATACGCCTCGAGAGCATCGAATCGCTTGGAACAATGATTTTGTCACAAGTCTCAAGGACAGTTATTGCAGTACTGTGTAAGTGTAAAATAATGTTATTGGGGAGATGTTAATTAAAGGCACAGGCGGCGAGGCATAACAAAACTCATTAGCAAATGACCGCTCGGAAAGGGGCAGGGCAAATCCCGGAGATCAGAGAACAGACATGGCTGGCAGCTTTGTTCCTTCTTTGAAACCATGGATCAAAGATTTGGACACCCTTTCTATAAGGGCAGTAGATGAATTGGCCTCACACTGTCACTAACAAGGAGGGTCGGCAAATGGGCCATAATTGATTGGATTTTGAAGAGAGGTGGGCTGGTAAATAGTAAATACAGCCGGGCTTTGCACTTTTGAAGCACGAGGGTCAGGGCAGCTCAAGCCAGCGACGCTAAGAACATAGGATGGTAGTGATCGTTACTGCACATATTGGCATTTTCAGCACCACTTTATTTACTGCTCGCCATGCAATTTCCCCCCGGTAAATATTGTCATGGTCAAACCTGCCATAATTTGCTTTGTGAAAATGTGCAATAAACGAATGCATGTGAAACTTTGTTGTGAGCATCAAGTTCTACATGTCATGCCCCATTTTCAAATTAAAAGTTGCTCACAGGATGTATTTACCACAACTGGTAAAAATACCTCACTCCCATCCGACTCATTTGTAATCAAGGGATAAGTAAGTCTTTCTATGCTTGGGGCTCTGATAAAATTGCAGTCCTACTTCTATGTTGATACTATGTCTAGTTTTTTTGCTTTACTCCAGACTTCAGAGGAATTTAATTTATGGTAGCTAGTTAGTGATTATTACTATTTCTGGTGTAGTTGAATAGACTTCTGCGACCAGATACTCCTGAGCAATGTAAAGAAGGTACACTGTTATTGTTATCATTTCTTGCATTACATAATCACAAAGTCTCTAGAAAGAAATTGCAATTTTGTAGACAGCAGGTTACCTATTTAGGTCACCTCCTGTCTAAGGAGGGACGTGTACTCACATCAGATCGCATTCAGACTATTTGAGATACTCCTGTGCCCCGTACTCAGAAGGATGTCCGTGCACTGATTGTCATTACTTCTTTTAATAGGCAGTGGATCCCCAGTTTTTCGCACATTATTAAACCTTTGTTGGCCCTTTTTGACTAAAGACACTCCAATGCCTTTCCCGTGGACTACTGAATGCCTTCGAACAGTCACACCAAGCTCTTTGTTCTGCACCAGTATTAAGAACTCCAGACTACACTCACTAACAAGAGCATGTGAGCTTAGTACAAACTTACTTGTCAATATTTTTACCGACAGCCAGTACGCATTCGGGGTGGCACACAATTTTGGTCACTTGTGGAAAGAAAGGGGTTTCCTCACCTCACATGGGACACAGTTGGTGAATGGAGAATTAGTAAATAATCTTCTTACTGCCCTAACCTATCCTAAGAAAGTGGCAATTGTTAAATGTAGTGCACACAAGAAAGTGACTGATAAAATAGGAGCAGGTAATGCATTTGTGAATCACACAGCCAGTGAGACTGCAATGCAGCGAAGTACCACCTCCCTGTATGTGGTGAAGTCACAAGCTGAACGTTGGCATGATGCCAGGCAGGAAGTGTTGGACATGCAACAATCTGCCTCTGCTGATGAACTAGACCAATGGTCTAAGGAGGGAGTACTGGCTGATGAGGGCTGTTGGAGGAATAAAGATATGACCAAATGGAAGTTACTCACAGCCTAGTTATATCCCTTCATTTACATGGTACATGGGCCGGCAAATATTGGTGCATCCTCAATAGCAAAACAACTCATGCACGTTTGGGATCATCCTGATATTGCCAGCACTGCTCAATACCACATACACCATCTGGCCTTACGCCGCATGACATTGTTTTTGGCAGGCCCATGAATATTTGGGGGGTCCCTAAGCCTCGCCCTATACATGATGTTCCCCACGTGTTGAGGAGTGACTATGTGTCCCAGTTAACTGAAGGCTTATCTTTTATTTATCAGCAGGTACGGGAAGCTCTTCCAGACAGGTCGCAAGGTGATGGACACAATTTGCACCCTGGCGACCAGGTGATGATCAAAGTCTTTCAGCGGGTGAATTGCTTGGAACCTTGCTGGCATGGCCCAGAGCAGGTCCTCCTTGCTACCAGAGCTGCAGTGTGAGTGACCAAGAGGAAGAACTGGGTGCATATTACACACTGCAAGAAAGTTCAGCTTGCCTTTGTGGAACCTACTGCGCTGAAAGATCACCGCAACATTCTGATTACCAAGAAAGAGAGAGCTGCGTCACCTGAAGGACCTGAGGAAGTCTTCCAGGACCACACAATCCCTGGTACATCTAGATATCTGCTTTGATCAAGGAAAAAAGAAATTTCATCGCAAAAAGAGACTTTTTGAGCCACTGTCCTGGGTGGTTAAAGACTGACTACAAAGGGGGGTAGCCTTTTAGTGACTACAAGTCTCAATGTTAGTGAAGAAACCAACACCTGCCCAGGACCTTAGGGCATCATCATCTGTTCTGTTGTTTGCCGACAAGATGAACATACTTGAGAAGGAGAAATCAAATGCTGAAAACATCTGTAGCAAATACACAATGTTTGTTACTACACTAACTTCGACTGCTGTTATCGTTGATACGATAATGTGGGTTGTGGAGGAAGTAGCTCCAGCTCGAAACTTACTGACTGCTACTACTCCTGTACCCACTGAACACCGAATGTCTTATCTCAATAACACTTTCATACAAATTCTGCATCATACATAATGCTACATAATGCTACGGACACTACCAACTGCTGGGTATGTGGAATGATGCCAGCTCATCAGAAGAAGGGAGGAACCCCTTTCATTCCCTTGCCATTCGTGCATAATGGGTCCTGTAGAGCCTAGTTCGCACTGTTGTGGGCCTCTGAAATTGCTAATATTACTCTAGCTGATGTAAAAGGTCTTAATGCAAAACGTAATAACTTTTGTTACCCCGATAAGGAAGGGGACCCACAAGCCAAAGGAACTGTATGGGAAATGGAGGAGTATCGCGAAGGAAATTCCTGACACATTATGCTTTCCCCAACACTCGAACGGCCAAGGGTAACGGGTCTTCTTTTATCGCTGTTACTAGAGCCCAGGCAAATCTTTGTGTGAGCAGTTTTGGTAGTATCGCAGTGGGAAAAAGTGACTCTACTACAGTATTGAACATTACTGGAACAAACAATAGCATTTTTCTATCCTCATACAACATTTGTACTTGACAATGTGAATTGGTTTGATTCAGGTAAATACAATCTAACTTTAGAAAACAGTAGTGGAACCAAGTCACCTGCATCTTACCATGAAGATCAAAAACTGTTTAATGACATTTCCTTGAACCAAATCAAAAGAACTATAAATAATGGTGAAGTGGATGAAACTGACACTGCATTACAGCAATATGTTGACTTTAATTTGAGACACTTTTTTCTTTGTTGGTGCGGCTTTAAATAGTAGGAAGATCGGACTCTTGACCCGTGTAGTAGAAGCTGTGACTAATCAGACAGCAATGGCTCTTGGAAATGTTACATAAGAACTCTAAATTACGAGAATTGTGACTTTGCCAAATAAAATGGTGCTAGGCGTTATTCTAGCTGATCACGGTGGAGCATGTCGCATTATCGGTAGTAGCTGCTGCATGTTCACACCTGACCACGCCACTTCTGTTTATAATGCTATTTCCAAAATGCATAAAATAGCTACAGAGATACATCAAGACTCAGGAACATGGACTTGGGCTAGATGGTTCCGGAACATATTTTTTGCATGGGGTCTGAAAATATTGTCGGCCTTATTTATAATTATTGCAATTCTCTTCTCTTTTTGTTTATGTATCCAATGTGGGCCAATGCTTTGTTCCCTTTGTATTTCCTGTTGTACTACTTGTCTACCATCTAAAACGAATGTCCAAAATATAAATGCCCGTTTAGCAATAGAACAAGAAGTCAGTGATATGATGCTAATTGATATACATGATATTTATCGTACCCCTTTTGAAGCATAAGAAAATGTCTTAGCTTATGCTAAAAGGGTCGTCTGTGAAAATGTGTAATATTTTACTTAGCATAAGCGACAGCCATTTTGGCTGTGGAGTCCATTTAGTTTCATTCGTAATTCTTCCGTCCTCTGCTGCTCGTCTTTTTCACTCTGCTTGTGTTATCTATTTTAGTTGACTTCCTGACTCAGCTAAAGCAATGTACGTGCTGGGGGTTTGTAGGTGCCAGAGCATCTGGTCTCAGATGTTAACTGCTGATCATTTACTGCTGCCATAAGCCTTTCTGCTCCCCCTCCCACTTTGCTGACCAAGTGGTTATTCATCTGCCCTTGTTTGCTGATATCCATTTCTAAAACTGTTGTTTCCATTTCTGTTCACGTGCTTATATTGCAGAAAACCGTTACAAAAGGGACATGGTTTGTGAATTCAGTGTACCTCCTGCAGCACTTGAGAGTGTTGTGTAGACGTGGTCCCACTCATGAGTGATTAATAAACTTTTTATTTATTCAACTCCAGTGCTGATCTGTATTTTGTTGGTCTTTGGACCCGTGGACAAGAGGGTGACCCTGCACCGGTGTACCCCAAAAAAAGGTACATTTCCACAGACTGATTAGCGATACAAATGCCACAGATTACAATCTTAAAGGCCTCTCATAGCATTGACGGAGAGGACACTAAGCCTTTGTATAATCGCAGTTCATACTTTGGCTCGGAAGCCCACATCGTGCAGTTTGCCGGGGGCCAGTCACCAGGTGAAAGCCCATGGGGCAGCCAGTGTTGGAGAGATCTTCAGCAGAACAGGGTCGTGATCCGAAAGGGTGCAGGACAGATTTATAGCAGTGGCAGCCCGGGTGAGGATATCCCCGGTGAGCAGCCAGTTATCTTTTCTCAACCATGTACCCCGCGCCGGCGTAACGCATGGGCCTTCAGTGTTAGATGCATGAGTCGCGCACCAAATGTCAATGAGGCAATTGGCAGTTATAAGTGTGTAAATTTGCGCCGCTGCATGGGGATTGGGGTGTCAATGTCTGCCAGAGCAGTATACATCATGTTTAAGTACTAAATTGAAATCTGCCCCAGAGTACTGGACCTGGGCCCAGGCCAGAAATCAGGCGCACACTTGGGAGAAGAACTTTGGACTATCAGTACTGGGGCCATAAAGTTAAGCCAGGATAACAGGGTATCTGTGGAGTGTGCTGGCTAGTAGGACATACCACCCATGCACGTCACATACAGCGTGTCACAGTTGTCAGGGCAGTCCTTTATACAGGAGTATGGCTGTCCCCCTGGCATAGTTGGAGTAGAGAGACACATGCGGCTCAGCATCCCACTCTGCTAGCAGTCGGAGGCGATCGCCGAAGTCAGGTGGAGTTCCTGGAGGAAGCAGATGTCAATGCGATGCCTGTTAGGTAGGCATAAACTAGCCTGGCCTTCTTGAGGTCATTAATCCGGCGGATGTTCCAGGTCAGGTATCTGGTAGTGGTCATAACGTTGCTGGGGTGGGGTATATTATGATTAAGGCTCCCGGTTTTATGGTATTTATTTTTTTGCCACTTCCGTCTGTATTTATCCATATTTATTTTTTGGGCATTTTTTCTGTATTTATCCATATTTATTTTGGCCACAAGCAAAAGACGACGCTCCAGCTAGTATTTTTCCACATTTATTTAAATTGACAATGCCCACATGCGCTCACTTAAACTAACGATTCGTTGTGGCTTTAGCAGTGCTTTAAATGGTCTGTTGCTGAGTAATTTGAAAAGGAGAGTACCTGTGTTTCTCAGTTCTGCTATAAAAACACTTTAGTACCACACCATCAGTGCTTAATTTGTGCCGACCAGAGCATTACTGTGTTAAACTCCGTCAGTAGTCAAACACATCACTCTTGGGGCATTGGGTTGTCTTTTAGTTGTATTTCTACAATAGAAAGCCATCATGCACACTCTCAGCCACTGTTAGATTAAAGCTCTGTTACAATCTGTATAATGTTTAATTACAATATTTACCTTGAACTACTTACAGTATTAAAACATAGAAATGTAGGGAACAATGTATCTTAAATAAAATATTTAAGAGGATAATGCCCAACGTTTGGAAATACACTTTTGTGAGGCTGAAACAAATGCAGTATTTAACAGACTGTTATATATCTAATCCAGGCCTAAAAATGTTTTTCTAGGTAACTGCTACTGGCAGCACATTCCATAACACCAAAGGTCCTTCAGATCTGCCTCACATTTACAGCTTTCAAGTTGAAAACGTAAACAAATAGTCAGTCAGTGCGTGTTGAATTGGAATGTGAATGGTTCGGAACACGCAGTAAATATAGAATACTGCTCACCATTTCTGTATTCCTTATTCGTATCCGTGGGAAGCAAAGGTCACGTACCAAAAAGCAATGCACTTTTCAAGACACGTACTGTACGCTAAACTGCTGTGATTCACATGAAAATTTAGATAGTGATACAGAAGCAATTCTGTATTCCACGTTGTGCGGCTGCCTAAAAAACATGAATAACTAGAAGCAATGCAGAAGAAATTGAATTTTCTTTTCCCACTTCCAACTCTGTTCAGGTCTCACCAAGTCGCCCCCTCCACCCAAGGCACCTTTAGCTGAAGGCGAAATAAACACAACCCGACACCCAAGATAACTAAAAACCTCAGTTTTTGGAGACTGCTCACGTTTCACAGAGGACTGGAGACAAACTCGCTGCACTGACCTGAGCTGAACATGCAGTGGCATTACTCGTCTCTCTCTACGTATCTCACTTTCAATGATCGTTTTCTCCCCATTGTTTCCAGCAAGTACATCACTAAGTTCTGCGTCTACTGCTGCCCCCTTTCCCAACTCGTCACAGTAGGGTGGGATCAATGTGGCTTTCAGATCTACCCAATTATCAGCAATGATGTGACTAGCTGGGAAGAAAGGTGATTGAGACGCACTCTTGGGATTCACAGGCTGCAGCCTGAAGCGCCCAAGAGGTAGTCAGTCAGCGTGGGTGGGATACGTGAGGCAGGAGGAGTGGCATTACATTCTGACCGAGGTTTCATACCAAGGCTGTAGTCACTCCAGCTCTGAAAAACCTGCGCAGTTAGAGCATGTGCCTGTGTGCTGACACTGCCTGACCCTCGCGCACAGAGAGGGTCAGAAATATGCAGAATGATTGTTTCTGCAACAGGTGCGAGCCACTTATTTAATTACACAAATAATGGAGGCATAAGGGGTTAGGGGTGCAGCCCCCCCGCCCTTATTAAGAATCCGCCCCTGAGAACAATAAAGACTCGTTACAAGTAAATGGTCTTTCAAAAGACCTGTGAAGCACTCAGGTGCGGCTGTGTGTGCCCGGGAAAGAATTTATAGCAGAAGGAAAGGGGCATGGGGAAATAACTCTGGATTCGAGCACGCCAGAGCAGCAACATTTTTCAGTATTTTGCCGTTTTTACATATAAATACAGACAATGGAAAAATTGTTTTCCGTCTGTATTTATATGTAAAAATCCGTTTAAACGGAAAACCGGGAGCCCTAATTATGATGGCAGGATAAGTGCAACATGTCGGCAGCACTTGGCGAGGACGTAATATGCTGTGGTGCCAGGGAAAGAACATGATAAAGGTAAATCTGAAACCATAACTCACTGAACAATACCACCCACTAAAACCTAAAAACTAGGTTGAGAGCACAACCTACCCCTCATCCAAACCCACACCAGAGAACATCAAACACAGTAGGAATCATCCCTTGAGGCATCAGAGAGCCAGACGAACATCCCAGTCAGTAGCTAACTGGGTTGCTGACGTGATGGCGAGTACCCAGGGTGAATTCGGTAAGGGCTACGAAGGTATAAACATAGTACCGTCAATGAATAATGGTAAATTGAAAATGTCCACCCTACACACAGGCAAAAGATCAGAGTACAGGTGTAACGAGGGAGGCCCATCCAGAACCGAAAAGGGGAACGACATAAACATAAAGCCAAGAGATATACAGGTCTCACCTCTTTCCCCACAGCAACCGGAAAATCAGAACAGGGCAGAGACACCACTCTTCCACCCGGATGAAGAAACTAGACCCTGTTTCTTTAACTGGGCCGAGTTTACGGAAGGCCCCGCCCCCTGGGACAGCGTCACCGACCCAAACCCCATAAATCAAGGAAGGGCGGACAAGGAGGTGTGTCCTACACCTGAAGGAGAGAGCGAGAACGAGGAAACTGTCGAGGAGAGCGCGAGGAGAGAACCTAAGGAGGGAGCCTGTGGGGAAGACACCGACCGACGTGTGGCAGAGCCAGGAGGCCAACTATACTGCGCATCGCCCAGCCACGCTTCTGGAGAAGTGTGGCTCACTCAGGTACGGGCTCGTATCTCGGGTTGGGCAGGGAGGAAGGGTTTTAAACCTCCGTAAGCACACCGGCCAAAACCCAATCACTCCCCTTCCCGAGCACTACCGGCACGGAGTACCAGGCTGCTCCTTTGGTTTCTTTTCATTATTTTGTTATGAGCACAGTGTGAACTCCTCACTCCCCTTCTCTAGGTCACCAGACGTATTGAAACACCCGACTGAAACCAAGTCTTTTGTTTTCCTTTTCAACATACTCTTGACCGGCGACTGGCCCCGTGAGCATCCTGGAGTGGAAGAAAAGAGGAAAACCACTACTAAGAGGGCGGACATCTCCGGACAAGGAGCAAGAAACCTCTTTACCCTACTATAGACTTAGCCCCAGGTGGAAAAAGCTGTTAAAGCCAATAAAAACCACGTTAACACTACCTAAAGTCTCCGAGCCTGCCTCTAACCCACTAACAACAGGCCAGCAGTGGTTGTCAAGCAGTGGCATGGTGGAGGGGAACCACCCTAGAGGCAAGGTAGTGTGGTCCCGTCCATGGGAACTTTTCGTAATCACTGAGGTGGCTATCATCAGGAGGAGGCGGGGAAGCGTTTCTGGGACACGATTTGTGGAGAAAATTCCAGTGCAGCTTTGGCATCGTGAAGTGGTGGGGCTTGCCAGCATGGAGTATATGAAGCTTTGCGGGGTAAAGGAGAGAGTAAGTGATGTCTGCCTTTTGGAGGAGTTCTTTTGCTAGGGCAAACTCATGGCTGGCTGCCTGCAATGCCAATGCAAAGTCAGGGCATGCCGCAACCCTGACACAAAGAGGGAAACTGGGCCTGTATTTTCCCCCATGTGCTCTGTACTAGGTGCAGATGGAAAAGTAGAATAAACACAGTAGCTCTAACAGCGAGAAACTACAGGGCCAAGAATGCCCTGGGGCAGCCTCCCGCGTCTCAAGGTCGGGGCCACCTCTCGAATGGATG
The DNA here is from genome assembly GCF_964261635.1 of Lissotriton helveticus. Classification (NCBI taxonomy): domain Eukaryota; kingdom Metazoa; phylum Chordata; class Amphibia; order Caudata; family Salamandridae; genus Lissotriton; species Lissotriton helveticus. The sequence goes on along the minus strand of NC_136063.1, from coordinate 1,121,458,381 downwards.
GCTATAAAGCCCCGCCCTTTCCTCCACATCGAGGCTTGACAAACTGCCCGTAACGTTCCCGAGAACTCGAGTGCCAAGCGGACGGTGTTTTCCCCGCTCGTGGTCGGGCGCTCTTCTTCATCGCGTTTATCCTGTACTTCGACCGCGAGTACGTCATGGCGTGATCGCACGAGACTATTCGACCGCAAATAGGTCATGGAGTCTCGCCATCTTGCAAAGCGAGACTTTCAGAACGCGAATACGTCATAAGGGCCCGCGATCACGCATCGCGAGAGTAAACAATTTCAAACATCTAGATGCGCCGCGCAGCTGACATCGGCGGGAGATTTGAACATCTTGCTTTCCCGAAATCACAAAAATTGCAATTCTGCACCAGAAATCTATCGCTGGAAGCATAAACCTTATGAAATTGATGATTTGGATCAGAATAACTCCTCAGATTGACATTTGGCTGCACTTTTTTGTGCAAGGAGTGCATTTTTGGGGGGTTGGGAGGGAAGAAGTGTCCCAGAGTCTCTAATTTCCTGTTCCTGTCCAGCAGGCTCCTCCCAGTGCTTTGTCCATGTCCTGGTCACTTTTCATTTGGATCTGAAGCTGGAAGGATTACTCTTTGTGGCGGCTGCTGGATATTTGTATTTGAGGACTTTTTGTTTGGATCACTTTTGGAGTTGAGATTTTACAAGTAAGTTGGTTTTGTTTGTTTGTGGCATTGCAGTGGCTGCAACTACAATATTTAAACTTTTTCACAACTTTTTAACAAATATATTGTGGGTAGCCACAGTATCCAGTAGGCCCAGGGTTAGTCATGGGTGCATGATACAACAGTTTCTGTGAGTTTTGTTGAACTTAAATATCATTTACGGCATGGAATTGAATAGCTCACTGTTATATCTATGTTGAAGTTTTTTGTAATTTTGGGGTGCGTGTTAAAGCCACACTAGCCAGTAGGCCCAGGGGTAGTCAGTGGTGCATGGGCCAAGTCTTTCTGTGGGGTCTCTTGAATTTAAACATCATTTAGGGCATGGATGGCATTGGATTGGGAGGATTTTTGTGTGTATTTCGATTTTTGGGGTGTTGTTGGGGCCTGGTCCAGGGCTTGGCTATGTGGGTGGGTGCCATTTTGAGGCCTGGTCCAGGACCTGGCCATGTGGGTGGGGGTCTAGGGGCTATTTTGAAGCCAGGCAGTGTGCTTTGTGCCATAGGCCTGCACCCAGTCTGCTTTGCTTTCATCCATTAAGCCCAGGGTTACTCAGTGGTGCATGGGCCATGTCTTTCTGTGGGGTCTCTTGAATTTAAACATCATTTAGGGCAAGGTTGGCATTGGATTGGTGTGATTTTTGTGTGTATTTCAATTTTTTGGGTGTTGTTGGGGCCTGGTCCAGGGCCCGGCCATGTGGGTGGAGGTCTAGGGGGCATTTTGAAGCCAGGCAGTGTGCTTTGTGCCATAGGCCTGCTCCCAGGAGAGGCGCAAGGAGAGGCGCAAGGAGAGGCGCATGGAGAGGCACACGAAGAGGCACAAGTAGAGGCGCATGGAGAGGCACAACTGCCTACAATGCTTGTTCCTCCCGAAGTAGGGGCACATCAGGAAATCGAGATTCATGCGGAGGTATCAGCCGAGCAAGCCACTCCTCCTGATGATCCATTGTCTTCCAGATCCCCAGCAAGGAAAAGGTCAAGGAAGGCTAGTACAAGTTCTTTTTCAAGCCCCCTTCCTTTAGATGATCTAGATCTTGATTGGCACCCACCAATGCAGTCTGAGAGGGAGGCACGCCAGCCGACAAAGCTAGGTAAAAGGAAGGTTCCCGCAAGGCTTTAAGTTATGGGTGATGAAGAAGAAGAAGTAAAAGTGGTGTATTCTGCTGCTGATGAACAGTATGACGGTGAGGACCCAGTCATCACAGTTGTCACTCCAGCCCCAGCGGGCATGCAGCAGACAGACATTTTTACCCTATCCAAAAATGTTGCTTTGCAGGATGTGTGTGGCACTGCACCACTGGTACCACCACCAACACAGGTAACTACTACACCAACACGACCTACAGCTTCCATATTTTCTCATCAGAAGGGCCGGCAGGAACCTCCATCCAGCTCGACCTCCATTACCTCAAGTAGTGGTGCTGTAAGTGCACAACAGAGTCAAATTCCGCCGCGCCCATCCTCCACTTCATCTGGCATTGAAAGTAGAACCTCCACCTCCACCAGAAATCTCCAGTCCCCAGTTAGGGACTTCTTTAGTATTAGCAAAAAGGTGGAAAACCTAGTCATTTGTTCGATTTGTGAACAAGTAGTTAGTCGGGGTAAGCTTGATACCAACTATGGAACCGGAGGCCAGAGAGGTCATCTCCAAAAACACCACATTATCTAGTGGGAGGCGCACCCAAGTAACATCCGGAAAGCCAAAAGTACAAATCCAAATGTATCCATTGATATTGCACCTGATGACGAGGAGCTGATCGTGCAGGGGGGAGGTGAAGAACCAAGAGACATTTTTTCTGGTACACACAGTACCCCTGGCAGCAGCACTGCAGTGGTAGCGCCCACACCCTCCTCTACCCCAGCAACATCTAGGAGGCACAGTAGTCTGGTAGAGACACCAATGCGAAAAAGTACATCAATGAGCCTAACTGGGTTGAAGAAGTCTGGATCCTCATCACATATGAAAACGGTCCAGACCACCATTAAAAGCATGTTTTGGTCAGAGGCGCCATTTGAACGCAACCATCCAATGGCACGTCTGTATAATGTAATGCTGGCTTAAATGTTAGCGCCGGACCTTCTCCCTTTTTCTTTTGTGGAAGGGGTGGGGTTTCTAGAATTTGTGGCAACAGTCTGCCCTAAATGGAAGGTTCCTAGCCAGTCCTATTTTGCCAGAGTTGCGGTTCCAGCACTACATCACGATGTGCTGGAGGTGATTGGGGCAGCTTTGCAGAAGAGTGCTGTTCACACTATCCACCTGACAACAGACATGTGGACCAGTTGCCAAGCCGTTGATTACATGTGCATCACTGCACACTGGGTCTCTTTTGCGGGAGTTAGAGACAAGATAGCTGCAGGTGTTGACAGTATCACAATTTTTCAAGCTACTCTGAAACATGCAACAGTAGCCATGTTTGCCATGTAGAAATCTCATACTGCAGTAAACATTGTGGAGGAGTTTAACAGTAAGGTCTTTAAATGGCTGCAGCCAAGAAAGCGCATGATTGGTTATGTTTCCACGGATAATGGCAGTAATATAGTTAAGGCCATGTCTGATGGTGGCTATTTCAGAGTGCCGTGTTTGGCGCACAGTATTAACATTGTTGTTCAAGATTTCTTGAAAAAAAGAAAACACAGTCAGCAAGTTACTGACCACCTGCCGAAGAATCTGCACACATTTCAGCCATTCTTTTAAGGCCCAGAAGCAGCTGAGGATCATTCAACGTAACCGTAGAGTGCCAGTCAGAGGACTCATCCAGGAGGTGGCAACACGTTGGAACTCAACCTTCTACATGCTTGAGCGTCTGTTTGAGCAGTACTTGATAATCAATGAGTATGTCTTTAACGCACGGGGTGCTTCTATGAAAGACATGAGGCTAGAGGTGGATGAATGGGACCTAGTTAAAAGCCTGACAGACATGCTTCGTCCTTTTGAGGTGTTCACGCGTGAAGTCAGCAGGGAGGACTGTACTTTGGGCAAAGCTATCCCATTGTTGCACATGCTAGAGCACCAACTGAAGTCGGTGTCTTCAACGTTCTGAGTTGATGCTGAAAAACAAGACGCATATCAGTTGGCGAAGAGCTTATTAAGCCACCTAGTTGACAAGGAAAGGCTTAAAGCAATACATTTAGAACAACATTATATTTGTATAGACAAAAGAATGGTAGTGGTGTTTCCAAAAATTGGAAAAGACCGCACATCCACTAGTACTAGTAAGGTCAGAAAACGCACTGGACAATCAATAGAATCTATCTTGATATCAAAAAGACCAGTATCCCCCACTACCAAGGAGGAACACAATTTATCAAACCAAAGGATTGACAAATAAACATGTAGGCAAAAATGGTCAAGAGAGCACAATCCTACAATGAAAGTATATACAAAACTAGTGCAGTATAAAGTCTGAGCAACAATGAATCCAAGCAAAGTCAACAAAATCTCATGGTGTGCAGGACAAATAGATGGATAGTGTTCATATTTTGTATCATATTTTCCTTTTATTGATTCTTAAGGGTGCTTTTCCAAAAGATAAAACGACAGCCGACACGTGTTTTGTCCGTACTATGAATAAGTACACGGACTTTTTCAAGGCTGTAACGACATGATGGGAAAATATATACATAAGAATACAAAATTTAAAATTCAATATTACAATGTGAAACATTTTATAAAACAAAGAAAAAAAGAGAGAGGGGCCTAAACACAATGCAACCTAATAAACATAAGTTGATGAGTGTACATAATATACAATCTCAATAAGTAAAATGAAAAAAGGAAATCAAAGAAGGAAGTCCAATAGTTAATACATACATTTAGAAAGAAAAGGGAATGAGAAAGTTCTTAATAGAGTCAGATGTCCGAGTAACCGAAAATGTGACATACCAAGAATAGGTCTTCAGAGACATAAGTGTGAAAAAGAAAGCGACACTGACCTCGCTGTGATTCTAAATATGAAATAATAAAGTGGTGCCATCACCAAGAAAGAAAATATGTCTAAAATGGAAACTGACCCACTGAGGTAAACAATAACAGCATATATATCGCCCGGTCACGTGGATGATGCTGAGGGATTGAAGTTCCTACGTACATAAAGAAAGATATATTTAATATTTATTAACAAATGTGAGAGTATCTAGGATATAATAAATCTAACAGCGACATGTGCAACAAAAGAATAAGATCCTATAGAATGTGAAATAATAACAATGGCCAACGATGGAATAATCAGTCCATTCGTGATCAAAACCATAGAATCAGGTGGACATATGTATCTATGAGCAGTATGCTGAGAGACAAAAAAATGCTGTATCAATAAAGGCTTCTCACCGGACAAAAAGTCACGTCCAAAACACCCGAAAAGTGCAACGAAAATGCACAACTGGTGGAGAATCGTGGGGGGTTCCTCACCCTTAATTCTATGGAAAAAAGGAAAGTAGATGTATAATTCAAAGGACCCCAAAGTAAATACAAGCGGGAGTTGGATTCATCAACCTGAAAAATTAATCATTAAGTGGAGACACATGACACTTAAACAAGGGGCCTCAAAGGATGATGAGCAATCTCACCTATAATATGGAAACAGTGGATTTATCCTGATGACACCCACTTAGATGTCACCACACAAAATAATTGAGGGTTCAAGTAAAAGAGAAATCTGTAACAAAAAATACAGATATTAGCAACTATAAAACAATCATTGTAAATTTGGAACGGTGAAGAGTCAGCTGTACGCAGGCACTCACCAATAATTGAACAAGTTGTTTCAAAAAGCGGGCAAGAGAAGTAAAGTAGTACAACATTACATTTGTGCCACTATTCTGGATCCACGGTACAAAAAGGCACTGGCCAGCAAAACATTCATTCCTTTTTATGAAGCAGATGTTTCCAAGTACAAACATTGGCTAGCTCTGTCAGCCACTTGGTTCGAAAAAGAGCGTCAGGAAATTGAAGGAACCACCACAAGTACTACTGAAGCAGCAGGCCATCTGGCGTCAAGGTCCACTTCTGTGGCCGAAGGCAGTCACTTACCCTCACAGCCGTTACCAACAGCAGCAACTGTATCATCATCATCACCTGCACCAGGCCCAGCCATAATAATGCCGGAAGCCGATTGGATAACTCATCATGGGTTTGCCCGTTCCAGTGTTGATGCAAAGGCAACAGATGGTACGCAAAGTGGAGCACCCTTGGAGGACCTTGAGTGGATGGTGCAGGCCTATCTGGATGACCCAACAGAGGTCTTCTTTGATCAGAACCCATTGGTGTATTGGTATGGGAAAAGGCCTCAATGGCCACTGATCACCAAGCTGGCTATAAATTATTTGACTTGTCCACTCGCAAGTGTGTCTTCTGAACGTGTTTTCAGTGCTGTTGGTGCCATTGTAAAATCAAAAAGGACCCGCCTCTCGCCCAAAAATGTGGAGAGGTTAACACTGATCAAGATGAATCAGCACTTCATACCACCAGATTACAAAATATGTGAATCCACGCAGGAAGAAGAGGACACCGACTTAGGTGACGGAAGTTCTTATCTGTTAGTTGACTTACTCCAGGTTCAATTCACAGAGTTTGAGGACGAGCTCTACTTCCCTGACACCTAGGGCTTGAAATCCTTACTTTTTTTCATCCTTATTCACTTTTATTTCTGTGTGTCTTTCTTTGTTTTGCAACTTTTAGCACAGCCAAACTCTAATCACAACAAATCCATCAGCAGCACTGTCTTTGTCTTATTTCCATATTGAAGGTGACGCTGTCTGCATTCCTGAAGTTCACAAGTTCAGAACTCAGTCATGTCCCTCCTCCTCCAGACTCCCCCTATCCATTTGTTTCCCTCACGGCAGATGGCTGGTTTACGCAGAATCAAGAAACTGTCGCTATGCTGACTGTTACTTCTGAAATTGACACGAGAGGCTGCCCTGTGGCCCTTCAATTAAGAATAAGATGCTGACAAAAAGTAGAAAAGGTAAGGAATGATGAGATGGCATGCAGAGTGGACAACACTGGCTGTCTGGCTCTGTTGAAATCAATTGCTGTTTGTTTGTTGTGCATGAAATGAATCCTATGTGTTCTGTTATTATTTAATCTTTTACACACTAAATGCTCAAGTCTACTCTGTTTTTCCCTTGTTTAATACAAATTGTACTTCTACTGCAGGGGCCACCAGGTTGCATTTTTTAATATGGAAAATGTCCTTGGACTCACTGTGTGTAGACTGTGACTGCATGAACAACATTGAGTTTGCCAATACCATGATGATGATGATGAGTCTTGATGATCAACGTTACATAATATATTTTCAGTCACTCACTGGGATGGATGGATCATCATCGTCTGTTTACGGAAGAACTATGGCCATTCCGTGAGTGGCAAACAGGTAAACAAGTCAACAACAACCACAGCAGAACTACATGTCTGTCTAGTCGTGGTATGGAGTGGTCGAGCCAGTGTAGTGTTGTTATGCCAGAGTCCAGAGAGCAGTTCATGTAAAATTGTGGCTATGTGACTTGCTGTATAAAATTAGATCTGCTTTGTCAAAGAGGTATGCTACATGGAGGTTGGTTCACTCAGTGGTGCCTGCCTTGACCGTCTGCATGGCCCTGGCTTGCTGTGTGCTAATTATTATCCTTGAAAAGGAGACTCAGAGTACGCACTTTAGAAATGATGCTTGTATGTAATACTGTCGCCTCTGAAAGTGAAAGTGTTATTTTTGCATTACACACCTTACCTTATATTTTTCCTCCAGGGTGTTTTAACCCCTTCGACGCTCATGACGAGCTGAACTCGTCATGAGTTACGCCTCTCATACGCTCATGATGAGCTCAGCTCGTCATGTAACTCGGGGAAATCCGCTAGCGCGCATGCGGTTAATATCCCTTCCTGTTTTTCCATCGACAATTACAGGCCGGCTTTTACCCTGTGCGATGGGAAAAACATTAACTCAGGCTTACCATAGCAATCCGTTATTCCGCATCCGCCAGGCAGGCAGTGGAGAGTGTGGTCACCAAGATTGATCGACAGAGCGTCAGATGGAATGGAGGAGTACCGCGAATAAGAGGAATGGCTGGATGCATGCAACTTCCCAAATTGAACAGGACAACTACAACATACAGTTACAGTATCCTCTTCACTTCTCCTTATCTTTTAAATAATGTTATTGTTGTGAACTTCTATGGGTGCGACTCTGTGCGTTTGCTCTCTGCTTCAAATTCATCCCTACAGCTATTTGACAAGTTTATTTGCTATTTTTAAAACTAATTTAATGTACTAATTAGTGTTTATTCTCTCTGAGGGCAGATAGGCAAGTGAAATTGCGTAATTACTCCAGCCCTGTACTGTCAAATTGTTTATTCATAGTTAGTAAGTTGTAGTAAGTAATACTTTTCAGTAACCTAACCATCCATTTAGCAAACAACTTCATGCATGCACTTCCTTTATGTCCCTTAAAAGATTTATGGATATCTTCGTATCCAAAGATTTGTTTTTCTTCATTTGTTGTTTGTCCATGCTGTGTTTTTTTTTCTCTCTCCACAAAACTTTCCCAAAAAACCCCATTCCCATCCAATTTTCAAACCCTAACTCTCTTCCCCCGGGCTGTGTGGTTTTCATTGAGGTGTGACTAAATGACAACAATAATTCAACACACTTGCTGGGGAGGATAAGGTCAAAAGCAACAGAAAATCAATTTCAAGGCAGGTCAAGGAATCTGAGGATATATTCTTAATCTGCTTGACACACACCCATGAGTATTTGCAAATCAAATCAGGATTTCATGTGCGCCATCGAGTGGATTCATTATCAGCGTTGCTGGAGGAGGAGGACCATTACCGTGAGGGGAACGGCTTACTGCTACACCGGGGGTATCACCAGCGCCGTGAGGTGAACAGCTTCGAGCGCCAGCACCGCGAGGGCAGGGACTTCAATCCCCAGGTGCCTCTGCGGTTGTGTCGCGTGAGTGACGCCAGCGCAGCGCCTGGAGGCGCGTGAAAAGGCAGGAGCGTCGAGCGCTCACTGGGAGTGTTGCTGGAGGAGGAGGACCATTGCCGTGAGGGGAACGGCTCACTGCTACACCGGGGGTATCACCAGCGCCGTGAGGTGAACGGCTTCGAGCGCCAGCACCGCGAGGGCAGGGACTTCAATCCCCAGGTGCCCCGGCGGTTGTGGCGCGTGAGTGATGCCAGCGCAGCACCCAGAGGCGCGTGAAAAGGCAGGAACGCCTCTCGCCCCGCGAGTCACGTGCGGGAGCTGCCAGGGAGAAGCCCGGGACAAGGGCGGGGCAGTCTGTGGCAGTCCGGGGCTGGGCCACAGACCCTGGCCCAAAGAAATTGAGGACTACTTCAACCCTACTCATCAAAGACACAGTGAGATCTCATTTACTCATGGGTGGTCATTCACGGTTGTAAATAGTAGCGACAAGTGTATCTACTAAGTGATAGTGGGGGTGTAATACACACTGTGCAATACATCTGAACCAATTCGGGACTCCCTCACAGTAGGTTGCAGTATGGCATCTCTAAATGTTCCACCCGTCCTTGGTACTTTGGATAACTACTTAGTTAAAGTGGTTAAGAAAATTAACTCCGAAAGACGACAGTCCCTAGGGCTAAGTTGCGATCCTTTGCCATCCATCACGTGTTCCTCTTCCCCGATCACACCGGGACAGGGTGATTGTAGTATCCGTGACAACAACGATCCCTTTGTTTTGGAATTGCCTGAACCTGTTGAGTTGGACTTGGAGGTTTTAACGGACGCTACAGCACAGCATCCTCCAAGCCCTGCTCCCAGAGTGGTTAGAGCATGTAGAAAAACTCAGTCGAAACGCATGGGTACCCGTTCAACAAGGAAAAAAGTAGTCACACCCACCACACCCACTACACCCATTAAAAATTTAGAAAAGGTAGATGATGCACTAGTAGGAGCCAGCACTGTTAAATTGGATGACGAACAGCTTAACCAATTAGCTGGCCTTATTGATTTAAAGATAAAGGGCATCATAAAACCTTTAGTGGCAAAGCTCGACCGGATGTCTGCTGAGATACAAAGATTGGGGGGCCTCCTGGATAAGCACAAGGGAGTACCAGGTGTACCAGGTGGTGCTTCTGTCCCAGCCATGGTCAGTAGCGAAAGCTCGGTTACACCGTTAGTGTGTATTGCTATACCCATAGAGTCTTTGGCTCCTGTAGAGAAATCCCCAAATATAGTATCAAATGCTCCTATTCAGGTCCCAAAAGTGACTGGTGCCACCATGGGGGAGAAACAGGGTCCTAAGGTCCCAGAAGGGAGATCAGGCCTACACGCACAGCCCTTTAAGACGAGAGAGTTAGCTTTAAACCTACCAGTTGAGGCTTGCCCCCACACTATTATCCTCGCGAATGTCCCGAAAATCAAGGAGGGTCAAAATGAACACTGGTCTTCAATAAAAAATAAAACACTCTTCTATCTGTCAAGTAAAACAGATCTGGGGGAATACCTGGAAAATAATATTTTGATGGTTAGAAGGGTCCCATGGGTGGGTAACACCAAAAAAAGCCTAGAGGGCGACTGTGTGGTAATAAGCTTTAGATCCCCAAGGCTGGTTGAGGACATATTAAGACAGGCGGGGTCATCTAGAATCGAAAAAGACTATGTAAACCTACTCCCCCTGGGCTTCTTTTACCCACCACCCCAGACCAGACAAATGAACAGTGATTTATGTAAAGGGAGATTGCCCTATGATTTTGCCGTCCCCGTTTTAAATAGATTTGATATCTTTTCAAATCTGGGTGAAAATGAGTGACTAGGTAGCCAAAAAGCCAATCTAGCTCCTGTTGTTGTGGTCAACGCCCCTGATGCAACGAAAACGGCAGAAGCTACAGGTTCCCGGGATTCTAATACATCCATAACGGTAGAAACTCCTGGTTATCGAGACTGCTCTTTAAAACTAATGACCTGGAATGTAGCTGGCCTTAAAAACAAGATAGATGACCCAGTATGGCGAGAGTTCATTAGTATGAATGATATCATAGGCCTACAGGAAACGTGGGACACGGGTGACATCTTGAGTCTGGATGGTTACGCGTGTTACCATATTCCTGCGGTCCAATCTAATATGGGGAATAGGGCGAAGGGTGGCTTGGTCACCCTAATCGCAGCTACTATCCAAGGGGTACACACCCAACTAGACACTGGCTCACGGAACATCCTGGCTGTACAAATTTCTTTAAGTGGGGTGGGAACCATTTTAATCGTTAATTTTTACAATTCTTATGACAGAGTCACCACGACTGAGCACCTGGGCTCATTAAATTTGTTTTTGGATAACTATAATGAGTCAAATGATAGTCACTGTTTCCTCATAGTCATGGGAGATTTTAACATCCATGGATGTCCGGGTGAGTGTCCGTCCTTAGATTTATTTGGCCCTGTCGAACAGGGAGATATTCATTTCGAACATTCTGAACAGGGCGGTCTCCTTGAGACAATCTTGGCAGACAACGGTCTGATGCTCCCAACATTGCGGGATAAGGAGATACCCACATTTAAGGGGAATGGTTGTCATTCATTTATTGATTATATTTTCATTAGTTTAACACTGGGGGATAGGATTCTTGGATATTCGCCTGTGTGGTCACACTTTAGCGACCACAACCCAGTAGTCCTGAGTCTGTCGGATCTGGTCTTAAAGTCTACGATAGTCCCAAATAGAACGGACACATCGGATATCCGTCCGACAGATCAGGCGCGTAGACTCAGATGGAGTAGGGTTATACCGGGAGACTTCCACTCCAACCTAATATCTACAGTAGGATCCGAGTTGGATACCTGTTTTAATCTGGAGGCAGAGAACGAGTACGTTTTAGCGGCTTACTCTATTATCTGTGCCCAGGTTTCATCAGATCTTAGACAAACAGGCAAAGCTAAGGCACCCGCTGAACAGGGGTGGTTTGACCACAACTGTTCAGCAGCTAACCAGAAATTAAAAGCTGCCCTAAACTGCAAACCAGTGAATAGGGCCATGGTGGCCCTATTAAGGAAAAGATATAAAAAAGCCCTGGACATAAGAAGACGGGAGATTAGGGAAGCTGCCTGGGAAGACCTAACCTCAGTAGACGTGCTCAGGAATAGTGCTAAATTCGGGGCCGTCGTAAATAAACCTTTTTTTCAGGACTCCTGTAATGGCCACTTAGATTGTGGTATCCAGGAACAGGCGTGGTGCTCTCATTTTAAGTCAGTCTATGAAGGGGAAAACTGCGGGGAGGAGAGTACAGCTACCCCTTTTTTAAATCCCTATACTTTAAAGGTATCTGAGCTAGAGGTGGCAGATGCAATCGGGAAGATGACCAGTAATAAGGCTCCGGGTCCCGATGGTGTCCCCGCCGACCTCTTTAAATCAGACGTCAAGACCTGGGCTAGAATTTTAGCTAATGTTTTTAACAGGGTTTGCAAGGCAGATATTCCGGACACTTGGTCCAAATCTGTCATTGTACCCATTTTCAAGAAAGGAAATAGAGGGGACCCTAGTTGTTACCGTCCTATTTCCCTTATTGACGCTGCAGTGAAGGTGCTAGGGCGAGTGGTTCTTGGCAAATTAACATATTGGCTGGAGGACACAGAAACCCTCTCATGTTTACACTATGGGTTCAGGAAAGGCTGAGGCACAGTAGACAGTGCCTCAACCTTCACCTGCTAATAGGGAAATACACCATTGCTAAACGGGGTACCTTGTATTTAGCATTTATGGACCTTGCAACGGCCTTTGACCGAGTGAATAGGTCCAAACTTTGGGAACTGCTTCTCAAGTTAAGAGTTTACAAAAACATCGTGTATTTTCTTGCTGACCTACACAGGGACCTTACAGCCACAGTTAAGTATGACCGCTTGGGAAATAGCACGGGTAAGATCGAGATCATTAATGGTGTTAGGCAGGGCTGCATTCTGGCCCCCTTACTTTTTACCCTTTACATTAATGAACTAGGGGTTGTTTTAACTGAGGCATGTAAAGATTTACCAAGGGCCGGTAAATTTCCCATTCCGGCATTATTGTATGCCGACGATGCTGCATTAATAGCACGTACAGCTGTGGGGTTGCAATGTCTTTTAAATTCATTTGCCAGTTTTATGACGTGGCTGAACCTAAGTGTAAATTTTCCTAAATCGCATGTAATGATTGTTGGGAGGAAACCTAAAAGAATTAAGACCATGATTTGCGAAGGAAACGTTTTATCCAGGGTGACAAGATTTCCCTATTTGGGGGTAATTTTCGACGATAACTCTAACTGGTTACCCCAGCTGGTTGCCAAACGAAATGCTTTCGCCAGGTCTATCTTGGCGGTACGGGAATTTGCTCGTAAATTGGGTGTGAAGCCTATGGAGGCGGTGTTGAAAATCTATGATGCTAAATGCACTGCTATAGCGATGTATGGAGCTGACCTGTGGGGGTTAAAAAATGTAAAGGCCTTGCAGGTGACTGAGGACAAGTTTTTGAAATCCATGCTATGTGTCCCACAGTCTACTCCGGGTTATATTGTTCATCAAGAGTGTGGGGTTGATTATCTGGAGGATCGCATTGCTTTAGCGCCGCTATTGAAGTGGATTTCTATATGGCTCAACCCTGATCTAGAATTGAATCATGAAATCTTGAGGGACTGTTTATCCCTGGAGCATGGTCATTCTATTCCCTGGCTGAATTATATCCAAAAATTGGCAGCTAAATTGGGCCGCCCAGAACTGTATTATTCCCCGAATAAACTGTTGAAGGGGGACATCAAATGGGCGAAAGATACATATAAACAGTTGGCATCTCTGGTCAGAGAAGAAAAAGATCTATGTAAACCAACTGTAAGGGCTCACCAAATGTTAATTACCACCGGAGGTATAGAACCCTATTTGAGTATCGTCAATAACATGAACCATCGATTTTTATTGACTAAATTCAGACTGAACAAATTCCACCTTCTCCTTACTGAACGATCAGGATGGACTAAGGACTCGGAGTTGGAGATTTGTTCTTGTGACGGTTTCTCAATCAAAGACACTATGCACTTTATCTTTTTTTGTAAGCATTTTTGTGTCTTATTCGCAAAAAGTTCATTATTCCCCTCATCAAGGACAAGGGCTTCAAACAAGTTAAGCCTGCCCTTTTATATTTACAGCTGTTGTCTAGTACATGGGAGATCTTCAATGTAGCACATTTTTTAACAATTGCCTTAAGATTGAAGAGGCAAATGAACTGGATACTTTGTACATAGTGGTATATACAGGTCCTAGGACTCAGCGTTTCATTTTATTTCATCTCTTTCAAATTGGCTTTTTGCAGGTTTTTATTTTTTTAACTATAATATTTATAATGTACATTTTTATACACAAAGGATTTCGTTGTGAAATGGTTTGTAACCTAACGTATCATTTTTAATTAAGGTCTTGACTTCGATGAATTTTGTAGTACACTTTTATGGTTTTTTGAAATGAACCAAATAAAGCATCTTGGACTGACTGACTGACTGTCCCTTAAAAGATTTATGGATATCTTCGTATCCAAAGATTTGTTTTTCTTTATTTGTTGTTTGTCCATGCTGTGTTCATTTTTTCTCTCTCCACAAAAACCCCATTCCCATCCAATTTTCAAACCCTAACTCTCTTCCCCCAGGCTGTGTGGTTTTCATTGAGGTGTGACTAAATGACAACAATAATTCAACACACTTGCTGGGGAGGATAAGGTCAAAAGCAACAGAAAATCAATTTCAAGGCAGGTCAAGGAATCCGAGGATATATTCTTATTCTGCTTGACACACACCCATGAGTATTTGCAAATCAAATCAGAATTTCATGTGCGCCATCGAGTGGATTCATTATCAGCAACATCCTCCTCCTACACGTGACAAATGCTTACTCTGCTGTGTCCTTCAGTACTATTTCTTGTAGTAGCCATACTCCACGCAACTAGTAGTTAACTTTTGATGGAATACTTTAGCATTGCTTAGGCTACAATTTATGGCACTGTTCTTGTGTACTGTACTATCTATTGTACTGTTCTAATGCTCCTCTCAGGCCACTCAATGTTTCATTTCCTTTTTTTCCATATGCTGCTACTGCCAGTGTGTACCACTACTACTACCACCACAACGATGACATTTCATCCATCCAGGATTCCATAGCCAACCTTAATTACCATTTGCCATGCAGCTAGCGCTGTGCCTAACCTTATTCTCAAACACGAATCACAGGTAAGATAAGCATTTTGGGGGAGGAAGAATAATGGAGTAGAAGGAGAGGAGAGACTGACGATAGTACTAGGAAAGTAGTAGGACAATTGATTTCACTAACTCTGTCAGTGGCACTTTTGTACACATTTGGGTGATTACTTAGACAATTTGAATCAAGCAGCCAGTTAAGTTTCAGGAAAACAAACGTACAGTTAACCCCCCGCCTCCCCCACAAAACAGTAAAAACGCGTATGCTATGTTTAAGTAGAAAATAAATAATTATTTTGATCCCTAACAAAAATAAACTATCCCGCTAGACCCGACTCACCCCCCTCCCTAACCCCAACCAATGTACATGAAATCAAATGTCCCCAAAAGTCCAAAAACCCCAACGCCCAATTCCCACCCCCCAAAAGTCTTTAAAAAAGGGGCAAGGGACAGTCTCTCTACTTTCGCCAGCGGTGTCCTCCAGTGGCCAGGTGGCCACGCAGCTCTCTCCGGAGGTCCTTGAGCAGGTCTTTCTGCCTTGCCACCTCCTGCTCAAGGTAGGCCACTCGCAGGGTCAATCGGTGCATACGCGCCTTGCAGGTACTATGGGGGGCAGCTGTTGCTTTCGCTGCTCAGGCGGCGGGTGGCTGCCGGACCACAGCGCCGTACCGCTGGAGGATTGCGCTGGCTGTATGACCCAGGGGCAGTGGAGGAGGATGCAGCGGTCATGGATGTTGACTGCAACTGCGAGTCATCCTCCTCCTCCTGAGCCACCAGCCGCCGATATTCGGCGACAATTGCCTCCAGCTTCCGTTGCCGGGCCCGGATAGCCAACTCCTTCCTTGTTAGTTTAGAAGGAGTATCTATATGAAGAAAGAAAAACATACTGTAACCAATACTCTTTAAGATTAACACAAAATAATTCAACAGAAAGTTGTGTCACAGTAGCACTAGCAACTTGCAAGCACAGTACATAACATTTGTGGCATCTATCTATCTAACCTTCCAATTCGTCGGCCTCTGCTCTAACATTAGTGGGAGTTTCAGGAATTCTACTAGCACTATATGGACTCACTACATTAGACTCAGACAGTACACCAGTCTTCTTCTTCTCTCTTGTTTAGCGAAATTAGTACGTAAACTTGTGGAAGCCGGCATAATGCCAGCGCATTCAGCTTGAACCCAAGAAAAACAGACGCAAGACATGCTGACGCAGACTTGCGTTACTGTTACCAGTCCAGTACATGCAGGTGGTGAAGCTCTTACTTTTCTATTACGGATGGCACTGGCCATACTCTGTTACAAGGGCTACTGCTCAATTAATTTAACTTTCACCCTGCCCTGCCCTGCCCCTTACTACTAGAAAAGGAAAATGAAGAAGATAAATATTATGATCATCTATCCCTTCACAGGATATTTGCTTATATAAGGGATGACTTTAGGTGCTTTGTTTTTATTGATTGAGTGAACACCTATAGGCCACACATGAATGACAGTTGAAAACAAATTATTAACAGAGGTAGTGAGTGGTCCCTGTAATCGCCGGAGGAAGGCACTTGTGAGTTGTTACTTGACTTGATAATGTGAACTGTACAAGATAGATACCCAATATATGCTGTGCTTGCAAACTACTGTTAGTCAAGGGAGTATTCTGAAAAATTACAACTTCTACTTTCCTCGGCTTTGCTACTCTGGCACGGACGTGCGGTGTTGCATGCTCTTCAAAGAAACACTCTTCATCCAGTGACCGTCTACTCTGTCTACATACACCTATGCGATCTATGAGGAAGGTACCATCCAGGCAGCCATCCATTCAAAGTAAATGTCAATCATTCTTCTTAATGTCTCAATTGGACAAACCTTACTTTTTCTCACCGAAAAACACCCTTTTTATTACATTTTGTAAACTGCCAGCCATGCATCCGTGCTTGACTTGCATTTGAATTTGAACCAAAGGATATATTGCACACACATACAGTTTCTGTTTCACCCACCCAGGCAGTCCTCTTTTCTCTCTCCTTCCACCCATCCTTGCTTCAACCGGCCATGCATCAGATTCCCAGCCACCTGTGCCTGCATCCAAAAACACGTATCATTCTTTGCCAGTCATTAATTTAACTCGCTTGTCCTTCCTTACACCCTTCTTTCCCTTTTCGTTCATCCCAACCATCAAGTTCATCTCTGATCTGACTTTCCTTCTCGATCAAATTTTCACAGCTAAGTTGAAGTCAAATTTAGAGGAGGCCATTGGTTACTCGTCAACTCCGGCCGCTAATGCTATTGCTAATGCAAATTCAAGGATGACTGTCTTCTACCTGGTTGACAAAAACTTAGTTCTAAAAGTCTTCTTAACAGTAAAGTGTACTAGTACTGTACAACATATGCACCCCTGCAGCCAGCCTACTCTGCAATCTCAATAAGTAAGGAATATAATAGCTTACCACTGCCCGCCACTACCGTGGCATCCCCCACAGCAGTTCCTGCTGGCACCGCATCCGCCCCTGGAGTGACCACCTTCGCGCTGACGCCGGCACTGGTGGTGGGCTGTGCCGATGGTGTTACGCCTAGAAAATACATTTAATATTTTTAGATGCCATATACACCCCTCCCTATTTTGTCTAGGAATGAAAAAATATGTTACTAAATAAACACATTTAATTATTTGTAACTCTAGTCTAAACTGAAAATTCCCCTTTAGTAATGGGAGGGTGTTTTTTATTTATGCTTTGCCATAACATGCTACACTTTTTGGCACAACTGATGAATGCTTGCTTTTTAACACGCACCATTTATCTCATAACAGACAGAAGCTTCCCTTCTACGAACAAGAGCAATATGTTACTCGGAGTCATCATCATCACCACCAAGACTTTAAGTTCCAACCAGGTGAGGGCTCTCCAACAATTGATGTGTAAAATCAGCCACTGTTGAGTTTTCAAGAGTTCACTGTTTATCTTATATGAAGTTGATTTTAATAAATGTTTTTATATAATGCACAATTGAAATTTAATATACAGAGTACACACAGAGCTAGTTGTTTTACTTTTAATAAAGCTTTAAAACTTACATAGACTCTGTGGTTTTTGGTCATGAGTGAGTGAGCGAAAGGGTTTGCAATTTGCGAGCATGAGTCCGTGACTCTGAGAGGTCGGGACTCTGACTCCGTAGTCTTAAGTTCTGGGTTGTATAATCATTGGGGATCATCGCTGCATTCGGGAGCTAAATAATAACTCTGACACACTAGCTAGTCAGTAAGGAGATTGGGGGTTCAACTTCTGTTATGACTGAGGTATGTGGAAAGTCTAACTGCGCCTATTATCACCAATGCCCTATTTCTTGTCCATAGTTCTGTTTGTGCAGAATAGTCCCTGCAACAGTAGTAGTATGTCCTCCTATCCAATCAAAAAGTAAACTGGTATCTTATTCTTGGTGGCCATTGACATTTTATTGTTGAGAATTGTCAAAGCATAAACATTAAGAAGACTTCAATAGACATTATGGACAGCCCAGAGCACTGCACTCAGTGCCTAGAGCTATTGCTGAATAGAAGTTTTGCTTTAACACCTTTTGCCAACTGTGCAAGCTTAGCTAGTTACACAGACAGACTAATAAAAGAGTCATAGTAGAGGCAGGATAAGAATTTAGAAACAGTCTACAAGAAGATCAAAGACGATTTAGGAAAAATTCGAATTATGATGAACGTTTGGAATAAATAGGTGCTGTAAAAGTTAGGGAAGTATAATTATTAATATTAACAGGAAAACTTACTGGGGCCAGCAGAGGAGCCCTCGGTGGACCGATCCTGGCCTTCCTGCTCCGCCGGCGCCGCTACCTCCTCTATACTCTTGCCCCTGGGAGGAGCTGATGTACATGAAAGAAAGACACAAACATGTTGGATTGTTGTCAACCAAATCAAACAATTTTAAAAAAACAATAACAAATTATTTCAGGGAAATAGACAGCAATTGCACTAAATTTATTGACCTATCTGATGTGGTCTACTAGGATATTAGTATTACTGGATTCGCGGACCGTCTACTTGGAAAGTTATGTAACTCACTAAACCAACTACAAAAAGGTTCTGCTAGGACTGGCAGGCAGCACTCCGCAGCATGCGAAGTGACAGACACAGTCCGTCATGATTGCAGACCACTAAAACGTTTCCTACTAAATACCCAGTCATAATATACTCAAACTATCAATCCACCACCACTATCTCTTCTTAGTGGCAGGAGTACAAAGGAAAGACTGGACTTGAGTCTCTAGTGTCCAGCATTACGCAGTTCTGTAAAGTACACTAATACATAATCATTCAGGCCAAATGAGCACAAAATTGAAAACAAGTAAGCATAGTAGCACCGCCAGTGAGCAGGCGAGCACCTGCAATCACAGAAGCTTTTGAAACATAATTTACCTGCAATGTAATCTCTAGTGTCTAGCATTACGCAGTTCTGTAAAGTACACTCATACATAATCACTCAGGCCAAATGAGCACAAAATTGAAAACAAGTAAGCATAGTAGCACCGCCAGTGCGCAGGCGAGCACCTGCAATCACAGAAGCTTTTGAAACATAATTTACCTGCAATGTAATCTGCAGCATTCTTGCTCTTCGGAAAAAAAATATATTTGCAATATCATAACACAGGGGTGAAGACAACAAAGTAGTGATTAAATAGCTACTAGTACTCACCAAGCCCAGGGATCTCCACGCCAAGCAGGTCGAGCAGGGCGTGTTCCCGGTCCAGTATGTCCGACCACCGGTGTGTCACCTGGTTGTAGGTGCGCCGGACCCCAGACTCCCAATACATGGCCCGGCACACCTTATCCCATAGCTGACGACGCTCCCGGAAGTCGTACCCGGTACCGGGCCTGCCGCCTGCCGTGACGGTCTTGAGGAGGTGGCGCTGCACGAAGAAGACCAGTGCGGCTACCTCCACCACGCTGAAGATCTCCCTGGGACTTACAGCCTCCCCCCTTAAGTGCCCGCAAGGGAGCCGGCTACGGGGTGCGGGACCCTTCCCCTTCAGGTTTTTGCCGGGTCCCTTTGCCATGGTCCTGGACAGTTAAAGGAAAATAAAATAGGAAAGAATAGGGAAAAAGTAAATAAAAGAAAAGAGAGTTAAAAAAGTAGTTTTAAAGTAACGAAAAGTAGAAAAAACCAAAATCTATATGTACAAAAATAGAGTGATAGATAATGAGTAAAAAAGATTTTAAAAAAGTTCAAACAAAAAAAGGATTACAAAGATTGAAGGAGGATTGAAAAAGCATGCCCAGAACCATAGCAATGAATGAAAAACAAGATGGCCGCGCCCATTGCGACCACGTGGGTACGTTCGCGCAATATTTCCCCTGTGACACGCAAAAACGGACACGAGCACGCAATTGCGCCCCACACGTAGGAAATGCACAACGCGAGCATGCAACTAGCGCCCGGAAACGGAAACACGCAACGTGGACACTGAAAACAAGATGACCGCGCCCATGTACGACCGCATGGGTAACTTCGCGGTAGCCGCGCTGAAAAAAATCCCGCAAATACGCAAAAATAAAAAAATACGCAAGTTCGCGGTTTTTGGGGACCGTGAGTATGCTTTCGCACGAATTCACGTATTGCGAATTCGCAAAATTCGCCCATACTTACTGAAAGGTATTTTCCGGAACGTTAGTTTTGACTGCTAAAGAACAACTCCCCCTTGTATCAGGTATTTAGGTCTTCTGTGATTTGCGCGGAGATGACTTGCATTTTGCCCACGTTCCACTTTATTCTTTCCTTTCATCGTCACTGTATTTATTTTTCTTTGAAGTTACAAGGACGCTCTCGCTGTGATTTAAACAACGAGTGATCCTTCGTTGACGACTTTGTTATTTAAGGCAGCTCCAGTATTCCTCATTCAACCACTAGCAGGAAGATGCTGTACCTTGTTCAGACTATCTATTTGTTCCTCTTGCCATCGTCCCTGCTGGCTGATCTTTTAAGGTTAGTGGCTTACTTGGGTTATGCTGCTAGCATTCGCCTGACAGGGCAGGAAGAGACGTTGTTCCCCTGGTATAGAATTGAGCGTGGCTTATGGAGGAGCCCGAGGACCGCATCATGATTCGTGTAGTTGAGGAGTCTGGCAACTGTGGGTCGAATGGGGGCACTGGGGGAACGCGGGCCCAGGGATCAATGTGCTCGTTCCACAATGAAAACAGCGTCAAGGAAGTCTCCGAAGGAGAAGGGTGGCATTTTCTCAACAAAGTCCTCCATTTTGTTGATAGCTGTGGAGTCCAGGATCCTGATGATGCAAAGTTTGTTGCTCCGGGAGCACTCTTCCAAGTCTTCATTCTTGAGTTTAATGACCTCAAGCACCATGCCCATATAGAGAAGATATTCTCCTGGTGCTTATTGGGTATCCTCCAATTCTCTGGCTTGGGCCTCTAGGTGGTCCTGCTGATCCTCGTGCTTATCCACCTGCTCCATCATACAATCGATGCGGCTAGTGAGAAGGTCAATTTTGGCATCAATGGAGCGCAAACTCTTTTTGACATATAGGAGGACCTCTTTGACGTCTGGGTCTTGCAGGTGGGCCCCATGCAACCTCTCCAGGGGGTCATCAACAGCTTTATCTGGCTCTGTGTGACCCGTCTGCCTCTTCTCCTCCTTCTCCTCAAAGGCGAATTTGGACTGGCCTGCCTCCACCTTCCCCATGTGTGGCAGGCCAGTGAGGCTGGCAGATGTCATCCAGCTTTGTTGCATGGTGGAATTATTGCCCCCCACCCGAGAATGGCCAGGAGCCAAAAGGCCAGCCCGCGTGTCTACATGGCACCCAAGGATCTCTTTGAGCCCAGTGGGGTTATGTTTAAAGGCACGGTGAGCAGTCCATCATGAGGCTGAGGCAGGACAGTTCCTGGGCAATGTGGGTATCCGAGCATGCCTCCAGGCCCACCACATCCCAAGGTGAGCAAAGACCAAGTAGGGGCTCCAGCAGGGAGGTGTCATAGAGAGGAGAAGCATTGAGAGGGCCCAGCGGTTCAAGCAGCTGGCTGGCGTATGGGTTTTGTGTGCACAATAGACTCCAGGGGTGAGTTCCGATGTTATGGGCGCCTCACTCCTAGGGGCAAGTAGGGGGTGGAATATGCAGATCAGCCACCACAGAGGGCTCGTCTCCCACAGTGCAATGGTCTACGGGGTCGGGGTGCTGCAAATGGCATATTGTACATCGGAAAGGTCCACTGCAGAAGGTCAGGGGCCAGCAGTTGGATCAGGTGCTTCCATGGGTGTCTAACCGTCCAGATCACCGGTCTCTGGGCTAAGGGCAGGGCTCGCGGGAGCTCTGTAGTGTCAGACGAAGTCCTTGTGGCCGGGGTACACCTCGGGCCATATCTGGTAAGAGCTCCGACCTTGCTTACTGAGGCAGCACTGTGATTCTGCTTGTGGGGGCGGAGTTTCGGGCCCCTCTTCTCACCATCGATCACTGGTGCCAGGAGTGCCCCCGGAGCACTGACCACTTATCGGTTGTCCTACCTCCTCCTCTTGGTATGCCAGTCATTCCTTCGCGGGATAGGCAGAGGATGTCAATGCCTCCTGCATTCCCCACCAGCTGAGGATCTCTGGTCGTACAATCGAGCGTGCTTCCCAACACCGCAACCCCGCCATCTCTGCAGTGGCTTCTGACGCAGAGTCATGAGGTGGCCCAAACGATAGGCCGCAGCAAGGATGAAGACTCGTCTTCACGTGCCCCGCGGATCATTTTTTTGCAGAAAGGTTGATGTCAGCAACTTCCTGTCTGCATTACAAGGGTGTGCCTCATGATCAGGCCCAGGCTCAGCAGATAAGTACCGGATTCGAGCATCGGCCAGCAGAGCCCTGTTAAACAGTGACCATCTTGTTTCTAGGCTCTCTAATGCCCCCCATGCCTAGATAAACTTTACACGTTTCCCACTTTGCATGTGTTCTGTACAGTGCTGCATGTGTGCAAAGTGTCAAACGTTAGGAGAAATAAAAGTATTTCCCCTTTTAAAGCCTACTTCAAAGTGGTGAAAAATTGTGGTGCAAAACCCTTCCTAGTATTGTTCATAGATAGGATTTTGCGTCACATACAATGGGTGGTTGAATGAGAACGCCCATTCACCACCCATGGAGCGCTTTGCACTGCTTTGTGTTAATTTTAGGCAACTTTCAAGCGCAAAACAAGTTTTGTTCTGAAAAGTAAATTTAAAAAAAACATTTTGCACTGTTTTGTATTACTTCTGTGATGCAAACCTTTAGTAAAAGCTTTGCAAATCTGGGCCTAAGAAAAACCACTGACAAGCATTTTGCTGAATTTTTACCATCTTACAAAATGTCAAAAAGCACATATTTCAAATCAAGAATACAAGATAGGGGCACATTTAGGTAATTTCTATCTTGTACACTTGGTCTGTTCTTGGTTCTGTGGTTTTATTTAAGACATCAGCACATTCTGTGTGTCATAATTACTAAACAATGCATTTGAACATTGGCGTGGAAAGGGAAAATCTAGGCTGAATGTACAATGTTTGATGTAGATTGAGTGAACTGGAAAATCTATTTCTCACATGTTCTTATGAAATTAATAAAGGAATTGAATTGCATCACTACACATATAAAGTTACATTAGATAGGCAAATAATGGAATTGACAGGTATTAGAAATTGAGTTTCAGGTTGGCAGAGGTACGCACCCTGTCCAAGCAGGAACCACAATCCTAGTCAACAACACACCATAAAGTAGCCTCTGCTCATCCTCTGGTAGCTTGGAAGCAGGAAGAGGTGTGGCGTCGCGACCCGGGTGGCTGACTCTGGGGAGCAGGGCTCACGGTACCGGGTCAAATCCCAAAGTTTAGGCTCACCACGATGGAGGTTGGGTCGGATACACGGCCCACCCTTGGCCCGCTGAAACAGTACTTTGAATGTGTCGACACTGAGGACAATGGGGGGAGCAGTGAAAGTGATGCGTCGTTGCCGATCTTTACGATGAAGGCGGTGCATTGGTTCCAAGCTGTCCAAAGTAGAGGACGCTTACGGAATGGAAGAGATGCAGCGAGCAGCTGAGGATGTGATCTACTCCATCCTCATAGCCACAGTGATGCATTGTTGTCGAACCAAAGGATTTAGGACGATGCATCAGCGCAGATCTGTCGCGTAAAGTCGGGGATGTGTTGGTGTTAGACATGACAGCAATAGGGTGGTCTTTCACCAACTTTTTGCTTGACTCCCTACATTCGTGTGACACTGTTTTTGCTTGCTTTAGGACTCTGTACACTTTACTACTGCTAACCTGTGCTAAATTGCTTGCTATACATGGTAGTATTGTTTCATCCCCAACTGGCATATTTAATGTACTTATAAGTAAAGAGTTAAGTGCACTACATGTGCCCAGGGCCTGTAGATTAAATGCTATTGGGGTCCTGAAGCACTGTTTGTGCCACCCACATACATAGCCCCTTAACCATGCCTCAGACCTGCCACTGTGGAGCCTGTGTGTGCAGTTTTATACTGCCATGACAGCCTGGCAAGAAAACCATCTTGCCAGGCCCAAACCTTCCCTTTATTTGCATATAAGTCACCCCTTAGGTAGGCCCTGTATAACCTACAAGACAGGGTGTAGTGCACTTAAAAGGCAAGGCATGCACTTTTGAGTTTAACATGTCTTGGTACTGAAATCCCCCCCCCCCCACCCAATTTCATTGTTCACTGCTGAAAGGCCTATATCTTCCACTCCAAAACAGTGGGATTACCTTATTGTTATACATCTTTTAAGCATAATTCTCTATTGTGAAGAGATAGACATTTCAAGTTTGGTGTCACTGGACTCACAATTTAAAACCACAATTTATGGTGAAGTTGGATTTTATATTACAGTTTGGTAAGGTTCACTTAGAAAGCGGCATTTACTTGCGTTAGCAATTTGATGCCTGTTGCCTGTCTCTTTTCAGTCTGGGTTGGATGACAACTGGGCTTTGTGTACCCCCTACAAAGCCACACAAAGGACTCTTACTTGTGACTCCTGAATCTTCCTGGGACATTAGGAGGGAGAAGCTGGGCAACAGACTCACACTTACACCTGAATAAGCTGGGCTTTGTCCTTACACAAAGGGCTGCATAGGCACATGTAGTGAGTCTGGAGCCAGGGCAGGAATGGAGGACCTCTGTGCACTTCCAAGCTTTCTTTAAAGTCTCCCCCTCTTCAAAGTCCCAACTGGGTGTAAGTACTGGACCCATGGCACCACAACTTCAGTACATTTCTGGACCTGTGACAACTCTCTGCCAGGAAGAAGAGGATCTGCTGTACTGCTCAAGGACTGCCACTTTGCTGGAACTGCTGTTTGCTGAACTCTTGACGTGCTGTTTTGCCCAGCTGCTCTCGCTCTGCCTGGGTGAAAAGGACTGGACCTGTATCACTTGAACCCAGGCTGACTCCAAGTGTTGCTGGCTTGCCTTCTGTTGCTTATCTGAGGGACACAAAAGACATAGAACCCTTCTGTTCCATGAGCTTATCTGCTTGTGAGTCTGTCTCCTGCCAAGTGGTGCCACCCTAGTCCTCGACCCTCGGAATTGGACCTTGGAGTTTGCTCCAGTGGAACCGATGCATCCTCTGCTGCAAGAGCAGAATCGATGCATTGTCACTTTTGCAGGAACCAAACCGGCGCAATGCACTTGGAACAGACGTGTCACACTCGGAACCACCGCTTTGGAACCAACGCATCACCGCCATCACATGGAGCAGATTGACGCATTGCCTCTACAGCATGGAGAAATCTGGCACATTACATTTAGAACCATATAGAACCAATTCTTTGCTCAGTGAACTGACGCATCACTGCAGTTCTGTGGAGAAATTTGGTGCAACACCCCATCTGTATGGGAATCACAGACGCATCTCACTGTTGCGACCAGGATCAAGGTACTTTTGTTCAGTGGGCCCTGTGTGGGTCCTGTATCCAGGCTACGCTCCATTGCAGTTGGCCTGAACTCTTGATTTTGTCCCTATCCAGTGCGACCAATTAACTATTTAGATGCTACTTGTTTCCAATTTTGTATTTAATCTTTAAAAAGTCATGTCTTGACTTTTTACACATTGGATTTTTCTGTTTTAGTCTTGTCTTATTTGTAAAATTATTCTTTCTTTTTCTAAATTGGCGTGGAGTTTTTTTGTGGTGTTTTTTACTAATTTACTATTTGAGTTTCGCACAAATACTTTACACATTGCCTCTTAAGTTATGCCTAATGCTCTGTGCCAAGCTGCCAGAGTGGGAGAACAGGATAATTTAGGGTGTGTTGTGACTTACTCTGACAAGGATTGTGGATTCTGCTTGGACAGGGTGCACACCTCTGCCAACCAAAAACTCAATTTCTAACATAGGTGTTCAGCGGTGAACATAGGATTATCTTTGTGCCGTAGCATACAGTAAATTGGTGTACACTACCCATTCACATCCAAGACCATTTCAATTTTTTTCAGATTTTCTCTGTTTGACATTTTATAATTTGTCATTCAAATCATTTCTCTAGCTGGTACTGCAACTGCAGCCATAGAAGTTGAGCTGGCCAGCCTGGAACACACAGTGGCCCAGCTTAAGACTTATAAGGAGATAGGAGTTCCTGCCAAGGGTGCCACCAAAAAGGGGACACAAAAGGCACTGAGGGCCTGAGCAGTAGCTCGCTCCAAAGAGAATGATGGATTGGGAGAGTCTGGGAGTGACTCTTCTGAAGAACCACCTGTAGTGGCTGAAGGAGACATCCATGAATTTGAGCTCTGTGTGACAGCAGGACGCAGTGTCTCCTCCTGTGACATATCCCTTAAGGAACTGGCTGAGAGGAGGGAGGAGAGGGAATTCAAACAGCAGCTGGCAAAATGAAAGATGGAGGCTGAGGAGAAAAAAGGCTAAGAAGCCCTTAGCAGAAATGAAACTTCTGTTTGCTCAAGAACTGCATCTAAAAGAGCTGGAGATCAATGCCAGACAGGCTGAATCCAGGGGGAACATCCTTTACAACGCGTATTTTACTCTGCAAGGCTTTCACAACGCGTCCGTTACAATGCAAGTCGTAACCACGACTTGCGCTGGAGGGCGCTAGAGGATTAAGAATAGTATATTTACTATTCCAACACCTTCCCTAGTGTCCACGGGGACTGGTGTTAGAATAGTAAATTATACTATTCTCAATCCGCGCCCCCAACGCAAGTCGTGGTAACGACTTGCGTTGTAAGGGATGCGTTGTTAAAGCACGCGCTGTTATGGTACGCGTCGTAACGTCGTACATCCGAATCCAGCAGTGATGGTGGTAGCAAACATGCAGTCTCTTTTTCACAAGAGAGAGTGAGAGGAATGCAAGACAGTTGCAACCTTCCGTCTACAGTCTTAACACAAATAAGCAACTGCTTCTCTCAGAGTTTTCCTATGGAACTCTGTTTAAAATATAAAAGGGCGAATATGATTTGAATGAGAAAATCTCCCCTAGCTTTATCTGCGAAGGTCAGGGTATCCAAAGATATTGGAGTAGACTCCTCACTCACTTATCGTGACATGCTTCATCATCAGCGCCTATCCACACCCGGGTAAGATGATACGACCCGGGCAGACTCAACCATAGATGGAATGGGAGTTTTTAGATAAAGCAATACTGGGCATGCAGGGAGCCATACATGCAGTACCCGATGGTTATACAAACCCTCTTGTCTCCAAGGATTTGGTGCCCAGTTATGTGGTGGGACATGACATGGATAATGGGTTTTCTGCTTATGAGGTTGCACTGGTACGCAGGGTCTCTCATGAGCACTTGGGGTTGAATTATCTGTGGAAACACATGCCAACACTTGGGAGGTATGCACTTCTGAAATTTGGGGTAGGGGACCAAATCAAGTGCACTCCTATGGAAACTCCCCAACCAATCCTGGGCAGAATGTGTTGATTACTCCAGTAAGGCACTGAATGGCTGGGTAAGGGGTATCAAAGTTAGTGATTTTAATGGGTTGTATAATTTGATCATGATAGAGCACATACTCAGTATTTACTTTGCAGAGTTGCGCTGGCATTTAGTTTACTGTAAGCTGACTGGCTGCAGGAAGGTTGCTGAGGAGGCGGCCCTCTGGGTTGGTGCCAGAGTGTCCAAAAAGGTATATTGGGGGTGGGGATTGGGGGGGAGGACATTCACAAAGGTGGTCAGGGTTTCCAACAAAAGAAAGAAGGGCAAGAAAAACTTTCAAACAAGGAGTTTGCAAATGGTCCCCAAAAAAATTCCCAAGGAAGTAGTGGTAACCAGTCCCAGTCTGATCCTTAAAAGAAAGGGTTCCTTGATCATAAGACAGGGCGGTTTGTATCCCAATGTACAGAGTGCTCTAAGTATGGTCACTCTAAGGGTGACTCCAAATGTCCCAAGAGGGCACAGCTTCCTGCTGATGGGCAGACTCTTGGGCTGGCGTGAGGAGCTCTCAGGGATGACATAGTCCTAGATAGTTTTGGTGAGCAGATATAGGTAACCCTAGTGTTACGAAGGACCCCCGCATGATGTCTTAGTAAGGAAAGAGGATGAGGAAACTGCTGCTTACCTCCCTTCTTCTCCCCTTCCTTTCAGCCTGCAGCTGATCCTATTTCCTGCGGCATCGAGACGACTCAAGTGGTGCTCCCTGCTCATGTGACCGGGACCCTCCAGGAGGAAGTCATAAACAGTACTGGCCCTTTAAGAGAGAGCCTGGAAGTAGAAGGAGGCGGGACACAGTCGAGGATTGGAAAAGAAGACGTGGACGGGTGAGAAGGAGGATGACCTGAAGGGAAAACAGTGTTTCTCTGCGCCCCAGATGACCGAAGAACAAGAAGTGACAGGAGCTGGAAGGAAGAAGACCCGGTACCCCGCCATGTTCCCATTAGAAGGGTGGCTCTCTCAGGTGCATGGCCGGATCTATAAGTGGTGGAAGTCTTCTCGAGGGAACAAGCAATCTTATAGTAGGGGCAATTTGGGGAGGAGGGCGGAGGTTGGGGACAAAAGAAAAAAGAATAAAAAAATAACAGAGTGACTACGAGTGACCACACCGGTGACGGTGGGTGATAGATTTAAGTAACCCCTCACACCCCTTTGCCACAATTAGTTAAATATATAGCTTACAAAAAGAAGAAACAATAAGGACCTCATCTTACCTGAGTCCTGTTTTCCTCCGAGGGGCACACGGTGGGGAACTGAAACATTCTTGAAGGAGACGAGAGAACCTAAAAGGAAAGAAAGAAGACTGTACAATTACGACAAAGAGGCTGATTAGAGGGAGAAATAGAGAAAAAGCACCATAAGATCCTGTATATAAAAGGAATAAAGAAGGATAAAACTATATAAGAATCCCGTTCATCCTTTAAAATACAACCTGTAACTAAAAACATTGCTTGGCCTGTCACACCTAGTATTCCTGGGGGATAGAGAAATGGTGCCAAAAGCACACATATAAATGTATCTGTAGTGAGTCATCATTAAAGGGCAACAGGTGGAGGCTCTGCAAGACTCAGGAGCCAGCATGACAACTTTTAAGTGCCAGTTGGTGTCTGCAGAGCAGGTCCTATCAAACACATTCCACCAAATCATAGTCGCTGACAATCATGAGAGCCATCTACCGGTGCCTGTTAATTGTGTGTTAGGTAATGACCTGGAGGGAGATACAGCTCAGTTCTCACTTGGAGATAATGGGATTGCCTGAGTGGGCCCTTATGACCACACAAGCCATGGCTGCCTGGAAAGGGTGTCAAGAATGTCTGGAGTCTGGAACAAAGGCACAGACAGCTGCCAAGGAGAGGGGCAAAGGATGCAGGAAACTGATCCCTGAAGTTCCCGTGGTGGACGTTAATGAGGTCCCTGAGGAGGAGGCGGCTCCTGAGTCAACCAGGAAAGACATTGCTGCCCTACGTGACCTACCTGAGCTTGCCAGCAGGCAGGTTGAGGGTGGGCCAACCAGAGAGGAATTCTACCAAGAGCAGAAGGAGTGTCCCACTCTTGAGGGTTTGATTTTCCAGGCCTCTGCACATGGAGAAAGTGAACCCTTTTGGGATCACCTACTCGGTATTTCCTTTACAGTGAGCTTAAGGTTCTTGGTACTGGGGCAGCCCATGTGTTGTTGGTCACCCTAATGATACTGGACCTTCCTACTAGGCTTGGCTCATGACATACCCCTGGCAGGATATTTGGGGCAAGACAAGACTTTTGCCAGTCTTGTCTTTCACTTCTATTGGCCCGAATGAAGAAAGCCTCAGATGCATTCTTTAGGTCCTGTCCCACCTACCAGGCCATTGGGAAATCGGGGTAAAAGCACAAAGCTCCCCTGATCCCACTCCCTGTCATTGGCACCCCCTTTGAATGAGTGGGCATCAATGTCATTGGGCCCTTGGATCCCAAGATAGCCTTAGGCGATAGGTTTATACTGGTCTTGGTGAACCATGCCATCAGCTACCCAGAGGCAATACCTCAGAGGTCAGTGACTGCACCCTTGTTGGTAAAGGCTCTGATGGGGATCTTTACCCGTGTTGGGTTCCCCACGGAGGTAGTGTCAGACAGAGGTACTAACTTCATGTCAGCATACATAAAATCCATGTGGAATGGGTATGGTGTAACTTACAAGTTCACCACACCCTATCACTCCCAAACCAGTGGTCTAGTTGAAAGGTTCCAGAAGACCTTGAAGGGCATGATTATGGGCCTGCCTTAGCCCATGAGGCATAGGAGGGGTGCTCTCTTGCCATGCCCTCTCTTCGCCTACAGAGAGATGCCACAGAAAGGAATAGGGTTCAGTCCCTTTGAACTCTTCTGTGGACATCCTGTTAGGGGACCTCATAGCCTTGTCATGGAGGGGTGCAAAAGGCTCCCAAGAACCCTCCTCCAGGATGTTGTCAGCTACATGCTAGCCCTCCACAACAAGGTGCACCACTTTTGGAAAAAGGCAAAAAATAACTTGGAGGCCAGTCAAGAAGTTATGAAACTGGCATGACCAGAAGGCCACACTGGTGAAGTTTTAAACTGGCCTGAAAGTATGGGTCATGTGCCAGTCGAGCCCAGAGCTCTCCAAGACTACTGGACAGGCCCAATCAGGATCAAGTAGCTGTAGGGTGAGGCTACCTATTTGGTGGACCTCCAGACCACTAGGAACCCTCTAACGGTGCTCCATGTGAAAAGACTGCAGACTTGCTTTCAGTGATCCGAAGTGAGCATGCTCCTTGTGACAGATGAGGGAGTGGAAGAGGAGAATGACCTTTCTCTGCCCTCATTTCTGCACAGGAACACAATGGGTCAGTGTAAGGTGTCACGCTCTCTACCACACTGAGCCTAGAACAGCAAAGTGACTGTTACCAGTTACTGGAACAGTTCGCCCCATTGTTCTCCCTCACCCCTGGGCTCACACATCAGTGTGTCCATGATTTTAACACTGGAGACAATCTCCCTGGAAAGAAGAAAATGATATACAAGTTTTCCTATGAGATGAGAGCCAGCATCAAGGAGGAAGTCTCCAAAGTGTTGGCATGATAGGTGATTGAGCCCTCTAATAGTTCTTGCTCCAGCCCGTGGCATTGTTACCAGAGGCTCCCCCACCGGATGCCACACTAGAACTTCGGTTCTGCATGGACTACAGATGACTCAACACAGTCAGCAGGACTGATGCACACCTCATTCCCAGAGCTTATGAGCTCATTGACAGGCTAGGTGCTGCCAAATTCCTCAGATTGCTCTGACTGAGGGGGCCGAAGAAAGTTCAGCATTCTCAACCCCAGAGAGTCATTACCAATTCCAGGTGGTGCCCTTTGATTTGAAGAATACCCTTGGTATCTAACAATAGCTGGGTAACAGGGTCCTGCTGGTAAGGAGATTTTCTGCGCCACCTACTTAGATGACATCGCAGTCTACAGTTCCAGCTGGGAGGAACACCTGCATCACCTCCATGAGGTGCTTCAGACCCTACAGCAGGCAGGCCTGACAGTCAAGGACAGCAAGCGCTAGATTGCGCAGGGTTCTGTGGTGTATTTGGGACACCTGGTAGGTGGAGGCAAGGTGCAGCTCCTCCAGGCCAAGATTGAAACTATCATGGCCTGGCAAACACCTAAAATCCAAACAGAAGTGACAGCCTTCCTAGGCCTCACTGGCTATTACAGAGGATTTGTTAAGGGCTATGTAACAATTTTTACCCCCTTACTGAGCTGTTCTAAGAAGCAGTGAATATTGGTACTCTGGACAAAGTCTTGTCAAAAAGCCTTGGGCTCTGTCAAGGAAGCCATGTGCACAACACCTGTGCGCAGGGCGCCTGACTGGTCCAAGGAATTCATTGTGCAGACAGATGCTTTAGAGTATAGAATATGGGCAGTGTTATCACAGCGGAATAAGGCGGGTCCAGACCAACTAGTAGTCTTCATTAGCAGGAGATTTTTATTTAACAGTAATTTTTATTGCATTTCCACAGTAAACAAGGACAATACAGCTTACAGTGCAGATCAATGCTAGAAACTGCACAATACTGAAAACCAATCAAAGTCTGGGGTATTTTCAGCTACAGTTGTTGCAAGAGTACAAACAAGGACATTCTGTGTAATAATAGAGGAACAGCATTTGAGAGGGGTGAAAAAGGAGAGGAAGAAGGCAGAAAAAGGCATTGTAATCACACAGTTTTAAGGGGATATGCAAATCAGCTCAACAGGAGCCCAAGGACTCATTCCATGCGGAGTTCACTGATGAACAATCCCCATCCATTCTTAATTAGCGCCACCAAATGGTCGAGGGGTATGAAAATACGGCCTCTCATAATTGACTATTCTTCTACTTAAATCAACATAAGTCAAACATTACATAAAACGATTTTGAAAAAGTTATTAAAGATCCAGCAGTTACTAATATTTATGAGTTATCGATATATTGAGTCCAAATAAACTCACCCCAGTCAATTTATTACCCTTATTATCACATGTGGTTAAAGGCCTGTTTCTGTAATCCTTCTCCGCCAAGACAAGTCGCATTCTTTTTCTTTTTGTCTGATTTGAATTTTTCAGGTCTCATTTGAAGCACAGGAACATGGTTATCCATGAGGGTAGCACTGGAAGATAACAATAAAAATAAAATGAAAATAAAATAATTAAAACTAAAATGACCAAAAGCAGTTTTGGTTCCACATCATGAATGGGTGATTATGTACTTGAGTACAACTATTGTTGTGCCTAATACAGATACAGTCACAGGTGTAAATATTTGTTTATTCATTATTTTCTCTCCGTATCCAGACTGAATGAGTAATATTTTGCCCTGATGAAGACCTAAAAAAAGTTTACATATACTTCAACATGTTACATAATTCGCGTAGGGTATAGCCAATAGAACGTAAATTGCGCTTGGGCACAATAATAGAGATATTCATGTCTGGAGCTCCTAGACCTCCTTGTTCAAATGGGAATGTGAGAACCTCCCAGGCGAGCCTCGACTGCTATTCTACCCACGCAAGTGCAATTATATGTGATCTAAGTTGTTGACGTAAACAGCTAGGCAATGAAAGTGTAAATGTAAATGTAAATGTATAGGCATTTATATAGCGCACTACTTACCCGTAGGGTCCCAAGGCGCTTCGACCGCTGCGAAACCCTTCCTGGCTTCCCTGAGAGATGGTCCCTTAATGGGTATCTCCAGGGTGAGACCAGGCATCCCCGGCGGTCTGGTGGGGCCGTTAGTGAAGATGAGGCAAGCTAATGCCCAGAGTTGCCGAGTGTGAACGCTGATCAGAGTGGGCACCAAGGCGAGAGAATTATCGAGTCCGTTGACCCTGGTCCAGAAACCTGCCGCGCCGGGAATCGAACCCTGGTCCCGGGCCGTCCTCTGCTCTCGGGTCTGCCGAGTGTGAGATTAGTAAACAGATATAAGGTAGGACAATCATTTTCTCAATCGCTACTCTTTCTGCAATAGAGAGTGGGTGATTCGACCATTACGCTACTCTACTGTCGAGCCATTCCATCAGATGACCAAAGCTAGATTTCCAAAGGTCATCTATACCACAGCTCAACCAAATTCCCAGGTACTTTTTTGGGCCCTTTGCCCACTGTAATGGAAATTCTGAGGTGAGCTCCTCAGTGGCTTACGTGAGTGGGAAGGTCACAAATTTCACCCAATTGATGGTAATTCCAGAGAGCCCACCAAATCGAGTGAATTCCCTAATCAAGGGGTCTAAATTTACTCTGGAATTTATAACATATAAAGCGACCTCATCAGCATACATAGATACGAATATAGCCTGAGGAGAAAATGCCAGGCAACGCTAAGAATGATGTTCCATTGTGATGGTAAAAAGGATGTGCTACAGGGGGCAGCCCTGTTGCGTACCTCTAGAGACCAGAAAAGGGGGGTGATTGCCCAATGGATGTATGACGTTACAACGCATACTTTTACATCGCATGCCTTTACAACGCGGTATTTACAACGAATACCTTTACAACGCATAGTGCTTTGGGGCGCTGGATAGTGAATAGTTTAATTTACTATTCCAACTCCAGTCCCCGTGGACACTAGGGAAGGTGTTGGACAGTAAATTAAACTTATTCCCTATCCTAGAGCGCCCCCCAGCGCAATGCGTTGTAATGGTTTGCG
Organism: Lissotriton helveticus; assembly: GCF_964261635.1. Lineage (NCBI taxonomy): Eukaryota > Metazoa > Chordata > Amphibia > Caudata > Salamandridae > Lissotriton > Lissotriton helveticus. The sequence continues at coordinate 1,121,423,937 of NC_136063.1, read as the reverse complement.
TTGTACAAGTTGCGTCGTAAAGGCACTGTGTGGTAAAAGTTGCGTTGTAAAGGATGTTTCCCTTGCCCAATTGATCCTGATACATGCTGTTGGTTTAGAATATAATAGGCCAATTATTTGATGAAATTTGGGTTTAAGTTCTAACCGAGACAATAGCGCAAAAAGGTAGACCATTCAAGGCATGGTGGCGTCCAAGAGAATCACGACTGCATCAATAGAAGCTTCTATAACCTGCAAAAAAGGTGTGAATATTATGAGTGGTGGACCTTCCAGTGTCAAAGCCCAATTGGTCGGGCAGACTATAAGAGGAAACAAAGGAAGCAGCCAAGAGGTGATCAGTTTGGTTAAAATCTTACTATCCACATTAATCATAGATAGCGGTCTGCACGAGTCACAGTGTTGTGGGCCTTTATCCAGTTTTAGAATAGTGATTATAGGCACCTCCTGGAGTGATGGAGGCAATTCGTGACCCACTGTACATATTGAAAAGATGAGGGCCAGCAGAGGTGCAAATTCCTTGTTGAATGTAGCTGTGAATCAGTCTAGGCCCGGATCCCTGTCCTGTTGACCTGTATAACCTCTTGCACTAAAAAAGGTTCATCTAGGAATCGTTGGTGTCCTTCCCCTAGCCATAGCAGTTGTATAAAGTCAAAGAAAGGGTTGAGTGCCTGCTGAGTCGTGGGATATAATGAGGAATAAAACCTAGTCATCTCCTCCTGAACTTTATCCGGGTCATTGACCACATCATCAGCATCTGTGCAAAGGTCAGCTATGTAGTCACTGGCCCAGGGACATCGCAGGAGACCTGATAAGGTCCTGCCCACACAATCACCCTGCCCATATCATCTGGAGCTCGCTTCCCTGACTAAATAATGTGTCTCATGGTGGGCGCCTTCTCAAAGGCAGCAATCTTTTCACAAATGTTTGCAAGGGTGGAGGTGTCTTGGTCAAGAAAGAAGGAGAGTTTTAAATCTTGGATTTCTCCTTCAAGGTGCACCAGATCTCCACAAAGTGTCTTCAGGATACCAGCCTGTCTAGCAATGCACTCCCCTCTAATGACGGTTTGAAATTCTTCCCATAAGATCAAGCAAGAGTCTACCGTACCTATGCAAACACTCTACTATGGCTGTACGGATACCATCTCTAAAAACCTGATCTCTCAGAGCCCCTGTAGGCAGGCACCACATGAATGCTCGAGAGTGGAGCCCAGGTAGAGCAAGTCGGAGGATTACCGGGGCGTGATCCGAGGGGGTATATGGTAAATACTGTATCTCAGTGGTCCAGCCATCTACATCATGAGAGGCCAAACAGTAATCAATGCACAACAAAGATGTGCTGGTGGAGGCAACACTCATGCCCTCCTCGCTACCTCCATTTCGTACTCTCCATCTGTCTGATATTCTGCAACTGGGCAGCAGCCCTCGAGTGAGGGCAACGCGAGACACCAGATCTATCCAACAGTGGGTCTAGGATTATGTTAAAATCTTGTCCCAATATAATGGCCTTGGGCCTAGAGAGCTGACAAATCACCAGGACTTGGCAAAGAAATCAGGGTCATCAACATTGGGACCGTATTTGGATGGCAGTCGGAGCGGAGTGCCCTGCAGAGTACCAACAAGCATCACATATCTCCCTTGTTTTTCAAATGGAACCCAACGAATACGCCAAGGCAAGCTCCTTCTAATGGGTAGAGCCAAGCCACCCGCATAGGTCCTATAACAGGCAACATGTCTCTCTCCAATCCAGCCTACACACAGGCGCAGTGCCGTCTGATCAGTTAAATGTAGCCCCTGTAAAAAACAGATATCTATGGCATGTCGCTGTAAATATGCCATGATCAATCGCGCCTTGCACATTTTATTTAGGCAGCGTACATTCCAGGTCATAAAAGTCAATCATGCCCTATCAGGGTAGTAGAGATATGTCTAGGAGTTGATCAGAAGTGTTGTGCGGCCCTGGGATGTGAAAGTAGAAGACAGTTGTGTGAGGTAGAAGGGAAAAAGGAATGACATAAACAGAGAATAGAGAAGAAGTCAAATAGAAACAACCATCAATTACCAACATATCCTGCTCTACACCCGCTTCCCATACCATCCCTTCCCAACTGTGGCCGCAGGGACCAAACATACAGTTTCATAGGGTGTCATCCCAGTCGGGGACACCAGGGGCCCAGTACTCTCCCTGCGAAAAAGAAGCGCTGGGCAGCCAGAAATAGGGTAGGACTGGAGGTCAGCATCCGCCCACTGACAGGGGATTTCATCTGTTCATGTTGTAGTGTTCAAGCACCAGGGGTGGGGGTTCAAAGTTCTGTTGTGAGGACCAAAACCAGTCTGGTCTACCTAGCTATTGCTGTCGGCCACACATTGATGTCTCAATTACCATCATCAGTATGGTCAGTCATTATTACTGGTGCGGCCAGAATCTGAGTGCCCAGGACAAATTTAGCAGCTGCTTTAAGATCAGTGAAGTATGTTGTTTTGCCAGCGTAAAAGATGCACACTTTTGCCAGGTAAAGGAGTGAAAATTTGGCATCCTTTTTAAGCAGGGAGTGCTTTACGAAGAGAAAACCACTTCTGGCAGGTTGGACCGCCACTGTGAAGCAGGAGTAAAAGGTTACATTATTACCCTGGTAATCAAGTCTTTGTTTATCTCTAGCCAGACAGAACAATGTCTCTGTCTCTATAATTGAGGAGACATGCAATTATGGAGTGAGATGTCTCACCAGGCAGAGGTCACTGGCCCAGCGATCTATGCGTCCTCTTTACAAAACAGACAGCAGATAGTGCCTCTCCAAATAGGAACTGCAGCATCGTCTCTACGTAATCTTCCACTCGATTGATGGCTGCGGATTCTGGTACTCCCAGGATTCTAAGGGTGTTTTGGGGGGACCTGGTTTCCAGGTCTTACTTCTTGTTATGAGTTAAATCCAACAATTTTTCCATTTGGATTAGATTTTCTTTGGTAGTGTTCCCATCGTCTTCCACCGTGGATATACACTGCTCCAGCTGGCCATGATTGGCAACCTTCGCTTTAAGGCAGTCAGCTAAGTAAGTCATTAGGTCAATTTTAGAGCCTATGGTCATGAGGCTGTGTTTGAGATCTAGAAACATTGTGCACACATCAGTTTTCTGGAAGAGAGATGCAGGTGCTCTTGGAATCCAGAGGGACCCCCTGCTGTGATGGTTATTATGTACGGGGTGCTTCAGCTGGTGAAAGGATAACTTAGGTTGTCTAGTATCTGGCTTCCACATTTTGCAGCAAAAATGGGACAGCGTCAACAGTCCAATCTCAGTTGGCTTCCATATAGTGATCCTGCCACACCCCAAGATAGTCAACCTCAGGGGGCACGAGCAAACCACAGGTCAACAAATTGGTCAAAGATAATGGGCTTGTCCCAGAATCAGGGCAACAGTGTAGGTATCAAAAGGAAAGGGAGGCCCCAGACCACCCAGGCCCTCAGCAGGCAATACTCAAAGATGGTGCCAGATCTATGCACATGGGCGCCATGGCCTCCCCCACAAGGCAAAACAGGGGCAGCCCTCGGGCAGCAATGCGAGCCCGCAAGCCTGGGGGAAGCAGCGCTCAATAAATATGGCCCTGGATCATACAAAGCACCTCATGAAGGCCAGAGTTAGTAGTGCGGTGGCATAGGGTTCACAGCTCACCTTAGAACCGTCCGGTGCTTCATAGCAGCTATGCGCCGCCAGCCAAGGGGCGAGCCAGGCCCCAACCGCCAGCACTGGCTCAGTGTCTCATGCAGGAGGTCAGTGCAACACCAACAGGCTACACAGCCAGTCCACAGGTCCAGGAGCGAGACCGCCTCACATCAGCTACCAAGCCTGCTACAGGTTTTGGCCTGGCCTTGGTCTGGCTAACTGAAAAAGTACCTTGAATGTGTTGACTTCGAGGGCAATGCAGGGAGCAGTGGAGATGATGCATCATCGTCGATCCCTATGATGGAGGCGATGTTGCAGTTCTGCGCTACGCAAAGTCAAGTATGCATTGGGAATGGAGGCGATGCAGTGGGCAGCTGATGTAGCGATGTATTAAATCCTTGCAGCGGTATGTCGCCGAACAACAGGGTTGAAGATGATGTGTTGGTAATGAGCTGTGCAAAGTCGGAGACGTGTCAGAAACTGGAGACAATGTGCTGCACAATCGGCAATGAAATGCCATCACAGCAGCGGCAATGCAGCGGCGTCAAGGGAGATGCATCGGTTCCGAGCAGCGCAATGGCATTGAAGCATAGATTCTGTTTGAAACAGCACTTTATTCCCACTTCCAAGGGCCTAGGACTGGGTTGGCACCACTGGACAGGGAAAGACTTGCAGCAAGCAAAGTCCAGGTGCTGTAGCATGATGAGTGAGTTTAAGTCTTTGCTGTCCCCGAGACTTAGAACAGAGGGAAAAGCCACTCTGGGTTCAAGTGAGATTCGTCCAGTCTTTCTCAGTCAGGGCAGAGAGTAGCAGGCAGCAGGGCAGCACAGCAGGAAAGCAGTTATTCTAGACATGCAGTCCAGTGGAGTGACAGTCCATTTAGCAGTACAGCAGTCCTTCCTCCTGGCAGAGTTCTTCACAGGTCCAGTAGTGTACTTAAGTGGTAAAGGCGGAAGTTCAGCTCTTATACCTAGTGGTGCCTTTGAAGTAGAGATGACTTCAAATAAGAGTCTTTGAAGTGCACAGATGTCCTTTCATTCTGCCCTGACTCCAGACTCACTAGAGGTGGGTATGCAGCCCTTTGTGTGGTGACAATACACAGCCTATTCAGGTGTAAGTGGCAGCACTTCCATGCTGTCCTGCCCCAGACGACCCATCAGGATGTAGATGATCCAACTTGCACACCTAAGCTCTCTTTGTGTGTCGCTGTCTAGAGGGAATGCAAAAAGTCCAGCTGTCACCTACCCAGATGTGTATTAGAGAGGGCCAAGAGCTGAAAAATGACATCTTTCTAAAAGTGGCCTTTTTAAAATGGCAATGATAAATTTGACTTTACTAGTAAAGAGAGTTTATCATTACCATTCCAGTGATATGACACATGGCAGATCTACTCCTTCTCAATCAGTAATTACAGCATACAAAGTTTAATAAGGAATTCCCAATGTTAACCTAGGGGAGGGGTAGGCCTCACTGTAGTGAAAAACTAATGTGGTTGTTTTTCACTACTAAGACATGCAAAATTTAAAAGTACATGTCCTAGCGTTTGATTGCTTTGCACCCTGCCTTATGGCCTACCTAGGGCCTAGCTAAGGGGCATCTTATACGTAATAACTTATACGTTTAAGACTTGGCAAGGGGTTTGAAATGCCAAATCAAAATGGCAGTGTAAACTGGCCACACAGGGTCTGCAGTGCCTGTCCTAAGGCATGTTGAAAGGGATACTTAAGTGGGTAGCACAATATGTGCTGCAGGCCCATTAGTAGAGGCTTCTCCAGTGATTAGCTCATGAGCTACTGGTAGCTCTCCAGCTACCTGTGAGTAGCTTTCCTGTGAACAGCCCAGCCTGTTAAATTAGAAACGTTTGCTTGGTTTAAATAATGTATGTTTACCAAAACTGAAAAGCATGACTTCAAGATGAAAATGTGTGTATTTTCAGAACCTGTTCAGAAGCTGATGACTATAGAAAAATGTCTGAATTTGCCAAATATATTTAAAGTTGATATTTGAGTGATCAATCATACAGCATGGGGGAAACACATGTTATTACCATGATAGTGAGAGCATTGCAGTTATGACTGTTATATATTACCCACATAGAGGCAATCTATATAGATAAAGCCTTGTTCACGTTACTGTTGGCCCCACCTGATGCAGTGAGCTGATCTCTACTCACAATTTTTAATGGGGTGTTCACTTGTGTAATCATGAAAGATATGGTCACTATTACAAGACTAATAATATTAGTAGCTTTAGAGGATTTTTATTGAACATAAGTAGCTCTTTATACAGAAAAGGTTGGAGACCCCTAGGTACTAGTAGCATTTAATTTACCGGCCCTGGGTACATGTAGCGCATTGTACCAGGGATTTATATATAAATTAAATATGCCAAATATGGATAATCCAATTAAACCAAGTTTAAGGAAGAGAGCACATGCAATTTAGCACTAGTTGGCAGTGGTAAAGTGCTCCGAATCCTAAGGCCAACAAAAAGAATTCAGCAAAACTGGAGGCAAGCAGGCAAAACGTTTGGAGGAAGACCATCTGTAGTGATGAAGTCCACAGCCAGGATGTAGTTTTAGGTAGATGTATTGAATTCAGTTAGAGCCCATACTCCAACTGACACATTCAAGCATCCAGGCACCCAAACATTCCCTTCAAGACTCTCACACCAACATTCCATGCATCACATTCACACTGGCTGAGCAGCTAGGGAGAAAGTAACCAGACAAATACAATACAGGTTACAACATACCTTCCCTTCTTCCAAAAAAATAAAAATGGAAACCACAAAGAAAAAGGTGCAAACAAGGAGAACCCCAAGAAATGGAAAAATGGAAAAGTGGAGCAAAAACAAGAAGAAAGTGAACCCAAATGTGAAGGGATCAAAGCAAATATGCCAAGAAAAACCAAGCGTGAACAAAGAAGAAAAAACATCGGAGATATGAAAGAGTAAGTACAAGAGACATGAAATGAAAGGTTAAGACCGAAGTACAAGAGAAATGGAAAGTAAATTCAGAGAAAATATATAAGAGATGTACAATTAGTACATGCAAGATAAATAAACAATGTAGAGCAGATGCAAAGATAATATACATAAAACCCACCCACCTATCACCCTCTCTTAAAAAGAAACATTACAAATGGAGGATGGACACCCAAACTGACTTTCCCCTAAAGACGGGTGTATAAATGGACTAGTAACATGGAACATCTACACCAAACAAAAACAACAAAATAAATGGTTAGGGGGAAAGACATGTTGATTACTAACCATACAGCTAAACAGGCCTAGGAGCAGACAACCAACTAGTGTGCACAAATACGTACATACAATGATACACATGGGACTCAAACCCATTAGAACCTCTAAATGAAGGTTAGAAAAGTATAAAAAAACAATAAAACACATGGGCCTAAAAACCAAATAGAACCCCTATGTGGAGGTTAGAGTGAACATACAATTGAACACATGGGACTCGTACCTAATAGAACCCCTGTGTGGAGGTTAGATATGTGCACAGAACAATGTAACACATCGACTCGTACCCATTGGAACCATGTAGATGGGACTAAAACCCACTACAAACTGCGTAGATGGGACTAAAACCCCCTACAATGTAACAAATGGGACACGTACCCATTGGAACCACGTACATGGGACTAAAACCCACTCAAACTGCGTAGATGGGACTAAAACCCCCTAAAAACACATGGGACTTGGTCCCATTAGAACAGCATAAATGGGACTAACAACAACTACAAAAACATGGGACTTGAACCCATTAGAAACCTTATGTGGAGGTTAGTAATGTGGGCAAAACAAAACATGGGACTGAAACCCAATTAACTGCCCCAAATGTAACATGCACTTTATGGGAACAACCCATAAAGAGAGCTATGAGGACAGAGAACCTGAACTACCAAAATCATTGCTTTGAAAGAGCAGTGCATGACCAAAAAAAACAACCACTTGCAAGTGTCAGAAAATAAGACATACATCATTGACAAGTGAAGATGAACATAAGCACCTTTCAAAATTTGCAGAAAAAAGAATATAATAATAACATGTATGTGTCAACTAGACAACAACACACCAGACCCCAATATACATGTAACAGATGTAACCGGTGTGCGTGACACCGTAGATCAGTAGGAGAAATGACACGCTCTGTTTCCCCAAGGATGGTGTGTGTGTCGGTTTACATAGAAGGCACAATCTTCTTGGAAAAGTTATAGCAGTAGGTTATCCAAACATGAGAGTGTTAGGATTACGAAGACCAAGAGCGCCTACCTAAACAGAAGAACTACAAATCCCATTAGGCATGCGGATGAGGAGTCAGGGTCTACGAGACGATGCTGCGCGCACACATGTGCTGCGTAATTCTGGAAGTCGGAGGCTGGAGCGTTTCAGCGGTGTGATAGCAGTGAGCAAGTAGCCGGATTTACGAGCTCGGCCAAGCTAGTTTTCTGTCCTGTGTTTTGGACGGATTCCAAAGGGCGCATCACACCGGATGGGTGAATGCTGGCGTCCTGGTTTCTCTAAAGGAGACGTTTCTATTGACAGCTTTTACACCGGACGGTAAACGCGCGTCATTTTTGGCTGAAGGGGCTGTGGTGCAACTACTGTGGAAGCCGCCTTCTTTCTGTTACTTGATTTTCTCTTTTCACCAAAAGACTGGATTATTATTTCTGGGGAAAGTGGTGAGGAAACCGCAGTTTTGAATTCTGGTAGGGAAAGTGCGACTTTTGGATTATTTCATTTCAAAGAATCAACACTCTTTTTTATTGCGCAACATTGGATACCATGGAGGAAACTAGCACTAAATAGTGATCTGGACTTTGATAAAACTACTATTCTATGCACTATCGGTTTGCCTCATATCCTGAACAGTTTCCTGTAGGCTTTATGATTTATTACTTCTATCAAGACTTGGGTATATATTAATTTTGCCGGATGTCCACAACAAGAACCGGTGAGCAGGCTTGAGAACACAGGGTGCGTTAGGCACACACATACTGGGGCTGTGTGAGAGGAAAGTGAGAGGTCTAAGTGTTAACCTGTATGTTCTGTCTTATAGGATTATCGCCCAGAACATGATCGGTTGTTCTTATTTGGAGATATGCACGGATGTGCATAGCTTTGATAGATAAGGTAGCTATGGAAGTTAGTGAGACCTTACTGAGAGTAGTTTTCTTTGTGTATATGTGTTTTGATCTCTGTTGTTTTGCTTTATAGGTTCTCATCCCTGCTGTACCCTACCTTTTCCCTTCCCTCACTTGATCGCCCTAACACTCTGTAACTTCTTAGTCAGAGTTTGGGGATGTCAAGGGGTGGACACCTTATTGCATCATCCGGACCCTGAGGAGTATGAAACCTGACAGAGAGGTAGCAGCGCGCTAGTATAAGCTGGAAAATCTTCTTGAAGAAGAAAAAAAAAGGAAGCTGGATGACCATCCTTCCTGGACTTGTGCCATGATGTTGTATCCCAAATTGCAATCTGCGCTGCTTTAGAAAATAAATCCTGGGTAGCGGATGTGCCGGCGTTCCTTAGGAAACATGACAAACATTGAAGATTTCCACAGTAACCATGCCTACCACCACAAATAAAGATGGCGGCACATTGACGACGCTGGCCTGGATGGCTCACGGCGATTCTGTGCAGTTTGGGCGTCTCACAGCAGCGAAAATTGATCACATCACCGAGACGTCATTGAAGAAAACTGTGGCACCGCGTGGGAACACAAACCAGATAAGGTGCCCGCGCACAGTTTGTAATTTAAACCACATTAAAAAAAGACTCCAATCACCCAAATCACCCAAATCCAAACGGGCTGGCATTCGTTAAGCCGGTTGACCATGACCATGACCATGCACCATGGTAATCTAATTGGAGGTGGTATTGAAAACCACAAACATCAAGGATTGATAAAGATGTCACATGTTTACTCCTTCCCACAAGAGAGTACACAGCAATTGTTTTGCCCCAACTCGCAGCAAACAAAACTTTCTCTGTAAACTTTTCCAGATCCAGATGACCAGAAACACGAAAACACAGTGTGCAGCAATCATTCCCAATCCTTTAGCTCAGTGAAGTACGCGTAAGGGGGTGTCTGGTGTAAGAGACATTGGTGTAGTGCTCAGGATCACACAAGCTGTCATGATGAGGAACACACAAGTTGTCATAGTAGCAGAAATGCAAAATGAAGTCTCGTGTCGCTGTTTCTGGATTCCCTTGTGAGTGCTCCACACTTGTGCTGGGGTCACGCAGTGTGAGGAAGACTGGCGAAGAGCAAGGGAAAATGGTCAAGATCACACAAGTTGTCACAGAAGAAAGTGCAAAGTAGATAGTGCTCAGGATCACACAAGCTATCCACTTGGATAAGTCATTGAAATAGACCAATGAAGCATGTCCAGGCTGTTCATTGATAAGTGCTCAGGATCACACAAGATGTCACAGAAGCAGGAATAGGCCATCCTTAAGTTCATTGAAGTACAAGCAGGCAGGGGCTGTCCGGTGAAAAGGACACTGGTCGGGCTGACACGCCTTGTACTTCAGACTGGAGGTTTTCTTTTTCATTTCTGTAGGTTCCCTCAAGAGATTTCTTGTTTCACAGTCCTTTTTAAAAACACGCGTAGTTTCATTTCAAGAATCGTCGCCAAAATCTGTAGTGATGAAGTCCACAGCCAGGATGTAGTTTTAGGAAGATGTATTAAGTTCAATTAGAGGTAGTTGAGTTGTAGAGACACAGCCCCACCAGTAGAAGTCTGCCTGCTGCTCAGCCCATACTCCAACTGACACACTCAAGCACCCAGGCACCCAAACATTCCATTCAAGACTGTCACAGCAACATTCCATGCATCACATTCACACTGGCTAAGCAGCTAGCGAGAAAGTAACCAGATAAATCCAATACAGGTTACATCACCATCCTAAGGCTGATGCATCTAACAACAGGAAAAAATCACTTCATTATTACCCAAGTGATCATTCCAAAGTGGGCAGTGATTTATTGGTCATGAAGTCTGAAGTTTGGGGGGGCCGTGGCCGAGCACCGAAGATGGTGGACGTGTTTTGTGTATGCTCTGCAACCCATCCCCTGTTTATCCTGGCCATCCTTCTTTCCTGCTGACTCTGCGTGAAGTTGCGGGCGTGGATCTTGTGCTCAGGTGCATGTTGTGTCCCGCGAGGGTCTCTTTGACTCAGCTCTGCAGACAGAGGAAGTGCTCCATAGGATTCGGCCTGCTTCCATGTGGGAGCCTATCCATGACCTGCTCCTTTCTGGGCTGTCAGGCCTTGCTGTGGGCCCAAAGCTGATCCTTCGCCCCTTTGCCACTGAAGCAGTGCGCACTGCACATCTGGCTGGCTCTCAGACCCAGCCAAGGCACAGGCAGGCCATCGCTGACACTGCCGAGCCCAGTCGCTGTATCCCGTCCGTCCTGGGTGGTTCAGGACTGAGGCAGGAGCCCTTCATTCCCCTGCTGCGATGACGAGGAGTCCACCTGACCACATGCCTGTGCCGGTGGCTGTATCTGGGGGTACCTTGTGGCTGGCAAACAGGATGTGCTTGGAATGGTGCAGCCCCCGTGGGTACCAAGCAGGTGTGGATGGGGGCCGGACGAGAAACTACAGGAAATGGTGCCATGATTTCTGACCTGGCTGGCAGTATTGCAGGCCTTCATCAACTGCTGCTGTGTCATCGATGGTTGACGGCAAGACGGTGGAGAAAGGTAGGCCCACATAGAGTACTAATGGTGCCTACCCCAGGGAGGGGGGGCACGGAGGTCGGTCAGGCCTAGGCCCCCCAAGAAGGCATATCATAGAGGCGACGGTGGAACCTACACAATCCACAATACTCTGGCAGGTAGCCTGTGGGTCGAGTTGGGCCTAAGCTGTTCATCCCCATCCCTGTGGAGACCTCTGGTTTTCTGAATCGGAGGGGCCCGGGAGGTGTTCGGTTCTGGGCCCTTCTAGTAGCATCTGGTAGTGGGTATTGCATGTGCTGTGAAAGTGGTGGACACGCACTGTGGACTGCACTGTGCTGGTCCAGGGGTCGCATTGGACCCAGGCCGCATCTTTTTCTCGCACGAACAGTTACCTGCGTGGACGGTGGGTCTAGCGGGAGACCGACCACCCGTTTACTGGCCTAATACACTCTGACATACAGGCCCTTCTGGGGTATGAGTATTTCCAGGCTTAGGGCTCAATGTGCAGGATTAGACCCTGGGTTCAACCATATTCTTTCAATACACTAATCTGGGACTCCCCCAAATAAGTGCCTCGCACCGCGGGCAATACCCAGGACTTACAAGCGGCTCCCACTACACATCCTTGTTGCGACAAGCAACTAGCCAAGGTTGGGCAGCCATAGATCAGCTGTAGCTGACCAATATCCATGTGACCCTTGGAGGTCTGGCTTCGAAGTGTTCCTACCTGGCCTGGGCCCAATGAACCTAGGTGCCTTCCTTATTCTTAAGGGCACTTACGAGCATCGACAGTGACCCGTCCTCTCCTCGCATCTGTGGCGGACAAGACCATTGAACCAGCAGATCCCTATGCCCAGTGCACAGCAGCTTCGCTCAGCCTCCCTCCACGATAGCTCTCCTCAGTGTGCGGCCAGGCGAGCATCAGAAGGAGCGGGGAAGCCCTCTGAGCCTAACAAGGTGGACCTCTCAGCAAAACTGGACTCGATGCTGGCTGCGGTGGCCCGGATAGGCACAACATTGGATCAACCCCGGACCTCTCTTGAAGGTGGTATAGACACCTCTGATTTCATGCTTCTACGCGCGGGGCATCCAAAACTGTCTGAGCGTTTGCAAGGAGCAGATGTTACACTGGCAGACCTGCAGCCCAAAACCCGTAATCACACTGCGACGCTACAGGATCTACTTGATTGAGTTTGCACCCTCGAAGAAAAACCGGATGACGGAGAAGGTCGCTTGCGTTGAAACAATGTGCGGGTGATAGGCCTGCCGGAGGGAGCAGAGGGACGGGATGCGGTTGGGAATGCGGAGACCTGGTTGAAATAGTGGCTCCCTGGGGACACTCTCCCCACAGTATGTTGCTGAACGGGCACACAGGCCCCCTGCGCATAAACCTCCCCCCAGGGCTCGCCCACGTCCTTTTCTAATCCACCAGTTAAACTTCCGGGACAGGGATGCGATACTGAGAGAAGTTGACAGGCATCCAGGCCCCAAGGAACAAAACGCCTCATTCTTCCTCCTCCTGCTCAGGTGCAGAGGAGACGTGCCAACTTCGGAGCAGTGAAAGGTCAGCTGAGAGCTAAGGACATACGTTACTAGCTGCTATTCCAGCCTGCCTCCAGGTAATTCACAGTGGCACAGCTCAGTTCTTCGACTCCCCCTCCGAAGCTTGGGACTAGCTTGAAGAGAATGAGCTAGCAACGGTCCCTAGGCCTCAGGAAGACACCTCGTCAAAGAAAAGATACAGGAATAGACATCAGAGGGGCATGGGTGGAAGATCACAGCTTTGGACTTCGCCTGTCAGCACCCCGGACCAGAAGAGATCCTATTGGATCGCCAGGAGGCATTACATATTGCATCAACCCTTCAACCCTTCAATCAACTAGACTGGTAACTGAATCCACTTCATCACCTTCCAGTTCCAAAGGGGACACTGATTCATTGCAGGCCTGGTCCGCAGACCCGGACTCTCCTCACCCTCCAGTCGTCACACCTCAAACATCAGACAATATTGTTTAATACAGCAGATTGTATCAGTCTCAGTCAACATCATGGTTTAGGACTGCGTCATAGTAGAGTTGTGTAATTGTTATCCAAGTTCTCTCTTTGACACCCTGCACTGGACGCTAGCTTCAAGTTATACACAACCAGAAACGCATTAGGATGCCAGTTCTTAACATTATGTAGCTGGGGATGGGTCCACAGAGGCTATCCCTTTCTCACACAAACCCCATCACAGTCAACACCTGACTACGTGTTAATCGCCAAGGTTAGGCGCATAAGTTTGGGTCAATCCCTGTTTGGGGTTCGCTCTTATGTAGTTCCTCAACCCAGGTAGAATATTATTGTTTCTCCCAACGCTTATGTTGCCCTACACAGTGACCTGAGGCCTCCTCTGCCACATCTACACACGCCAGCTGCTACACAGGCTGGGTTCTACACACCTGCACCAGATACATGACGGAGGTTAACATAATTTCCTGGAATGTTAGGGGCATCCACACCCCAGCGCGCAGGTATTCCATATACGCCTACTTACAGCGCAGGTCCACGGGGAATGCATTCCTACAGGAGACACACTTGACAAGTCTGGAAGTAGACAGACTTCGTCGCCACTGGCGTGGCCATGTATACAGCATTAACTATCCATCCCAGGCTAGGGGGTGCCCTGATATGGGTGAAGGTGGGGATCCCATGGGACGAGGATGAGGTTGTGGTCGACCCTGCTGGGTGCTATGTTTGTATTAAGGGTAGACTCAATGGTCAAACTCTCCTGCTAGGTTCAATTTATGCTCCCACCACAGATCAGACCATGTTCCTCGGCAACCTCTCCACCACACTATCCAGATGGGAAGGTATCCCTTGGCTACTGGGCGGAGACTTCAACTCGGTCCTGGATGTCTCTCTTGATTGCTCCTTCCCACCCCTTACCCGCACCACTGCCTCATCTAACGTGCAGGCACTGCGCAATTGGCTGGGGCATTGGTCCCTAATAGATGTATGGCGCGCACACAATCCTGAGTTGACGGTATATTCCTTTTACTCATCAGTCCACTATCTCCATTTGCGTCTGGATCGCATTCTGGCAACGGCAGCACTACTTCTCTTGATTAGAGACAATGATTACCTGGGCCGGACTCATTTGGCTCTTAATTCACAGATCATGTCGCTAAGCTCGGGGGCGATATCCCCTCCGATCCCTAACTGGCAGTTGCAATAGCGGAGCTGGAGGATCAAGCCTTCCACTGCTCCTTGGAAATGGCAGTGATCGGATATTTCGAGCACAATGTGGGCTCTACAAGGTTCCCCCAGATAGAATGGGAAGCCTTTAATGCCACTACAAGAGGTCACTGCCTGGGTCTAACCTGGAACATCTGCAAACAATTATATACCCACCTTGGGGGCGCTAGAGGGCGCACAACAGAATGGCCGGAATTAAAATCCTACATATATCCTTCTGACAGCCGAGTGCGGGCAGATAAGTGCGCGGCGGCAGGACACGGCAGGAGAGGCCGGGGTCAGGAAAGGGGAAGCAAGGCCCCGAACGCGCAGAGTGTGCACGGAGACGGCATGGAGCACTCGAGGAGCTGCTCCCTGCCCGGATTGATGCATGGAGGGGTAGCTGGAACATCGCGCCATACAGCGGAAGAGCCCTGCATGGGGATTCACGGCGAGAATTGCTGGCCTGAAATTTGAGGAGGAGGAGCCGATGCGGGGCCATAGCTACAGGGGAAAGCAGGTACCACTGCGAAGAGCGCCACAAGGGAATAGAACCCCCCGTGTATGTCGAGTGCGCTACGGCTCGCAAGAAGACTCCTGAGGTGCTACATTAGAGTGGTGCGACACCACCGAGCGATTGCAGGAAAGGATTGGGGAGCAGAATGGCGAGCCTTCCGTAATAGTGCCCAGATCGCCGCAGGCAATCTTGGTGAATGTGACCTGCCCGACTGCGCGTCATGCTGCGGGTACGGGGACAATAGGAAGACACTGATCCCCCAGAGTACTGCAGCCCGCCGCCCTGAACTGTGACTTGGGGAGACTTCCAGACTGCCAATAAGGACGCCGTGCTGTGTGCGAGTGGTAGGCAATATATTGACGGCTGAAGTGGTGACTGGCTTGAGGGGGCAGTGGCGGCACCACCCACCCCATGAAGATACGGTCGGGAACACAGTGCGAAGGATAGAGCCTTAAGATTACTGTGAGACTGGCTGGGTGTACTGCCAGGTTGCCCTCCCTACAGTGAAGGCACTGGAGAGACCTGGGATTGCTAACGGCCCGCGCCAGGCTGTGCAATACAGGAGATAGAGTGTGCAAGGAATCTACTCTGCAAGAAGCGAAGCGGCTGGCACGACAATGGGGAAACCAGATACAAGGCAGTCGAAACTTACCTTAGAGAACTCTAAGACTGGGCCCAAAAATAAGCAGAATGAGGCGAAAGCTATGGAGGAGAGACGAGCCACCGGGTCGCAGGGCATGGACATGGGAAATATTCTGCAAGAAATGAGGCAGGGATTCGCGACTGTAGTGGACAAGGTAGACCGCATGTCTTCAAGGAGGGATGCGATTGCACACAAACTGGATGCACATGAGGAACGTATCGCCGAGGTGGAGCGGCGCGTTTCTGACAATGATGACGTCACAGCAGGGCACACGACTCAGCTTGCGCGAATGGATAATATCCTACGAACCATAGAGGCCAAGAATGAGGACTTGGAAGCGCGCAGTCGGCGCAGCAACATACGCGTGGTGGGGATTCCGGAATCCACCAATACTGGTAACATTGAGGAGTATGTAGAGAAATTGTTGATTTCTACAGTGGGGAAAGATGCGTTCTCCCCACACTTCATTGTTGAACGGGCACATAGATCCCTTGGTCCGAGGCCTGAGCCTGGAATGACACCCAGGCCTATAATTGCATGGCTGTTAAATTATCGTGATAGAGACGTGGCCCTGAGAGCGGCTAGAAACAAGCAAACTTTGTCTTACGAAGGTAATAACTTTTCAATCTACCCCAATTTCACACCCATGGTGCAGGAGGAACGCAAAAAGTTCATAGCTGTCAAGAAGAAACTGCGAGAAGCGCAGATTGACTATGCATTGCTATATCCAGCACGCTTGCGGGTTACGCATCAGGGCAAACAAAAATTCTTCACCAACCCTGGCCAAGTAGAAGACTACTTAAAATCGGTGAAAAGACTGAATTGTGATAGAGGGAGTCGTAATGGGTCCCAGAGATCCTCCCTAGCTAGAGAAGACGAAAATCTACACTGAATGATCAGAAGACGCAGTGTGATTGCGGATCCGCGGTTGGCAAATATAAAAACTGTTATGGTCCATTGCCACAGTAAAGTCGTTTAGGACCCGCACCGGTTGTTAGAACACAGGAGAATTCCGGATCACCTGTCCCGGAAGCAAGAGACCCTGTAGGTTCCATCGAGGTGGTCCTCAGTGGGAGAGGAGAGACTGTGTGGCCCTCTAGAGACAGCCCCCGGAGGGAATACCCCACTTATGTTTGTTGACTTTCCAGCTGCTGTTGAACTAGAGACTGTACGAAAATGTTGGTTGGGGAGGGGGGTGGATGCATGGTACTGGCAAAGTTGGGTTGCTTCAGTGGGTGGGGGGAGGGGAGTGGGAGAGAGGTATGGTCGGGATGTTCTGGAGTTTGAAGTTCGAGTGTTTTGAGTTTGAATTCATGAAGGTCCATTGGTACGTGCAGGTTCACAATATCCAGTACAATGTGGGTTTGAGAAAGGGGTTGATGACTGGGTGGGGACAGTCCCCCTGTATCCCATTGAATAGGATGCAGACGTCTAGAGTTAATGGCTGAGACCACCAGATCTGTTCTTAATATACTCACATGGAATGTGAGGGTTTGGGGGAAACTAGAAAGAAGAGACAGGTATTAACGTATTTAGATAGGCATAATGTGCATATTGCTATGCCTCAGGAAACACACTGTCCACGTAATAAACAGGTCACCTTTGGTAACAAGTGGGCGGAGGTTAGAATCTTCTCCTCATATTCGACTTATGCTCGTGGGACTGCAAATGACTGGTACCTTATGCGATGGGAGATACTGCATGACATGGGGAAGGCTAGGTACCCAATCGCTTATATTAGTTTGTTGTTATGGGCCAAATGTGGATGACCCCAAGTAATTAGAAGGTTTATGGGCCAAGATTTTTTAAACGGAGGCTACACATATAATATGGGGGGGGGGGGCGACTTTAATGTCACGTATGACCCCAGCGCAGATAGATCCCACTCAGCGCCGCATCACTACACCAAAGCACAGGCAGTGGTTCTGAAAATCAAGTTGAACTATCACTTGATAGATGCTTGGAGGCATAGGAACCCGCAGGGAAAGGAAGGCACACATTTCATGGAACATGCAAACTCGTGGGCAAGACTAGATTATTTTTTAGCGTCTAGGGGACTGGCACCTGCGATCACGGACACAAGACATCTTGCTAGAACATATTATGACCATGCACCAGTGTTGTTAGCACTCTCCTCCACGGACTTTAATGTGCCCCGTGGCCCTTGGAGGTTACATCCCCCAATTTTACTAGATACAGCTTTTCAAGAAGAACTGAGAGGGGAAATACTTGACTTTTTTAAACGGAATAAAGACTCGGTGGCGAGTGTGGACATGGTATGGGAGGCCTTTAAAGTTACGTTACGGGGTTATTGTATAGGCAAGGGAGCAGGGGTACTTAAAGACATACAAGCTACACTCAGGAATCTAGACAGAGACCTCAAAAGATTGGAAACTGAGCTTGCAGTGACCCCAAACGCGGAGTCACAGATAGCCTTTCGGGAAGAATTGACACTTTACATGGAGGAAGCACAGAGGGAGGCAAAATATAAAAGCAAGTTATTAGGTTGCTAGAAATTATGGAGAGGGAGACCGGCCAGGACGTATTCTAGCGCAAAAGGTGAGGAGACTACGATGCGCCAACTATGTTACAGAGACAAGAGACTCAGGAGGCACACTTCATCGGGACACATGTACTATACTTAACACATTTCTGGAACATTATAGCGCACTGTATACTACAAAAGGCAATGTGGATGTGGAGCTAGATGGCTTCCTTGGGGATGTGGTACTGGGGTGGCTTAACGATACGCAGAGGGCCTTTCTATGTGCACCATTTGTGTTGGATGAGGCACGAGCCGCCATTATGAGCATGCAATCTGGCAAGGCCACTGGAACCGATGGTATCCTGGTGGAATTTTATATAACCTACATAGAGATTATGGCCCCGGTACTTAGTGAAGTTTATGAAGACGCATTGGAAATGGGGCACTTGCCCCCAACAATGAGAGAAGGCCATTATCGATGCTTAACTGTGACGCGAAAATACTTGCTAAACTCACAGCGAGGAGACTGAGTTTATTAATGGAGCACCTGATATTGCCAGACCAATCGGGTTTTGTGCCTGGCAGATCGACCTCTCACAACTTGAGGACGTTGTTTGCAATTTTACATACTACTTCCCCGGAGCTCCCCATGGCGGCCGTTTTTTTAGATGCCACTAAGGCGTTTGATTCACTGGAATGTTTTTTTTTATTTGCAGTAATGAAGCGAATGGGTTTCCCACCCTTGTTCTTGGCCTGGATTAAATTGCTCTATACGAAACAGTAGCCAAGATATTGATTAACGGCCACACTTCACAAACTTTTGATATTACAAGGGGAACCAGGCAGGGATGACCACTGTCAGTGGAGCCGCTGGCGGCGGTACTGCGGCAGAGGCACAATGACAAAGCACTGCGGTGCTTTCAGCGTCCAATACTTATCTTGCTATACGCGGACGACATTACGTTATATATTCGTGATCCTCAACAGAATCTGAATCCGGTGCTGCGGGAATTCATTGTATTTGGGAGACTGTCAGGTGTACAGATAAACTGGGCCAAGTCTAGTTTCTTTCCTCTTACAGCAGCGGTGGAACGCTTTGAGATGGACTACCCCTCAGACTGGTGCGCAGATGAGCTTAAATACCTGGGAGTCAACATTACGAGAGACAAGGAGGAGCTGATGAGGGCAAACTATGGTACTTTCATGTCCAAGATGAGTGATTGCGTGACTAGATGGGTGGCACTTCCTTTGTCTATGGCGGGGCGAGCTTCCTTAATTAAGATGGTGATACTCCCACAGTTGTTGTACCTTTTTTTAAACATACCGTACTTTCTGGGATCATATTTTTTTTAGTCACTGAAGTCGGAGTTAATAAGACTGGTCTGGGGGGGTAAACAGCCCCGGTTGCAGTGGGAGGTGTTGACCAGACCCTACTCACAGGGGGGGTTCGGAATCCCTGACTTTGAGTTATATTTTATAGCGGCGCAGGCCCATTTTGTGTGGTATTGGGTTACGCAACCTCGCTATATGCCACAAGTGGCGGCGGAACATTGGCTGGCGCACCCTGTTCCTATAGAAGGAGCATTATATAGTGCGATAGGGACAAGAGAGAGGCAACCGACTGCACTTTCTAGCACGATAATAGCATGGCATAAGATTAAGGAGATGTTAGGCGTGCCATTGGAATATGCACCGCTGCTGCCCCTTACATGTCACCCGGACATTCCACTGCTTCAAGAGGAATTATTTAAGAGATTCAAGGAAAAATATAGCACGGCTGCCTGGGGAGACATGTACCATGAGAATACATTCCGCATATTTGAGCATATGTGTCCGGAAGCATTACGGACACCGCTAGATGTTTTCCTGTACATTCGATTAAGGCAGAGTATAAAAACACTTCCCTGACTTTCCCGGAAGAGATGGTAGTATTGAGCCCGCTGCAATTAATGCTGGATAGGACCACACCCACAAGACTAGTGTCCCTAATTTATAAAACAGTGCATACACAAAGAGAAAGGCCTGCACCATTGTCGCGGGTGAAATGGGAAGTAGAACTGGGGAGATCCCTGACAGACGCACAGTGGGAAACCTGCTGCCGACATACTGAGAGGGTCTCAGTGAGTAGTAGACTCAGAATCATACACTACAAATTCCTACACAGATTATACTACACACCTGCTAAAATGCACAGATTTAAACTAAGGGAGGATGATAAATGTGACAGATGTCACGCCACAGGTGCAGATTTTCTACACTTAGCATGGGACTGCCCGAGCATTAGAGAATATTGGGATAGAATCTTTGAGGCACTACCGCAAATGTTAGACTCGCCATTGGAACCCGACCCATTACTAGTGTTGTTGGGGTGTGTCACACCAATAAAGGCGGAACATAGAAGATTTGTTGCTATAGCACTACTCTTGGCCAAGCGACGGATGGCATGCAGATGGGGGAGGGGGCGTGCGCCTAAGTTTAAGACGTGGATGGAGGATTTAATAACTTGGACGTGGATGGAGGATTTAATAACTTGTCAGGAAAGGCTTGTTGTGTACGCAGAGCTGCTACCGGCGGCTTCTAGACCAAATGATATCTGGGCCCCCCAAACTTGCTTTTTACTGCATAATACGGCAACTGCCCACGGGGGCGAAACTTCGGCCACAGTAGATGAGGGGATAGGAGAGCTTAATGGCAAGAGGGCGCTGTATACAGGATTCAGAGAACTGTGGGGTTACGTGGCGGGCATGATCCTGTTGTATTATGTGCATAATGTGGAAACCGGATAGACCCCTCTGGGAACTGCATCAAATCAGTTTAAGATCTCGGACATGTAGAAGGACCACGGGGGTACGGACCTATTGTGCTGCAATCCCACTGATTTATGTTTTACTATTGAAATGCATATGTACCACGATGTCATTAAGGTGTACGATGCTGTAGTCGACACCTGGACCGATAAGATAATGTATTCTGAGATGACGATGATATGTTTTTGTGTGTTACTTGAAATCAATAACAAAAAAATAACAAAAAAAACAATGATATACCTCCCTTGCCTGCATTGAACGGAAGCTCCTACATTGGGAAACCCTGTCAATCACATATCCCAAGGCACAGGGATGGCTCGAAGCTCTGAAAAACAAACCGGGTAGAACTACTAGAAAAGTTACACAGTCACAATTACCTAGCCCATTCTGCCTGCACCCACTCTTCGTCGGACAGGGCGGGTAAGATGCTTGCATTCCTTATTAAGTGGTACAAAAGGGGGTGGTGATGGACGGAGCATCTGAACCAATCAAACACTCACACCCAGTCAACAGATCTGGGTTTAATCCATCACCGTTCTTTAGCCCACTCTGCCACCCCAGTTCAGACATGGCCATATGCAAATCAGTCTGACCCTGTGCCTCATGGTAACAGTCCAGCCCGAACTGCCAAGCCATGCCTTCCCTGGACCGGAAACAAGCTTCCGAGGACCGGTTTCTGGCATTTCAGCCGTCTTCAGCCCGGCTTGCTTGAATCCAGTGGCAAAGTGAGCAAGGGACTCACGTCTGAGCATACCCTGCCAACTTATGGCGAACAAAGTGGTACAAAAGGGTTGGTGATGGACGGAGCATCTGAACCAATCAAACACTCACACCCAGTCAACATATCTGGGTTTAATCCATCACCGTTCTTTAGCCCACTCTGCCACCCCAGTTCAGACATGGCCATATGCAAATCAGTCTGACCCTGTGGCCTCATGGGAACAGTCCAGCCCGAACTGCCAAGCCATGCCTTCCCTGGACCGGAAACAAGCTTCGAGGACCGGTTTATGGCATTTCCGCCGTCTTCAGCCCGGCTTGCTTGAATCCACTGGCAAAGTGAGCAAGGGACTCACGTCTGAGCATACCCTGCCAACTTATGGCGAACAAAGTGGTACAAAAGGGGGTGGTGATGGACGGAGCATCTGAACCAATCAAACACTCACACCTAGTCAACAGATCTGGATTTAATCCATCGCCGTTCTTTAGCCCACTCTGCCACCCCAGTTCAGACATGGGCATATGCAAATCAGTATGACCCTGTGCCTTATGGGATTAGTCCAGCCTGAACTGCCAAGCCATGCCTTCCCTGGACCGGAAACAAGCTTCTGAGGACGGGTTTCTGGCATTTCAGCCGTCTTCAGCCCGGCTTGCTTGAATCCAGTGGCAAAGTGAGCAAGGGACTCACGTCTGAGCATACCCTGCCAACTTATGGCGAACAAAGTGGTACAAAAGGGTTGGTGATGGACGGAGCATCTGAACCAATCAAACACTCACACCCAGTCAACATATCTGGGTTTAATCCATCACCGTTCTTTAGCCCACTCTGCCACCCCAGTTCAGACATGGCCATATGCAAATCAGTCTGACCCTGTGCCTCATGGTAACAGTCCAGCCCGAACTGCCAAGCCATGCCTTCCCTGGACCGGAAACAAGCTTCCGAGGACCGGTTTCTGGCATTTCAGCCGTCTTCAGCCCGGCTTGCTTGAATCCAGTGGCAAAGTGAGCAAGGGACTCACGTCTGAGCATACCCTGCCAACTTATGGCGAACAAAGTGGTACAAAAGGGTTGGTGATGGACGGAGCATCTGAACCAATCAAACACTCACACCCAGTCAACATATCTGGGTTTAATCCATCACCGTTCTTTAGCCCACTCTGCCACCCCAGTTCAGACATGGCCATATGCAAATCAGTCTGACCCTGTGGCCTCATGGGAACAGTCCAGCCCGAACTGCCAAGCCATGCCTTCCCTGGACCGGAAACAAGCTTCGAGGACCGGTTTCTGGCATTTCCGCCGTCTTCAGCCCGGCTTGCTTGAATCCACTGGCAAAGTGAGCAAGGGACTCACGTCTGAGCATACCCTGCCAACTTATGGCGAACAAAGTGGTACAAAAGGGGGTGGTGATGGACGGAGCATCTGAACCAATCAAACACTCACACCTAGTCAACAGATCTGGATTTAATCCATCGCCGTTCTTTAGCCCACTCTGCCACCCCAGTTCAGACATGGGCATATGCAAATCAGTATGACCCTGTGCCTTATGGGATTAGTCCAGCCTGAACTGCCAAGCCATGCCTTCCCTGGACCGGAAACAAGCTTCTGAGGACGGGTTTCTGGCATTTCAGCCGTCTTCAGCCCGGCTTGCTTGAATCCAGTGGCAAAGTGAGCAAGGGACTCACGTCTGAGCATACCCTGCCAACTTATGGCGAAAAACACTCACACCCAGTCAACAGATCTGGGTTTAATCCATCACCGTTCTTTAACCCACTCTGCCACCCCAGTTTAGACATGGCCATATGCAAATCAGTCTGACCCTGTGCCTCATGGGAACAGTCCAGCCCGAACTGCCAAGCCATGCCTTCCCTGGACCGGAAACAAGCTTCCGAGGACCGGTTTCTGGCATTTCAGCCGTCTTCAGCCCGGCTTGCTTG
The DNA here is from genome assembly GCF_964261635.1 of Lissotriton helveticus. NCBI lineage: Eukaryota > Metazoa > Chordata > Amphibia > Caudata > Salamandridae > Lissotriton > Lissotriton helveticus. Next base: position 1,121,400,255 of record NC_136063.1, on the reverse strand, counting down.
AATCCAGTGGCAAAGTGAGCAAGGGACTCACGTCTGAGCATACCCTGCCAACTTATGGCGACAAACACTCACACCCAGTCAACAGATCTCGGTTTAATCCATCACCGTTCTTTAGCCCACTCTGCCACCCCAGTTCAGATATGGCCATATGCAAATCAGTCAGACCCTGTGCCTCATGGGAACAGTCCAGCCCGAACTGCCAAGCCATGCCTTCCCTGGACCGGAAACAAGCTTCCGAGGACCGGTTTCTGGCATTTCAGCCGTCTTCAGCCCAGATTGCTTGAATCCAGTGGCAAAGTGAGCAAGGGACTCACGTCTGAGCATACCCTGCCAACTTATGGCATTCCTTATTAGACAAGAGCACCCGCATCATCCCTTATACGCAATTAGGGATGAGCTCGGACCGATGAGATATACACAGCAAGGCATTCACGAGGCCATGACCAAGCATTACATCGCACTTTACGCATCCAGCGTGCATGGTGACTCTCACCAAATAGGTTAGTTCCTAGACTCAATACAGCTGCCAACTGACCAATTTCTAGAGTTAGATTCCCCCTTATCGGTGGGGGAGATCAGGGAAGCGCTTGCGCCCCTCGCATCGGGAAAGATAACAGGCCAAGATGGGTTCCCTGCAGAGTTCTTCAAGGCTTTCCCTGAGACCCTGGTACCCCGTTTACATGCACTCTACCCTGCGGCACTCAACAGCGTAGCCCTCCCTCCTGTTGAAGCCAGGCAAGGATCCCACAGCCCTGGGGTCTTACAGACCTCTAGCGATCCTAAACACTGATTATAAAATTCTGGCGAAAGTACTTGCTAACCGGCTAGCTCCCTACGTGCCCTCCTTGGTGCATGTAGACCAGAATGGTTTTGTCCCAGCACGGAACACAGCACTCAACCTCCGTCGCTACTTCAGGGTGGCTGAACAAGCCCCCCTGAACTGGCTACGCTCGGGATGCCTTGTGCTTGACCTGGAGAGCATTTGATTCCCTGGAGTAGGACTATATTTTTGCAGTGCTGCCAAAGTTTGGCATAGGCCCCTATTTCCGCAGCATGGTTCGGCTATTGTATAAACGCCCAATGATCCATGGAAAAAACTGGGTACTACATATTGGACTCCATCCAGGTGGGCAGCGGGACCCGCCAGGGCTGCCCACTCTCCCCGCTCCTCTTCTCCCTGATGGTGAAGCCCCTAGTGGCATTCATTTATGCCCGGGTAGACATGGGTATTCCCCCGTGCGACAGCAGCCATACAATCTCCTTATATTTCGACGACCTTTTATCATACGCAAGAGATCTTAACGCTATCCCCCACTCACTAGACTCAGCACTATCACAATTCGACACAGTATCAGGCCAGAGGGTCAACGCAGTGAAGTCCACTCTCTTCCCATTCTTCTTGTCCATTCCAGATCCGGGGTACTCTCTCGGAGAGATTCCAGTGTCCTGGTACATTGGCACATTCGGATACTTGCCAGATACCGCCACATTGCAACCACCAATGACTTGCTCAACATGTTTAACTCTAGCGCTAAGCTCAGAAAAGCAGACTCCTTGCTGCTCTCCATAGCCTAAAAAAGCTATCCCAGAAGCCTATACATCACCTGTGCCACCACACCATATGCCCCTGCTATTCCCCTGCTAGGATGACCAAGGGGTGAGTCATACACCACAGCAGCGTAGTTGCGTAGTTGGGAGGCAGTGGGCATTCATGACACAGGGGAACTTTTCAGTGACAGCGCCCAAATCCCATATACAGATCTAATCTCAGAGGACGGTCTACCACCAGGGCATTTCGTATTGCACCGTGCGCTCATAGCCTCACTCTCAACTAAGTGGGTTAGCTTAACAACATAACCCCCCTACACACCACCTATTGCAGTACCTACATATAATGGGCACGGAGGACACTTGATATGCTAGTTTGCCTTTTCCCTCCGTCAACATACTGGGATTCCACTGACCCCCCTGAAACAGCATTGGGAGGAAGACCTGGAACGGGCCCTGTCAGAGAAGGAATAGGTGGCAATACTAGAAAGTCCGACACATGTCCCTTGGAACCAGCGCATCCGACAGATTCAATATTTTATTCCCCATTGTGCGTACCTCTTCCCTGCCCAGATAAACAAGTGCTTCCATCGTGATGACTCTGAATGTCCTAGGTGCCACCTGCGCAATGTAGATCTCCTACACATTGTCTGGCATTGTCTTCCCTGGGGGAGTACTGGACTGACATAGCGGCCACTTTGTCCCGATATACCAAGCGTGAAGTTCCCTTTCATTGGGAAGTGTATATATTGCATCTCTTTAAGAGGAGCAGGAAACACAAGGTCACCACATGATTCTTAGACCTGGGCCTAGTCACGGGGAAGCACCTGATCACTAAAAGATGGAAAGCACCGGCGGCACCCCATGCATTGGCCTGGCGCCGCTCCTTGCTCAATTGGGCCAGGGAAAAGGGTGTGGCCCTGCAGAGGGAGGACCTGCTGGGGCTTCGCAAGTCCCCCTGGCTATAGATTGGGGGGTTATTTTGAATGAATTACAGAAGTTAGTTACACCCGCTGAATACACGCAGGGGCCTCATCAGCTCTAAGATAACACGTCACTATCACTATTGCGACACCTCAGGGGGGGCAACGCCTCCCAATCCCTACTCTCCCTGGTGGTTCATAAGACCCTCCTGCGCGCTACAAGCAGTTATTCACCTGTCGTACCACTTCAGGGCCTAAAGTCACAGGTGGTTACCCCTTTCTGTCAGTTAAGGTATTTTGTTCTCATTATGTTGTACCCTCTGCCCCTTCTTCAGAGATGCGCTACTTCGCACATAGTTCGACGCCACAATACGCAGCGGGATGGCTGTACATCCACTTGCACCTCCTCACAGATGTCATAATGTTGTTGATATCCTTATTACACAATACCGGACAAAGTACTCACCTGCTATCACTACTACATCCTCAGCATATGTTTTGCTATCGTATTATTCCTCAATATTCGGTGTCCTTGCTCTATTGTTCTAATAAACAGATTTAAACAAAAATGAAGTCTAAAGTATTGCGTGATTTCTCTTCAAAGAGTTCAAGGATTGATTAAACAATAATGCTAATCTTTCGTATACCTAACATTTAATTTAATCAGAAAAAGATCCAATATTAACAGGACATAAAACCTTTGGGAAAAATTATACCATTCATAATACTGCTTCTTAATTCTCTTTTTCTCATTTCCTCCTTTTAACTCCCCTGCCACATTTAGTACTTTAAGATGGCCTTAGACCAGGATTATGTTGTTAACAAGTAACACAAGTAACACAATAATATAACTGTTGTCCTATATTTATGGTTGACAGCATGTCAGGCGGTCTATTGGTGGCTGTTGATGGATGCTTGTTTATTTGCTCATATAGATGACCTGGGAGCTGTAGGTGTATTGATCTTTGTGTGCTTCACTCTCTGTAGGCATATTACATCAGCTGAATGTTGAAGCACTGATTTACTAAGAAATCATACAATGTGACACAGCAAGTAAATTTGCTGCGCTACTTTGCGTGAACAGGAGCAGCGCAGCGCCGTATCTACTAAGATGTAGTGCTGTTCTGCGCTCTCCCAGTGGTGCTGGCACACTTATTGCTGTCAAGCGCCAACGCAGAGTCCCTTGCCCTGTGTAGCAAGGGTGTCTGTGATGTGGCAAGCAAAGTTTTTATACAGGAAGGAGTCCCTTCCCTTACAAAAACCTTGCTTTAAGGTGTTTGCCTCTTTGTATTGTGCTGTAGAAACCAACATATATGCAAAGAGGGAAAAATAAGAAGAAAAGAAAACATTTCTCCTTGTTATGCCATCCTCAGGGAGGCACAGGGGTTTTTCTGCAAATTCCTGTCTACAGTTCTTTCTAATGGGAAGGCCCATGCAGCACCCATGGAACACCCTACCTATTGGCGCAAAGTAACGCAAGGAAGCGCATTTGGTTACAATCCAACGCAAATCAGCATTTTTTTCCAGTGTTTTATTTAGCCCGAACTTGACCCGAAACAGGTGTCAGAGCACTTTACATAGCACCAGTTGCATTACATGAGGACACATTAATTTTTGTTAAGCACGGGGAGATTAAGTGATTTGCCCTCAATCACAGGATGTTCTGCGTCATTGCCGAGACTCGAATCCAGTTCCCCAGATTCGAGGTCGACCGCCCTAGCCGGTAGCCCAACTCCTCTTCCCAATTTGCATTGGATTGTAAATACCATCACAACACTTTGCATTGGGTCAGCAAACCTGATCCAAAGTCTTTGTAAATTTGGGCCTGCATGTATTTGTCATCTATATCAGTGTGTACGCGGAAGCTGTGTGTTTCTTGTGCAAGTGTGCATGCTCTCTAGAAAGTCAAACGATAAAACTTAGTGACTGTCTTTCTTACCTTATGAGTTACCATAAACATATGTTCACTACTTCATTTATATAAAGGGTTATAAGATAAATAGCTGTTTATTCTTACTCCTAAGAATCGCATCTTCCAGAGATAATTCAAAGCCCCTTTAGGTGGCGAAAAATAGTTTAGTTTTTCCTTCAGCTGAAGCAGGTGTATGTCCAGCCACTCCTACTGCAATGTTCTCTTTGGAAGGATGAGATACATCCATTTCAAGGACACCAGCAAGGGCAGTGTCGGCCAAGCACTGTGTTATCCGGTAGTACTTGTCACTTCTGTGTATTTATAGGATGATTGTCATCCATGCACCATAAGGCTGACAGGCCGTGATGCTCAGTTCAATCTCCAATCCCCTACACCCATGCATTCAGCAGAATATGGAAACTAAATACACCCCTTTTCATCATCAAAGCATGGCTTGCTCAATATGGCCCTTCCAGGTGTACTCTCTAGTGCCCCCTTTTGGGAAAATTCACCCTCTATGAATTAGGAAGCCTGGTGGTTAGTTTCGATTAAAGTACAATAAAAATACCCTAGTACTCTGAGGTGAAACGCCTTCTCCGCAAGCAGCTTCTAATTACCATGTGCAGACTCCAGCTTCCAATGGATCTGAAAATGCAACAATGATGCGCACTAGAGACTATATGTGCAGTGTTCAAATACCAGGCCCATATTTACTATGAATTTGTACCAGGGTTGCTTAATTTTTGAGGTGAAGCTCAGGTGCAGAATCATTTGTGCCACTTACTAAGCCACATGACGCTGCTTTGCATGGTTTGCGTGATTAAATAAATACAGAGTAATGTAAGGTAGCTCATAGCACTGCCGTATACATGTTACTTTGAGTCGAGTAGACATTACATGGGTGGATCCTGGGTGTTCCCATCCATCAACCCATGTATTTTGAAGCAAACCCAGATTTACAAAGACTTGTAAACCTGGGTTTGCAGTAAAAGGGTGCGCCTTCTTGACAGGGGTGTAACGAGGAGAATATCTTTGTTTCTCTTTGCTACTTCCAGTTTCTATGTGTGGTACATTCTGCAGCACAAATATAATGACGGATATTGTATTGTATTGTATTGTAATTGCATTTATATAGTGCTTGCTACCCCATATGAGGCGTCACAACGCTTTTTCTGGGAGTAGCACACTACTCCGAAACCCATAAAGGATTAGTTGTGAATTAGTATAGTGAAATATGAAAGTAACGTGAGTGGTGGATAGGTTAGTCAGTTATTTGGATTCAGAAGGATAGCGGAGGGATAGAAGAGGGAAAAAGGTTTGCAGTTATAGAGCGCTTGGTACCACCAATGGGGTGTTGATGCGCTTTTTTTCAGTGAGTAGCATGCTGCTCTGGAAATCATAAAAGATTAGTGGTGAATTAGTATAGTGAAATATCAAAGTAATTTGAGTGGTGGATATGTTAGTCCGTGTTTTTGATTGAAAAGGATTGTGGAGGGATAGAAGAGTGAAGGATTTAGGGGCCAGATGTAGGTGGCCAATTACCGGTCGGTAACGGCCGAATTCGGCCGTTACCGACCGGTAATTGGATTTTGAGATGTAGGGGGAAAAAACAGGCATTTTCGGTAATTTTACCGAATCGGTAAATATACCGGTCGGTAAAATTACCGAAAATGCATTTTCGGTATGTAGGTGCCAAGTTGCACATTGACACAGGGCTTTGAAAATCGGTATTTTACCATGCAATACAATTGCATGGTAAAATACCGATGCAGGTGTACATGCACATCTGTGTATGTACACCTGTGCCATGTGGCACACATACATGCCCTTAGGGCATGTATGTGTGCCACATGGCACACAAGCCTAAAACAGGGGTGCCAGAGGGTGTCAAAGTGACACACCCTGCACCCTTGCTAAAATCGGTATTTACCGATTCTGTAATTACAGAATCGGTATTGCCCATTGATTCCTATGGGCTTCACAGCCCATAGGAATCAATAGGAAATACCGATTCGGTATTTCCAGATTCGGTAAATACCAAATCTTAACGATTCGGTATTTCCACATCTGGAAATACCTACATCTCCCCCCTTCATATTTACCACTTCTTAAATACCGAATCGGTAAAATTCGGTATTTAAGAGGTGGTAAATATGAATTACCTACATCTGGCCCTTAGACTTTTGATATGCCTCTAAGGACCGTTTTTGTGCAGGAATGGCTCCCTTCCCGCACAAAAACAATCCTGCCCGTAGCACAGCCAACCTATAATGCAAAGGTGCCTGCATTGGCGGTAGGTAGTACACAGTGCGCCAGGGCAAGGAGAGAGCAGAAATGTTCCATATCTTTGTAATACAAGTCATTCCTGCTCTCTCCCTTTCATCCAATGATGCGTAGCAAGTTCCCTTGGTGCGCCACACTGCGTGAAATAATAGCAAATGTGTCCCGAGATAAATCAGCATAACATAGCAAACAGAAATATGCATTTTTTTTTTACAAAACTGTAGATTTAAAATGAACACAATGAATTTGTACCTAATTTTTACTTCATTTTTTCAGTACTTGACACCCAATTCAACCAAAGTATTGCATCTTACAAAATGTGACCCTTTACTTCTGTGTATTAGGGCATGTCTGCTGCCGTAATGATTATTGTTTCAGTTCCTTTCACATTTTTGGTCAACCCACATTACAGGCATTTAATGTTGTAACCGTCAGCCATGACACATTGAGGTTTTCCTTTTTGCAAGCCTCTACCCATGTCATGGTAAGCAGCACATACACCTGTAATGAACCAGTAAGCACTTGCTCCACACCGCACTCCGTTCCGTGTACCTTGGAACAGCCAGGCGGCGGCACTTTAAGAGCTCACTCTGGCAAAGACTGTTGTTATTATCTGTGGTGGGTACTTAGCCCCCTCAACCAATAACCAAATTTTCACAGTCAACCCTTGATCCATTGGATTTTCTAAAAGTCATTCATGTATTGATCAAACCACATTATAGCCAATATTTGTTCTGTTACTCGTGACATATGGAGTTTTGTTTGTGTACTGGGTTTCATTACTCTAGAGTGCATAGGTAACTGCTGCCTTTTAGGATCTTTGAAGCCAAGGTGACATTCAGTTCAGAGTTTCCTTGGGAGTGAGTTATTATTTTATTAAAACAGTACATATCTTAAAAGAGATGTAAGAGATAACAGAGATATCAAAAAGTGATAACATCTTTTGAAACTAAAACAGTACATATCTTAAAAGAGATGTAAGAGATAACAGAGATATCAAAAAGTGATAACATCTTTTGAAACAAGAAAATTACGTAATAACAGTAGTAAATATCATTATAATAAGAAATACTGTAAGAAAAGATAAGTAATAAAAATGAAAAGTTACATCAACCTAATAAAATAATGTGTTCTATAAAAAGGAATAGTTCAATTGTAGATTTTGTTTTATGGGAAAAACAGACAGAAGAGAGCAAGTAGAGGGGAAAAAGAGGAGGGGGAAGAGAGAAAAGAAGAAAGAAGGGAGAGATAAGTAAAATGAAAAATGAATGTTTGGAGAGGGATGAGCGTGAGAATAGAAAAGTAGTAAAAGGAACCATAGTAAAACAGATGTCATATTTTGAAAAACAGAGGAATGAGAAACAGAAGCAATCCTATGTTCATCACAAATCAAATTTCACCAGTATAAAAAGGATAGTTTAAAATTATCTTTCCAACAAGCTAATATAACTTTAAGAGCAAGAGCAATAAAAAGGTCAAATAAGATGGTTTTCGAGGGGAGGTGATCAAAGTCAGGAGACATGGTACCGAAATAGATATTATGAATAGCAAATGGAATATTACATGAAAAAATCTGTAGACATTTTGACCATCTAGCTTTCCAAAATTCATATACATTGGGACAATAATAAAGTAAATGTGTCTATGAACCTTCAGAAGAAAGACAGGACTGGTAAATTTTATGTAGGAATTGGGAGTAACAACTACCCTGTTATATATAAAATATAGGGATTGTGTAACAGTAGCAGCTTTGGAGGTTTTAAAAATCTTTTGCCACATTCGATCCCATTGATGGACAGAGAGTGATTGAGCTAAATCGTGTTCCCAGAGTAATTCGATAGGAGATTTACTTCATGTTGGAATAGTTAAGGATAGAGTTTTGTATATGAGAGAACATGGTTGGGGGTATAATTCATCAAAAAGATTTCGAGTACAGAAAATAATGTATTATATTGATGAATACAAGAGTCAGGAAGGTCACATTTCTCTTGTATTTGGGGAAAGGATAGAATTGAATCATTAACTGTCAACTGATGTACAAATAGGATACCCTTCGCCTTCCAGTGTTTGTAGTAAAAAGATATCTGGCGAAATGTAATATATTTATTAAACCATGAAAGATTGATAGAAGTCAAATCCTTGGGTAAAAAGAGTATGTAGTAAATGTTGAGAATATTTTAAGATAGGGCATTTGGAAATGAAAGTATGGTCATAAACGCAACATCGGGAAAGGAAAAATCATTTAATAGTGAATGTTCGGGGAGGAGCCAAGATGGCGATCGGAACAGTCGCATAAACGCCTCGCTCCGTGATCCCTTCCTCCCCGCCACCTATCCTGTCTTTCATCCTGTTCGGGGTGTTCCGAATTCGGTTACCAAGGAAGAGCCTTCACTTACCGTCCTTTTCCGGGGCTCTGGCGTGCAGTGGTTTCTGCGTTCTGCCCTTGTCGCCTTGCTGGCCTTCCCGGCCCTGACGCCGGGGCCTCGAGTGCTGTGCCTGCCCGGAGGTGTTCGGAGTGCCAGCGGTCCGGAACCGGTGGAGAGACCCGATTGTGGGAGCCTGAGAGCCGCGAGCCGGAAGCGCTGGAGCGGACCCACCCCCGATGTTGGGCCACCCCGCATGCCCGACTGCCTGCCGGCCCGAAGAAGAGAAGCCGCGCTGTCCGGCACCCCTCGAGTGAGAAGCCCACTCCTGTTGATTGTCCCGCCTGGGATCCGGTGCAGGGCTCCCCCGAGTGTTGTGGGGAGCACGCCCGTTCTTCTGGTGACTCTCCTTTCTCCGCCGAGCGCCATCCGCCGCGGATCGGCTGTGTGTCCTGGGGCCTCCGGTGCTCCGGGTGGACTTGGAGGCGGCTGCGACAATGGCGGCGGGCGATGTGCTCAAGATGGCGGATGGCCCCTCGGAGTGTCTTTCTCCTGGAGACAGGGACGTTGCTGCATTTGCTCTCTCCAAACCTCGTTTGATTCGGGCGGCCCCTACTCGGAGTGCTGTCTTGTTTGCCCTGGCTGCTCTGCGGATCGACCTGTCCTTGAAATGCCGGGACTTGGAGTTGCGGATCGCCGCCATGGTTGCTCCGCCATTTTGTGACGCGGTGTCGTCTCCCCGAGTTGTTCTGGTTGAAACTTCTCCAGCTGCTGTGCTGGGATCTCCGGCTGGGTGTTCGATTCTATGGGATCAAGTGGACCCGATGCCGATGCTGCAGTGTTTCCTACATCCTGATTTCTTTGCTTCGTGCTGGACAGCCCAGATATTGTGCTTGGCTACGTGTATCTTTGAGGTACTTTTGCATTCTGACTGCTGCCGAGTTTTCCTGGTTGCTCCTTGTTCGCTGGGACGGTGTTCCGCGGAGATCCCACTTGCTTTCCCTGAATGGTATGGACCCACTGTATCATGCTGTTTCTTGGCCGTGGCGGGGTCTGGCAGCTCGACTCTTCATAGAATTGGACAGGGGTGATCGTGCCTGGTTGCCTGCGGGACCTTTGTTTTGTTAAATGGCATCTCCGGGCCTCATTATTTGGACAGTTCCTGTCTCCATCCTTGTATAGGCGTTTCTCAATATCCTTTTTGACCTCGATTAGTGATTGTTGTTGCGGGTGGGGTGGTGTTCTGTACTTCGATCGCCGGCTCCTCTCTCTTCCTTCTTTTTCCTCTCCTTCTCTCTCTTTCTCCTTTCTCTTTCTTTGTTGTTATTTCCTTTCTCTTTCTTCTATATTTGGGGTGACTCTGGTCGACAGGCACGCTGTTTAGTGGGGTAGGCCATAGCCATTACAGTGATGTAGGGTGGGGGGGGTGTTTGTTATTTTAGTTTGTTTTATTCTATGGTCCCTTTTTGCCTTTTTCTAGGGGGTGGGCTATGTCCCTTTGTTTTTACTCCTTCGTTTCGTATGTGTCTGCACTTTCTCCTTTTTCGGGGCGGGAGGGCTGTCTATGTGGCGCCCGATTTATTTGTTTGCTATGATTTGTCCTTTATTTTTGAACCTTTGATGGGCGTGAGATGTCTCTGGGCCTCGCCCTACTGTGGTTATCTGATTGCGTGGGGGGCTGTATCCCTCCCGCCCCCCCCTCTTTTTCTGTATATGTTGCATGACGCCCTGGTAGATATGGTTGCTGCCTCCTCTATATAACATAAAATGAAACCTTTCTTATCCTGGCGCTGACTGTGTAACGACTTTATTCCACGTCTATCCTGTATTCCTTCTATCGTACACATTGATGTTGCTCCTTTGTGACTCTCCTGATTTTGCGGCCGGCCCCTGTGGTTGTAGGCCTGCGCTTGTACTTATACGTGTCTCTCAATAAAGGTTTAAAAAAAAAAAAAAATAGTGAATGTTCAACAGCAACCCATGTTGGCATGAGGAATCTTGATAAACCTTAGACATGGCATAGAATTGACAAATCAAAAAGGCAGTGTGCTATAATTTAAAATCAGGAAAACTGACACCACCTTCTGATTTTGGGCGAATTAATTTAGATAAAGCAATGCGAGTAAGTTTGTTATTCCACAGAAATTTGGTACCAATAGAAATAATAGTTAGGAATTTTAGGAATTTTAAAGGGTAACGTTGATAGCGAAAAAAGAACCTGAGGAACAATCATCATTTTAATTGTGTCAAGCCTGCCCACCAGGATAAAAATAATGGGGACCAAGAAGTCATTAAAACCATATACCTAAATATTTAATCTTATGGGGACAGCAAGTGAAGTTAGTTGTAGCAAACATGTAATGATAACAGGATGAGTTTAGTGGTAAAATCTCAGTTTTGGAAAAATTTAGTTTGTAGCCAGAAACAGAGGATAATAAAGAAATCTCGTTGTCAAAAGGGGGTAGGGAATTACAGGGATCGGACATGTACATTAGGATATCATCTGCATGTGCAGAAAGCTTAATGTCATGAGAGTTAAGTTTTAAACCAGAGATAGCAGTGTTATGTATAATGAATTCAAGAAAGGGTTCTAAACAAAGGGGAAAAAGCAAAGGGGAAAGGGGACAGCCCTGTCAGACGCCTCTTTGTAATTGGAAACAAGGAGAAAAATGACCATTGACAAACATACAAGCACGCGGGGCAGTATATAGTAATTTGATATAAGAAATAAACCTTTGACCAAAACCAAGCCAATTAAGAGTGGAGAACAGATATTGCCATTATGTGGGCAAAAGCTTTTTCAGCATCAAGTGAAAGGGCAGCTAAAGGGGAGAAGTACTTCCTTCCAAGGGCAAGGATATTAGAAAACATTCTAGCATTATCAGAAGCAAGTTGGCCTTTAATAAAGCCAGCTTGATCTGGTTTTATGAGGTATGGGATGATCTTCTCTAAGCGGGAAGCTAACATTTTTGGAAAAAGTTTATAGTCATAATTAATCAGTGAAATGGGTTGACATTTTTTACAGAGGGAAGAGTCTTTGTCAGGTTTGGGAATTACGATAAGGGCTTCTAAAAAGGAACCGCATGCCTTAGAATTGGAAAGGAATGAGTTAAAAAGTTCCAGTAGTTTTGGGGCAAGGATTGTGGAAAGGGTAACGTTGATAGTGAAAAAAGAACCTGAGGAACAATCATCATTTTAATTGTGTCAAGCCTGCCCACCAGGATAAAAATAATGGGGACCAAGAAATAATTAAAACCATATACCTAAATATTTAATCTTATGGGGACACCAAGTGAAGTTAGTTGTAGCAAACATGTAATGATAACAGGATGAGTTTAGTGGTAAAATCTCAGTTTTGGAAAAATGTAGTTTGTAGCCAGAAACAGAGGATAATAAAGAAATCTCGTTATCAAGAGGGGGTAGGGAATTACAGGGATCGGACATGTACATTAGGATATCATCTGCATGTGCAGAAAGCTTAATGTCATGAGAGTTAAGTTTTAAACCAGAGATAGCAGTGTTATGTCTAATGAATTCAAGAAAGGGTTCTAAACAAAAGGGAAAAAGCTAAGGGGAAAGGGGACAGCCCTGTCAGGCGCCTCTTTGTAATTGGAAACAGGGAGAAAAATGACCATTGACAAACATACAAGCACGCGGGGCAGTATATCGTAATTTGATATAAGAAATAAACCTTTGACCAAAACCAAGCCAATTAAGAGTGGAGAACAGATATTGCCAATTCTTGTGGTCAAAAGCTTTTTCAGCATCAAGTGAAAGGGCAGCTAAAGGGGAGGAGTACTTGCTTGCAAGGGCAAGGATATTAGAAAACATTCTAGCATTATAAGAAGCAAGTTGGCCTTTAAAAAAGCCAGCTTGATCTGGTTTTATGAGGTATGGGATGATCTTCTCTAAGCGGGGAGCTAACATTTTTGCAAAAACTTTATAGTCATAATTAATCAGTGAAATGGGTCGAAATTGTTTACAGAGGGAAGAGTCTTTGTCAGGTTTGGGAATTACAACGATAAGGGCTTCTAAAAAGGAACCGCATGCCTTAGAATGGGAAAGGAATGAGTTAAAAAGTTCCAGTAGTTTGGGGGCAAGGATTGTGGAAAAAGATGAGAGTAGTTCTACTGAGAAACCATCCGGTCTCGAGGCTTTGGCCTTTTTTTTTAAGATTTAAAGTCATCAGTAATTTTCTGAAGGGAGACATCACTTTCAAGAGGTAAAAAACAGTCAGATAGGGAGGGTGCTAAATAATGAATGACGATGGGGTTATACCCTGTTATGCACTGGGAAGTATTTAAAAAATGTTCAATGCAGTAGCTATTTGTGAATTCAGATGCTCAACTTCATGTGGCCCACCGTCAAGACCACTCTCATACCAATAATATAACAAAGTCCAGAAGGAGCGCCTATATCTAATCAATCAACAATGAAATACCCAATAATCAGATTCCGATGTCTGCTTCGTGTTCAGTTTTTTATTTTCAAGAAATTATTTTCTTCCAAAAGTTTTGAAATATTATGTAGTCCAAAATCAAACAAAACAATTATAGATTTGCACAGCCACCTAGGTACATCATCAGGGCTGTAAAGTAGAAAAAACATAATATCACAATCCAATCCATGATTGAATTTATAAAGATTTCATACATCAACACAACATATACATTTTGACCATTTTATTCTACCAATACTCCATGAAAACCTGCCTATTTAACAATCTGCAATTTTGGAAAGAGATACCTATAGCAAAAATATTATTCAGACATTAAAAGCAAATATTATGCATAAGCATTGCGAATCAGAAATCACATTTTATACATGCTATTATGTTAATTCCAGACAAAAGCAGTATCATCAGTCCTGTTACTATTAAGAAATTACAGTAATTGGTACACCCATCAAAATAACTAGAACGATTCATTACAAGTTCCTACTTCACAGTAGCTACATAATAAAGGATAGCAAACTTCTAAGCTTTCCTATATCCCCTGTACCTTAACACATTCTGTTAAAAGGAAAATTATATTTGAAGTACCTCCTATAATATTAACAATCAATTTATGTAGAAAGTCCTAAATTTCTACTGTGATGCTTCCTGGATGACAGAATTGCCTTCCTCTCGGAATATTTAAGCACAATCTGTGTGAAGACACCAATTTGCATCCCTTTCAGTGTTTTATTAGAACCAAATGTATTAATTCATCCTCCCCGCTTAACTATCCTCTGTCAGACATCTAGTCATAAGGGTTCTCACCTCCAGTTTTCAACAGATATATTGTCTTCATCCTGATCTTGCATACATAAACAATATTTTCTGGCCTCCAACAGTTTAATGATCTGTCAAAAATCGGTATAAGATGTATTGTAGGTGTAATTCATGTTAATAGTATCTACCAAATCCAACCCTTATCCCTCATTATTATCTCCTTATCCCATGCGCCACGCCATTCTCACCTATATCTGTTATAATCTCGTCTGAACCATTCCCAACAGAAAAGTCTTAATCAGTATTATTACACGATCCAAATATGTATCTGAAAAGTATACAATTCACAAAAATATATCTGTATAAGTCTACCTTGATAATGTAAACTTACTTGGTTTCTATTCCATACCTCCCTGAATAATTACCCCTCCTAGAATTGCTCGCTTCATGACATACCTTGACAAACGGCTATGGTCAGCCTCCTCAAGTTACACCGAATCTACAGCCGGTCAGATAAATCTACTGTAATGCAAGTCTCCCACTTTGCCCTTATTTAAATCTACAAATTACCAATCACATCAGCGTGTTTAAACCCCCTCATTTACATGAAGAATTCACTGTCTCCAAACATGTCCGTTATCCCTCTTCCTGTAACTGATAGTCCCAAGACAGTCCCGCTTACAAAACTGGATGCCAGGTATTCAACTTCAACCAATCCTGAGTCTCACAGGACTGCCCTTCTCCCACTCACCAATTGTTATTATAGGTATCTCTTTCCGAAATTGCAGATTGTTAAATAGGTGGTTTTTATGGAGTATTGGTAGAATAATCAGTAATGGTCGAAATGTATATTTTGTGTTGATGTATGAAATCTTTATAAAATCAATCATGGATGTGATTGTGATATTATGTTTTTCCTACTTTACAGCCCTGATGATGTCCATAGGTGGGACGAAACTCATAGGCTGTGTAAATCTATAATTGTTTTGTTTGACATTGGACTACATAATATTTCAACACTTTTGGAAGAAAATAATTTCTTGAAAATAAAGAACTGAACACGAAGCAGACATGGGAATCTGATTATTGGGACTACAGTATTTCATTGTTGATTGATTAGATATACGCACTCCTTCTGGACCTTGTTAGAAAGGAAGGGTGGTTTAGGGATACCTTGGAAAAAAGTCTCAAAATCTGTTTCAGAAGGAGATGTTTCTTCAGTGTATAGGAGTTGATAATAGGATTGAAATGCACTTACAATATTGGAATCGGAGAAAAGAGTTTTATTAGTAGTATCTGAATGAATAGGCCCCATAGTTTTATGTTCTGATTTAATTTTTGAATATTTGGCTACCATTTTTCCCGCCTTATTCTGGCCTCAGTGAAATTTAGATTTCATTTTGAGGAGAATGTTGCAAGCATCAACAGTGGCAATTTTATTCAAGGTGGGTTTATCTTTAATTAATTCTTGCATACTGGAGGAGGACTTAGAAGAAAAGTAATTGTGTTCTAAAGTCTTAATCTTTTGAATAGTTTCATGATACTGAGCATTGAGTAATGTATTTTTCCTTGTAGAGTAAGCAATAGTAAAGGCTCTAAACGAGGCTTTGAAACATCCCAATTGTTAGGAACCTGTGGAAAAGTAAATTTTGCCATGTTGTATGTGCCTACGTGTTCCCCATCCTATGTTATATGTGCATGATCGATATGCATCTGTATCCCCTATGATCGATTAAAGACGCAATTACAGTTGTGTCCCACCCTAGTATGCCAGTTTCCAGTTTTCGTGAAAACAACGAATATTAGGCCTATGTAAATCTATGTTGCCACGCTTCACAGTGTGCACGTTAATTCAGTAAAAGTCCCCGTTTCTAGGCCTCAAAAGGGCCCGGACACCAGATTCAGCTCCAGTCTCCTGAACCCTCTCCGAGGAGCGATACAGCCCCCCACCTGTATCCCTGACCCCTCGCTTACTTCCTGCCTCACAGTGCCCGGCTCGGCCTGGCCCTGCCTCCCAGTCTGCCAAGAGTATGTTATGCTTCTAGTTATCAGTCCTGCCCTCCTTCTCTGCATTCCTAAGCTACTGAATCGCATCAATAGTTTCAGCCATAGTCTAGCCTTTCCGTCTCCATGTAAGAGAAATACTGTATTAATATTCATAGAATATTCCTCGCACACGCAGTACATGTAGAATAATGCATGCACCAGTCTTAGTGTCAAGTAGCCTTTACCCTGATAACTTTTGGATTCTATCAACATGTTCTCCAAACATCAGATACCAGATATGTTTTAGGTACATGTCGCTCTGACTCCGCAGACTTTAGTCTCCTCTTCTAGCGCAGAAGTCATAGCCCCCAGTTCTCCCTGGTAACACGTCATTGCCCGTTTGCGCGCACCACTAGGTTAGAGGTCCCAGCTCCTCAGGTAGCCCCCTCCATGTTTCCGCCCCGTTTATGACACTTCTGTGACGTTCATATCACATGTCTATGTATACGCCCTGTACACGCCTCTTGTTACACCTACTTTCTGCCTTATCTTTCGCGACTGCTACTAGAAACGCCCACTGCTACGCCTACTGTATTAAATGTAATGCAATTGTTTTAGTATATATATATCGTGTACTGTTATTAAAAGTTGCTAGCCATCCCATTCCTGCCCCCGGCAGCTGCCGTGCCATCCTATTCCCATGCAGGCTGTCCTGTTCCTGTCCTTTATGCTTCATTAAAACCTGCAGACTCAAGATACCTCGAATCCTGACTCTTATTTATTGAGCTATCTGTTTATATGAGTATCCTGAAAAATAGAACCGGTATTTAATTATTTATTTACCACATAATGGCGCCCGAATAGGGACTTGCCCTTTCCCCACGCGCCGGAGAAGCCACGCAGGCCCCCTGATCCTCTGCAGCCGTGACGGAACCATACCGTGCACGTGCTGATATTTCTGCTTCAAGTATCCCTCAGGCCCACGGAGGAGACGGAGGTTGCGGTCCAGCGTCCAGACGAGGCGGTGGAGGAACGCGGCGAGTCCCGACCAGAGCCCAAGCCGAGAGTCCAAGGTCCGAGGTATCCGGAGGCCCACCTGTAACTGAAGTCCGAAGTTCGTAGTCCGTCGTCGTAGCAGTCCAGTCCAGTCCGAGGCCTTCCGTTCTTGCTGCCCGGTGAGTACCGTTGCTGGGGTAGTATCTAGACAGGGTCAATTAATTTGTCTCTGGTCCGTGGGTTTGGGTACACAGATCCAACACGAAGTGTCCACCTAGGTGGATGCGGGTCCTGTAAGTTTCGTACTGTTTTAGCAGTGCATCTAGTCATTCCAGTAAGTTCTGTTCTCGAGAAATTCATGTGTTCTGTTCTCAGTACTCCAGGTAATATTCTGTCCGAACTGTTATTTTAAATGTTATTTCATGTGTTTTCAATGTCGTGGTATGAGTGATTTGTTTTTCAAGTTATTATTGTGTTTATTGTGTATTGTATTGTGTCTAGATTCCAGTCTAAGTCATGCCTCTATTCTCGAAATTACGTCAGTTAAAAACCAGAAAAGGATTGCTAGAGGAAGCAGTTCCTGTCCCGCCTAGGGACAGTCCAGGTCATTTTATGTATCATAAGCATGGCTTAAGTGCCATAATATATCTAGACTTATGGTCTGATTATACCAGACATCTTGAAGAGAAATATAGATGGCCTGTATCAGGCACATGGGATGCCGAGTGCATCATGCGAGTAGAAGAAGCATTATGGAAAAAGAAAGCCAGACAGTCCCAGAAAGATGCCATCGAGTTATGGCGCAAAGAATCTCATAAAAGAACCGAAAAAGAATTCAGAAAAACAGAATTAAGTAGGGAATCCTCAGAAAGAGCCCAAGAAAGGGAATTAATCGAAATAGGTGAACGAGTTAAAGCCGAACAGTCAGACAGACAGAGAAATGCCCTTATTAAGGGTATGTATCCTCTTCTTGCCGAGGGCTTGCCAAAAGCAACCCCGGAAGCATCCAGTAATTTTCCGCCGCCATTAGTTCCGACTAAGCTACGTCATAAACCGACTGCAGCTGATATTTTTCTCTCGTCCTTCTTGGACGATACAGTCCCAGAATATGCAAATCCTGTCCCGCCAGCTCCCGTAAATAATGTAATTCCTGTTCCTCCAGCCACCGGGGCGCCCGTTGCAGCACCTGTTACGGTACCCCCGGTCCAGCCTACAGTACAAGTACCCGCTACATCAGTCACTCTTCCAGCCCGTACAGTACCCGTCGATGATTCTAGTCTAGGAGCCACGGGGGGAAGTCCTCCTGGAACCCCGCCTCAACACAGACGTCTAACGTTACTCGAGCTACATGAACGAGCGTTACAGCGTTCACCCAAAATTCAGTCAGTTGCAGATATCAAGCGAGCCCTTACCGAATGCCGTTATGATCCAGTCCCAGGCGATGATGATATGGTCCTGTATTCACTGCGTGTAAGACGGGTGACCGAATATTTGGACACCCTGCCCAATATGAAAGGTTATCTAGACAGAATATATCGTTTCATCCGTACAGGAACAGATCCGGAAAGTATTGGCGACACCATGGTCCAAAGAAAAGTCGAGATTCAGCTCATGATTTTAAAGTTTCTAATTAATTGTTTAATAAGATAACAAGATTATCCAGGAAAAGATCCAGAAGAAATGAAAGTCCTGACCAGGTGGAGTGACCATATAGCCGAGGGAAGACACAAGACACAGAACAGTATAGAGAGTATGTACAAGAAAATCCGTAAAGAAAAAATAAAGTTACACGAGAAACGAGAAGCAATACAAGCAACCGAGAAAGAAAATGACTCTTCTACTGAAGAGGTAGACAACGAGAATCCCTCCAGAATAGCGTATGTAGGTAGAACTAGACTTTCCGACCGACATTCACGCCTAGATCACAAGAAAGTTTTCTCTCCTCTAGTACCAGAACAAGGTTCTCTAGAACAAGTATTTCAAGCTACCGATCACATTCTGAAATCACGAATCGGTTATAACTAACTCAGTACCATGCATGAACAAGAACTAGCCCGATCAGCAGTCCGATGGACTACTGATTCTACCACTTTTCCAGACGAAATAGTGGCACAAACGTTTCTGAAACTGCCTCCAGCCGAGCAGCGACTGGTGGGTATGTATATGATCCAGCACCTCATTACACTGTATGAGGGACAACATTCTGATCCAGGTCCGTTACATGATGTTCTGAACGAGTTACTCCAGTATAGATGGAAAGGTCTAGGTACCGATTTAATTAGTATCATTCTAGAACAGCGCCACAAATATAGAACGTTTCTGAATCCGCATTTTGTTCATGTCTCACCTCCAGAAAGTAAATCATTGTACATAGATAGACAGCATCCGTTATGAGAAGTACACCCAGTTAGGACGACGGGTGGTGATCTAGAACGAGTATTTGTTTACACCCCTATTACAAAGATGGAACTCTTAGAGATGAAAAAGTTAATTCCCTGTCACGATAAAGATCCAGCAGGGTTCCATCGAGAATTAAAAGACATGCTCCGTATGGGAGAATACACGTATCCTGATATCATTAAAATGTTAAAGGTCCTGTTGCCCGCAGGGGTATATGAAAAACTCAAGGAAAAAGAATGGGAGGTGGGAGAGAAAAAGATAGATTGGACAGCTTTAGAAGCTGAAGATAATACACGAGTACCAGGTACCGGTCTAGGGGGTAAAGTTAAAGAATTGCCCGAGTTATTGATTCAGGTTTTGCCAAGATTACTAGCCACGAAAAAGGAAGATTGGGATGCAATCTCAGCCTGTAAACAAAAACAAGACGAAGATACTAGTGATTTTTATTCTAGATTCGAGAAATGTTTTATTATTAACAGTGGTTTGAAAACGAGTAGCGAGTCATACCCTCATCTTTTTGTTACCAAACTAGTCGAGAATTCAAGTCCACAAGTTAAAAATCGAGTTTTGAAAGTCGAAAGTACCTGGCAAGCTAATACTCCGTCCCAAATGTTACAGATGCTCCAGTACCACCAGAACAGAATCAGGGAAGAGCAAGAACACGAAAGGAGACGTATGAAAGACACGAAAATGAAAGTATTAGTTGCACAATCTGTTCCCCAAGACAGTCAGAAGAGGGGTCCGAATCAAGCCAGTCATCCTGCAGTTCCTGTTAAAGGGACCTGCAATTATTGTAAACAGCCAGGTCATTTTATGAACGAGTGTGCAGTTCTGAAACACAATATAGCTACCGGTAAGACTAAAGAAAGACCAAGTCCGCCTAGACAAGAACAAGTTTCACAGACTTCTCAGTCACCACAGAATGCACAACAGACAGTTACAGTACCGCAGCCTATAGCTGCAACACAGCATGTTACACAGCAAATGTACCAGTATGCACAGTCGGAGTATCCAGATTATCAGCCATATTCATGAAACAGCCTAGAGAGGGAGGTAGGTTTGCCTCTCATCGAGATACCTGTAGATCAAGAGGGTCCCTATGTACACAGTCAAGTATTAGGGAAAGACAGAAAGTTTCTGATTGATACAGGGGCAAGTAGGACTACTATCAGTCATGACGAGGTTCCAGGGGCTCCGCTCTCAGGCTCTAGAAATGTTTCCCTTGGATTTTCAGGAAAGCCAATTGTTAATGAAGTTTCAAAACCAGTTTCTCTAGAAGTAGGTCCATTGTCCCGAACTACTGATTTGTTACTTACGAAATCATGTCCAGAAAATGTGTTAGGCATCAAGACATTAAAAGAATTAGGTGCAATTATTTGTTGTTCCCCAGAAGGAGTTCGTTTGTTTCTTAGAGACTTTAAAGGTCACTATGTATTACGTGATTATGATCCAAGATTATTGAATGTACCACAGCATTTATGGGCGCAAGGTCCAACTGATGTAGGATGTATGCAAATCACACCCTATCGTGTGACTCTGAAACAAGGTATAGTCTTGCCACGAATCAGACAGTACAGATTGCCACCTGAGGCTGTAGCAGCCTTATCCAAAATTATTGACGAGCTTATTGTTCAAGGAGTGGTTGTAGAGACTGACTCCAATGTATGTAATTCTCCTATCATTCCAGTCATGAAACGCACTGATCCAAATGCACCTCCAGTATATCGATTAGTGATTGACCTTCGAGAACTTAATAAATGTATCATACCTCAGTACCCAGTAGTCCCAGATATTTCTTCCCTACTGACAGCCATTGATTCTGAAGCCACGTTCTTTACAGTTATCGATCCCAAGAACGCATTCTTCAGTGTTCCCATTCATCCAGACAGCCAGTTCCTTTTTGGATTCTGTTTAAATGGAAGGAGCTATAAATTCACACGAGCTCCTCAAGGTTTCACAGAAAGTCCTAGTATTTACAGTCAAGCGCTCAAGAGACAACTAGACAATATTCACATGCCAGCTGACACTGCCCTGCTCCAGTATGTCGATGATCTACTGATCACAGCCCGTTCTGAACGTGACTGCGAGCGAGCGTCACTTACGGTTCTGTATTTTCTGGCCGAGCAGGGGCACAAGGTGTCCCCTTCCAAATTACAATTCTGTGTCCAGCAAGTGATCTACTTAGGACACTTGCTGTCCAAGTGGGGTAGGCAGTTGACACCAGACCGTATCCAGTTAATAGCGAGTCTTCCACAGCCCAAGACACAGAAGGAGGTACGAGCTTTTATCGGCCTCACTTCTTACTGCAGACAATGGATTCCTCAGTATGCATTTCTAGCCAAGCCACTGATACAGTTAACGACACAGGAGGCAGCCGTATCGACTGTCCTCCCTTGGACCCAGGAACATACACTTGTTTTTAATGAGTTAAAGAAAGCCTTATGCCAAGCACCTGTTCTAGCAACACCGAACTACAGTAAGCCTTTCACACTTTTTGTCACAGAACGAGATGGTACTGCATTATCTGTTCTCACACAAGATCAAGCAGGACAGTACAAGCCCTGTGCTTATTTTTCGAGCACATTAGATCCAGTAGCCCAGGCTCTGCCTGCGTGCCTCAAGTCAGTTGCAGCCACAGCTCTAGCTATCAGACAAAGTGACTCCATAGTATTAGGACACTCCCTGACAGTACAAGTTCCACACTCTGTGGAAGTTCTTTTAAACCGAACACAGACTCAGCACTTGACAATTGCACGTTTAACAGGTTATGAATTGACACTGTTTCAGCCACACATAGAAATCAGACGCTGCAACGTTTTAAATCCCGCTACACTGTTACCGTCAGTTACTTCAAATCCTGCCACACATGACTGTGTGGAAATCGTTAACACCATGACAAAGCCCAGACAAGACCTGACAGATATTGCATTATCTGATCCTGACCTGACACTTTATGTGGATGGATCATGTATGAGAACAAGTACAGGAGAACTAGTAGCCGCGTATGCAGTGACTACTGAAACAGCAGTTATAGAGACACACCGTATTGACACCCTGTCTGCTCAAGCAGCAGAGCTAGTCGCTCTGACCCAAGCCTGCATACGTGCCAAGAACCTGAAAGTTAACATATACACAGATTCCCGTTATGCATTCGGAGTCGTACACGACTTTGGAGTGCTCTGGCAAGAAAGAGGTTTTATGACTTCTCATGGAACCAAGATTCAGCATGGTCTTCTTATTCAAGCTCTGTTAGATGCAATACATTTGCCAAAAGCTATTGCTATCATGAAGTGCAAAGCACATACGAAAGTCACTGACATCATTTCCCAAGGTAACGATCTAGCAGATCGAACAGCCAAGCTCACAGCTCAGACTCCAGACAGTCCAGTTAACACGACACAGACACTCACTACAGATCAGACTACTTGTATGACAGTTAAGGACCCTACACAAGATGTCATAGATATCCAGTCACATGCTACTTCCGAAGAAATCAAGAAATGGTCCGAACAAGGAGGGGTCCAGACAGACCAAGGATGGGTGACGAAGGGAAAAGCCACATGGTTTCTCCCCGACTCAATGGTTCAAGTCATTATCAATACCGCACATAGTCCAGCACATCTAGGAGAAAAAGCTATGTTAGACAGTATTCAGAACCTTTGGTTCAACAAGCATTTACGAGCTGCAGCCAAGCAGAAAGTCCGTACCTGTATGATATGTTGCCAGTTTAATCCAGGTAAAAGTGTCCCGGTGGAACAAGGGGGATTCCAACCTCCTGACCACCCTTTTGAAGTCCTCCAGATGGATTACATTCAGATGGAGCGATGTCGAGGTTTCAAGTATGTCCTCGTAGTTGTATGCGCTTTGTCCAGGTGGACAGAAGCATATCCAGTTCCAGATTACACAGCTGCGACCACTGCCAAGCAGTTGGTTCGTGAATTCTTTCCCCGTTATGGACTCCCTAGGGTCGTGTATTCAGATAACGGCCAGCCATTCTCATCCGAGTTAATGAAACATGTTTCCCTTCTGTTAGGGTACCAGTGGAAGTTCCATTGTGTACGCCATCCTGAAGCAGCCGGTCTCGTAGAAAGACATAATCAGACATTGAAGATCCGAATTGCCAAAGTGTGTAAAGAAAAAGGTGTAGACTGGCTAGTTGCCCTGCCAGTTGCTTTATTTTATATGCGCATGGTTGCACATTCCAGATCAGGTCTGTCCCCGTATGAGGTCGTATTCGGCCGCCCCCCAAACATGTGGGGTACACCTAGACCCCGCAGTATTACAGACGTTTCCAGTAATATGCTGACAGATTACCTAGCTTCCTTGATGTCTGCCCTACACTCTTGTCGTTCACAGGTTGCCGCCGCATTTCCAGACAACACCGAGGTGAAACCGCATGAAGTCATTCCAGGCAGCCTGGTGTTAGTGCGCAACTTCGATCGTTCAAGTCCGCTGGAGCCCCGTTGGAAGGAGCCTCGCCTAGTTTTACTTACAACAAGGACAGCAGCCAAACTAGAGGGAAGAAAAGGATGGGTCCACCTGTCCCACATAAAGAAGTTCCATGGACTACGAGAAAAAACATTTGCTAAGGACTGCCCATTTCCTAAAGACTGCCTAAAAACAGACTCTGAACTCAAAGTTCCCCTGTCAGAGAAAACTCCGCAGCAGGAGTATAAACTGAAACTCAGGTCTAGTAAAATAAGTCAGCCAGTTTAATTGTCTAAGTCCCTCTCGGGTGAAACGGTTAGACAGGTTCCTGACATGTATGAGATAGACCCCCACAGTGAGAGAGTTAGTCAAAACTCTAAAAGATGTATTGTCCTTTTATGTTTTCTGTTATTTTTGAGTCTCATGGTTACCTGCACAAGTTATGCTTTACATTTATGTTTTCCAATTTCACATGTACATATGTTTTCCAATGCTACAGTAGAGCACACATTTAGTGATCTGCCCCCTCACGAGCTATCCTATCGTCTTGCTATGCGAAATAACACATTCATCCGAATGTTACACTATTCACACCAGACCAGCAATGCCACTAATTGTTGGGTGTGTGGTCGACTCCCCCCTTTCCAGACACCGAAGGGAGTTCTGCCACTTTTTCCTTATCCATTTTCACATAATGGTTCGTGTGGAGCATGGTCCACTTTAACGTCATCCTCAACTGATATGTCCCTTCTGAATCGAACATGTTTCCCAGACAAGGAAGGTCTTTCCCATAGAACAGGGTTAGATCTAGAAAATGAAGTGTATGATTTAGGTAATTATTCTTCGAATTTCATGGTCCTGAATGTTCAGTCCGATACTACTCCAGATTTGCCTGCTATTTCAGTACTACCAGTCAAAGGCGAATTATGTGTCAGAAAGAATGGTTCCGCACATGTAGGACATAGTGATTGTACTACTATGGTCGAGTATAGTGACAGTGGGAAATCTATTTTCAAAGCCTCACGTCATTCTTATTTTGTTTGTGGTCAGACCGCATATGTTCGTCTGCCCCTCGATTGGGATGGAACATGTTACATTGCCTTCCTACTGCCACCAGTTTTTCTAGCCCCATCTGATTATCATAGAAACACACATCTAGTACACATTAGACATAAAAGAGAGATCGAGTCCCCGATTGTCGATCAAACTGAAACTACTCTAGAACAATATCAAGATTTCAATAAAGGTTTCTTCTTCTTTATAGGACCTATCCAGAATAGTAAGCTAATCCGTAGGTTAACTAGAACTCTTGAAGCAGTAGTGAATGAGACTACTTCTGCTCTAGGTAACTTAACCGAAGAGCAATCTGCTATGCGTTTTGTCGTGCTCCAAAATCGTCTCGTTCTTGACGTCATACTGGCCGATAGAGGAGGAGCATGTAGAGTCATCGGATCTAGTTGCTGCATTTTCATTCCTAATAACGCACCGTCTGTTTATTCAGCTATAACCAGACTTCATAAAATTGCCCATCAGTTACACCAGAATCCAGGCACCTGGACATGGTCCGGTTGGCTCTGGAGTATAATTTCCGCCTGGGGATGGAAAGTATTGTCATTCCTAGGTATAGCAGTAATGATTATATTCAGTTGCTGCCTCTGTTTACAATGTGGCCCTGCGATTTGCGGCATTTGTGCTACATCCTGTATTCCTAGTCCTAAGTCCCTTTCCAAGACAATTCGAGACGAGCAAATGATGCTATATGAAATGATAGATGGTATCATGAATATTGATGTTTCCTGATGGAAACGTAGGGCACAAGGAGGGAATGTGGAAAAGTAAATTTTGCCATGTTGTATGTGCCTACGTGTTCCCCATCCTATGTTATATGTGCATGATCGATATGCATCTGTATCCCCTATGATCGATTAAAGACGCAATTACAGTTGTGTCCCACCCTAGTATGCCAGTTTCCAGTTTTCGTGAAAACAACGAATATTAGGCCTATGTAAATCTATGTTGCCACGCTTCACAGTGTGCACGTTAATTCAGTAAAAGTCCCCGTTTCTAGGCCTCAAAAGGGCCCGGACACCAGATTCAGCTCCAGTCTCCTGAACCCTCTCCGAGGAGCGATACAGCCCCCCACCTGTATCCCTGACCCCTCGCTTACTTCCTGCCTCACAGTGCCCGGCTCGGCCTGGCCCTGCCTCCCAGTCTGCCAAGAGTATGTTATGCTTCTAGTTATCAGTCCAGCCCTCCTTCTCTGCATTCCTAAGCTACTGAATCGCATCAATAGTTTCAGCCATAGTCTAGCCTTTCCGTCTCCATGTAAGAGAAATACTGTATTAATATTCATAGAATATTCCTCGCACACGCAGTACATGTAGAATAATGCATGCACCAGTCTTAGTGTCAAGTAGCCTTTACCCTGATAACTTTTGGATTCTATCAACATGTTCTCCAAACATCAGATACCAGATATGTTTTAGGTACATGTCGCTCTGACTCCGCAGACTTTAGTCTCCTCTTCTAGCGCAGAAGTCATAGCCCCCAGTTCTCCCTGGTAACACGTCATTGCCCGTTTGCGCGCACCACTAGGTTAGAGGTCCCAGCTCCTCAGGTAGCCCCCTCCATGTTTCCGCCCCGTTTATGACACTTCTGTGACGTTCATATCACATGTCTATGTATACGCCCTGTACACGCCTCTTGTTACACCTACTTTCTGCCTTATCTTTCGCGACTGCTACTAGAAACGCCCACTGCTACGCCTACTGTATTAAATGTAATGCAATTGTTTTAGTATATATATATATCGTGTACTGTTATTAAAAGTTGCTAGCCATCCCATTCCTGCCCCCGGCAGCTGCCGTGCCATCCTATTCCCATGCAGGCTGTCC
The DNA here is from genome assembly GCF_964261635.1 of Lissotriton helveticus. NCBI lineage: Eukaryota > Metazoa > Chordata > Amphibia > Caudata > Salamandridae > Lissotriton > Lissotriton helveticus. The sequence continues at coordinate 1,121,373,310 of NC_136063.1, read as the reverse complement.
TGTTCCTGTCCTTTATGCTTCATTAAAACCTGCAGACTCAAGATACCTCGAATCCTGACTCTTATTTATTGAGCTATCTGTTTATATGAGTATCCTGAAAAATAGAACCGGTATTTAATTATTTATTTACCACAAACCGAGGTATCTGAAGATTGATTAAAATGAAATCATACATTAATAAATGAGGTCGCTTCTGAAATGAAGGTTTGATCTGAGAGTAGGAGATTGTTAAAACACCAGCGGCCTTGTTTACATATATTGAGGGACAAACCAAAAGAAGAAAACAGGGGTGTGGTCAGAAATAAAAATAGAACCAATTTCAGCAGAATGGATGCAAAGCAGTAATGATTTAGAAACCAAAATATAATCAATACGGGACATAGTATGGAGAACATTTGAAAAGAAAGTAAATTCATTAGTATCTGAATTACACGTTTTCCACATGTCATAAAGAGGGCAGAGGCGATGGCAGATTGAAATGCCTTGTGAGATTTGTCAGGTTTAAATTTACATTTAGATTTTCTGTCAGAGAAAGGGTCTAACCAATTATTAAAATCACCACCAACAATTATATTGGGGTTAGGGGTAGAGGATAATTTAAGTTTACTATAATGCCAAATTCAGAGTCAGGGTCATAAATGTTGAAGAAAGTGACTTGTTTTTTGCATATAAGAGCATCAACCAAATCCTATTGTCCATTGGAATCACATTCAGTTGATAATATTTGTACGTTGAGTGATTTATGAAATAAAATAGCAACACCACCATGACGATCGACAGCTTGAGAAAAAATAATTTGATTAACCCATTGACGCTTAAGCTTAAGTGAATCCACATCATTACAGTGTGCTTCTTGTAAAAAGGCAACATGTGCATTAAGCTTGGATAAATGATACAATACCTTTTGATATTTGACAGGATGACCTAGACCACGTACATTCCACGAGACAACATAAAACATGTTGAAAGATGTGGGGGAACATAGGCAGACAGGAACAACAAGCTGCAAGACCAATGAAAAACAAAGAAAACCAATACTTGTTAACTATCAAAAAATGGAAATGAGAAGTATTAAGGTAGAAGAAAAAATAAAGGCAAAGAAAAACATTCATACATATAAAAAGAAAATGATAGGAGACCACCATGAAGAGAAATAGCAAGAATATGGGGACATAAGAAAAGATAGAGATAGGAGAAGGGGGGAAAGAAGGGGAGATAGAATAAGTAAACAGATCAAGTAAAAGAAACCAGACCTGAAGGGAAACAAACACTAGGTATGAGATGAGCATAGTAACAGAGAACAAAGATGGCAATAAGGATAAATAGGCAATGTAAAGCCCCGTAAAACGTTGAGACATAGCAAATAATAGAAAAGAAAGAGTGAAGGATAAAAGCGAGAAAATTAGAAGAATTAAGTGATAGTAAATATAAGAATAAGAAAAAGTGAATGATCGAGAGAAAAGTAGTTTATATTACAAGAGGAACATCAATCAGATAACGGAGAGAAATGTAGGCATTAACTTCCTTATTACGAGAAGGGTGTTATTAAGAAAGAGTCTCAGTTTAGCAGGATCATCGAAAGAACGAGAGGTTCCTTCGTGAGAAATTTTGCAGAGACAAGGGAGAGGAATGCCATATTGAATGTTCAAATGTCTCATCTGGAGGTGAAATTCTTTACGACGGGCTTTCGCTGCATTAGAGACATCCTGTGAAATGAAAATATTTTGACCAGACCAAATGAGACGTCGTTTGAGTTTAACAGCTTTCAGGACACGCATAAGATCAGTAAATTCCAGGAAGAGCATTATAATACCACATGGCTTATTTGAGTTAGGGTGAATACGACCCAGTTGGTGCACACGTCGTACATTGAGAGGTGGTGAGCATTGAAGGTACAAGAGATCTGGGAGAAACTTCTTCAGGAAGGAGAGCATATCAGAGCCTTTAAAATTTTCTGGAAGACCATAAAGGCGAAGGTTGTTCCTACGGTTCCAATTTTCAAGGTCTTCAGTGTGAAGTTTAAGTTTGTAATCTCTTGCTTTAACATAGGAATTTTTGTAGAGATATCTTGAAGATCTCCCACTCGTTGTTCAAGTTCAGACACCTTCTCCTCCATGACAATCCATCAGTCTTCAATTTGTTGTAGCTTCTCATTGGTAGCAGACATAAAAGGCCGGAGACTGCGTACCTCATCTAAAATAGTGTCAAGAACAGGATTTTGGGAGGATAAAATGGGAAAGGGTGAATCATTTTTCGCTCTTTTTGGCTTTGCACCTGACGATGATGGTTTAGAAAATGTGTGTGAGTCATTGGCCATTTTGAATTGGTGAAGAGAGCGACAAACAGACAATGAAGAAGGTTGAGTACGGCCCATGCAACAGAAAAGAAGGTGGAAGGGACAATAACCATCCAAAAATAGGCAAAGAGTCTTGAAATAATCAGAGAGGCAAAAATGAACTGCGTTAGTCAGTAGAGAGGAATAAAGTGTCTTTTAATATTCATCCAAAAGTGGAGAGAAACCGTCACCATAGAAAATGAGCATATGCCTGTATAAAATATAGCTCAATATGTACACACATAGTGAAAAAAGAAGCAAAGCGCTATGAGCGCATAGTAGTGGAGAAGAAGTCGGTCAAAGCAGGAGAGTGCATTAGGAAAAATATATGAAGACAGATTATAGTTGGCAGTCTTTGGTAGACACACTTCACATGATAAAACAGTTGAAAGTGGTGACAGAATAAAGTGAACTCACCACCACAGCATTCAGCTCATAGGAGTAAAATTATAAGTAGAGCAAGGAAAATATCATCAAAAAACTCATGGCTGCGGGGGTGTGGCCGGCAGCCTATAAAGATGGCTGTGGCCTAAGAGAGCTCTGCACCTCCAGTGGCTCCCACGAAAATCCGGGCACTAATCCGCATCGCAGAACTACGCATAAACGACAGGGGCAGTGCCGTGGCCCCAGGCGTCAACTGAGCAGCTCCGGCGCTGCTGGACAGACTGCGGGAGGTACAGCCCTGGAACCGCATGATGACCGGTGCCTCTACTAACGCCAGCACCCGGAGAGTGTGACCGGCATCGGGCACTCCATGGCGCATGTGGGCAGAGCGTGCTGTGGCCCACCCCTGCAATACGGAGCCACCAGCTAGGCTCTCCTGGTGGCATTCCAGCCTTTGGCCCCGGGGTGTAGCCTGCCGGGGATACTACGGAGGTGGCCCACCAGTCGTGACCCCCGCAGGCCGGGAAGGGACGACTCTGGAGACACTCCTGTGCAGAAAAGCATGAGCGGACAGTGCATGGTCGCGGATGCGTGAGGGGTCCGACTGCTAACTGCAGTGAGCGCTGCGACAGAGGCACCAGTAAAGGATGTGGGGACCAGGGGCACCAGGCTGTGGGGCCGCTGTGGTGGATATATGGTGAGTGCGGGTCAGGCGCGCAAAGCGCTGGAGCCAGCCCACGGCCACCTTTGCTGCATTGTGGGGCAATATCCTCAGCTGGGATCCCGCCTGGCTATGTAGAGCTGCTACCTCTGGGGATCTAGAGCCCGGAGGAGCCACGTGCGGCTGCTCCTTGCGAGGGCCTGTTAGCTCCATCTGCTCTCCCTGCTGCGCCTGAGGACCCGGCTGGTTCAGTCCACCTGATACAGCGAGAATCCACCATCTGCGGGGTTGCATTGGGCGAAGGCCCCATATCACGTACTGTGCCATCTTCCCTACCAAGAAGCCAACCCACTAGCCAGTGGGTAGGAAACCTGAAAGGCCGCATGCACCGTGTGATTGCACAGGCAGGCGGCGGTGAGTACTATCAACTAGCCATCAACAACGGGATCTCAACACTACAAAATAAGGCACAATGGGAGGCCGTGGTCAACGCGTGACTCAGCAGAACAAACTCGACAAATATGCCTTTTCCAGGCCCGGTCCGGACCCACAGGGCCCCAATACCGCCAAAGTCACAGATAAAGGGTCCATGACTGTAAAAAAAAAATAACATTGCAGGACATCATGGCAACACTTAACCAAGTGCACACATCCTTGGAGTCCCGCATTGACGCTCTCGCTTCTGAAATTTCATTAATCTGCGCGGACTTCAGGAAACTCAGTTCACGAGTGACAGACATAGAAACGACAACAACCACCTTGAGTGCGGACACCACCGCCCTGAAGAAACAAGTGAGGCATCTGGAAATGGAAACTAAGTCCATGGCAGATTATAAAGGTCGCTCCCGCTGCAATAATGTACAAATTGTTGGAGTGCCCAAGGGAACAGGAGGCCCTGCAGTGGACGTCTTTGTGGAAGACCTGGTTACGAACCACCTGCAGCCCAAAGGACTCTCCAACTAGTTCTCGGTTGAACTGGTCCACCGTGTCCCCGGGGGCAGACCCAGGTCAGGTGTACTCCCTCTACCCATTCTGGCCCGCATCTTCAACTTTTGTGACCGCAACCTTATTCTCCAGACAACAGGGGCGGCCCCTCGATACGGTATCAGCAAAGTACAATCTCCTTCTTTCTGGACTACACGGCGGCAGTAGCCATACAACGGCGGAGATTCATTGCCGTAAAATAGGAACTCAGACATCGTGAACTGAAATACTCTATGATGTTCCCCACGAAGTTGAGAGTAGAGGCTGATGGGAAGATATGGTTCTTCTCCACTCCGGAGGAGGCGCAAGCCTGGCGCGAAGGATGGCGGCAGGTCTCACATCGCCGTAAACCGGGAAGGAGCACCAACCGCATTGCAAAGGGACCGGTCATGAAAGTTGCTACCTTAAGAATAGCATCACTCTAGGCCCAATTCACAAAGGTAAACTTAGACTTACATCGACGTTTACTACTTTTTGCTATTCACAAAGATAAGTTGCTACTAGTTAATTTATTACAAGTGAAGTTACTAGTAGTAAAGCTATTAGTAATACATTTACTACTAATATATTTACTAGTAGTATAGTTACTGGTAGTAACTTACTTTTGTGACTACCAAAAAGTAGTAAACTTAAGTCTACGTTTACTACTTAAGTCTAAGTTTATTACTTTTTGGTATTCCCAAAGGTAATTTCTATTAGTAAACTTACTAGTGGTAAAGGTACTAGTAGTAAAGTGACTACTAGTAAAGTGACTACTAGTAAGTTTACAAGTAGAAAAGTTACTAGTACTAACTTACCTTTCTGAATACCCAAAAAGAAGTAAACTTGCACTAAAGTCTAAGTTTACCTTTGTGAATCAGGCCCTCCATGTCCTGCACAGTTGTTCATTCTTTTCACACAGCAACTTTATGTTTGACAAACCATATGTGAAAGGTGAGAAGGGAGTTCAGCTAATGCCCATTGAGTTCTTGGCCTCTCAGCTGTGACTGAGAACTATTGTTGGTGCCACCTTTCACATCAGCTCCTTACACAAAACACTTCACCATCCCTCGGGGGTCCATCTTATCCCCTCTATTATTCAACACCTACCTAACCCGCGCAAAAAAACGAATGAAATCATTCAGCCTCTCGGAGGAGGAGCCAAGCTGGCGACCAAGATGGCCGCTTAGGCTCCCGGCTCCGCAGACCTCTTCATCCTGCTACAAGATCCTGCCAGTTATCATGTGCCTATGCAACTCTCCGGGTAGATGAAACGAAATAACACTACACCAAGTGACCCCGAAAGTTCCACCTGCTTTGAGAACGGAGAAACGTCGCCTTGAAGTTTGTGGCTTACATCAGCATTGAAGCCGGGGCCTCGAGTAGGAGTGGCGCCGGCTTCTAGTTAAACAACATCGGCCATAAGAGTTTGGGAGGAGCCGGTCCACCGGAATGGAAGCATATTTTGTCTGATCTTAAAATCAAATATCCGTATGGATTAGCGCCGAAATGGGGCACCTCAATGACACTGCGGATGCGAGCTGAATAATTGGTTGTCGAAGCCCGGAATATAAACGGCTTGGTGCCGTCTAAACTGCGACCCGATGGTTCCGGGCATTTCCTGAAGACAGCTCCGCAATATCCTTGCATTCAGAGGGGTTGGAACGTGTGTCTTTGCCTCTAATTCTACTGGTCTATCCTGAGGGCCCAGGGGTGGACCGTGAACGAAACTCGCTTAATGGCGCTCAATATCGACCTTCGTGCGAATCGGACCCGATCCTCCGAGAGGTCTGGGATAATTCGAACGGATAACCTGGGACGACATATCCTGTCTAAGGGATCTCCGAGACCAGACCAGAATTTCCCTATCGAGGGGGACCAACTAGTGCTGACTAGGGTTAAACCTACGCTTGGGGCTATAATGGCGGCGATCGAGGGTCTTCATCTCTCTCTGAACTGGAAAGCCCAAGCCTTGGAGCACAAATTGGATGCCGTGGCTTTTGGACTGGGACATAGTGACATAGCTTTTGTTCAATTCAATGCCACTGCGGAAGTAACAACATCCACACTACCCGGACTAATGGCGGCCAACACTCCCATAAAACGAGTGATGCGGGAGACCCTGAATTGCAAATTAGCTAAGGCCCGTGTATTGGAGGTCCCGGGTATGTCAGTGCTCACAATATTGTTATCGACTGAGGGCAAATCGCACCAGGCAATGTATCGGATGACTCATGTGATGACTCAGGAGTGGCTCGACAGGGTGGCCCTTTCTCCCTTTCCGAACTCAGTGCACCTGGACTTTAAACAACATTCGTGGTTCTTATCGACATTGATGGGACCCAGTGACAATGAGACTGAGAAGGCCCAGCTGTTTCCGGCTCGCTACTGTTCTTTCGAATTTTTCAAGATGGCGGCTGCCCGGTTTAAGAACATTCATGTGACTAATCGAACGGGTCAAGGCTGAGAACGACTTATCGTTGCAAGACTTTTATTTAAATGGTGGTAGTGCGGGATTCACTTTCTAATGTTGGTAGCGGGAGGCAGTGTAGGCTAGTAATGTATCCCCCAATTTTTGCTTGATAGTGAAATGATAATATATCCGTAGTAGGGGGCGGCTTAGAACTGGTGGGGGGAGGGGCCGGGAGCCTGTACGAAGGCCCTCCTCCACATACTTCTTTTAGTATTTGTAGATTAGATGGGGCGACAGGCACACTGGTAGTTGGGGATTGGCGTAAGCTACATGCAGGGGTGCAGGATTGGGGTTGGGGTGTTGCGCACGCTGCGTTTTTTATTTTATTTTATTTTCTTTCTTTATTTATTGGATATCCTGATTCTGTTCTTAGTATGAAGGTGCCAACGCGAGTTCTATTATTTGATTTGTCCGTTTTTGCATACAAATGTCTGTATTTTATCCTGTTTATGATCTTATTATCGAGGGCGCAATGATCTTTGATATCCTGATTTTGTGGGTGGAGGGGCCTGTGGGCGGCCCGCATTGATATTGGCTAACTTCACTAGTTTTATAATCTTGATTCGTCAAACGTGTGTTAGAATCTCAGTGTCCTGCTTCAACGGCTGACGATATTGCGACCTTTCAATTGTTTGATTCCTTGTAAGTGTTGGACTGCACAGCACTTGATACGCTCTTATTGTTTTTCGTTTTTTATAACAATAAAAAGATTTTTTTTTAAAAATCATTCAGCCTCTCATGGTTCAACTACACAGATGACTCCCAAATCATCTTAAAAATGAATGGACTGGACCACCTCTACAATTTAAAACATAATGAATGAATTCAAGCCATAAACACATGGATGATGAATAACCATCTAAAGAGCAATACTGCAAAGACAGAGATTATAACTTGCGGCCAATGTCATAAATACCAGCCTACTACCATATTGTCTAAGGAGCTTGAGGTCCTTACAAGAATATCAAGAGAAGTCAGAAACCCTGGGGTGACCATGGATTCAGATCTATTACTTGATCCCACATCTTAACAATGTCACAGAGAGTGCCTTCTACACAATGAAAACACTATGTTGCATTTTCCCATTACTTGGATGCCAACAGAAATTGGAAGCATTCCTTCCACTCCCAACATCTACGCTTGACTGTGTCAACCGCCTGTAACTGGGTGCACCTGGAATCATTATGTCGAAAATACAACTCATCCAAAATGCTGCTGCAAGACTTCTTCTCCTCCACCACCTAAGAGAACACTTGACTCCAGTCCACTCCACTGGCAGCCTGTAGCTAAAAGAACATGTTCAAGGCATTTTGCATTATCCACAGAGCTGCCTATGGAAATGGACCGCTATACTTACAAGTTAAATGTACGCAATACAAACAAAACAGGACACTGAGCTCCAGGTTTACACCACATATCATCATACCACCTTACCATAAGGTATCCATAGAAGGCACTGCTTTCTCAGTGCAAGCCTCCAAGCTCTGGAACTCACCACAAGCCAGCATTCAAATCATCCAAGAGTATATACACATTTATTAGACTGATGAAGTCATTACTATTTTCAAGAGGACTACACCATCCCACATCCCAACAACAGAAGCCAGAAAGACAGTTGCACCCTCAAACTCAATCCACAGATCGGAAAAAACTCCACCAGCAATTAATTTTGATAAGCAGGTAAGTTAAGGAGAACTGACCTATGGTTCGCCGGGGTATTATAGAATTATCGTATTTCATATGTAACATTTATGGCCCCTATTAGTACTAATACCATAACAATCAGTGGTCAGTGGCCAACTGTAACTTACACCACTTGCATTCATGTAGGAGAGTGCCCTTTTTGTGTGGTTACCGTCCTCTGTAATTTTTGCTCCAATGGTGATGGCTATGACTCTGAAAGTGTACCGGAGCCTGCTGACCAGGCCCCAGTGTGAGTGATCTCTCCCTAAAACGAATACATGTGAATTGGCAACCCCAATAGGCAAGGACTTTAACCCCCTTATAAGTCCCTAGTATATGGTACCAGTGATAGCTAGGGCATGGGTGTTAAAGAGGTCACCAGTGCCTGAAATACTGTTTATGTCACCCTGAGTGACCCAAGTAAACTGATGACAGCAGTCCTGCCATTGCATACTGCAGGAGCAATAGAAACTGCTCAAATCAGACTTTGCCGTCACCATGTGCGACAAAGTCAATGCACTATTTTAAAAAATGCCAGTCACCCCTAAGGAAGGCCTTCTGAGTCCAGGTTGCAGGGTACATGATATTGAAGTTGTGGACATATAAGTGCAAGCTTATATGTCCCTATAGTGGCCTTTACCATTAAAGGCTACTACAAGTGAGAAATGGTCCATAGTATAACATGGGCTGGCAATGTAGAACTATGTCATGTTTGGTATGACAAAATGTAACTCATCACCCCTGACACGATTTTTGTGTTGAGGACAATGTGGATTGCACCTAGGTGACTACCTTAGAAGTTGCTCACCTGGTTGCCCCAGCTTTTCCTGTGCTTTGGTTGCCAGACCGCAGCTGCTGCCACCAAGACAGGAATGTTACCCCCTGCCCGGAGGTGTGAGCTCTCCAACAGTCAGAAACAACGGCCTGGACAGGAAGGAGGCTACTCCTCTCTCTTTGACAGCTAGTGAAGTGGCACATCAAGGCGGTGAGCATCAAAGCCTTTACTTCCAGTGATATGCAACCAGGCTCCCTACCAAAGGAGGACATAGCATTCCACATACCCCCAGGCACATTTGCACCCAGGCAGGTGGGAAAATGAGATATTCAGGGGATGTACACCCCAGAAGACTAGCCACAAGTCTAGGGTTGGCTACCTGGTCTGTTCCGCTAAGGAAGGGTTTCTGACATTTTTAAAGTGACAGAATAGAGGGTCCTGGGTAGAAAAGGTGACATGCAACAAAGGACAAGAAGAGACCCGAGTCTGAGACAACAGAAGCTGCACAAACCAAAGGTGTGATATTCTTCACCTGTGGCAAACTTACTGGAATTGTATGACTGCAGCTCGTCCCGGACAAAGACCGGTTCCTCCAGCTAGAAGGACTTTTTCGTAAGCCAAAGGCAACTCCAAAAACCCCCTGGACTAATGGCACTAGTCCCCTGCACACTGCAGGTAAAAACAATGTACCAGAATCAAAGAATCGCTGGCCATCGGGCCCTACCAAGGTTCGCCCAAAAGTAGATGGTTCAGAGCATTGTGGGAAACGTAGTCCTGACCTCCAGCATGTTTCAGGTGGCAAAAATTTTTCTCCTGATCTTTGGACGTCAAAATAACTTTCCGTCAAAGATTGTTGATGGCCAATCTAGCAAACGCCACCTTCACTCAATGTTGGAATTGGAGCAGTGGCTTGTTGTCAACTTTCTGCACCTGTTTCCTCACCAGCACTGTGTAGGCAGTAAAACTAGCTCCCCTCAGCTCCGAATTTAGCACCAAGGACAGCCATTAAAACTCTGCACCGAGCTCTCGAGTTAGGTAAAAATTAAAATGACTATCGTGGTTTGGTCCTGGGACCCGCATCACCTTTACCCTCCTTGGGTTCCAAGCAACTCAAACTGCAAGTGACCGATTGAAGGTTTTGCAGTGTTGTTTTGCACTGATTTAATTGTGCTTTTAAAATCCATGGCTATGGTTATAAATTTCCATGTCTAAAATTATATAAAATAGAAGCTTTATTTTTTATAAATGTGTGTTTGATATCTTTTGAGTCGAGCCAATCACTTATCGTTCATGTTGATACTCTAAATTGTGTAACATGTTCCTGTAGTACCACTACCAGGCCTGAGCTAAGGATTTATTATTGTGATTTCAAGGACCATCTCTGGGGTATTGTGAGAGTGCTGGATAGTGAAGCCTAACCAATATCACTACATAATACTCCATCTTCCTTCACTTCACAAAATACATATCGGCTACAAGGGTTGTCCAACATCAGTACTGTGCAGCCTAGCACACTAGCCATTACCAAATGAACACGCATGGAATAACTGAATGAATCTGTCACACTATGACAGCCCATAGCAGGACTTTAATTGAGTTCACCACTGCAGGTCCCAAATGTCAAAACGCAATGGCCACTTATTTATATTTCACAATGACATTGAGATATAAGATAATGGTAACAATGCCAATCCCAGCATATATCCCCACTTCTCTCCCCTTCAACCTAGTCAGCTTAGGCACATACACAAAATTTATGATAGGACAACGCAGTAAACAGCTAGGAACACTATAATTATAAGAAAAGTGATAAATGGACCTGCATAGCTGTTCAAAGTTCCCAGCGTACTGAAAAACCATACACTGCGAGAGTGTGCTTCTCACTGCAGCATTGAGTAAAGGTGGTGGTTGCCGGATTGGCCACCAACCACACTGCTACGCACTGGGTTCCATAACAGGATATCCTAACCCCTGTAGTCATAATGCACAATATGTTAATACTTCCCACATAGGATCATACAACAAAGGCAACACCCTTCCATCCCAAAACCTATATGGCATAGCTTGCTTGCCTATGTAGGTAAGTGCTTCAGTGTCCCTTGCTACAGGTTATTAATATACCTTATTATCGCCCAAAGATACTTCAACTAAGGTCAGTACTTGGAGGAATTTTTTAATTCAGTCTATTAATTACAATCAATCTAATACTTAGTACATAAAAACTTTCTCTCAATAGACAAGTACAACATCCAACTTCCCCCCCTTAACAGAAACTGAAGAAAGCAGGGGTAGCTGGACATACCGAAAGATTCAGCCCTAATAAGGTATATTAATAACCTGTAGCAAGTCTAGTGGCAAAGCCAATGCCTAGCATTAAAATTGAGAATTGATTAAATCCGTTTTTTGTTATAGTACTACTGAACAGTTGAAACAAAAAAACAAGTTTCCAGTACTATACCTTTAAGTCAAGCCGCAACATGGAATGTATCCATAAGTGAATATATCATGACAATGAATGTCCGGTATATACTTTAGCGATTAGTACCTATTTTAAAAAAACGTGTCAAATAAACAGGAGCCCACAGAATAACAAATATTAGGAGATGTATTGTTATATATTACTTTTTTTGTGTCCAAACTTAGCAACTAGAAACAATTGCTGTATTAGAAAAACATATAAGTTATGTCAACTAATCGGCCTCTATGCAGTTTAAACAAATCAGAATACTGTAAATCAGATATTGTGGTATTAAGGTTTTGTCCCCAGAAATTGGTACAAATTGTAATAAAAATGTTTTTATATATTTTCCAAACTAGATTGTTTTTAATATAAGAAAGCATTGTCCTGAAGAAGGTGACCAACGTCTTCACTGAAACGCCGCGTCGACAGTTTTTCTTGTTTTATATAAAAATATGTTTTTTTTTAAATGTGTGTTGCAATAATATGTAATGTTATGTTCTAATAAATTGTATGAAAATTTGATTTTAACAATATTGTGATAAACTAAGAAGATCAACTTCTCTTTTTTATAATAAATAATACAAACTGCAAAACCTTTCTCTACCTCATTTTTGCTGAAAGTTGCTCTACAAAGGGTTGCCATAGAACTGCTTAGAACTGTCTAAACCATGTTAGATTTGTAAATTTGGTATTTTGTGGGGTATAACTCCAAATATTGACTACATTGACACGATTACCACAGTACAAGGCTCAGCAGGGGGACTACCCATTTAGTCCCAGCTGCTACTAAAAACCAGGAAAAGGGATCCCTTTGATATTTGCCGATTATTGACCCATTCCCTTTTCGCGTTAAAGGGTGTCTCCCAATACCATTTCTTTGCTTCTGGGAATTTTTATTTGGCCTTTGTAGACCTCACAGCCGCTTTCGATTGCATAGTTCACGATAAGCTGTGGGGTGTTCTTAATGATTTGAAAGTTGACCCTGTTTTAATTCAGTTTTTAAAACAGTTATATTCTGGAGCCACCGCAAAGGTCTGCTATGGTATAGAGGGCGAAGGTACCGCCCCATTTAAAATAGAACGAGGCGTAAGGCAGGGATGCGTCCTGGCACCACTTCTGTTCTCCTTATACAGTAACGCTCTGGAATAGGAGTTGGTGTCACATACCAGGGACCCGCCAATAATAAATACCCGCCCAATAGCATCTCTCCTCTATGCCGATGATGCGGTGCTCATGGTCCACACCCAGGTTGGACTACAAAGGGCTATCTCTTTTCACACCACATTCATGGACAGGCTTGGCCTAAAACTGAATGCCCAAAAAAGTTTTGTGATGTCATGCGGGAGAGCGAAAAAAAAGAACAATACTTTTCGGGCAGGGGGAGGGGGGGGGGAGTAAGGTGGAAACCATCACTGCTTTTAGCTATCTGGGCTTGCTTTTTGATAGAACCGGTTCTTGGGCTCCAGCAGTTATGGCTAGGTCGCTACTTTTTATGAAGTCTATTGCGGCTCTTTTAAATTTCTCAAAAGAACTAGGGAAAAGGCCACCAGAAATTGTATTAAAGATTTATCAGGCAAAGTGTGTGAGCATAGCAGTTTATGGGGCAGGTATCTGGGGATTTCAAGACTGCACATCAATTCAACGTATGGAAAATATTTTTCTGAGGTTCATTCTAGCTGTCCCAACTAGTGCCCCAGTTTTTAACTGTCACTCCGAGTTAGAAGTTGTATATATTTCCGATCAAATTAAGGCCCAGACAGTATTGTTATGGCACAGAATTTGGACTACAGAGAGCGCGGGCCTCAACAGGGAAATTATAAGGGACGCAATGAGACTACAAAATGTCAGTAAAATTCTGTGGTTAAAATATGTTGAAAATTTTATGCAGGACATTGGTCACCCAGAATATTTTACCTCGCCCGATAGTATGAACTCTATTAATCGAAAGGAGTTCTAAAAAGTATGCATGTCTCACCTAGAAGAAAATAGAGCTGAACAAACCTATGGTGATCAAACATCAAGTAATTAATACTTTGTGCAATATTAAACCATATTTATTGTACGTTTTGGGTGGATATGACAGATACCTTTTGACTAGATTTAGGTTTGGGATTTTTCACCATCTGACCACTTACCCAGCCAATAATAACTGGTGAAGGGAACTCTGCCGATGCCCATGTGACAATGTTTCACCACAAAGTACAATACATGTGGTTCTACTCTGTAAATTCTACACTAGGGAAAGGATTAGATGGCTAAAACCACTCTTAACTGATCATTATTGAACGGATTCTTCTGTTTGTATACCCTTGTAACATTTTATTTGAACACATATGATTGTATTTTAATTGTTTTCTATTGATATGTATTGTTTATATGTAATTAATTTGCACATAATTATCTTCCAGTATTTTATATTTATTAAAAAAAGACAATATACGGCTTCCTTTTAAAACTATTTCCCTGGTTTGTTTTTACATTGAGGCTACTTCTTGTTTTATCTTGTGTTATGTGCCATACCTGACTTTAGACAGGTACTGAGTTGCCTAGGAGTTATTATCTATATTGTTACCCTGTTCTGGGAACTTTAACCAGTTTCAGGTGGTCCCTGTTTTTTATATTAAAACCACTATAAAACAGGGAGGATGGGGGCAATGCCGCCCTGCCTTCATGTACCTACAGAAGTTGGATAACTGGTATTGTACAGTTTCTATGGTGGCCTTCCTAAAGGGCGCACTGAGGACAAGGTAAGGCCTCAATAATTGAACTGTGAGAAACGTGATGGGGTGAAACAATCTAGGTTTTGATTGACCCTCTAGGGAACTAGTAATTGTCTGCATGTATACTATGAATTTATAGGAACAAATCCATGAAAGCTGTGTACAGATGAATTTTTAAATGTAACATATGATGATGTACTTTCTCTTTTATATGTTCGCTTTTATAATTTTAATGTTCAAAATCTAATAAAGCTCGATTTGATTTGATTTGAGTGTGATTCGATGCAAAAAAAGGTTTTATTGACTATACTATACATTACAACAAGGCACTTCAGGTATCTAGTTGGAAAAAATTCCTAAGCTTATACAAACTGATACTGATACAATGGATTACATCTCATGGCAACATGTTATAAGCTTACTGTCAATACTGAACAGTAATCTTGCTACATGTAGTTTTTCCAACCGCCAAGTCCCCTTTTATCTTAACAATTGTTGTCTTGAATGTAGTGTAAATTAATGCATCTTCAAAGGTAATTTTAGCTTCATTAAAGTATTTACAACAAACTCCTAAAATGTGTTTTTACAGACTTCACAGTATAAACCCCCTGCCCATTGTGATTGCCAGGCAGTTAAAAAAGAAGACGTGTTTGTAAAAAAAATGTGCGTTTTGGAGATTATAGCATTCGAAGACCCCCATAATATATTTGACAAGAAGTGTGCTTTAACAGTAATTTAGATATGACCAATGGAACTACTTCATGGGCGAGCTAACACAAGTGCTTCCCAATTAAATGCCCGTAAAGGAGGAGAACACCATGGAACTGGAACCAAAGCCATTCTCTCAATACTACTTAAAACGCTTATATGTGATTACGTGAGCTCTGGAACTTTAACCAGAACTAATAACCAGCCCCATAATGGGCCCCCATTGGTTCTGCCAATGCTTATTATGTCTGCTAGTTTTTGATGAGAAGCAAAGAAAGATTCGTCCTTGACATCATCCTGCTGCTACATTCCGCACGTGCTTTCATGCTAAACAACACACAAGCAAGCTGTGCAGATCTGTTTCTTTCAGTGAAACTCCAAATACGAGATTGTCACAAAATCCAAGAAAAAAACGCATCTAGACAGTTCCTTGATAAGCATTCACAAAATCTGAAAAATAAAAAGGCATTTTTTTTGGGCTATTTGTCTTGATAAGTGCGGTCCCAGGTGGCAGTAGCACAGCAAAGTGGCTCAAATGTGTCCCATTGTTGTTCTGGAAAGGCAGAGCTGCCATTCAGACCAGATGAGCCTGGTACGTTATTATGAATCAAAGCAACAATGTGAAATCAGAAATGCATTTAAACTATCCTCCATTTCCTCTAGCAAACCAGATTGAGCCAATCTGCAATTCAACCTCTGACACTACACGTTGAACAGACAATATATCTTTACACAATTAGGAGTAATTTAAATGACATGGAGAAAACAAAAGAAGACTGTTGTCGCTTATCAACAAAGAACGTGATGGCAGATGAAGACTGTCAGACTCATCTAGTTTGCCTATTTCCGGCCTACACATGAACCTTGTTGGCTTGCCGCTTCTTCCTGTTTACCATATCCTCCGGTGCCTCCCGAGTCCCAGCATAATTCAACAAACAGAATCTACCAGGAATTATAGATGCCAGCCACAAAGTTCCCACTACATTGTAAATATTGGAGTAAAGATGACCACACCTTTCTTAACTGTGGGGCTCTTAACACCCTAACTTCATCAACAAAACAAGCATTTGCAATGCAATCGGTCTCGCCTTTGGGAACTTATATGTATTTAGCTATGCTGAAACCTCTACTGTTCTTCAACATGGAGGGAAAGTAAGCACCAAACTGTGTGACACCATTCCATAGCTTTGTTTTTAAAATAAAAGCTGGGCCTTCGGTGGTCGTATCACTGAAAATACAAGATGTGAAAAAAATATTATTCTTCTAGGGGTGCTCCTGGACGATAATTTATATGGACTGGAATCTAGAGAATATTAAAGTAATTCTGGTATTTTACTGACCTCTGCTGGTCGTTTTCTATCAAAAAGTGAACTAGAGGCAGTTGCCATTAAAATTTTAAAAAAAGTCCCTCAGCAGAAAGCAATTCTGGGATTTTACTGACCTCTGCTGGTCATTTTCTATCAATACAGTTGAACAGAAAAAAATTCCCTAAGCGTAAGCAGACAAGTCCTAGGGTTGATCTTCAGAGCCCATACAATACATACACATATAGGTACATAGTAAAGTATATACTAAAGTATATATACTAAAATGTATACAAGAGGTCCCGAATGCTCGACCTAAACAACACTTGCAATATGCACCCTAATGCAAATGCTGAGGATGAAGATTTCACCACCAAGAACAAGGGTCAATTCAGTACCTATATATAAAAACAGAAAGTACGCCTATTTATAAAGTTAGCAGAGATTTATGACCTGGTGGCAATTCCTCAGTGTATATTATTTGTACTCAGCTGTCATTTATTACTTTATCAATGAGCTCACTGTTATTCATTGTAACTACTTATTAACTAGATTTGTTTGGGACCTTCTATTTAACTGTTTTAAGATTTTTTTGGGCGCTTGGATTTAACTGTTTTAAATCTCAATATCCTGTGTTCCATATCTTTCTCACGGGTCCAATTAAAACACTAACTCCGTCTGGGAACCATGATATTGAGCACCAAATTAATTATTCCACAATTTGTTTCTTGTTACTTTCCAACGTTAACAGAAATCAGCTGCGCAAATGAGGAGTTGATTTGTCCCCTAGATATACTGACTGCTTTGATTAATTACAGGCGATATTTTGAGCTCATTATTACTTGTAATGACAGTCATAATAGTATTTCAACAATAATTGTGATAGTGATGGTAAATATTGAGTGGGTAAAATAGAGTATCGCAGCATGATTTGAAAAGATCTTTCGCCAACACTTCGGTGTAGAGACCTGGGTGTTAACAAATAAGGAGTGTCCAACAAAGAGCCACACAGATGTATGCACACTACATTTTTGAGCATTGAGCATTCCCAATCGTTCTGCTCCAAACTCAAACTTTTGAGAATGAAATTGTGGCTTTATGTGACAGTTTTGCTCAGGCTCCATCTTCCGCTGCATCAGATGTTGGGTTGCAGTTTCCATTCTGGTTGATGGGGATTTGCGGAGATCTCCCCGAGTTTAAGATCCTTTAATTTGCTTCCTTCTACCTGATTTGTTTAGCAAAACTGCCAGTTTTGTCACCTCTCCTCTTAATCATATTCAAGTAAGATTTTGGAAAGATGGTTTGTCTGATCTAACCATGCCACTGCTGGATGCATGCAATAGATCTTAGCAAAGGTTTTTGTCCCAGGTGAGTGGAAAAAGGCTTTGATTGGCCCACTTCTGAAAAAGTCCAATGCTGATCATGTTGGTCTTTCTAAAAGTCAGGCAATTTCATTATTGCCTTTCCTCATAAAAATCCTGGAGGAGTATGTTAACAGGCTATAGAGATGCATAATATATCTGAATCTGTACAATTTGTTTTTTGTCCAGTGAACAGCACAGTAATATCACCAGTGTCAATCCTTGATGATCTTAAAATGTCGGCACATTTGATATACTCTCTCATGCCATCTTCTTGCCTAGATTGGTGGAAGTGATGATCTGTAAGTCGGCTCTACAGTGGTGTAAAAGGTATCTGGAGGGTAGATGGCAAGCAGTCTACCTTTCACCTTTTCAATAAGAAATCAAGGTACTACATCAACTTCAACCTCTACATCTGCCCTCTGTTCAAGCCTATAAAATCCTTTGGCATAAAGTGTGTTTATGCAGACAATAATCACCTAGTTGCTTCTTTTGATAACTCAGAGGTTGCTCTCCTTGACGTTTTCAACCCTGTAAGTTTACAGTCCCTATCTGGTTAAGGAAGAATGCCCTGAAATGTAATGCAAACAAAACAGAGGTACTATAGTTTACTATAACAGTCCCCCAAGTGCCTTTCCTATGGATTACTGGCCATCATCTTGGATAAAGGTTTCTCACAAGCTGAGGTAGTACAGAATCTTAGATTTCTCTTGGAAGAGAATCACTCTTTTCAAACACGTCTATCATCTTTCGGCCACATGTATCTCTTGCTGCAGGTTTTAAATAAATACTGCTGCTGCTTCCATCCTGTGTGTGTGGGGTGGTGGTCCAGAGACCATTTTGAGGCGAGTGGATTATTCCAATTGGGCCCAGAGACTATTCTGAGCCGAATGTATTATTGCAATTCTCTTTTTCAGTGCTCCCTGTACTAGAGTGTTAACGAGACTTCAGAGTATTCAAAATGCAGCAGTCAGGCTTGCCAAGTTATGCTTCCTCCTCTGCTGCTGTGGACTCTTGACACTGATTACAGTTTAATCTACTTGTTGTGTACACAGAACGTTCCATGAAACTAGCCCCAGCTACCTTCCGCACAAATCCATTCTGCCAATTCGAAAACTAAAATCCACTGACGCATCTTTACTGGTATTCCCCGGGTTTAAGCGTGAATGATAGAGAGATAGATATTTTTGTCTCACACTTGCTAGGTTGTGGAGTGCTCTTCCAGTTAACTTGTGCACAATTTAAGATGTTACTTTTTCGTGAGGTGCTAAAAATCTGGCTTTATCACAGTTATATTTACTTCATGTCCAAGTCTTTGTTTCCTCAGAACCAGACCACCTTACAGGTATCAGTCAACATAACATAACATAGCATAGCATAACAATTTTGACATATCCATGTAAAAAGAAGTTCCCTAGAAGTATAGTCAAAAGTAGTAATTTAAATTTTTGTTAGACACAGAAGGTGACATTTGTGCTGAGAAGCATGTAGAGTCTGTGGCATGAACAATAGACAGTTGCATGGGAAGAAGTATTGGTCCAGGATGTCTTTATGCACCTCCTACATTCCATGCTGGCCAACAACACCATTTTTATTTTCTTATACTCCTTTTTCTCGCATGAAGCACTCATGAAAGAATTGAGCATTAATAACCTATATATACCAGGGACCTCACACAAGACCCTGACATGTAAGGCATTAGCAAAATTAATACTAAGTGCATAAGGATAGTAACAAAGTGTTTTTCCACATATCACAACTACTCCTTTGATTTTTATTGTTATGCATAGTTTGAAAAAAGTAGCATAGATTAGCTCATTTGAAAAACCCACTACAGCAATATTTCATAAAAAGTACCAATACATTAAACAAATTCAAAATGTAATAATAATAATAATAGCAATTTTCTGCGACTACATTTGAAAGGAAAATTCCAATAAAACAACATAAAATTTTAAACAACATAATATCACAGATTTGCAGTTTTTTTGCCGCAAGCTTTAAAAATTACTGTTCAAAGAGATATCCGTTGCCTTGATGCATGCGATCACAGCTTGCCTGCACATGCAAAAAGAGTGCTCTTAGCAGCCCCATCCTCTCATTCAGTAGACCAGGGAAAAGGCAAGTTATAGTGATAATGTTTTCCTCCCCAGTTTTACAGTCTGCAACACACGTGTTTAGTGTCCTGGAGGCAAGGCACAGTGTGAGCAAGACCAGGGAGGAGGCCAAAGTGGTGCCTGATGAAAAGCTCTTTTAGCTGCCTGGACCGTCCGGTCCCCAGATAGGGCTGGGGTTTGAGAGTTTTATATTCATTTAAAAACATCCAGGCATGGGATCTGATCGAGAGGAACTTGTTACACCCTGGCCAATCTAGTTGGATGGAATCTGGAATGACCCAGGAGGCCAGAATCCATACAGCGACAGTTGGCCCAGGCTCCTCTACCGAAGAGGCTGGTGATTTCATCTGCAGTAATAAATCCAGCATTTAATCAAATACGCGTGTGGAATGAATCATTAGGACCTTACACTGGCAATGAGTGGAACGTTGAGAAGCCTGGAGTCCTGCGACCTCAAGGAGTCGCAAATCACAGCGCTGCCAACTGGAGATCGTCGAGCCGGTGATCACGATCGGTGATTTCTAAGGATGTCATCCCTTATATGATGTGAGCAGGTCAGAAAGTGACTTGTCTGTAAACTCTGACACAGCTTTGGAGGAGTTTTGCATACATGTTGGGAATCTGTAAGTAGAGTGTAGTGTGTCATGCACATAGTGCACAAGCTGAGCAGACTTCCCCGAGTACCCGCATGAGTGGCGTGTGGCGAAGTGATGTTATCAACTACAACATGCACATCCGGAAGCCGTTTTATAGAGGGCAATGCAACTATCAACTACTATGCGCTCAGGGGACCGGCGCTGACACTGAAGGAGGCCAAACAGCTGTATTTTATTATTTAAAGTTGCTGATTCGCACACCAGATATTATAATAATTACAAATCATCTTAGATATATTTCCCTTGATCGCTTTTGATAATTATTAACGATGGATGACTGAAAAGCACCAATATCCTTTTTATCTAGACCAGGAGATTCCATATTAGAATGGAAACAATGGAAAGATTGGTTTGAGGCTTATATAGAAGCAATTAGGGGCAATGCATATACTGAGAAACTGAAATTAGCCATCTTGAAACATTGTTTAGATGCAGAGGGTAGGTGTGTACTATATCATTACAAAGGAAGTCAATGAAGTGGTTGTGCGACACGCATTTCTAAGCAGGGGTCAAAAGCTTAATGAATCAATTGATGTAGTCAAGTCAAGTCAAGTCAAATAACTTTATCCGGTTAGTTTGTACAAAACCATCAAAGTATACAAAAGATAAAAACATTGTCAATTCGCAATTTAAAAAATATAAAATCAAATACATTTTCGCGTAGTTTATTAAAAGGGGCAATAGAAACGGACAGTCAGACATACATCAGAATACATTAAGAGACAGCTGTGGGGCATGGTCCTGCCAAGAAGCATGCTGCTTGCTTATCCCCGTGGAAATAAGGGGAGCATTCCTAAGGTACACAATACATAAGGTGCATATTTTACAAGACAATTCATAATACAGTACAATCTATAATAAAAGCTTATGTAGGATTATCCAGAGAGCAAATAAAAAGCGACTGACAGAAAAAACTACCGGTTCAGATACATCTGTTTTTAAAATTCTGTACGCTATCTGATGCTGCCTAGCTCCTAATTTGAGGCAGACTGGTCTTCTCCACCTCCTGCATAACTGCTGGTATCTAGGACAGAAAAACAAAATGTGTTTTTCAGTTTCTTTGACTTTAATACAGGCAGGACATAAATCCAGTACTAGGCCAACCACCTCCTTGCCTGGAAATTTTAGGAGCAGATTGCCGCATCTGAATCTCAAATATAAGCTTTTTCCAAGAGGGTAAGAGATTCGGTCCAGAAAGGATTCAAATTGTGTGCATGACTTTACAGCTAGATATGTAGTTGTTAACTGACCACTGGTCAAATTATTGGTAAAGTTATTACCCACCACCTCCCAATATCTGGCTTTTAATCTCAATAAATCATCTCTTGTAGACCTGTGCGGATTTTCCCACAGGTCCTTCATACTTAATGACATGCACCAGTCTGCAATATGTTTAAACCATGGTAAGCTTTTTGCACCATTAATCATCATAACCTCCTGTAAAGAATTTCGATAATCAATAAGTTGGGGGGTTATCCATAGGCGCAGCCAGTAGGTTAAGGGTTTCAGAGCAGCCAAATCCCTGATTCTCTTCAACCCAAGATCACAGAAAAAGTAAATGAGAGGAGTTATCGGTGCCGAAATAAGAGACCTAACAAAAATGTTTTTACAAGTTGTTAACTTATTGACGGTGGTGTAGCCCCAAATCTCAGCTCTGTACAGGGCTCCACTTTGGGCTTTTGCACAGTAGATTTCCAGTGCTGGGTATAGGGGTTGAGTACAAGATTGTTTATGAAATCTTAGTATAAATTTAGACCTTTGACATAGGATTAGGTAACTCTTGTTTAGTTGGTATTCCCAATTGAGTGAGTCACTCAAACCTAGGCCTAGATAATCAAAGTTTTTTACCCGCTCTAGGGGCTCGTGTGTGATCCTGATCTCCCAAAGATCACCCCGTACTTTCCCAAACACCATAAGTTTTGTCTTGGAGGTGTTGAGTTCCAATCTCCAAACTTATTTGTATTTGTAAATGACTTAAGAATTTTAGAAATTTTAGAAAGTTAGATATTGTATTGTGTGCCATTAGTGTGTGATGTATTCCTATAGGTTCTGTATAGATCCCCCTATTCCTGACCCTATTCTGGTTAACAAATTAACTAGCAGCCATCCCATGATGCAGAAACCGTTATCTGATTACGCCAGACCACGGCACAGGAGCGCGTTATCGGATTAGGTCATAACGCTTGCCATCTAATTAGGCAAGCAATATTCCTCCAGCCCCTGATAAGGCATACGGAGTTCTCAAACAAATCAAACCTGTGACATTCTGGGAAAATCCCGGCGGCCATTGTTTTGATTTCTCAAAGAACTTCAGTAAAAGAATGTGCTAACGACCAGCTCGTATGACATCCTTATTGACGTATCTATGTCCATCCTTACGTCAATCTCGGCACCTTACAGGTATAAATATTACCGATATTGCCTTAAGCAAACACACGCGGTGGTGACGAGATCGGAGCAGCGAGACTTGCCGAAGCCCAGCAGAGAGCGAAGCCCACTGGCGCTGCCCCGCCTTCCTGACGCGCTGAGAACGAGACGCTGCTTTCTCCTGCCAAGAAATCCAGCTCCGGCGCTTCCGAGCAGCCCTCGCAGGCAGCTTGGAATATCGAGACCACAGACGAGAGATACCATCCCTCAACCATCCTAGATTCAAGGTACAGAACTGAATAACCCTTTGCAGAGAATTCTTGAGTCAGTCACTTGGCAAAACAAACTTAACTTAAACTGCTACTTTCTATCCCCGCCCACGTATTAGGCTTAGGTCAGGTACACTGGGGTAGGCATAGTTAGAAGCACCAGTTGAGTACGATTAGTCAAATGTTTATATGTATGTATCTATTTTATCCATTTTAAAACACCATATGGCTTAGAAACCATATAAATGTTTTTACAGTATTATTTTATACTTCTGCTTTTATTGTATGCACTTTACATAACCATAAGTATTGCAATAATATCGATTCATTTCTCTTGTACGAGAAAAGAGACTGATCAATAAATAACATCTTTTATTGAACACGCCCGTCTCTTCCTTTTCTCTACAAACTGGTGAAACTAAGAATGCACGTACTGACTGAGTAAAATAAGTTGTCTTTTGTTTTCACACGACTCTAGAGATACACTCTTGATTAGGGGAGAGCAAAGTTGTCATGTTCTATGGTTGTCAGAAACTAAATCCCTTCTTGTCTATCCAGGGAGATTCAACTCCTCCTTGCCTATTCGATAACGTTTCTAGTGAACTCTGAGCTAGCTGGCAAACCCAAAATTAAGTCTAATATCGACAGTAGAAGACCTAGTTAACGTCTGGTCTAGGTCTATACTATTGGAGGTATTATTCAAATGCGCAGAGCCTATTGGGATAATAGGAACTACACTACATGGCGCCCAACGTTTGGAAAGGCGATAAAACTAACGCAAGACTTTAGAGTAACTCAGTCGTGCTTTTTCACTCAGACCCCTTTTTCCCATAATACTCCAAAGACGTCTGGAGTGGGTGAGAGGTAAAATCCGCCAAACCTCGCAGGAGGGAACTCCTATGTATGGTTCTTGGTTCAATCAACGTTGAAGGATACACTGTTCCAAAATATTGTGCATCTAATCTTTGTTTCCATAAGGAACCTGATCTGCAAACAAACAGAATAACCTTCCTGACAGTAAAATGTCAGAAAGTGAAGATGAAAGAGAGAGAGTTAGATTAGCAGCTGAACTAATAGAAGCTGATAATACTATGCAAGAAGCGGACCCAGATATAAAACTCATCCCGGTCAACATAAGAAGATCTATAACGTTAAAACTTATAGACAATGGACTGACACCAAGAGGTGGTACAGTCATATTCGTAATTGAGGCACACGAATAGCGGCAGACAGAGGTATTCTATTCATGGATAAACTTTCCAGCAGCAAATGCTGTAACAAAGGAGTTCCACTATTATAAAATAGAGGAACCTCCTAATGAGTACACTCCTTTCGAGGAAGTGGAAGTACCACTCAAATTCCAAGAGCACCTGCTCTTGTTTAATGGCGCCCTAAAACATAATAATCACATCACCAGGCTCGGTCCACTAGGTAGACCAGGAGCAACGTGGCCGGTCCTAGCCGGATACACACCACATCCAGACATCGAAAGGATGTCTGCAGCGGATGTTTTAGTACAACTAAAACAATTAATTAAAATATATAGACAACTAGTCCAATATGTAATGCGGACTTCAACTATCCAACCAGTAATTAAAATTCCACAGCTGACCCCACATCAGGGGAACACAAATAAAATTACACCACAGAACATACAGTCCTGCCTAGGTAAAGTACCAGCTAAACGGGAACAAATACCATTCTGGTTAGCACAAAAAATCACCCAAATAGAGGCGGTGTTTCCAGACACCACCCCTGTGGATAAACACAGGATTCTGACTATCTGTCTTCCAATGGGAATCGCACCACACGTGGAGGACTGTGACACTTGGGGTACAGTCTTTGCTTCCATTTACACAAAAACACATGGAGTTCCATCCATGTCAGTAATACCAGATGTGCTAAAACAAATTCAAGACGAATACGGTCCAGAACCCGCCTTAACTCTAGGTATGAAATTACTAAAAGTCTTCAAACAGGTCTCGGCAATATTACTAGCCAACATAAAAGGAGAAGCAGCGAATGTGGCGATCCGCCAGAGGTTAAAAGAGACAGATATAGCAGACCAACCAGCTGAAATTGCCAGAATTATAGAAAAATCCTATGAAGAACTAGGTAGAGATAGTTTGGGTGGAATACCAGTGAAGCCCCAACTAATTGAAAGTCCTGAAAAAATATTTATTAAAAATAATCTAAACAGTCAAAAGAAGAACTGGGATGGAAACAAACAATCCAATCCAAAAGAAAAGAGATTCCAGTCCAGAGGAAGGTCTCCTCGGCAGAGAGAAAGATCTCCGGACCAAGGACCCAAGTCTCCCCAAAGGGAGCCCTCTGTGAAAAGATACAACCTTAGAAATAGGGATAACATAAAGAAACCGGATAGATATCAAGATTTTGATACACGTCCCTCTCAATCTTTTCAGACTTCCTCGCAGAAATCGGAAAGAAGAGGACGATCGGAACCCAGGGAAGGGCACGTCAAGTCCAAAGACAAGGAACCTGCTCATCCAAATAAAAAATTACAGTTTCCAAAGAAGAAGGTAGCCAGTATTAAAGTATTCAACAATGCCGAGAATACTGCGGACACAGCTGAAAAACGGAGAGTGGGCTCAGACAATGCTAGACAGCGCAGCAGAAGTGAGCATAGCACGCAAAGTCCTTATGAATCATCTGGAGACAGTGGACACGAATGAATACATTCAAGTGGAAACTGCAGACACCAGAGTTAGCAAACCTCACAAGATATATGAAATAACTTTACGTATAGAAGGGGATAAGACTAGAAAAATAAGGGGCCTTTTTTGGGATAATCTCTCCAAGGGCTATGACATCCTTCTAGCTGAAAAAGATTGGCCACCAGAGTTTGTCAGGGAGTGCCCACATGGCGAAGAAATAATTATGCCTGCCTTCTCAAATCATATTCCAATTCATAAAAAATATACACTTGCAAGAAAGTGGGCAGTAGCTCAAGCTCCTGCTTTATATAAAAATCATGTGGGATGGGATGAGGAATCTCCTCCACACAAAATCCAGTTAAAATCACAACCTACTGCACAAAGGCAGTATCCAATCAAGCAAGAAGCTAAAAAACAGGTAAAAGAAATTCTAGATCAACTAGAATACCAGGGGGTGATTGAAACTTGCAAACTTGAAACTTACAAATGAACAACCCTTTGTTTCCTGTCTCCAAACCAGACAATTCATATCGTCTAGTTTTGGATTACAGACACCTTAACTCATGTTGCAAAACTTTTGCAGTACAAAACTCGCATAGTGCTGCACTAATGAATAACATAGTGCGCAAAAAATATAAAACAACATTAGACATCTCTAATGGATTCTTTTGTCAAAATATAGCACCAGAGAGCAGATACTTATCAGCGTTCTCAATAAATGGAGCTCAAAAAGAATTCTGTCGGTTACCCCAGGGGTACAAGAACAGCCCAGCATTATTCTCAGCGAGAGTAACAGAGTTACTACAAACATATGATGACGAAGCATTATCTTATGTCGATGACATACACCTAACAGATGATGACTTGGATACTCACTTGAAGAGAGTGAACACCATAATACTTGGGTTCGCAGCAGAGGGTTACAAATTCAACTTTAAAGAAACTAGAATTGCCCATCTAACAGTCCTGTTCTTAGGATATGAATTATCAAGTGAAGGCAAAAGCCTGGCTGACAATTTCCTAGAGAAATGTGCCGTACTCCAAGCACCTAGAACACTAAAAAACCTACAGTCAATTCTAGGTTTCCTAAATTTCGGAAGAACATACATTGCAAATTACGCAGAAAGGGTCAAACCCCTTTATGATCTAATAAAACCAGATTTTTAAAAAACAAATTGGACTCAAAAACACACAGAAATTCTGAGATCCTTACAAACAGATATGTTAATTAAAACAAAATTAGAAACACGTGATAACACACGCAACCTTGTGATTCGAGTCATCCCAGGAAGATGCGGATTCACATACCTGACCTCTAACGAGGGAGAAAAGGTACCAATTGCATTCAAATCACACTTGTACACAGAAGCTGAAAAGAAATTCAACATTAAAGAAAACATTGTTCATGCAGTTCAAACCGCAATAGCTAGAGAAAAAGATAAAGCTGACGGTAGACACATCACAGTCAGAACAGCAGAATCAGCCTTTGAGGCATTAACAACCCCGTGTAATTTACCAACAACAGCA
This sequence comes from Lissotriton helveticus, assembly GCF_964261635.1. Taxonomy (NCBI): domain Eukaryota; kingdom Metazoa; phylum Chordata; class Amphibia; order Caudata; family Salamandridae; genus Lissotriton; species Lissotriton helveticus. The sequence continues at coordinate 1,121,345,871 of NC_136063.1, read as the reverse complement.
TTGAATCCGGAATGGATACAATGGGTGAATTCCATTACAATGGACAAAGTGAAATACTACTTTGATCCAGAACTAGAGGAACTAAAATATCTAGAATATGAAAGAATATTCCCTCTGCCAATCGACATTATGCCATTACGACAGTACGCTTGTGTAATCTATACTGACGGACATGCTCAACCATCCGTTTGGGGAGAACAAGCATACAACCCCACATGTGAGATTACAAAAGAAGTATGGCGCAGAGGTATACTAAGACCTCTATTAACAAAAACGCACTCAGTAGAAACTAATTCAGAACAACAGACTGAAATAATAGCATTGAAAATGGCGCTAGATAATGCAGATCGCGAATTCCCGACACTCATAGTGTCCGATTCATATTACTGCGTCAAATCATATAACAGCGATTTACAGAAATGGATTCAAAACGGTTACAAAGATGACACAGGTGCAACAATAAAGCAAAAACTGCTTTGGGAACAAATAGTTCTGTTAAAAAAAGAACTACCAAAGACTCACGTGATACACTCACTGAGTCATCAGCGTGATGGCGTTCACGTTGCAGGGAATTCATTGGCTGAGAAAGCCACAGCGGTAGCAACTGAATCGGCTTCCGTAGCTAGAAAAAAGCGTGCGGTAAAATACATTGACGGTGAAACAATGCTGGCGGTGAAAACGTCATCAAAAGGCGACTGCTCAGCGTTACCGATCAGTTACCCACTCAAATATACATACATAATCGATGCGAACTCCGTTCCTTTTGCTCGAATCCCTGGAGTGGGGGATAGAGTAATTCCAAACATGGACAGGAGAACTTTGTTAATTGTAGACGCACATATAGGTGAGGGTCTTAGTCATCTCAAACTAAAAGATTCTCTGGAAGAACTACAATCAGTGTACTGGTGGCCAGGCATGAGCCTGCAGCATCACATTTTTGTAAAAAAATACCCGGGCTGCAACAGAGATCGCAGCGGCGAGAGGGACGGGGTAATACCATGGCGTTTCACTCAATAAGGACTAAACAATAATCAGTAAAACCAGTGCAAATAATGCGTCCCATTAACAAATAAAGACTAGTTTCCACTTATAATGTAGACCCCAGCACTCGGCTGACGTCGGGACTGTTATACAAAGATTTGCGAGTCTAAATGGCATATAAGCTAGGAGCAGGCTACGTTTGACCAATGCTTTCACTTTAGCCCTCAAGCTTGTGGGGAAGCTCGGCCAAATGAGCATAGCGAAGCGGGATTCTTCTCACTTCCTTCCTGAGGGATACGGGATGGTGTAAAGAAAAAACCAAGGCATAAAGCTATCTATAACAGAAAGGATATTAGGTTCGGGAGCTGGGTGGGTCAAACATCTAATAAGTGTCCAACGTAGTCTAAATAACTTGCCAAGAAATTCTCTGAAGGGATTCAGTCCGTACGAATTATTGTTTGGAACTAGGATGTTAGTCTTAGATCTTGACAGTCAGACTTCAGTGGTGAAAGAAAAAAGCTTTGATATCAAAGATCGTTTGGCTATTTTACAGGACTTAAACGAAACAAGAAAAGACCTGAGCAACATAAAGTTGAAACAACAGCCAATAACCACTGAAGAAACACCGCCTGTCCCAGCAAGACCTGTCTGGATTCCAAAAATCGGGGCTCTAGTCAGAGAAAAGATCGCGGTAAAGAAGGAATTTGGGCCTTCTTACAGAAAAGCAGTTCCTGTCTTGTCTATCAACGGGACAAGATCAGTTGTACTACCGCCACTTGCTGGTAAAAAGGAGAACCGAGTTGTATCCATCGACCTGGTAAAACCACAATCATGTGGCCGATAACAAACAGTAGGCCAAGTGGGGTAGTGCTGGGGTGTTTGTAAGTCTCCTGAGGCAAAATAGCCGGGAGTGCTCGTTTTTAACAATTGCTGTGTCATTTGTGCTTAAATACTTGTGCTTTTAACTTACCTGGACTCCCACCGCTATTTTCACTTTGAGGGCGCCGTGCAGCGGATCAAACGCTCACGTGACCCCCTCCCCTCGGCCTGTTCCACGATCGGCCACGCCCACTTTGAGGCCACGCCCCCTTCCCGCCCTTTATAAGCGCTGAGACGCTAGCGCTGGGGTGTTTGTAAGTCTCCTGAGGCAAAATAGCCGGGAGTGCTCGTTTTTAACAATTTCTGTGTCATTTGTGCTTAAATACTTGTGCTTTTAACTTACCTGGACTCCCACCGCTATTTTCACTTTGAGGGCGCCGTGCAGCGGATCAAACGCTCACGTGACCCCCTCCCCTCGGCCTGTTCCACGATCGGCCACGCCCACTTTGAGGCCACGCCCCCTTCCCGCCCTTTATAAGCGCTGAGACGCTAGCGCTGGGGTGTTTGTAAGTCTCCTGAGGCAAAATAGCCGGGGGTGCTCGTTTTTAACAATTTCTGTGTCATTTGTGCTTAAATACTTGTGCTTTTAACTTACCTGGACTCCCACCGCTATTTTCACTTTGAGGGCGCCGTGCAGCGGATCAAACGCTCACGTGACCCCCTCCCCTCGGCCTGTTCCACGATCGGCCACGCCCACTTTGAGGCCACGCCCCCTTCCCGCCCTTAGATCCCCTATATCAAATGTGCCATCCTAGGGAGCGCAGCGGACGTGCGCAGCGGGCGCGCCGTTTGCGCGCCGAAGGCGCGCCTAAGGCAAGCCTGTCTGCGCCCGTCCGCGGCCGGACGGGGCCTGGGGCACAACCCCTTGCCCAACATACCTCTTATTCATCTAGGGAGCTTACCACCCTCCAAGGAGACTGGCCTCTTTCAGAGACCATACTAGGGCACATTGCTTCTTTAGGTCTTGGCCACTCCCCTACTTCCAGATCACCTTCCGTCCGAACGACCCCTCCACCGCGGAACCCGCCCCTGCCTGACCCTCCCTTCTCTCCTCCACCATTATCTATTCTTTTACTTAATACAAGGTCAGCGGTCAAGCACCATCATGAGTTGTTCACCCTGCTTGACACCGAGAAGCCTGACCTGCTGCTATTGACCGAAACCTGGTTCTGTGATTCCTCCCTTCCTGTTCTCCTGGCTACCCTCCCCCCCTCCTACGTTGCCTTACGCGCCGATCGTCCGGCGGGCAGGGCCGGCGGCGGCGTGGCGCTAATCGCCCGGTCAGAATTACACTTTCAAATCCTTTCCTATTCCCCCGTCGCCTCCACTGAATTTCTTGTGGCTCGTTCCTTATCTTTTTCTCCCCCCATCACCTGTCTTCTCATGTACCGTCCACCCCAGTCTTCCCCTTTATTCCTGCCGGCATTTCAAGACCTGTTGGCCAATTTGGTGGTCAACTACGCCTCGGTCTTGGTGCTAGGCGACTTCAATTACTGGCCTTCGGACCCCTCTGAGTCCACCGCTTCCAAAGAGTTTACAGAATCTCTTTCCTCTTTGAACTTTGTCCCGCACATAACTGTCCCCACCCACTCTCACGGCCACGCTCTGGACCAGGTTTGGTCCCTCAACCTCCAACTATCCCCGGTGACTGTATCCCCCTGTTGTTGGTCTGACCATGCCCTTATTTCCTTTTCTATCCTTCACCACCTTGCACCTAAAGTCCCACACGCCAGAAACACTTGGGCGCGGAATTGGAACAGAGTTGACCTTTCTTCCTTGTCTTCCCTGCTTCGTAATTCCACTCCGACTCTCTCCGGTCTCCCCTCCCATTCTCAAGCCAATGCCATTAAGACCTGGCTGAATACAGGCTGCAACTCCATGGCCCCTTTGCGTCGCATCTCCATCCGACGACCAAAGGATTCCAATAGATGGTTTAACGACCACCTAAAAGAGCTAAAACTATCTGCCCGACAAGCGGAGAGACATTGGAGAAGAAACTATTCCCCCGCATTAAAAACCCTCTATCTCCAATCACTTGCCAAATACAAAACTGCTATTCTCTCGGCCAAAACCACCTATTTCTCTTCAAAAATCAAGGCAGCGTAAAATAAATCCAGAGAAATATTCAGCATAGTAAACAACTTGGCCTACTCTGATAGAGCTTCATCGCAAATCCCTCCATCCCAGTCATTATGCGATCAGCTCAATACTTACTTTGTAGACAAAATCATTACCATTAAGGCTAACATTCCCCCCCCTCACCTACTTTTGTGGATCCCTCCTCCCCCACTGTCCTCAATCACCTCACTTCTATCCCTCCCCTCACTGAGGCCTCATTCCGTGAGATACTCCCCAAAGTCAAGTCGGGCTCCCCGGCAGACACTTGTCCGGCCCGTATCTTGCAATATATTTACTCCTCCTGCCCTGAAGCCCCCATCACCTTTCTTAACAACTCTCTTGCACAGGGAGTAGTGACCCCGGCACTCAAAACAGCCTCTATAGTGCCCATCCTGAAAAAACCCGGCGCTGACCCTACCATCTCAGCCAACTACCGCCCTATCTCCCTGTTGCCCTACCTGGGTAAGGTGCTGGAACGCCATGCCACCGCGGTCCTCAGCGCCCACGTAGAGACCAACGGTGGGTTGGCTTCACGCCAGGCCGGCTTCCGCCCCAGGCACTCGACCGAATCAGTCGTGGTGTCGGTCCTGGACACCCTCAGGAAGGGTATGGACAACAACAAACATCAGGCGCTGGTGCTTCTCGATCTCTCTGCCGCCTTTGACACGGTCGACCATACCATCTTATTGTCCCGTGTCAGGGCGGCAGGAATCGAGGGCTCAGCCCTGATCTGGCTGTCCTCATTCCTGAGGGACCGCACTCAGGCGGTTCGGTTAGGTGACTTCACGTCCACTCCACTCCCTGTCACTTGTGGTGTTCCCCAGGGATCTTCTCTTTCCCCTTTGTTGTTTAACCTTTACATCTCCCCCCTTATCTTTGCTCTTCAGCAGCTGAAGGTCACCGTGTTTAACTACGCTGATGACCTCCAGCTCATCTTCGATCTGTCTACTTCCCCTTCTTCTGTTTCTAATTTTCAGTCTACCATGACTTTCATCAGGGACTGGATGAACCACAACCATCTAAAATTGAACCCGGATAAAACCGAGCTGGTTCTCACCGGTGGTTCGTCCAGTCCCTGGAATTCCCACTTCTGGCCCCCCTCTCTTGGTCCCTCCCTTTCTCCCTCACCTACAGTTAAAACATTGGGGGTCAAAATCAACAACCAGCTCACCCTCCACTCACAAATCAGCACCGTTGTTTCCTCCTGTTTTCTCACCCTCCGCACTATCCGCTCTGTTTCTCGTTTTTTCTCCCCACAGGCACTTAAGTTGATCATGGCCGCACTGGTGATCTCGAGGCTAGACTACGCCAATGCCATCTACAACGGCATCCCAGCTTATAGCCTGCGGAGACTCCAGTTGGTTCAGAACCAGGCGGCCCGCCTGGTCTACGGTCTCCCACGGTACCATCACTCCACACCCCTCCTCAAAGAGCTTCACTGGCTCCCGGTCAAAGAACGTTCCCTGTTTAAGACCGGCTGTATGGTCTTTCAGGCCCGACAAGGCACTGCCCCTGCCTTCATTACCTCGTTACTAAAGGAATACGTCCCCACTAGAGAGCTTCGTTCTTCCTCAAAATCCCTCCTTCAAACCCCACGTTTCAATCGAAAAAAGTGGGGCGGAACCAATTTTGCTACTCTTGCCCCCACTTTTTGGAATTCCCTCCCCGATTATCTCCGTTATGCAACCCATTATCTTTCTTTCCGCAAAAACCCAAAAACCTTCCTCTTCAAACAAGCCTTCCCTGCTTAATGCCCCTCTTCACCCAAGATAGGTTTTATTTTCCTCTGGTGTCGAACGAACCACTAGCGCCAAGAAACCGTATGGAGCACGCTGCGCTTTATAAATGTTTTAAATTAGAAATTAGAAATTAGACTCCCGATAAGTAGCAGAACACCGAGGTTTGCTACAAGTACAGAGGTGCTAACTAAAAGGCTAATCACATTCGACACACCTACTGAACAACAAAAAGGACTATGCAACAATGCAATGGAACTCACACCTCTGAATACCCAAATAAAGACATTTAGTAGAGACACACCAACCTACAATGAAGTAACAAATGAATATGCTGAAGCTGCAAGAAAGAGTAATACTGAAGCAATTGGAACAATAGACAGAACGGCATCCGGCTACTTCATCAACTTCGATGATTCTTCTGAAGATCTCAGTGAATCAAGGACACAGCCATCAACAAAAACTCTTAAAGACAAAGCTAAGGAGCTTTTGAAACAGCTGAAAGAAACCTATCTGATTTCTCCATGGATTGAATTTTGGGTGTCCTTTGGTGTATTTATCCTCATACTTTGGCTCATCATGATACTATGCTTGGGACGCTTCATTGAGGGAAAATATGCAAAAATGGACACAGCAAGCCAGAAAATCAACTTGATCCTCAAGCCACACACGTCTTCACACGTCAAGAAAAGAGAACTTTCTTCAGTCAACTTCACAGCCAATCCTATACCGGGTGGGGTAGCATGGGACAATACTGACTATGAAATTTATGGTCCGGTTGAAATCCTCAAATATCCACACCAAATCAAGATCTCGTTGAGTGACATGGTAAAACCAAACTCATTTGCTGATGATTGGGACTTTGAAAGTATTAATGACATGATGTCTGATCTAGTGATGTCTGCTAAATTTACCAAACATGATTATTTGCAGGGTTCATCTAATTATGATAGTATGTACTGCTACAACCACTATGGTAACCATTTTCTACATAAATCTGCACAACCTAGAAATGTTTTAAATTATAATCAATGGGAACATTGTGCAACCCCTCCAAAAGGAAGCTCAAGAACCGTTTATGACAAATATTCATATTTTTCAGGGTTCAATACAAGTAAAGCTGAAACATTTTATTTTAAATTGTCAAATAAGACAGGAACAAAAACCATGCTTACAAACACAAAATTGATATATTCGGACTCATTTTTTGAACAGATGAATACATTTGTTTTTGATTATTGGGATAAAAATGTGGAAGTAAAAAGTGTTTGGGGTACAAAAGAATGGCAAGTACAAGGTATAGAATCATTGTTTAGAGCCTGCATGATCCCAGAACAAATTATATTCTTGAATGAAACTATTCAACAAACTACCTGTCTTGGCCTAGCCAAAATCAAAGACTTAAATAAACCGTCTATTCCAAAACCAACAATGAACAGTAATAACTCTGCGGATGAAGAGATAGACGTAAACTATGTATTAAACCAAAACAGAACAAATCCTGATTGGAAACAATGGTTAATCTGGCCCACAGATACTAATAACTGTCAAGACAGATTCCTGAACAAAACACAGGGGTTCACATTGACCAGGCCAGACCCTAGATATTCCCAAAGACAACACCCAGGGATAATCACCACCTACAGTGTGGGCAAACTCTGCCTTCAATGGCTACAAACTTCCACACTGACAGAGATTAAGCAACACCTAACTTTACTTACTGATGGTGCTGACTTGCGTGATTTCATTATGGGACCGCGCAAACAGCGTCAAAAACGCTTCATAGCAGCCTCTATATATGCAGCTTACAACGAGGCCTGGAAGATAACTCAAATTGAGACAGCAGAAAGTATACGGGAAATTGACCGTATTAATTTGGAAAAATCACTTTCTGTAGTGGACAATGGGTTAATGACTCTGTCCTCCAGAATCTTTTCATTGGACAGCATTGTGTCTTCAGCAATCGACATATTATCGCAAGACTTACTGTTGTTACAACACGGTCAGTCTCAATTGCGTTCTATTGTACAGCTTGGCTGGACGTTACAAAATCTGCGTTCAGGCTATGTGCCTTGGCGTTTAATCAACACAACGTCACTATTCAATATCTTTAACCTTACTGATAAACAAATCAGTATGGCACAGAAGGGTGCTGATTATACAATCCTGAGCATTGAGAAACTCGAGAGATTACCATTGACAATGTCAGAACGACCTGTCATTGAATGGATAATACATGGGATAATTAATATTCCGATATCTACTTTCAGGTTTCAATACTGCCAAAAATATATACAGGCTGGCATGTATGAAAAATTGGGAAAAGGGTACATTAAGACAACATGGAACTTGCCCTATTCACATGCATGTGTCAGTAATAAAGGACAGAAAGTGTTTCTTAGTGGCAATAATTGTGCAATGTCACTAAGCGGTACACTTCTGTGTAATGGAATTAGTTTGCATGGAGCCTGTGAAGGGAACTCAAATAACCTTTCATGTCACCAGCTAGGCGCACCTGCAACAGAGATAGAACCATTCTTTAAAAGACTCTATAACGGGAGTTACATTCTAATTGTGGATCGCAGATGTTGTAGTCTACTGCCCGGGGTTCCTTATCTCGTAAGTACGACTGCGAAGGTCATGTGCTGTGGACGCTTATTGTTCCCCAGCTCCTTTCCAGACAGGGAGGCAAGGGCATGGCCTAACTTGAAAATTACTTCTATTCGAGTTGATACTTTAAGCAGAATGAAAACAGTGCTTCTTCAGACGCCGACCAGGCTCACGTCATCAAAAGAAACGTATGATCTCCTAGTCGCAAGGACGACTGCAGAGATTCATTCATTGTTATCAACTAATTCCCCCATACATTTCGCAGAAATCCTGAATGAAATCTTAAATATTTCTGATACCAGTGGAGTCTCAAATGTATTTAAGACAGTATTTTCGATGGCATTAACACCATTCAAAGCCATACTGGGTATTTTTCCAGACCTCGTCCATTCGATTTTTGGAGGAGTTCCCCTCATTTTGGGACTAATTGCAGGAATACTATTCTTAGTCCTCATATTTCATTATGGCAAACCATGTCACAGACAAAACACCTGCGACAAGGGAAGAAACAATCCGAGCCATTGGATACCGGGACCGGATATCAAAAATCCTGGGACTAACCCGGCTTAGAGACCTGAACATGACTTGGTTTCTTTCATTTCGGCCGATATGGCAAAGATGTGTTTTACCTGTATTAAGGTGCATGCTGTGCGGAGAAGAATGCGTGTTGGACACCTGTCTGACGCTACAATCGGATGCGCCAATGGATGCAGAAACATTGTTGGGTCCGGTAACGGCTCATGCATTGTGCTGCCCTCAACGGCTGCCAATCCTGATGACGGCATTCGTGGAAGCTTCACCGCTACGATTAAGGGGTAGTGAAGATCAAGATGAAAGCAGCATCGATCAGGTACAACCTTCTGTCAGCAATACTACTCAAAACGTCAATGGAGACAATCATGCACATGAATGCATGGTTACATCTTTTTCCGAGTTAGTGGAACTCTCACAGGAAGCTGTTGACAGCTTTTTCAGCAGTCTCAATGATATGATGTTCTCACCAGAGCAGAAATAATGACTCTTGAACAAGCTAGCACACGGCGTTCCCGACACCATGAACTTGGCCTTCAACTTTAATAATAAAGTAGCAGGATCAACTTTTCCTCCAGTCCACGGACAGCAATTTTTTTAGCAGCCCCAAAATATATTTTTTAAATTTTTCGGGACACTTATCTTCTGCTTAAAGTAGGAACTATTCTTAGAGAACTAATTTCTGTTTTTAGAAACTTCATAGACATTAGCTGCCAGCTGGTATGCTCATAAATATTTTTTGAACTGTGATGAAGTGGTCTCGAACTTTTCTTCTGTATTAAGAGCCATTTCATGTGTAATTCTCATATTCAATTACTAATAATGTATACATATGCGTGATTAATTTAGCATTATTCTACTGCTTGCGTTCATATAGTAAATGTGACTGATTTTTTCCCGTATATTACATAATTTCGAAATACATTATGTGTATTTTGGGGTGGTAAGGTATACACGATACTCTACAGTGTGTTTTACTATGCCTAGATTCGTAAATATGGTCATAGTTAGCGTGGAGTGGGTGTGATGTATTCCTATAGGTTCTGTATAGATCCCCCTATTCCTGACCCTATTCTGGTTAACAAATTAACTAGCAGCCATCCCATGATGCAGAAACCGTTATCTGATTACGCCAGACCACGGCACAGGAGCGCGTTATCTGATTAGGTCATAACGCTTGCCATCTAATTAGGCAAGCAATATTCCTCCAGCCCGATAAGGCATACGGAGTTCTCAAACAAATCAAACCTGTGACAACCTGGGAAAATCCCTGCGGCCATTGTTTTGATTTCTCAAAGAACTTCAGTAAAAGAATGTGCTAACGACCAGCTCGTATGACATCCTTATTGACGTATCTATGTCCATCCTTACGTCAATCTCGGCACCTTACAGGTATAAATATTACCGATATTGCCTTAAGCAAACACACGCGGTGGTGACGAGATCGGAGCAGCGAGACTTGCCGAAGCCCAGCAGAGAGCGAAGCCCACTGGCGCTGCCCCGCCTTCCTGACGCGCTGAGAACGAGACGCTGCTTTCTCCTGCCGAGAAATCCAGCTCCGGCGCTTCCGAGCAGCCCTCGCAGGCAGCTTGGAATATCGAGAAAACAGACGAGAGATACCATCCCTCAACCATCCTAGATTCAAGGTACAGAACTGAATAACCCTTTGCAGAGAATTCTTGAGTCAGTCACTTGGCAAAACAAACTTAACTTAAACTGCTACTTTCTATCCCCGCCCACGTATTAGGCTTAGGTCAGGTACACTGGGGTAGGCGTAGTTAGAAGCACCAGTTGAGTACGATTAGTCAAATGTTTATATGTATGTATCTATTTTATCCATTTTAAAACACCATATGGCTTAGAAACCATATAAATGTTTTTACAGTATTTTATACTTCTGCTTTTATTGTATGCACTTTACTTAACCATAAGTATTGCAATAATATCGATTCATTTCTCTTGTACGAGAAAAGAGACTGATCAATAAATAACATCTTTTATTGAACACGCCCGTCTCTTCCTTTTCTCTACAAACTGGTGAAACTATGAATGCACGTACTGACTGAGTAAAATAAGTTGTCTTTTGTTTTCACACGACTCTAGAGATACACTCTTGATTAGGGGAGAGCAAAGTTGTCATGTTCTATGGTTGTCAGAAACTAAATCCCTTCTTGTCTATCCAGGGAGGTTCAACTCCTCCTTGCCTATTCGAGAAAGTTTCTAGTGAACTCTGAGCTAGCTGGCAAACCCAAAATTAAGTCTAATATCAACAGTAGAAGACCTAGTTAACGTCTGGTCTAGGTCTATACTATTGGAGGTATTATTCCAATGCGCAGAGCCTATTGGGATAATAGGAACTACACTACAAGTGAAAAATCACAGAAAACAGTAAAGTATGAAAACACTCCAGTATCAAGACCAAGTAGAGTGTGGGGAAAAATATCATTAGACAAAGCAGGACCCATGTGTATTGTCAATAGTCAGATTCAGGCTCTAGTGTTAATTTGTCAGCTGTCTCAATGACAGAAGTCAGATTGGTCCTTCAGGTTACTTCAAAAGCAGTGACACCGTTTTTGAATTAGATTTTTGAGAGGGAAGGGTTGCCAAAATGTTTGGTAACTGATAATCAGGTATAAATCATTTTCAATGAAGTGAAGACATTTTCGGAGGTTTATGGAATTGAGCATATACGTACAACAGTTTATTATCCATAAAGTAATGGACTTGTGGAAAGGTGTATCAGGGTGCTGAAGGAAGGATTCCAACTGGTGATAGTTAATGGGAACAATTGTCAGCAAACCATTAAGGAATTATTTTGTAGTTATAGGAACACATTCAGGGTTGAAGATGATATTTCTCCTTTTGAAAAAATGAGAGGTAGGAAGCCTGTTTGTACTTTGAATCAGATGTGGATGTTGGATATAATGGACAAAGCAAAAAGTGACGGAGGAAAGCAAATCAGTCAAAGATGGAAAGAAGAGATTAAACAAAATAAAATGGAAAACAATAGAGACATACTGCGTGAACACATGGCAATTGGATGCGAGTAAGAAAAGGAAGAATGGTGAAGTCAGGTGAATTGAGATTTTCAGTGCCCCTGGGGAAACCTAGGGTAGATTATCAGGTAGCGGAATTATCAGATGGAAATGATTGTGATATGAGCAAAGTAGTGAAAGTGCACAGATGTTTATGGCCAGATGCTGATGGGAATCAAAGGTGTATTTGTGAGAACTGGAAATGGCGGATGGTAACAGGTGTGAATGGCAGTAATACCCAATTGCGAGGGACCAGGGAGGATAGAAAGTGAATTAGACAAAAACCTATATGGAGCAAGGATTATTATATGAAATAATAATGATATTAAGAATGGAAAATATGCAGTGGCCAAAGCATGTCACAGTGTGTGGAGAAAAATATATTCTTTTTGAAAGGGTATTGTTTCATGTACGTACAACATGATTTGCAATAAGAATATAAAATCAAAATAGATAGGTTCCTAGGATTGTTTTGGAGGAAGTATAAAAAATGTATTTAGTTATTATATATTTTGTTGTTGTTTGATGAAAGGGAATGTGTTACATCCTGGCCAATATGAAATATGGAATGACCCAGGAGGCCGGATTCCATACAATGGCACTTGGCCCAGATGTCTCTACTGAAGAGACTGGCGATTTCATCTGTGGTTATAAATGCAGCATGTATTCAAATACACATGTGGAATTAATTATTAAGAAGGACCTTATAAGCCTCTTTGTCTTTTATCAAAGAGGTTTTTTCAACACTCCATCATCGCTTTTTTAAATGGCTCTGGATTTAAGGGTCTTTCCCATAGTAATTGAATGGCCAGTTCATCAATTGCCAAGTCTAGATACGGCAGGGAAGGTGCATTTGTATTTGTTTACATTTCTTGCCAGACAGTTTGTTATAGTTGGTTTGCAATCGAGCACTTTATTCTTTTCCATACTTCAATGTAGGCTCCTTTCCTTGCAATTGTTTGGTTTGGCAGACCGAACTCGAGCCTTATCTGGGCCGGTGAAGCATTGTAAGGGAGACAATGTTGCTTCTTTAGTAGTGCCTCGCTTCCGTAGGAGAGACTCTGTGGTCATTTTGCTGCTATTACTGGAATAGCAAGGAAGTTGTGCTTCCTAAAGATCTCAGTAAAGTGCGAAATGCAAGGAGCAGATTGTTGCCCTTCCTCTGCAGGTCAAGCCTATGCTGGAGGAGGAGCCTTTGTCGTCAACTCGAACTCCAAGATATCTATGAGTTTTAACCGGCTCCAGTTGTTGACCTTGTAGATACCATTTGTTTGTTTTTCATATGCTTTTGATCACTTCCATAACCTTGGTTTTCTTTTTGTTTATTTTATCCTGTTGGCTGTTGAGTAATGCGATACCTTATCTAAGAGAATTTGCAAACCTGATTTTTGTTTGGGTAAGGCATATCACATTGTGTCGATACAGAAGATTCGAGTTGTTTATGTCTGTTCGCTTATGGGTGTGTGCATTTACTTCATCCAGGGCTGAGGTCAAGTCGGACAGGAACAGAACGGTGCAACTACACATTCTTGCTTAAACGCTGGGTGGTTAAAAATTTCCTGGACAGAAAGGCACCATCTCCAATTCTCACTCTTGCCAAGGTACCCAAATATAACAACTGTATTGCTTTTAAGAGATGAGCAGGAATACGCCAGTTTTTGGCAAAGGCAAACAGTTGCACACCGTTGAATGTCGACTTGAAATTCACAAAGCAGAAGTAAGTTAGGTGCTTATTAACTTTTCTTTGTCCATACTTTCCAAAAGGGATATAATGTTGGTTGCCTTGCAGGGCCCTTGCAGGTCCCAAGATTGGTTAGGAGGAATAATATGGTCTTCTTCTGCCCACAGTGATAGTTATGTGAAAAGAAGACCTACAAAATGCTTTGCCTCAATGTCTAACAGCTTGATGAGGTTGTAGTTTTCTGTCCTGTGACGATCAACCTAGTTCCTAACTGGAGACCACTATTTAAAAACTATCAACAGGCTGGCTGACCGTAAGGCGTGGTTTGTATTGTACAATGCTTGTGGGATTCCGTTCGGACCTGGTGCCCTGTCTTGTCTACCCTTTTATATAGATATTCATATTTGCTCTTCCGAAAAGCTAAGCATGAGGTTGTCTGGGTTTGTGGGGTGTTTTTTGCGGAGGTTGCTTCCTGTCTCTTGGCTGAAAAGTGCTGCAGCCTCTAGCAGTTGGTTAAAGTGTTTAGTTTGGAAGTCAACCCAGCCAGTTTCTGTTAGGCTTGAACTTGAAACCCCCGTTGGGGCCCTGTTCAGGTTATTGATCATTCTCCAAAAATCTCTTGAGTCTTGTCAGTTCTCTTTGGCTTGGCAAGTGCTTGGGCAGTTTTTTGACAAACAAGTGTTCAGTAGTTTGCCTGTAAAAAGTGTCCACTTTGATATCAGAATGAGGGAGTCATTGTTTAAGCAATGCTAGGCGAGGATTGAGGCAGTAGCCCCAACTGATCCTGTTGTGCCTTCCGACCAATGTAGCTTCCTATAATTTGTTGTGACAAGATCCCCTGGCAGAGAGTTTACCTGCAGATGGAAGAGGCATTGATCTCTATAAATGGTTGCTCATTGTCACTTTCGTCCATTTTTTTTATCTGGTGCGATGAGATTAAACGGAGTAGGGGCAGGGTTACTGTCATAAAATAGATTGTAGAGTTTGAGCCTTCTGACTAATAAGACCATGCTGGTGCAGTGTCTTGTTGGTACCTGATTTCAGTACTATTAGCCCAAGAGATTCAAGATCTTTTACTATTGCTACAGCCTTTACCTCCCGGGATCTGTTTGCAAATCCAACAGACTTAATGGGAACCGCCCAGATGAGGTCCTTCTGTAGTGTATGTTCCTCTCGGGCAAAAGGCCACAGCTGGTTCATATTGAAGTCATCTATGGGCAAGATTCTCGAGAACGTTGGTTCTTGTTGGCTACCTAGTAAAATATTTACCAGTTTGGAGGGCCCCAATTTCCTGAATCTTGAGTCTGAATGAATGTAGAGATTAATTAGTAGGAGAGATCTCTTAGTTTCCTTGTGCCACTTCTGCAGTTTTACTTTTAAGATGCTATTGTCTGATTCCACCAGCTCACTTTCAGTCTTCGGTGCTGCAGCTATAAAGATTGCCAGTCCCCCCCTTGGGCAGCCAAACTTTTTTGTTTTAAACCTTGGGCTAAAATATCTGGCAAATCCATCCATTGGGAACAGCTGCCTTGCCCATGTTTCTTCTAAAAGAATAATTGGATATTCCCATGTGATATTTATCAAATGCTATTGTGAATTTTGGTGTGTGAAAAGTTTATTTTCCATGGGCAAAGTGGATTGCATTGAGTTTGGCACTTGGGTTGGTTGGGGGGGACTTTGCTTTAGCACATCAGGATAGACTGCTGCAATGTAAGGCTGCTGATAACGAGCCAAGGTTTAGTTTAACAGAGCTGTGTTTGCCGGTTGAGGAATGTGTATTTTGCACCAGCGAAAAAGAGGGGTAGGATGGAGCTGTTTTGCCAATGGGGTTCCTGAGAATTGAGTGTACTTGCTTATTATCTTTTGGGCCTCATATAAGGATAAGCTCTTTCTGGAGAACAAGTGGAGCTAGGCAGGCTGCTGTGCGAGGCATGCTAATCTTAATTCCCCAGCCAAGAAAGTGCTCTTTCTCCTGGAGGATTTTCCTGGCAAGCAGGTTAGAGGACCAATTCACAAGGCTAGAATATTTCACCTTCTCTTCCATGGGTGGCAGAAATGGATTAGTTGGATATCTACTGTGGAAATCTTCTTAGGAGATGGAACTGCCTGTATGAGTTTTAAGATGGTACCGCAGTTAAGAATATCGTGCCTCCCCCTGGACTGGTATTCAGTGGTGGAAACTATTTGATTGCCATCAGTTAAACACCCAAGTGGTTGGACAGTAATATCTTAACCAAGGTTAGCAGGACCCTTACCAGTTTGCTCTCGGACCTGGAGAGGATCAGATGATCTTACCAGCAGGCTAGTAGCAGCTAAAGCGGCAGGTTTTCGTTGACTTAGGAGTTAGTTATTTTTTGTGGGAGTGGAGAGTGAGCCTGGACTGTGTAGATTGTTGGCGCTTCTACGCTTTCCCCATTGGTAGGTGTAGGTTCTCAGTGAAATCAAGCGTCTTTCCTTTGGCTTCTATCCAGCAGACCTGGTTCCATGAGAGAACAAGAGTCAGTGAGAACTGGAGTTCGAGCTGGAGTAAGTGCCTCACTCTCTTCATGGAAAGTGCTGCTTCGAGTTGGGAGCGCTAGAGGGCGCACACACAGAATGGCTGCCAGTGTGTGAGGCTCCTGCAACCTGGAACAAAGATCCTGTAATTATCCTTATCAGCGGGATCGTGGCGTGGCACAAATGATTCCTAATTACTCATAACCTCATTCCCCAGGCTTGCTGCAACTTTGAGCAGGATCCGACGTTGCCAGTCGGAGAACGAAAGGGTGAAAGTTTTTCCCCAGGGAGAGGCTGGAACTGCAGGGGATAAGAAGAGCGGCGACTGCCGGCATGAAGCCCGAGGCTCGCCACGAGGAGTGACCTGGCATGGCTTAGCCAGAAAATTCCTGGCACGGTGAGAGCGATGGTACTCCCCTGCATGGCGTAAGAGTGCAAATAACGCGATTTAGGACCAGCAGGGACGATTCCGGTGCCATGTACACTAGCTCTGACCGCTGACTTGTGACACTGCTGCTCTGAGTACGACATTCGATATAGTGTGCTGAAGCGCTGCCCAGCTGAGAGGTGAAGGGCTTACAACCCCGAGTAGTGCTACACCACTACACCTATTTACAACGTGGCGCAATGCCTGTCAATGGTGATTGACTCCCACTGCATCGGATGGATCAATAACAACTGTGACTTGGCAGTATATGATCTGGGAAGCAGCAGTGCTCGCGGATAGCCTTGAGGCGTGGTAGAGAGGGAATATTAATACGCCCCCCAAAAAATACCGCGGCTGCCGAGGAGAGAAACGAAGGGAACTTCGAACTGGGGTCCTGACCGGCGCTGACCAAGGAGACCTGATAGCACCTCTCAGAGCTACTACTTTGTACCTTTCCAACTCTCCATTGCTGATTGTGACATGTTGAAGGCTGAACACCGCCTAGGCGCCTACATTGCAAGAAACGCTGATGAAAAATGGAAGAGTGCAGAGGGCTACTCTTGATCCAAGTGGACGGATACCAACTGGACTTTTGAAAGCAGGGCCAATCAAGTGTGGTACAATCACGAGCCCTGCAAGAAGTGCCACTATGGGAAAGCAAGACAATCGCCAGCCAAAATTGAACTTTGAAAATGCGGAAAAAAGTGCGAAAACCAATTCAACAGATGTTGACACGTGCAACGCAGAAATGGCAGGAAGAAGCGCAGCATCCACAGACTTGGATATGCAGCAGATTTTGCAGGAAATGAGGCAAGGGTTTGCCACAGTAGTCGATAAGGTCGACAGAATGTCCTCCAGAATGGACACCATTGTCCATAAAGTGGACCAGCATGAAGAAAGGATCGCAGAAACCGAGAGGCGAATATCTGACAACGATGACACCACCGCTGGCCACATGACACAATTAGCACGGATGGATAGCTTGCTGCGGGTGATTGCTGCGAAAAAAAAGGAATTGGAGGCCCGTAGTAGACGTAATAACATGCGCGTAACGGGTGTTCCAGAATCCACAGACACGGGGCGGATGGAGGTCTATATAGAAAAACTGCTCCTGACCTCCATTGGTTCTGAGGCCTTCTCCACGCAATTCATCATAGAGCACGCGCATCCGTCTCTAGGCCCTGTACCAAAGCCAGGGAACCCACCGAGACCCATCATTGCGCAATTATTAAATTATCGAGACCGTGATGTCGCCCTGCGGGCAGCGCGCACTACACGAAATCTGTCATACAATGGAGAATCCTTCTCGATCTTCCCGGACTTCACTCCACTGGTACAGGAAGAAAGACGTACATTTCTCGAAGTTAAAAAGAAACTACGTGCAGCTGTACCCCGCAAGACTCCGGGTGACACACCAAGGGATCTTTACTAATCCGCAGCATGTAAAGGACCATCTACAGACACTGAAAACGGCGCAGAGGAATATGAAAGGTTGTGACCCAACTCAACGTGAAAATGCGCAAGAAACAGAGGAAGAAGCTTGACTTATGGATCCTATTGCACGATCAGCATTCTACCGGGATTTGGCGTTGATTCTACTCTACTACAGACCTGAAGGCTGGGGACAATTCATTGAGCGATAATCAAAAATTGACCCAGTCCTCAAGGCAACACAGAAAAATGTGGGACTGTAAACAGTTCTAGATTGTCAAAAGAGCATTCTAATTATAACTCTAATTATAGAAACTATAACTCTGTTTCAGTCTATTGCCAAAACTAAAAATAAGCCCATCTCTGATAAACAGAAACCCGACCAACACAGTACAAACATCCACTAGAAGGACAACATTTAGAAAAAAGGTGAGAATAGCTAGATGACACCTCACGGGCGCACCACCAATGGGACCCCTGGTTGGTACTCACCAGGTCGGCCCTGTTCTCATCATCGGTGTCAAATAGCTTAACGTAAACGTGTCCGGGCTGAGTATGAGACGATAGGTAGTATTCATAACTCCCCCTTTTATATTACATGTTAACTGCAATGCAACAAGAAAATATAAACAAAGAAAGAGTTGTATCTTGTTGCGCAGTTTTGTGTGTGTTATATGTTGAACGTTGTTAGTCCGTGTCACATATATGTTGTGTGTACACTGCACCATTCACTGTTTATTTCTTTACTTTGGGTCTTGGACACGTTTACGTTAAGCTTTTTTCTAAATGTTGTCCTTCTAGTGGATGTTTGTACTGTGTTGGTCGGGTTTCTGTTTATCAGAGATGGGCTTATTTTTAGTTTTGGCAATAGACTGAAACAGAGTTATATTTTCTATAATTAGAGATATAATTAGAATGCTCTTTTGACAATCTAGAACTGTTTACAGTCCCACATTTTTCTGTGTTGCCTTGAGGACTGGGTCAATTTTTGATTATCGTTTGACTGAGTGGAGGGCGATCCAGTCCTTTTTGTCCCTCTTGACTCCTATTGTTCGAATAAAGACAATTCATTGAGGACAGGCCAAACATGCCACGATTATCCCAACGGTAAGGTATTCCAGGGCCCACTACCCCTCCTCAGACAGACCCGAAGGGCGCACAGAACTGGCAGTTTGAGGAGGAGGAAGTGGTTGTGTTGCTATTTAGCCGTTCCCCCTACGGTTATACCCCTATATCGAACTATCTCATTTGGGGTCTGTTGATGTTCTGGTTGCGGGATGGGGGAGGGCAGAATTTTCTGGCAAGTTGGGGTTGCTCCAGTGGGTGGGGGGGAGGGGGAGAGAACGTAAACTCAGGTATAAGCATAGATCTTGTTTGCACATGTTACGTGACGAGGGGGAGGGAGGGCGGGGAAGGGAAGAGCGGGAGTTGGACTGTTCTAGAACGTTGCACCTAGGAAACACACACATGAGCACAGTCCATTGCAGCAGGGTTGCTGAGATATATCAGTTGTGGCGAACTATGGCTTACTTCCGTCAGTAGCCTGCAGACAGTCGATAAGCTGGGTTGATGGCTGGCTCTGGAGTTGTCCGAGAAATACACACTGGTACAGTACAGACATACGTCATCCATGGCAGTGGGAGGCCTGAACATTATCACTTGGAATGTGCGTGGACTAGGAGACCCCCGCAAAAGGCGGCAGGTATTATCATATCTCGACAGACATAGCATACATATTGCTTTCTTACAAGAGACGCATTTTAATCCCCATTCCGATAATCCCTGTGCCAATAGATGGGCGGAACACGCAATCTTTTCCTCATACTCGACATATGCAAGGGGCACTGCGATACTGATCAAAAAAGGCATACCATTTGCATGGGCAGGGAACAGGAATGATGCAGACTGACGTTATTGTATGATGTGGGGGCGATTGGGGCAGATCTCAGTGACTCTTGTATGCTGTTATGGCCCCAATATTGATGATCCCCAATTTTTCTCTAAGCTATGGGCCGCCATAATGGGCTCAGGACCTGATTATGTCATATGGGGCGGGGACTTCAACATAGCACATCATCCAACAGTAGATAGGTCACACCCTGCCCCCCACCATTACACCAAAGCACGCGCTGAACTGCACCAGACCCTAGTGGAATACAGTCTGATAGATGCAGGGCGACACGTTCACCCCATTGAACTAGAAGTTACACATTTCACTGCCCATGCAGCGTCATTAATTATATAATCGTGTAGTAAGAATGAACCGTGATCGCCTATTAACCAATGATTCACTTTTGACTTATTTGTTCCTATTGGTATAACCAGAGCCATAGTGTTTCGTTTTTCTATGTGCAAGCGCTGTTTCCCCGAAATCACGTGATTACGCTTTCTGCTCGAAACTATGACGGCAGCCAGGCCGCCTACTATAGTTGTTAGCCGGTAGCTCAAGGAAACCCAAGGTCACATCTGTTCTTCTTGTGGGATGCGCACATTCTAGCAGGGCCCGTTCCTGTACTCCCCGGGACACAGATAGACAGGGAGGCACCTTACTGACCTGCCCCCGGAATAGCTTAGGCCTAGGCTACTAGCAAATCAATTGTGCCGTATATGGGTATGCCTCTTGGCATACTGACAAGTTGTATCTTTCCTTGTAGGGTGTCATCTTGAACGCATGAAACGTACATATGGTTTGGATTTTGAACATGTAATCAGTCTCCTCTGCGCACCTCCAAGGGTCGTGTATACTGAGGCTCCCCTGCCAGGGCTTGTATTTGATGAATAAACGATTGAACCTTCTCCATTGCCGACTGAATTATTATTACTAATAAATGTATATGGGCTATTGGTAAGTATAGCCCGCTAGAATTAATTTTGAATCCTTCAGTTGGCGACTCCGCCGGTACTCCGCGATAGGGTCGTCCCCTCCTGTAAACAGGGGTGACGGGACAAGGAGGAGTTCTGGCCGAGTGGGTGGACGGAAAGAGGATCCTGATTTGAGACACCCGTTTGCGGTATGAAAATAAGTTGTTCCACTCTCGAGCCCAGTATCCCTCCCAGCTACTGAAGACCCTACGCCGGAGTCCTACGGGCTTAACCCGAGAGAAGAACAGACTGTGTCGGTCTGTCTAGGTGTCGGCAGTGGAGAATTCGCAATCGACCTGAGTGCACCAGGTGAGTGATATTTGAGATTGAATTGGATAAGAATCACTCAGAGGAAGTGTTTCTGTTTGGATAACAGTTAACTGTTTTTGTTTGAAGGTGGCCGGGGAAGCCGGACCACGAGGGAATCTGGGGATCTACCATTGCGGCGAAG
The DNA here is from genome assembly GCF_964261635.1 of Lissotriton helveticus. Classification (NCBI taxonomy): domain Eukaryota; kingdom Metazoa; phylum Chordata; class Amphibia; order Caudata; family Salamandridae; genus Lissotriton; species Lissotriton helveticus. Next base: position 1,121,324,633 of record NC_136063.1, on the reverse strand, counting down.
GGGCTGCGCGGGTAGAGACTCCACAGACTTGTTTGGTGAATAATTGAGATTACATCTGATGCCTTAGCAGAGTACAGCGTTGCTCGCTCGGCCGAATTCTCTCCGGGAAAGCCTTGGGAGCAACTGGGTAAGCTAGGGTTCTGGAGACGTGTCTAGATGCCCGGCCCAACCAGAACAGGACCATGGGATGGCCTGTGAGAGAGTTCGTGGTTCGCCTGTCAGATGCTCTCAGAACAGTCTGACGACTGTTCCCTTTGGTGAGATTTTGTTGGTCTGGAATTCTTTTGAATCGATTCCCCGAACAGGAGTCGACGGGCTCTGTTCGTATTTGAAGACGTCATTTGCATAGAATAAGTTCTGAGAGGTGTTTGCCTTGCACTGTTTTACAGCACTTTATTGTGACCATTGAATGAAGAGGTGTATGAGTGGATGATGCAAAGGACGCATCCAAGTATTTGTGTGTTTTGAGATTTTGTGACTAAAGCAACGTGTAAGTATTATCATAATGTCGTGTTTTAGCAAAATATGTTTTGTGTGTTGTTGTCGGAGAGGTACACGGCTTGAAGAAAGACAGCCTGCCCCTTCCGAGGGCAGCCCCAGTTTCGATATGTATGTCAAACATGGTTTACAGCCGATTTTATTCAATACTCTTTGGAACAAATATACAAAAGATAATTCGGATTTACAATGGCCTCTTACGGGGTCTTTTGATGAGAAAAAGATCAATTATATACAGAATAAATTATTTATGAAGAAAAGTCGTCAGTCAATGTTTGATTCCTTGAATCTATGGTTGAAGGAGGCAAAAAGACGACGAATTCGAGAAGAGAAGCTGGGGAGGGTGAAATCGGGTCAGACAGTCACTCAGAAAGCAGTAGCGTATGATAAAGAAAAGGTGGAAAAAAATATTGAACGGATGGACAGGCAGTTTCGGTTGGAGACCGATAAAAGCTACGTGGCTAGACCAGAGACAGGAGATGAATTTGAAGAATTGCTGGAAGCCCGACCACCTCCTCCTTATGCCCAGCAAGGCTTGTATCCAGCCGTGCCTGTGGTACGAGTTGATCAGACAGGAGCTGTTTCGGCCGCCAAACCACAGACAGGGGTGGTCGCCACGGCCCCCGTTGGCAGATCGGAACCTGATGTTCTGTTTTCCCCTCCTTCTCTTCGACCAACTACCTCACCCTTAATATCCCTTCAGCCAGACGCGGCTGTCCCTTCTCCCTTGCACCCTATATTTCTCTCCCCTCCGACTCAGACCACTTTAGATCTCCGAAATGTAGTTAGTCCGGGTGCCACGCCCAAGCGACCATTGTCTGACTTGAGTGATCAGCGAGCTTTCACTCGGTCGCTGTTGGGACAGGAGGAACGGAGAGCTATTATAATTCAGGCATCCCAGTGGATGCGGAATCCTATTTATACTTTGGAGGATATTTGGAGTACCATGAAGGATTTTGAACCCGTTGCACAGCAGCTGGCTCTAGAAAGTATGGCAATCCGATTGATTTCACTATGGGAACAGTGTTTTGAGGAAGGATTACCTCCTCAAATACTGCGTGATATCAGGGATCATGCTCATAAATTTCATCTCCAAATTGAGGAAGTGTATCAGAATGTGACGACGCTTTTACATTATCGGGAACGAATGCACCGAAAGAGTGCCGAATGGGGAGCGCAGCACCCCATGAGAGAGGTGCATCCTCTTTTCTTCCCGGAATTACCTGAAATAAGGGATAACGGGGGCAATGTTACGAGAGCGCGAGTGCATGCTAGACTTCAGGAACAATGGGTTTACACCCCTTGGAAACGAAGTGAGGTCCTTACGTTAAAAGCCCAGCTCCCTGACCCCCGTAAAAATCCTACAGCTTATTACAAGGAATTGGCCGAAGCCGCCAATTCCGCTATCATGACTATAGCTGATATCGAGCTATTTTTTGGTCTCCTGATTCCGGTGGATATTTGGAGACAGATACATGATACGGACCATGTCCCTGAGCTAGGAGGGACGTGGGATCAATTGAAAAATTGGGATAAGGAACGAAAGCCGGGTGAGAAACCCCGGGATGAAATATTAGCAGTACCAGATAAAATTGTTACATACATGAAGACTCTTCTCCCTCCTAGGAAAGTAGATTGGGATAAATTAACAGCATGTAAACAAAAAAAGGATGAAAGTGTGTCCGACTTCTTCACTCGGTTTGAGAAAGTTTTCATAGATTTTAGTGGTCAGGACCTCTCTACAGAGGGAGGAATTCGAATATTTGTAAATAGATTTGTCACAAACTTGCTCCCTGAGGTATGACCCGTCTTCAATCAGCTGAAAGCACGTGGACTACGGCTGCACCCTCTGTTATCCTTAGCATGGCCCAATGTTATGAACATCGAGAAAACGACAGTAAGGAAAAATCAGAGAAAAAGACTAAGGATCTAAAAACTAGGGTACTACTGCAGCAAGTCAGTAGAGGGAACAATTCAAGACGGGGAGTGCGAGGCTCATTTCAGAGGGGTCAAATGACAGGAAGAGGTAGGGGAGGCCCTCCGAATATTAGGATAAACCAATGTTCTTATTGTAAAGAGGAAGGACATTGGAGGGCAGACTGCCCCTTGTTGACAAGGAACGGATCTAGTAGAGGACGAGGAAGGGGTCGAGGGAATATAGATCGCAATAGCATGAGAAGGGAGGAGTCACAGCATGACGGTTTTCGTAAGAATCATTTTGATGACCCTCAGAACAGACAATACTACCATGAGACTTATCAGGATGACAAGTATGATGAACGGGATTATGCATGAGACAGCCATGGACAGAGCGGGGGCCATATTACAGTACCAGTTGACCAAGAGGGACCTTATGTACAAGGAGAACTGTTGGGTACATCGGGAAAGTTTTTAGTAGATACAGGGGCGATGAGTAGTTCAGTCGCCCATACACTGGTCCCAGGGGCAGCTCTGTCTGGCCAAAATAATGTATCAGTAGGATTCTCTGGAATACCGGTAGTGAGCCCCGTTTCGAAACCTCTGCCTTTTACGATAGGTCCCATCTCTATGCATACACCCTTCCTTCTGACTTCTAATTGTGGTGAAACCTCTTAGGGTTAGACATTCTAAAGAGATTACATGCCCGCATTTATTGTTCCCCTGATGGTGTTTCTCTGACAATGCAGAAACCACATGTGAAAGAGGCTCAATACTTTGCTAAAAATGAGACCTTGCCCCCTGAATTCTCCACCATTCCTCGGACCCTGTGGGCGACAGGGGACACCGATGTAGGTCTGTTAAGAATAGCTCCTGTGTCAATAACATTGAAACCAAATGCACAGATGCCACGCATTCCCCAGTATAAGATTTCACCAGAAGGTGAACAGGCCTTGTTGTATATCATTCGTGACCTCATTGACAGGGGGTGGTGGAAGAAACAGCTGCTAATGTTTGTAATAGTCCCATTTTGCCAATTCTGAAAAAGACACCATTTGATGGTGCCCCTGATTATAAGACTGCCTATCGTTTTGTGATTGACCTTCGAGCGGTCAATAAGATAGTAGTCCCTCAATACCCAGTGGTGCCGGATATTACAACAATTCTTACAATGATTCCCCCTACGGCCCAATATTTTTCTGTAATAGATTTAAAGAACGCTTTCTTTAGCATTCCAATTCACCCTGATAGCAGACATATCTTCGGATTCTCATTAGGAGGCCGAATCTTTAGATTTACGCGTGCACCCCAAGGCTATACAGAAAGTCCCAGCATTTATAGCCAAGCTCTAAAGGCAGTCCTGGATGAATTAATTTTGCCTGCAGGTAATGTAATTATCCAGTATGTGGACGATATTTTGGTGGGCTACGATACAGAGGAAGGCTGCAAAGAAGCGATTGTGAAATTGTTACATCATTTGGCTGATAAAGGAAATAAAGTCTCCCTCTCTAAATTTCAATATTGTCGACAGGAAGTGACCTACCTTGGCCACTTACTGTCGAAACCGGGGCGATGACTAACACCAGAACGAATATCTGTAATTACTAATATGTCTGTACCCCGTACTCAACGTGATGTCCGTGCTTTTCTTGGCATAACCTCTTACTGTCGCCAATGGATTCCTAACTATTCACTTCTCTCTAAACCCTTGTTGTATTTGACTACCAAAGATGTGCATGAACCCCTACCCTGGACGGATGAATGTCAAGAAGCCTTTGACTCTTTGAAATCTGCTTTGTGTTCTGCACCTGTCTTGGGTACCCCGGATTACCGGAAGCCTTTTTCACTCTATGTGCACGAGGTGGACGGTTGTTCCCTTTCAGTATTAACACAAGATTTTGGCGGGAAGCAGAGACCCTGTGCTTTCTTTTCATCAGTACTAGACATGGTCGCACAAGCCCTTCCCAGTTGCCTGAGGGCTACTGCAGCGGTAGCAGTGGCTATCGGCAATCAGAAGGTATAGTTTTGAATACAGAACTCACAGTCTTGGTACCGCATGCTGTGGATATTCTGTTAAATAGAACTAAGACCCAGTACCTTACGAGTGCTCGTTTAACAGGATACAAACTGACATTGTTTGCACCACACATTACAATTAAACGATGCGCTACATTGAATCCAGCAACATTATTGCCTCTCCCTTCTAATGCTAAAACAGATGATACCCATGATTGTATATTTAGAACTGAAGAAGAAACAAAAGGCCGTGTAGATCTTACCGACACCCCTTTACCAGACCCCCAAGGAGAGCTGTATGTTGATGGTTCTTGTTTTAAATTACCAGATGGTACTGCCACAGCTGCGTATGCCATTACGACCCTAAAAACGGTGGTGGAAACCGCTAAGATTTCACATCACTCAGCCCAGGCAGCTGAACTAATAGCTTTATTACGAGCCTGTGAGATCAGTAAAGGCTTGAGAGTAAATATTTACACAGACAGCCAGTACACCTTCGGCGTTGCTCATAGTTTTGGGAGGCTGTGGAGGGAAAGGGGTTTCTTTACCACGCATGGTCAGAAAATTCAACACGGTCCTTTAATTGATCGTCTGTTATGTGCCTTGACATTACCAGAAAAAGTTCCCATCATTAAATGCAGTGCTCATCAGAGAATTATTGATTCTACGGGAAAGGGAAATGCTTATGCTGATTCAGTAGCTAAAGAAACAGTGCAAACTAAGATGACTCCCATGTTCCCTAGCGCTTCAGCTCGGCGGGTGGCAGAAACATCTGTGTTTGACAATACCATTGACAGCGTGAAAGAGTTGCAGAAAGAAGCTACCCCAGATGAGGAACAGAGATGGGAACGGGAAGTGGGACAACTGGATAAGAATGAATGTTGGATAGATCGAACTGAGAAACAGCGTTGGTTACTTCCTAATGCATTGGTATATGCTATAGTGACCATGGCTCATGATCCTGCACACACAGGAGCAAAGGGTATTTGCGCAGTATTAGATCCAGTCTGGAATAACCCAAATATTCCTAAAACTGCAGTACATGTGGTTAAGTATTGCCCTGTGTGTTTGCGTTACAATTCAGGAGGTAGAGAATCTGTCCTGAGTGGAAATTTTGCACCACCATCTCTGCCATTTGAAGTTTTACAAATTGATTACATACAGATGGAGAGAGTGAACAATTTGAAATATGTACTGGTGGTGGTTTGTGCTTTCAGTAAATGGTTGAAGCCTACTCCACCAAAGAGGCCACTGCAGTTGCAACTGCTAAAGCTTTGGTTAAAGAATATTTCCCCCGATATGGTTTGCCCCGGATTATCTGGTCTGATAACGGAACACACTTTAATTCCTTACTGGTTCAGAGTGTCTGTGATGGTCTGCAAATTAGGCAGAAATTTCATGCAGCCACGCATCCTCAGTCAGCCGGTTTGGTCGAAAAATATAATGTCATATTGAAATTGAAGATGGCAAAGATTTGTGCTAGTACAGAATTAAAATGGCCCGATGCCCTCCCTTTAGCATTACTGTCTCTGAGAACAACACCACACACAAGAACGGGGTTATCACCCTACGAAGTAATCTTTGGCCGTTCCAGTCAATGTGTGGGGAGTCCCTAGGCCCAGGTCCTTTAGAGATATTGATTATCCTTTGATGACAGACTACTTGTATGCCTTGACTAAAGATCTGCGTTCTATTCATCAACAGGTATACGAGACATTGCGGCCGCTACCAGAGGGTCCAGGACATCGATTGGAACCAGGCCAGGGGGTTCTGGTGAGGAACTATTAACGGAAATCAAGTTTGGAACCGAAGTGGTCCGAGCCCTACCAGATCATACTCGCTACGAGGTCGGCTGTGAAGGTGCATGGACGCAAACATTGGATCCATGCCAGCCACCTGAAGCGCCTCCTGCTCCCTTTGCCCCTTTGATTTGCAAAACCGCGAAGGAATTCCCAGCCAGGAAGGAGAGTCGCTGCAGAGCCTTGTACCTTTTTCAGTAGCCCGAGAGGAGGGGCAGCCAAGTGAAGTGTTGCCCTCAGGTGACAGGACGGCGGCTCAAACAGCGGAGGCCATTATTTGTGGTGCATCACAGGGTTCGAATGCATCTGATGCCCCTGCAACCGAGTTGTTTTCTGACCAGGAGCAACCTGGTCGCTGTAACTACGACCTGCGGCCCCGAAAACAGCGCAGTACCCCAGTCTCTCGTGGAAGGAATTAGGGAAAGACTTCATTTGAGAAACATCGGATAGACACACTGGGGTACTGAGCGAGACACTGGACTGAACTCGTTGAGAGCTTGGAACACTGTGCTGAGTAGCTCTGTTCAGAAAGAAAGACTGAGTTGAGGGCTGCGGTTGTTCTACAAGACGAAGGAAGTTGTTTGCTGATGACAAGAGTCTGCCTGTGAGGCTCTAAAACGGACACAGGGAAGAAGATCCCCTCTGGTGGGGTGCGTGCTTTGTGGATACAAAGATAGTTTTTGGACTTATAGAGAGGGACCGAGTCAGATCTGGACTTATAGAGAGCATGTTTCCTTTTGCTCGATTTGCAATGGAGGATGAAAGGCCACTAGCCCCTCGGCGATATGTGGATAATATGCATTTGTTTTCCGGATGGTCCACCAGAGTGAAGGTGGCATTCGTTGCTTTTATTGTTATCATTACCGTAATTATGATGTGTGTATTTGTATATACTTAGAGTTTCAGCATCCAGTACAGAAGCTGTTAGGAACTACTGTTGCCCCGGAAGAGCATCTCTTCTATTCTTTGCCCCCTCACAAGGCCAGACACAGAGAAACCTATATGAAAAATGATTTTATTGAAATGTTGCACCAGAAACACAGCACCACAAATAAGTCAAAAGTGAATCATTGGTTAATAGGCGATCACGGTACATTCTGACTACATGATTAGATAATTACGAGGTTATATTGAGTATATTTGGCCAATAATGTGTGTTTTTCAAATTTCGATCCCAGCAGGGATTTGCATTGGAAAGGGCTCTGGAGTACTTCGGAGCATTCTTACCACTCTGAATAAGCTTAACTCAGGGCGCTTGAAGGGGACCTAGCAGCGCGCCCAGACGGCCCCATCCAGCCTCAGATTAGGGAAAAGCTCACTGAATACACTGAAGTAGCTTGTAGGGAGGCCAAATTTAGAGGCCGATACTGGACGGCATGCCGATATTGTGAGGGGGAGAGACCTGGAAAAGCACTGACTGACACACTCAAAATGTCGCGGCAAACAAGTGTGATACTGGAGATAGCGGGATTAGATGGGATGGTATACAAAGATACTGCTAATATATTGAATGCTTTTGTCGCACACTATGCAACGCTCTACACTTCGACGAGACATGACAAAATGAATGTACAAGAATACCTAGAGGACGTATCCCTAGGGTGTCTGAGCGATGCGCAGCGGCAATTTTTAGATGCCCCATTTGAACTAGACGAAGTGCGCAATGCCATCATGCACATGCAATCAGGCAAAGCCACTGGATTAAACGGGATACCGATGGAATTTTACAAAACTTATATTGATTTCATGGCCCCAATTCTCCGAGAAGTATATGAAGACGCGCTGGAAGTGTGCCACCTTCCCCCCTCCATGAGAGTTGCCCTCATCACATCACTGCTAAAGCCGGGGAAACCACCACAGAGCTGTGACTCATATAGACCTCTATCACTGCTGAACTGTGATGTTAAATTCCTCGCTAAACTTATAGCCACGCGCCTTAATCTCCTTATGACCAACCTGATCCTACCCGATCAGTCGGGCTTTGTCCCTGGCAGAGCGACGTCTCACATTTTAAGAACGTTCTTCACTGTTCTGAATAACGTCTCTGAGGACTTACCTATGGCAGCTGTATTTTTAGATGCCACTAAGGCATTCGATTCTTTAGAATGGGATTACGTATTTGAAGTGATGAAACGTATGGGATTCCCCCCAATCTTCCTCTCCTGGATTAAGCTACTATATGAATCACCTACAGCCAAAGTAATAATCAACGGTAAAAAGTCCCAAGACATTCCCATCACACGAGGCACGAGACAGGTGTGCCCACTGTCACACCTACTTTTTGCGCTGGCAGTGGAGCCCCTTGCTGCAAAACTGCGACAATACCATAAAGACAAAGTGCTGCAATGCAATATGAGACAAATCTTGATATCACTATATGCAAATGATATTACTCTGTATATCCGTGACCCCCAACAAAACTTGAATCCCATCCTTAGGGAATTTATACAGTTTGGCATACTGTCAGGAATACACATTAACTGGAGTAAATCGTGCCTGTTTCCCCTTACTGCTGCGACAACTAAATTCCCTACGGAGTACCCCATCACTTGGTGTGATGATGAGTTCAAGTATTTAGGGATCCGCATATCAAAAGACAGGGACGAACTAATGCGAGTCAACTATGGTATAACTATAGACCGGATCTCGGATAACATTACACGGTGGATTCCACTCCCTTTGTCAATGGCAGGTAGGGCTTCGTTAATAAAAAGGATTATATTACCACAGCTACTTTATTTATTCCAAAACATCCCCTTTCACCCCGGGAGATATTTCTTCCAGAGGCTGAAATCGGAATTGACCCGATTGGTATGGGGCGGTAAGAATCCACGGCTTAAATGGGAAGTTCTCACCAGGCCATACATACAGGGAAGATTCGGAATACCCGATCTTGAATTATATTACAATAGCGCTCAGGCGCACTTCACCTATTTCTGGGTACATAAGCCTCGGTATATGCCTCAGGTGGCAGCAGAGCACTGGCTGGCCCTCCCAGTACCTATTGAGGGAGCGTTATACACGCCGTCCCATGGACAAGACAAGACGCCGACAACAGTGATGAGCACGGTCAGCGCCTGGGCCCATATGAGCAAGCTGTTAGATACGCCGTTCATATACTCACCACTCCTCCCACTGTCGTTCCATCCAGATATGCCCCTGTTACAAGAGGCTGTATTCCACCAGTTAGCTGAACGTGCCCACATAAAGACATGGGGTGATCTATATTACAAAGGGACATTCCGCACACTCGACCAGTTCTTCCTTGGTGTACAGAGCACACCACTTGACACCTTTTTATATTCCACCTTCGCCAGGGACTTAGGTCAATCACACCTGACTTTCCTACTGAGCCCCAAAATTTTTGCACCACTGCAGAAGATCCTCCAAGACGACACAGCCAAAAAACTCGTATCAACGATCTATAAATCTGTTCATTCATTGAGGGAGCGGCCGGCACCGGCTACCAGAGCGAAATGTGACCAGGAATTGGGTCTGAGCCTGACGGATAGACAGTGGGACTTTTGCATGCAGCAGACGGAAAGGATATCGTCAAGTAGTAGACTTAGAATAATTCACTATAAATTTATACATAGGTTATACTACACGCCAGTTCGCATGCACAGATTCCGTTTAAGAGAGTCCGACGCCTGTGATAGATGCCATGCTCCTGAGGCTGACTTCTTGCAGGTGGCGTGGGCCTGTGAAGAAGTGTCTGCATACTGGCGACAGGTGTTTACGGCCCTGTCTAAAATGATAAATATCAATATAGAACCATCTCCGACTCTTGCGCTACTAGGGTATGTGGAGCCGATACAAGCATCACATCGCAAATTTGTAGCTCTGGCACTGCTCATGGCTAAGAGGAGATTTGCATGTCGGTGGGGCAGAGGGAGAGCACCCAAATTTAAGGAATGGATAACTGATCTTACTTATTGTCAAGAACAAATCATGACATACTCTGAGCTATTGCCAGTGTCATCCAGGCCAACTGACATATGGGCCCCTGTGAAATGTTATTTGTTAGACCAAGCTCATGTTGAGACCTAAGGAAGATTATTGGCATTACATATAAGAACGTTACTTGGGGGGTTAACACCACTCTCAATTGCAAGAATAAAAAGAGAAACGGGTGCCAGTAATTAGAGGCCAGGATTGATCTGAATAATTGTATTGCATTATCACAAGGACTTGCTCCTCCAGATTAAGCGTAACAATATTTCAGATGTCTGTATAGCAATGTATCACTTACGATGATGGACAAAGTGAGTACTTTAATCGTACTCAGCTAGGAATGACTACTGTTGCGTCATATGTTCAACATATCCTATGTACACGTAAATGGCGCTACTAGGCTCAATGGACGCAGAATGGTCGCCCTGCAATATGTCCCTATGGGCTTATGTGACTCATGTCTGAACCCACATGCTGTGAATTGTATCATCTGTTATTTTTCTGTTGTGTATTTGTTGATAACGGTGCACTTTCTAAGTCTGTATTATTAATGAAACATGCAAAAATAAAGTTTTTAAAAAAAAAGTGCTGCTTCGAGTGGTTTTTCCTGTCTTTTTATCAAATAATGTTTAGGGTTCCTTCTCTTTAATGGGCCCTTGCAGGCATAGCTTCACACTTGAGTAGACTCTTCATTGAGTTTGATTAGGTTGTCAGCCATTTTACTTCCACTGGTACATGGGATGGTTACACGGCTGCTTTTAGCTTTGTTTCTGGCCTTGCATTGTTTTTTTGTCATTGGTTTATGAAATGAAATGAAAGGTTTTATAAATGAAATTAAATGTTTTATAAAGGGTGTGCATGCAGAGGCGTCTTAGCGCTAGCTGTCGTTGATCTGTACAAGAGGGCAATGATAAATGTTTATGGTTTCGGCGTGAAAAGCCATGTTTATAATGATTTCCTGAATGATTGTCTGTTGGTTTGATTTCTAAGGATGATGGCCAGTGTGTTCCATAGCCTGGGGGCCAAGTGGAAAAAGTTTCTGCCTCGACATTTTACTGACCTTACCCTGGAAACCACGAATAGAGAGGCCGATGATGACCTGAGGTTTCACTGTGGAGTTTGGCATCTAATATGCTTACTAAGGAAGGTGGGCCCAGCCCAATCAATGTCTTATGCACAATCCATATTGATTTCAATTGGATCCTGGCCTGGACTGGGAGCTAGTGCGCGTCTCGAATGCATTGGGTTATAGGACTGAATTTAGGAACCTTAAGCAGCAGTCGTGCAGCTGCGTTTTGTAGTGCTTGTAACTTGCGTATGGTTCTCTAGTTTGCCCCTAAGTAGAGAGCATTACAATAATCGATTTTTAATAGCACCAAAGCAATGATAACTGTTTTTCTAAGATCCATAGGAATGAAAGATAAAATTTTTCATAGGGTCTTCAGCACAAATAAGCATGATCAGGTGATGCTATTGACCTGGTCGGATGATGATAGATGGTCAGCTATCATGACACAAAGGTTATTACCTTTTTTACTGGCAGCGGGCATGGCCTGGCTGCTTCCGGCCACCATGAGGTGTTCCAGAAGGAGATAGCACTACCAAACAAAACCACTTCAGTTTTGTGAGTATTTAGCTTTAAGCAGTTATCCTGCATCCCCCTGATAATGTGAACCATACAATCAATAAATTTAGTTGCCACATCCTCTGACTTTGAAGATAGGGGCACCACTATTTGCAAGTCGTCGGCATAACAAATGGTGGTGAAGCCAGTGGGGTGACATAGACATTGAACAATGTTGTATTTGGTGATTAACCATGTCGAACGCGGCTGAGAGGTCAAGTAGAATCAGTATAGCTGTCCCTCCCCCGTCTAGTTGGACACGTATTTACTCAGTCGCGGAGATCAGGACAGACTCTGTGCTATGTAAGGGCCAGAATTGTGTTGCATAGGGTCTAGTTTGTCATTAGACTCTAGTAAATGGAGCAGTTCTTCATTAAGAGCTTTAAGAAGAATTTTAGATGGAAACGGTAGACAGGAGATGGGCCGGTAGTTGCTGATATCCATAGGATCGTGAGACGGTCTCTTCAAAATAGGCCTGAACAGGAATTTTTTCCAGATAGTAGGGAAATGTCCAGCATCCAAGATGTTGTTAAGAAGGGGTGCTAAATGGTCTACAATAATCTTGGGGACTGTGTGAAGGACCATAGCAGGACAGGGGTCCAGGGGGGATCCCAATTTTGTAAACATTATGAGCCTCTAGACTTGTTCTGGGGTTAAGTAATTTAATTTTTGTAGGTGACCCTGCAAGGTCACCTCGCCTTTGTTAATCCCATCCAGACTATATCCGGCCTTGCCGCTGGAGAACACATTGTATACCTTGTTCACTTTGTTGTGAAAAAAACTCTGCTAATTTGTCACAGAATTGCATATTAGGACTGAACTGTGTGCTTTCGCCAAATTTGGATAAGGCAGAGTCTGTTTTAAAAAGTTCTCTGGCTGAGTTTTTTGCAACACTGATTTTCTTGGTGAAAAAATCTGATTTTGCCGCAATTATTTACTCTTCATAGTTTACTATCACCTCTTTATAGTGATTTATTTTCTAGTTCCACGTATTCTTTCCTCCATGCTTGTTCTTTAGCCCTGCATTTTTTCTTTAGTTCTTTTAACTCAAATGTATACCATGGGGCTGATGGTTGTTCTCTGCAAATGTGTGGATGGATCTCTCGGGCTAGCTTCTTAGCTGCCGAGTCAATTCAGCCGTCAAAGTTAAAGGCTGTGGAATCAAGATCAGTTTTTGGATTGGGGCTATGAGAGCATAAGGCAATTTCCAGTTCTGGAGAGTTTATTTTATGAAAGGGGTGGGTTGTGCCCATCCTATTATTGTTTGATTCTTTGAGGGGCGGTCCCATGAGTGATAGCTCAAAGAAAACAGCACTATTATCAGTTCATGTCATAGATAGTGTTCTGATAAATTGTAACCGAGCATGATTGGTGGAGATGCCACCCATTGTATATTCCCTATATGAGTAGGTTCAGTAACAATTTGATTTAAGTCAAAACTCTTTAGTCCATAAATTGAATTGATAGTGTCCCGACTTTCGGGGACTCAAAATTAAAATTAAAATCCCCCAATAGTGAGAAATTAGAGTATTCCATGCAAGACTCCCTAGCGGTCTGTATGGAGGAAATAAAAGGCTTCCTTTAACCTGAGGGGCGAGAGATTGGTATCCCATTGAAAGCTGTAACATTGTTGCATTTAAATGTAAACAGGACCGCTTCTTCCTTCAGTTGGGGGATAGCTGCAAATGGGGCCTTAATATTGGAACGGTATGCAATTGCAACCCTACCCCCCCTTGTTCTCATTCTCTATTGATTTTAAACAGATCGTATCCTTTTGGTATGGCTGTATTGAAATCCAGCTCAAAAGAACTATTTGTCCATGTCTCCATGAGGAACCTAATGTCTGGAGTCAGCAAGTTCGTATTTATGTTTAGGAAGTGACCTGGTATTGAGTAGGACACAGTTTAAAGCATGGTCATTTGATTCGCGTATGCACTCAACAGGCGGGTTGGAAGCCCTAGCTTTGATGTTGTAAAGACTAATAGTATTAGTACACATAGCAAACTTGCATGTGAGGCAGTGTTGTACTCAAACATCATCCTGCAAATGTATAGGTTTACAGTTATTTCGCTTACTTGTGGCTCTGATATTTAGTAAGGTCTCTTTAGAGTATGTCATAGCAGCATTTTGACCAGACGTTCTGGTGCACAGCGCATTCTGGTCGTGGACGGGTGCATACAGGCTTGCCTTTGGCATGTGTTTGGTGCGCCGGTGGCGCGCCAGTGACTGTTGGGGCAGAACAACTAGAGCGTTTACCAAAATGGAGTCCCACATTGACTTGCGGGCCCGTTTATTAGCTGCTGAAAGGAATGAGGACTTCAAGGTAAAGTGCAATTTATAGTAAAAAAACACAAACTCAATACAGTTTTAAAATTCAATTTAAAAGTTCCCATGGAGCCTTAACTCAGCTACTTGCATTAGAAAATGACAGAGCTGCGCGGTCGCATCAGCGTGCTCATTTATGCTACAATGGGGGCAGAACAACTAGAGCGCTAACCAAAATGGCGGCCCGCACTGATTTGCAGGACCGTCTAGTGGCAGCCGTGAGGAATGAGGACTGCAAGGTAAAGTGAAATTTATAGTAAAAACCACAAATTAAATACAGTTTTGAAAAAATATTAAAAGTTCCCCTGGAGCCTTGACTCAGCTCCTTGCATTAGAAAATGACAGCGCTGCGCGGTTGCGTCAGCATGCTCATTTATGCTACAGTGGGGGCAGAACAACTAGAGCGTTAACCAAAATGGCCACCCACACTGACTTGCAGGACCATCTAGTGGCAGCCGTGAGGAATGAGGACTTTAAGGTAAAGTGCAATTTATAGTAAAACACACAAATTCAAGACAGTTTTAAATGTCAATTAAAAAAGTTCCCCATGAGCCTTGACTCAGCTCCTTGCATTACAAAACGACAGGTTTAGCTAGTTGCACTGCAGGGGGTAGTTAGGAGTTGCAGATGGGGGGCCTCTTATTCGTTAATGTCTTCTTTAGGCATTTCAAATGGCTACATTATTGACATTATGAGTTGGCAGTCACCCTCTGCTCCTGTTGTTCCTGTGTTTGAGTTACTAGGGTCACTAATCCTGCCACGCTTCTGGATTAATTGCATTGAGTCCTTTTTGCAGTGGAAGACTTCAAGATTACACTTTAGGTCTTCTATTAAGGTGGTCGGAATGTCTGGAATTGTTGCAAGTTTATTAATCAATGCTGCACAGGGGCAGTCATGCTGTCGCGTAGTTTTTCCCCCGTATTATCAGGTTGTTTAGGTCGGCCAGCTTCTGGTCAGTTCCAGAAACCGATTTTGCCATGATGTTAAGCAGGTCCACTGGGACGTCCATTTTGTTTGACTGGCATGTCAAGGCATCTAGTGTCAATTGTGGCGTCCTGAATAGACAATCCCATATGGCTCCTGCTCTTATTGTAACTGGTGCGCCTTGGTTTTGGAATTACTCAGGGCCTGATTTAGATTGTGGCGGATGGGTTACTCCATCACAATGGTGACGGATATCCCATCCGCAGAAATATAAATCCCATAACAGCCTATGGGATATCCATCACAGTTGTGATGGAGTAACCGGTCTGCCGAAATCTTAAATCAAACTCTAAGTTTTATTTTTTTCGGGACTCTTGCATATGGTAGGTGACTGCTTGAAACCCAGTGTCTCCTTTGGACTGGTTAGTTTAGGGCTTTGTGATTAAGTTAATAGTTGGCCACAGGGTGTAAATTTCCCCTTCCTTATGAGGGTGTGTATCGTCTGTCCTTTGATCTGACCTTGTTGGAATTGGACTACGGGGACAAAAGTCATCCATTGCTTTTTTTATATTAGAAGTAGGTTGAGGGGAGCCAAATGAGAGTCGGGGGTTCAACTCTTGCTGCTCCATTATCCCAGTTGCTGTGTGATGTGATTGGTTTTAGACTTCTGGGTGCAGCTGTATTTCCAGGTTGTTTTGCCTTTTCTTGATTTTTTACTCTGACCTCAGTCGGCAGCGGAGCACCATTTCTCAGTATCTGTCTGGTGGACGTTTAGCGTAGGTGGGCTGGGAGAAGTTTGTGATGACAATGACCTCAGTGAGAGTAACTCCAGGTTGGTTATCAGTGTCCAAGGAGACTCTTTGTTTTCTACTACCGCTAGGTTGACTACTACATCCACGGCACCCTTGTAAGGCCCAGTGTTTCAGCTTAAATCGTGAAGGAGGCTGTTGATTGGTGAGATTGGAGCTGTGAGGATGTATGTGTTCACTGAGATGGAGAAAATAGCCCGACTGGGTCCTTTAAAAAGTCATACTTGTGTGGTATTTTTGAGTATTTTTCAAACATTTGAGCTATTGATGAAATTAAAGACTGCTTCTCCCAGACAAAATTTTCCTTGATACCTTTTGTTGTTGACAAAGTTGGCACATTTGTCTTTCTACTTGTGGGAGGTTCTGGCATCCTTTCTCACCCTGATCGCATGTTGGCCCTTTCACAATTTTTCTTGCCTTTGCAGACTTATTCCAGGACTGCCGAGTATTTCAAGATATTAAAGAGCGCCTAAGGTTAATACTTAGATTTTAGGCTGCCTATAGATAGCTGCTTGTTGGGTCTTCACATTTTTTCAGCCCCAAGCTTTGTGAACACACAGGGGCGTGTTTGATTATTAGGCTACTGGCGTGCTACCAGTAGAGTAGCCAAGGTGGCTGGTATGCAAAATTCTGGAAGTGGTTAGCAAAGCGACCTTAAAAGGTGCAGGGGATTACAGTTTAAAGGCATCAGGGAGGGGCAGGCACTGGAGCATGCACAAGCCGCACTGGCATAATATTGACCACCTCCGTGCATCGCACAGTGCTCGCTGCCTAGTGGTTAGTGCTTTCTTGCTGCACTCTGTCAAGCACATGGCTTCTGTGAGCCTAGTCCCACCGCAGGATTATGTCGCCTTTGACAGGTTCCAATTATGTCCTGTTGCACACCAACTTCCTCGCCTTCTTTGTGGTGTTCTTGTTGCTTTCAAACTGCTTTAGCCTGGTTGCCGGTCACCTCAACCTGTGGCAGTGTTGGCTGCAATTTCTAGGAGTTAGCAGAGCTCCTAGTACGATGATGAGCTCTTGAAGGTGAGCTTTCGGGTCACTGTATGGTGCTGCAGTGGGGGTGCAGCAGCTCTTGGAGGCCTGGGGCGACCGGTCCTGCTGCTACGCTACTGTGCAAGCCACCAGGCACACCTGTGCTGATACAGCCTGTGCTGCCTTTTCTCCATGGGCCCTGCTGCCTAACCACGCAGAGGGGGAACCCATATCATGGTACCTGACTGACATGTTCTACATTGAAGTCTTAGCGTCCTAGCCTACCATGGATTGGGAACAAGCACACCAGCTGCTTTCCCTTCTCCTCCCTGATGCTCCTTGGCGACCCGTCCTCGCTCGCGCTCTGACAACTATGTGCGTGCATGGACCGTTCTTGCTACTTGATGCTTGATTGAGCGGACTGGATACTCGGTTTTACATCTGCTCAGGTTAAGGGTTAATTCTTGTATTTGTGACCTCATCACAACTAATAGCCTCATTAAGATGTCGGTCGGAAATTATTTGGACCGACTCCTTGTTGGAATGATTTCCGACTGAATGGGATTCGGGTAGTCCAAACGACTGATTATGATGCTTCTGAACACCGTTCGGTCAGACTCCCATCGATTTCACTGGGAGCCTGTTGCCTGACTGATAATAGAGGCTCCCATTGGAGAAAGGGATGGTTGTGGAAAACCTTGCACTCTGCACCCCATGGTGCACCCCATGGTACCTGCCACACCATGCATGGTTGGAAAGAGAGGACCTATGGGTACCCCCAGGTGCCACGACCGGTGAAGGGGGGCCTGCTACGTGCCCCCAAAGTCGGTTTCGGACAGCTGATCAGTGTCGGACAAACTGAGTCGGAAAGGCTGTCCAAATCCGACATTGTAATATGTAGTTCAGAAACACGGTCCGTAGACCTGTACTAGTCAACTCTGACCGACTCGCTTTCTCCGAATGCTGGTCAGGACCGATTCTGAAAGGCCAAATAGTTTCAGACTGTAGTAATCGGTCGGTCTGATATGTTTAGGAGTCGGTCAGAAACATGGGTTCGGACACGGATTCGGACAAACCGAATGCTGTTCGGAGCCTTTCCGATAGACATCATTATGAGGCCTTCGGTGATTTTCTGATGAAATATAAAGAAGAAAAATATTGCAAAACAAAATGATTGACAATTATATCATCTTCTTTAAAGTCCTACACAAACAGCAGAAATATTGACAACAAAAATATTGCTGTCAAAAGTACTGTGAATCAAACAGTATTAAACATTAAAAATGTAGAAAGTAAACAAACCAAGATCACTGCAAAACAAATGCAACTTGATCTAAAAATCAATATCAAAATTATTAAACACCAAACTATCAATAAATAAATCACCCAAAAATAGCACAAAGTAAACTGCTGTAACATTAAAGTAAATGTAATATAAAACATATTATCATTTAATTAAAAACAGAAATAAAATTAGCTTCCTCCATACAGAAGTAAAAAATTGAGCTCTTATAAAGAACTTTAATGAACCAAGTGTAATGAATTCCAGGTCACTATAAATATTGTATCCAGTCCGGGAATATTTTATAGTGGCATATTGCATTCTTATTCATACTGTCATCACAATAAATAAATAAAAGGAACAACCCTAAAATTAATGATTTAATTCAATATGTCTAAGGCCACAGACATTGTTTACAATAACCTGGAGTAATTAAGTCACCCTCATAGTGTCTATTTTTTTTCTTTTTAAGTGATCAACCAAATATATAAAGCAGCAAATTGTCTTTATTTATGCAAAATCAGAAATTAAACCGAAAACATAAGCAACCAACTGACAGTAAAAAAAAGAAGAAATTGAGAAGCCCTTCAATAAACAAGATAAACTCCAAGAAGTGAAAGTTTAAAATGTAAAACCTGAAACATGTATTGTGGTTCAATAATAACTAATTAATTATCATTGCAAAGTATTATACATATTGTATAGCATTGTTAGTCACAGAAACCAACATATCAGTTACAGCAACATATTCTACATCTCAAAATGGGAACCCCGAGTAGGTCGCATGGGTTACACCTGTAGCAAAGAAAGTAGAACAAGTGACAGAACCCATTGGAAATGTGCTAAATGTATTCCAATAGCTGGGACAGCAACTACTGCTAACAACAGAGTAGAGAAAGGAAAATGACCTAACCGCCAACAAAACATAAGTCAAAGTTCAAACAGAAGTGCAAGACATAAGAGAGGCAAGCACAGGTTTCTCTGCACTAAAAAGAAACAATATTAAAAGAGATAACAAATATTATTGAAGAATCAATTCAATTCTATTATTTAAAACAATTAGTAACTTTTTGTAACCCAAAAAGACTTTTAACAAGAACCAGAAGCACTGCCAAACCACAATAGCCCCAAGAAGCATTCAAGAAATAGATATTCTAGACCGTTAAAAAATAACTTATGCAGAACATAAGTTCATACTCTATAAAGAATACAACAATAAAATAATTATGCTTTTTGGTACAGCCAATAATCTTCTAACCCCCATGAAATGCATTACCTCATCTATTGATGGGATCTTTAAATATTGCCCCCCACCAACATTCAAACAAATATACAGAAATCACTAGAGTCGTAATACACCCCTAATATATGGACTGTTGCCCAACAAGCAAAGCTGCATATACCACAAACAACTAAAAATAATAGAAAACAAATCCAAAACCTGAATTCATGAACACATTACCATGAACTTTGACCAAGCTTTAACAGAATCAGTTGTAATAGTCCATGCACAAACAGCATTTGAGGATATTATTGTAAGTTAAATGATGCCTTGTGAAAATATCTGCAAAGATCAACATAGATCATAGAATATTCTACCCATGCACAGTTTGTATGTGAATTAAAAAAAAAGATTAGCCCTGGCAGAATTCACAAACCACAGTGACCTAATAATGTTCTCCATTTTACCATGCCCATTTTAGATAATTTTAAGGACACTTGGATAGGATGCATGAACCCTTCAGGTCACAGGAGCCTACCCTCTGGTGGAATGTGTGAAATAATATTGTTTTCCTGGAGCCAAAAACAAACAGCATGGTAGAAGGCTGATGCAGCTACTTCCAATGCTTTTTAGGAGCCACTCAACACTATCCTAATTCATTTAAATATTAGGGAAAGAACATAGTTACCAAGAATACTCGCACAATCCTTAGCATAACAATTTAGACCAAAGGTATCCCAGAAGGTAAGAAAAATGGACAACATACAAGCCCGTAAAGTTAACCTACATACCAATCAAGACCTACAGTATCTAAAGTCTATTCTAGATACTGTAAACACTACACTAGTTTAAAAAGATTACCACCATACAAAATAAACCACTACAACACCAAACCAAAACCTAACAACAACATATACTCATGAAACATGATTAAAATATTTTCATAATTTTTATAACAATAAATTATTAGTGTATCTAAGGGACCACATGTGCACACTGCCTGCTGTTTATGACCTACTAGACCTTTTTGGTGCCATATTGGGCCTTACGGTGAAGTGGGGTAAATCTTGTGTTTTTTCCCCTGCAAAAGGTGGAACACGATAACCGTAAGGCTCTGGAGTTGCCCGATACCTCTTGAGTTTTGAGACATTCCGCTACCTAGGGGTGATTGTATATCACAAAGACAGGGACCTACTGGGTGGGAACCACGGGCAGGCTCTGACATCGATACGCATGGGAACCACATCCATCACCAAGATGCTAGTTCTTCCATGACTGTTGTATTTCTTTGTGGCGCTGCCAGTTCTGCCCACCAGGGACTTCTTTAGGGATCTCCAAGGGTTGATTTCAGATTTGATCTGGGGCCCGACTAAGAAATGCGTATCCATATGCTTCAGAGGAGGTGATGGAGGACAGCCTGGGGGTCCAGACTGGAATCATAATTTGCAGCAGCACAGTTTAAAAAGCCCATGCGATGGTTCATCAGTGACACGATGGGAGAGGGTAAATCGATGCAGACAGATCTGAGAGGCATTACTCTGCTTGATTGGCTGTTCACGCCCGGGGGTCCGGCAAAGGGACTAGGCTGATTAGTGATTGCAGCCAATCGGGTGTGGAACAGATACTTGCAACCTCGGCACGATAGGACCCTGTATGCACCGCTGATCCCACTGTGGAGCATGCCCACCACAAGAGATTTGCTGGAGGTACATTATTCAACTCCATGGCAGGAGGCAGGAAGAACTCTCATGGGAGACTTATACAGCAATGGCACCTTACACTCATTTCAAGAACTGCAGGATCTCCATGGAGGGGGAGTTGATGGACCATCAGTCGCCCCCAGCGCCTTGACACCCTTATGGGTAAGTAGTTGTGCTCTACAAGCCACTTGACTGATTGATTGGCTGGCCTCTTTCTTACTCACAATGCACTCGCAATAGTGTTTAGGGACACTTGGGTGGTGGGACGTGATGAAGCAGGACTACACTACAGGCTACAGTGCCTCCTCACACATGGACTGGGCCACAGGGCGGTCTCAGCACTTTACACTGCGTTACAGGTAGAGGGCAGAGATCGTGGGTTGCTTGGCAAACCTAGATGGGATGATAGTCGAGGTGTGATACCACTAAACAATGGGTGATGGCATCAGAGCATGTAAAAGATGTGTCCCGCAATACGAGTCTGAAGTTCACGCAGTTCAATTATCTGCATCAAGCATATCTTACGCCTCACTGGTTGCATGCGATGTTCCTGAGGGTGTCACCAACCTGCCCAGGGTGTGGTCACTTAGATGGCACTTTCATATGGTCTGGGAATGGCCTGGGAATGCCCTCCACTGGAACACATCTGGGTATGGGTAATGGAACACATCTCCGTTATTGTTGATGTACAACCTGCTGGGAATAACAAAGCACACTAAACATGTAAAATACTAATAATTACACCTGATAAACTTGACTTTACCTTGTTTTAAGTGACTAATAGCTATGGTGTGCAATGCCTCACAGCCCCCCAACGGTGCATTTCTGGCTTCAAGTGACACACTTATGGGAGCTGGCTTAGGTAGACTTCCTAGCACAAGACCAGCGGCTGCAGCGGGGTGGGGGAGCTGCCACATCATGGGATACTTATGTATTAAAACCGTTCGACAAACTGCACCCCTTAGACCGCTGGGCTTGATAGAGTAAGCCTGTAGTTGCCTCTGGTAACGGAGACGAGAGAGCCCTAAATACGCACTTGAGCAATTATGAAAGCTATAGGTCGAATTGTTAGGCCCCCACCACGTGCAGCCCATCACTCATAGAGCACTACCATATGCAGTAGCGTCTATGCAAGCCAACCCTTGATGCAATTTGACCCACAAAGCCACCACGCAGTGGTCACAAAAGGGTCATTATTGTTTCAATTGCTTTTAACTTCTATTGCTCTCCTGTTGGGCATGACACACTGGCCTGAAATCTGCTGTCAAGTTGACCTATAGAAGTGATAGGAAGTCCTGTGTATTTTTTTCTTTCCCTTATTAGCCAATGACATTGAAATTCTTTTGACTGATGGGTTGGTTTTGGGCTCCTGTCACACAGCTGTCAATATTGCTACCCATTATATGCTCTGTTAATGTACTGTTTATGTCAGTAATCTGGATCTGTGATCACCTCAGAAGCAGATGACTAATCCACAACTCCCCTAAACTGTCGCCAGCAACGGTCTAGAAAATAGAACTGCTACTAAACCCACTTCGGGGGAAAGGGGAATGGGAAGACAAACACGAGAGACTGCCTCAGGTAACGGCCTTCTTCAGTAATTCTGCTCTGGTACCTGCAATTAAACACAAACAATTACTGCTGTCCCTGAACTACTTTATTGAAGCTTAAAAAGAGGTCTCTTTCCCTAGTTACCTGTTTACTCTGAGGGGTTAGCCTCTCTCCTTGTATGTTGTATGTATTAGATTGAAAGGAAGATTTTGAAGTCTTTTCAATGGCGCAGAAAAGAATGTATTTATAAATGGTTCAGCAGCTCGAATAATGTAGTAACATATAATTATTCTTTTGAAGTTGGTTCTTTAATACGAGACTGTCTCTTATACCATCCAATAGAAGTTGCCTAATATCATTAGTGAGTCTTTATTCTCAAGGCTGAGCGCTACTTGAAGAAATACTCACTCAGGGAAAACTTTCCGCAGAAGTCTTATTAAAAAATAATGAAGTCCAAAACCTACTCGCTCGCTAAGCTGGGAAATGCTGCTGAAATGTCTCTACAAAAACGGCTCTCTGAAGTGCGATATGTTCCCTGGCAAAACGCGCATCAAAACAGTCTAACTTATTTTACTTGACTAGTGGAAAAAGCCTCTCTACACAGAAGCCCTCTCTCTCACCAGACTCGGGTCCCTCGATGCAGGAAGGCTCCTCTTGAACAAAACCTTAGACCACATGAGGAAAATGTACTGCCGATTCTGAGGGAAGAAAATGTCACCAAAAATTATCTCAACGCTCTTATTCGTTTAAAGAAGTGTCGCAGAATGCGCTATAACTAAATAGTCTTTTTAATAAACCAAATAAAAACCGGCAAAACGCTGTGAGGGAATTTCAGTCAAAGCCCTTAAGAAACACAGCTGCTCCTGACTGAAAACAGTTGAAGTGCATCGCGCGTAGCTTGCGCAGGCGCATTGTTCCCGCTTGGGAATCTCGAGTCTCAACAACTAGACTGAGAACCCAAACAGGAAGTGAACTGCTGCTTTATTTTGAAATGGTCACACAGAACTCGCATCTTCCTCAAAATGGATCGCAATGCTGCCTTCCACACAGGACCCAGCCATCGCCAGTGTGGGTATTTCCTCATGCCTCATTTTTTCGTGGTTGTCTCCAAACAAACACAGGAGCTAGCAAGGGGGGTCTTTACAGGACCTCTCTCCAAGAAGCGTCCCTTCAAAGTGGGTTTCATTGGATTGGCCTTGTGGAAGGCTTGTGTAAGTCTTGGAGCATGAACATTACTGTAAGGCTCCCACGACATTTCTTCTGAACTAAAATTCTTCCAATCGACCAGATAATACAATTTGCCTTTGCGAATTTTGGAGTCTAAAATTTTATTCACTTCATACTCCTCAACTGAATCCACTAATACTGGTCTTGGTGTAACAAGAGTGCGTAAATCTGGTGGTTTTTCTTTTTAACAAAGATGCATGGAATACTTGATGTACCTTTAGGTAAGGAGGCAAGTGCAGTTTTACAGTTACTGGATTTATTATATGATCCACTGTAAAAGGACCAATAAATCTTGGTTGGAATTTTCGATTTTCTTTTAGTCTTACATTCCTAGTTGACAACCAAACCTTATCTCCTGCTTTAAATACTGGGGCCTCTCTCCTTTTCTTGTCTGCCTGAGTCTTGTAAGAATTAATGGCCTTGACTAGATTTTCATTTGCTTTTTAATAGGGTGTCTTGTATTTCTTTCACAAACTTCGCTACTGCTGGAACTGACTTGTCTTCTTTTTCAAATATTAAACTAGGGTGTCTTCCATAGTTTAAATAAAAAGGGGTATAACCTGTAGAGGAGTGTTTGGCGTGGTTAGAAGAGAACTCTGCTGCCCAAACCAACTCTGACCATTCTAATTTTTGATCCCGCAAATAGAGTCTTAGATATTGCTCTAAATCTTTGTTTACCCTTTCCGTCTGTCCATCAGTCTCTGGGTGGAAGCTGGTGGAGTAACAGGTGTCAATTCCTAATCTCTTGGTAAATGCTCTCCAAAAGTGTGAAACAAATTGTGAACCACAATCTTAAACCAGGACCTTGGGAATTCCATGCAGCATTACTATGTGTTGAGAGAATAACTGTGCTAACTGGGAAGCTCGTGGAATACTCCTTAACAGAAGTGTGCCATTTTGGTGAACATGTCTACCATGACCAAGATGGTGTTAAACCCTTGGCTAGAACAAAGATTAACAATTAAATCCATAGAGACGGTGTGCCAAGGATGAGGGGTGGTAGGCATAGACATTAAAAGACCCGGTGGAGCGAAACGATCTGATTTCCCTTCTAAGCATCTCTCGCAGATGGAAACATACTGTCTTATCTGGGCTTTCATCTCTGGTCACCAAAAATTCCGCTCTACCAACTCTGTGGTCTTATGAATTCCTTTATGACCAGCTAGCAACTCGTCGTGGCAGGGCTTAAGAGCTTTTTCTTGTAATGCTTTTGTGGGAAGATATCATTTTTGATTTCTGATATGGAAGACCTTCTCTAAATTCTCTTTCAGGTTGTTCTCTCATCCATTTTCTCATCTTCTCTTCTAACATAGACTCTTTGATTTCTTGTTTAAGATAAGTACAGGAAATTGTGATGATAATCTTCTCTGCAGGGATTATATACTGTTTCACTTCTTGAATTTCTGAAAGATTTGTATCAATTCTGAACAATGCGTCTGCTTTGGCATTACTCACTCCTGGTCTGAAAGTGAGTACGAAATCAAAATCCGCAAAAAAAATGACCAACGTAATTGTTGAGCTGACAAGGTATGGGCTGGTTTCAAGAATTGTACGTTTCGGTGATCTGTATAAACTGTGACCTTGTGTTTGGCTCCAAGTAAATAGTGTCTCCACTCCAAGAATGCACACTTGACCGCCAACAGCTCCTTGTCAGCTTTCGAGTAATTACATTTAGGAGGAGTTAGCTTCCTGGAGTAATAAGCCACCGGATGTAATTGACCTGTATCACTGTGTCGTTGGGATAATATTCCTCCAATGGCGACTTCAGAAGCATCCGCTTCGACATAAAATGGTTCATCTATTCTTGGGTGTAACAAAGTTGGTGCCTGGGTAAAAGATCTCTTAAAAAATGTAAAGCCTCCTCAGCTTCATTAGACCAGCCAAAATTGATTCCTTTCTGCAGCAGACGAGTGTCGAGACTCACCTTGAGTGAGAAATCTTGGATAAACCTTCGATAGAAGTTTGAAAATCCTATAAATATCTGGATCTTCTTCACATTTCTTGAAGGTGGCCAATTCTGCACTGCCTTAATCTTGGCGGTATCCATGCTATCTCCTTTTGGGGATAAAACAAACCCAAAGAATTCAACCTTCTCCACATGAAAGGCGTATTTCTCAAGTTTTACATAGAGATGATTTTCAAGAAGCTTGCACTTTCTTTTTCCGGGACAAAGCCAACTCACCCCCTGTGTAGAGACTGCTGCTGGTCCTGATCCCTGGACGCCAACACCTTCCTGGAGAGTCCCCCCGCTGCCGCTTCCTGCCATCTGCGGCCGCCGAGCGGGGGACTCCATTTCCCAGCATCCTTTCTGGTGGGACGACGCCTACGGACGTGATACCTGAGACGGGAGGGCCTTTAAACATCCAGCAGCCCCGGTGGAGCCGGCGCTGCACTTTCTTTTTCCGGGACAAAGCCAACTCACCCCCTGTGTAGAGACTGCTGCTGGTCCTGATCCCTGGACGCCAATCCCTGCCTGGAGAGTCCCCCCGCTGCCGCTTCCTGCCATCTGCGGCCGCCGAGCGGGGGACTCCATTTCCCAGCATCCTTTCTGGTGGGACGACGCCTAAGGATGTCATACCTGCGACGGGAGGTCCTTTAAACATCCAGCAGCCCCCGCGTCGCGGGATCGCACGCGGATCGGCGCCGTGCGAAGCCCGGGCAAAGGCCAGGCCATCCCCCTTGGTCGCACCTATTCGGAACTTTGGACTATTGAAGTAAGACTCATTCTTCACACAGCTTGACATTTTTGTCTTCCACTGTTATTTCTGTTGGTGCTGAGAGCCTAGGCAAACTTCAATATGTCCTCTGTACCCAGCTTAGGAAGAAAATTAATGGTGGGAGGCTCTGTAAGAGGGACCCTGGATTCCTTTATCACCAGGGCCGCCTCTGTTTTAGAAAAAGAAATTCTATTAACTGAGCGTCGTATATCAGCAGAATGGGTGAATAAACGCTCATCATTAGGGGTTATACAGTCATCCAAGACCCTGACACAGGAAGATAAGATAATAGGACATTCACGAGATATAGGTATTCCCCTTCAGCTACAAGACCCACCTGCCTGGCCAGTAAGTCAGGAGGATTCCCTCTACATTGATACAAGCTCTGACAATACCAGGGACTCAGATCTTGAATCAGCCCAAGTGGAACTCCCTCCAGTAATACCTAGTAACCACCCCTTCGATAGGAACGCTAACACTAAAATATCTGGACGGAACACCTCTACAAAAAGAAAAAGGGGCCCTAACAAGCAAAAGGGGACTCGAGCGAAATCACATAAAATCTTTACGAGCCCCAAGAAATTGATTAGTCCTGCAGTAAGTAATGTTGACCAGGACCTAGTGAGTATAACATCACAGCAAGCCCTAATAAACTAAATGGAAAAACTAATTAAAAGCCTAGTGTTACCACTAATCGAAAAGCTCAAGCGCATAACTGAATAACTGGGCACCCTTACAGCTATGGGGAATTCTCATACCCAGTTAATAAAAGAGCTCGCAACTAAGGATGACCTTCTCACTGCTTATGAGCCAAAGCTAGCTGTAAAAACAGTAAAAACTATCAACCCGCTTGAGGGGGGTAATACTCAATCTATAGTTTGCACTGACACTATTGATGCACAGCCAAGGGAAATAGCTCAAGAACAAATTAAAGATAATACCATTTCTGATAATAGTAGAGCTGGCCAAAAAGATAGGAATAGTCAACCAGAGCTTGGTAACAATCTCAGGACTTCCCATTTGGACAAAAGACTGACAATAGGCCAGTCTCAGCATATAGATCTGCCACCTGAGGCCGAACCCTATGTCATCGTGCTAACAGAGGTTCCTGAACTATTAGATGGGAAGTTCGAAAGCCATCAGACCCTAAAGAACAAGGTCATTCACTGGTTAGGAGTGAACAGACCATTATCCCCTGACTTAAACGGAGAAATTTTACATGTTAGATGGTTGGGATGGGTGGGAAGAAGACCAAAAACGGTACCTGGTGACGCTGTCATCATAAACTTCAGGGACTATAGGGCAGTGACCTATGTAAAAGATTGGTACCCGGGAGGCTATGAAGAAGGTATAACTGTTAGAGATCTAAGTTACTTCTACCCAAAAGTTTTAGTAGGAGACCACCCAAGAAGAGTGAATTGACATAGTAGATCTGGGATGTTTCCTATTTTTAACATACCAACCATGAACCGATTTACCTCATTAATGGGAATGGAGGGGGTCGACTGACTCCCACATGTTAGTGAGGCTAACCTGAACGTGGTTGATGATACCCCCAGGACCATACACACAGTGGGACTATGCAAGGACAGAAAAGATCATGTTGTATTAAACGCGGCAGGAAATTGTGGCAATAATGATAAGGATAAGAGGCTACACAAGGGCCAACTCACAATGTCCTGGAATATAGCGGGATTGAAGAATAAAGTGAAAGATCCTGACTGGCTAAATACAATACATAAATATAGTATTTTGTGCTTCCAGGAAACATGGTTGACCCATGAAACACATCTAAAAGGATACCAAACTTTTAATACTCCTGGGATGCCAAGCATTAGAGGCAGAAATAAGGGTGGTTTAGGCACTTATATTTCGAATACATCAGGTATTAAAATGATCAGATTTATCTCTGCAGAGTTCTTCCAAGTCTTACTGGTCAGCTGGCCGGGAGTAAAAAAGCTTGCTAATATTAGTTTTTATAACAACGCCCATTCTACTCTCTGGGATGGCATTTTCTCCAGCTTAAAGGGGCATCTAGGGGTCTTAGAAAAAATAGGAACAGGGGACTTGGCACTCCTATGGACAGGGGATTTTAATTGTTCTATCTGTACTGGTAATGACTCGGGCATTTGCCCATTGAAGGGAAACAGCATAGAAGAATCAAGTCATTTTGTCCATTCAGGAATAGTAGACCAACTAAACGCTATAATCTACGAGTTCGACATAGTTTTTTTAAACAAAATCTGTTCACCGATGAAGGCTTTCGAATCAACATTCAACGGAAGAGGTGCGAACTCGATAATTGATTTCGCACTCCTATCCCTGAGATATCGACGGTTAGTTTTGACCTGGGAAACACCAAAGCTTGCTTTTGGGGATCATTACACTATCTCCTTTGAGCTGCAAGTAATAGGAAAGCCTGTTACGAATAAAGAGGATTATCATACATCAATAGCCATGGGCAGCACAAATGGCTATTCCATCAAGTGGGAGAGGGTAGAGCCCGAAATGTTCTTTAACAACCTGATATCTAGAGTATCAGACCATTTATTTTATCTGTTTGTCTGACTCTGAAGGCCCACAAAAAAATTCTAGCTTCCTTTAATGTAATTGCTATGGAGATACAGAACCTTTTATTAAGACCCCATAAAAAACTCTCCCGCAAAGTAAAGGGTTGGTTTAACAAAGAATGCTCCAGAGCACACACCAACTTAATAACCGTTCTGCATGAAACACCAAGATCCACGGATCATGTTAGAGAGGCACGGAAGCTCTATCAAACCGCCCTAGTTGCTAGGAGGCGAGAATTAAAAAACAAACTTTGGGAAAGCTTACATGTAGCCTGCCAGAAAAATGACAACATCGCTTTTTGGAAGGCAGTTAACCCTCCCTTCTATCAGGACAAAGATACAGACATAATAGATATTGCAGTACCAGGAGATGTATGGGTAGAACATTTTTCAAGTTTGCATAAAACCCTAATTTAAGGAAGAGTGTTAATATCACTGCAACCCAGGAGTCCCCTGACCGGTTCCCAACAGGAATAGTTTTTTAACACAAAGAGGTACTAAGGGCCATCAATGATAGTGCGTCAGGGAAGGCTCCAGGACCTGATGGTGTCCCTATTGATATTTATAAAAGCGAACTGAAATTGTGGTCACCCTTATTAACTAACGTTTTAAATAGTATTAATGTTGTAGGTTTTATTTCCACATGGCCAGAGGCAATAGTGGTGCCAATTTTTAAAAAGGGAAATAGGAATGATCCTGCCTGCTACTGCCCGATATTGCTTTTGGACGCCTTGATGAAGGTAGCAGGCAGGATCATATTAAATAGGCCCCAGGATTGGGCGGAGGAAAATAACGTTATAACCTCTTTTCAGTATGGCTTCCGCCCAGGGAAGGGCACAATAGAGCAGAGCCTTAACTTGGCACTGTTAATTGCCAAGTATACCCAGGCAAAGAACGAAAGTCTACATGTAACATTCGTAGACTTAAGCTCTGCGTTTGACTGTGTTGACCATATTGTGTTGTGGGACACATTGACAAGTATAGGTATAGACAATCAGATCATACAATTCATTAAGGAGCTGTAAAGGAACACAGGGGCGAGAGTAAGATATGGGAGGGAAGGGGCATGCTCAGACAGATTTAGTATTAATAGGGGAGTAAGGCAAGGGTGCATTCTTGCACCCTTCCTCTTCATTTTATATACAAATAGTGTGGTGGATCACCTGAAGAACTTCCAGTTTGATTACCCAGCAGTAGGAGGGATTTCCACCCCGATCCTCTTATATGCAGATGATGCTGCAATAGTATCTCATACTTCTATTGGCATGCAGAGGGCGGTAGTGGAATTCTCGAAATACATGAACACACGCGGACTTACAATTAATGTGTCAAAGACATACTCTATGAGATGTAGTGCAACTCGGAAACCCACTAAGGCAATCTTTCTGAACCAGAAAAAGATAGAAAACACAACTAATTTCTGTTATCTGGGCGTAAACTTTGACAGTAAAGGGAACTGGGTAAAGGCGGTCCACGCTAGAAATCTCGCATTTAGTAGAGCAAGTGGAGCCCTAAAAAACTTTGCCAGGAAACTAGGGGGCCACCCTGTTAAGGAACTAATACATATATATAAAGCAAAATGCGTTTCCACCGGCACATATGGCGCTGGGGTTTTATTAAAACCGACCACTTACAACTGACAGAAAACGATTTCTTACGCTTTCTCCTTGCAACACCCAAATCACTGTCTATCCTTTTTAGCCACAGAGAATTTGGGATTCCCTATATAGAAGATACAATTAAATCTAGTCCCCTTCTTCTGTGGCATAAGATATGGACTACCCCGGAAACATCCCTGAACAGGGAGGTTATTTTAGACTGCCTAAAATTAGAGGGAGCAAAAAATATCAAATGGCTACGCTATGTAAGAAATATGGCCATAGACATCGTCCACAAAGAATATTTTGAAAATCCTGCATGTTTGGAATCAATCCCAAGGCGTATCCTTAAAAAGATCACATTAGAATATTTAGATAACAAAAGGTGGATCGCCGAAAAAGGGAAATATATGCACAAGGCAAACAAGGCGCTTCTCCTTCAAAGAGGAATTTAGCTGTATTTAACCATAGACTGTAGCCCTTTTGCGAGAATGTTGTTGACCCGATTTCGGGCAGATATATTTTATCGTTTGATAACGTTCCCTAATTGCAATAATTGGTCCAAACAGTTGGTAAAATGTCCCTGTGATGGGTCTTCAGATCAATCAAACATTCATTCTGGTCTCTTTTGTAGATTTTATTTGGCGCCAAGGAAATTGTTTTTAAAACCTATTTTTATTAAATGGGACATCAGGGGGTGTAGAGCTGCCTATTACAAGTTGAAGTTGTTGGAAACAGTTTTTGAGATCAAAGCAGTGGCATTATATTTGAGCACTTTAATAGCCCTAAGGAAGACCATGTAAGGTCAGGTTATTTTCAACTAGGCAACACTTTTGGAGCTTAGGCTTACTTAGCCATCAATTTATTCTTTGTCTTTGTGCCCCCTGATTCACGAATGCTTTTATATGATGTGATATAATGTTTATTGTGATTGTTTTTAAGGTTTACCTTTTAACTTGATATCAAATGTATTGTAATGTATTTGTGCTTTTATGATTTTGTGCAAAATCGAATAAAGCGATTTAAACTGAAACTGAAGAAGCTTGGTTAAAATGGATTTCACATGAGAAACATGTTCTTCAACATTATTTGGAAAAATCAATATATCAGCAATGTATACCACTGCGATTCTATCCAAGTACTATCTGAGCACATCATTGACAAAATGTTGACATGCTGCTGGGGCATTGCACAATCCGTATGGCATCACTTGGTATTCAAAGAGGCCATATCCAGTGCGAAAGGCCGTCTTCCACTCATCTCCTGGGACTATGTGAATTAAATGATACGCCCCACGCAAATTCAGTTTAGTATAGATGTTGCCATTCTTGACTTGGTCTAACAAAACGGAAATCAAGGGTAAGGGGTAGAGATATTTAGTGGTCACCAGATTGAGAGCTCTATAATCAATGCAAGTCCTGAGATCTCCATCCTTCTTAGGAATGAAAAATAAAGGGGATGAGACTGGAGATTGGGAGAGGTGGATAAAACAATTCGCTAGATGCTGATCCAAATAGGTCTTGAGGTATTGATTCTCAGTTTCAGTTAGCGCATAAATCCTGCTGCAAGGTAATATGGCCCCAGGTTCAATCTCAATCTTGCAATCATAGGGACGGTGGGGGGGGGGGGGGGGAGATTTTTAGCTTCCTTTTTGTCAAACACTGAAACTAGTTCTCTATATTCAGAAGGAATTTATTTCGTTTCCAAGGAACAAATGATGGCTGGATGATTAGCTAACTTCTTTGCCGGTGACTCTTTGTTCTCATGGGTTTGTTCATTGAAACAGTTTTCTTTACAATAGGATGAGTTCATTAACACAGTTCTTTGATTACAGTCAATACTAGGGTTGT
The DNA here is from genome assembly GCF_964261635.1 of Lissotriton helveticus. Classification (NCBI taxonomy): domain Eukaryota; kingdom Metazoa; phylum Chordata; class Amphibia; order Caudata; family Salamandridae; genus Lissotriton; species Lissotriton helveticus. Next base: position 1,121,292,075 of record NC_136063.1, on the reverse strand, counting down.
GTTCTGTGAGCCAAGGTAAGCACAGTATTAGCTGAAAATGGGGAGCATCGATGAGATTAAAGATAATCAATTCTGTGTGTCCATTTAAACCGGACAAACAAACCAATTCTGTCTCATGAGTGATGGGCCCAGAGGAAAAGTTGGTTCCATCCACTGCTCGAACGGCTCTCATGAGTGATGGGCCCAGAGGAAAAGTTGGTTCCATCCACTGCTCGAACGACTTCTAAGACTTGCTTCTTCACAAATCTAATTCTGACTCGTTGAGCATATTTAATATCGCAAAAGTTGCCTGTCGCACCTGAATCTATTATCACTGAGTCTCCTTGTCCATGTCTCGGAGTTTAACTGTGAAAGTTACTACGAGGTGAGGTGCAGATGACTATAGGGTATTCGCAATGTGTTGGGAATCTGGAGCTGACTTGAGATTCGCTTCCACCTGTGCAACTTCTTCTAGAGGTGGAGCCAGCCTTTTAGCTGTTGAGAGGTCTTTGGTTTTTTTGGACACTTTTTCACGAAATGGCCAGTTTGTCTGCAAAACAAACACAATTGACTTGATCTGTGCCTTTCTTTCTCTTCCTTTGTTAAAGGACCACTAATAGATCCAGCTGGCATTGGCTCATCAGTAGTTTGGGATTACGAGGAGCGATTAATTTCTAATCTAACTCTGTCTAATTGTCAGGATCACAAAATCTCGAAATTCAATAAGTCAGTCTCTCAATGTGCTCACCACTGGTATGATCCGAAGACACAAGAAAACCTTCAGGGCTTTGAAGGTGCCTTCTCAATCAACAATCAAAATGGCGGCCTGAAATCATGTATTGGGACAGCAGGTTAGCATACTAGCCTCCGATCCTAATCATCAAGAAACAGGTGAGGAACCCGTAGTGTGGCGCACTTCCCCTGAGCAACAACAAGGTTAAGATGTACCAGAAGCGAGTGCCGCGTGGTGACAGGGAAATTCATGCGTCGTGCTACAAACCTTCAAGGGATTATCGGAGTACAGTTTTCGTGAGAGCAAACAGCAACATTCAAGTAAGGCTGTTCCAGTTTAATGGCATGCATATTATTCCTGAAGAAGAGGAATAAAAGTGCGCAGAAGCGAGAGCAGTAGTATCTTCTAAGAAGTGCATGCGCATTGTATTCAGCGCTCTTGGAATGCTACTAGAGACAGCACAAGCAAACAAATTAAACAATAAGATAATTGTTTCTATTCTTTTATACGCTAGAGGAGAATATTCGTTTAGATTCAATTCCTTCTCTGAAGTCAGTGGCCAGAGGGAGTTTTGGGCTTCACTTTAGTTTATTACAAGTCCTTCACAGTTGGCAGGAGTCCGAGGAAATGTTAGACATAGTTAGTTGAAATTTGAGTCCTTTACCTTAGGCAGCATATCGTGGAAGCTTTATGCAATTGTTAGCTGTATCAAGTAGTGAAAAAGTCAACTACGCAACATTATTATTTGAAGTGTTTGAGCTTGCATTAACATTCAATAAGGAATATAAATAAAGGAAATCCAGGATTAAATATAAACAACAGGTGAAGCAACTATAAAATATACTTACCATCACAGAGTCAATTTGAAGCGAGTGCTGAGGCATAATTAGGTGAGGATACCTGTAAGAGAATCAAATTGAGGTTTGAGAGTGTGTAGAGTATATGAGATAAATGAAGTAAATACATTACAGTTTCAGCACACAGAAAAGAAGTTAAGAAAAAAAAAGAGAAAAGAAAAGAAGAGAAGCATAGGCCATACCCAGGGCAGGTAGGGGGGTAAATTCATGTTTAAGAATTAAGAACTACAGGAAGATAAATAGAGAAGTAATTGTGTTTCTATTTGCAGAGAAACTACAAGCAGCTTGAGAAGAAGAGAATTAGAAGATAGAAGTCAGAAGAAGCAGAAGAAAATTCTGACGTGTGTGGCAGTCTCTTCTCTGTCCCATCCCCTTTCCCCCATGGAACTCCATCAGCTTACAGGCTAAATATTGTGTGTGGCTGGGGGAGCTTCAGGAGTGAATTGGGAACTTGTGGCATACTGCTCCTGCGTACAGTAAAGAAAGCACTCATCTGATTGAATCCTGACAGAGTGAAGTGCCCACGAAATTTGTTGGTGCTGAGCAGTATGGTGGAAGGTTTAGATTTGAAGAAGTTAGGAGAAATTTTAGAAGGATTACAAAGGGAGTTAATTTCGATTATAGAAGAGAATAGAGAACTTAGAAAAGCAACCACTGAGCACACGAGAACTGTGGCTCATGACGAGCTGAGCTCGTCATGAGCACCGGGGCGCTGTGCGCGCCCTTCTCCCCCAGCACAGCAGGGGAATGTGCCCCGCAGCCTAGGGGTTAAAGATGAGTAATTTGGTTTCTGATCCTAGTTTCAAGTATTCATCCACTCCTGAAGAAAAGGTAGGGGAGGTTCCAGTCATTCAACCTAAGATTCCCACACAGGTTATCCATTCCCTATCACCGGTGATTCCGCTGGTACCACCTGAGCAGTTCGGGGGGGGGGCCAGAAGGCTCAGGTGTTTCTAACACAATGTACATTACATTTTATGTGCCGACCAGCGGTCTTTCCTGATGCACAATCTCGAGTGGCCTTTATTTTGTCATATTTAAGTGGAGATGCAGCATCTTGATCTATTCCTCTGGTCACCAGAAATTATCCAATCTTGTATGATCTGGATGAATTTAAGAAGGAATTCCTCTGAATATTCGATAGACAAAGAGTCTCACAAGCTACAGACAATGAATTTAGTTTTGGTCAACACACCCTGCGCAATAACTATTTTGAAGTCTGTTCAATGGCGCAGAAAACAATGTATTTATGAATGGTTCAGCAGTTCGAATAATGTGATAACATATAATTATTATTTTGAAGATGGTTCCCTATTACTAGACTATCTCTTATACTATCCAATAGAAGTTGCCTAATATCATTAGTGATTCTTGATAATGTTCTCAAGGCTGAGCGCTGCTTGAAGAAGTCCTCACTCAGGAAAACGTTCTCAGAAGTCTTATTAAAAAATAATGAAGTCCAAAACCTACTCGCTCGCTAATTTGGGAAATGCTGCTGAAATGTCACTACAAAAACTGCTCTCTGAAGTGCGATATGTTCGCTGGCAAAGTGCGCGTCAAAACAGTCTAATTTATCTTACTTGACTAGTGGAGAAAGACTCACTTCACAGAAGCCCTCTCTCTCACCAGACTCGGGTCCCTCGATGCAGGAAGACTCCTCTTGACCAAAACCTTAGACCACACGAGGAAAATGTTCTGCCGATACTGAGGGAAGAAATGTCACTATAAATTATCTCAACGCTCTCACTCCTTTGAAGAAGCATTGCGGAATGTGCCATAACTAAATAGTCTTTTTAATAAACCAAGAAAAAAACGGCAAAACGCTGTGAGGGAATTTCAGTCAGAGCCCTCAAGAAACACAGCTGCTCCTAATTGAAAACAGTTGAAATGGGTCATGGGTAGCTTGCGAAGGCGCATTGTTTCCGCTTGGGAATCTCAAGTCTCAACAACTAGACCGAGAACCCAAACAGGAAGTGAACTGCTGCCTCCTGTTGAAACACATGGAAGTCACATCTTCCTAAAAATGGATCGCAATGCTGCCTTCCACACAGGACCCATCCAATCACCAGTGTGGGTATTTCCTCATGCCTCTTTTTTTCGTGATTGTCTCCAAACAAACACAGGAGCTAGAAAGCGAGGTCTTGATAGTTTAAAAACCAATAGATGTATAAATAATAATGTATTGAAAATCATTCTATTGAAATGCAAAAATGAAACTAAAAACATCTGGATGAAATTAAATGAACATAATAAAAAATTATTAAAAAAATAAAAGAATAGTAATACAAAATCCTCACTGGACTATTATAAATATATAATACATGCATATAACAAACAAGCAAAACATCCAAGAAGAATAATGAGTCTTTTTTATAAAATACATTAAAAAAAATTTGAATTAAATATAACAAACAATAATATTATAAAATATGTAACTGTAAACTGTATATATATATAAAAGATGTATACCCAACTTAACAACTGAAATTAAATAAAAAAATATTACATACTGTTCTGTAGCAGATGGCCTTGTAGGGGAATCCTGAAACTATAACTGAACAGTAGAGCCACAAACGTAATCCTCAAATTAAAACATGTTTTAACAAAATGAAAATAATCCTTCATACAAATCAATCCAGAAAAACAATATTACATCCTTTGACTCCTTTCAAAAAGCAAAATATATACACAAATAAATTAAATGATCCAGTACAAAATGTACCTAAATGTAAAAAAATGGACAAACAAGCCCCACTTATTTCTTTGTATTAAGAAATCTGCAATCTGGATAAAAACACTTCTGTCCATGAACATAAAATACTTACAATCAAAAAACATACATACACACCAACAAAATAAATATTAATTACAGATATACAAACTACAGTAATACATTATTACAGTATTTTGTGCATCTGTAATTAATAATGTACTTAAAACATTTAGAAACTATATCTACACCTAAACTAGAAATATACGCAAAGGCCTAAACATTATGGACTACAAAGCTCATTTGAATAATTTGCACTATTTTTCAATCTCAACTAACTAAAACATATGGGGTCGATTGCGATGGCATTTGGAATGACTGATTACGATGTTCGGAAAGCGTTGAGATTTTGCAACTCTGTTCCGAATCCGAACGAGACAGCATACGGAAAGTCAAAGTTGTTTGGAGCTGACATACAGGTCTATACCGCGTTTCCAACAGAGCGATTACGATGTCAGATTCAGACAACCTTTCAAAATCAGTTGTTCCAATTAGGATCGAGAGTCGGAATCTGACTTTGGGGGCCGCCTTCACCCGGGGCCTTCCGAATCAGTTCTGTGGGGGTACCCAAGGGATCCCCCTTTCCAACCATGCAGTGTGGCTGGCACCAAGAGGTGCCCGTCACAGGGTGCACAATTTTCCCCAGCCACCTCTTTCTTCAATGAGAGCCTGTGTATTCAGTCAGAACACAGGCTCCCATTGAAGTCAATGGGAGTCCGACCGAATCATATCCGGAATCATCCGGAGGCATTGCAATCGGTCGGTCGGACTCCCCAGATCTGATTTGGTCAGAATGCTTTCTAAACCGACATCATAATCGACCACTATAACTATACTAGGTATATCACCTATACTCTGCAGTCTTCACCACAAAATGATTTAACTCCGCAGTCTTTTTTCCACAGGTACCTTTACCACGCATGGTAAGTAGAAGTAGACATAATTATAATTATTTTTGAAAGGGTGATTTGCACCCATAAAAAGTAAGAGTAAAGAAAGTGTGTGGTTTTTTTTAATGGGTGCTTGGGAGGTTTACCCTCCCAAATAGTAAGGTGTAAATTTAATTTAAAGGTAAATATATGAACTTTTTTAAAGCAGTCCAGTGAGTAAAGCCCCCCAAAAACTTTTTAAAAGGAAAGTTTAAAATCTTTCAAAAGCATTTTTTAAGTTGTCCTTTTTCAAAACAAAATCTTTTTATACCATTTGTTTGGAACTTAAATAATTGAGTATTACTATGTAATATTAATTATTCATTTAATAAATATTATATTATTTAAAAATATAGGCTGATATAAAAATGTTTAGATGGGATGTAGGGGCTGGGGTGATGAGGATATTATTTTTAATTGTGTTATTTAAAAAATAATGACTTTATTTAATACTCAAGTACTCTTATACTTTAAAAAATAGTTAACAAGTAAACATTTTAAAAAACTGAAAAATTCGAAGTGGGATCTTATGGTTATCGGGTATAAGGGTGGGGAGAGTATTCATGTTTGAGACTATTTTACAAATTTCAATACATAGTTCAATGCTTACATATTTTTTTAAGTGAAAATATTATTTTCATTAAATTTAGTAAAAATGTGTTAAAAAGTAATTAGGTGTGGATTGTTAGGGATTTAGGGGATAAGGGTGGGGAATGTATTACAGTTTTGGCTATTTCAAAAACTCATAATTTTTTTATATTCAAGTATTTTTTTAAAGTAATGATTACATGGTTACAATATTCAAAATATGTTTTTATTGGTTCAGTTTTTCACAAAAATATTTAGGAACAGGATGTTAGGGTTACAGGGATAAGAGTGGAGAGTGCAAACTATTGAGTACACCTTTTGAAAAATAATTGAGTATTTTTATGATCAAGTATTGAACTTTAGTAAATGAGCTTTGCTAACCACACCTTAGAGCCGCTGCTGACACTGCCTCCAGTTCCTGCTTAGCGCTGTGCCCAAAGGCACTAGCACCAGCTGTAAAAGCAGGATCTGTGCATGCAGGGGTATGCAGTGCCCACACAGCTCGGTGAGGCTTGATTGGAGGCGATTACTGCAGTCAGTGGACTGCGGCCTATGTGGAGTGGTGCCCCCAAAAGATTGTGGTTGCCATCTGAAGGGGACTGTAGTGTGGCAGGACTAAAAACCCCCTAGCAAGCACCTGGAGTGGGGGGTGACCATGGTGCTGAAGGATACCGGCCAGGCGCCTAAGGGGATCTGACTTGTGGATAAAACCTGCCCGCAGCAGGCAAAGTGAGGTGGCCATGGTCGAATTAGAGTTTCTATGGGTGGCAACGGCCATAACTAGCTGAGGTGCATCGAGGAGCGCAGGGGCCTGGGAGCCTGGGTCTGGAGCACAGTAGCCTGGAAGCCAGGGCTTGGCTGCTTCCCTCACGGGCCACCACCTTGATTTGTTGAGAGGGTCCGATCACCCCAGGAGGTGTCAGAATGTGGTACACCCACCTTCAGCCAAAGCAGAGCTGTGCGATGGAGTGGTGCCCCCACAAGATGGTGGTTGCCATCTGAAGGGGACTGTAGTGTGGCAGGACTAAACACCCCCTAGCAAGCACCTCGAGTGGGGGGTGACCATGGTGCTGAAGGACACCGGCCAGGCGCCTGAGGGGATCTGACTTGTGGATAAAACCTGCCCGCAGCAGGCAAAGTGAGGTGGCCATGGTCGAATTAGAGTTTCTATGGGTGGCAACGGTCATAACTAGCTGAGGTGCATCGAGGAGCGCAGGGGCCTGGGAGCCTGGGCCGGGAGCACAGTAGCCTGGAAGCCAGGGCTTGGCTGCTTCCCTCACGGGCCACCACCTTGATTTGTTGAGAGGGTCCGATCACCCCAGGAGGTGTCAGAATGTGGTACACCCACCTTCAGCCAAAGCAGAGCTGTGCGATGGAGACAGGGTGCTGAATAGAGCCAAATTGCATACTGGGGGGCCAGCGACGCAACAAAACATCCTGTCCCTGAGAGCTGGCTGAACAGAGAGTTGCAAAAGCCCTTTTTACAGCCTGAGATATTGGATGTGAAGAGCATTGGGCACTAAAGAGCACATTTCGATGAGGAGAAGCTGGTAAAGTACTTGTGTGATGCAGACTAAATCTGCCACAGGGCAGAGACACAAGCAAAGTCGCATTGGGGTGCCACTCAGGTCTGACTGGATGAGGCGCTTCCCTGGAACTATAGCGAGCCATTAGGGCAGTCTGGCAAGGACTTGGTGCTTAGGCTACCCACCCTCACCTGTGCACCTGAATGACACTTCCTGGTCCTAGATTGAGTGACAGGAGGGCTGCCACTATTCCGGATCTCCCCACCGTTTGGAGCTGGTGGCAATATGGGCCACAGGAAGGCTGTCAGAGATAAGCTGGGAGGAGAGTGGGCAGGGCTGCTGTTAGAAATGGGATCATTAGTTGGCTAAGGATTGCGCCAAAGTCAGGCAGAGATCACCACTCTAGTCAGGGCAAGGGAGTTACACACCAAAGATAACCCCTGCTCACCCCCTTGGTAGCTTGGCACGAGCAAATCAGGCTTATCCCGGAGGCCATGTGTAAAGCATTTGCGCACGTACACAGCAAAAACATCCCAGGCACACTACAAAAGGAACTCCACACAAAGTTATATAAAAAAAAGCCTTTGTATTCTCATAACACATTAGAATAGTACTCACATAATATACATGGTGCCACCTGACACTAGGTCATATCTACAAGGTATTATATACACCTGACAGGGCCCACTGGACCACTGTCGGAACCATCACAGAGTGAACTTAGTAAAAGTAAAACATATCATAAACGTACAACCAGTGATCACTAGTAACCACTGTACTCAGCAACAGCCTGTTATATAAACCACAATATGCACAGTATCACAGTAGGCGCGAATTACATTCTTTGCCAACCTCACCAGCATAAGCACATTGTGCAATCATGCAATCATCTCGTAAGTCTAAACGCATTAGACCTTCACCTCCTAAGCATAACTCACATTAGGGGCATAAATCACAGTGGAGGATAACCTCCCAAGAATAAGCCATATTATGCAAATAACCTCATACATAAATCATAGTTAGAGGCATCAAACAGGGTGCGTAAATCATACTACATGAATCACATTTCCTAGCACCACATAAATCCCATTTAGCACATAGTCTCCTAACAACGACCATAGTAGAGGCATTAATCACATTAGGGCCGGGCGCCCTATTAACCTCACAGTCCCCCTGGCCAACTGGCCTTCTAAAAGGGGGCTCAAATGCCCTATGTCCCAAAGTCAGGGTGCGCTGCCAAGGCAGCGGAAGTCAAGGGTGCACACTTTGCGCAGCCCTAAACGTAGCAGCTGGCACTAAGTGCTGCGCAGCTGTGAAAGTATGGGGCAAAGGTGTGCACCTCACTCCTACCTCAAAAGACAGGCCGCCAAAGGAAGAATGGCCTAAACATTGCAGCTGCCCACTACTTGCTGGGCAGCTGTGAAGATCAAATGAAGGCCTGGGCTCTCAATGTGCCCTTAGAACGAATGTGCAAAAGTGTTGCAGCTGCCCGCGCAGCTGAGCATCATGGAAAGGGGCCCTGGCACGACTGTGCCCTTGGGGTCCCGCAGTCTTTTTTAATTAACTCTACCCCCATAACGTTGCAGCTGCCCTCTAGAAAAATGGGGCAGCTGTAGAAAATGGCCAATATGGGGAAGCATGGGCACCATCGAGACCCCGACTGGGGCCCTTAAACAAAATATGGCCCACGTTAGAGAGGCCCGCAACGGCGGGTCCGCTCTGGGAAACAGACACGGCGCCCTCACGGCACCACACGGGGCTTTTTAAATCAAATTAGCCCCATTGTTGGAGAGGCCCGCTGCCAGACCGGGCCGCTCAGGCACTCACCACATCGCGCTCCCGCCATCCCCACTTACCGGGCTATGCGGAGGGGCTCTCCCCCGTTGGACTCCGGGCTCTTCATTCCGTGCTGCTCCGGTCTCCTCTTGGCTTCGCTCGGACTACAGCTCTTGTCTCGGGGGACAGGGCTTCACTTCACTCCTGGAACCCCGTTCTGCCATTGGCCGACTTTTTCTCTTCACACGGGCCCCCTCCTGGGACCCGGGACTCTGCTGCGATGCTCAAGGAGTAGGGGTAGGCTCCCGTCTCCCTTCTGCCTGTACTTCTTCCGCTCCCACGGCCATTGTCCGTCGGGTCATGGCCGCGATTCTCTTTGCAGGCAATACGGGGTAGGCTCCCGTTAATTAAATAAAGAAATACGCGGGGTGGGTGCCCACAAAAGCTCACAAAGGATGCGGGGTGGGCACCCGCACCCGACCGGTAAATAAAGAAATAAGCCGGGTGGGCACCCGCAAACCTCGGCATCGATGGGGGGGGATCCCCACATCGGGACGTTCTGCTTTCCACTGCAGCTCAGTGCTGCAGTGGAAAGCAGAAACGCGCCTTCCTCCTGGGGGAATTACGAATAAAGTGCTCTTCTTGGGGAAGAAAAAGGTCTTCCAGGTCCTTAAGGTGTCAGGGGCATGGTTGGGCCCAGGGAGGCCAGCACACAGAGCCCTCCAGTAGGGAGGCAAGCCCCCATGGCGGTTCCTCCTGGGCCCCAGCAGCAGCAACCCCCCATGAGTACAGGAACAAGAAGTGAACATTTTCATGGGGTTACAGCCCGTATATTTATATTAGCAAATCCCTTTGTGTCACTGCACATGGCTTGGGGATACCAGTCAGAACTGGTTCAGGGGGGATTTTGGAGCACTATTTTTTGCCCAGCTCCTCTTCCCTTTGTCAGGTGGGGGCTCAGTGATCAGACATACCACAGGGGGCGGAGCCAGCATTGTACAGCCTGGGCACAGTCCTATTCAGAGTCAGGAGATTTATTTCTTCTACCATTACTCTCAGCCCAGGTGTCCCATTCAGCCTAGCTGACTCACCCTGCCCCTCCGGGAGCCACCTACACCTCTCAGCTCCTGCCACTCACAAAGCAGACATGCAATTCACAAATTCACATCAGACAGGCAGGCACATAGCACACAGAAATGCCAACTTCTAAAAGAGGCATTTCTCCACCAGTCATTTTAATCTGCGCACAGCAATGCGCAGCATTTATCCTCACGAGTTCATGTATACTAAACTCGACCCTGCACTTCACTCATACCAGGAATTACCATGGACACACATACCCACGATGCATTTCTATGGGAGGGCAGGCCAATCTTACCACATGCACACAGAGAGCACACAAACTTTACACTGGGCCACAGTGCTAAAGTGCCCAGAGGCCTAAAACCACTACCAACATGTCAGAGCTTAAGGCAAAAGGTTCAGGGGTGAACCTGCCAAAAATGGCCAAGTCCAACAGCAGCATACTGTCCTGTAGGCAGCAGAATCTGATGCGACACAGAGAAGAGCCCCAGACACGCTTGCCCAGACCCTAGTACCCAACAAAGCATTGGATTTGATCCTCACTATGATCAACATATCCCACAAGATACTAAAGAGTAAGATCAACAAAGTATCAGTGGATTTAGGTATACTCTGGGATGATCACCGTAAACTAGCGGGCAAAGTTAAAAATAATGAGGTGGCCATCGGGGAGTTTATGGTGGTGTGAAGGGCTGCAAGACAATATATCTGACTTGGCATTAACAGTGGAGGCTCTTGAATGCAGGGTGGATGATGCTCAGGGGAGCAGTCACTGCAATAATATCAGAAAAGTTAGGCTTCTGAGAAAAAGGAGACGACTGGGCACTTCAGCTTAGACAATGCCTCCACCACTATCTTGGCCTCCCCCCGACTCAGTACCGGTCAGAGGCAACGACGGACAGAGCGGGGTCTCACATGTCCTGAGCCAGGTCCAGGAGAGGTGAGGTCTGTTCCCCGGACAATCTGGATGTAATCAACAGACCAGGTGTCACGGAGGAGAATTAACAGATGTCGGAAATATATATCCTTTGCTGTTATTCACGTTTATTTGGCAATAGTTTTGCTTTTGGAACATTATTCACACTATAAGCAGTAGCATTATTCCTGAGAACAGAGGCCCTGAAGAAAGCCTGGGTCCCCTTTTTTCCATTAGGCTGAAACATGTTGGCCCCCTTGCAGATATTTGGTTAAACTGCTATGTTATTGCGCTGTTCTTGTTTTTAACAGGAAGAGACCTTTCCTATTAAAATTTCCCTTCAAGGTTCTCTATCCTATTTTAATTCACCACTTTTTGTGTTTCTACACTGCACTAGAACCCATCAGATCATTATCATATGGTCCAACAGTGATCGCGGGTCGCAACCCTTGTCCACCATAGGGTACGATCTTTGTCTCAATGATCCAGAGACACACGACCCTAAGGATGACCAAATGATAACATTGATCATCACAAGTCTTTGATGGGTCCCCCTTTTTGAGGCTTTTTGTGTCTTGTTCTAGATTGTGAGTCTTAACTCTATCTAGATGTACTATGTTAGACGTCGGGTTAAACAAATAGGAATTTCCATGTTACTTTCCTACAGAGACCCCTAGGTTTTCTTGTTGTTTATCTAATTCTGTAAAGGGATACTACCTAAGCTGGTCTTTAAATATCCCTTAGGCCCTTCACCCCCGTATTGTTATTTGTGTTGTCCACCACTATCTTCCCAGATGACACACTGGAGGTCCAAAGACAAAAAGCTTCAAAAGCTGGTAATAAGAAACTGCGAAATACTAGTATTTGCTACATGTTGCTCTTTTTCTGCATGTCTTTAAGGTGGATGACAACCCATGTTCTTCACTGATCCCTCTGATATTTTCAAACGATACAAAACGAGGGTGGATGCCAAAGGGGAAGTTGGTCTGCTGAGGTGGAGGTTGAGGCGCCACCGGCGGTGGGTCAAACAGATTCCCGACATGAACGCCCAACCAAGAATCAAGCAGATCAGGAGAGAGCCACAGTGATTGATGCAGCCACATCCAGTCGGACATCATCAGGGCTGAGTCATTCTGAAAGCATTTGACACAGTATGCTGGGACTACAGTTAGTCATGGCTGGAATGTCTCTGGGTACGTATTGGGGTAGATGGCTCACATTGCTGTATGAGGGCACACAAACACGGGTCTGCCTTGGATCCCACATGCCAGACTACTCTTTAGTATTATGAAGCACCAGATAGAGCTGCCCCCTTTCGACCCCTGCTCTTTTCCCTGGTGGTCAAGCCCTTCACAGGTATACTACACACTAAGGGCTACAGTAAAGGGATCCCGCGCCTTGATGGAGAGCATGTGGTCTCGTTATATGCAGACAACATGGTCCTTTATCTGAGGGACACCCAGAGAGGTATCCTGTGGTGCATGAAACTGCTGGAGGATTTTGAGCGGGTCTCTGGGCTGTGTGTCAGCTGGCAGAAATCCTATGCATTCCTGATCACACCAGAACCTACAGATCCTCCGGTTCTAGTGCAGCACCTAGGGATCCAGTGGGTGCCCAGGGTCTCTTAATATCTCTGGATCAAGGTATACTATGCGGATCCGTACATGAAAGAGGGTAATTTGGGTAGAGCGATACATGGTCTGAGGGGCAATGTTGCATAGTGGTGGATGCTTTGGCTCCTCATGTAGGCCAGGATAGCGCTAACAAAAATGCCGGGAGTTCTGTATTTTTTCACAAACCTGCCGGTCTGGATCCTGAAGATTTGGTTCCAAACCCTGAATACAATGCTCCGAGACCCAGTCTGGGATAGGCATTGGATCTGGGTGTCACTTTGCATTCTTCAGAAGCTGACTGACAAGGGAGGGTTAGGTGTCCCTAATTTTGAAATATATTACTATGCAGCACAACTGCAATGGTAGTCCAGCAGCTGGTAGGAATAGGCCTGGCGGAGCTTGGGGAATTTTTGGATACAAGCAAAGAGGGAGGGATATTAGTACTGGTCGTGGGAGCAAAAATGTCACCATCTCTTGAACCCAAGCACTCCACATTGCTCTTCACTGCTGTAGGGGGGCTTGTTCATGTGAAATAGGCCCTCCTGTGCTCCCTCTAATCGGCTTGCTGACAGTGAGGTGTGGCTTCTTAATGGCACAACAAATGATGACCTGGATGGACGCAAACCTAGTAACGTCGGGGAACTGCTAACTGAGGGAAAATGTTGCACACTAGAGGAGTTGACAATGGGAGATCACATCCAGTGTAGCCAGTTTCTGGTCTGTGGAGTGGTGGTGGTGGTGCGGGTGCTACGTAGACTTTATGGTACCCAATAACCGGAACCACCTACATATGATCTTCTTCGGACATTATTAACATTTGGCCAATCTTCATGATTTGGCTCAAAAATTGCACAACTGCCATTAATATCCCCCGCTTGGTTCTCATTAAAAGTCTTTGGTTCTTATTAAAATGTCTTGGGGCCAAATGTGCGACCATTTTTAGTGGTCGTAAATGGGAAACTGGCCCGTTTGCGACCGCTAAAAAGGGTTGTGGAATATACAAATTCTATTTTGAGAGTCAAATACCTTTTATCGACTTGGGAAATAAGGTTTGCGAGGCACCGTTAGGAAGGGGCGTGCCAAAGGTGTCACTTACTAATCGCGAATCGCAGTGGTATGTATGATTGTTTTACGACTGCAAATGCGGTTGCAAAACAATCACAGTTACCACCGCACCCTGACTCCTTAAAGGCCCACATACTTGCTGTGGCCTATTCGGATGTTGATGGGCAGTTGAGAGTTCAACAGCACCATTAAGGGAGTACGTTCTAGTGTGAGTTCTACCTGTTAAATAACTAATTTTTGTTAAAGCAACTAATTTTGCCATTAACATTAAGGTTGACACACGCCCAATGCAGAAGAAGAGTTTTTGAAGGTGAACGTTTTGTACAAGGTGTATGATGATGTGTTTTATTTATGAATTTGTGGAAAAGCATGCCACCTGATTTGTGTTCACTACCAAAGAACTGGTTTAACAGACATGCCTGCCTAAACAATAAATATACATGAGTTTGATGAATGTCATAAGTTACAGTGTACTAAACAGGCCACTAGTCTTTATTGTGTTAGGTGTGATGCTCCTTCATTAGAGGCCAACATAAATCGAGAATTAGATGTAAGACTAGTGGGGCTCCGCTAGTGCAACACTACATAGAATGTGGACACAATGAAGAGGACCTAACTTGGGCAGTACTTGTAGTGGTGACAGCAAAAAACAAAGTAGAGCTAGAACGGAAGCTAAACTGTACAGAAGCTAGACTAATCGAAAGATACCACACTGCGACCAGGGGTCTTAATGACCGTGATGAATTGTGGGCATTAATTTAATGCTGTTCATTAACGTTGCCTGGATCCGTAGATGAGTACCCCTGATGATACCCCTTTTGTCAGGGGAGCTCTCTTAGGACCCAGTCTGTTTAGAGTAGTTACAGGAATGGAATAGCATATGCAATGAGTATTCTTATATGTGATATAGATCCATACTTGACCATGATCGTCCAAACTTGTTGTGTTGGGTTGTTTGTGAATTCACGGTATCATTTGTATTTTGTATTAATTTTCGTTTGATGCATCGTGATTAGATTGTTAACCCAGATGCGTCGGTGCAATGCCCACCCCCTTTTAAAATAATGCACAACTTCAGGTGGTGATGTTATTGTTATTTTTATTTTATTTTTTTAATTATTTCTGGCTTTTCCTTCTTTATTTATTCTTTCGAGTGGATGTGTGGATATTTATATGGTAGAGGAGAGTCCCATATAGACACGACGCTTGCTTGTAGTCCGTTGTCTTTTCCATTAAGACAACCCCCTGTCCTGTTTCTATGCTTGTGATTTCAACGCGCAGATCAGAACGTCCCCCGAGACGCCCCTTTTTTAATGACGCTGCGCGCCCTGACCGCGAGATTGTCCCCTGACTAATGGACGGCGGAGCTTTTGAAACGAAGACTGAATGTCTCCCTAAATCGCGTGTGACCTGGGGGAATTGTAGCACCAGAGGTAGGCATGTTTGACCGTCACCTCGCATGTAGATCTTTGGCATAGATCTGAGTAATGTCTGTGCACACGCGGGTAGTAACTGCGATTGTGTTTTGTTTTGTGTTCTTTTTAATCTCGACTGCAGGTAACCCTGTTTATCCTTTTTGAGGGCGTGTAAGAAGTCGAGGTGTGCTTACACCGACGAAATAATCTACCCCCTCCACCGAGATCTGATATTTGTGAAGGTAGGCTAGAATCTCGTATGTGGCATGATTTGCTTTAATCACCGATGGTACTGAGTAACCGATAAGTTAATAGATCCGGTTTTTTGGCTCTCTTTCTCTATATACCTTTTAGGAGAGCGTGAACTGATTGACCCTTGGGAAGAGGTCGTCTGTACCCCTCAGGGTGGTGTCTTTGCACTCCCCGTTGGGGGGGTCACGTGTACTACAGTTTGCAGGTATTTAGAACCTTGTGGCGGCTGCCTGTGGTCATTTGAAGTGGTCGATTGATTTTTGAGTGCATGCCCCCCGATATCTATCTGTAGGCACACGGCGGACAGAAGAATGTGTCCGTGGTGATTGGGTTTCTATAATCTGTGTATTCTTTATCACTTGTGTGAAGATTTGGCTTTTTTGGAGTTTCTATTCTTTTCCCCTTAAAATGAGGCGTGGTTTTGACTCCATTACTTTCACGTTTTTAACTTTCTGGTGGTCATTGCATCGGTGTAAATGGGTGAGTTTTTCTTTGCGGCATAGTGTGTTTTTAGGAATTATATAAATTGCATCTGTATATATATTTTTCAGTACCCTTGTCCTGATGAAGCCATAAGAAACCACTGGCGGAAACGCGACCGCGACTGCGTCGACAGATAATTAATAGTGTTTTCTTTACCCTCCTGTTTTTCTTTTTGTTTAGGGTACATAGTTGTATATTTGTATATATTGTAATTACCTAAATTTGATTACTGTATATAGTCTGGTCACCTCCCCCCCTGTTTTGTGACTCAATAGTTTGTCCTTTGTAAAAATCATATCATTCATTGTTGGAAAAAAAGAGTGTAGAAAACAGGTTAATAAATTGTTTCCTGTTTTGAAGTAGCGTTTGCTTAATTTATCCCTTAGTACCATTTTGTTCTATTTTCTCATCCATGTGATGTTCCTTGCCCAGGTATGGGAGGGTAATGTGGGCAGAACCCCTGTTCATTACGCAGCTCCTTCATTATTAGCAAGTTTAGCCCTATTACACGTGACTTAGCATAAAATGCACTTATGATACAGTGGATGTTCCAAGCGTCACATTGGTAAATTGGTTTCATAGACAAAACAAGAGTAAGAAAGTGAGCCAAAATGTCTAGCTTTTGAGAAAATATTTGTGAAGGCATAGAGTTTTTTAAACAACACAGACAGGAATGTGCATACATTGGTGACAGAGTAATACATACCCAAAAACATTTTGTCAGTGTCCTTTGTTATGTACAGATGATAAATTAATGATGGAGAAAAATTGAATACTGGAAGGGACTTTGGCAGATGGAATGTTCCATCACATATATGTCAGAGTATTCCATCTGGAAAAATATCAGGCCAAACTCATGTCTCATTTAGGCAAATGTAAAGACTCATCAAGGTGTCATGTGGTGCATATTGTGATTTACATTTGAATCTTTGAATAATGTTATATATGAATCAGTGTATGTAATATTTACTGTGATGTTGTACCAATTGTTACTTAAAGTGAAAGCCAGCCTATTTTGTAAAACAATTTCTCAATGGTAAAACAAACTTCAAATAACTGGAGATATTTATGAGTCAAATGTGAAAATGTTTTTGCTCTGTACTAAAGTGGATTAGAAATGTTTAAAGGCCTATGTATTTACCTATGCTGTAAAAGTCTTTGTCAATCCACCCAAAAATTATTTTCTTATTTTTTTCAACAGCAAATGTATCAACATAGTGCATGATACATTGATAAGCTACTTTAGAACAGAATCCATATAATCATTTTTACATTTCAGATATACTTTAGTTACTTGAAGTAAGTATTACCATTGTGAAATGCCCAAACAAAGGAAACAAACTTTCAGTTTATACAAATATTGGTACAACATTGCAGTCTTTGTAGACATACACTGATTCATATTGTACTTTTATGAATGAAAAATGCAGTTTTTTGGGCCTTGTCAAAATACTGCAAAATGTATTTTTGGTTTATATCCTTTTTGGTGACATAGGTTAACTATTATAAACAACAAAGCCCAACCATTCGGAGGTGTTAAACAGTTACTGGATAGAAATAAAGATGAATAAGAGACAAGACCATACATGTCATAGGAGCTATCATGAAGAATAACATAAATGTGACCAAATGGTTCCTGAAAATGTTGCCTACATTCATGAGCTTATGTTAATGTAGAACTAAGGGTTGAGAGCCTTGAAGCAGATAAATATGAAAACTTGGAAATTGTTTTGTGATCAAAGTTCATGACCAGTTCTGTTTGCCCAGATTCAGGAAAACTATTGTATATGTCATTTCAGCATCATTAGGAGCAGGTGGAGAGGACATTGGTCACGTAGGTGGGGAAGCAGCTGGCCACAGTGGTTTGGGTGCGAAGACCACCAACACCAAGGGCCCTAGTGGCCTAGAAGGTGGGGGAAGTGTAATAGAGGCCGCCAGCTCAACAACATATTTGGAGGCCTCCGCAAGCGAGCACTCCCTAGTGGTGGTGGACCCTACAGAAACTCTACCAACTACATCTCTATCCACCACCCAGAGAACCATCTCCACCCTCCATCTTGCTCCTCCCTAAGTTGCGCTGAGTGAGGAGGCTACTGACCTCCTATGGAACATGTTGTGCATGCCAGACTATACTCCCGAATGCCCTCCAAGGGTTTAGTTGCCTCATGCAACAAATGGTAGCTTACATGAAGGGCTTTCATAGGGGCTATATCTGGCATGCAGAGAGTATTTACAGGCCTAGCCTCTTCACTGACTGCAGCCTCCCAACTAGCACAACCTTGTACCCCAAACAAAGCTATTTCCCCATCCTCATTCACAGTCTTGTCCCAGGCACACTCACTACTTTGCAAGCACCCATTCCAACAAGCAGGGCACCCATGCATGAGCACAAACACACCAAAAAACACAGGCACACTATGAAACAATATAAAGATACCCTAGTCACCACCAGCATACCCACACCAACCTCTACACCAACACCCACCACCCCCACTACGACAACCACCACCAACACCCATAGATCCCACCCCTGGCACCATCCCCACATGCTACACCACCATCACCACACCCACAGACCCCCAAATCCCACCACCATACTCACATACACACCCACAGACACCAAACCCACATGCACATCCACAAGTACCACAACCACACTCAGCACCTCAAAAGCACACCCATCCACACACGCACACACACACACACACACACACACGCACACACACACACACACATTAGAAACAACACCCAAAACACAAACACCCACACTCACCAAAACAACATTTGCCTAGGGAGAAGCACATTTCCAAACATTCACAAAATATACCAGACCCACATGCGATTGCAACCTCAATAGACACACGCACATCACCCACTGCCACATCCACCTCCCAAACCCAACTCGCTCCTGACCATCCTATCCGTTTAACCCTTGAAGATTATGTATTTGCCCTTGAACCCATCCAAACCCCAACCCACTCCTTCTAAACACCAAGCCACCCCTTCCAAAACCCAACCCACCCCTCCCATACCCAAGACCACCCTTCCCAAAGCCAAAACCACACCTCCCAAAGCCAAAACTACCCGTGAAATCACAGTTCATGAACCCAAGACCACCCTCCCAAACACAAACTTCCACTCCCAAACTAAACCCCCCTCCCAAGAAAGATCATTGAGGTACCTGCTCTGTGCCCACTAGATGGCCCTTCCTGAGGACATTCCTCTTGGAATATTATTATTTATTAAGTTATTTAGGAGGCAAGCTTAGTGCTGGAGCACAACAGTGCACTGGACATTATGATATATAGAGCGCCATTTATTTTAACGCATCTCTTTGGCGTAATAAACTAGCATTTTGATTTCACAAGTTTTACCTGATATATTTATTTTCCTTGTCAAATGTTTGATTCCTAGAAATGTTTATGACTAAAATGTGAAGTACATATTTTTATTTACCATTATGGCAGAAAAAACACATTTTTCTTAAGTGCATACACTGGTTGAAATAGTATGTGAGGCTCCCCCTCACTCGGGTTGGTTGCATAGGCTGTGGATGGTGCTGGGCATGGAGAAACTATCTCTCACCTTGGCGGGAAGAGGTGACGAGTTCCCAGAGCTGTGGTGGCCCTTCTTGACCTTGCTTACAAAGGAATTCCGGGAACTGAGCTGCCCCCGATATTTACGGCTCCTCCGCGCGGCGGACACGCAAATCCCTGAGAAGAGAGTCCCCTGGCGTCCATGGTAGCCTACACTATGCTGGCTCTACTTTCTTTCTTATTACTATCATTATCATTTGTGGACAGGGGGGGAGGGGCGGTGTGGAGGGGGTTTGTTGTTCGATTCCCCATGTATCCTATGTGGGTTGTTCACTGTTGACCCGCTCCTAGCGATTACTTAGCAAGATCATCTCCGTTAACTTAAGAAGTCTGTATTGCACTGTCCTGAAGGAGCAGGAGGTCCTGTTCCCCATTTGTCATATTTGAAATGATAATAAAAAGATGTAAACCATACTATAGTATGTGATGGTCATTTCCATTTAGGTGCAACCATTCAACATGATAATAATGGACACTTGCACCAACATAGTTTTCAGTATACAAAATTGAATTTTTGCTTTCGGTTCGTAAGATCAGCACAGGAGTTTTTCTTCTCTACGAAATTGTAACTTGCTCCTAGTGAGCTCATTTTATAATGTCGGAATATATACTTACTTAACTGATGTACGCGTGAGATTTAGGAAACTACAATAGTAATGAAAGATGGACTTTAGAACAGCCCTTTCAGGAAACGTGTGATATACATGGTGAAATAAATACCAGACTTTGGATGGCACTTTTGAAATGTCGGGAAGAGAAAAAGAAAACATCAAAGCAGGATGTGCCATGTATATGGTGGACTTTATATTAACACGAGATATGAGAATAGGAGTAAGCGGTAACGTCTTGAATAAGTGCTTCTTCCTCCGAGAAAAGGTGAAGTGCACCTTCTAGAAAGAAGAAGAGTGGGCTCTCATAAATTTCTAATCTTTGTCAATACTTGATATTTGATGAGCAAGTAATTGAAACTGCATTTTTTTGCATAAAACATCCACGTCCATGTATTGCCTTATATTTGGCATATAGAATGAATTTGTGATGCCTTTACACCATTTTGTGATCTAAGTTGAGGAATGGCAGATACACAGTATACATTGATACATTTATATGAATTTGAGACTAAAACATTTACAATAAAGAAGTACCAAATGTCAGATTTTGAATATTAGGAATCGAGCTGTTTACTATGGAAAATCCATGTAGTACAAAAGCGGAGCGTGACACTCGTGAATTTTTATTTAGTATCTAAGGTCACCCACCCAAACCTAATTATTTTTTAGATATTGTGCGATACGCATGCTTAAGGGTACAGTGTTTCATGCTCAAGAATTCTCTCTTTTTGAACTCGCATCCTTCAGTTCTTCACACTAGTGACAATTTTCTGAGATAGAGGAAGCCTCCGGAAGACAGATTTGTTGCGTTTGGCTTTTTTAATATCCCCCATAGCTAGCACTCCTGGGTCCAGTGCAATAATACGACTACGGTTACAATTCTACGGGCTGTCAGTACTTCCTTTTGATCTCCCTGTAATGCTCTATTCCCTTGGAAGGTCCGCTACATGGACCTTTGGGAGGCACCTACGCTATACACTTGCTACAATAGAATGAAATAAAATAAACTAACGATGGACCAGCAATGCAGTCTATGAAGATTTCTTTCAAAGGAATATTTTACAATATTTTCTATTTTCTGTTAAAAAATGCAGGAGGATTTATGATTAACCATAATCAATGAAAAGATAAAAATATATTGTGCATTTGTGCATGAATGGTAAAATCCAAAGTATATAATAATGTGTTTACCGGTCTGATGTGCAGAACAATGGGGCCATAATAGTAAAGTAGTTTAATGATGGTCAGTCAGGGTAATATACATTTTTAGGTTTGGCTTGGCAGCTATTGTTTACAACATAAATAGAGAAGGCTTTAAGTAAGCCCACTTTAACTATTGGCGTGTTTGTGTCAGCCCCCCTTCAGTCATAGCTTTGAGACAGCGTCAATAACATATTGCATCAGTCCAGAAGAGTAAATATTAATCACTACTCACTATTGACCCTTTGATGTATCGTTCCGCCTCTTGAGAAGTATATTCATTGTGACACATGTGGCACTATTTCAGATCTGAAAAACAAATACTCTGATAACACATTTTGTCACATATAATTCTATGTCAGGACCGGAGGCTCTGATTATGCTTATCTTTCTTCACTTTAATTAAACAATTTCTCCACAGCAGCGAAAAATCAAACAACAATATTTCCTTTCCATGGGATATTCAGATATATAATATATAGATATATAAGCACTTCACCAAGGAGACTTGGTGCCCTAGATTCATTTTGGAGGAATTCTTTATTGAATGTTCGCTCTTTAAAGAAACATGAATTGGAAATCTGGGATTTTTTAATCGATGTCTCCCCCGATGTGCTGTTTCTCTCTGAAACTTGGCTAACGGAGGCCTCAAATCCTACCATTGCTAATGCAATTCCCCCGGGCTATTTGATCCTGAGGAAGGATCGCCCTGTAGGGAGAGGCGGCGGGCTAGCCAATATATATAGGAGCTCTTTTAATTGTATCCCTCTAGTAGAGGTAGAGATAGAGGGGGCAGAGAGCCTGGGTTTTCTTTTGTCATATTCGGCCCATCAATCTATGGCAGGTGTAGTAATTTATCGGCCACCTGGTTGGGCAAAAACATTTCTGGACTCTATCAGCCACGCCATTTCCCCTATTGTAACTAAATATAGTCACTGTATGGTTTTAGGGGATTTTAATATCCCCATGGATGAACCCTTGGAGTCTGATTCCCTAAGATTGTACGAATCTTTTGACTTGTTTAATTTGACCCCCTTTGTATGCCTTCCTACACACAACAGAGGGCATATATTAGAACAGGTGTTCTCCTCCAATCAGATCTATATAGATGCTCCCCTAGCATTAACCTGGTCTGATCATTTCTTGATTAATTTTAAAATTTGTAGAGATGTAGCAAGGCCTCAATCACCTAATATAACTAAGGTTAGTCACTGCGTTAGACCATTTCACTTGATGACTCCTGAGGCCATCCAGTGCGCGTTGCGACAGCAACTGATCCCCTTAAGCGGTGATCTAGAACAAGATGTGATGACCTTGGAGGGATGGTTACAGCAACAAGCCTTTGAGCTGGCTCCTCCCTCGGAAAAACAGGTTAAAACTACCCGAGCCTCAGCTCCTTGGTTCTCTGAGGCCTTAAGGGATAGTAAAAGGCATTGCAAACAACTCAAAAGAGAGTGGCGGAGGACCTACCATCTTCCAGACAAATTGACTTATAGATTGGCTTTAAAAACCCACTATAAGAAGGTCCGGGAGGAAAAGAAATCTTTCCTCTCAACAATAATTGACTTGGCGGCCAATAAAAGTAAAACTTTGTTTAATGTTGTAAAAAACTTCTCCTCTCCGGCAGCGATGAATCAATCATTTAAACCTACAAAAGATTGGATGGAACGAATGGCCCTCTTTTTCTTTGAAAAAATTAAACTGATCCAGGATTCTTTTGTAGCTCCTGTTACAAGGTTGGAGGTTCCGGTGGATGACCACCAAGTGGTGGGCCCCAGTTTGAGTGCCTCCCTTGAGGAGTTTCCGGAGTTGACTTTTGAACAATCTTTAGCGTTCATGAAAACTCTGAAATCAGGGTCGCCTACGGACCCCTGTCCGGCAAAGGTCTTATCTGCCTTGGCAGATGTGATTAATCCCTATGTAAACCCTATCCTGAATACCGCTTTGCGTGAAGGGATGATGCCACAATTATGGAAACATGCTAAAATCCTTCCACTACTCAAGAAACCACTGGCGGATCCGGAGGTACCTGAAATTACAGGCCTATATCCCTTCTGCCTTTCTTCTCGAAGGTTTTAGAAAAATTTGTAAATCAGGTTTTAACAAATTACGTGGAGACTGAGGCGCTGCTACACCCTAGTCAATCGGGCTTCAGCGCTAATTTTAGCACTGAAACGGCCCTATTGGAAGTGGCAGAATCCATTAAAGCTACGCTGGATAGAGAATGCAATGCAGTTTTGGTGTTGTTGGACCTCTTCGCAGCCTTTGACAAGTGCAAAGACTGAAAAACAGCGGTATTGGAGGCTCGGTGTTGAGTTGGTTTATGTCCTTTCTCGCTAATCGCTCCCAAACCATCTGGACCCCCCTTTCTTGGCTGATATGCCTCCTTTGAATGTGGGGGTGACTCAGGGTTCGATCTTGAGCCCCACATTATTTAACCTGTATATGGCCCCCTTGGCCACTCTTGCAGAGAAACTTGGGGCTAAGATAGTGTCTTACGCTGATGATACTCAGCTGTTGTTTACTTGCGAGAAAAGAGCAGAGTTTGATGGCATCTTAAATGTAACTCAGAGAAGTCAGAGATCATCTTTTTTGGGCACCGGCCACCCGACTTGTGGTCTGAATGGTGGCCCCAGGATATGTCACCCCCTGTGTCAGCTGTTTCTCAGGTGAAAAATGTAGGAATTAAGCTGGACTCAACCCTCTCTATGAAGGTGCAAATACATTTGGTAGCCGGGGTATGCTTTGGGCTGTTGAGAATGTTGCGTAACTTTCTACCTTTGCTGTCCATTCCTTACAGGAAGACAGTGGTGCAGGCCCTAATAATATCTAGACTAGATTACGTGAATTCCTTGTATCTCTGCCTGCCTGAATATCTATTGGGCCGGCTACAAGTGTTTCAGAATGCAGCTGCTGGAGCCATCTTTTTGGTAGGCTCTAGAACCCATACCACCCTGCTTCTGTCATCACTACACTGGCTTCCAGTATGGAAAAGAATTCAGTTCAAAGCCCTGGTTCTGGTTTTTAAAGCCTTTCATAAGATTGGAGCATCCTACCTCAGGGACAGATTTCAGCCCTATTTTCCTAAACGCACCCTGAGATCCTCATCACAACTTCTGATTGTCACTCCTAGGGTGAGATTGTCTCGGACAGGTGGGAGATCTTTTCATGTGGTGGCCTCACGGCTGTGGAACAGCCTTTCCCTCCCCATTAGACAGAGTTCAGACCTTCTGACTTTTAGGAAAAGTCTTAAAACGTGGGTTTTTCAGCAATAAACCGTTTGATCGTTGTCAGTGTTTTCCGATGTTAGGTGACGTATGTTCTGCCCTTAGCGCCAGGACACTCCAGGGAATAGCCGTGCGCTTTATAAATATGCACTAACATAACATAACATATAACAGTTCAAACAGGATCCAAAATGCTTTGAACGTACTACAACTCCCATGAGTCCATCACATAACACCAGATCACAGTCCTTTCTCCATGTCTGTATGCACTAGAAAGGTCCATCACAAAAGCTGTCCCTCCTCTTTCTTCGGTGCTCCGCAGCAACAGATACGTCTTCTTTCTTGTGTTGCTTGTCTCTGGGTTTTTCGATATTTATTGCTATTGAAGTGCCCATTGTGAATTATGTGATGTTGTCGCGTGTCTCTGCCTCGCCTTGTGGGGGATTCTGGTAGGCTGTGGGGAGTTTCGTCCCTTTTATTTCTACAGGTCCCCCTGCCGTGGGAGCTCTGCTCCTTTCGCGGCTGCCCAGTGAGTGCAGCCCTTATCAGTGCCGCTAGGGGGAGCTCTCGCTGGTCTCTGCGGCGCGTCTCCTCAGAACGAGAGACGCGTCGCAAGAGAAACACCGAGAGATGCACCAAGGAGCCTTGTCCCCCGCCGCCAAACCCGAACGCCCCTGAGGGGGTCCATAATCCCCGCATTTGTGTTGTTGAACGCCTCGGCTGGGGTCCGTATTGCGGTAACACTGTGCTGAACATCGCCTTTGGGCAAGTTGGTCCTACGCTGTTTTTAGTGCGCCGGGTGGCAGCTTGCGCCCTGTCAGTCTCTGCCTGAGGACGCGTGCGTGGGGGCCCGGACAGCCCACATGCTGTCGTTTCACCCCGCCCCTCCCATATTGCAGTCTACTTGTCTGCCCACATTACTAAGGGTTTAACCCTTGGTGCCCCATTTTTTCAGTGCTTTTTAGGAGTGAGCCCTGGTGTGTAGGCAGGGGCCTGGCTTTGGTATTGGGGGCTGAGGAAGGAGGTGTTGCCTCACATTTTGAGCTATAGGGTGGCCTCCTACAGGGATCAACAGGCAAGGATGAGTGCAGATGATTATTATGAGGAAGAACAGCAGTACATTCCTCTGGATGATCAGTTTTTTCAGGCTGTCGACAAGTCCATTTTTAAGTGTGTGAATGATGTGGTCATGCCCATGGAAGAGCGTCTGACGAACCGCATCATTGCTGAATGCGCCAAGTTGGCCCAGGGCCGCTTGGACTCCCTAGTTGTGCCCCTACCTTACCACAGGGGGAGGGTGCCCCGGTACCTAAGAAAGGATGTGTGGAGGAGGGCCCGGGGGGTCCCAGGGGGTGGATTTGGACACTTTCGACCGCCTCAGGGATGCCTTTGCCGCTAAGCCGTCCAGTTTGCCCCCGGGGCCTTCTCTGATCCCGACTCCCATGGAGTCTGTTGGGCCGGCCTCACCATCTTTGATGGGGGTTCCCAGGCAGACTCGGACAACGAGGAGGGGTCTTCGCGGTCTTGACGACCGTCCAGTTTGGCAGCCGACTTGCCCCAGGACGTCTCGGGCATGCTTAACCCGGATGACATAGTTCATCCGAGGTCTGCTGCTTGGGCGCCTGGGGACAAGGTGGCCAAGTTTCTGGCGGGTCGCCTCCGCAAGCCACTGGAGAAGAAAGCAAGGAGTTGCCTGCGGGCTGAGTGTCCTAGACCCACTTTGCAAGGGAAGGTAGCCTGCACACCGGAGCTTGACTCCAAGATGGCCACCTTCATGGTCAAGTGTATGAAGAATCTCCGCAAGGGTATAGATCGGTCCTGGCGATCCTGCCAGGACAAGCTCCTTGACGCAGTGGGGCCCATGATGAAAATATTGGATATGGTGGAGGAAGTGAAGGTGTCGTGCTCCGTCATATCCCCGGACGTCCTCTCGAATTGGGCACAGCGGGAGATTATCTTGCTAAGTAACGCCAACTGTGCCCTCTTGACTGAACGGCGGCGCTCGATCCTCATTAAGCTGGACCCCAAGTTGGGCGACCTGGCTTCGTCGGAGGACGGGGCGGTTGCACAGGGGGGCCTCTTTGGAGACCCATTTGGGAAGGAGCTAAGCAAGTTCGTGGCCACCTTCACAAGTTTGGACAAGGCCCAGTCCAACATAAAAAGGGTCTTTCAAAACCGTTTTTCCAACGGTCCGGTCATGGCAGGGGCCGCGCGACCGGCCGTGGCCAACAATCCAATCCCGGCAGGGGACAAGGCTCCGGGCGGGGGCAGTACGATACTTCCGCCAACTTCACCAACTTCTATCCGACGAGGGGACAGAAGTTCTGTGGCCGTGGAGGATACCGGACCAACGCAGGCGGACCTGCAACCGGTGGTAAGTCTGATACCTCATCCTCAAGTCTCTATTGGGGGTCGACTAGAGTTGTTTCAGGAGGCCTGGCGGGCAATCACATCCGATGCCTGGGTTTTGCAAACAATCCGGGGGTATCACATTGGGTTTTACGATGCCCCGTACCAACGAGGGCTTCCCTGGCCTATCTCATTCGCAGAAGCAGACGCCAGTCTGATAGACGAGGACGTCTCTGAGCTGCTGCGCAAAGGGGCCATCTGTCGGTCGGTTCTGCATCCCCGGGGTTTTTTGAGCAATATCTTCTTTGTGGAGAAGACTGACGGGGGGGCGGCGCCCGGTGATCAACTTGAAAGAGTTCAACGGATGGTTGGTGTACCGGCATTTCAAAATGGAGGGGATTTACCTCCTCCGGGATGTGCTTCTGCCGAGCGACTGGATGGCGAGATTAGATCTCAAGGACGCATATCTGGTAATACCTATCCACCCGCCTCATCGCCGTTTTCTGCAGTTCCAATGGCGGCGGCAGATTTACGAGTTCACCGCCCTTCAGTTCACAAAGGTCCTCCATCCGGCAGTGGAGTTCCTGCGGGGCCAGGGAATTCGGATGCTCGTTTATTTGAATGACATCGTTCTGATGGCTCGGTCTCCTCAGACTTTGTCTGCTCAGGTGCAGCAGACGGTGTCACTTTTACAGGATCTGGGGTTTGTTATCAACGGGGACAAATCAGTTCTCTCCCTAACGCAATCCATTTTTTTCCTAGGCTTTGTGGTGGACTCGGTCAATGAATCCTTAAGCCTTCCCCCACGCAAGATGACCAGGATCCGACATCTCCTACGTCAGACTGTGTCCAGGACTCACATCTTTCTCCGTCAGATTGCCCGAGTGGTAGGGCTGTTGTCATCCATTCAGGCAATCTTCCCGGGACCCCTGCACTATCGTGCACTGCAGCGTTTGAAGGCGCACCATCTCGGAAAGGGATTGTCTTAAGATCAGTTGGTCCCCTTATCTGCTGAGGTCAATGAATAAATGTAATGTTGGCTCACCCGCATGGATGCCTGGAATGGCATGGCCATCTTTGAGGCAGCCCCCGACATCGTCATAGAATCGGATGACAGCAGGTCGGGCTGGGGGGCCCGCTGCGGCGATTTCTCTACTGGAGGTGCTTGGTCATTGGATGAGCAGGGGCTGCACATCAATTGCCTAGAGTTGTTAGCAGGCTCTTTTGTGGTTCGATGTTGGACCAGGGACAGGATTCACTCGTGCATCCTGTTAAAGATGGACAACGTGTCTGCGGTGCGTTATATCAATCACCTAGGGGGCTCCTGGTCCAAAACTCTGGCGGACATGGCAAAGGAATTCTGGGGGTTCTGCTTGGCCCATCACGTGTCGGTGACGGCCGAATACTTGCCGGGCCAAGCCAATCAGGTTGCGGACTGGCACTCCCGGTACCTGAAGGATTCCAGTTAGTGGAAGCTGGATGTCCGGGTCTTTCGGTGGTTGTCCGGCCTCTGGGGCCCTTTTTCGGTGGATATATTCGCATCGCGCTTGGACCACCAACTCCCATGGTTTTACAGTTGGAGGCCGGATCCGATGGCACAAGCAACGGATGCTTTTCTGCAGGACTGGAGTCAGGAGCAGGGTTACACATTTCCACTGTTCTCCATGATTGTCCGCCTGGCGGCTCAGGTCCGTCGCCGGAAGTGGTGTTGGTTACACCACTTTGGAGGTACCAAGTGTGGTTTCCAGTTCTTCTGGAACTTTCTTGGGATTCTCCAATCCTACTTCCCCTCTTTCCTCTTCTTCTTCAGAATCCGGAGGGAGACCCACATCACCTGGTGGTTCAGGGCTCTCTCCTTCTCATGGAATGTGGCCTTTCTGGCGACGTTAGTCTCTCCCAGGTCTTTCAGGACCAGCTGAATCTCTTTTATCTAAAGCATGGGAGGCCAGCACCTCAAAGCGTTATCGGTCTGCCTGGACGAAATGGCTACGTTGGTGTCTTCAACGGGACTTGGATCCCGTGGTCGCGGGAATTGTTCCCATCTAGAATTTCTTAGCTGAATTGGCACCGAACTGTCGAGCGTACTGCACTATCAACGCTATGCGTTCCTCTATTTCGGCGGGTCATGAACCGGTTGATGGCACTCCGGCTGGAGAACATCCCTTCGTGTGCCAGCTTTTGAGGGGTATTCGTTTGTCCTTGCCCCCGGAACCGAGGTACACAGTCTTGTGGGACGTGAATGTTGTCCTCAATTTATTCTTGTCCTGGCAGTCTAACAAGTATCTCTCCTTGAAGGAGCTGTCGGCTAAACTGGCCATGTTGTTGTGTCTGGTTTCTTGCCGTAGGGTGTCGGACGTGCGTGCTCTTGATGTTTCAGCACGTGTTTTTTCCCCGGAGGGGGTGACCTTTACGATTGGTCGACGGACGAAGTCTGCTTCTAGGACGGTCTCCTATCCGACCTTTACCGAAATGCCCAAACTCTGTGTGGTGCAGTGTCTCAAGGCTTATGAGGACTTAACTCTAGATCTCCGCCCTCCGGGCGAACAACAACTCTTGATTGCTTTAAAGAAACTGCACGAGGCTGTCTCTTCCCCCACCATTGCAAGGTGGGTGCGCTGGGTCATGCAGGAAGCGGGTATAGACACCAAAAAGCTTGGAGCTCATTCTGCCAGGGGTGCCATGGCATCAAAGGCTTTTTCTCTGGGTGCTCGCCTGGACGATCTTATGCGAGCAGCAGATTGGTCCTCAGAGTCCACTTTTAAGTGGTTCTACTTCAAACCAGTGGTGGATGTTGCGCATTTGATGGTGAGTAAACTTTAAACTAGCATAATCAGAGCCTCCGGTCCTGACATAGAATCGAAATGTGCCTAGCTATGTAACGGTAAGTTTCAATTCTATTAAGGACAAGAAGGCGAGGATTATCCCTTCCGCAGCACTGTGTGCGAACCCGCCCGTATGGCGGTAAGTAAACGTTTTTCCATTAAGTTGTTATGTTGATGCGACTGCTTGCCTCCCTGTTTCATTGTTGGATGGATTTGAATCTCTCACGAGCTTTACACCGAAATCTTGTGTTTTAGGTTATGATGGTGCCAAACAAGATCAGTGACTTCAAAGGGTTCGCGCGAAGAAAGAGGCGGGACAGCTTATGTGATGGACCTTTCTAGTGCATAAAGACATGGAGAAAGGACTGTGATCTGGTGTTATGTGCTGGACTCATGGGAGTTGCAGTCCGTTCAAAGCGTTTTGGATCCTGTTTGAACTGTTATATCTGTATATTCCATGGAAAGGAAATATTGTTGTTTGATTTTTCGCTGCTGTGGAGAAACTGTTTAATTAAAGTGAAGAAAGATAAGCATAATCCCTGCCTCTGTGTCCTTAATAGAATTGAAACTTACCGTTACATAGCTAGGCAAATTTCGATTCATCAGCGCATATATGCATTGCATCAAGGATCAATTGTTGTTATTTTTTTTACTGGATGAGAAATTGGTTCACTTTAAAGAACAAAATCATTATTTGTTAGGGACTCCAAAGGTTCATTCCTATAAAAGATTCCATTTGAACAACCCTTTAGCATCTCTAGCAGCCCAACGCAGGCACTGGGATTCTGATTTGGCTCAGATCATGAAGCAAATGTTCTGCCTCTAGGCTGCTGCTGAAATACAAATTGAGAATGCCTGGCACCTTTGGTAAAGCCAATTGACCTGGCGTATAGCAAAAAATACAATCCAGACCTACTTGCGTTGATAATGTTGATCTAGGATGTATTCCTGTAGGTCCAGCATAAATGGGGAAGAATAACTGATAAGTCCTTGGTATAGTAGAAGGTAAAGTGGATAGTGGAGGTAAAAGGGGGCCCTAGGGAGTCAGCAGAGATCTCAGGAGCAGTGAGGTGATTAAGTAATACAGCATGATGTGAGGGGGTTGTTGCTGAGAAGGGAGGTGGAGTTAACCACTTGAGGGAGGAACTGCAACAGGCATGTGGTAATAGAAGGATCAGGCATTTTGTTGTAGAGGGGGGGTCAGATACACAAGTTGCACGGGAAGAAAAAAAAATCAGAAACGAGGGAAAATCAAAATCAGGTCTGGTTGGGGATAGAAGGACTAACTGTATGGAAGGAATCCGGGATAGAACACAAGTGGTTAAACGTTTGGAGGGCTGGGCACCAGTGTGGTGAATCAGACACACTTGTGTGGAAGGTTAAAACTGAATATGATGAAAGGCAAGGGGCTACCA
The DNA here is from genome assembly GCF_964261635.1 of Lissotriton helveticus. Classification (NCBI taxonomy): domain Eukaryota; kingdom Metazoa; phylum Chordata; class Amphibia; order Caudata; family Salamandridae; genus Lissotriton; species Lissotriton helveticus. The sequence continues at coordinate 1,121,260,870 of NC_136063.1, read as the reverse complement.
CACATGGGGCTATGAAACAGAAGACAGTATGGAGACCAGGCCATGAGTCATTCTCTAATTAGAAATGCAAATATGACTATTTAATGTTCCTCATAACACTAAGGGGGAGTGAGAAGCAAGAGATTAAGGGCCATATTTATCGCAAAGGCCGAAATTAGCAGAATTTCGGCCTTTGCGAATGCGATTTTGCTAAATGGTATGTATAAAGCAAAATCTGGTGCAAAACAAGGAATCGCAAAATTTGTGATTCCTTATTTTGCAATTGCATTTAAGGAATCGCACATTTTGCGATTCCTTAAATGCAATGTATGAAGCTAAAAAAATTAGCAAAATGTCCTTAAGGAATCGCAAGTTACCGTGGTAAGTTGCAAATTCCTTGAAAAATGCAAATTTTTGCATTTTTCAAAGTGCCATGTGACGCACATACATGCCCTTAGGGCATGTATGTGCGCCACATGTGCACCCATGCATATTTCAGGGGTGCAACAGGGTGTGCTTTGGACACCCCTGCACCCTTGAAATTATTCTTAATTTGCAATTAGCAAATTGCGAATCGCAAATTGAGAATAACTTCCCATTCATTCCTATGGGCCTCCTGGCCCATAGAAATGAATGGGACAGTATTCCTTAATTGCGATTCGCAATTTGCTAATCGCAATTAAGGAATTTTAAGAAATCGCAAAAAAAAGTGATTTTCTACACACATACCAATTCGCGAATCTCAAATAGCGATTTCGTAAAAATCGCTATTTGAGATTCGCAAATGGGTACCTTCATACATATGGCCCTAAGGATGTTCTCATCTTCCCAATCTATACAAATCCTATCAAAATGAGAAGGTTATCCTACCTTATAATTCCCCTGAAGGGTGGTTTAATGTGGGACCCTAGGAATCATTTGGATTATTTATAAGGACCATCACCCACATGTACTACCTTTGGCATACTTCATCATCAGATCCTCACCCACGACACCTAGTGAGAGTGTGTGGGCTCAGCGCACTTTGTGAGTGAAGCACTTGTTCTAAAGGGATCTACAGTTAAAATTGCTTGCAGGTTCCCCAATCTATTCTTTAATGGGAGTACCCGAGGCAAAATTAAAAAGAGGTTTGAAAAGTAAAAATGTTAGTATATATTATGACCCAACTATTACAGGTCTACATGTTCCAGCCTTACTCACTGTCCATTTGGGTCATTGGGCTTTTTTCAGGACCACTATTATCTACAATCTCTTATTATCAATGGTAATTAACCAATCTACCATGCAGTAGAATGGTGTGAAAATATCACACGTCAGAAACATGCATGTATGTACAAACCAACCATAAACTGGATTTTCTCTTTGTTTGTTCTGCCCAATTATATTTTAAGATTCCATAGGGTCTAGAGATGAGAGCAGTCCATGTAGTTACACATTCATCAAGAGTCCACGCCCTGAGTGATACCTATGGTGTTCGGTGGACGTATAAGGTAGGCTAATCCTCTAATGTTCATAGGATTTATTCAATTTTCCCACAAAAATTAAAAATATGATGTTAATAATCTTAATATCTAAAAAACATTAGCGTGGTAGACAAGTGGATAATAATATGTGATGGTGTAAGATTAGAGCAGTGGCACTATCAAACTAGTTCACAGCACTTTAAGTTCTGCACCAATTTATCCCCAGAAAAATTCTGGTTGGTAACTCTGTAGTGGAAATTAAATGCACTAAAGTTATGGTAATGTTATTCCCATTGTACAGTATTTCATTAAAAAGTTTCACTGAAGTTCAAATGAGGTCCTGGCCAGAGCAGTTACTATACTGTCACAAATGTGCCTGCAACAACTTTCTAGTGTTAAAACACAACTTTGATAAAATAATTAGGCCTAAAGGGATAATATAAAGGCCAACAAGCTATTTTATCCCATTTAGGGTGAATGTAAAACTGACCGTTTTGAAACCTACGCCGTAGTTCCCCAAAGAGAAAATTTTAAAATGTGTGCTCGTACATACGCATTGCTCGTCACTTTTTAAGTCTGGCCTTTGAGGCAGCTTAAGCTGTTTTACTAGACGATTGCCTTTCCACAAGCTTTAAACATAACATACACGCAGAAGTGTGTTTGGTTAACTGGCATCCTTGAATTAGTCGACTAATACGTCATTCGCGTTTTGCTTCCATCAACAACAGTACACACTTTGGGGCAATGGATTAGCCCACTTTTTCCATCGACTGCTTACAGTTTGAGTGACTGCACAAAACGTGTGCACATTGTTCACATACACCCAAAATAGTTCCTTTCTCTTTAATACAAAATACACGTTTTTATTGTATTTTGTTTTTATATTTATTTTAAAGATCAGCTATTACCTTTCTATGTAGTTTTGGTGCCAAGTTGAGTGGTGATTTATTTTTCTGACTCTTTTTTTATTCTTTGAAGTTGTTTTTATAAAGTGATATTGAAAAATAGCAGCTGCCTGCGACTTGGGCGCTTGGTTAGGTGGGGGTTTGTTCTGTCTCCTTCGTAAGTAATAACAATAAAATGCATTGCACAAATGAAAGATGTGTTATTAAAAAACGTATCACTAGCAAGACAGACATATGTGACTTTTTGATGAAAGCATATGGTGGCGACATGTTTTCTTTGGTCTTTTAATTTTTTGGGCACATTTGTGTCAAAATTGTTAGGATCAATGTATCCAAGGCCGGACATATTGATTTTGCCGATGCTTGTTGAAAAAGGTGCAAACATCGAGTGCCTTCTAACAGTTTGAGAGAATGCCATGTCTGGTTTATTCCTTGACATCCCGGTTGCATTATATTCTCATCACTGTACAAGGAAACGGCTGCTCCCTCTCTGCAACTTATCGCTGGGAGTCCATCTCTGAGGACCTGTCAGGAAAACACAGCAGAGAACTGCAGTAATTGTAATAAAGATCACTTGTCAGAAAAATCAACTTAAATCTGACAGCACACCTCGCATTTCTGGAGCCGCCAGAACAGCACCAAATCTCGCCGCGCAGCACAATTCCCAGGGAAATTATGTGATTTTTTTTGTGAAATCCTTCTGACACATGGCACGCTTCAGATGTTCAGCGACAACGTCTGCTGTGCCTCGCTGGTTCAGCTCATCCAGACAGAACCCAATTCCTTTAGGCCATGTTTTAAATCACAAATTGTGCAACTACTGACACATAAGAATAAAAACAATACAAAACCTAGGCACTAAGACAGTCGGACACATCAAGACTAGTGGTTGCTAGTCAGGGGCTTATAGGTTTACAACACAAGTAGCTAAGGTGCGAAAAAGTTGAATATTTTAGGTTACTTAACTGAAAATGCTGATTTTGGCATAACTGCCTAGATGGTATTCTCTTCAAGGTCAAGCACATGTAGAATAGATGGATCCCTCTTCAATAAACACAATACTAATCTGTTTGAAAATACATACTAAGCTGTTTGAAAATAATACAGAATACAAGAAACAATAACTTTCTAATTGATATTAACCCTTTAGCTGCTAGACCTTTCACCCTCCCTGTGCTAAGCCTTTTTTTGGGCTATTTGGGGTAGTTTGCGCTTAGGCCCCTGTAACAATTTGTCCACATAAGGTACCCACACCAAATTTGCGCCATTTTCTTCCAACATCATAGGGATCCTAAAGGTACCCAGGGTTTGTGGATTACCCTGGAGGGGACCCAGAAATTAGCCAAAATACAGTTTTTTGTTTTTCAAATGGGGAAAAAGTGCTGCAGAAGAAATCGTCTGAGTTTTCTCCTGCAAATAGTATCAAAAAAGGGTGTGTGGTGCTGAAATCATCATCTTCATTGCTTTCAGGGACAAGCAGACATTTGTCAGAAAACCAAACTTTTTAACACAGTTTTGGCATTTTACTATATTTGCTACTTGTGCTTTCAACCTCCTTCCAGGTAGTGGAAGAAATATGTGTGAAAGAAATAGTGGATACTGGAAAGCTATACATTTCTGAAAAGTAGACGAAATTTTGAATTCAGCAAGGGGTCATTCGTGTAGATCCTTCAGGGTTTTTTCTATAGAAACTAACAGTTGAAAATCAGAAAAATTGAAAATGAGATAAGAAAAACAGCCATTTGTGCCAACGTTTTCACCTGTAACTTCTTTTAAGTATGACAGATGTTTGAAAACAATATACTTGTGCACATTGTTCACATACACCTAAAAATAGTTCCTTTCTCTTTAATACAAAATACACGTTTTTATTGTATTTTGTTATAATATTTATTTTAAAGATCAGCTATCAAATTTCTATGTCACATCCACTAGACGCTTCTTGTTGTGAGGATATATAGGACTTGTAGGTTCACCAAGAACCTGAGGAACCTAGAGCCAATAACTGAGTAGAAGTGTTTTTCATTGTGTACTGGGTATACAGCAATGAATTAGGTAAAATATAAAGAGTAACCGTGGTAGCAGAGCTCCACTCCGCCTGCGGAGTGTGCAGAATTTTGCCTACTCCACGCTCCACGAAGTAGGTGGAGTAGGCAAAACTCCGCACACTCCGAGGCGGAGCGGAGTTGGCCAGCCCCCGCCTCCCTCCCGCCCTATTAAAAATTAAATTACAAGCTTTAAAACCAATTTAAAAGTAAGGAAAACGGCTTACCTTAGCTACGGCGTCCCGGGGCTCCCTCTTCCTCCTTCATCGCGACTTCTTCATCAAAACTACGCATGCGCGGGCCCTCGCATGGGCACTTTTGAATCAAAACTGCACATGCACGGGCCAGCGCATGCGCTGTTATGATGAAAAAGTTACAATGAAGGAGGAAGAGGGAGACCCGGGACGCAGCAGCTAAGGTAAGCTGTTTTCCTTACTTTTAAATTTGTTTCAAAGCTTGCAATGTAATTGTTAACAGGGCGGGAGGGAGGGGGTGGCACGTAGTGGGGCTAATCGGAGTGTGTGGAGTTTGTTTTCCACCCCGTGGCACTCCGCTTAGCCCCACTATACACACTACACCCACCCTTAATAAAGAGTGAAACATAGGTATCAAAGACACCTATGTATTTCCGAAATGGGAACAAAATATAGGATTTAGAAACTGTAGCTATATGCACATCTCCGAAATTGTGGTTACCCATACTAGCTTGTGAATTGTAGGACATTTTTTCAAAGTGACTTCTTTTCACATATTGTCTTACATTAGGAAGGCAGAAATGCATGCAAGGTCAATAGGTAATAACAGTTGCTCTACAATTCTGAGTTCCACTAAGTCTCCCGATAAAAATTGTATCTCATTTGTGTGGGTAGGCCTAGTGCCCACGGCACGAAATGGCCCAAAACGCAATGTGGACACACCACATTTTTACAGTGAAAACTGACCCTTTTTTTGCAAAGTTCCTGGCTGTGGATTTTGAACCCCTGCCGGCACCTAGGAAACCTAGCAAAACCTATACATTTTTTAAAACTAGACACCCACGGCAAATCCAGGAGGGGGTAACGTGTGCTGCACACACCAGGTACTGTTACCCAGAAACCCCTGAAAACCTCAAACTTTGTAAAAAAAAAAACATGTTCCTCACATTCCTGTGATGGAAAGATCTAGAATCTGTGTGGATCCACAAAATTCCACGCACCCTGTGTTCCCCAAAGTCTTCTGATAGAAATGATACCTCACTTGTGTGGGTAGGCCTAGTGCCCGTGACATCAAATGACCCAAAATACAATGGGAACACACCACATTTTTACAGTGAAAAGTGACCCTTTTTTGACAAAGTGCTTAGCTGTAGATTTTGAACCCTAGCTCTGCCGGCACTTAAGGAAATCTAGCAAACCTATACATTTTTCAAAACTAAACACCCAGGGAAATATAGGAGGGGGGTGACTTGTGTGGCTCTCACCCGGTTCTGTTACCCAGAATCCCTTGCAAACCTCAAACTTTGAAAAAAAACCCACATTTTCCTCACATTTCTGTGATGGAAAGTTCTGTAATCTGCGTGGGTCCACAAAATTCCACCCACTCTGCATGTCCTAAAGTCTTATGATAAAAATGGTACTTCACTTGTGTGGGTAGGGTGGTGCCCGAGATAGTAAACGGGCCAAAATCCAACGTGTACACACCACATTTTTGCAGTGAAAACGGACTCTTTTTTTGCAGAGTGCCTAGCTGTGGATTTCGAACCCTAGCGCTGCGGGCATCTACGGAAATCTAGCAAACTGATACATTTTTGAGTATTAGACACCCAGGGGAATGTAGGAGGGAGTGACTTGTGTGGCTCTCACCACGTACTGTTACCCAGAATCCACTGCAACCTTCAAACTCTCCAACTTTGTAAAGGAAAACAAAAACATTTTCCTCACATTTCTGTGATGGAAAGTTCTGGAATATGCGTGGGGGGCTCAAGCTCGTCGGGGGCACTTCATTCAATTCCAAATTCACTCACCTGCATGACTGCTGGTGACCCGTGGACTCCCGCGCACACCTCCGCTCTCCCCCGCCGCCGCTCCTGGACTCGCGGCCGCCGAGAGGGGAGTGCGAGTGAGCAAAGACTACAATTCCCAGCGTCCCCTGCCTGACTGACGGAGACGCTGCTTGCCACATCATAATCCAGCGGCCGGAAGCGCATAAAGGCGAGCTGCTCCTCCCACATCGCGGGACGCGCGTGGGCGACGCGGGCAGAGCCCGGGCAGAGGGCGGGCTGTCTGTGGCCATCAGAGGCAGGAGGAGGCAGGGCAGGGCCAGCCCTCTGACATCGCAAGATGGGTAAGCGCAAGAAAGCCAATGATGTGGAGGAGGGGGGAAGCAAAGCAAAGGTTCCAAAACATTCGAACTCCATCTTGACGTATCTCTCCTCTGCTGTGGGGGCCCTTACAAAGGAGATTGCGAATGCTGAACAGGAGCTGGGCCTAATAAGTTCTGTCCAACCCACTACCCCCAACACCCAGGACACCCAGAATCCTGTTAAAGCCCCCCATATCCCCCTTGTACCCGAGGTGATTATCGCTAAACCCAACCCACCTGCTATCTCTGGCGCTGACTTACTTCCAGACTGCACTATCACGCTCCCTGTTTCCCTTAGCGCTCAGCAGCGCGATTTATCCCATAAGTGGAAACGGGGTGAACCATAGAACGCTCCTGTTGTGCCACCTAGGGCACTAGATCCATTGGGAGACCAGATGGAGGCCCTTTTCACTGCCCGGATTGAACCCCTACTCATTGGTATTGCAAAGGATATCGTGGACACTTTGAACACCTGCCTGGAAGGACTTTTAAAGAAGTGTTCACTCCTGGATAGACTTGTACACGATCATATCTTGCATTTAAAAGCGCACAATGTGGGGTTAGAAGGGAATGGTAAAAGTGGTAATGAGGGGGTCAAAATAGGGGAATCGGGACCACTTTACAGTGAGGTGACGCAAGCCATAGTTAGCAACAGGGTGAGGGATCCCATAACCTCGCCCAAAGGTTTGGAGGCAACTTTACCACACCTTAATATTCCCGCCTGCCCAACTGAAAAACCTAGGGTTCCCATTAATAAAAGGGTAAGACCTAGTCAGGTCAACTTGGATTTACCACCGGAAGCTGCCCCACTTGTCGCCATCTTTACCGGGGTACATCCACTTATTGAGGGAGAGCTTGAATCCGTCCCAGACCTCATCACAAGGGCTCGATCCTGGTGTGATGATGTTTGCTGCGGGGCTGTCATCTCCGACAGGATCATCTTTGCGAGGAGGGTGGGCTGGATAGGGAGGCGCGCGAAATCCATCCAGGGAGACTGTGTCTTAATCAATTTTGACAGGGCCAATCTGGCAGACAGACTGTTCTGGGACGGTTCTCATATCTCAGCAAGAGACCAGCTGAGACCTGTCCCCTTGGGTTATTTTTATCCCCCCTTAGTAAAGTCTTATGGTGACCCCCGACTATCTACACGGAGCCGGGGGTTGATTCCAGTATCGGGAGGGACATGTCCAGATGTGCATGATCGCACCAATACCTTAAGGACAGACACTGTAACCCTGGTACCTGTTCCCCACTCAGTGTCTAGTCCCGTTGCGGGTTGTGGGCCAGTCCTGAGTAACCGTTTTGCCCCTTTGTCGGGTCTAGAAGAAATCGATTGACTGGCGGTTACGAGGACTGTTCCCACGGTTGAGGCCGCCATTTCTGATGAGGATACAGCTTGTAAAATCCTTAGTTGGAACGTGGCTGGTGTCAGAGCAAAAAGAGGAAATGACGCATGGGTTAGCTTCGTCATCAGCCACGATATCATAGCACTGCAGGAAACATGGGACACCTCGCCTGGTTTCTGGTTGGACGGTTTTGTAAGCTTTGCCGTCCCGGCAGTCCCTAGCATCACTGGTAGAGCCAAAGGAGGTCTTCTACTCCTTTTTTCTTTAAAACTTAAGGGGGCCTTAAAAATAATCAATAGTAGTTCACCAAATCTTTTAATTGTGGAAAAGGAGGTTTCCCCTAGCAGGAAAACCTTCTTTATTAATGTTTATAATTCTTGGAACAGGGAAAATGATAATGACTATACTGCCACCCTGGAATCCTTTTTATTTTCAGTCGGTCAAGATAAAAACACTAATGATGAGTGCGTCCTTTTGGGCGAGTTTAATATTCACGCCTGTAATAACATGTATAGTATAGGTGACCCCATGGGCCCCCCTAGCTCAGGGGCCACTCATTTTGAGCATACCAAGGCTGGAGAGGCACTGGAAGAGTTGCTAGCTAATTTTAACCTATTCGAACTAACGACCCCGGATGGGAAGATGAGATTTAATACCTACAAGGGTTCAGATCCTGGGTCCGACATTGATTATATATTTGTGACCTCGGGGATCTTACACAGGGCTGTTTTTTACGCTAAAGTTGTCTCCCCGTTTAGTGATCATAATCCTGTCTTACTCGAAGTGAAATGGGGGGATTCCATGGGACCTATGTCATGCCCTGTTAAGACTAGGCTAGCGATACGCCCCGTGGATCAGGGGAGAAGGATTAAGTGGGCAAATGTGGTCCCTGAAACCTTTTATACAGACCTCCTCCCAAAAATCGAGGGTTATATGGCTATTTGTGGGGACCTGAGCGCATCAAACTATGAAATAATGGGGGCATTTGAATCCATATGCACACATATTTCTACAGACTTGACGGCCAAATTAGGGCAGGGAGCCAATAAACACCGTCGATGGTTCGACACCAAGTGTTCAAAAGCACATAGAGCACTCATGTCAGCCCTAAAATATAACCCGAGAGACAAGGCGGTCATTACACTGCTAAGGAGAGAGTACAAGCTAGCTATTAAACAACGGAAGGACGACATAAAGGCAGCGGCTTGGGACAATCTACTTTCAGTTGACGTTCTCCGTAATAGCAGCAAATTTTGGACAATAATCAATGAGCCTTTTGTCTCTGATTCGGACAATTGTGTCACGGATTGTGTCATCCCCGATGACCAATGGCTGAGCCACTTTAGAGTAGTCTACGGTGATTCAGACTCAGAAGCCTCAGGCTATATATGTACAGTCCCTGAGGCCGGACCAGTAATCTTCAACGAAGCAGAAGTGGAGCTAGCAATCAACTAAAAACAAAGCCTCTGGCCGGATGGGGTGCCAGTGGACTTTTATCAACATTCCCTGAAGCTTTGGGCCAGAATATTGTCAAACATTTTTAACGCTGCCAATGGCAATCTTTTGCCTACTTCTTGGGCCACCTCAATTATAGTGCCGATCTTTAAAAAAGGTCGGCGCGATGACCCAGGGTGTTATAGACCCATTTCCCTCCTTGATTCTGCAATAAAAATCTTAGGCAGAGTCCTTTTGGTAAAGCTGAGGGACAGCATTGAGGGATGCGGGGCGCTATCAAACATCCAGTATGGGTTTAGGGAGAAAAGAGGTACCCTGGAGCAGTGCTCCAATTGCACATGTTGATCGCCAAGTATACGGTAGCCAAGGAGGGGGTCGCTATTTTTGGCCTTTATGGACCTCTCTTCGGCCTTCGACCTGGTGAATAGGGCCAAGCTATGGGCAATCCTTCTGGAACTTGGCATAGATGGGGCATTAGTTAAATTTATGGCATCCCTCCATCAAGAACTGTTCTCCCAAATCCGGGTCACTAACGAGGGAAGGTGCACTACCCGCTTTAAATCCATGCGTGGAGTGCGCCAGGGCTGTATTTTGGCCCCCCTCCTTTTTACCATATACATCAATGGCCTGGGTCCACATCTGGAGGAGGTGGATGGGGACGTCCCACGTATAGGAGATACAAAGATCCCTGCCCTACTATACGCGGATGACGCTGTCCTCATAGCCCGGACTGGCAATGGTCTGCAGCTTTTACTTGATGCATTTGGGGCATTCATGGACAGGCTGAACCTAAAGGTAAATGCCAATAAATCCCATACCATGGTGGTCGGATCCCATAGGAACAGGGGTAAATCAAAAAATGTTAAATGTAAGGGCGAGGTGGTTACTAGGGTAGCTGTGTTCCCATACCAGGGGGTGCTCCTTGATGAGAAGGGCTCATGGGGCCCCCAGGTAAGGGCAAAGAGCCTATCTGTGGCTAGATCTACCACGGCACTCATGGGTTTCACAAAAAGGCTGGGGGCAAGGCCCATGGAGGCCCTGCTCAAGGTCTATAATGCTAAATGCATCTCAATCGCAATGTATGGGTCGGCCCTATGGGGATATGTACATTTAGAGACAATCCAGAGGGTAGAGAATAGGTTTTTGCGTTCCTTGTTGTCTGTGCCCCAGTCGACTCCGACTTTTTCCATCCATGCGGAGATGGGCCTGGATTATGTCATCGACAGGCTCAACCTGGCGCCGTTAATATTCTGGCTTAAGATCTGGCTCAACAAGGAACTAACCCTTAATCACGCGATTTTAGCAGATGTAATGTCCTTAGATCATTCCAATAAAGTGCCCTGGTTGGAGCATCTGAGAAAATCCTTTGAATACCTGGGACGCCCGGACCTCTTCCTGTCACCATCCTGTATTAGGAAGGCGGATGTGAATCTGGTCAAAAAACATTTTATGGAAAGGGCCAGTCTAGCCAGGGAGGAAAGAGAATTGCTGAAACCCACTGTGTGATCCCACTATATGCTTTTAGGTTCTACCTCACTTGAGCAATACCTTATAACTGTCGCAAAGCCATTTCATAGGTTTTTACTGATAAAGTTTAGATTTAATTTGATTCATTTTTATTTGGGCAATTATTCTACTTGGGTCAAACCAAATTTAGCCACCCCTTGCACTTGTGACCAATTTTCAACCCAAGACACAATGCACTTTGTAATGTTTTGCCGCCTCTTCTCGGACATCAGAAAAAAATATCTGCATCCTATTTTGAAGGAGGCTGGCTTTACACAAGTGAGGCCGGCATTAGTTTTCCTTCAGTCTTTGAGCAGTATCCGCATCACATTTTGTGTGGCTAATTTCTTGGTGGCAGCTTCCAGGATCAAATTGCATAACGACCCACGGTCTGTGACATAATGAATTTTTAATCATGCTATCTATGTGTTTTCATCCTTTTGACCTATTGTATTGCACATGCTGAAAATGGAAATGTATCAAATTATTTTATATGTGTACAAAAATGTTTTTATGCCTTTTATGATTTTTACAAATCGAATAAAGTGTATTTGACTGACTGACTGACTGATGCGTGGATCAATAAAATTCCACCCTCCCTGCATTCCCCAAAGTCTCCCAATAAAAATCGTACCTCACTTGTGTGGGTAGGCCTAGTGCCCGCTACATGTAACGGCTCAAAACACAACGTGGACACACCACTTTTTTACAGTGAAAACAGACACTTTTTGTGCACAGTGCCTAGCTGTGGATTTTGAACCCTAGCTCCACCAGCACCAAGGAAAACCCAGCAAACTTATACATTTTTGAAAACTAGACACCCATATAAATCCAGGATGGGGTGACTTTTGTGGCTCCCACCAGGTTCTGTTACCCAGAATTCCTTGCAAACCTCACACTTTGAAAAAAGAAAACACATTTCTGTGATAGAAATTTCTAGAATCTGTGTGGATCAATAAAATTCCACCCTCCCTGCATTCCCCAAAGTCTCCCAATAAAAATCGTACCTCACTTGTGTGGGTAGGCCTAGTGCCCGCTACATGTAACGGCTCAAAACACAACGTGGACACACCACTTTTTTACAGTGAAAACAGACACTTTTTGTGCACAGTGCCTAGCTGTGGATTTTGAACCCTAGCTCCACCAGCACCAAGGAAAACCCAGCAAACTTATACATTTTTTAAAACTAGACACCCATATAAATCCAGGATGGGGTGACTTTTGTGGCTCCCACCAGGTTCTGTTACCCAGAATCCCTTGCAAACCTCAAACTTTGTAAAAAAAAAACAAATTTTCTACACATTTCTGTGATGAAAGTTCTGGAATCTGTGTGGATCCACAAAATTCCACCCACCCTGCATTTCCCAATGTCTTCCGATAAAAATGGTACATCACTTGTGTTGGTAGGCCTAGTGCCTGTGACAGGAAATGGTCCAAAATGCAATGTGGACACACCACATTTTTACAGTGAAAACTGACCCTTTTTTGCCAAAGTGACCAGCTATAGATTTTGAACCCTAGCTCTGCCGGCACCTAAAGAATCCTAGCAAACCTATACATTTTTATAAACTAGACACCCAGAGGAATCTAGGAAAGTGTGACTTGTGTGGCTCTCACCAGGTACTGTTACCCAGAATCCCCTGCAAACCCTCAAACTTTCAAACTTTTCCTCATATTTGTGTGATGGATAGTTCAGGAAACGTCAAGGGTCTACAAAATTCCACTTTCCCCGCATTCCCCAAAGTGTCCTGATAAAAATCGTACCTCACTTGTGTGGTTAGGCCTAGTGTTCGCAACAGGAAACGGCCCAAAACACAAAGTGGACACACCAAATTTTTACTGTGAAAACAGACCCTTTTTTTGCACAGTGCCTAGCTGTGGATTTTGAACCCTAGCTCAGCCGGCACCAAGGGAAACTTAGCAAACCTATAGATTTCTGGAAACTAGACACCCCAAGGAATCCAGGATGGGGTGACTTTAATGGCTCTCACCAAGTTCTGTTACCCAGAATTCCTTGCAAACCTCACACTTTGAAAAAAGAAAACACATTTCTGTGATAGAAATTTCTAGAATCTGTGTGGATCAACAAAATTTCATCCACCCTGCATTCCCCAAAATCTTTTGATAAAAATGATACCTCACTTGTGTGGGTAGGCCTAGTGCCCGTGACAGGAAACGGCCCAAAATGCAATGTGGACATACCACATTTTTACAGTGAAAACAGACCCTTTTTGGCAAAGTGCCTAGCTGTAGATTTTGAACCTTAGCTCTGCTGGCACCTAAGAAAGCCTAGCAAACCTATACATTTTTGAAAACTAGACACCCAGGGGAATCCAGGAGGGGTGACTTGTATGGCTCTCACAAGGGACTGTTATCCAGAATCCCCTGCAAACCTCAAACATTGTAAAACAAAAATACATTTTCTTCGCATTTCTGTGATGAAAAGTTCTAGAATCTGCGTGGATCCTCAAAATTCAACCCTACTCACATTTCCCATAAAAATGGTACCTCACTCATGTGGGTGGGCCAAGGACCCGCGACAGGCAAGGGCCCACAACATATTGAGGAGACATGCAAATTACCTATTACAACCTGGTTTTGCAAAGGGGGGTCACCTGGGTTTTTGTCCGCGGGATCGGCGCCCATCTTGGGAAACTACTAGACCCACACCTTACTGAAAACTAGACACCCGTGGGAGGCCAGCGAGGGATGGCTTGCGTGGACCCCCTCATCGTTTTCCTAACCAGAATCCCTGCAAACCTCAAATTTAGCTGATAAAATCAAATTTTTCCCAAATTTCTTAGGGATTAGGGACTATTGGCCCCATCTGCCTCCCTGGGGAGGCAGAAAGGCTGTGGCAATATTTTATGGGGGGGTGGAATTATTGACATGCCAATTTTGGGCAGCCCCCACCTCTACGTATAAAAAAAAAAAAACCCTGGGGCCTAGTGGGCTTTCTGCCCCCCAGAGAGCAGATCAGTGGCTAAAGACGGTGGGATTTTGAGGGGGTATGCCCATTTTGAGCAGCCCCCACCCCAAAATTCAATGAAAAAAAACCCCTGGAGTCTAGTGTGCTTTCTACCCCCCAAGGATGCAGATTGGGGGCTACTGCCCCCCGGGAGGCAGAAAGACTAATTTTACAGGGGTTGCGTGGGGGCATTGCATGCCCATTTTGGGTAGTCCCCACCCCTAATTGCAGTGAAAAAAAAAACCTGGTATCTAGTGGGCTTTCCGCCCCCTCATGAAGGGGGCAGAAAGACTGGAATTTTGTGGGTGGAGGGGTGGGGGCATTGGCCTGCCCATCTTGGGCATCCCCACTCCTAAATTCAATGTGGGAAAAAGGTTTTCTAGTGGGCTTTCTGCCCCCAGGGGGCAGGAAGGCTGTCGTTTTGTGGGATGCTGGGGGCATTGACATGCCCATTTTGGGAAGCTCCCACCCCAATTCAAAATGCCCAAAAAATCCCTGGTATCTAGTTGGCTTTCTGTGATGTCACTCCATGTGACAGGAGAAGTTTGTTACCTTCACCCATTACAGGTATGAATGCGAGGCCTGATCCAGATCTCACAGGCCTGGTGAAGACGGCATATTTCTGTCTGTGTCATTAACTTCTGATGCAGTCTTTTCCTTAGGGAACTTGACCTTCCATTCTTACTGTACTTTGGCTTGGCTACTGCATAGCAGAGTCAGCCAATCCAAAGACAGTGATGACTGTGCGAGAATGCATCGCTGCAATGACAGCAGTCCACAGCAAAACAGAAGATAAGCCAATTAATTTAAATGTGGATTAAACATGACAAATCGGAAAATGAACTACACAATTGGAATTTGGTGACAGTGGAAGCATGTTCCTCAGAGACAACCAAAGCAGATAAATCTTGGTTTGAGAGCTAACCTTGTCACATGTATTTATGAGGGACAGATAACATGCTAAAGATGCACAACTTTAGCCGATTTATGCACCCGCCCGTTCCAAGGCCTCTCAACCTTCGGTGATTTCTTGGACGGCTTGACCATGGAAAACCAGTATCTACTGCATGAGATGGCGTGCTCTTTGAAAACAAAAAGCCGAGACCATGGAAAACTTCAGCGCATGAGACACCCATAGTGGGATCTCGTTATATAAGTATATGTATATGTATTTAAAAGCACCAGAGCTCTTTTAATTCTTAAACATTAGGCTATACAAAAAACAACTTCAATGTTCAAAGCACAATACTGACATTTGTTAAAAATTCAATTTGACTGGTTATATCCACACATTACAAGTACAA
This sequence comes from Lissotriton helveticus, assembly GCF_964261635.1. Lineage (NCBI taxonomy): Eukaryota > Metazoa > Chordata > Amphibia > Caudata > Salamandridae > Lissotriton > Lissotriton helveticus. The sequence continues at coordinate 1,121,245,559 of NC_136063.1, read as the reverse complement.
CCGATTACAGGGAAGGAACTCATGAGACTTCCAATGTGCCAATTAAACTCCCATTAAAAGACTACAGTCCAGCTCCAATTATAATATGGCAAATCCAAACACCAGTACAACTTGACGAAGCCACCATCAAATATAAAACCACAGACGATAAGCACACTAAAAAATCACAGACTCAAAGTACATTACAAAATTACAAAGATAGTAACAAACATAATTTGACAGTCCAGATACACTCAACAGTGTAATGCACCTAACACATGCAACAGTATCACATACCCCGAGAGTACTGCATTATCACAGGTAAGTAGACAATATATTACAAATCAAGTAATACCAAATACATACCACACACTAAAATGATACACATGCAGGGCCCAATTTAACATGACGGGTCGATGAAACAAAAGTCCCAGGCACAATACATGCTATAGCATCATGGAGTGGATACCCACTACATATTGCTGGGAAAAGGAACTCAGTGTATTGTCAGATACTCAGAGGCCATTCGGAGCTCACATGTTAGAAAGAGCAGGAAGAACTGCGTTGCTAAAACTGACCTTTATGTGCCTTGGAAGATTTTTCTTTGTTCATGTAAGAATTCCATGACTCATGTAGAGTGGGTAGATTTTTTGTTTTTTAACTTTTATTAGGGCACACGATCATGATGATTATCAAATATCTAGGACCTACTGTAAATCCCAGACAGAACTGAAACTGGCGAGTTGCAGATCACGAGCAACAGCAGCAACATTTAGTTGTGCTCCAGTTGGAGGTTATGCGGTGCGCGCTCCATCCGCACAAACAGGGACCCTTTTTAAAGGACAGCTGTGTGCTGTGATTAAAGCTCATGTCCGGCCGCCATGACCGCTAGCCTCTGCCACTCAGTCTTTATTTATGCCTGTAAGGCAATTCATTCTATTCGAACTCTACTTTTGTGCATTTTGACTTTGAAAATATCGCGGAAAATGGTCAGACGAGGTAAAATAATGTAGGCTCAGATCGCAAAGCTTGAAAAAAGATGCCATTTTTGGATTAAAAGGTAGAGCTGAGCTGAAGATTGGGAGAGCTTAAATCCCTGCGCAGAAATAACCAGACCACAGTGTAGTGTAGTTCCTATTATCCCAATAGGCTCTGCGCATTGGAATAATACCTTCAATAGTATAGGCCTAGACCAGACGTTAACTAGGTCTTCTATTGTCGATATTAGACTTAAAGTTTTGGGTTTGCCAGCTAGCTCAGAGTTCACTAGAAACTTTCTCGAATAGGCAAGGAGGAGTTGAACCTCCCTGGATAGACAAGAAGGGATTTAGTTTCTGACAACCATAGAACATGACAACTTTGCTCTCCCCTAATCAAGAGTGTATCTCTAGAGTCGTGTGAAAACAAAAGACAACTTATTTTACTCAGTCAGTACGTGCATTCTTAGTCTCACCAGATTGTAGAGAAAAGGAAGAGACGGGCGTGTTCAATAAAAGATGGTATTTATTGATCAGTCTCTTTTCTCATACAAGAGAAATGGATCGATATTATCGCAATACTTATGGTTAAGTAAAGTGCATACAATAAAAGCAGAAGTATAAAATAATACTGTAAAAACATTTATATGGTTTCTAAGCCATAAGGTGGTTTAAAATTGATAAAATAGATACATACACATATATATTTGACTAATCGTACTCAACTGGTGTTTCTACCTACGCCTACCCCAGTGTACCTGACCTAAGCCTAATACGTGGGCGGGAATAGAAAGTAGCAGTTTAAGTTAAGTTTGTTTTGCCAAGTGACTGACTCAAGAAGTCTCTGCAAGGGGTTATTCAGTTCTGTACCTGGAATCTAGGATGAATGAGGGATGGTATCTCTCGTCTCTGGTCTCGATATTCCAGGCTGCCTGCGAGGGCTACCCGGAAGCGCCGGAGCTGGATTTCTCGGCAGGAGAAAGCAGCGTCTCGTTCTCAGCGCGTCAGGAAGGCGGGGCTGCGCCAGCGGGGTCTGCTCTGCTCTGGGCTTCGGCAAGTCTGGCTGCTCCGATCTCGTCACCACCGCGTGTGTTTGCTTAAGGCAATATCGGTAATATTTATACCTGTAAGGTGCCGAGATTGACGTAAGGATGGACATAGATACGTCAATAAGGATGTCAAACGAGCAGGTCGTTAGCACATTCTTTTGCTGAAGTTCTCGGTGAAATCAAAACAATGGCCGCAGGGTTTTTCCCAGGTTGTCATAGGTTTGATTTGTTTTGAGAACTCCGTATGCCTTATCAGGGGCTGGAGGAATATTGCTTGTCTAAATAGATGGCAAGCGTTATGACCTAATCAGATAACACGTTCCTGTGCCGTGGTGTGGCTTCATCAGATAACGGTTTCTGCATCATGGGATGGCTGCTAGTTAACTTGTTAACCAGAACAGGGTCAGGAATAGGGGGATCGATACAGAACCTATAAGAATACATCACAACAGGCCCTAAATATGATATTGCCAAATTATATTTTTATGTCCCGAGGAAGCTGTAAGCGTTGTGAGGTTACATGAAAATGAAAAAGCAGAGAATGCAAAGGCAGAATATTTCCTAGAAAAGGGGTATTTCACCTGGGTCCTCGTAGAAATAGCCACTGCCCCAGACTGAACAGGGCAGTGGCTTGGCCAGTGACGAGGATGCAAAGCTGCAGATGATGTACGAGGCACAGAAAACTCTATTGCTTCCAGCTCTCACTCAGGCCTCACCCTGGCATTACTCCTTGTAAGATTCGCATTACAGGCTATATTTTAATTTTGACATCAGATTTAGGAGGATTTACTTTGCCAAATCTGCCCCTAAAACACTACACAAATAACTACTTGGGAGCCTTGGTTTATTACATTTGAGTGGGCTTGCTCTTCAGCACAAATGACAGAGGCGGTCTTTTCCGCATGTGACTGATTTGATGGAAACAGAGATAAGCTCAGTCATATTGACGGCAGTAGAGCCGTAGCAGGCAGACTATACAGTAGCTGCTTTTTCATATGTAGTGTACATATTTGGTGGATTTGTTAGAGCAATCCGACCCGAAGGCAAGAATGAAAACAAGCCCTCCGCTGAAATGGAAGGCAAGGTTGTTTTCGGAACTGCCTCTCACTGAAAAGAAAAAGAAACTGCAACCTTGTGAAATGTGAGCGGGAAGAGCCTTGACAGCGTGGTGTGCCACACTGGAAATGTCTTGCAACACATGAAAATAATGAAAGAAAAAAATGGAGGGCAGGGGTCGATTAGGAGGAAGTTAGAACACTTACATATAGATTCATCAAAGTCCCGTTTTGCGAGTCTGTAATAGCGATTATTAAGGAATTGCTATTACAGACTCGCAAAACGGGATTCAAGTACAAATCGCAATTTATTTTGCGATTCCTACAGCTTCCTTATTTGCGATTAGCTAATTGCTAATCGCAAATAAGGAATAACTCCCCATTCATTCCTATGGGCCTAAAGGCCCATAGGAATGAATGGGAAGACATATCAATGTGCGAATCGCTATTAGCGATTCGCATTTTGAGTTTGCGATTTCAAGGGTGCAGGGGTGTCCAAAGGACACCCTGTTGCACCCTGGACGCTGGTGTCACGCACACACATATCCCAAGGACATGTGTGTGTGTAACATACAACTTAGAAAAATGCACTTAAGTGCATTTTTCTAAGTTTCCGCTATTTACCACGAGGTTTGACTTCGCGGTAAATAGCGGCCCAAAATTGCGAATTCGCAATTTTTCAAAGGTTCATGAATAGCATTTAAGGAATCTCTAATTGATATTCCTTAAATGCGATCGCAATTAGAGAAATCGCAATTATTTGCGATTTTTCTAATTGCGAGTTCATGACCCATTGATGAATTCCAAATGCCATTTTTGCGGGCGCAAACGGTCGAATTTTGCGATTCGCACAGTTTGCGCTCGCAAAAATGCTTGATGAATCTATATGTTAGTACCTAATAAAAGCTGACGGCCACAAATAATTGAAAATTAATCCATAGTTGAGCAGCGCTCCTGTACAAGAAACCAGAAGTGATGCAGGAGGTTGGGAACCAATTCGGAGGCTGCAAAGAAGAGCAACACACTTCAATCAACCTATGATAAGCAGCAGGCGGGATTACGGTCGGTATAATGACAACCACAGGTCTTGCAGACAGCGCTTGCACACTGATACTTGACAAAAAAAAGTGGGCCGGTGGCTTCAAGGATCTAGTACGTTTTTCGAAAATGCAGCGTTCCCATTGCACCCTGAGTCAGATAGTGTACCTTATCCATAGTATGCCCTTCATGCTCATGGCTTGAAGACAAGAAAAGAACTTAAGGAACTCTACTGGACAACGGAGACACAGTCGCCCTCTTCCTCCTTGACCTTTCTGCAGCCTTCGACACAGTCTGTCATAGCACCCTTATACAACGCCTCAGCAACATCGGAATTCAAGGAAAAGCACTGGACTGGATCATCTCGTTCCTCGCTGGAAGAACTCAGGAAGTCCGCCTCCCCCCTTTTAAATCAGAGGCCACCGAAGTCATCTGCGGCGTTCCGCAAGGATCATCACTCAGCCCTACCCTCTTCAACGTCTACATGAGCCCCCTCGCGGCCATCGCACGCGAACACAACCTCAACATCATCTCCTACGCCGACGACACTCAACTGATCCTCTCTTTCATCAAAGACCCAATCACCGCCAAAACCAACCTACATGAAGGGATGAAAGAAATAGCCGAGTGGATGAAGCACAGCCGTCTGAAACTGAACTCAGACAAAACGGAAGTCCTCATCTTAGGTGCATCCCCTTCCGCCTGGGACGACTCTTGGTGGCCAACGGCCCTAGGAAAAGCTCCCATACCGACGGGCCACGCACGGAACCTGGGCATCATCCTAGACTCCTCACTCTCGATGACCAGACAAGTCAACGCAGTCTCATCATCATGCTTCAACATCCTACGCATGCTCAAAAAAACATTTAGCTGGATCCCCACCGAAACAAGAAAAATGGTCACCCACGCACTGGTTACAAGCCGTCTGGACTACGGAAACACCCTGTATGCCGGCACCGCCGCAAAACTGCAGAAGAAACTCCAACGCATCCAAAATGCTTCTGCCAGACTCATACTAGACATCCCTCGCAAAGACCACATTTCCAGTCACCTGAAAGACCTGCACTGGCTCCCCGTCAACAAAAGGATAACGTTCCGTCTCCTCACCCACGCACACAAAGCCCTCTACGAACTTGGACCTGATTGTCTCAACACGCGCCTTTCCTTTTACACCCCCACCCACCAGCTGCGTTCGTCCAACCAAGCCCTCGCCGCTGTTCCGCGCATCCACAAAGCCACCATGGGGGGAAGATCCTTCTCCTACTTAGCGGCCAAAACCTGGAATTCCCTTCCCATCCATCTCCGCCTTACTCAAAATGACCTAGCCTTCAGAAAACAGCTTAAAACCTGGATATTCGATAAGTAAACCCCCACCCCCTCCCTCAAGCGCCTTGAGACCCTCTGGGTATGTAGTGCGCTATATAAATTCTAACTTGACTTGACTTGAAGAAATAAGAGTGTCTACAGTGGCGCTCAGATCACTGCCAGCATTCAGAACAATTTGGGCAACATCTGCATTTATGTGGGAGACAAACCCAAAGGACTGCACTGAGTTAGCTAAGTCTAAGATATGCATATTGAAAAGAAAAGATTACTGAGATGAGCCTTTACAGGGAAGGGCTTTACTTAATGATCAGTAAGGATGAACTTCTGTTGGTGGTGTTCAATTATACACTATGCTAACTAGGGCACTGCTGTGCAATGTGGTGTGGCGTGATTAATGGATTATCATGTCAAAGGCTGTCCAGAAGTGAAGCAAGATTGTAGCAGGACTTTCCAAATGAGCCTTCATTTTGACATTTCAATAACCACTGACTTGATTCCTATCCTTAGCAGAAATCTGGCAATTGATCTGATGGCAGCGAGGTCCCCGCCAGGCAAGCTTGGATCTCTCATCAGGGTAGGCATTTCCTGCAACAGTGGAATGGGAGCCATAGCTTCCACTGACTTGGTAAACTACCCATCCAACTTTAAATGGCCTTCTTTGTCAAATTTGCTAAAGAACTAAAGTTTAACCAACAACTACCTGGAATAAGCATCCTCACACACTACCCACACAAAAGGAAATATACTCATTTGGATAATCTTGACAAAAGGAATCGTCAAATCACACTCTATAAACCCCATCGACTGGTCAGACCAATTTCAAAACAATCACCCACATGCACCAATAGGAATTTTTGCGATTCCTTATTTGCGAAAAATTGCGAATCGCAAATAAAGAATCGCAAAAAGCAATGCATCAAAATGTTCGCATTTTTTTGTGATTCGGTAAAAATCGCAATTTTTACCGAATCGCAACAAATATGCGAATTTTCAATTGCGAATTCGCAGTTTGCGAATTCACAAAATGCAAATTCGCATTTTCTTGCATTACAATGAAGACACACCCAGGAAGCCAGGAGACTGATTACACACACCTGCAGCCCAGTTCAAACTGCAGGAGTGGCTTGTGGCAGTTGGAGCTCTGCTTGCAGCTAGACAAGGATGTTTTTTTTGTTTGCTGCTGAAGGAGAAGTGGCTACTGAAAGTTCAAAAGAAGACCAACAAGCAAGAAAAAGAAAAAGAAAGTTTAGTGACCAGGAGTTGGAGATTTTGATAGAAGAGGCCACTTTGAGGCATGACCAGCTTTTTGGGAAAGATTCCCTTAAGGTCCCTGAAGCAGTGAAGAGAAGACTTTGGCTGGCAATACAAGCAAAAGTTAATGCTGTGGGGGTTGCCCACCGTGACATCACCAATCTCCAGAAACGCTGGTATGATTTCCGCAGTCGTGCCAAAGAAAAAATTGCGACCAGGATTAAAAGCGCCAAAAAAACTGGTGGTGGCACCCCAATGGATAGACCAAATACCCCCCTGGAGGACATGGTTGAGGGGACCCTTGTTACTGAAGCAGTCATTGGAGTGATTCAAATAGACACCTCAGAGCATGCTGGCACATCGCAAGGTAGGTGTGTTTTATTTTTCATTGAGTTCTTGCTATATTTGTTATAGTGCAGATACTCTTTGAAAGGACTTTACAAATCCCCAACATGTTCCCTGATGTACACTAGAAGAGGGTGGTTATATAGTCATTGTAATGCATTGAAGCAATGGATTTTGGGAGATGTAGTTTTCTCACCATATGAAAAAGTACATTTTAGAACATAGAAATTACAAACGCAATTTTAAAAATAACAATTGTCCATGTGACTTTGCAAGCATGATGCATGTTTATTTAAGTTTAAATGTAGATTGAGACATTGCGCCCATAGTTTAAAAATAAGGAAAATAAACAAAACATTCATTTTTTTATTCATAGAACATGAAATGGAAAATGAAACAGTTGATTTGGACAACACTTTCAATATTGATTTACTGACCCCAGCAGAACAAAGTAATTTGACATCCTCACCCACTGTAACCAAAAAAAAAAACAAAGAAAAGAGTGATGCAAATACAAGACTCAGAAACTGAAGAAGAGCCCAATGCACATGTACATGAGCAGCAGATTGTTCAAAACACTGCCCTTCAAAAGACACAGTTAAGTCGTCGCTCTAGAATCCAACAATTTTATAGGCGAAGGTCCCGTCCTGCAAACCAAAGAACATCCTCACAAGATGACAGCAATGCCAGTGTGGTGGAAAAGAAGCTGCTCAAAGTCCAAAGGCTGCAAGGGAAAGATATAAGGGTAATGAAGGGCACACTCTATCATATCAGTAAAGACATCAGTGCCATGAGTAGCTGTGTAAGTCAATTCACAAAGGTATTTGAAACTGCACACATGGCGTCAAATAGTAAACTGGACCGCATGGCAACAGCCATGGAAACCATGTGTGAAGCAATACAGGCTCAAAACATTGCCAATTGCAATAGGCACTTAGGATTAATGTCAAGCATGCACACTTACACAAGGGCATTACATCGTTTGACCAATAGCAATGCACACATCATTAAACATACAATGTCCATGCAGAAGGAGTTAAGTAAATGTTGCAGTCAGCTTTCATTGGGAATGATGGCCATCAAAAGTGCATGCAACCTGACATTAGTGTGCTGCAGTCATTGCAACAGGGCAAAAGTGATCATTGTGCTAAAACCAGTGGTATTGAAAAAACTAATCAAGTTGGAGAACGTCGTAGCTCAAGACATCTTGAACAGAAAACAAGCACATCTAAGGGTGTAGGTCATTTAAAAACCAAAGCTTTAGGTGTGCGTGGAAGAAAATAACGTTTAGTCAAAACAATTGACTGCATTCTGAAGGATTGTCCACATTAAATTACTGTGCATTGATTGGAGAATGTCCCAATTTTTTTTTTATTTGTGTGAACTCTACATGCATTACTGTGTCCTAAGTTGCTTCATACTTGCTTTGAAGTTTGCAAATAAATATAAGTTACATTTGAACAAATTTGACATGGTTCTTACCTCTTTTAAAAGTAATGTTCTGTAATTTCCGCTCTTCTTCTTCTTCCTTCTGCTGCATCTGGGCCGTGAAGTCTTGCATGGGGTTGTCGTGGCTGGTTGTCAATGTTTGGTAGTATATCATCAAATTCAAGTTCTAAGCCTCTCCTAGTTGCTATGTTGTGCAGCATGGCACATGTTGCAACTATTTTACAGCACACCTCTGGCCGATATTGCAATGCTCCGCCAGTCTTATGCAGGATGCGAAACCTAGACTTCATGACACCAAAAGTCCTCTCTATCTCATTGCGGGTGGTTATGTGGGCATGGTTGTAGTGCTGTTCTTTGCGGGTTGATGTTGTAAGATATGGTGTGAGTATATATGACCTCACAGCATAAGCACTATCACCTAGGGGGTGGGGAAATGGTAGACATGAAGTTAAAATATCAAGCCACTCCATGATACAAAATTAAAAAAATGCAAAACTTGACTATATTTACCAAGCAAATAACCATCTCCAAATTCTCCAGAAAGCAGTCTAGCATGGATGGCACTATGTTTGAAAATGTAGGAGTCATAGGCACTCCCAGGGTAACTTGCAACTACATCTGTGATGATTGTTTTTGAATTACAAATTACTTGAATGTTTAAAGAATGGTAATTTTTTCTATTTCTAAAAATGTACTCATTCACAGATAGGGGACAAATGGGAACATGTGTGCCATCTACACAGCCTATTACATGAGGAAAATTAGCTATGTTGTAGAAGTCTAACTTTGTTTCTAACAATTCCTGCTGTGTCGTTGGAAAAAAAATATGATGCCTTATCCTCTGTAGCATTGCATTGAGGAAATCATTGAAAAATCTAGATAGTGCGCTCTGTGAAACACCCCCAGCAACAGCAATGACTCCCTGAAAGGACCCCGAGGCTAGAAGGTGAAGAGAACATAGCACCTGCACATGGGTGGGTATGGCTAGGGTTCTACGTGTTTCTCTATGCAAAATTGGGTCTAATTCAGCTATGAGGTCTAAAATGGAGTCAGCATTAAGCATATACTTGTCATAGATTTCAGCCTGTGTCTGCCCAAACAAAGTTATGCGCAATCTGAATATTCTGTCATTCAGCATCCTTCTTCTCCTTCCTGCTGCTCTCAACCTCCACCTACATGCCAGGACAATGACTGCTGCCATCCTCAAAGAGATCTGGAACTACTGTGGAACCCCTTAAATACACTCCAAATTAGTTTCACATGTTTCCCAAAAAAAGAAAATACCACCTGCTCTCAGTACTTCTAAATTTAAGAATTCCTAATTGCGATTTTTTTGCGAATCGCAATTTGCGAGTATTGATGCATGCACTTTATTGAGTTAATTTTGCGATTCCTTAAAATTGAGATTTTTTAAGAAATCGCAAATCCATTTGCGATTTCTAATTTTGCGAAAAATGGATTTCTACATGATGCATCCCAAAATTAAGAATTGCATTCGCAAACGGCCGTAATGTGCGATTCGCACCGTTTGCGAATGCAATTCTGCTTGATGCATGTGGGTGAATGTCTTAGCATCAACCAAAATACCTAAAAGAACGTATCAGAAATTTCAATAACATACACCTTATCTCCCTCATAAACAAAATCTTCATGAAACTGATGACGATCCCGGTTGACCACAACCTTAAGTCTTCACTGTCAACCCTCAGTCTTGCTAGAGTCAGCAAATGAAAGGGCCTGTATGAAATAAAGAAGTTAAGGGCAAATAAAAACATGAATTGGTTTTCCAAAGACCACTTCATAGAAAGAAAACCCACATCAAAACCAAATCTCTTATCTCTGCGCATTAAATACAAAGATTCTAAAAAAACACCCTAGGAGTACAAGACAACTTTATTAGAGATAAAACTGTTGCCTCTAAAAAATGGCATAGAAAATGTTCAACACTGTCAAGAATCTCAACTCTCCACAGTCTTCTACTATTATCCCCAATATAAAGTACAAAGGTAGTTTTGCTTTGTAAAAAGTTTTGTGACATAAGTTCACTATTCAATACAACAAATCTGAACCATTGAGAGGTGTTAAACTGTTCCTGGAGTGAATTTAAAAATGTGAAGGGAAAACATCATAAATAATATGAGATATATAGGTAAATTACAAAACTGTGACAAAATAGTTTCTGAAGATGTTCCCAACATGCAGGAGAAAATGATAAAAATGATCCAAAGTTTGAAAAACTTGAAGCAGGTGAATTTTGATGAATTTGAAAATGTTTTGAGAAAAATCCTCATGATCTGTTCTGTTTACACAGATAAAATAAAGTTATTGTAGATGTCTTTCCAGCATCTTCAGGAGCAGGAGCAGGTGAAGGGGGCATTGTCCACGAAGGCAGGGAAGGAGATGGCCACTGTTTTTTGGGTGATGAGACCACAGACACCGATGGACACAGTGGCAGGGAGGGTGAGGGGACTGCAACGGAGGCCACTAGCTCATTATCAACTTCAGAGGACTCCATAAGCCAGCAGTCCATAGTGGTGGACCCTACAGGAACTGTGCCACCTGCATCCTTGTCCACTACCCAGAGAGCCATCTCCACCCTCCCTGTTCCCCCCACTTGGCCAAACTCACTCCATAAAAAGGCTTGGGTATCCTTCGCCACATTAACCTCACCCCCTGCTCCCCCAACTGTCTTAAGTGGGGAGGCTACTGACCTCTTACACAGCATCCTGTAGGCCGGACTGCACTCCTGAATGCCATCGAGAGTCTTAGTGGCCATATGCAACAAATGGAAGGCATTCATGGTTCTGTGGTCTGCAGAGATCATTTGCAGGCTTAGTCTCATCACTGACTGCAGCCTTCCAACCAGCCCAACCTTGTCCCCAAACTCAGGTACCTTCCAATTCCACAGTCCACCCCTATCCCAAGCACAATCAAATTTTACAGGCACCCACTCCAACATACAGGTAGCACACTCACACACAGACACATAAACACAAACATTCAAAGAAACACAAGTGAACACATAAACAACAGACAGACAGTATTTGCACTACGCCCATACCCACAACCACCACCACCGGCACACCCCAAGCACACCTTTATGCCTTACAACACCAACCAACCAAACGTTGTATTTGTTTCCTGTTTTAAGTTTGTTAAATGCAGTTATTTTATGTGAGAGAAGTATCAGATTTATATATATATATATTCACTGAAAAAACCATAGGTTATAGACCATATATAGTTAGGAATTAGCATTTACAAAACCTTATTTTACTCACACAAAACCAATGAAATTCGCATATATAGTCAGTTGCACTAACTATATATCGCGCACCCGCAATCCACTGCTGATCATGTCACATATTACATCATTCATGACATGGTCAGTGACATCACTGATGACATCACTGATGACATCTCAAATGACATCACTGATGACATCACTGATGACATCTCAAATGACATCACTGATGACATCACTGATGACATCACTGATGACATCTCAAATGACATCACTGATGACATCACTGATGACATCTCAAATGACATCACTGATGACATCTCATTTGACATTACTGATCACATCACTGATGACATCATTCATGTGATAATACGATGAACCTCTTCAGACTCTAATATAACCTTAGATACACTCAGTGTAAACAGACACTCACAGACTGTCACTCATCCATGGAGTTACTCACACACCTAGTCAGTCATGCAAAGAATCAATCACACCTCCATTTCCTCAACTATACAGTTATACACACCTTACTTATTCAAACATATACTAACACATATTTACTCTCTTATACAATCCCTGATACAAGTTCACAATGATCCATACAGCCACTCACACATTCACTGGCTCTTATGCACAGTTATTTATATATGTCAACTCTCACATGTACTGTGTTTTACATATGTACTTACTTTGACATGTAGCACTGAGATATCCATTCACTCACCAATACACTCATGCACACAGTCAACCGCCCATACAGCTGTTTCCACATGCACTTTTGAACTCATACATCTAGTGAATCAACTGCTCACACATCTATGCACGGAGTCATACACCTCCCAGCCAGCCACACACACACTCAGTCTCCCATACAAATACTTGGGCAACCAATCAATAACCCATATAGTTACTCATATAGCTACTGATCAACACATGCAGCAGTTTACAGAACAACAGACATAATGATGCACAAATTAAGACAGTTTAGTCACTAACCCATGCACTCAGTGAGACACATTTAATCACTCACTCATACAGTCAGTCATGCACCTACTAAATCCTTCATCCAGACACTTATACATCCACTCATTCTTCAATATGTAAGACATATTTTAACTTTACAGAAACATACAGTCACTGGATGTTGTCATCAGTGATGTCATCAGTGATGTCATTTGAGATGTCATCAGTGATGTCATCAGTGATGTCACTGACCATGTCATGAATGATGTAATATGTGACATGATCAGCAGTGGATTGCGGGTGCGCGATATATAGTTAGTGCAACTAACTATATATGCGAATTTCATTGGTTTTGTGTGAGTAAAATAAGGTTTTGTAAATGCTAATTCCTAACTATATATGGTCTATAACCTATGGTTTTTTCAGTGAATTTTCAAGGTTTTGTAAATGCTAATTCCTAACTATATATGGTCTATAACCTATGGTTTTGTCAGTGAATTTCAATGGTTTTTTAATAGCAAATATCAAAAGCTGTAAAATGTATTCTTCTTTTAAAGGAAAAATATATTTTATATGTATTTAATATAATTTTTTTATGTATATACATTTTTTGAGGGAACGAATTTATCAACTATCATGCTGAAGAAGAGTGTGGGGAAAAAAAACCAAAGAGGAGGACTAAGAGGAAAGAACAATCAGTTCAAAAATACAATTGCTTTAAAGCATGAAGTGCTTTTCCGCACATTTACATTTAAATAACCCATATTAGAACATACAAAATATCTACAGAGGAGACGGTGTACATTGAATTTTAGACTCTTCATTGGTACCTACATGTTGGTACTTACATCACCCACACAACACAACAACCGGGACGCTGTCACAGATATATATATTTTTTTGAATGTTAATTTCTCAAAATCCACTGGAGCACATATCTTGAGACCTAGCAAAGGCACATCGGGCAAACAGTCTCTACAATTTTGCCAAGTTTCATAGAAATCCATTCAGCCGTTCGAGCTAAAAGTGAGTCCAACCGCCCTATGGAAAACTCTATGTTAAAAACATGTTTTGGGACCCCCCTTTTTTCTCGGCCCCCGCTTGACAAAACCCCCCCCAAACTTTCAGGGGACGCTCAGAAACAAAATGTGCCATTTTCCTGAAAATTTCAGCCAATTCCGTCCATCAACGCCAAAGTTATTCAACATAGAATTTTCAGAAATCCCTATTCAAAAAAATCCTAACTATAGAACGCCGAGCCCCAATTTTTAGTGCAGCAATATTTATTTCATAAACAGCAGTGGCAAACTCCACCCGACGCGTTTCGGAACCAGCCGGCTCCTTGGACCCGTGACCAAGGAGCCGGCTGGTTCCGAAACGCGTCGGGTGGAGTTTGCCACTGCTGTTTATGAAATAAATATTGCTGCACTAAAAATTGGGGCTCGGCGTTCTTTCTCATAGAAGCACGTGAGGAAACTTTATTGGAATTTAAAGGGTTCGCAACCTGGCCGGAAGCCCGCCGTCACAAGAGGCAGAGGTATTGTGCGAAAGAGATTTGGTGAATATATATATATATATATATATATATATATATATATATATATACATATATATATATATATATATATATATATATATATATATATATATATATATATATATATATATATATATACCATTTCTATGGCACAATGAAACCCCTCATTTTGTTCCTTTTCAAATTAAATGTATTAAGTGTTACCACTTTATTCCAATCAAGATGACTTCAGGTGTGCCATACTTTTGTCATAAGTAAGACTGTTAGCGTTCTAGTTGTTCTTTAGAACACTCTGGGACATTCTGTCATTGGGCTATAGTTGGGCTACATCTGGCTGATATTTGGGCTACATTTCTTTTTTTTGTCTCTGGTGGCCATCTTTGGGCTACATTGGGCTACATTTGGGCTCTAACATATATATAACCCAATGTAGCCCAATATATATTTTTCAAAGTTAATTTTCGTAAAAACCACTGGAGCATATATCTTGAGACATAGCAAAGGCACATCGGGCTACCAGTCCCTACATTTTTGCCAAGTTTTGTGGAAATCCATTCAGCCGTTCGAGCTAAAAGTGAGTCCAACCGCCCTATGGAAAACTCAATGTTAAAAACACGTTTCTCGGCCCCCGCTTGACGAAACCCCCCCAAACTTTCAGGGGACGCTCAGAAACAAAATGTGCCATTTTCCTGAAAATGTCAGCCAATTCCGTCCATCAACGCCAAAGTTATTCAACATAGAATTTTCAGAAATCCCTATTCAAAAAAATCCTAACTATATATACCTACTGGCGACTGCCAGTAGGTTATATATATATATATATATATATATATATATATATATATATATATATATATATATATATATATATATATATATATATATATATATATATATATATATATATATATAATTTTTTTATTTTGACAATGTTTGTCCTGACATTATTATTCCTTTCAATTTTTTTTTATATTAACAATGTTAATGATGAAATGTGAGATACATATTCTTAATGAGGTTTATGACAGTAAAGACAAAAAGCTTCTTTAAGAAACATGGTTGCACAGTGCAAACATTGGTGATAATAAAATGTTATTGAATATAGATTTTATTTGGTACACAGGTTCATCATGATAATGGACACTTACACCCAAAAAAGAAATTTTTTTGAATTTTTTTAAAATGTTAATACAGGTGTGTTTGTTTTAACTTGCTAAGTGATAAAATATAAACGCATATGCATTACATCTTAAGAATAAGTTATGAATAACTTAAATTTACTTGTTTACAGAAAATGCAGCAGACAATGGGAAATTAGACAATAATATACATAGAAGATGTTTTATGTTTAGAACTAGCAATAATTTTACATTTATTGGAAAGGAACGTTTGCCTTGTCTAGTGTAGTTTCTACATTATATTAAATTTGAATTCATTCTAAATATGTGTATTGCCTGTGCTTATACTTTGAAAGTTTATGAGAATTAATTGAAACCGACCTGTATTGACACATTGTTTGATTGATGCCAATTTTGGTTTACATGTCCATTATGATGAAGTTAGCTTGCATCAAATTAAAACAATATAATGCTATTATACAGATGTGTTCCTTTTACTTTCTTGAACTACCACATTACACAAATGCATTACACATTCGTATAATATTGCTTGTAAGAGTGATTGGAAAATGCACGATTCCAGAGCTAATATTGAAAAATAATTCAAAAGGTAACAACTAAAAAAGAAGGCTGCGTTCAATTTCAGTGACACAGGGTTGATTAGCTTCATTATCAAGTAGCAGCAGCAATGGAAGGACTTGGATGATTGGGTCCATGAAGTAAAAGGTAGCGTTAAACAGAAAGAAGGTACGTTTCTGCCTTTTATCTCTTCCAATCCACCAACTCCAGGTATGGAGGTTTCCCCGCCACAGTTGCATTGGCAGTGAAGGCACATCATGATTGTCCTGGTGGACAAATTTACTGTACTCCCTCTGACAGCCGCTTATGCCTTTGGCGCTGTTTCTGCGGGTAGAAATATCTGGTGGAGTAGGAGAAACTCCAAAAGTCTTTCGTCCATCGACCTGCCAGCATCTAAATAGAGTGGGTGGACTGCTTAGTAGGCGCACAGAAAATCCAACAGAAAAACGACAGCAGGAGCAAATCCGCCAAGATGGAAATCAGGCCTTTAGTCCAACTCGGCTAAGGAGATGGATTACTGTACTAAAGCAGAGTAGCTGTTTTACAACTGGAGAGGTTGCACTGATAAGTAGAAGACAATGTGGGGTTTATGGTGGCACCATACCCACATTTCGTAATCCCTTATAATTTTCACACGTTAAGACAATATACTGTACGTCTCCTTTCTTTGTGACATGTCATTTGAAACTACTATTTTCATATTAAAATATGTGTGCCACCTCCCAGATCATTGTGTATGCTTTACCTTGTTGGTAAAAATCTAATGAAAAGGGTTATTAAAAAAGTTAATAAAAGAAATATTTGAGGGTGCCAAAATATTAGTTCTAAAACTGTGTAAAAATTCCTATTGTCCTATTGATTCTTAGTGAAAGAATTATAATTAAGAACACAATTCATAAGATCAAGATGCAAAATCAAAAGGAAGCGAGGGAAACCTGAAGTCGAGGGAGGATTAGTTTCACAAGAGTTATGTGCAGTCAGTAGTTGCAATCCAGTAAGATTTCACTGAAAACCATATGCAAGTGGTCTTCAGTGTAAACGTCTATCTAGATCCCCAAACTCTGTGATGTTGCTGTCAGAGCAAAAATGCTACACTTTTCCCCACAAAAGTAGCCCACAATACCTTTGGGAACTGGTAATATAATAATACTTCAATGACAGAATGCCACATTAGGAAGTCATTCTTTTGATAAGCAAGCAACTTTTTTTAAAATTCTTTATGAATGCTAATTTCACAAACAAATAGGGCACAAACTCAATTCCCACCAAAATGGTGGAAAGTGACATCAAAGACTATTGCCAGAGTTAAAAAAGTGTTTTCTCTTCTGTAATGTCTTTATCCAAAAATGCCTTCCACATATCAAGTAAATGTGAGTCCTTAGCAAGTGCAGAGGGTAAATGTTCTGACAAATTGGTGCATGGCAAATAATGGGAACATTTAAAGTCTCAATGTATTCCCAATCTCTGTACTGTGCTGACTTTTGAGCATTTAGTTAGTTTGCCTAACTAGAATCTGACATTTTGTTTCAGCTCATTCGTTCCAGTGTAGCAATATTAATGCCTTGATATATAGTATTACCTTAAGCAGCATGACATGACTCTGAACTACCCTTATTTACAGTGCAGCCTTTTGATGGTTCCAGTGCCCTTGAGGGTCACAGAGCTAACTCGGCCACTCTTTCGAAGGTAGTGAAGAAATATGTAGGGTCTTCCCTAGAGCAGTACTTTTGGATGGCGTTGGGTCTATTGCTGTGTTATTGGTACGTGACAGACACAAGCATGTTATTGCGTATCATGACGCGTGCCTGTCTCGTGTTGTGTGCACAGTGTTCTATTTCTGTATCTTTTAAAATGGAATGAGGGTTGGAGGTTGACAGGGAAGAGAACAGTGATTTTATTATGTAATCGACTGAGGAACTGATTGGACGTGAATCTTGATTAAACCATTCAGAAGAGCCTTTCCTGCCTCCGTGTCTTTTTTCTACACTGGCGACGACAGGGAACAGATTTCAGCAACAGTGCATATTGATTATAATATAGATTCAAGGAATACAATAAAAAAAAAATCACTGTCTGAGAAAAAGATTATTTATTCACACTAGAGAACTAAACAATGAGGAATTATATCTTTGCATCTAAAAGAAGGGGGAAACAACTTTAAAGGTACTGTTAAATCGGATTTCAATTTAAATCCAGAACTTTCAGACTTTTTGAAATTGGGTTGAAGGAAAATTGTCCTATTAATTGTTCTCCCCAAACAGTAACAACTAACTACAAATTGTAGATTAACATTTAAATATAAATCAAGTACTGTTTTAGAAAATATTAATGATGTCTGGTGAGAGTTGGTGTAACCGCTTGCTGCTGTAATTTTTTGAGTTGCAGCGTAATTCCATGCCCGGCATTCGATGTGGATTTTGCTTTCCTTACAGCGGAGCTTTGACTGATGACGGTGCATTCTAAGTGAAGAATCTCAACCGTATGACGCAATACGTTTCCTCACGCAAAGGTTGTGCAAAGGACACTCCCTCACTCACCATTTTGAATCGGACTTGACAAGTTGTTTCCAATTCCTTCATTCAAAACAAGTAAAGGAAAATAGTAAAAGACGTTTTTCACGCAAAGATCACTCAATAGTCACACTCTCACCGCCATTTTAAATCGGATTGGACAAGTTGTTTCCGATTTCTTGATTATAAACGAGTAAAGGAAAAGAGAAAAGACTTACGATCAACTTAAATCACAACTAATGTTCGGTGACACGCACAGCGCGTGTCTTTAAGGTATTATTGAGTCAGAACTCATTGAATTATTCATTTTGGTGAGAATTTTTTTTTTCTTTCTGTTCTTTATTTTTCTCTGATTTCACAGTTGTTTCATTTATAGAGAAAATGACTGGAATTGTTCCTCCTCCATCCTTCTTAGCAAATAAAGTTGATCCTCTTATGGATTGGGAAGTTTGGGAGCCAGTATTCTTGGCTTATGTTGATGTTTTGGACCAAGGAGAGTGTGAACCCGAGAGGAAACTCTCATTACTGAAACACTGCCTAGGTGGAATCGGTCTAAAAGAATTCAATACTTTACCTGCGTTAGTTAATCCTGGTATAAAAATGCATATGATTATGCTGCTGAACAAATGAAACTAAGATTTGGAAAAAAAAAGAATATTGTCATGGGAAGGTTTATGTTTTACTCCTGTAAACAACACGCAGAAGAATCTATTGAGGATTTTGTGTCAGCTCATAGATCACTTGCTGTTACTTGTGATTTTGAACATATCACCTACGAATAAGTAGTTAGAGATCACATTTTAATGAGGACTAATAACAAAAAAGTACAAGAAAGGCTATGGACCACATCAGACATGTCTCTAAATGCAGCCATAGAAATTGCAAGCTCTATCGATTACTCAGAGAAATTTGTAAAAGAAATAAGAGGAAATGATAAAGGAGATGTATTTAGTGTTCCAAAAGAAGCAGGTAAACAAAGAAAATCCTCCAGGCAAAAGAATGAGAATCCTACTAAAATGATTGGAAATTTAAAAATAAAAAAAAATGAAAGGAGGAACAACCAATGGACCTGTTTTAGATGTGGAAGTCCAAGTCATTTGGTGAATTTCAAAATGTGTCCAGCTGTTGATAAAACATGCTCTAAATGTAACAGGAAAGGTCATTTTAGCACATTTTGCAAAACGGTTTACAGGAAGGTAAATATTGTACAAGATATTGATGATTATGAATGTCTGTATGAAAATGATATCAATACTGTTATCAATATTTGTAGTGGTGAGGGGTTAGTAAATTTCCTTCCTGTGATATCACCATTGATAATATCGAACTGAGGGTTCTTGTTGAGTCATGTGCATGGTACACTATAATTGGTCTTGACGTGGTCAAAAGTAACTGGCCTGATAAGAAATTATCCAATCCTGATATTACACCTGGTGGGTACACGGGACACAAAATTGACTTAGTTGGTTTCTTTGGGGGCAATTTGATGTTTGCAGGACGTTCTACCTTTGGGAAAATTTATGTAGCTAGATCCGGACAGTCTCTTTTGGTGTGGCCGCACCAAGAACACTTAGGAATTAGGCTTGACCCTAGAGCTGATCCCTGTGTTTATGTCACTGATTCTGTTAAGACTGCAGAAAGTGACCATACCAGACTTTTATATCAATTCAAGGTAACGTTTCCTGATGTTTTCAGCGGGAAACTTTGCAGAATATCAAGGTTTCAAACATGTTATTAAATTGAATGATAATGCAATACCAGTTCGGCATAGAGTGAGAAATTTTCCTCTCACCTACAGAGATAAACTCAAAGTTTTACTTAAAGACTTATGTGAGAAAAATATTATTGAACCTATTAAATCATCACCATGGGTTTCTCCGATTGTGATTTCAGTTAGGTCCAATGGCGAGTTTAGGTTATGTGTGGACCTTCGCAGTCTCAATAATACAATTTGGGTCGATGCCCATCCTTTGCCAAATTTAAATGAGATGGTTTCCACGTTAGCAGGTGCACACATATTCTCATGTATTGACTTGGCTAATGCAGACCATCGAGTGGTTTTGAATGACGAATCAAAGAACCTTACCGCTTTGATCACGCTAGAAGGCCTTTTCAGATACAAACGCACGCCTTTTGGCCTTGCAAGTGCAGCATCTGTCTTCCAAAGGTTGATGAAAGAGACTCTAGAAGGTTTAACTGGTGCCATTGCTTTTCAAGACGATATACTTGTGTTTGGGAAAAATGTTGAAGAACATGATGAGAATTTAAGGAGATTAATCTCAGCATTATCTGTTAAAGGGCTTACTCTACGTCTTGATAAATGCAAAATCAGAGCAATGGAGGTAGAGTATTTAGGACACACCATCAGTGGGATGGGAATCAAACCCAGGCACAAACATGTTGAGAGCATTCTTAGCACACCTGTACCCTTTCTAAAGAACAATTAGTAGCATTTCTAGGACTAAGTGAATTCTATGGTAATTGTATACCCAATTTGTCATCAAAAGTAGATCTTTTTAGATGTCTTTTAAAGAAAAATGCAAATTTTTCATGGTCTTGTGATATGACAACGGCTTTTCAAAATTTAAAAAAGTTTATAGTGAATGCTCCTTGTTTGAAACCTTTTGTACCTGGTAAAAGATGCATTACTATGGTGGACGCTAGCAACACTGGATTAGGTGCTGTTCTCATGCATAGAGATAATGGCAAAGAATGGATCATAGCGTATGCGTCTAGAGCATAAGAGATGCTGAGAAACATTACTCAGTTATTGAAAGAGAATTGTTAGTGTGCGCTTGGGGAGCAGAACATTTAAAAACATTTTTATGAGGCACAAAATTCACAATAAAAACAAACAGATCATAAACCACTCATTTACATGATGGCACCAGGTGGAGGGCGCACAATGTCTGCACGTCTCCCAAGGTTAGCATCGAGATTGCCGTAATTTCAATATCAAATATAATATGTACAAAGTAAAATGAATACACATGCAGATTGAATGTCTAGGTTACATTCACCCATACCTGATCAAATAGAGGATGAAGAATGCGAGGTTGCTTTCACCTCTCACGATGTAAACTTAATATGTGGTGAACAACCATATTTAACGTGAACATTTTTGGTTAGAAGAAATGGAGAAAGATGTAGAATTAACTAATGTAAAAAAATATATTTTGCAAGGCTAGCCTGAGCAAAGGAATGTGTCTGGCAACATGATGAGTTACTAAAAAGTACAAGATGAGTTAGCTGTTGAGAATGGGTTACTTATGAGGGGAGATAAATTAATTCCTTGAGAAATATCATCATTAGAATTGCACATGAAGGCAATTTAGGCATCTCCTTCACGAGGAGACGTATAAGAGAATCTTTTTGGTGGCCAGGAATTGATGTATGTGTTGAACACTTTGTTTGTGCTTGTACAAAGTGTGCCAACAGTGACAAGTCTGCTGTAGCCTTACGTTGTGAACCTTCTCCAGTAGAATATCCATCTAGTCCATGGCGAAAACTTGGTCTTGACATTATTAGGCCATTTGGTGTTCTACCTGGACAAGATGCTTTTGGAATTGTCTTAATTGACTACTATTTAAAATGTCTGGAAGTCAAAAGGGTAACAGTTGTAACGTCTAAGAATGTAATAGAGTTTTTAGATGATGTATTTTACAGAGAAGGGATTCCAGAAGAAGTAGTTACTCATAATGGACCACAATTTATTAGTAAAGAAATTTAATGTTTTTTTCAGAAGTGTGGTATTGTGCATAAGAAAATTGCTTTTTTCCACCCAAAGGCAAATGGTCAAGTTGAGCGATTTAACCACGTGGTAAAGGAAGCTATCCAACTTTCTGTAAGGGTTGGCTTGAATTGGCGTAATGCATTACAGTCCATGTTGTTATCATATAGAACATCTCCTAATTCTGTTACTTTAGTTAGCCCGTTAGAGCTTTTGAGAGGAGGCAAACATAGTACTAAACTTACTCCATGGTGGTTGAAAAATAATCTAAATGAGAGCAATCCATTTTCTAAGGTAGATATTAGTTCGTCGTAGGGTAAATGCTTACAAAGAAGAGATAACAAAAAATGGAAAAGAAACAAGGATCCATAAGTAAACAAGAAATTTCAGTGTGAGATTTAGTTCGCATAAAAAAAAGGAGTTTTAAAAGGATCCCCGGTTTGGTCACCACCAAAAAGAGTAGTGGAAGTATTTAAACATTCTGTCAGGGTAGAGGGAGGAAGTGTATGGAATTTGAATAGGGTTTCTATATTTAAAGGAATGAGATTTTCAGAGTGTGACCATGGCAGCAATGTATTTTTGGGTATCAAGTTACACAATGATGAGTGTCATGCACCTTGTTCTTCTGGTGATTTTTCTCGAAGTGGTATAAGAGCTCATCACTTACCTGCAAGGTACTAAGACTATGTTATGAATTAAATATTCTGTAAAGAAGAAATACGAATTAGTTGTTAATTGTTTAAACTTATTACCTATTCAACCTATATTTGTTTAAATATATATATATATATTTATAAGGGGGAAGGTGTGTTGGGTCCATTGCTGTGTTATTGGTTTGTGACAGAAGCGAGCATGGTACTGCGTATCATGACTTGTGTCTGTCTCGTGTTGTGTGCACAGTGTTCTATTTCTGTATCTTTTTTTGTATCTTTTAAAATGGAATGAGGTTTGGAGGTTGGCAGGGAAGAGAAGGGTGATTTTATTATGTAATCGACTGAGAAACTGATTGGATGTGAATCTTGATCAAACCCTTCGGAAGAGCCTTTCCTGCCTCTGTGTCTTTTTCCTACAGATGGAATAGTTAGTAAACAAGGGAGGCTGCAATGACATCTGTCAGACGGGCTACGGTTTCTTATTACCTATTCAACCTATATTTGTTTAAAATATATATATATATATTTATAAGGGGGGGAAGGTGTGTTGGGTCTATTGCTGTGTTATTGATGCGTGACAGACACGAGCATGGTACTGCGTATCATGACTCGTGTCTGTCTCGTGTTGTGTGCACAGTGTTCTATTTCTGTATCTTTTAAAATGGAATGAGGTTTGGAGGTTGGCAGGGAAGAGAAGGGTGATTTTATTATGTAATCGACTGAGGAACTGATTGGACGTGAATCTTGATCAAACCCTTCGGAAGAGCCTTTCCTGCCTTCGTGTCTTTTTCCTACAGATGGAATAGTTAGTAAACAAAGGAGGCTGCAATGACATCTGTTAGACGGGCTACGGTTTCTTTAATTTTTGTTTTTTCTCTTTAGCTTCCTGATTTTGGGATAGATGTAGCTGCATAGCCTGTTAAATAGTTTGTTGTACAGTGTGTGTTTATTGCTGCTGTACTTGGATAGCCTGTCCCAATTGTTTTTGGTCTTCGACTACCTTCCGTATCAGGGCCTAATTCTGGAATTTTTCTCTCCTGCTTCCAACATAACTGTGGCGAATGATGCCATAGCGTAGCAAGAAATGCCTTTATTTTCCTTTTCATCATTCAGTTAGTATCCTCCCATTCAAGTTATTATCCTTCAAATGTTCTCTCCTCTTTCTGAGAGTTATTAATAATTGTTATTGGGGCTCTATTCCAGGGTCTCTTTTCATGGATAGTATCAAGTCTTTTTAGCGGTTGCAAATCATTCAATCCTGTTTTTGTTTAAGGTTTGGTGAGCAGCTGCTAGAAATATGATGGCTGCTCACTGCACTAGCCACTCTTTCATCATTCCTGAGAATCTTAATTTTTAATGACTGGGATTGTAAATGTTTAAGCAAAGTTAATATCCATATGATTGCCAGATGTGCCAAAATCTTAAAGTCCTGACACCACCGTTTCTTGACCTTCTGACAAAATCATATTTATGGAAATTTTCATATGACTCACAGCTAACTGCATGGTATTCACGACCTAGCTGGGAAGTGACTTCATGGACGAAACAGTGGCACAAGGGCTAGTGGATGTCCTCTATATCCCCTTAAATATCGACCCACCACCCTGCACATTGTTGGAAGTCACGTTGGCATTGGGCAAGATACTTCCAAGATAAGGCACCAGGTCTGGACAGAATCCCTGGTGACCTGTTCAGAACAGAACAGTCTGTCTGGGCACCTTATTTACTGTCCTTATTTAATGCTATCATCCAAAGTATGGAGTTCCCCGCAACTTGGGCTGGCGCGGAGATTATTCCAATTTTTAAAAAAGGCTCCCTTTAGACCCGGCAAATTACCGGCCTATTAGTCTTATTGATGTCACCCAAAAGATATTTGCCCGGGTCTGTCTGGGACGACTGCAATCATGGATGGACGAGTCAAATGTTCTAACCCCCTTACAAGCAGGATTTAGGTCCAAAATCTCGACTATAGACCAAATCCTCAGGTTGCAATTAATCTACTGGAAAACACTAACCTTGGGAGGGGGTAGTGTTTATTTGAGCTTTGTGGACCTTAAGTCCGCCTTTGATATGGTCCATCAAGAATAGTTATGGGGACTTATATATGATTTGGGGGTGCCGGTCAACCTTTGCCAGCTTTTAAAACGCCTCCATGAAGGTACCTACACAAGGGGAAGATTTGACAAGAATGGAAAACTGACTGGTCCTTTTCCTGTGGATAAAGGGGTGAGGCAGGGATGTGTGCTAGCGCCTACCCTCTTCTCTCTCTTCCTGAATGGCTTAATTGACACTCTTTTGGCTGTGAAGGACATAGACTCACCAAGGTTAGCAAATAGGAAAATACCAGCTTTAATGTTTGCTGACGACACGCTGCTCTTGTCTAAATCATATATGGGGATGCAGCGTGTTTTGGATGAGTTTAGCGCATTCTGTAGGAAAAGGAATTTGGTGATAAATGTAAAAAAAAAATATATATGGTTTTTCATGCCAAAACCACTAACTGCCCACATCCCCAAATGGATGGTAGGCCTTTAGAGAGAGTGCCCATTTTCGACTATTTGGGCATTACATTGAATGATAAAATGGACTGGAGGACACAAATAATGAAGATTATTTGAAATTAACGCAATCAACGGGAGGGATCCTCAAAGTCCATAAAAATTGTTCCCAAAAAGTGATTGGTTCCCCGGCCGAAATCTATAAAATCCAAGCAAGGGGAGCACCCCTTTATGGTGCCGAACTTTGGGGTCATTGTTCATCCCACTCCCTACTGGTGACTGAGAACATATTCATTAGGCAATTGTTGGGTCTCCCAAAAAGTACGCCCTTAACCCCGCTTAGGATGTGCTTAGGTATTGGCCCCGTCACAGATTTAATTGCCTTCCGTCCTCTCCTATTCTGGCATCGCATTTGGAGCACGCCAGAGTTAATCAATTATAAGGAGGAATTGAGGGATGTTATGTATAAATTGGGGGCTTCTAACCTACCATGGCTGTCCTATGTTAGGAGTCTCTGTTTTTCACTGGAGTGTGGTAACCTGTTCCAGCACCTCTAAAAAAACCCTAGCTCTAGCCCTCAAGGAATTGAAACTTGCCCAATTAATTCGAAGTACGATCTCATGCTCCTTGACATCAACCTGTTTATTGGATGACAAGCAGCAGTATAAAATGGAAACGACCTTGGACAGTATACAACCATTCATGGGGAAAAAAACTGTTCTTACAATTTAGGCACGGCACACTCCTGTTACGTGAAAATTAGATTGCCCTGGCTACTCCGCTTCGGAAGAAACAGAACTCCATGTAATGATTTTCTGTCTTGCATATCATAGATCTAGATCAAAGTGGGTTCTCCAACTATGCAGGAATTTAGGGCTCAAAAATCGTATAGAGGTTTTTAGGCTACTTACATTCGAAACACTACCATTATTTGTAGTTGCTACC
This sequence comes from Lissotriton helveticus, assembly GCF_964261635.1. Lineage (NCBI taxonomy): Eukaryota > Metazoa > Chordata > Amphibia > Caudata > Salamandridae > Lissotriton > Lissotriton helveticus. The sequence goes on along the minus strand of NC_136063.1, from coordinate 1,121,219,310 downwards.
TCGAAATTCCTCTTTGCAATGTGGTGCATGTGTAGGGGAATTTTAAAGGGGATAGAGATGGGCAACACTTGATGCTGCCCTCCACATGATACCCCTATTGCCATTTAATGCTATATTGTATCGCCCAGAGAATGTGATGATAATAAATGTGTTTATTCTATTTACGTAGAAATGTAACTTTTAATGTTTTTTCTTTTAATTAATTTTTTTAACAAGAAGTCTAATCAATGCTGAAATTGTCTTGATATTGCTTTTTAACAGTTTTATAATTCTTAACTAAGTAACCTGGGTTCTACTGGCAACTTGCATGCCATTATCTTGGGGGTCAGGTAGTGATTTAATGATCGTTAAAGTTGAGGCAAAAATGTAACTTATCTCTGTCGATTGGCTGTTTTGAACTTTTACCCTTAACTGTCCTCCTCAATGTAATACTATATTTTATCTTATTGAATGTAAAATGTACTGCTTTTATGGCTGTAAAGCCGAAATAAAGTATTTTTGACTAACTGACTGATTTCATTCTGTCACTCAACATTTTTGAAGAATCTAGTTTTCCAGCAGCTTTAGCCTATTAATAGGCATCATCGCTGCCACCTGAGCAGTACAGGTCTTATATTTACTTTTCCAATCCTTTGCAAACTGTCCTGGCCTGCTGCAATACATATGCAATTATATACCTTCTATCTCGCTCTTCCTTTGAAATTGGTCCTTTTACTCTACTCAAACAGCTTTGGCCTAGAAAATTCCTCAATCCTATTCTCTTGTGTCCCAGGCTGGTCAACTAACACTTTTGTTTTTCTGAACGATGTTCAGATATGCGATGATGCAACTGCACAATTAGTTTTATGAGTTGATCTGACTTAGTAAAATGAACATCTGTCAATTCACTTTCTAGGCTTTGATAGAATAAACGAGCTGTATTTGCACCCTACCATCCAGTCTCTCAACTACCATTTAATTTAATTTGGTAATGTAACTCAAGAAATCCCGGTGACCTTGTTTTCCATTATTATCACATGAATATGAATTTCACTTTCTATGAAATAACTACTCCAATTAGATCATTCCAAAATCGGGATCCAGAAAGCTTTAAATGCCCTTCATAAATACAACAAGGCAAATAAAATTAAGGCAATTGAGTCAAAAACAAAAATTTGAACCTTCGGGAGGTCGACCAATAAATCAAATTATTGCTGGACCATGGGTCCTTTGAGAATCACTGGTAGAAAATCGTATAATTTTTTGGGCATTTGGCTCTCCAGAAGGGGTGGATCTAAAATTCACTTGAGCCACCCTAGAAAAAGGCCGCACTAAAAACTACTAGACTCTGCCAGATTAATATTGTTAGAAAGGCCCTCTTCAGTCCCAATACAAAGGGTTCTTAGGGCCACCCTTCTACCTACAATCACCTATGGCCAAGAAGTTTTTCCAGGGCAACTAAAATCACAGAGCAGCTCCTTCTAAAAGCGTACAAGAGGGTCTTTAGAATGCCCCAATATATAGGCGGTTGTTTGATTAAACTTGAATTTGGCCTGGAGGGCCAAGTATGGGCCATCATGGATGCTTTTAAAAATTCTATTACTGGTGAATTATGGCGTCACCTAACACTTTGAAATTCTTCCTACAGCATATATTTAAGTTAGGAGCATCTCCTGCTCCATTCATCTAAGCGGTTCACTTGATACTCTCCAGATAGACCTGTTCGCACTGAACAAACTAGTCCTTTTGTGCGTAGCATTTAAATCCAAACTGAAGAAACAGATAAAGGATCTGTCAAAGTCAAACAACATGGTTACATTGAAACGTACACCGATTTTTCAGGCACTGGCAATGTCCTCTGCTAATAACCATCTAACCTGCTTAAAGCCACAACCATATCTTCAGTACTCAACTGGGAAAGCCCTCCTTAAACAAATTATGGCTGCAGGGTTGCTGGACATTCAATTTAAAGAAACAAACCCAACTTGGGCTTTATTTCCAAGATTGTGAAGTGCATGAAATGTGGCTTTAAAACGGAGTCTTGTAACCTTTAAAAAGGCCACCCGGGCCAACCAAGAACTCAGAACAAAGAAATGAGACAGCAAACAGTTGGAGAGGAAATGGCACACCAGCAAGGTCACATCTGACAGGGCAGAGTTCAAGACCTTCCCCGACCTCTACCACTGCCTGCTGAGGGCAACAAAGAAGATAGGCCTTGCAGCGCGCATCAAAACCAGAGCCAACAACACCAAGTAACTTTTCAACATCGGTAAGGAATTCTCAAACCCAGCTGCCAGTTAAAATAACATCACACTCTCACAGGAGGTGTGTGAAAACCTAGCACACTTCTTCCACGACAAGATCGCAACCATATACAGAAACTTCAAACCCCAACCCACACATACGTACTTCCTCGACAGATATGCCACTACCGTAACTGACATAATCTACGCACTGACCACCTGGAACATCTTCTCCAACCAGGACACCACCTCCTCCACAAAATCCATCCACGCAGGAGCTCCCACAGACCCATGCCCCCCACATCTTCAATCTCGTAAACCAAAGGATCGGCCAGGAACTCACCACCCCACTCAACACCTCTAATATCATCGCAACTTTTCCAGATGCCTGGAAACAGGCTGAAGACAGATCACTACTCAAAATTCCTTTCGCAGACCCTAGCAAACTCAAAAACCTTCTGCCAATCTCTGTGATCCCTTTCCAGTGAAGGCACTGGAAAAGATCTTCAACAATCTAAATATGACACACCATGTGCAGAACCAGCAACTTGACGACTCCCAATCTGGCTTCTGCAGCAATCACAGCACCAAATCCCCCCTGATTGCAGTCCCCAACAACATCCAAACCCTCCTCGACCAAGGAGAAACAGCAGCTTTGATCCTCCTTGACCTTTCAGCAGTCTTCAATACCGTATCCCACCACACACTGATCAAAAGATTCCACCACATCGGCATCCAAGGGGAGGCATTCAGACAGATCACCTCCTTCTTCACCCTCATGCTCTTCAATGCATATATGACCTCGCTGGCTAACATCGTCAGATCCCACGGTCTCAACATTTTTTCCTATGCAGACGACACCCAACTCATCCTCTCACTCACCGTTGACTCCCCCACCACCTGAAGCAACTGCCACATATGCAGGACAAACGTCACTGGCTGGATGAAGAACAAGTGCCCGCAGCTGAACAAGGACAAGACAGAAGTACTGACCTTTGGCAACAGCAGCAACACATTAAATGATTCCTGGCGGCCATTAGGCCTAGGACCCGCCTCCACTCCCTCTAATCACGCCAGAAACCTCAGAATCATGATTGACAACAAGCTCACCATGAAATCACAGATCAATGTTGTCTCCTCTACCAGATTCCTCACGATGCGCCTGCTATGTAAGATCTTGAAGTGGCTACATATGAGATGCACCCTGACACAAGCCCTCTTCAACAGCTGACTTGACTACGGCAATGCCCTCTACGTAGGAATAGCCCCAGACCTTCTAAAGAAGACTTCAGACCATATAGAACGCGACAGCAAGACTCATCCTTGGCCTTCCCAAATGAACCCACATCACACCACACCTCAGGAAACTCCATTGGCTTCCTGTACAGAAGAAATGCCAATTCAAGCTGCTGACCCATGCACACAAGGCTCCACACAACCAAGGACCCACCTACAAAAATCACCGCCTGAACTTTCACCATCCATCGAGAAGACTATGCTCTGCATCCCTTTCACTTGCCCATGCTCCCCGCATCTACTGAACCAGAAGTGGTTGACGCTCCTTCTACCGCATCGCAGGAAAGACCTGGAACACCCTACCCACACTCCTCTGGACATCACCTCCCTTCTTGAATTCCAAATGGCCCTCAAGATGTGGCTGTTTGAATAAGCCTCCGGGACCTGCAAGCACCTGAATACCCTATTGGGTGATTTGCAGCGCTTTATAAATCCTGATTGATTAACCACTTACTATATTGCTGCCCGATGTTGCGCCAGGCAAGGCGTATTCTGATAAAGCCACTCTTCCTACGCTACAGCATAAGAACCTGCAACGAGTCTAGGAATATTATCTTCACTCGGTGGAGCCAATTGAACTGGCCACATTTGGTAAATACATCAGAGTGACACAGGACCTCCTCAAAGATCTAGACAAGACTGCCCAAATTTAAAATTGGAAAAGATTAAATGCAACCTCTGCAAGTTTGGAGTTGCATTCAACCTTGGTGCTCATCCTGTTCTATTATGTGCCCGGGCTAGGTCCATGTAGCAAAGTTGCTCATTTTTTACATTGTCCTGTTTTTCACAATAATATTTCTGTGTGCACGACATGGTTGGATTAGTTTCTCTGAAACTACTTTGTTTACACATCTAGCTTCGCACATCATCACGATGCCTTGAACATCATGTCCAAGGCCCTTCTATGCAGTATGTACAAATGTAGTGTCTATCTTCATCAACAAGGCGACAGGGCCATCTACATATCCATAACATCACTAATCTATACGCACTTCGCAAGGCTGCTTCTATTATAGATAAAAAGTATCTCATAAAATTAGTATAGGAGGCACTTCAGCTGACACTGAGGGTCCCTGCATGCTGAGACTTTACCACGCAGCGGTCTGACACCTCTGTGAGAGGTGTCCAGTTTGTGAATAACCCTTGGGGACACTCACCAGGAGCGGAGGGGGGAGGCGAGGAAGCCCTCCATTGTAGCCGCCACCGCCAGGAGTCATTTACTGCTGTGGATAGCGCCGCCGCCCCGGGACTACATCACCCGGCTGCCTCAGCAGCGGCGCTGCTCTGTCACGCCACGAGAGCGCCAGGAGGTGCCTTTAAACTGCGCTCTGCCCAACGGAGCGGGGGGACACTCACCAGGAGCGGAGGGGGGAGTCGAGGAAGCCCTCCATTGTAGCCGCCACCGCCAGGAGTCATTTACTGCTGTGGATAGCGCCGCCGCCCCGGGACTACATCACCCTGCTGCCTCAGCGGCGGCGTTGCTCTGTCACGCCACGAGAGCGCCAGGAGGCACCTTTAAACTGCGCTCTGCCCGACGGAGCGGGGGGACACTCACCAGGAGCGGAGGGGGGAGGCAAGGAAGCCCTCCATTGTAGCCGCCACTGCCAGGAGTCATTTACTGCTGTGGATAGCGCCGCCGCCCCGGGACTACATCACCCGGCTGCCTCAGCGGCGGCACTGCTCTGTCACGCCATGCGAGCGCCAGGAGGTGCCTTTAAACTGCGCTCTGCCCCTCATCACGGGACGCCGAGCGAAGCCCGGGCAAAGGGCGGGCCCTCTGTGGCCCTCAGAGGCCAGAGGAGGTCGGGTCGGGACACTCATCTTGGTCGGTCTCCCGGGACGAGAGAAGACACTCCAAATAATGGAACCCCAACTGAAGGCGCACCACGAGTCCCTAAAAAAGCTACAACTGAGAGTGAAAGCCTTGGAGAGCAAAACAGATGACTTGGAAGGGAGGTCGCGTAGGGGCAATATTCGCGTCCTCAACCTGCTGGAAGGAGCAGAAGGAGCGTACCCTGTCCGCGACACAGAGACATGGATCAAAACCTTTACGCGGGAACAGGACTTAACCCCATACTTCTCTGTGGAGAAAGCTCATAGGGTCCCGGCCAGAAAACCGCCCCCTGGGCTCGCCACCATGGCCGGTCCTGTTGAAACTGCTCCATTATCAAGATAGAGACTCGGTGCTTCAGGCGGCTAGGCAGGCGGCCCGCTCCGAGTAGAGGACAAGCAGGTCATGCTGTTCCCAGATTACTCACAGGCCGTGCAGCGCCAGCGAGCCTCCTTCTTGGTGGTGAAACGTGTCTTGCGCCAGCACAAAATACAATATGCACTCCTATTTCCTGCCCGTTTCAAGATCATCCATGATAACACCACGAATTTCTTTACGGATCCCGCGGCGGCAAATGACTGGGTGGAACAACATTTGAGGGACCTAGATGATCATGGTGGTTCACAGGGTCGACAGCCATCAAACAATTGACGACGGCAGCGAAAGCGGGTCACCCTAACACAACTGCCCAAAGGAGCGGAAACTCAAGTAAAAAAAAACCCGGACCTAGAACAAATAATTGTGGAACGCAGGAGAGCTCTACGAGAAGCAGCGCTGGTGACGGGACTGACGGGCAACTGCTCCGACGGAGGAAGAGGCCCCCACCTGTTCACATCAGACGAGGAACGCAGTGACGCCACGACGTCTCGAGATGGATCAGTGACACCACCGCTAGTGACACCCCAGACGGTGGACACACTAATATGACTGCGATCTCGAGGAGAGGATGTTGGAAAGGCCACGGCAACTCCTTCTTCGCCATTCCCCCTGTGGGATCCTGCTACCCGACCTGAGCTCGCCTCTGGGGTGGAGGCACACTGGGACGCTATCCTGGACTGCCACACGATCACGGCATCATGGACTGGTGGGCCGTGAGTAGCATGCACTGTAATACCATCCCTGGCCTTCTTGTACTCACCATGTAGCAGCGGGCGGCTAAGACGGGGTCAACCAAAGCACATACACAACTCCCCCCCTAACCTAACGAATTACAGTTAGCACGCAATGTGCAGTTTGGACATATTACCCAGAGTAATAAGTCCCCCTAGTTGGGAACGTTTCCCACAGTTCTGGTTACAGTTCCCCGTACCCCCTGGGGAGGCCTTTAGTACCCTTGCGGGAACACACGGATGGCAGGGAGTCAACTCCGCAGTGGGTGATCGTGCAGATGGGAGGGGGCTCCGATCAGTTGGCAGGCAGTCATGCAACCCATCCCCACTCCGCAAACATAGATCATGACCACGCGTGTCCCGAACACAGACATCACAATTCTCACACTAAGGGGTCCATTAGGATGACGGGCGGACTTTGTCCGCCCGTCATCCTAGCGTGGATTGGGACCACCTGCCATTAGGGCGAGGGTCCTGTGGGTGGCATTAGGATGCGGCCGCCACAGTGGTGGCCGCATCCTGCATTCATGACATTGTGGCGGGCGGTGCACTCTGCACCACCCGCCACAATGCTATGAATGCTTGCATGCATTTGCATACGCAATGCGGCAGGCACCGCGCGGTGGCTACCGCATTGCATATGCAAATGCGAGGGGGTACCACAGGTTCCCCCCGTGTGCACCCCCACCCCATCTTCACTTTGGGGGCCCGTAAGGGAGCCCCAAAGTGAATACCGCATGCCTTTGAAAGGCATCTGTTTCCTCCGATCGTAATATGGCTGGCGGTGTCTATTAGACACCGCCACCATATTATTCCTATTCCGCCCCGGCCGCAAGGCGACCGGGGCGGAAAAGCGGCGGACGGTCTTTCCATCCGCCGCGGCCCCCCGCCAAACTAATATGGTGGGGGGAATTCGGGAAACGGTGTCGGGCTGATTGCCTCCGCCAGGCCAGTGGTGGCTACAACCAGCCTGGCGGAGGCAATCTGCCCGACATCGTAATGGGCCCCTAAATGTACGGGGGATGCATACAGCGAGTAAGAGATATGCGGTGTACGCTTACATAAAGAGGCAGCAAGCGCAGATAGCCCTTTTGCAGGAGACACACCTGACGGTGCCAGAGGTAGAGCGCTTGCGTAAGAAATGGCGAGGTATCATATGCGCTACAGCGTACTCAGCCTTTGCCAGGGGGGTCCTAATCTGGATCCGTTCGGGTACCCCATTCAAAGAAACAACGAGAGAGATAGACAAAGAGGGGCGGTACGCTGCGCTGTGCCCCCATACTCACCATTGCTCCCGCTCGTGGGCTTCCCCAGGGACGATGCGTACTACACCGCCAGCGCCCTCCAAGTCTGGACTGACCTGGCAATCACGGAGAAGGAAGCCCTATTTGAGAATGGCCAAATTAAAACATACGCCCAAATGTCTGAACAGTATGATCTTCCCCCTGGACAATTCTTACTACACAGACAGCTGATCGATAGTAGCCGTAGGTATTGGGACCCGACAGCAGGGGAACCGCCGACACACCCAGTGATCCATACTATTTTACACATGGGAATAGGGCGCCACCTAGTTACATGGCTTGACAAAGCTATACGGACACTCATTCTCCCTTCCCTGCAACTGCTACGTCAGAAGTGGGAAGCGGAAATAGGAAGGGCATTACATGATAAAGAGTGGGAAATGGCCCTCGAGTTTCCTAAAAAAGTATCCAGTAATGCACGCTTCCGCAATATACAATTTAACATCCTCCATCGGGCCTACCTTACACCCCACTGGCTTCATAAGTTCTATCCTGACACGGGTTTTACCTGCCCCCGATGTCAATTACTGAGCACAGACTTCAAACACATGTTCTGGGATTGCCCTACACTTCATGAATACTGGGACCAGGTCCACCGGACACTCAGAACCACAACTAACATCACAACCTTTTCCAACTGGGAGGCGTGCGTCCTTGGGGTACTCCGTAGACGAAAGACTTACAAAACACAGTATCCCTTTCTATCCCTGGCTATCCTCTTAGCACAAAGGGGAATAGCCATGTACTGGCGAGCCCCGGCAGACCCCCCGGTGGCCGCCTGGATAGGAGCATTGAAAAATTGTGGGAGGGCAGAGGAGGACGTTTTGTGAGATGAAGAACCAAAAGGTACCCGCAAACATCCCATCTCTCTCGAGTGGGCACAGTTACTACATACCTTTACGCACAAAACCCCCCCCCGAGACCGAACCGGCAAGCCCCCAGCCCCAGGCCTCGCACGCATCCCCTATGGGGCCCACCGTGGACCCTTCAGGGGCGCCGGAATGTACTTAGGTCCACATCAATGCATACGGCGTACCCGCGTGTCCCTCCTTCAAGTGAAAATGCTCGTTCAGACGTGCTCCACACCCAAATCCCCTCCCTGTATGCCAGATAATAGATCCTAGCCCAGATAACCGCATCACACGGCAACAATGCCATCACCCACACTGCAGATCACATCCAGATGAACTCTGAAGGCCCTCTGCCAATCCCATCCGTCCCGTACTCAAAAAGTTATTGGTTCACAGTTCTGCACCAGAATTTAGGGTGTTAGTGTTCATTTATTGGGGTCACAAGCACCCAAGCACAGACACATTGCGCACGGCATGAGCAGGTACACACAAACAGTGGGGTCACACAAGCCCAACGACAGCAAGCGCACCCACAACTGCAATTGTAATGTTCATGAATGAGCAACAAAGGGGATACCAACCCCCCGCGCGTCACGCCCCACTACAAGGGGACTGTACTAGTTGACTGTTGATAACATGATGAATTGTTGACCTGCGCCGGATGCATGCCTTAAAACAACTGTAATAACGAAAGTGCAATGATATATGAACTTACTCATGAAAAACCTCAATAAACAAATTTAAACAAAAAAAAAGTGGTGTTGACGAGGGCAGCCCCATTAGCCTCCTCGCAAACTTGTTATACACAATTGTTAGTTGCTTAGTGTCACCAATGCCCCAGAGCTCAAATCCATACAATGCTGCTGCTTGGATCTTGCATTTATTTTGCTCGAAAGCTGGTGTAATGGGTTTTTTTTTGTTGGTTTTTTTTGCTTGAGGATATAAACTATACTTTTTAAGGGCAGCCCCTGCCCCCCTGGGCTAGCCATAAAGCTGAGTGATTTACCTTCTGTTTCCATGATATTTAGATTCAAGTAGTATACTCAAGTAAGTAAAATTAGGGGTGTGTGTTATATTTTCCAGGTATTCCGCTTAAAATTATTTCTAAAATCCTCAGCCCAACCCTGTTCAACAATCACATGACTCCCCTGGCCAACGTTGCAAGATTGCATGGACTCAACATCATATACTACGCTGATGATACAAAGCGCATCATCTCCTATCAGAAGACCCCTCTACAACACTGAAAAACTTCTACAGATGCATGACGAACATCACGGACTGGACGAGGAAGAACTGCCTACAACCCAACACAGACAAGACAGAAGTGCTGATCTTTGGAAATGACTCCCTGTGGAATGATGCCGGATGGCCTCCAGAAGTAGGACCTACACCAACTGACCATGCCCGCAAGCTCTGCATCATTCTGGACAGCAAGCTCACCATGAAAAAAACAAATCAACTCAATTCCATCTAACGGCTTCCTCACGCTCTGTATGCTTCACAAGATTTTTAGATGGCTTCCCATCAACACAAAACACACCGCCACACAGGCCATGGTCACCAGCCGACTGGACTATAGCAATGCACTCTATGTAGGAATCACCTCACACCTCCTCATGATTCTGAAGCCAGAAGCCAGGCTTATCCTGGAGTTCCCCAAGCAGACCCACATCACCCCCCTACCTCCGGAAGCTCCACTGGCTCCCCATTCAGAGGCAATCTAAGTTCAAGATGCTGACCCATGCATTCTAAGCCCTCCACAACCAAGGACCAGAGTACATCAAGGTCCAACTGAACTTCCACCATCCCTCCAGACACCTGCGCTCTGCCTCACCCACCTCCCCCCACATCCACCCTAGCAACAATGGAAGATGCTCCTTCTCCTACCTCATGGACAAGTCCTGTAACAACCCCCCTTTTTACCTGCAGACCTCATCCTCTCTACTGGAATTCAGGAAAGGAATGAAAACTTTGATTTTCGAATAAGCCTCAACAGCAGTACTCTATGCGTCTGGATACCCTCATGGGTGATTAGCTGTGCTTTACAAATCGAGACTGATTCATTGATTCATTGATACACACACTGCAGGTAATCATTCTCATGTATTCCTGAACTGCTAGTTCAAGTGCACGTTGGTCACTCGGCTGACCAATGCAGTGCTGTCATAAGAAGTTGCGGTACAGTAAAGAAATGGTCAAGTAGCACAAATTGCTTATAGCAAAAACAAACAATTAATTGCATTCACAATACAGATTCTGGAAGTTACATTTGTGCAATTTATTTGCATTTAAATAGAGATTCTCATTGGTGGCAACACAGTTGCTCAGTCATCTTCAATGGAATCAAACATTTGCAATATTTGGTGCTCAGAGTTAGAAAATAAGGAATGAAAGGTGGTAGTGATTATAGTGAAAAAGTGGGGGTAGTGGACAAGGACAGGGTAGTGTGACATATATTCATCATAATCATATGGTGACACCGATCCGGCTTTAGTAAAAGTTCAATTGTTCCAATGGAAACATTTAGCAGTCTATGAACACTATCATATTGATTACAGTTGTTCTGGCTTGTGTTCAGATTAAAGTCGACATTTCGACTCCTAATGTGTAAACTAGGTAGGTCCAGCCTTAGGGTGGGGTCTTCATCAGAACTAGCGAGGTAAGGAGCACCTAGAAGTTAATGAATGGCTGGCATTAAGTAAGCTTCTCAGGGTCACAGGGATAGTAAATGCGTGTGTAATGGGGTAAAGGTTTACCTAATTCGGCATCCAGCATGTTCCTTATGGGCTGCAGAATAGTGTTGAAGTGAGGCTCAGCTGAGCTCCTAAAAACAGAGAAGGCACCTATATAATCTGAGACAGTGAATGTTTAGCTCCGAAGAAGGAACCACCCTTAAGTAAATTGACACTTACTCATAAGACGGGTGGAGGCACGGCCATCTGTGCGCATACGAGTGAAAAGAAAAGGCAGGTCAATAGATCACTATCATATTCTCGATGAATCTAAAGAAACGGAAAGTGATATGCTTATAGTGTGGGCCATGGGTATCAGCTGGGTATTGAAAACATTCTAACTGGGACGAGGGCCTCAAGGAGGACGCATTCTAATGGAAATTACACTAAACGAGATAAAACGCGCTTCGGCATACTTTTTTTAACTTTTATTTTTCAGATTTTTGCATAATAGAGGAATTGACATTGCAGTGGTACTTGCAGCACTAGGAGCAATAGACGTTTTACAAATAGGAACAAGCATTATTCAATAAACGCGGAGAGAAAGGATAATACATTATGACAGTCAATCAGGGATACATGAACAATGCATAGGCAGGAACAACAGCAGATAACATAAGCATTCATACAGGAGAATCCACTCCAGCATAGCAGGCAGCGTGGGTGAACAGGGGGCCAACACCCAAGCAGGGGAGCGTCCCTAACTGCAGGCGTGATGCCACTAGAATCAGCCGAGTCCAGTTCAGTTCTCGTTCTGTTCACATAGTCCCGATATGGTCCCCAAATATCTACAGGACGGGAGGCACTGGGCATCAAGGTGGAGAATTCTTCAGAATTAAAATTGCAGTAAGCTAGGCAGCGGAGCCAGGCCTGCAAAGTGGGGACTTTCTTGCTACCCCATAATAAAGCAATTTCGCGCTTGGCCAGTAGGAGACCCAGAGCTGTCAGTTTCCTGACCTTCAGGGGGAAGTTCGCTGTGTAACCCAACAAAGCTATCTCCGGGGTGGGCTGTAGTTGCATGGACAAAATACCCCCTAACGTGGCGTGAACTGACAGACAATACTGGTGTATTCTGGGGCAAGTCCAGGTAAGGTGGGCAAAGACAGCGTAGGGAGATAAACATTTCGGACAATGATGTGGCCTATTGGGGTCAAGCCTGTGAGAGCGGGCAGGGGTGAGATATCTCCTACGAAGGAATTTGGAATGTAGCAACTTGTGTCTGCTGTTTAGTGAAACCTCTCTGGTAACCCTACAACACCATTCCCACTGATCATCCGTGATGGGTTTACCCAGGTCCTCCTCCCAAGCCGCCCTCACCTTAGTGTCAGATACCTGTCTGGACATTCAACATTGCTTGTACAGTTTGGAGACCAAGTGTGCCCCGGTGGTGCTTTGTATCAACAATGTCAATGGGGGAGTGGGGTCAGGAGCCGCAGGAAAGGAGGCAAAGGTGGGACGAAGCATGGAGTGGACCCTTTTCAGAATGAACAAATCTATGAAATTGCGGTCTGCAAAGCGAGCCTCTTTGGACACGGAAAAGACATGGCCGTTTGGGAATAGATCACCCACTGTGCGTATGTGGAACTTCTCTAGGGTGCGCTGGACTAAAACCTCGCTTGTGATTGGAAACAGAGAGGGGTTGGGCAAGGGCAATTCAGGGGAGTAAAGTAAATCAAGACCAAACAAGCGCCGCAACTGAGTCCATGCCCAGCATGTGGTGGATACCATCTGAATGTCCCGCGGATCCCGCGGGAAGCCGGTGGGTAGGATAATAGATAGCAGGCGTGGAAGAACCAAATCTGCCTCCGGCTTAACGTACGGGACACAAGCATCAGGGTGGAACTACACATGTGCATAGCAACATTGTGCTATGAGGTAGTATAAATGGAAATCAGGAACGCCAAAACCTCCCCACTCGTAGGGTAAAGTCAAGGTCCGCCAGCAAACTTGAGGTGTCTTGTCAGCCCAGACAAGGCGCAGTAGCAAGGAACGTAACTGCTTGAAAAAGGCTTTGGTAAGGGGAATGGGAATATTGTTAAATAAATATAGGAAACGGGGGAGCACTACCATTTTGATTATGGTGACTCTAGCCGCCATTGATAGGGGCAGGCGTAGCCACTTCACAATTTGGGACTCCAGGGAGTCAATGTCTCTGCCATAGTTTAGCCTACTAATGGAGGCCGTATCGAGGTGTACATATGTAAATGTGGGATACTTGTAAAGCGCACTGTTACTCTACCCGAGTGTCCTGGCGCTGTAGACCGCTGGGGAACCCGTCCTGGTTTTCTCTGTGAGATGGTCCCTTTTCTGGGTATCTCCAGGGTGAAACCAGGCATTCCCGGCGTCTGTGGGGGACCGTTGTAGAGATGAGGCAAGCTTAATGCCCAGAGTTACCGAGTTCCCTGGTTAGACTAGGCACTGAGGCGTGAATTATCGAGTCCGTTGACCCTGGTCCAAGACCCTGCCGTGGGAATTGAACCCTGGTCCCGGGCCGTTCTCTGCTTACAGGTCTGCGGTGTAAGTCTTTTTCCTGAAAGTGACGTACCAAGGGGTCCATCGCAAGAATAAATAATAACGGAGACAAGGGGCAGCCCCATCTAGTACCGCGAGACAAGGGGAATGGTTCGGAAAGCGTGCCATTTAGGCGTAACCTGGCGGTAGGCTGGGTGTATAGGAGAGCTACCGTGGAGACAAAGCACTCAGGCATGCCCATGCATCGCATCACCGACAAGAAAAAGGTCCATTCGAGGGAATCGAATGCTTTTTCAGCATCTAAAAGGACAGCGGCCGCCGAGGTGGCCAGGTCAATCCTATGTATTACCGTAAACAAGGTACGGAGATTCAGGGAGGTGGACCCGTGGGGAACAAAACCAGACTGGGCCGGGGCAATAATGTATTCCATAAGCAATGACAATCGAATAGCGATGACCTTGGCAAGTATTTTGTAGTCTGTGTTTAATATTGCATGCATACTTGAGGTGCAGAAGCGTGAAGATGGAGGACTGGTCATGAACCATGTGAAATCGGTATGGAAGGTGGGAGGCATAGCCTGGCTGATGAGCGCACCACGGATGCCTACTAGCTTGTCAGTGGGCCTGCGATGTGTGCGGGAGGGGGAATAATTTCGAGAAGACTTTCGGCAACCGCAGAATGACAATATGGATGGTGGCTTATAAAAGGGGTAACTATACGAAGGGAGGCGCGCTCTCCTGTAATCCATTAAAGGATTTGTAAAGTAAAACCCTATGCATTTATGCTGCCACAGTGTCTACGGGGAAGAAATAATACCAGATTCTGACGGCAAATGTCTGTTCGTGTGAAACTGAAATAAACTACACAGAGTAGAAAACGTGGGTTAGGGGATGCTCTAACCCTCAGACATGATCTCACCCTGAATTATCCGCCCGGTTCTGTTACTGCATGAGAGTGCGCTCGCGGTTGAGCGTCAAGTTAAATAACATGGTTGTATGCGTGTACGTTAGGTGCAGCAGCTAAATAAGTGCAGTTCAGGTGGCGTGGGACATGGACAGATTAAAGCTGCCTGGCATCATACGTATGGAAGAAATACCGTAAACGTTAATGAACCTGACCAAAAATACAATACTCATTGCCTAGATCATTAAACAAGTATGCCAAGTGAATGTTAAAATCACAGAGTTTTTTTTTGAATGTGTATGAAATCATGTGTACATAGCAAAAGGTTATGGAGACTCTACCTATCATATTAAAAGGTAGACGTGGCTTACCAAAGAGATAGACAAAATTGTAAGTGAATATAACCCTTGTCTAGAATGCATGTGTATCAAAGCAATTTACCACAAACAGACGAATTAAAGTACATGAACATGTTTCTCCTCAGCAATCGAACATGGACAATCGTACTAAGGTTTCAAAGGACATACCCATGATGAAAATACAGGTTACACTCACACTTAGGTTAAAATGTGCCTTAAGAATTCGCCTAGGACACATGTACTAAGGGTAAAATAGCATATTTGTTGATTCTCCTTTTTGTTGCATATATACAACATGGTGCCATGAATCCATATCTTACCATAAGTGGAACAGCACTTGGTGGCCCTCCGTATTTTACTGACTGATACATCATCCCCCATTGTGTGTGGCGTTTCTAAATTTTTAAAATGGGTCTGGGTGATTCGTTCTAAAAGGCTTTCTATTGCAATTTAATCTGTTTTAAAAAAATGTATTTATTACAGTAGCGTTGATTGTTTTATCTTTTTAAAAAAAAATTCTAATCGTTTTTAACTCTGCCTTAAATGTAAATCTCAATGTATGTACTGCTTTTAAGATATTTATGTATCGAAATAAAGCATATATCACAGTCACAGGAACAGCTTCATACAGACATGTAGATTATTGGAACACAGTAAAAGGAGACCATTACTCAATGGCAAGAATAGACATTTGGGCATTACTACTATCAAGTTCGCTAAGTCCATTGTTCACACTGTCCATTTTATGCATCCATTTGCATTCTCTTATGTTTAAGATGGAATTAATGTCACCACCCCTACTTCCCGTGCTTACTTTCTCAAGTACCACCCATCTCAGAGACTCTGGTTTATGTTGCTTTGTGGTGACATGTTCCACCAGTGGTGCACCTACTGTACCGCATCTAATTCGGCTGCAATGTTGTAATATTCTTGCTTTGACCTTTTGTCTTATTTGTCCCACATTTATTTCATTACATGGGTATTGGTTGCCGTAGATAACATCTGATGTGTTGCAGTTAGAGCGTACTTTCAGGTAAATCGTATGATGTTTGTAGCAGAATTGCTTGGTCTCAATAGCCATTTTACAAGCTTTACATTTGGTACATTTAAAGTGTCCCACTATCTTCGGCAGATTCCAGAGTGTTTGTATAGTGGTTTGCGATGGTGTTTCTAGCAGAGAACAGACATCATGATCTCTGGCGCTCTTTGCGTTTTTGAAAGAATGTAAGGGGGGTCCGGAATTTCAAGATCATCCGAAATGAGATTCCAATGTCCATTAATGATCTTCTTTATTTAGTTAATCCTTGTGCTGAAGGTGGTCACGCATATCATCCTTGATATGTCTGTTGGGCGTTGTCTCGATGTCAGGAGTGCATCGCGATCATAGTAGCAGGCTCTTTTTGGTGCTCTTTTGACTGGCCTCTTGGGGTATCCATGTTCTATTAGGCAATTAATTAGATCTTCAGATTCCTGAAAGAAATCCTCTTTGCGAGAACAATTTCTGCGAATATGGAGAAATTGTCCAAATGGCAGGTTGTCACGGAGGCCTCTGTTATGGTGGCTGGAGTATCTTAACAGAGTGTTCCTCTCAGCAGGTTTTCTATACAGTGTTGTGTATAGTAGTTAATTTTCCAGTTTGATAGTGATGTCAAGGAAATCCATCTTATTCTTATGTCACTTAATGTATGAATTTGATGTCCTGAGATCTTGAATTGAGCCATTCATAGAAAGCCGGGAGGTTTGCTTCATTTCCTGTCCAGAAAAGTAGAACGTCGTCTATATATCGTCGCCAGTGTGTCACCTTGTTTTTGTAGGGGTTGGTATGATGGAAGATGAAATTCTCTTCAAAGTGATCCATATTCAGAATCGCTAGATCAGGAGCGAAGGCTGGTCCCATTGCCACACCATGCGTTTGCAGACAAAACAAATTCTGGAATAAAAAGAAATTCTTCTTCATGGCAATTTCCAAATGTTCCACAATAAAGTCAGTGGGGACATAGGCCGGCTGTGATCTTTTGTCTAGTGCTTTAGCCATGCATTCTAGCGCAGGTTGTTGAGGGATACTAGTGTAAAGCGACACTATATCCAATGTCACTCGTAGTTGGGTTTCTTGATTAAAAGGCATTCCATCAATCAGGTTGATCACTTCCATAGTGCCTCGTAAGTATGCCGTTGTTGATTCTGCAAGTGGCATTAGAAAGAAATCCATATAGTTGTAAACTGGGTCCAAGAGTGAGCCACAACCGAATTGATGGGTCTACCGGGTGGTTTCTCTAAACTCTTATGTACCTTTGGTAAAGTATAAATCATTGCAAGGCATTGTTGTTCAGTGTTGAGATATTCAAACTCCTGATCAGATATATATCCGGCTTGTTTGCCTTTTTCGGTGATGGTTAGAATCTTTTTCTTGACCTCTTTGCTGGGGTCAGCGTTTAGTCGGGTATAACTCACTCTGTCATGTAGTTGTGAGTAAATTTCAGCTTTATTATCAGGGGTGTTCTGGACAACAATTGCACCACCCTTATCAGCAGGTTTAATCACTATTGCCTGGTTGCTCTTCAGGGCTACAGGAGCCTCATGTTCACCCTTGGTCACATTATGCTTTGTATACTGTTTTGTAGTGCATACTTTCATGACATCACCGAGAACCACACTGTCAAATGTCATTATCTTGTGTGGCATCATGTGGGCTTAAGACATAAAGGTAGATGGTATGTGTAGTCCTGCTTGTGACCTTGATGTAACTCATGGAGAGTGTTTGAAATAATGTCTCAGCCTTACTTTGCGAAAGAAACTATGTTGTTCTGTTTTAATGTTGAAGTGGTTTGGGTAAGTGGTGGGTACGAATGATAGGCCCTTGCTTAGAACACTGACTTTGTTGTTAGATAGTGCATATCTTGATAGATTGATGATGGGGCTTTTCATTGCTGTTACCATCTGTATGTTCGCATGCGGGTCTGGATCTTTCTGTGTTGCTCTTGTGGGAATCTCACCTGCTTCTGGATCTGGTCCTGGCCCTGTTGACGGCCCATGTTCCAGGTCTGCTGGTTCTGTCTTCTGCGGGGAGTTCTGTTCCAGTTGTAGCCTCTGCCGCTGGGGCGTCTCCATTGGCCTTCCTCTAAAAAAGAAGGTTGTGCCTGTGGTTGTAGGTAACGAGCGTCTTGGTATTGATAACTGCTGCTTGTTCCTGATTGTTCTCCTTCACTTCCGGTGCTATTGGAGCCTGAAGATTCAGTAAACATGGTATATTGTATGTTCCCTCTGTATCCACCTCTACCTCTGTTCTAGAAGTGCCCTTGGTTGTCCTGTTTGTAGTAGTTGTTGTAAAGATGACAGGAGCAGTCAGGTAAAGTCGAAATAATTTATTGAAAGCGGCACAGCAACAGATGAAGGCAGCCACTATGCAGGCAGGGACAGGCAACTGACCCTGATGCCTAGAAGCTACTCTAAGTTCTTAAAGGAACTCTGAGCATACAAATAAATACAAGTCTATTTCAAGGTACAGAATAAAATATACATGTAAGTGAAGAATGTTACAGTAGTGTTCCTGGGGAGATGGATATGTATTTTTCTTGTCATTGTACCTCACGTCTTTAGCCAATTTATCCAATCTTTTGGCTTGGGTGTTAGTGTCAAAGTCCTTAATAGTTTTTTCAAATCTCTCAAGGACTACTTTTGCGTTTGTGAGAGCCGAATCACCACTGATTTCAAGTTTCAGGTTGTTGATCTCCTTTAGGAGTTTTTCCACTTGTTCTATGGCTGTCTCTATGCCCAACACCGTCCAGTGGTTTGAGCAGTTGTTCGCCACAAAACTGAATCCTTCCTTAAATTTTGGTGAGTCAAGAAAAATGGCTGGCTTGCTAGGGACCTGGAGGCCCGACGGAATAATGTTAGCCTGGAGATCTTTGGTCAAGAGATGGCCGTGTAAATGTGTCCAAATCAGTTTCTTCTCCAGGCGTTCTAATTTACTGATTTTCTCATTGAGTGTAAAGTCTATGTTGGGGGTATTGGATGATAGAAAACCCAGCTTAGACTGACCCTGTATAAGGCTGTTTATGTAGTCTTCTGTGTAAGAAAGTGTATCTTACTCTGACATGCTTGGACGTATTTGTTCCAAAAAACATACACCCTCGCAGGTAGCTACCTGCACAAAAGGTATTATATATCAATGGGGATACCCAATGGGCTACTAGACCCAGGTTAAGAATGCGATACAGTAAAGAAATGGTCAAGTAGCACAAATTGCTTATAGCAAAAACAAACAAATAATTGCATTCACAATCCAGATTCTGGAAGTCAAATTTGTGTAAGTTATTTGCATTTAAATAGAGATTCTCATTGGTGGCAACACAGTTGCTCACTCATCTTCATTAGAATCAAACATTTGCAATATTTGGTGCTCAGGGTTGGAAAATATTGAATGGAAGGTGGTAGTGATTATAGTGAAGAAGTAGGGGCAGAGGACAAGGACAGGGTAGTGTGACATATATTCATCATAATCATATGGTGATACTGATCCGGCCTTAGTAAAAGGTCTTCATTAGGACTAGCGAGGTAAGGAGCACCTAGAAGTTAATGAATAGCTGGTGTTAAGTAAGCTACTCAGGGTCACAGGGATAGTGAATGCGTGTGTAATGGGGTAAAGGTTTACCTAATTCGGCATCCAGCGTGTTCCTTATGGGCTGGAGAATAGTGTTGAAGTGAGGCTCAGCTGAGCTCCTAAAAACAGAGAAGACACCTATATAATCTGAGACAGTGAATGTTTAGCTCCGAAGAAGGAACCACCCTTAACTAAATTGACACTTACTCATAGGACGGGTAGAGGTACGGCCATCTGTGCGCGTACGAGCGAAAAGAAAAAGCAGGTCAATTGATCACTGTCAAATTCTCGATGAATCTAAAGGAACGGAAGGTGAAGTGGTTATAGTGTGGGCCATGGGTATGAGCTGGGTATTGAAAGCATTCTAACTGGGACACGGTGCCTCAAGGAGGCTGCATTCTAATGGAAATTACACTAAACAAGAAGAAAAGCGCTTCGGCAGCCGCCGAGCTTTCAGAATCATCCATCCGGGAAACAATGAACATATTGCACGCATGTTTGAGGTGCAAAAGCGTGAAGCTAGAGGACTGGTCATGAACCATGTGAAATCGGTATGGAAGGCGGGAGGCATACCCTGGTTGATTAGCGCATCAAGGATGCCTACTAGCTTGTCAGTGGGCCTGCGATGTGTGCGGAAGGGGGTATAAAGTCTGGAAGGCCTTCGGCAACCGCCGAAACACAATATGGATGGTGGCTTCCAAAAGGGGTAACTATATGCAGCGAGGCGCCCTCTCCTATACTCCATTAAAGGATTCTTAAAGTAAAACCCTATGCATTTACGCGGCCACAGTCGCTATGGGGAAAAAATAAATACCAGATTCTGACGGCAAATGTCCGTTCGTGTGAAACTGAATTAAACTACACAGAGTAGAAAACGTGGGTTGGGGGATGCTCAAACCCACAGACATGATCTCACCTTGAATCATCCGCCCGGCTCTGTTACTGCATAGAAAGTGCGCTGCTGGTCATTTGCCTATCCCTTTTAATCACCCTGATGAGGAGGCAAATGCCAATACACAGCCTGGTCTTCCCTGGCTGCATGGATTTTTTTCAATCACCATCTGGGAGACCCATGAGTTGGGTGTGGACACTTTCTCAATCACGTCCAGTCGTTTGAGTTTCTCCTGGTCATGTGCCACCAACAGCCAGAGGTGAAAAGGTATTCTTCAGTTTCGAATCACCAGCAGCTTGATAGACCTGTTGATGTGTAGCTTCACTGGAGCAAACTTGAGGCATCCTAACCCCTGGAATAGTTGTGGAAAGCACTCTAGGATTGTGTCTACCTGAGTGGTGTGGACAGAGGGAGCAAAGACAGGCTCTAGGTCTTCTGCAGTCTGACATCATAGCAGTGTCTCTTCATCTTCTTTGCTAACGTAAAACTTCATCAGCTCTTTCTTTTGACCGTGCTGCACTACTACGTTGATCTCTCCTGCTAACCCTCAAGCTTAGAAAATTCGCAGGTGCTTTGGTGTCATTGAAGGCTTTCATCAGTGTGTAGAGGATTTGGATGTCACAAAGCAGCTGGAGTCACTGGCTTCCACCTACTGGCAACATTTAGGAAAAGAGGAAAACATATTCCTAGTATAATTGTTGAACAAGCTTTTATGATATTTTTATTTCGAAATAAAGCCTATCAATCAATCAATCAATCAATTCCTAGTAATCTGTGAATCTTCCCTGATTCTTAATTATCCACAAAGCTTGGATGTAATGTTGGTGCCTCTCTCCATCACACAGGGTTAGGTTGTGAATTGCTGAGGGCAGGGTGCTTCTTTCTCATGATAATTGCCCCCTCTCATTGACATGGGGAAAGTGATTTACCTTGCCACCTTGAGAGAACATCTTTCCTTGCTTGGGTCATCTGTCCAGCGGGTGTTTCTCCGCCCTGCAGGTTCTGCAGTGGTTGGTTGTGATAGCATGACAGAGTGTCAGCTGCGATCGCAGAGCATCCAGTGACTCTGCCCTGATGGGTGTCAGCTTTCTATAGTGAAAGGTAACTGACGTTTTCAAGACCACTGCTTCCATTTATTTCTTTAGCTCAAGACAGGACCACATTGTGCGAGCATGCCCCAATCAGAATTTTCTCCGGGGTGATGCGTGGTTGGCAAAGGATGAGCTGTCAGAGCAGAACAGACCCACATCCTTGTATGATTTTAGCCTGGACTTTTTCGGCCTGGCCATCATCGGTGCACGTGCTCGCTATCCAGCATTCTTGCGGAGACGTGCATAGAATAAATTAGTGAGTATTTTATGTCTTTTATGATGAACTAATCGAATAAAGACTTCTTGAACTGAACTGAATTAGTGAGTTCACCTTCCTGTTGGCGGGCTTGTTGGAGTTTGAAAGGCTCAAAGTTCAGGTTCAACTGGGGGTCGAAGTATGCATACAGGAGTTATCTTATGTGCCTGTTCCAGGAGGAGCTCATAGAGATTGTACATTTCTTTGCTGGCAAAGTAGACTAGCATGGAACGCTTGATGGTGCCCCTATTTCCCAGGTGGCCCTGAAATACTTGTTCAATTGCCCGTTCCACATCGGACCATGGTAGGGTGGGCCTATGAATTCACTTAATGGCTTGAGGGCAGTGATGGAGCTCTGGACTCTCTCTGCCTTGGCTAGCCATGCACCTGGAGCTGTTCCACCCAACTCAGCAGGCATATTAAGGGCATCATTCGCCATACTGATTGTCGTGGATGTTATGCAGATGCTATCTGTGACACAGCCCCTCCTCAAGTATATGGGGGCACCGGAGGCCTGAGCTGGTGACCCTTGCCAGTGTATTAGGCGATACCCCTTTGACAGAGAATGACTTTGAGGAAAAATATCACAGTGCCAGCATACCTACAGCTGCCACATGGGGGCGTTAACCATTCTCTCACTTTCACAGCAGTGTAGATTGGGGGTAGGTGGAGTTGTGCTGTACCTCCATTGTAAATGCTATCGTACATGCAGGATTAAACGTAGGTGGTTGTCCAAGCTTTACTGTGACACTTTTGATTGCATATGGGAGTTTGTTTCCTTTGTCCTATTTAGGTCTGCACATGGGGCAGCAGACACTGCTCAAGCCCTGTGGCCCTCCCGCCACCTAGAAGGCATGTGAAGGGGGTCACGAGGCCCTGCCAGCAGTAGCTGGCACACCGCTGCTGCAGGCAGGCAGGCGAGAAGATAAGCCTGGAGGCAGGGTAGGGAGTAAGTGGGGGAAGATGCAACCGGCTCATCACCAGAATTGAGCAGGCCAGATGCAGACAAGACAAATCTGAATTTCAACACATGACTTGTAGGATTTTCTTCAGCATAACCCAAGATGTGGCTGTGTTGTGGTGATCACATAACCTCTGCTGCTCATGCTTGCCCCATAATGCAAGACTAGGGATCACTGACAGAATATCAACAGTCAAAATATCGACTTGCCAAAATATCGAGGTAAAAATATAGAATGCCAGAATATCGACTTCCTATCTACAAACAGGTAAGTACAATAATATCGACTCCAAAATATCGATAGGAAAAAATATAGACAGTCAAAATATCAAATTTTTAAAATATCTTAAAAGTAATTTTAAAGTAATATAATAATAAATATAATTAATTTAAACGTACTTAAAATACTTAAAATTAATTAATAATTAATGTAACTTTAAATTTTTTTTATTTTAAAACATATATATATATATATATACACATATTTTTAACACAACATATACAATATTTTTCCCGTAGGATAGCGAGAGGGTTAAATTTACTATTTACACTCCAGAGAGTGCAACAGTAGGGAAAGCGTTGGATAGCGTAGGGATAAAAATTACTATTCCCACTCCAGAGAGTGCAACAGTAGGGAAAGCGTTGGATAGCGTAAGGTTAAAAATGACTATTCCCACTCCAGTGAGCGCAACAATAGGGAAAGCGTTGGATAGCGTAGGGATAAAAATTACTATTCCCACTCCAGTGAGTGCAACAGTAGGGAAAGCGTTGGACAGTGAGAGGGTAAAAATGACTATTACCACTCCAGAGAGAGCAACAGTAGGGAAAGCATTGGAAAGCGTAGGGGTACAAATTACTATTCCTACTCCAGAGAGCGCAACAGTAGGGAAAGCATTGGATAGCGTAGGGGTAAAAATAACTATTTCCACTCCAGAGAGTGCAACAGTAGGGAAAGTGTTGGATAACATAGGAGTAAAAATTACTATTCCCATTCCAGTGAGTGCAACAGTAGATAAAGCGTTGGATAGCGTAGGGATAAAAATAACTATTCTTACTCCAGAGAGTGCAACAGTAGGTAAAGTGTTGGATAACGTAGGGGTAAAAATTACTATTCCCATTCCAGTGAGTGCAACAGTAGAGAAAGCGTTGTATAGTGTAGGGATAAAAATTACTATTCCCACTCCAGTGAGTGCAACAGTAGGGAAAGCGTTGGATAACGTAGGGGTAAAAATTACTATTCCAACTCCAGAGAGTGCATCAGTAGGGAAAGCGTTGGATAGCGTAGGGGTAAAAATTACTATTCCCCCTCCAGTGAGTGCAACAGTAGGGAAAGTGTTGGATAGCGTAGGGGTAAAAATTACTATTCCAACTCTAGAGAGTGCAACACTAGGGAAAGCGTTGGATAGCGTAGGGGTAAAAATTACTATTCCCCCTCCAGTGAGTGCAACAGTAGGGAAAGCGTTGGATAGCGTAGGGGTAAAAATTACCATTCCTACTCCAGAGGGTGCAACAGTAGGGAAAGCGTTGGATAGCGTAGAAGTAAAAATTACTATTCCCACTCCAGTGAGTGCAACAGTAGGGAAAGTAAATACTTCATATATAAATATAAATAACATAAATATTAATACCAATTACAAAATAATTAAAATATATATTTTTTTTAAATTTAATATATTAATTAATCAATTAAAATTACAAAAAAATAACTAATAATAAAAATTACCTACTAATACTAATTATTTACCAATTACCAATAAATTAATTTACAACATAAAAATAAATAATAATTAGACACAAATAAATATTTAAAAAATATAATTACTTACAATTAAATTACGTCCCAAGCTATTCCCCTATAAACACACAACCCACTACAGAAAATAATGTAATAAAAGTAACATATTTATCAATTAATCAATTACAATAAATTACAAATTATATTTTAATTAATTACCAATTAATAATTAATTAACAATTAATTCTAAATAAATAACAATAAATAAAATAACATATTTAATTAATTATAATTAAATTACTTCCCACCCTATTCCCCTATAAACCCACAACCCGCTACAGAAAATAAATTACTAAAATTAACATATTTATCAATTAACATTAATTACCAATTATATTTTAATTAATTAACAATTAATTAACAATTAATTCTAAATCAATAACAATAAATAAAATAACATATTTAATTAATTATAATTAAATTACTTCCCAACCTATTCCCTTATAAACCCACAACCCGCTACAGAATTATATTACACAAAAAATAAAAATTAATATTAACTTACCTTAAATTCAATATTTTTGCTGTCTATATTATGTCTAGTCGATATTATCTCCATTCTATATTTTTGATTTGATATTATGTCCATTCTATTCGATATTAAAATGTTCTAGTCGATATTTTGGTAGTCTATATTATGTCTAGTCGATATTATGTCCATTCTATATTTTTTACTCGCTATTATGTCTAGTCGATATTAAAAACTCGATATTTTGACTCTATAAAGCAAGACTAGACGGGAAAGTTCACTTTAGAGGGTGAACTGCACTACATTATTTGATTTTGAGGTAGACAACTAATGGATAAGCCTGAAATTCAGATAACATGTCAGTTTGTCATGAAGGGGGGAGAACTTGTGTCAGATAACATTTCTCCCCCTGCTCACAGCGTTGATGTTGGAAAAACGGCTCTTGATGAGTCATACAAACTTCTGCTTGCTGTCCCACTAAGTGCTACAGTCCTAAAACGAAAATAATTTCAAGAAACTTTCAAGCAATTCTTGTTTTATTCCAGATGTAACCCAGCAGTGGTGTAACGCAAAATAGTAGTTCCTCCTATTTGATGTGACGATGCCCCCCGCCGCCCCAGTCCTTTGCATCTCACAGAAATTCATTGGCCCGGGACTAAATGAGGGCCCCTGAAAGGTTGGGGGCAACCTGAAGGGCCCAGGGCTCCCTACACCTTAGGGGCTGCATGGGTCAGTGTTATGTCCCTGCATCTCAGTGTCTTACAGTAAGTCTTAGGTTGGCATATCAATCAAGGGTTGGTGGAGCACAACTACTCACCCGTAGGGTCTCAAGACGCGAGGGGTGCAGTTCCAGGATGTTCATTCTGGTTCGTCTAAGAGCCAGGCCTTGAGGTCCTTCATGAACATGGAGAGTGTTGGTGTCTGCTGGAGGTGGAGAGGGAGGATGGTCAATGTCTTAGCTGTGAGGAAGGAGAAAAATCATTGTCCTTTTTTTGTTTTCTTGATGCGCTGCACCATAGCTAGCAAGAGCAGGGCTGAGCAGAGAAATCTCTGGGGTGTGTGGAACAAGAGGCAGTAATTCAGGTAGGCCGGTCCAGTGTTGTGGAGGGCTTTGTGGGCATGGGTGAGAAGCTTGAAGGTTATTCTCTTTTAGACAGGGAGCCAATGTAGTGTCCACAGGTGTTCAGTGATGTGGCAGTGTCGTGGTAGGTTGAGGACTAGTCTGGTGGCGGCGTTCTGGACGTTCTGGAGTTTGCGGGCGAGGGTCTTAATGATTCCGGCGTAGAGTGCCTTGCCGTAGTGCAGTCTGCTGCTGATGAGGGCATGGGTGACAGTTTTCCTGTGCTCAAGAGGAATCTAGTTGAAGGTCTTTTGTAAAAGGCAGAGGGTGTGGAAACAGGCAGAGGTGATGGTGTTGATTTGGCGGTTCATTTTGAGGTTTGGAGTCCAGGATTATTACGAGGTTCCAAGCGTGATCGGTGAGGGAGGGAGGGTTACCGAGGGTAGGGGGAAACTAGGTGTTGCTCCAGGTGTCTTGGTGTGGGCCCATGATGGGTACTTCAGTTTTGTCTGTGTTGAGTTGTAGGCAGTTGTTCTTTATCCATCTGGCGACGGCTTCCATTTCTTCTTGGAAGTTGTGTTTGGATTTGTGGGGTTTGTTGGATAGTGAGAGGATGAGTTTGGTGTTGTCTGCTTAGGATACCTTGTTGAGTCCATGGGATCTGACGATGGGTGCGAGGGGG
Source organism: Lissotriton helveticus (assembly GCF_964261635.1). Classification (NCBI taxonomy): domain Eukaryota; kingdom Metazoa; phylum Chordata; class Amphibia; order Caudata; family Salamandridae; genus Lissotriton; species Lissotriton helveticus. The sequence goes on along the minus strand of NC_136063.1, from coordinate 1,121,192,422 downwards.
CATGTAGATGTTGAACAGGATGAGGCTGATGGAGGATAATTGGGGAACTCCGCAGGTGGTCGGTGTGTGTTCCGAGTGTGAGGGTGGGCGTATAACCCGCTGAGTTCTGTCAGAGAGAAATGGGCGGATCCAGTTGAGGGCCTTGTGCCAGATTCCTGTTTCGTGTAGTCATCGTGCTAGGGTGCGGTGAGATACGGTGTCGAAGGTCTCAGAGAAGTCCAGGAGTATGTGGGTCATAGTCTCTCCTCTGTCAAGGAAGGAGCAGATGTCGTCTGTCACAGCGATGAGGGTGGTTTCGGTGCTGTGATTTTTTTCTGAAACTGGATTAGGAGGAGTAGAGGATGTTGCTTTCTTCTATGAAGGAGGCGAGCTGACTGTTGACAGCTTTTTGGATGACTTTCGCCAGGTACCAGAGTAAGGAGATCGGTCTGAGGTTTTTGAGGTCGTTGGGTTCTGCCATGGAATTTTTTAGGAGAGGGTTGATCTCGGCATGTTTACCGTCATCGGGAAAGGAGGCGGTCTCGAAGGAGTGGTTGATGATTCATCGAAGCTCAGGGCGATGACATCGGCTGCTTTGTGGTAGATGTGGTGGGGCAGGTGTCCATGGAGGCTCCGGAGTAGACTGACTTCATGGTCTTCAGGACATCAGCAATAGAGAGGGTGGTCCGGCTGTCGAGTGTAGGTTGCGTGATGTAGGGGATGGTGGGTGTGGGATACGTGTGTAGGTTGACGTCATTGAAGTTGTTGTAGATGGCCCTGAGTTTGTGGTGGGAGAAGGTGCTGAGTCTGTCGCAGAGGTCTTGGGAGGGGGTATGTCGGTTGTCTCACTGTTGGGTTGGGGAAAGTCTTGGATGATGCTGATAATTTCCTTGCTGTTGTGTGCGTGGGCAGGAATTCTATCCTGGAGTGCTCTCTTCTTTGTGTGTCTGATGAGCATCTGGTGGGTAGTTGTGGCTGCTTTGAAGTTGTCACGGTCTGCAGTGATTTTGGATTTCCTTCGTATTTTTTCTAGGCGTCGGAAGGTTCATCCTGATTCTTGGTGTTTGACGGCCAACCAGCTGGCTTTCTTGTCGTGTGAGTTGGTAGTTTTCTTGAGGTGGCGATGGTGTTTGCGAATTCGATAAGCTATAATCATCATAATCTTTGATTTGATACCTAAAATCACAAAAGACAAGACATTTAAAAACAACATACAGAATATCAGTATCATAATCATTCAAATTTTAAAACTCCCACCAGAACGTGTACAAGAAAAAAGGAGGTAAGAGGTGAACTCAGCAGCTGTAGGAAAAGTAAGGCTGGCCTAACTTGGTTAAAATTAAGTGTTAATAAAATTGGGCGTATACATTGTGATGCAGGTAACTATATTTTGGGCAGAACATAACCACATGTAATGTGTCGTTAATCGAAATATTATCGCAGTTGCAGCGGTGCAAATCCGGGTATTTAAAACAACCCTGGTTAAAAGACCAGATGGTGAAATAAATTATACCTAAAATGGGTCAACAATCAACGTTGATGGTGAGATATATCCCAGATCAGATAAAGTTCAATATTACTAACTATTTTCACCAACAGCTCGTGTCGCATAGAATGTTTTGTTAGAGCAACATCTTCGTGTTCTGACCTGAGCTTGTCCATAAGTGCAGATTAAACCAATTTTCCATCTGCGCGAGTCTTGCTTGTTGTGTTAACAAAGATATCTGGTCTCTCTCTAGCCCGCAAACTACGTGCCACACGCCCCAGCCATGGGATCTGTAGGGGCGTGTCTAATTGTAAGCTGTCTTGCAAGATCAGTCTACTAAAACTCAACTCCTCCTTTGTCCTGATCGAGTTCCAAATTTGTAATGATTAAGGTGGAGCCGATCAGCTAGGTAATCCATACTTAGTTCTTCGTGTATGATTTCATAGGGTGTGCTTTGGCAAATGCCCAAGAGACTCCTTAAATGTATTTTCTTCAAGCTAGAGTGGAGCAACCTGGCCGTATCCACAGATTCTGCTGCCATAACACACTAAGGGAATACACTTAGCTCTGTAAATCTCAAGAACCGATTGGATGTGAGTATGCCCCAGACGGCGGGAAAAATTGCTGATACCAAATATCGCCCTGCTAAAAGATTAAATATTGATTAATGAGCGAGTGTCAATTGAGCTCAGAGTCCAGTTGAATCTCCAGGTACTTGAACTTATCCACTCTTCTAATGTGTTGGCTATCTATTACATATTTCATTGTTTTTATTTTTGAGGGGCCAAAATTCATGACATGCGACTTAAAACAATTAGTGGATAGGTCAAGGCTATTCATAAAATTAATAAAAAGAGAAAGAAGCTTGTTCAGGCTTTTAGCAGTACAGGCCATTAGTACTGTGTCGTCCACATATAGTAAGGCAGGAATGGGATGACCACCTACTCTGGGGACATCAACACCCGCGACAGTCATGACCTGCTCTAAGCTGTTGATATAAAATATAAATAAAAAAGGAACTAAAAAGAAACCCTTCTGTACACCCCTCACTGAAGTTTAAAGTGCTCAATGCATTCCCCATTGGGCCAAATCATACACTGGCGGAGAGGCCATTGTGCAAATCATGCAAGAATTAATTAGTATGATATCAACATCCATCTGTTCCATCATCGAACAGAACTTTGAGCGGTTAACTCTATCAAAGGCCAACTGAGGCCCACAGAGGCTAGATGGATGGCTCCCTTCTTGGCCTTAGTATACTTGCAGGTTAAAAGATAGAGATTCAGGGTCTGTTCTATTGTTCCCAGTTGGTGAGCCAATTGTGCAGGTTTCGGGCGGCGGCGATAGGGTCGTCGCCCATGTCGGTGGGAGCGGAGCTGCTGAGAGAGGCGGTGAACTGGTTGTTGGGGATCTTGTTCCAATTTCTGCTTTGGGACCTGTGTGGCCGTTTGCGGGTGATGTTGGTTTTGAAAGTAAAGTGAATGTAGTGATGGTTCCTCCATGGGAGTTCAGAGGTGTGGTTCAAGGTGATGAAGTTTCCTGCTGTGAAAATGGGGTTGAGAGCTAATGAGTGTGGGGCTTCTGGTTCGATCTTTTTGAGTCCGGAGTTAAGTAGGTTATCCAGGAGGTAGGAGGAGTTGGGGTCTTGGAGGTTGTCGAGGTGGAGGTCTCCTAGCAGGGTGTAGTTGGTGGAAGTGTTGGCTTGCAAGGTGATGATGTCAGTGATTTAGTCGGTGACGGGTGCGCAGGATCTGGGGGGTCTGTAGATGAGGGGGGCCTCAAAGGGTGGTGGTTGGGTTGGTCTATATCATGAAGTGAAGGTGTTCCATCAGGTCTGTGGGCCCTTCGGTATGGGTGCTTAGTCGGAGGTTAGATTTGTGAGCGATGGCAATGCCTCCTCCTGGGCGATTGGGGCGGTCTTTCCGGGTATCTTGTAGCCTTCAGGGATGGCGATCCCGATGTCAGATCCCAAGGTGACGTTCGCCCATGTATGTAGTGTATGCAGGCTCATATACTATTGTATCTCCCACTACCTAGGGCACAGAAATTCCTATACTATTTAGAAGTAATTACAAATAGTGCTTAATTGCATGCTGCCAGGTGTAGATGTTGCATTTTAGTGCAAGGTGTTACGTTAATCTCAGTGTTCCAGATCATAAGAGACCACATGACCGTACTAACTTATAATTAACATGAACCAACACAGGGACTTTTAAAGTACTTTGCTAATCAATATCATGCTGCTATCGGTATGGTGATGCATATTTGTGTGGTCACTTAAGTCAAGCCAAGTCAAGTAAAACTTTATTCGATTTCCATTTCAGACAATCATAAATGCAGATAAAACACAGTTAGTCACACAACAAAAATTAAAAAAATATCAAATATCCAATTAATGGGAACATTCATTCCATTAAATCAGTATCCCTTAACTCATTTTAAACTGCATGATTTTATTACAATGCATTTCCTATGTCTAAGTGCTTTCTTTAAAATCATGGCTAACCTCCAGATTATGTTTTCATTTTCCAAAAACTGTTGTACAGTAAACACAGGGCGACATTATCTGATTACCAAAGATTTTAACATTGTGACAATTCGTGTTTCCCCTAATTCATTATAAAATCTACAAAATAAAACAACGTGTATGGTGCATTGTCCTGAGTGGTTATCACAGGGACACAGTTGCATTTCTTGTGCCCAGTCATTCATTTTTGGGAAACGTACAAGTTTATGGAAGATCCCATCATTAAAATCATTGGATTGCACCGCACAGTGGGCTTTATGATCTCTGCCAATATTCTGAGTGTATCTAGTGCCAAGAGGCACTCTTTCTTTTGCCTTTTTTTGTGATAATCAACATAGTACTAAGGTCGATACAATATTCTAAATGGCCTAGATAACGCATAAAGTCTCGGACATACCTTAGCCAGGGGATAGTTAAAGCCCTCTCCAGTTTTAAACTGTCCTGTAAAATGTCCTGGTTAAGTGTAATTTTTGTCGATGTCTAGATCCTATGACATAAAAGAATAGGCAAATATAAATAAACAGGAGAGGGGAGGTAGAGTAGTATTGAAGGATTCTTACTCCACAAACTAATATGCATAAACAAAAGGAATCCTCCTTAGAATGACAGGGAAGTCTCCTCAGTGGTATGGGAGCACTTAGTGTTTTGTAAAATACCCCTCACACACCAAAAGGCCCCTTGGTGTCATGCTTCATCATAGGGGTCTTCGCAACCCTCTAGCGGGTTGCGGCGTGCTGCGACCTACGACTACGCTGGAACACTTTTAAGTTATGGCTATATGTGGTGCGTGTGAGTGGGTAAGTGTTTATGTGAGTGGTGGGATTTAGTGAGAAAATTAAAAAGCACCTGGCTCGTGGGTATAGCAGAATTTTTTTTATTCATGACCATCGGGCTGGTACTAGTAAAAGAAGTGAAGTGCGAGGCGTGTTTTGTCGTGATTATGGACAAAACCTCATGTGTGCGTCGACATGTTTGGGAAGTGCTCCCGCTTAGTCGTAGGTCGCAGCACGCCGCAACCCGCTAGAGGGTTGCGAAGACCCCTATGATGAAGCATGACACCAAGGGGCCTTTTGGTATGTGAGGGGTATTTTACAAAACACTAAGTGCTCCCATACCACTGAGGAGAACACGTCCCTGCCATTCTAAGGAGGATTCCTTTTGTTTATGCATAAAAGAATAGGCTCCATTTTTATGAGGGCAGCAATGTTTGGTAAACCCAACTCGGAATGGCAGACATACGATGATGTACTACTCAGTACTACTAAGATATATTGTAAAAATGCATTTTCCACTATTTGTAAGGGGTACACATCAACAAAACCCCAGACCCCTGCCCCATACATGGTAGTGGAGGGGCATTTTGCCTTACAGACCTGAATGAGCTCTACCGGCGGCCTCCTACCCAACTTTCTTGAGAAAAATAGCAAGAGCGCCAGTGGTCTTTAAAAACACCAACTTTTTTGTTAGCAATGCACGGGGCCATAGGTCATTCTGATCAAAAAGTATACCGAGATATGAAAATCTCTTAGTGAACATTATCTTCTGCTCATCTATATACATATCCCTGCATTTCTGACTGCTATGACATAGCTCATTATAAAGGCTTTCAAGGTGTTGACCCTAAAGCCAACATGGAGCATAAAGGCTGAGAAGTTGTTTAAAACTTTTTGCAGTCCTACTTGAGTGCATGACATCAGAACTGCGCCATCCGCGTATAGCAGAGCAGGCATTGGGCGTCCAACTATTTGAGGGAGGTCTTGGAAGTCTTAAGTCAGTGCTTCGCCCAGGCCGTTAATGTAAAGGTTAAAAAGAAAGGAGGCTTGCACACAACCTTGCCTAACCCCCCTCCTTATAGGAAACGGGGCAGATCACTCACTGTTAATACCATACAGAACTCTTGCCTTTGCATCACTGTATATCCATCTAAGAAAGTAGATAATTTGCATTTTCAATCCCATACTCTCGAGGATCTCCCAGAGCTTGCTGTGCCTGACACAGTCAAAAGCTGTGGTGAGATCTACGAAAGCTAAAAACAGCCTACCCTTCTTCACCTGTGTATACTTCCCTTTAATAATAGTTACATTTAAGCTCTTTTCAATGGACCCTAGGCCCTCACAGACACCGTGCTGGATGACAGATAAAACCTTGTTGTCCTCGGCCCATTCTTGTAGTCGTTCTAGGATAATTTGACCAACCACTTTTATCAAAGAGTCTTACAATGAAATTGGCCTATAACAGCCTGGGTCCTGGCGATTCCCCTTTTTAAATATTGGCACTATGGTCGATTCCGCCCAAGTTGTTAAGAAAGGTGAAAGACAGCTTGCAGTGATTACCTGGGTTATAAGCAGTACCCATAGTGTCACATTTGACTTGTATAAGTCTACAGGAACCCCAGCCGGCCCAGGAGCCTCACCACCTAAGCTTGCAGAGATAGGCTGATTTACTTCCACCAGTGTGAACTGGAGATCGGTGTAGTGGGTCATAGGTACCAGAGCAGCGTCCCTGTGGTGTTGGGTATCTGGCACATCATCTCTCCCCTCGCCATTATACACCGTGGAGAAATGCTCGATCCATTGTTCTTCTGTTATTGCTATTTCAATTGTTGGGCCTCCTCCAGGGGTCAAATAGGGGGTTTTCACTGCTTTCCAAAAAGCCGAACTATCTTTCAATAAGAAGGCCTTGTGCAGTGTCGTGTATTTCTATAGGTTCTGATTCGATCCCCCTATTCCTGACCCTATTCTGGTTAAACTTACTAGCTAGTTAACTAACAGTCAGCCCATGAGGCAAGAAAACCCCCATGATGCAGATACCGTTATCTGACGCAGTCACACTACGGCACAGGAACGTGTTATCTGATTAGGTCATAACGCTTGAGATCTAATTAGACAAGCGACATTCCTCCAGCCCCTGATAAGGCATACGACGTTCTCATAACAAATCAAACCTATGACAACCTGGATAATCCGTGCGGCCATTGTTTTGATTTCACAGAGAACTTTAGTAAAGAATGTGCTAACGAGCAAGTCGTATGACATCTTTATTGACGTACCTATGTCCATCCTTACGTCAATCCCGGCACCTTTAAGGTATAAATATTGCCGACCTTGCCCTATGCAAACACACGCGTGGTGACAAGACGGAGCAGCCATACTTGCAGAAGCAGACCCCGCAGGCAACAGCCCCGCCTTCCTGACGCGCTGAGAGACGCGCTGCTATCTCAAGCCGAGAGACCCAGCACCGGCGCTTCCGGGCAGCCCTCGCAGGCAGCCTGGAATATCGAGAGCAGAGAAAGAGATACCATTCCTCATTCATCCTAAATTCCAGGTACAGAACTGAATAACCCCTCCTAGAGAATTCTTTAGTTATTCACTTGGCAAAAACAAACTTAACTTAAACTGTAACTTTCTATTCCCGCCCACGCATTAGACTTAGGTCAGGTACACGGGGTAGGCGTATTTAGAAACACCAGTTGAGTACGTTTAGTCAAATGTATATGTGTATGTAAATATATTTTAATCATTTTAAACATCATATGGCTCAGAAACCATATCAATGTTTTTACAGTATTATTTTATACTATTGCTTCTAATGTATGCACTTTACTTAACTATAAGTATTGCAATAATATCGATCCATTTCTCTTGTACGAGAAAAGAGACTGATCAATAAATAACATCTTTTATTGAACACGCCCGTCTCTTCCTTTTCTCTACATTCTGATGAGACTAAGAATGCACGTACTGACTGAGTAAAATAATTGCCTTGTGCTCACACGACTCTCGAGATTGACTCTTGATTAGGGGAGAGCAAAGTTGTCATGTTCTATGGTTGTCAGAAACTAAATCCCTTCTTGTCTAATCAGGGGAGTTCATCCTTCCTTGAACATTCGAGAAAGTTTCTAGCGAACTCTGAGCTTAGCTGGCAAACCCAAAAATTAAGTCTAGTATCGACAGTAGTAGACCTAGTTAACGTCTGGCCTAGGCCTTTACTGCTGTAGGTACTATTCCAATGCGCAGAGCCTATTGGGAAAATAGGAGCTACACTACATGGCGCCCAACGCGTTTGGAAAGGGCGATAAAACTAACGTAAGACATTTAGAGTAACTCAGTCGTGCTTTCTCACTCAGACCCCTTTTCCCAAATACTCCAAAGACGTCTGGAGTGGGTGAAAGGTTATTATATCCTCCAAAACCTCGCAGGAGGGAACTCCTATGTATGGTTCTTGGTCTAGTCAACGTTGAAGGATAAAACAGTTCCAGAATATTGTGCACCTAATCTCTGTTTCCATAAAGAAACCTGATCTGCAAATAAAAATAATACCATCCTGTCAATAAAATGGGAGACAGTGATGGAGAAAGAGAGGCAATTAGATTAGCTACTGAAATAGCAGCAGCTGATACTACAGCACTCGATGCAGACCCGGATATAATACTCATCCAGGTCGCCAAAAGGAGAGCTATAACTCTAAAACTTATAGAAAATGGACTGACACCTAGAGGTGGTACAGTCATATTCGTAATCGAGGCACACGAATATCGGCAGACAGAGGTATACTATACATGGATACATTTTCCAGCAGCAAATGCTGTAACAAAGTACTTCCACTATTACAAAGTAGAGGAACCTCCTAATGAGTACACTCCTTTCGAAGAGGTGGAAGTACCACTCAAATTCCAAGAGCATTTGCTCTTATTTGATGGCGCCCTAATACATAACAATCACATTACAAGGCTCGGTCCTTTAGGAAGACCAGGAGCAACGTGGCCGGTCCTAGCCGGATACACACCACATCCAGACATCGAAAGAATGCCTGCAGCAGAGCTGTTAATACAGCTAAAACAACTACTAAAAATTCACAGACAATTAGTTCAGTATGTAATGCGGACTTCAACAATTCAGCCAGCGATTAAACTTCCACAGCTGACCCCTCACCAGGGGAACACAAATAAAATTACACCACAGAACATCCAATCCTGCCTAGGTAAAGTTCCAGCTAAACGGGAACAAATACCATTCTGGTTGGCACAGAAAATTACCCAAATAGAGGCGGTGTTTCCTGACACCACCCCGCTGGAAAAACACAGGATTCTGACTATATGTCTCCCAATGGGAATCGCACCACACATTGAGGACTGTGACACTTGGGGTACAGTCTTTGCTTCCATCTATACAAAAACGCACGGTGTTCCATCCATTTCGGTAATACCAGATGTGCTAAAACAAATTCAAGATGAATACGGTCCAGAACCTGCTTTAACTCTTGGTATGAAATTACTGAAAGACTTCAAGCAAGTCTCGGCTATATTACTAGCCAACATAAAAGGTGAAGCAGCAAACGTGGCGATCCGCCAGAGGTTAAAAGAGACAGATATAGCAGACCAACCAGCTGAAATTGCCAGAATCATGGAAAAATCCTATGAAGAACTAGGCAGAGATAGTCTAGGTGGAATACCAGTAAAACCGCAACTGACTACAAGTCCAGAAAAAATATTTTTTAATAGTAATTCACCAAAAAAGAACTGGGATGGAAATAAACAATCCAATCCTAAAGAAAAGAAATTCCAGTCCAGAGGAAGGTCTCCTAGGCGAAGAGAGAAATCTCCAAACCCGAGACAAAGGTCACCTCAGAGTGAACCCTCTGGGAATAGATATAACCTTAGAAATAGGGATAATATTAAAAAACCTGATAGATATCAAGACATTGATACACGTCCCTCTCAATCTTTTCAGAATTCCTCGCAGAAATCGGAAAGAAGAGGACGATCAGAAGAGCACGCCAAGTCCAAAGACAAGGAACCTGCTCAACTGAAAAAGAAATCACAATTTCCAAAAAAGAAGGTAGCCAGTATCAAGGTAGTTAACAATGCCGAGAATACTGAGGACACAACTGAAAAACGGAGAATGGGCTCAGACAATGCTAGACAGCGCAGCAGAGGTGAGCATAGCTCGCAAAGTCCTTATGAATCATCTGGAGACAGTGGACACGAATGAATACCTTCAAGTGGAAACTGCAGACACCAGAGTTAGCAAGCCCCACAAAATATACGAGATAACATTACGTATAGAGGGAGATAAGACTAGGAAAATAAGGGGACTATTTTGGGATAACCTATCCAAGGGCTATGACATCCTTCTAGCTGAAAAAGACTGGCCACCAGAGTTTGTCAGGGAGTGCCCTCATGGCGAAGAAGTAATTATGCCTGCCTTCTCGAATCAAATACCGATTCATAAAAAATATACACTTGCTAGAAAATGGGCAGTGGCCTTAGCACCTGCTTTATATAAAAATCATGTAGGATGGGATGAGGATTCTCCTCCTCACAAAGTCCAGTTAAAATCACAACCTACTGCACAAAGGCAGTACCCAATTAAGCAAGAAGCTAAAAAACAAGTAAATGAAATACTAGATCAGCTAGAATACCAAGGGGTGATTGAAACTTGCACCTCACAAATGAACAATCCTTTGTTTCCGGTCTCCAAACCAGACAATTCATATCGTCTAGTTTTGGATTACCGACACCTTAACACATGTTGCAAAACTTTTGCAGTGCAAAACTCACACAGTGCTGCACTAATGAATAACATAGTGCGCAAAAAATACAAAACAACCTTGGACATCTCCAATGGATTCTTTTGTCAAAACATAGCACCAGAGAGCAGATATTTAACTGCATTTTCAGTAAATGGCACTCAAAAACAATTCTGTCGGTTAGCCCAGGGGTACAAGAATAGCCCGGGGGTATTCTCAGCGAGAGTAACAGAATTACTACAACTATATGATGATGAAGCATTATCTTATGTCGATGACATTTACTTAACAGATGATGACTTGGAGACTCACTTGAAAAGAGTGAACACCATAATACTTGGTTTCGCTGCAGAGGGTTACAAATTCAACTTCAAAAAGTCCAGAATTGCCCATCTGACGGTCCTATTCTTAGGATATGAGTTATCAAGTGAAGGCAAAAGCCTGGCAGACAATTTCCTAGAGAAATGTGCCGTAATCCAAGCTCCTAAAACACTAAAAAACCTACAGTCAATTCTAGGCTTCCTAAATTTCGGAAGAACATATATTGCAAATTACGCAGAAAGGGTCAAACCCCTTTACGATCTAATTAAACCAGACTTTAAAAGATCCAGTTGGACTCAAGTACACACAGAAATTTTGAGATCCTTACAAACAGACATGCTAATTAAAACAAAATTAGAAACCCGTGATAATACACGCAACCTTGTGATCCGAGTCATCCCAGGGAGATACGGATTCACATACCTAACCTCTAATGAGGGAGATAAGGTACCAATTGCATTCAAATCACATTTGTACACAATAGCTGAACAGAGATTCAACAACAAAGGAAAAATTGTTCAAGCAGTTCAAACCGCAATAGCTAGAGAAAAAGACATAGCTGACGGTAGACATATCACAGTCAGAACAGCAGAATCAGCCTTTGAGGCATTAACAACACCGTGTAATTTACCAACAACAACATTAGATCCAGAATGGTTACAATGGGTAAATTCAATCACAACGGACAAAGTATATTACTTCTTTGATCCAGAACTAGAAGAATTAAAAAATCTAAAATATGAAAAAACGTATCCTCTGCCAATCGACATTCTGCCTCTACGACATTACGCCTGTGTAATCTATACAGACGGACATGCTCAACCCTCCGTTTGGGGAGAACATGCATACAATCCCACATGTGAGATTACAAAAGAAGTGTGGCACGGAGGTAAACTAAGACCTCTATTAACAAAATCACACTCAGTAGAAACTAATTCAGAACTACAAACTGAAATAATAGCTTTGAAAATGGCGCTAGATAATGCGGATCGTGAATTCCCGACACTTATAGTGTCAGATTCATATTTCTGCGTCAAAGCATATAACAAGGATTTGCAGACATGGATTCAGAACGGTTACAAAGATGACACAGATGCACCAATAAAGCAGAGATTGCTCTGGGAACAGGTAGCTCTTTTGAAAAAAGAACTACCAAAGACTCACGTGACACACTCACTGAGTCATCAGCGTGATGGCGTTCACGTTGTAGGGAATTCATTGGCTGAAACAGCCGCAGCGGCAGCCAGTAAACCGGCTCCCGTAGATCGAAAAAAGCGTACATTAAAATACATTGACGGCGAAACATTGCTGGCAGTAAAAACGTCATCAAAAGGCGACTGCTCGGCGTTACCGATCAACTATCCACTCAATTACACATACATCATAGATGCAAACTCCATTCCTTTTGCTCGAATCCCTGGAGTGGGGGATAGAGTGATTCCAAACATGGACAGGAGAAACTTGTTAATCGCAGACGCACACATGGGCGAGGGTCTCAGACACCTTAAATTAAAAGATTCTCTGGAAGAATTACAATCACGGTACTGGTGGCCAGGCATGAGCCTGCACTACACCATGTTTGTAAAAAACTGCCCAAACTGCAACAGAGATCGCAGTGGGGAGAGAAGCAGTTTAATACCTCGTCGTATCAAGGCAGATAACATCACCACTAAAAAGAATGGCTTGCGATTAACATATACAGGCTAGTTCCCACTTATAATGTAGATCCACAGCACTCGGCTGACGTCCGGACTGTTATACAAGATTTGCGAGTCTAAATGGCATATACGCTAAGAGCATGCTACGTTCGACCATTTTTTTTTTTTCCTTTTGTCAGGCAATCCAGCCTGGGGGGGGAAAGAATGGCCAAATGAGCACAGCCCAGCGGGAATCTTCTCACTTCCTTCCTGAGGGTATGGGATGGTGTAAAGAAAAAACCAAGACAGAAAGCAATCTATAATAGAAAGGATATTAGGTTCGGGAGCTGGGTGGGTCAAACATCTAATAAGTGTCCAACGTAGTCTAAATAACTTGCCAAGAAATTCTCTGAAGGGATTCAGTCCGTACGAATTATTATTCGGAACTAGGATGTTGATCTCTGACCTTGATAGTCAGACTTCAGTGGTAACAGAAAAAAGCTTTGATGTCAAAGACCGTTTGGCTATTTTGCAGGACTTAAACAAAACAAGAAAAGACCTGAGCAACATACAGTTGAAACAACAGCCAACGACCACTGAAGATTCACCACCTGTCCCAGCAAGACCTGTCTGGATTCCAAAAGTCGGGGATCTAGTCAGGGAGAAGATCGCGGTAAAGAAGGAATTTGGGCCTTCTTACAGAAAAGCAGTTCCTGTACTGTCTGTCAACGGGACAAGATCAGTTGTACTACCGCCACTTGCTGGAAAAAAGGAGAACCGAGTTGTATCCATCGACCTGGTAAAACCACAACATGTGGCCGATAACCAACAGTAGGCCAAGTGGACTCCCAATAAGTAGCAGAACACCAAGGTTTGCTACCAGTACAGAGGTCCTATCAAAGAGGCTCATCACATTCGAAACGCCTACAGAAGAACAACAAGGACTATGCAACAATGCAATAGAACTTAGACCTCTGAAAACCCAAATAAAGACATTTAGCAGAGACACACCAATCTATACAGAAGTACCAAGTGAAAATGCGAGAAACAAAAATCCTGAACCAATTGGAACAATTGACAGAACTGCATCCGGTTACTTCATCAACTTCGATGATTCCTCTGAAGGCTTCAGCGAACAAAAGACACAGCCATCATCAAAATCCTTTAAAGACAAAGCTAAGGAACTTTTGAAACAACTGAAAGAAACATATCTAGTTTCTCCATGGATTGAATTTTGGGTGGGTTTTGGTGCATTTATCCTCATACTTTGGCTCATCATGGTATTTACCTTGGGACGCTTCATTGAGGGAAAATATGCTAAAATGGACACAGCAAGTCAGAACATCAACTTGGTCCTCAAACCACACACATCTTCACACGTCGAGAAAAGAGAACTTTCTTCAGAACTTTCTTCAGCCAACTTCACAGCAATTCCAATATCTGGTGGGGTAGCCTGGGACAACACTGACTATGAAATTTATGGTCCGGTCAAGATCCTGAAATATCCACACCAAATCAAGATCTCCTTGAGTGACTTTGCAAAACCAAACTCATTTGCTGATGATTGGGACTTTGAAAGTATAAACAATATGATGTCTGACTTAGTAATGTCTGCTAAATTTACAAAACATGATTATTTGCAGGGTTCTACAAATTATGACAGCATGTACTGCTATAACCATTATGGTAACCATTTCTTGCATAAATCTGCACAACCTAGAAATGTTTTAAATTTTAATCAATGGGAACATTGTGCTACACCTCCAAAAGGGAGCTCTAGAACCGTGTATGGCAAATATTCATATTTTTCAGGTTTTAACATAACTAATGCTGAAACATTTTATTACAAATTGTCAAACAAGACAGGGATGAAAACCATGATAACCAACACAAAATTGATTTATTCTGATTCTTTCTTTGAAAAAATGAATACTTTTGGATTTGATTATTGGGACAAAAATGTTGATTTGAAAAGTGTTTGGGGTACAAAAGAATGGCAAGTACAGGGTATAGAAGCTTTGTTTAGAGCCTGCATGATCCCAGAACAAATGATATTTTTAAATAACACCGTTCAACAAACCACCTGTCTTGGCTTAGCCAAAATCAAAGATTTAAATAACCTGTCTATTCCAAAGCCAATAATGTTTAGCAATAACTCTGAAACAGATGAAGAAATAGACATAAACCATATACTTAACCAAAACAGAACACATCCTGATTGGAAACAATGGTCGATCTGGCCCACAGATACAAATAACTGTCAAGATAGATTCCTGAATAAAACACAGGGTTTCATAATGACCAGGCCAGACCCTAGATATCCCCAAAGACATCACCCAGGGATAATAACAACCTACAGTGTGGGCAAATTATGCCTTCAATGGCTACAAACTTCCACACTGCCTGAAATTAAGCAACACCTAACTTTACTTACTGATGGTGCTGACTTGCGTGATTTCATAATGGGACCACGCAAACAGCGTCAAAAGCGTTTCATAGCAGCCTCTGTATATGCAGCATACAATGAGGCCTGGAAGGTTACTCAAATTGAGACAGCAGAGAGAATACGGGAAATTGACCGTATTAATTTGGAAAAATCACTTTCTGTAGTGGACAATGGGTTAATGACTCTGTCCTCCAGAATTTTTTCATTGGACAGCATTGTGTCTTCAGCAATCGATATATTATCGCAAGACTTACTGTTATTACAACATGGTCAGTCACAATTGCGTTCTATTGTACAGCTTGGCTGGACGTTACAAAATCTGCGTTCAGGCTATGTGCCTTGGCGTTTAATCAACACAACGTCACTATTTCAAATCTTTAACCTTACTGATAGACAGATCGGTATGGCGCAGAAGGGTGCTGATTATACAATCTTGAGCATTGAAAAACTAGAAAGATTACCGTTGACAATGTCAGAACGACCTGTCAGTGAATGGATAATCCACGGAATCATAAATATTCCAATCTCAACCTTCAGGTTTCAATACTGCCAAAAATATATACAGGCTGGCATGTACGAGAAATTGGGAAAGGGGTACCTTAAAACAACATGGAACCTGCCCTATTCACATGCATGTGTCAGTAACAAAGGACAGAAAGTGTTTCTTAGTGGCAACAATTGTGCTATGTCACTAAGCGGCACGCTTCTGTGTAACGGTATTAGTTTGCACGGAGCCTGTGAAGGGAATTCATACAACCTTTCATGTCACCAGCAAGGCGCACCTGCAACTGAAATAGAACCATTCTTTCAAAGACTCTATAATGGGAGTTACATTCTTATTGTAGACCGCAGATGCTGTAGTCTTATGCCCGGGACTCCTTATCTCGTCACTACGACGGCGAAGGTCAAGTGCTGTGGACGTTCTTTGTTTCCCAGCTCCTTTCCAGACAGGGAGGCAAGGGCATGGCCCGGTTTGAAAATTACTTCTATTCGAATAGACACTTTAAGCAGAATGAAAACAGTGCTTCTTCAGACGCCTACAAGGCTCACGTCATCTAAAGAAACGTATGATCTACAAGTCGCAAGGACGACTGCAGAGATACATACATTATTATCAACTAATTCCCCCGTACATTTCGCGGAAATTCTGAGCGAAATCTTAAATATTTCTGATACCACTGGGGTCTCAAAGGTATTTAAGACAGTATTTTCGATGGCATTAACACCATTCAAAGCCATACTGGGTATTTTTCCAGACTTCGTCCATTCGATTTTTGGCGGACTTCCCCTGATCCTGGGACTAATTGCAGGAATCCTATTCCTAGTCCTTATTTTTCGTTATGGCAACCCATGTCACAGATCAAACTCTCGCGACAATGGAAGATACGATCCTAGCCATTGGATACCGGGACCGGATATCAAAAATCCTGGGACTATCCCGGCTTAGAGACCTAAACATGACTTGGTTTCTATCATTTCGACCAATGTGGCAAAGGTGTGTTTTACCTGTACTAAGGTGTCTGCTATGCGGAGAAGAATGCGTGTTAGACACCTGTCTGACGCTACAATCGGATGCGCCGGTGGATGCAGATACACTGTTGGTTCCTACCAAGGTTCACGCACTGTGCTGCCCTCAAAGGCTGCCAATTCTGATGACGGCATTCCTGGAATCTTCACCACTGCGATTGAAGAGTAGTGAAGTTCAAGATGAAAGCAGCATCGAACAGGTACGACCTTCTGTCAGCAATGCAAATCAGAATGTCAATGGAGACAATCATGCGCATGAATGCATGGTTACCCCTATTTCCGACTTAGAGGAACTTTCCCATGAAGCTGTTGACAGTTTTTTCGAAAGCCTGAATGATATGATGTTCTCTCCGGAACAGAAATAGAGACTTTTGAGTAAACTCGCACACGGCGTTCCCTGAATTCGGCCTTCAACTTTAAAAATAAAGTCACATGAACAATTACAATCCAGTTCACGGACAGCAACTTTTTTCAGCAAGCCCCTAAAATATTTTTCTATATTTTTTTTCCCGGGACACTGATTTTCTGCTTAAAGTAAGAGACTATTCCTAGAGAACTAAGATTTCTATTTTAGATACTTTATAGACTTTATAGACTTTAGCTGCCCGCTGGTATGTTCGCAATAGATTTTATGTGATGAAATGGTTTCGACTTTTTTTCTGTATAGCCATATTAAGAGCCATTTCATGTGTATTTCTCATATACCAACAAGCAATAATGCATAACAATGCGTGTTTACTTTTGCATTTAATTCATAGCTTAAGTGCATACAATATATATGACTGCAATTTTTCAGTATATTTGAAAATTTCAAAATGCATTTATGTATTTTGGGGTGGTAAGGTATACACTATACTCTATAGTATGTTGTACTATGTTATACTATGCATAGATTAGTAGATATGACCATAGTTAGCGTGGAGTGGGTGTCGTGTATTTCTATAGGTTCTGATTCGATCCCCCTATTCCTGACCCTATTCTGGTTAAACTTACTAGCTAGTTAACTAACAGTCAGCCCATGAGGCAAGAAAACCCCCATGATGCAGATACCGTTATCTGACGCAGTCACACTACGGCACAGGAACGTGTTATCTGATTAGGTCATAACGCTTGAGATCTAATTAGACAAGCGACATTCCTCCAGCCCCTGATAAGGCATACGACGTTCTCATAACAAATCAAACCTATGACAACCTGGATAATCCGTGCGGCCATTGTTTTGATTTCACAGAGAACTTTAGTAAAGAATGTGCTAACGAGCAAGTCGTATGACATCTTTATTGACGTACCTATGTCCATCCTTACGTCAATCCCGGCACCTTTAAGGTATAAATATTGCCGACCTTGCCCTATGCAAACACACGCGTGGTGACAAGACGGAGCAGCCATACTTGCAGAAGCAGACCCCGCAGGCAACAGCCCCGCCTTCCTGACGCGCTGAGAGACGCGCTGCTATCTCAAGCCGAGAGACCCAGCACCGGCGCTTCCGGGCAGCCCTCGCAGGCAGCCTGGAATATCGAGAGCAGAGAAAGAGATACCATTCCTCATTCATCCTAAATTCCAGGTACAGAACTGAATAACCCCTCCTAGAGAATTCTTTAGTTATTCACTTGGCAAAAACAAACTTAACTTAAACTGTAACTTTCTATTCCCGCCCACGCATTAGACTTAGGTCAGGTACACGGGGTAGGCGTATTTAGAAACACCAGTTGAGTACGTTTAGTCAAATGTATATGTGTATGTAAATATATTTTAATCATTTTAAACATCATATGGCTCAGAAACCATATCAATGTTTTTACAGTATTATTTTATACTATTGCTTCTAATGTATGCACTTTACTTAACTATAAGTATTGCAATAATATCGATCCATTTCTCTTGTACGAGAAAAGAGACTGATCAATAAATAACATCTTTTATTGAACACGCCCGTCTCTTCCTTTTCTCTACATTCTGATGAGACTAAGAATGCACGTACTGACTGAGTAAAATAATTGCCTTGTGCTCACACGACTCTCGAGATTGACTCTTGATTAGGGGAGAGCAAAGTTGTCATGTTCTATGGTTGTCAGAAACTAAATCCCTTCTTGTCTAATCAGGGGAGTTCATCCTTCCTTGAACATTCGAGAAAGTTTCTAGCGAACTCTGAGCTTAGCTGGCAAACCCAAAAATTAAGTCTAGTATCGACAGTAGTAGACCTAGTTAACGTCTGGCCTAGGCCTTTACTGCTGTAGGTACTATTCCAATGCGCAGAGCCTATTGGGAAAATAGGAGCTACACTACAGCAGGGATACCCATGCTTCATTTCTCAGGGATGCTTTTCGTTCCTTAAGTGCTAGCCTATACACCCCTCAAGCCTGTCTAACATTGCTGGGGTTTCTTGGAATCTTGTGTAGTTCATACTGTAAGTTGTCATATGCTTGTGTGCACTTTGAATCAAACCACCCCTGTCATTTCCTTTTTTTATGGTTCTGTATGAATAGCGTCTCCCTTACGGCTCCCGATATTTTTTTTAATGAAGATAGAACACTATTGGGTATAGCTATTTCACTCAGACAGACATCAATCGCTAATTTACACTTAGTTACCACTTGTCTAGTAATTTCTAGGGGGTCCACCATCAACCAGCACAAATAGTATCCATTTGTCTTATTAATTGTTAAGCTTTGTAAGACCCAATATGTTTCAATCAATTTGCCAGATAGTCTTTTCGGCAGTAAGACAGAAATACACAATGGAAGTGGTCACTCAGTGAGTTGTCGTGTATGCAAAATGACTGAAGTCTACTTGCATGACTATTTGACAGCAGCATGTAGTCTATGGTGATATGGCAACCCCTACCATTAAAAGTATGACTCATCAGTGCACGTGTAACACATAACTCATTTGCAAACCCCAAGTCAAGGCCAAACAGCACTTCATTATACAATTCCCCAATTTTGAGTGTCGAAAATGAGTAATACTAGTCCCATCTTCATTTATGAATCCACATAGTTTACCCCCAGCATGTGGACATAAAGCACATTTAAAATCCTCTCCCAGAATTAAGAATATATCCTTGACATTGTACAATAACTGCAAATCATTACCCAGTTTTTTCATAATTACCCCAATTTGGTCCGGGGTAATAGTATTGTAAAAATTTGTCAATGCAATACAGTGCTTCCTATCCACATGGATTTTGATCAGTTGATAATAAATCTCTTCAGTATACATCTCAAATTCTTTTGTATTCAATTTATTGGAAATGTAAGTGCAATGCCCACCCTTTGCACTTCCAGAAACCACCTCAATGGCTGGGGTGTGGAAGGTTTAAAATCCATTGACATGCATTATGTCCTTTACCCAAGTTTCCTAAAAGCACATTTTATCAAAATTTAGTATAAAGTCACACCATATAGGGTTAGTCAGCTTAGACCGTAAGCCTGAAATGTTTAAAAAAAACAAGGTTACAGGAGACACTGTAGATGTTACCTGAAGGCATTATTAATCAAATATTACTAGGAGACAATTTGCAGTTGTTAATTGGTAACTGATTTAAGCTTATGGGTGTAATGGGTTTAAGGCACGCATTCTGATTCAGATTACTGGCGCCCAATATCTCCTCTCTCCGCTCAGTGAGAGCTGGTGTTAAAGGGTAGTTATTTATTTCTTTTTGCACATAATTTAGAGTGGATTTCTTTTTTAGTAGTTTACTGGTTATATAACCGCCAGGGTCATTCTTATGAGTAGGGTAAGCGGCTCTAGGGTCAATTAGTCAGTTTATATCTTCTAAGGTGTTAAAGGTCTCAAAACAGTTACTGACTGGGACCCTATACCTATACTGCATGTTACCTAGATGGCTCTCCTCCACTGATTTGTTCCATAAGGCCTTTGATGGTTGGTAAAAGTACCCTAATGGTAAAATATTAATTCCCTGAGCCATAATGGACTGATTGCCAGCCCTTCCAAGGATGGACTGCACCAAATTCGGTGACCTAAAGGTTAAAATGACACAATCACCAGCTAGAAGCTTGTTTGTTTTGCCAACCCATCCTATTCTTCTAACCATTTTAAATTCCAAGAAGATAATATTGGTTAGACCAGTTCTAGTGCTCAGTAGACATAATGACTTATTCCCTAGAGTTGTCCAGTGTTCAGGGGCGTGAGGAGGTGGGGGGACATTTGCCAGCACAATCGTGTAAGGGGTTGCTTCTGGTGGGGGATGCAGGATATGATTTGGGTTTTTAATATGTCTTGGGTTAGACATTCGAGGGTTCTGTGTGATAATGTCTCTCCCTGCATTACCCAACATAGTTATTTCTATGGCAATTGCGGCCCCATTAGAGGTATTAGTAGCCTGTGTACGTGTAATGCTTGAACCTACTATACTATGCCCTATATATTCTGAAGATGTAGATGCTACGAGTTTTTGGGAGGGTCCAGGAAAGGCTGACGCATCAGGAATACTGCTGTGAGTACTTGTGTAGTGTACTTTTCCACTGTCAGGATTAGTTACAGCTTGATATACCCCAATTCCCAGTCCCCGATTTAGCAGAATATCAGTACCTCTACCAGGGTATGGGTCCCGGTGGACAGGGCAACTATTTATAACCAGCCCCTCCAATTTAGTGAGTTTATCTCAATGTGGGATAGTTTCTGTGACAATGGATCAATCAAAACAGATACCATAGTCTCAAGCCTTTTCCAAAAGTCCTCCTCGTTCGACCTTGGAGGTAGTCTCTTTTTGTTTGGTGGCTCACTGTTACTGTCTCATCTTCTATTAGACTTCTGACCCCTTTTAATTATATTTGGCCTGCTTACTAGCTCAGGGGGTGAAGTGATTTCAGGATCTGACTCCGTGTTTAGTAACTGTATTGCTTGAGCGGGAGGATCTTGAGAACTATTTTGCGAAGAGTGCCCTGGGAGTGCTGGCCGTTTCTGGGAAGTCTGAGGCTACAGCGAAAGCAGGCTCTCTGTTTACTCAATCTTGTGAATGAGAACAGTCGGCTAAAAAGTCTAGGGGGTTTAGCGACCCACTACCCACTACTCCCAGTCCATTTTGGCCACTATAGGTAGACAAGTAGACAAGTAGCGATGGAACAAAGACTAAGGGGCTCATTATGACGGTGGTCCTTCCGCCATCACATAGTGATTTGCCCACTGACAAATTAGGATGGCTGTGGGTACCACCATGGACAAAACGTAGGCCCGCTGCTTTCCCGCCGCAGGCAAATGCACCGATTGCCTGGCGGACGGAGCAGGGCCACTAATATGGTGGCGGTGCTAGCAGGCACCGTCCGCCATATTAGGATGTGGGTTTGTAGAGGCCTTTTCATGGCGGGGATGCCGCCATGGAAAGGCTGGTGGGGATTGGGTTTGGGGGCCGTTGCAAGCCCCCCTTGTGTGTGGGGAGTGTCTCTGCACTAGGGGATACCCATGGTACCCCCCTGCATTTCAATGCACCAAGTGGCAGGCACCGCGTGGTGCCTGCCACGTGGTGAATTGAAATGCGGTGCAAGCACCTTTGACATTGCAGATGGTGCTGCAGCCACTGCGGACGCAATGTTAAAGGCCCAGGATGTGCCTGCCACTATTTCCCTAGGCGCTACACTTAATTACTGGCACAGGCACAGGCTCTACAAAGGCTGCAGTGGAACAGTACGCCAATGCTCATATGAATGCAGACTGCCAATGAAGTAAATACACAACTAACGATCTCCCAGCCGTCAAGGACACACAAAGTACAAAGTTCTGACTTCGTTCTTTAGGCGCACTATATCACTCCCTGCACCTCTCAGGTTCGTTGACCCACGTTGCAAAAAGTAAGTAACTTACTTACTTATGACTCTAGTCCACTGCAGCAGAAGATGTCCAACAGTATCAAACCGGAGACCAAATGATAGAGGGGTGGCCAGCCCTGCCTCCTCCTGGCGATGACAGGCAAGGATGGGCCCGCCATAGGTCTGGGCTTCGCCCGGGCACGACCCACGGAGTGGGAGCTCAACAGTGGATTTCTGCACCTCCGGGCGAGTCTAGCAGCGTGAGCAGTGCAGGGGAGCCTGGATACCTAGTCCTTAGGCGGGCGCATGCCCTAATGTCAGTTTCCAAGCATCCCGCACATCGGGAGCTCAGCGGTGGATTTATCTACCTCCGGTAGTGAGAGAGCGCCAAACAGAAGTAAAATTTGTAGGGGTGTATCATATGTACAAGTAGTTAACACCCGCATATATGGAGGATTTACTAATTGTGTTCAAATGCAATGTAGGGCTGAGAACTAATGTACTTGGTATTAGAATTACATGGAAAGCTAATGTTAAGAGTTTGGAAATCAATAATGCTGTTTTAACATAGAGATGTCGTTTGATGTGAAGCCTTTCATTAATAAGAGATGTGTTTAATAGATCACCATTGTAATTCTAGATCTGTTTTATTAAAATTCATAGTTGTATCTTTTAGACGTGATAAAACTGCTTGAGGTAGGAAATGTATTTTGCTTTAAAGATGGAGGCTTAAAGAACGAAGGATATTGTTCATGTTAGGATGTTGGGCCTATAAACGTGCAGAGGCCCAGTTCATGGAAATCGTGTAGGCCTGATCGAAAATGCCTTGCTTAGCATTAAATCGTAGAAATGTTTTTGGAGAAGGCTGCCTTTAGCTAAAGTCAATTGCAACATTAAGAAATTGTGAGCCGATTCGCATGTATTCCTTTGAAGGTGCAGGACCAAGCCGATAGTGGAGTCGAAGGGCCCATTGTGTAACAGAGTTAAGATACTAGGCTCAGACGTGGAGGAGTAGCCGAGGAATTTAAGAAAGCAACTTGAAGCGAAGGAAAGCCTGGGACCCAAGGACGTTTTAACGGACAAGGATGGAGAGGTGCCATAATGGAAAAATCTGGAAACCAACACCTTCGAGAGGGGCGTACCTGAAGGCGTGTCGTCCGCATTGTGGGGTTTTTGTATTAGGGACAGCACCCCGAGGGGGAAAGCAGAGCAGATGAGTTGAGAGACGAGAGAGAGCGGTTGGTTGCCAGAGAGCTTAGTTATGACTGAGAAGACTCTAGACTAACAGAGAAAGTGAGTGAACTTCTTTGGAAGTCACCACTGCTGACACCTTTATTAGGTTGGGCTATTGTTGAGTAGGGATGTCACTTAGTATAGTGTAGGGACAGATTAACCTGAATTTATACCTTTTATCAATGCATACCAGAGCTCAGGTTATAGCAATTCTTGTTAGCCTGATGATTCTTGAATTGATTCTTGTATTATTCCTGAGCCGTCTGAGACTCTTCCGTATGATTATGTTTGTATTAGTGCCTGTTTATCTTCTGAACCTTTTGCTGAGGTGCTTATACCTTCAGTTGTTTTTGGCTTTGTAATAAATCTTCAAACTTAGTCCTTGGTTGGTGGTTCTTTGGGGAAACAGTGGGAACCGTTGAAATGTATTGTTTATTGGTGGATAGATTGCCTAATTCATTCTATGACAGGTAAAAAGGTCCAGTCGACCTGTGACGGGATTTCCAGAAAATGGTAAGCGGACTTTAGGAGGAAAATCCCACCCTTACAGTAGCGTCTAGCAGCGCGAGCAGTGCAGGGGAGCCTGGAATACTGACTCCTTAGGTGTGCGCACCCCTGATGTCAGTTTCTGAGCGTCCCAGTGTGTGGTCACTCAATAGGACCTGGAAAGAGTCATAAATGTGCGCCAGAGTAAACAGGGCTGTGGTTTCATGAATATTCCATGCCTGGTAATACGCATCTAAGAGCCTGATTTAGAACTTTGCAAAAGGTTAATCCATCACCAACATGCATGATATCCTGTCCACTGTATTGCAAGCTCATTATATCCAATTGCACTTGTCATATGTAGACAGGATATCCGCCACGTTTAGACAGAGTAATTCGAAATCAGGCCCTAATTAATTACATCTAGTGTCTTTTGTTAGTGTTTTATTAGAGATCTCAACTTCAGCCTCGTTCATCTGGGGCATGAAAAAAGAAGTGTCCTACTTTAAGTCTTGCATTATAAATTAACGTAAAAGGTGTAAACAGACAAATGTAAGAGAAATACGCTCAGTAGTAAACGTTCTTAAATGTCCTTATACTCTGCTATTGTATTGTGCAACCTTTCAGGTTACGTTAGGAATTTGATATGAGAAAAACTCCTCTCATAATTGCTGGTAGGTATCTTGGTCCAGCAACTAATATGATCACTTATGGTCGTAGTGCGGTGTTAAGCTATATGGATTGCAATGTATGAAGAGAGCCAAGCAATACACGTAACCAATTCAACCCAGAAAAACATTAGGCGTTATACTGCTGGGTACGTTTCTCTAATTCACTCATTGCTTCTAGTCAGTAACAACAGCTGTAGTAAGCCATGTTAGTATACATTTGCATTAGTGATTGAATGACGTATTTCATCTAAGTGATCCAGCACTGCAAGGTAAATACATATATTCAGGTAATAGTACGTGAAGTTATGCAAGTAAGTCCATTTAGGAGCAGTGAATGACCTAGACAAGTATACATTCAGTAACTAACATGTAAATGTCTTGCAAGTATTAAGCGTACTCGCTATTTCATTCTTAAATTGCTGTATGTAAATCAGCTTCTATCACCAGTAAGCAATGAATAGTAAATATGTCCTGCAGAGTGAAGGACACATTAAGTCAGGCATCAGTGGAAATCCATGTCATTCACAGGCAAAGTTATGCCAAAAGGGCAGAAAGTATTTAGTTTGGGGAATGGGATCCTTGCAGGGTGAAGAAGTATGTGTATCTTGGGCTTAGGGCGTGAGGGATAGGTGCCATCCTGGACCTCCATATAGGTTTACAGACACCAAGGACGGACCAATTGCGGGTTGCTACTGATTGACTTTTAAACATCTGCCATCTTGTAATAGTCATATAATGAATCTAATGTTGGTTGCTCCATTTGTAATTTATTTTAATTACAGTATTATAGAATGTGGCTTGTAACTGAAAGTATTCAAATCATATCTAAAGTTAAGTAGAGGCTCCTGATAAACTTGACAACATTTTGCCATGATTGGGGGAAATATTGGTGTTAGAAGGGATACTTTTTAAAGTGGTGCTGGACCTTGGCCTCTTGCGAGAGGATCAGCACAAGCTAACAGTAAAAGTGAACTGAAACGAAACTGCACTACAGGATCTACTCTGAGAAACTACAGGATTGGTGCAGCAAGTTAAAGAGTTGACAGAGGGTGAGATTCTTAAAGGGTAGGTGGAGGATTCAGATGGCCATAATAGGCACATCACACTACATATTTGTGGGATGCTTGGATCCCTGGAATGGCACAATGCCACCCAGTTTATAGAAATCGAGCTCCAAACAATAACTTCCCTGTTGAAAATGACAATTTTTGTGCTTCCATTTGCATGAGCCCAACTGTCACGTAGCAGTTGAATCACTCCCTTGATGAGATGTGAACTTGTTCCCATGACTGAGACAAATTTAATGGGTGTGGAGAGGTGTCCTGTTCCTCCGACAGGATGGCCATCAGGGCTGTGCCCAAGAACTAAATTAACTTCAAAGAGGTCAACCTTGTCACAGGTAAAGGTTTGCTGATACCTGGACAGGTCCCTCTTTGTTATGGTAATGTTTTGTTAATTAAACTAAATATAGTGCGCGACTCACGCCAAGGGGTATTTCCACTCTATAGGCAGTCACAGGCAGAAGTGAATTTACTTAGAATAGAAATGATTTGATTTTGTCCCCAAGCCAGGCAGGCACTGACCCTAGAGGAAGAGGAGCTGCCTCAAGAACTGGTTTACTGTGACCACAGGAGAAGGGTTGTTCATTTCCCTGGCCACATCACTGGGGTGGGCACACAGGCTCTGCAAAAGGTGAGAATGGTTTCACCATCGTCAATTTAGGTAGAGAGTAGTACTGTTTATTGTAGGGTCCACAGGAAGTGCTGCATAAGTGGGTAGGGCTGCCTCTGGGAACTTTTACCCTATTGGTTAAGGAGGGGCCAGCAGGCACCCCCCACAAACAGGTTGGTGCCCAACATAATTGTGACACCCATAGTACCCTCTCAGAACACTTTCTGGACCTCTGGAAGAACAGAATAGGACTGGATCTGCTGTCTGTGACCGATAAGAGCTTAGAAGACTGGACCTGCTCGCCTCTTGTACTCAGAACAAAGAAGTGGACTCCAAGGGTAAAAGGTTACCTTGTGTTTGAGCTACAGGGATACAGCATGCTACAAGCGGCCTTTGCTGCAACAGCCCAACTGACCATATCCAATTAGACATGTCAAGTACCCTACTGCTGGCCTCTGCTGGGGTGAGACTTGACCCCCCAAGAGCTGTCTCCAAAGTTTTAGATCCTTGGTGGGTGTCAAATTGTGATCAGCTTAACTATTCCTGAAACCTGGGATTTAGAAACCTTTTGGTTTCAAATGCCTCCAGAGGATCGGGCCAAATTTGCAAAGCTGACCCAAAGAAGTTGCATTTCCTTTGGGCCAAAGATTCCAATTGTTCCCACTTTGAGCTTTTCTGCATGCGCAATTCATATTTCTTGTGCTAGAAGCGTTCCCTCTAAAAGTGAATGGCTTCATCAAGGCCTCACTGAATGGCTATCCAATGACATGCAGCCCTTCTCGACCATACCTGCCTTTCCCCACCTAGGAATTTTGAGTTCCATCTAATAGGCTAAGTCCAAAGGGCAAACATCCTGCCCAGTTGCACCTGGTCTCTTTGTCTGACCCACACTCCATCACAGTCAGCCTTACCTTGTGCCTAGGTACCGGTCAAGCACAACCAGATGACTGCGGTTGGCTCTTAACACTTTTTGGTTCTATTTTCACATTTTAAATTTTAGAGTCCATAACTCTGATTTCCCTCGTTGGATTTTTGTTGTTTTGGTGTCATTTTATTTATTAAAATGTACTCTATTCTTCTACATTGGTTCAGGCTTTTTCTTGGGTTGTGTTTTTAACTTTATTATTGTTTGGCTTTGCATAAAAACTTGACCACAGGGTTGAGCTCAGGTCAATTTAGCACTTTTGAGGGTTCACCCTTATTAGAATCGTGGTTATTACTTGAGGTTGGTACTCTCCTCCCTCAACTAACACACCAGATTCTTACATCCTCCACAGATGCTCTCTCTACAGTTGAGTGTGCCCACAGGACACCGTCTAGACGCCCCCTCCTCAGGAGAAGCACCCACACCCGTTATAGCAAAATGTTTGAATTACTATGGTCATAATCAAACAAGTAAATAGCAAATAGCTAGGTCAAGAGGCTACTTTGAGAAGGATGTTGCAAAAGTAATAATATTTCCTGACCACACCCTGGCAGCAGAAAACACGACACATTCTCCTTTGTGAACATCAAGAAAAAATTGAAAATAGGCCTCAAATACTCCCTCTTATTTCCCCTCCAAGTGAAATATTATCGCAGACTGACAAGCTCACTTTTTTTTCGCTGAACTTGAGGACACTTGGAGCTAGGTAGGGCGATACAACAATGAGAAAGTGGGCTTAGCTGAGAGGCAAACTACTGTGCTCCGAACATTGTTGAGGTGAAATTCCTGAAGGAGGAGGCGACTATCCATGCATAACATGCCCTAACCTACACAAACAAGTACACAGCAGAAGGCAGCCCCCATTATTGCAGCAAACGTGAGACACAAATAAATAATCACAGAACAACAATACTAATGTAGGTTGAGATACGTCTAGAGCACAGTTCCCTGCAAGATGCACATTCTGTCATTAACCTCTGCCTGTGCAAGGGCATTTTACAAAGGACTTTTGTGCAGTGCAACAGCAACACATTATAAAAGGCAAATGCAGAATGTTCAAATAAGAGAAAGGTATTTGTGTTATACATGGCACGGCTGGGCTTTGTGTTTGTAATTTAAGTAATGTGAGGAAATTGTTCCAGTTTGTTTCACTGCTCATTAAATAACTTATTTCTAAGCTGCCGTGTTGCAATCTGGTTGTGTGCTGCAATTAGCGTGGCATGTTCAGAAAACATGCCCTTTTCCCCATGTCTTTGGCTCGCCTTTGTTTGCTTTTAGGTATTCTTTTGTAGCGTGTCTGCACCATTAACAAATGACCTGGGTAGTACGCCCTGAAAGATAATTATTGGAACACACCAACACTTTAAAGCGTAGCGAAACTATTAGAAACCATAGATTTTGCCCAACTTCTAGTTGTCTGGAGGACTGAAGGGGAAGGGTGGGCTTTGTGGAGTGTGAGTGCCATTTTTTGCCCCTCCATTATATTGCAATTATTTTGTGACTGGAAGGAATACTCAAGCCAGTGTAATAGGCTCTCTGCAATGTTTTGTGATGCACCAGCTTTGGCTTAAATGTGAGCTTTCATTTTGGCTATCAGTCAGCAGTTGTATACAGAGTTTTGGAATATTCTTTGCATGTTTGAGCTCTAAACATCTTTTTGTTGTGTGGCGGCGTTGCCGTGCTTTGATTGTAATTCCTATGAAAGGTGTGTCAGAAGTATGTTATCAATCACTCCAGAGGTTAGCGGAGTGTGATGTGGGTACAATACAAGTGCACACAAAAAACAAGCATCTGTAAAGCCAATAGGTCTATAGCCATTGGCGTGGTCATTGTTAATGTCTTTCCGTAATTATGAATAGCAGCAAGTCTGCTGTTCAGCATGGCTGAAAGTGAAGTAAAAAAGCATGAAGCTTGATCCTGTAGATGTGTAGAATGGCTGTATGTGTGAGTGTGGGAAGTAACTGGATGTATAATTATCTTTTAAGTGCAAAATCGTAACAACAAATATAAAGATCATACTTATTTTTAAAAGCATAAAATGAATATGATGACAGGTAGATAAGTACTGCCCATCCTTCTGCAAATGCTGAATCAGTATGCCGGTCAAAATGAGTTTCTTGCAATAAGGTTACAGAGATTTGCGGGCAATTTTGTTGTAACCTTTACAGGAGGTTAGTATCAGCGGAGCAGCATTACCCTGGTTCACTTCCTTTTTATCTGAAAGATCTTTTCAGGTTGTCTCTTCTTCTAACTCTCAGGTTCACACCTTGCTAAATGGTGTTCCCCTAGGGCTCTGTGTTGAGCCCTACCCTATTTAACATCTATAGCCAACCATTGGCTCTTGTTGCTATGCCCCGGGGATCACGCTCCTATCTTATTTTAATGATACTCAGCTTGTGATCTCCTTTTCAAACAAGTCTACTGAGAACCCTGGCCAGATTCCAAGATGATATGGTGGCTGTTGCTGAATGGATGCGGAAGTGTGGAATGGCGTTACAGCGATAGCCTGCGCCTGGAACAGCTTGCCGGAAGATTGGCAGCCCGTGGATGGTATATTCATAAAGAATACATCCCGAAATAGAAGTGTGTGCCAGAGACGACATGGAAATAACATGGAAATAATATGTGAAGTTCCAGCAAGTGGTACAGTGTGGCACTTTTTAAAGACGGAATCTTTCTCTAATGGCTACGCCCTAATGCATTTGGGTAGCCTTCCCTCCCGGCAGTAAGTGGAAAACACGTACAAAGAAATAGGTATAGCATACTTGTTATGCTTTGACAAAAGCCCTAGTCCTGATGAGGCCCGCAAGTCAAGGGGCTGAAACGCGTCTTTAAGTAGTTTGGGCTATTAGAAATAATGAACAAATGTTCAACCTATTTTTCTAATGTTGTGTAGCAATTTGTGTATGTGATTCTTTATGTGTAAATAGTGTAATATAGATGTTTATACTATACAAAAGAAAGTAAAAAATGAAACACAAGATACTGTGAAAATACATTAAAGCTCCAAAAAAGTAAGACATATCCGGTGAATACAATTCATTTATTGAGAGAGCGGCGGGTAACAGACATATTTGAATTGTAGAGATTGTTTCTAAAATAAGAAATAGGATTGGATAGGTAATTTATAAACCTGTTTAAGCATTGTTTGAGATACAATTTGTCCCATAGCATTATATTTTTGTTTGTGCATGTCCTTCCCAGATGCTTGTTTGGGTTATATAGGGAAACCCCCTTCCTTTTTTAATGTTGCTGAATGGATGGCAGCCAAATGTTCACAGTTAAACTCAAGCAAATCGGAAATTCTTCTCCTAGGACATATTGGCTAATTACAAGGTTGTCTAGAATACCTTATATAGGCAAGACCTAGTCTCTAAGTCTTTTGGCAGCTATATTGCAGAGAACCTTTATGATATTTTGTATTGTTTAACCATTTATTGTGAGTGAGTCCCCCACGGTTGAGATACATTGTTCCGCTTCTGTTAAATAGCCAGAAATTCTCATGTTTCCTAGTAATAGAATCCATGTGGGAAGTGAGACCAACCATTTTAGAGTCGATGAATATCAAGTTCAATTCCATTGCTCTTGACAGCAACTACATGGTTTCCCCATCTGCCCCCAGATCTGGAGATGTGTGGGGCACCTTCACTGCTTGTACCTCCTGAGACGCCAGTCTGGAGCTTTGCCTGGGCTCAGGGAACAGTTTAGACTGCCTAGTGCCTGCCTTTCCCATTGGCGTGGAAGGTATCAGCTTGGTTTCATGGTAGAAACTCCATTTTAAGAGCTGCTGCCCTGTAGTCCTCCCCGTTGACCCCACCAGAATTGTGCAGCACTCCATTACTCATTCTATTTGAAAGCTGTGGCAGGTTCCCTCAGCTCGGAGAGATTCGACCAAGCCTAGCACTAACTACAATCAGAGAGTTGTTTGCCTGTGTGAAATCAGTATACATTTGTCTGAGCGTTCCTGCGGCAAACCCAAGTAGAGACTAGGCCAGGTGTTCAGGACCCTGTATGGGTGTCTTGTTGCAGATTTCACCTTCCTCCCCACTGGTTGTTAGTTGAACCAGGGGATGGGGCAGTTCTAGGCCCCAATGTAATCCACTCATTGAAGTGGGGAGTTGGTATGTGTGAAATGGGGACGATGCAGTCCAGCAGCTTCCCCCTCACTGCAGTGCTACATGGCTATTTAGAAGTCCCATAGTCAGGCACTGATCACCTCGTTGTTGTCTGATGGAGGGACCACCATATGCTGGACCGGGCCACCAATCCACCTTGTTTAGGTGGCGCGCAGGATTCTGGCCACCCCTTTGGGGCTGGAATCCCACCAAGGGTGGGGTTTTGCCAGGGGCCTCACTTACCCTTGCTTAGGTAGTCCAGTGCGGCCCAATAAGCCTGATTAAGCATGATCGGCTCCTGCACCGCAATCCCCATCTGCTGGATGAAGAGCTCTGACTGTGTCACCCCTCTACCTCAGTTGCTCCTCTCCAAGTACAGGCATGTGCCTCTGCACTCAGATTAATAGCCAAAAACAAGGGATATTTACACTTTACAAAGTTTTAAACCTTAAAGCAGATTCAGCAGTCTCATAAACACACTCTGCTTTGTCTTTGAAGGTCTAGTATGCCTTTTTAACTTTTAAAGACTCAGTTCAGTTCAGTTCAGTTAGTTTTTATTTCGACAATTAAAAATCGTCATAAAAATACATAGTAACAATACATTTACCCCTAAAATATCATTAAATTACATTTCTGAACTTTACAGCAAAATTTAAAAAAACAGTTAGATAAAATTAAACATCAGAAGCAGGGCATATAAGTCACGAGTAGAGGTAGATATGACTTCCAGTTCATAATTCAATCAGTTTCTTGTATTTCTCAATCTAGCCGCTACTTTTAAAAAACTTGAGATGGCACACAAGGTATACATATCATTTGCTTTCTGTAAGAATAGCAGAGCTGCTTTCGCATGACGTAGTTTCTGTTTTCTAAGAATGTGAACCAGGAATCAGCGCCTAGGCAGTTGATAAAATGAACATAAAAGTACAAAATGAAGGGTGTCCTGCGGAGACCTATTGTCGCAGCCGCAGGCACCCTTCTGCTCAATCGTTGCAGTAAAACCCGAAGGATAGGCTAAAATATTAGGTAAAAGATTGAGCCTAAAACGGCACATTAAAAATCTAGCCTGTTGATTGTACATCAGGAACAAATAAGGTTCCATGCCCACCCCATTGTCCACTAAACCATGTGCAATTACTGACGTCTTGACCTTTGCCGCATTTACTCTGGTTGTTGCAAAGTTTTCTAGAAGCAATTTCTTTACTGTAGTTTTACAATTATTTGTAATTAGAGACTGGTCGTAAAACAAATGAGACTGTTCAATATTTGTCAAAGTATTTTTAACATATCTTAACCAGGGAATTTGCAATGCATTGTCCCTTTGCAAACAGTCTTTGGCGATTTCCCTGCTCAAATCAGCCTCTGGATTAGTCCATATTCTGATCCATGCAGTGATTGGCCTAATCTTCACTTGGTCCGAGATGTATTGGATCCCCAATTCTGAATGGGCAATATCAGCGGCGGTAGAATGTGGGATTTTGAGAGTTCTACGAAGAAACTTGTCTTCTTCGATTTGCAGCTTTTTCGAGTCCCTGAATCCCCACACCTCTGCCCCATATAATGCCTTTTGCATAGTGACTGATCTGTACAGGGTCATTATTTGTTCAGGGCACCAACGCCCCAGTCTATGCGCAAAGCTTAGAATTGCCCCATTAGAAGACACCAGTTTAGAACAGTGTTCCTCCACCAGTGGTTTAAAGTTCATATCGCCATCCAACAAGAGGCCCAAATAGGGAAAAGTATTAACTGTTTCAAGAGTATGTGTCCCTATTTTAAACACAGGCTTCTTAGCTGGTTTCTTACCGGCCACCATGACAAAGGATTTTTTTAAATTTACCGACAGGTCCAGGTCGGCCATAAACTTCACAAAGCTGTTCACCAGTTGTTGTAGGCTGCTCGATGTACGGGCCAGCAGGACCGCGTCGTCCGCATATAACAGTACTGGGATCTGACGCGATCCTACTCTCGGGCAATCCAGGGCAAGGGAAATGAGGGTGCTTTCCAGACCATTAATATATAGTGAAAAGAGAAAAGGCGCAAGGATGCATCCTTGCCTTACGCCTCCTGAGCAGGGGAAAGCCTCGGTACGCCCCCCCTCTGTGCTGAAGCGCACCCTGGCCGTGGTGTTCCAATGGAGCTCTTTTAGGATGTTAATGAGCTCCACCTCCATGCCCATGTTGTACATCATGGCCCATAGTTTGCTTCTATTAACATTGTCAAAAGCTGCAGCCAGATCCATGAACCCCATAAAAACGGTACCATTACTAACTTTGGTGTATTTGGCCGCTAACAAATACAAGTTCAAACACTGGTCACTAGTAGATCTGCCCACTCTGAAACCGTACTGGGTATCCGCTATGGTATGGTGTTCCTCCGTCCAGTCCATTAGCCGATTCAAAATCACCCGCGCTAATATTTTCGCAGAGACATCGATTAAAGAAATCGGCCTATAACATTTGGGATCTTCTCTGCTCCCTTTCTTAAAAATGGGTACAATCAGTGCGGTGGACCAAGAACGTGGTAGGCCAGACCTAATGGCTGCGTTAAGGACCCTTGTTAAAATTGGCGCCCAGAGATCTATGTTGCTTCTGTAAAGGTCTGGGGGTGTTCCATCAGGTCCTGGTGCTTTATTGGGGGTAAGACCTTGAATCGCCGTTTTTAGCTCTTCCAAGGAGAAAGTTACTTCCACACTCCTGTCACCCTCCCATGCTCCCTCCTGCATGCCCGCCTTGGTGTTATTATACAGGCCCTCAAAATGCGTAACCCATTGGTCTGGGAGGATACTAGAGATAATGGCTGGAGCGGTATTATCCTGGAAACATGGCCTATTCACAATTTTCCAAAATTCAGAGTAGTCCCTGTTTTCACCTGCCTCTCTTAAATCTGCCCAGACTTGTGTCTGCAGTGCTGCTTTCCTTTCCCTAACACTAGACTTGTAGGTTTGCCTGTAATTGGCCACTAGTGCGGTATTCCTTAGTTTGCATTTGAGGGCTTTTTTTAGTTCCTCAATGCTTTAGAGCAGGTTGCATCAAACCAACGTGGGTGATTTGTTACTGTCTTGGCAGAACCTTTCGCTTCCAGCAGTTTGTCTGCTAGTTTTGTTAGGGATTCAAACGATGCTACTACATCTAAGCCTTCTATTTGGGGGTTCAGGCATTCTTCTACGTATTTCCCCCCTTTTTGGATTAGGGCTTTGTAGAATTCCTGTGGGTTTATTTTTATCCATTTGAGTTGCCTACCCTGGTCTACAGGCTGCAGTCTGCCCTCCCTTTTATTGATCTTTCTCCTGCAACTCATGTGACTTAGTTCTACCACTAGTGGGTTATGGTCGCTAAAGGGGCTCCACTTTGTTATAACCTTTATAATTTGTGGTATTGCAAAAGCTGATATAAGTATGTAGTCGATTGTTGATGAACAACCTCTACCTTTAAATGTAGGAACGAGCGTTCCCCCCTTTCCTGTACTACCATATCCATAGTGTGGACTAATGAGTAAGTATCTATTAATGTAGATAGTATTGTGCCTTCCTGCGTGTGCTCGAAATGCGGGCCCTTTCTTAGTGGACAAGCATCCCAATCTGTTAGTGTAGTGGAAAGGTTTGGGCAAAGGTGGGAGTTAAAATCACCCATCAATAGTATAGTTGGGCTCCCCCCCTCTTTTCTCTGTTCAACCTCCTCACTTAATCTGTCCTTTAATTACAATAAAGCAGCGTTCTCCCCTTGTATGGGCCCTGGGTTATAGATGTTAAAAAGTTGTAATTTCTGTCCTCTGCCTTGGAGCGTTACTGCCTGAAGGGTATGCGACGTCCAGGATGACACTGACCATTTCCCTTCTATGATTAGGTCAACATAGATAGATAGTCCTCCTCTCGCTCTCCCTGCTCTGCTTTCCTGTGCTGGGACCGCAAAGCACTTGTAACCCTCTATCTGGTACAGTGCCGGGTTAAGTGCCCATGTCTCTTGAAAGGCAAGTATATGCTAGCCACAAAGTTCCTTCCTCCAATCCGGATTTTCAAATTTGGCAGCTAACCCTGCTATGTTCCAGGATATAATATTTATCTTTCCCTCCTGGTCTTCTCCTTCATTGGGGTCCTGGTGCAATGGCCTAACATCCGTCACTTTCCTATCCCCTTCCCTATTTTTTCCTCTATCAATAGGTGGGGAGCAATCTCTCTCAATAGGTGGGGAGCAATCTACAACTTGCTTTCCTTGTACCTTACTTTGCTCCTTCACTTCCAAGTCGTTAGTCAGGCCCCTGCTCCTCTTAACCAGTTCGATCCTAGTTGGTAACGCTAGTCATTCGTTATCATCTAGAGTCTGCAAAGGGCTAAATCTATTGGTCCACTGTGGGGCTAGCTGGTGTGGGAAATACTGAGTAGTGAAATCATTATGCCTTACCCAGTGGTCATCCACAATTCTACCTCTAGTGCCCTGTTTGGCATTTGGGGGGTACGCAACAAGTTTTCTGGGGTAAAAATAACCTAGTGGCATTGTCCTGATTGTACTTGTGGAGTTTCTATTTTGGTTATCCAGTATATATTGCACTAGATTTGGGTTTTTAAAGTTTGCAATAATGCAGTTACCTTCTCGGCCTTTTCTTCTCCTACCCACCCAATTTACCCTTCTTACATGTAGGATTTCCCCCCGTTCTTCACCCTGCAATGGTCTATGGATATTTAACCAGTTGACAATCTTGCCTTTCAGTTCCATCTGTTATTCTCTCTGCCCTATTCTGAGTTCGGGGACCCCCATAAATATGACTGCAAAGGGACTGGCTTCCGGCGGGAGGTTTACATATGGCAAGTGAGCTTGGTGTCTATCATAATGCTCAAAACCTGATTGGGAATCCAACTGCTTAGGGATGGCAGATGATCCTGGATTCGTATGCCCAGAGTATCCCTGTCCTGGTCCTTTATTATTTTCCCCAGTTCCCTGTGGTTTCATTCTACCTTCCTGGCCCCTGTTAACTGGTGGACTTGGCTCGGCATGCACCTGTACAATACTACAATGTTCATTGCTCACACAATTGTTGGTTTGACGGGTTTGTTGGAGTGGACCGGGGATTTCTAGGCTAACACTCCCTTGTTGGTTAACAGTTTGTGCATCCTTAATCTTACCCTGCTTCAGGATTTCATGTGCTATTTTGTCCAGTCTACTGGTCAGTGGTTTGATTTGACTTATTATAAAAGTTTCTAGATGCTTTTGGAGGTCTAGGATTATATCATTCACCCATCCCGGCGGTATACAACGGCCACTAGTTTCTGGTGTAGAAACCTCATCCCCCCTATCTCTTGGTTTGCCACTCCTTGCGGGTTTCTTCAGATTTCGAGTTTGTGGGTTTTTCCGCCCCCCTTTTCTGCTTCTCTTGTTGGTTATTAAGATTTCCCCTGCCTTCATCAGTGGTTCATCCTCTATTACTATCTGGGCACATGGGACATCACTGCTGGAATCATTCTGAGTATCATTGATAGATAGCAGACTACCATTCCCATCCCCAGTCAGCGTGGGCGAAAGCGGCACAGTGGTTAATGTCATTGATATACGTCTTTCTGTGCGTTCTATCTCACCGCCACCTTTTGTAGCATTAGATCTATTGCAGTTGGGGTATTTTTGTGGAGTGCCGGGATACTAATCTCTACCCCTGGCTTTTTTGGTCTCAGGGGTGTATCTGGTTTACCTTTGGTGGAGCGAGTTTTAGGTTTTGTAGCCATGATATTTTGTGTGGCTTTTGGATATTCGTCCTCTTTTATCCCAATGGCCTAAATCAATGTTCGTATAACAATTTTCACCACCCGTGTAGGCTTTTGGAGGCACAGTTATATATCATCCACTATTTGGTGTCCCCAGCCCTATTGTGGTCAGTCTATTGGTGCCCAGATTAATCGTACCTTGTCGTGCAGCCAAGATTGGTGGCCCGTCCCGTCCCTGGTCGTCCCCGGACGGCCACAGGCGGCCCGCCCTCTGCCCGGGCTCAGCCCGGCGACGTCCGCGCGCGTCCCGCGGGCCGGGAGGCGTTCCGCTCTTTGTTGGCGCCTCCTGGCGCTGTGGTGACGTCCCAAGTGTGCCTCTGCCACTGGGGCACCTGGGAGTTGTGGTTCTTGCTGGCCATTCACCTCACGGCGTGCTAGAGCGCTGGGGTTGATGGAGCGCAGGAGCGCTGGTGCTGGTGTGCTGCCGGTTGTTGATCTGAGCCGTTCCCGTCACGGCGGTAAGTTTCCCTGCTGCCCCCACAGAGCGCTCGGCGCTCCGCTCTTTGTTGGCGCCTCCGGGTGCTGTGGTGACGTCCCAGGTGCGCCTCTGCCACTGGGGCACCTGGGAGTTGTGGTTCTTGCTGGCCGTTCACCTCACGGCGTGCTAGAGCGCTGGGGTTGATGGAGCGCAGGAGCGCTGGTGCTGGTGTGCTGCCGGTTGCTGATCTGAGCCGTTCCCGTCACAGCGGTCAGTTTCCCTGCTGCCCCCACAGAGCGCTCGGCGCTCCGCTCTTTGTTGGCGCCTCCGGGCGCTGTGGTGACGTCCCAGGTGCGCCTCTGCCACTGGGGCACCTGGGAGTTGTGGTTCTTGCTGGCCGTTCACCTCACGGCGTGCTAGAGTGCTGGGGTTGATGGAGCGCAGGAGCGCTGGTGCTGGTGTACTGCCGGTTGCTGATCTGAGCCGTTCCCATCACGGCGGTAAGTTTCCCTGCTGCCCCCACAGAGCGCTCGGCGCTCCGCTCTTTGTTGGCGCCTCCGGGCGCTGTGGTGACGTCCCAGGTGCGCCTCTGCCACTGGGGCACCTGGGAGTTGTGGTTCTTGCTGGCCGTTCACCTCACGGCATGCTAGAGCGCTGGGGTTGATGGAGCGCAGGAGCGCTGGTGCTGGTGTGCTGCCGGTTGCTGATCTGAGCCGTTCCCGTCACGGCGGTAAGTTTCCCTGCTGCCCCCACAGAGCGCTCGGCGCTCCGCTCTTTGTTGGCGCCTCTGGGCACTGTGGTGACGTCCCAGGTGCGCCTCTGCCACTGGGGCACCTGGGAGTTGTGGTTCTTGCTGGCCGTTCACCTCACGGCGTGCTAGAGCGCTGGGGTTGATGGAGCGCAGGAGCGCTGGTGCTGGTGTGCTGCCGGTTGCTGATCTGAGCCGTTCCCGTCACGGCGGTAAGTTCCCCTGCTGCTTTTAAAAACTCAAACGAGAGGCCTGGGGAGATTGCCCTTGCCCGCCTAAGCACAGTACAATGGAAGCTAGGACAGATTACAGGTAGAAAAACTAACAGTTTAAAACAGTACCAACATCTTGGACACCAAGAGTTCAATTCAAACAGTCACAATCATTTTTTTTAACAGTACCAATTGCATACAGAACAAGAAATTAAATTCAAAGTATCACAAGTAGACAAAAATTGCAATTTTAAACATTAAAAACACAACACAAGTCTGTCTTCTTGCCACCTTCTCTGTGTTTGTTCACTGGACTCTGTAGGGCACAGACAAACATAATACAATCATAACACATATTACTATGGTTATTCCACCTAAAATAACTCCTGTATACCTAATAATAAGTAAGCTACAGAAATAAAAGTGTGATGAATTCCTAAACCATCAAACATGTTTACTTATTATTGCTCCTTGTGTTATATGTGACAAATCCTAGAACTGCTACTATAGTAGTGCCTAAACTCACATATTCTGTGTTAGCCAATAAATGAATCTCTGAACAATAAAACACAATCTTCATCAAGCTGAACTGTTTCTCTTGTACTCCAGGTATGCAATGTCCAGTTCTCCCGCTGCTGGCTACCAACTTTGTGAGGCGGTGCATCACTCTCAGGATTGTCCTGAAGTGGTTCCCTCTCTTTCTGCAGATGTCGGTGGCTTCAGACTTGCCAGCATTATTATGACCAGTGTACCACAGCCTCCACAGAAGCCAGATGGTCGTGCAATGGGCAGTTATTGTCGGATTATGCCCCTCGACAGCAGGAGCCTCATGAGTGCCTCTTGTGTGCTAGATCTCAGGTCCCAAACCTAGTATTTCATGTAAAATTACATGTAGGTGAGAAGCCCACAGCATTATCCAAAAATATATTTCAATCTGTTGAGTCACGTTGTTGATCCAACCCCCAAGAACCACCACACAGAACTTTCCTGCAGGTAGGATTGCAGTCCTATACTCTTTTATACTCTTCAACCACTGGGTAACCACCCGTGCTTAATTCGCATAAAAAAATATGTGCGAGGACTGAGGGTTTTGCTTAGAAGCTCACGCCTGGCGTTATTGAAGGTCAAGGATGCGTTGTCCTGATCCCACCTGATGCCTCTTTAATCCACCACCACACAGTCCCTGCCTCTTTATTGAAATATTGAATGTTTGTTCCTCCCTGCTTGCCGCCTGTGTTATTGTTTTTTTTCCATTTTGCTCTTCCTTACTCCTCATTCTTTCCCGCTTTGTCTTCTCTCTCTTGCTCTGAATCAAATGTCCGTTGATAATGATCCACAAAAATGAGTGCCTTGGACCCCTCCTCCAACCACCGGTTGAAATTAGGAACTGGGGACCCCAGCAGGTGAAATCTTACTGTTAAAAATCGGACCCAGAGCACTACGTGGTATTCAAACTACGGTTACTATGGAAACCTACCTCTTGCACGGAAACTCAAGAAAGAGTTACATTTTCCATTTAGAATTGTGCTTTTCTGCGTTCCGATTGCCATAATGAACGACCCTCACAAAAAGCGTCTCTTGTTTTACAGTGCTCTGGCCTTGAGCGTCCAGCTTTCTCTCCCAGCTTTCAATGGCAGTGAAGGTTTTACAGGCAGCTATTCTTGTTGCCTCACGAGTTATCTTTCCCAGCAGCCCTTTCCACTGAAAGGTTTTTAACCAAGGTACCTGGAAGCGTGGGCATCTGAAGTGTCTCTGAAAGAAAGCTATACATGCCACCATAATGTTTCATTGTGAGTTATGGACTTAACTTTGGAACAAAAACCTGCTCGCTGGCTGCACAACAATCCCTATATTTATGTAGTTTTATTTTAAACAATTACATACAGCCATATACTAATCTTAGAGACTTAAATGTTGGATTCTAGACTTCGAAATAAAACAATAATGGCAACCAAATGGTTACAGATGGAGACTGGGTAAATACAGTGTCAGACTAGGATAGAAAATAGGCCAGTGAACCAAAATAAAAGTTGCACCCTTTAGTGAATTAGAAAGCTAAATAAAGTGACCTATATTTGCAAATTGGGGCACTTTTGAACTTGTAAAGACGCTGTATAACTGTTTTGCAAAGTATGGAATACTGCATGGATCTGAGATGGCTGAACGCAAGGTTTGTTTTAATATCATGGAAATCAGTAGTTAAAATAGCCCACCAAACCATAGAAAAAGGACCACAAACAGCCAAAAGCATCAGCCCCCACACTGACATATCAGACTAGGCCGTGGGGGGCAGTCGGACCCAGGGAAAATATACAACAAAGCAACAGCCCGTGAAGGAATAAGAATGAAATCAAACAGTGACCAGTCAAATAGTCAACAATGTCAACAAAAGGATTTGGCAGCCATAGTGCTCCTAGACAACATCAACAAATCGTTTGACATCAGCCATATGCCTTTATTGTTACAGTGTGAAACCTTAATGTAGCAACAAGCTAGGGATAAATCATTTCCTATTGAGTTAGTATTTGTCACTGTCAGAAAGTAGCTTATTAATTTACGAAAGAGGTACCCTTACCAGTTTACTAAACACACCTTGCTTAAGTCTTAGCATAAGTGTAAGAGAGCTCTGATCAACCCCTGAAAGCTATGGCACAAGCAATAAGCAATTCCTTAGAGAAACGTGTGTTCAGTTTCAAGCACCACTAACAATTTTAAAGACCACAACACAATAACATACCCGCATCCGTTTAGAAAAGAGAAAATGTTAATGACGCCAAACCCATTAAAATTAGGCAAGGAGAAACGAAAATGTCCATTTAAAAAAATGTAAAAGCAGACAGCAAGTAGCAAAAGTAAAGCACCAATGAAATAAGTTTTTGGGGCACAATTTTAAACTGACTGAAATAGAGTGCAGGTCAGTTACATAACGAGGGTGGTCCCAGTCAAAGTTTCCACCTCTGGATTTAGAGGCTTATTTACAAGCCTCTATCACCACAGGAACCTCGCTTTTTTGTGACGTTCCTGTGGCGATAATCCCTTTGCTTTCTTTACAAGGCAGCGCTAAGTTACTTAACAACTTTAACACTGCCTTGTAAATAAGGTCCCCTTTCACTCTACACTTAGCATGAAAGGAGTGGGCAATGGGTGTTGTGGTGGGCGTTCCTCTGCAACACCCATTGATTTTGATGCTACCCTCTATTTACAAGGGTGATGTAAATAGGATGAAGCTACAAAATTAAGACCAACGAAAACCTGGTCTTGACATGGGGAAACGAGGAGAAATGCTTAATTTCTCCTCTTGTTTCAGTTTTTATGTGTGCCGCCTGCCACATGGTGCAGTGATGTTTAGGGGACACTTAGGTCACATAGCGGAGGGCCAGCAGGCTAAAATCCGCCCAAAGTCACTCTTCGCCTGCCTTTTAGTGGCAGGCGTTCAGCCATGAAAGGGAAGGCGGTAAGGGACATTTATATCCCTACGGCATTGCCTGAGTAGGCACCGCCCCTATTGTAGGGATTACTGACCCTCCAACTGGCTCCTTGAACCCGTCGGAAAGCGTCAAACTGTCTTTCCGCCTGCTGCCTCCGACTGCACGCACTGTAATGGGTTGTTTGGACTGCAGCAACAGATGATGCGGTCCGACCACCATCCGAACCGAAAGGAACAGGTACCGACACCGCTGGGATTCAGTTTGCAATTTTTATTTCAATATTTATTTCAGCTCAATGCTATGGCATAACAAGTTTCGGCAGTCAAAGCTTGCACATACAATAAAATGCAAGTTTTGTTTCTTTAAATACACGCTACCACGAGTTTCTGCTACTTGCATAGGCATGGAAAACACACTACTACACCCTTTACATGCCTCACTTTCTTCTTTTTTCCAAAAATAAAACTTTACTCACATGTTTTTTAAATTATTTTTATATATATATATATATATATATATATATATATATATATATATATATATATATATATATATATATCTTTTCTTTATGCCTCTACTGTTTCATTTTTATATTCTTGTTTCTTTTCCCTTTTATGTATATCTTTTGTTCTCAAAAGTGCAAGTGCAGTAAAC
This sequence comes from Lissotriton helveticus, assembly GCF_964261635.1. Classification (NCBI taxonomy): domain Eukaryota; kingdom Metazoa; phylum Chordata; class Amphibia; order Caudata; family Salamandridae; genus Lissotriton; species Lissotriton helveticus. The sequence continues at coordinate 1,121,149,896 of NC_136063.1, read as the reverse complement.
ATGCAGTGGGATGATTTTTTTCATTTCTATCATGCTTAAATTACATTTTTATGTGCAAAAGTGTCAATATTTTTCATTCAAAGTGCTGTTACTTTAATTGTACTAATAAAGTGTAAGTGCTGTAATTTTACATAATTCAGTCCTTCGCACTACATTTATGCAAATCAGTGCAATTGGAAATATATATCAATTCATGTAAATAAAGCTAAAAACATTCATGTCTTTTCTCATAGACATTAAAATTAATTCGAAATTTTACATATTTCATGAAAACTCAAGAGTCAAAACAATAAATGCTCTAATCACTATGAAAATTCCTGTAAAAATTCTTATCAATATAGGGACTCCAATATTGGATAAGCAAATAATTCATATGACCTCCTGTATGTGTAACATATTTTTAGGATCACCTATCTATTTTGCTTGAATCAATCTATTGCCTCTTATCTCCAATCTCTTTTCATGCGGTAGAAGGATTATGCTCCTTATTTCCCCATTAAAGCTATACACTTATTACACCTTCTATTATTCCTTAAGTGCAGATATCAGTGCCTATTATGTGCCTACCTCTGTTCTATACTCTAATCATGTGCCTATCTAAAACTGGCATCTACTAGAACTAAGAGAAATGTCACTTGAAAATAATTCATTATATATCTGCAAACAGCTCCTTGTCTAAATGGCGCCCAGAAGGAGTTTTTGTATTGAGGATGACAATATATCTGGACTCGAGTTGTCTTAATTTCGATTCTCTATTGCCTCCCCTCCTATTTTTGGGTACTGAATCTATTACGTACTGTAGTTCCTCGTATCTGCCTTCCTGATATTCCTGCATGTGACGGGCAAAAGGATAGCTTTTATCATAATTTTTTACTGCCCTTTAAGTGCAGTGGCATTCTTACATGGACCATATGTATGGTACTCCCCCCATATATCTTTGGGCAGCGACATTATAATACATATACTACATAATCACTTCTGCAGGTACACAAGTTTTGTATTTGAGTGGAGTTTTCAATAATGGTGACATAACTTCTTTTTTGTTCACACCTTGCTTGCATGCCTTGCATCTATGACACTTTTGAAACCCCGGTTTTGCCCTAAGCGAGGTATCTGAATACTTCACCTCCAGACTGCTAACCACTAGTTCCTGCGGCATCGATTTCGCATGCTGGAACGTTAACAGGGGCTTGTTGGGAACCCTCTGTCCTAGCACAGGGTCACTTTTGATCAAATGCCAAAGCCGGGTCAAAATGTTTCTCAATTTCTGATGGTACCTGTGATCATCCTGATTTTATTATAATCCCCTGTTTTTTTCTTTTTGTCTGTTTCACTTTGTGCAAATAATAGGGACTCCCTTGACACCTTTTCTGCTTTGTTTTTAGCTTGCCTTAAGACCTGTGGACCATAGTCTCTCTACAAATCTCTTTTCAATTTCTTCCTGAGCTTCATTTAAATTTTCTCACTGCAGTTCCTCTTCATTCTAAGATGTTCTGCACACGGAATTCTCTGTTTCAGTTTTGTTGGGTGAAATCTCTTAGAATGTAAAATTGAATTTCTGGCCGTCGTTTTTTTGTGTGTTTTTGTGTGAATTCTTCTCTTTCCAAATACCAACAATGCAAGAAGGCACACTTCAGTTGTGCTTATACTGGAGGTGAAATTTACATTTAAAATGTTGTCATTTAATTTTAACGCAAATGCTTAGGTGGACTCTCATGAGCACCTGCTCCTCCCACCATGCCATTTGTAGATTCGCATAACAACAGACCTCAGCAACAGATGAGGCCGGACCTTATCCGAGACGTCAGATGCGGTCTGATGCGGTCTGACTGGCATCAGGATAACCCTCTCAGTTTTAACACACACACACATATTTTTTATACACACACACACACACATATATATATATATATATTACCTACTGGCGATAGCCAGTAGGTATATATAGTTAGGACCTAGCTACCAAAGGAAATCCGCAACATTCTATTGGGAATAACTTTGGCGCCCGTTGAGGAATTTGCGTGTAATTTACCACAATTTTGGCCAGCTCCGCTGTGCTCCTTCCCTGAAAGTTTCGGGGGGATTCGTGAAGTGGGGGCTGAGAAAAAAGGGGGGTCGCAAAACGTGTTTTCTACATGTTAATTTCCATAGGACGTTCTGACAAGGCTACAGCCCGAACCGCTGAACGGAATTACACCAAACATGGCAAAATTGTAGGGACTGGTACGCAGAAGTGCCTTTGCTATATTTGGTGAAAATTGCTCGAGTGGTTTTTATGAAAATTAACTTCAAAAACACATAAATATCTGTGCGGAGCCTAACCACAAATCTCATCGTGAAATCTGATTGGCTGTCAGCACTTCATCCAAGAAGTGTTGGCAGCCATCTTGGGACCAATATATATACATGATAGCACCTCATTAAAAAGCATTGTAGTTAATACAGGGTTTTAGGACTTTAGTTACATTATAAATCATTTGTTGATGGTACCATAGTCATTTTAGGAATTGTGGTGTGTTCTAAGGTGATTTTACCACGTGAAAAAGCCTTCTGCTGGGATATCATGAATCATGCTTGAAAGAAAACTATTATCTCATGCTTTTCCCACAGTGGTTTGGAAGGGGATCTATAAGCTAAACTGAAAGCATATTTTCTGTAAATTCACATTATCTTTCTCAGTCATGTGAGCATGAAGTCTGACATTCTCAGTAAAACATGTACATCCAACAAGGACAGAGACTGTCAGTTGATTCCTTTGTGTTCTACTGCAGCCTCCAGCGCCAACAGTCCTACTTATTACAAAGGTATGGCACACCTGAAGCCATCTGGATTGGAATAAAGTGGTAACTCTTAAAACATTTAATTTAAAAAGGAACAAAATGAGGGGGTATATTTTGCCATAGAAAGTATGATTAGTGCTGCAGAAAGAAACATTAGGGCACATTTTGAGTGACTTCCCAAATCCTCTTCTATTTCATTAAAAAATTCTGACATGCAGTCTCCCAAGATGGCCACCAGAGACAAAAGAGCCCAAATGTAGCCCAAATATCACCCAGATGTAGCCCAAGTATAGCCCAATGACAGAATGTCCCAGAGTGTTGTAAAGAACAACTAGAGCGCTAACAGTCTTACTTATGACAAAAGTATGGCACACCAGAAGTCATCTTGATTGGAATGAAGTGGTAAGTCTGAAAACATTTAATTTAAAAAGTGACAAAATGAGGGGGTTCATTTTGCCATAGAAAGTATGATTAGCAGCAGACTTCCCTGGTGAGCAGTAGCTTTACTACAGTGATCTAATGAGCAACTAGAGTGCTAACATTCAGAATTTATGGCAAATGTGTGACACATCTAGTAGTAGAGAGTAGTAGAGAGTGAGTAGCAGAGAGAGAGAGTAGTAGAGAGTAGTAGAGAGTGAGTAGTAGAGTGAGTAGTAGAGAGTAGTAGAGAGAGAGTAGTAGAGAGTGATTAGTAGAGAGTAGTAGAGAGTGAGTAGTAGAGGGTAGTAGAGAGTGAGAAGTAGAGAATGAGTAGTAGAGAGTAGTAGATAGTGAGTAGTAAAGAGTGAGTAGTAGAGAGAGAGTAGTAGAGAGTGAGTAGTAGAAAGTAGAGAGTGAGTAGTAGAGAGTAGTAGATAGTGAGTAGTAGGGAGTGAGTAGTAGAGAGAGAGTAGTAGAGAGTAGTAGAGTAGTATAGAATGAGTAGTAGAGAGTGAGTATTAGAGAGTAGTGGAGTAGTAGAGAGTAAGTAGTAGAGAGTAGTGGAGAATATTTCCAAGTTTGGCACAGCACCACTTGCACAATAAGTCCAATCAAATCATATCACTTAGAGTCCTTGTTGAAGCGCTGAATCTTGGTGTATATTCAAATGCTTTTATTTTCCTAAAGTTTATGTACCACAGCCAGCTGACGCGTTTCGTTCTGTACAACAGAACTTCTTCAGGGCATTCTTATTTCCTTCAAGTTATGTCGGTATCCTGTTGTCATATAACTAGATATTTCTTCCAAATGTTAGACGAGACGTAAGTACATTCTTATTCAAAGTGACTAGGTATCAATTTTACCCACACAATTCGGGCAGACTTGAGTAATTTATAGCATCCTCGAAGTCAGTCTTTCAAAAATTCCAAAGTATAGGACATGATCATTCAAATCCAAATGTTTCTCAAGAAAAGTCATTTTCAATCGTTCAGAATTTCGGCGTTTGGGCAGATATGACCCAGGGACCCCCAGTATGCAAGGGGAATTAGTCCCCCCTCTGCAAACGCGCCAGTGGCCTGCGTTGCAGAGAGGTGTAAAAAGAGGCATAGCCTCATTACACCTCTGCAATGCAGCCCCCCTGGCGCATAATGGAGTTTCAAGGTGGGCTAGTTGGCCCCAGGGGCCCCCAGTATGCAAGGGGAATTAGTTCCCCCTCTTCAAACATGCACGGGGTCTGCGTTGCAGAGAGGTGTAAAAAAGGGTGTGGCCTCATTACACCTCTCCGCAATGCAGTCCCCTGGCGCATACTGGAGATTCCTGGTGGGCTTTCAGGTCTTATATAGTTAGGAATTAGCATTAAAAAAACCTTTGAAATTCACTGAAAAAAACATAGGTTTCAGGCCTTATATAGTTAGGAATTAACATTAAAAAAAACTTTGAAATTCACTGAAAAAAACATAGGTTTCAGGCCTTGTATAGTTCGGAATTAGCATTAGATGTGTGTATACATCTAAAATCACTAAGTGGGTTTTTAGATACTTGTATTGCTGTAACAATGGATTCAAATATGATACTCTTTATTTTACAAAGAGTGATGAAAGATTTTACTAGTGTATGAAAAGGTGTATGTGATTGTCACGTGGATGATGTCATCAGTGATGTCATCAGTGATGTCATTTCAGATGTCATCAGTGATGTCACTGACCATGTCATGAATGATGTAATATGTGACATCATCAGCAGTGGATTGCGGGTGCGCGAAATATAGTTAGTACAACTAACTATATAGGAGCAATTTCAATGGTTTTGTATGAGTGAAATGTCCAGCTAACTATAACACCCCTAAAACGTATAGTTTTTTGAGTGAATTTTAAAGGTTTTTTAAATGCTAATTCCTAACTATATAAGGCCTGAAACCTATGGTTTTTCAGTGAATATATATATACATACACACATATATGTGTGTATGTATATAGAAGGTAGTTATAGTTACAACTTACTTTCCATAGGAAAAGATATTTTTGGTTTGTCAATAACTTTGGCAACGTATAACAAATCTTCCCAAACTTTTCATAAGGAATACAACGCTCATTTCAGCAGCTATCTTGAAAGTCTTGGGGTGATCCGTCAAGCAGGGGCCGAAAACCAGGAGTGCTTAACAACGCATTTTCCCTATGTTAATTCCCATAGGACCTTTAGATATGGCCACAGCCCAAACTGCTGAACGGAATTACACCAAATTTGGCAGGAAGGTAGATGTTGGTTCAAGGAAGTGTCTTTTCATGATTTGGTGTAAATCCGTTCAGTAGTTGCTGAGAAATATAAACAAATTTCCAGTTCTACATATAGGGACGCGGTGGATACGCGACCCCTGTCGATCTCATGCTGAGATCTTATTGGCTGCCAACACTTCAAACCAGGACGTGTTGGCAGCCATCTTGTGACTCGGTTGAACTGAATCACAAGATAAAAAAGTAAAAAACAAAAAAGGGGGCTAAGGTAGAAACACCCTGACCACTGAGGTCTCCCACGCTTTGTTAAATATAGGTCCCCGGGGCAAATCGTCAGTAATTCAGGGGGGAACCCATGCGGCAGGCCCCAGAGACTGTTACCTCCCAGGGGCAAACATATTGAAAGATGTGGGGGGCCTGTGCGGCCCCGCAACCTTGGGATGGCCAACCCCACAGGGTTAAATTAAATAATAATATATGGGGGCTCCGTCCTCCCCCATGCAGCCCTGGAGACTGTCACCGCCCCAGGCCAGTCTTTTAAATGAAATAAGAGGGACGCATGGCCCCTGCAGCCCTGGGGACCATCACCCCTTGGGCTGGCTCCAGCAATGTCCTGGGGTGTGCCCTCCCCCAGACATTGTAATTTGCTATGGCTTGCATCGCAAACTTAGCTCTGCTTTCAGCAAGCAGGGAAACAGACAAATTGCTTCGAGATCCAGGGAGCTGCATGCTAGCACCCTGGGTCTCAAAGCAATGCCGATTCCAGCAGGAGGCAAGGAGCCAGCATGGAACAAGTAAGCCTTCAGTTTCCCCCAGTGGTCCCCAATGTTTTAAATGTCGGTGCTCTGGGTGGAACCAGGGCACCCACCCTTTTACTTATATTTAAAAATAAAAAAGGCTGGCCCTGGGGGATAGGGTTCCCGGGGCCTAAATTGCCTTATGAGGGGGGCACGTGTCCCCCTCCCTTTGCTTTTTTTATTAAAAGAAATGTAAAAAGAGGCAGGCCCTGGGTGAAGGGGTCCCTGGGGCCCATAATGGACCCAGGGAAAGGGGGGCACATGGCCACCCTCCCTTAAAGAAAATATATATTTTTTAAAAAGCTTTAATTTGCCGGAGGCTCTGCTATCTTTTCCACCACTCTGCAAATGTGCCTTTGGCGCGCTGCTGATTGGGCGATGAAATCCCCTTGGCTGTTGAGAGTCCTTAGGGGCCAACAAGATCTTCTGTTACCGCCAGTAAGTCCCGCCCAGTGGGATTGCTGAGAGATGGTCAGAGGCCAGCCCCCTTTCTCCGCCACTCTGCAAACACGCCTCTCGGTGCATTGCTAGTGGGGGATGAGGTCCCCGTGCCTCCTGAGGGCCTCAGGACTAAAGTGAATTTCTTCTATCAAGAAGCAGTGCTCCAGGAGGTACATTTGCAGAATGGTGTAGAAAGGGGGGCGTGGTTTCTGATGACCTCTCAGCAATTCAGCTGTGTGGGTCTTATTGGAGGTAATAGGAGTGCCAATTGGCCCCCAAGGACCCTCAAGCACCAAGGGGACTGCATCCCCCAAATAGTGGTGCGCCAGGAGGTGCATTTGCAGAATGGTCGAGAAAGGGGCCGTGGTCTCCTACCCGGTCGCTGCAATCACACTGTCTCCCTTGGGGGCCAATTATAGCTTGTGGTGCACTACTGGTTGGGGGATGATGTCCACTTTACTCCTGAGGGACCTTGGTGGCCAAGAAGCCCTCCTGGTACCGCCTGTAAGTCCTACACATTCACTCACCCACCCAAACAGTCACTCATAAAACATCCCTCACCTATACTTCCTTTCACACACTCAGTTACTCACCCAAATACCACTGACACATCTACTTACTAACCCACATAGCCATACACACACTGACTCATCCATACAGCCTTCACACATGCACTCACTAACAAATACAGCCACTGACTAACCCACTCACTCATCCATACAGGCAGTCACACATACCCTCACCTACTAACACAGACAACCATACAGGTACTCAATCTATCACTCACCAATACAGCCACATACGTACCACTCACACACCGATACAGTTGACTTTTTTGGGCTGCTCGATGACTTAGGATGGCAAGGGCTGTGATGTTATCTATTGTGGAGACCGCTACTTAGAACCTAGTTTGGAAATAGGGTAAGATGTTTTTTTCCGCAACCCATTCTACCAGCAAGGTGAGGACACACAGAGCGTAAGCTTTGACCTCTAGGTCTAATAAGGCAATGAGTAGGCAGTTGGAAGGGAGGGTAGGGTCTCCTTTTATGAAGATTGGGTATAAGGTTGAACCTCTCCATGTGTCAGAGATCTGTGCTGCGATATAGACATAGTTAAAAAGGGGAGTTAGCAACTTAGCCCAGTATTGCAGGGTGCATTTGAATGTGATAGCTGGTAGGCCGGTGGGGCCAGGGGCTCCGTCGTTTTTAATGTTTTTCAATAATCTGCGCCTGGTGTGGTCAGATTATGGGTTTCCATCGGCGTGTTGTTGTTTGCCCCTCTACTATGAACGCCGATGGGGCCTGGGGTTTTGCTGCGGTATTGTATATTTCCGTACCATATCCAGGCTGCCTCTGGGACTGCATTCCCCCTACTTTATCCATTTGTTTATATATTTATTTGACAGACTTATAATGCAAGCAGCTACCCCATGTGGTTTCCCTGTGCAGGATAGAGGCAGATAACTGTGAGCCCAGTCGACAGCTAGAAAAGCCAAGTCTTCAGATGTTTACGAAAAGCAAGTAAAGATTTCCTGAGAGTGGCTGGGAGAGAATTCCACAACTTAGGACCAAGGTAGACAAAAGAGTTTCCTATAATGGGGTTAGTGAAAATCTGGGCGTAGCGAACAGTGAGAGACTTGAGGTTCTCAGCAGATGCATAGGCAAATAAGGTGTCACCAGTCCGTGGATGTATAAGGGCGCAAGGCCATGTTTGGCATTGAACATATAGCACAGTGCCTTAAATGCGATGCATTTAACACCTTGACTGCTACAGCAATTCCCGCTGGGTGCTGAACAAGTCAGATTTACCATTGTTCATGACAAGGTCAGCTCGTCATAAGCACACGACCAGTGTACTGCATGACGAGCTGAGCTCGTCATGAGCAGCGAAGGGGTTAAAGATCTTAAGGCAGTGCAGTTTTTGAACCAGAGGAGATACAGGGGCATGCCTTGGTAGCTGAAAAAAACAAATTTAGTATTCGTACTCCGAACCATAGTGTCCACAGTAAAAATGTAGGATATTTCAGAGAGTGTGGAAATTTACAATTCCTACTTCAAAATGTGCTAACCTCAAGGAAACTGCATTACGTTTGTGTTTTAAAAATTAATATTTCAACTACAAACTGTGTTTGCCTAAAAAAAAGAAGGTGAATGGAGGTGGGGACAAATGTACTATTCCAACTGCAACCAGTGCGTAATTCATGGAAAGTGCTTGATGCAGGTGTGTACAAATGTACTATTCCCAATCCAACCGGTGCATGCCTTAGGGGAAGTGCATGATAGTGATGGGGGTAAATTTACTATTCCAACTCTGACCAGTGTTTGCCTCAGGGAAAGTACTGGATGATGCTGGGTGCAATTTTACTATTCCTTCTCCAACCGAAGCATGCCTCTGGGGAAGTCCTCGATGGTAGAGGTAGCAAATTTACTATTCCTACTCCGACTGGAGCTTACCACAAGGAATGTCCTGGATAGTCTTGGGGGAAAATTAGTATTCCTACTCCAACAGTTGCATACCTCGGGGAAAGTGCTGGATGGTGGTGGGGGCAAATTTACTATTCCTACTCCGACAGGTGCTCACCTCAGGGAAAGTGCTAGATAGTGGTAGGGACAAATTTATTATTCCTACTTTGACAGTTACTTACCGCTAGGACACTCCTTGATGGTGGTGGGGGCAAATTTACTATTCCTACTCTGACAGTTGCATGCCTCAGTGAAAGTGCTGGATAGTGTTGGGGGAAATTTACTATTCCTACTCCGACAAGTGCTTGCCTCAGAGAAAGTTCTGGATAGTGGTCGGGCAAATCCACTATTTCTATTCTGACAGGTACATACCTCAGGGAAAGAGCTGGATGGTGGTGGGGTAAATTTACTATTCCTACTCCAACAGCGCCTGCATCAGGGAACGAGCTGGATGGTGGTGGAGGCAAATTTACTATTACTACTCTGACCGTTGCTTACATCAGGGATAGTGCTGGATGGTGGTGGGGGCAAAATTCCTATTCCTACTCTGACCTGTGCGTGCCTCAGGGAAAGTGCTGGATGGTGTTTAGGGCAAAAAAGAATTAACAAATGATATAAATCTTTTTTAACACATTTAATTTTCTCAACAGAAAAAAACATCAATGAACACCCGTTAAAGAGGACACAGCCCAAGTTCAGAAAAAAAGACAATAATATAAAGAATAGAAGAAAGAAAGCAAGGTAATAAAACACAACCTTTTTCATATTAAAACGCTAGCAATTTTATGCAAAGTTGAATGATCTTTGCAAAATACCCATGTGAATCACTTTCCATTTTAAAAACATTCTTCAACTATTTTTCTTTACAGGATTTTCATCAAACAGATCATTTTGCAATTCAGAAATCTAAGCAGAAGAAACCCAACTTATAAAGATAAATATATAACCATAAGTTTTTCTAAATAAAGTTTAAATAGGTCAAAAAGAAAAAAAAAAGTCAAGATTTTCCATCAAACAGACCCTTTACCAAAACAGACATATCAGCAAAAAAAACAAATTAGCAAGGTAAATAGATAAACATAGGTTGTAATAAATAAAGTTTTAAAAGCCCCCCCAAAAAAGTAACACTGAAGCAAACTATAAAAAGAAAAGCAATCCAATTTTTCAACTGTACTACCATTTTAAACAACTAATCTATTCCATTGCAGAATAATGGCAAATATCAAAAACACACAAAATGGCTCATTTTTTTTCTTTTCCAGACCCATCAAAGAAAAAAAAAATAACAACTGTGAAAAACACCAACAGAACAAAGAAGAACCACCACAGAACATCGAATATACCAAAAGCATCAAAACACAACAATAAAAAGGTAAGGTATCACAATAACTAATCTGTAGATAGTAAATAGTGGTGCGCCAGTAGGTGCCTTTGCAGAATGGTGGAGAAAGGGGCCGTGGTCTCCTACCAGGTCGCTGCAATCACGCTGTCTCCCTTGGGGGTCAACTACCACTCCTGTTATCTCCAGTAAGTCCCACACAGTGGGAGTCCTAAGAGGTCTTCCGAGGCCATGCCACCTTTCTACAACACTCTGCAAACATAGCTTGTGGTGCACTACTGGTTGGGGGATGATGTCCACTTTACTCCTGAGGGACCTTGGTGGCCAAGAAGCCCTCCTGGTACCGCCTGTAAGTCCTACACATTCACTCACCCACCCAAACAGTCACTCATAAAACATCACTCACCTATACTTCCTTTCACACACTCAGTTACTCACCCAAATACCACTGACACGTCTACTCACTAACCCACATAGCCATACACACACTGACTCATCCATACAGCCTTCACACATGCACTCACTGACAAATACAGCCACTGACTAACCCACTCACTCATCCATACAGGCAGTCACACATAACCTCACCTACTAACACAGACAACCATATAGGTACTCAGACAACCTATCACTCACCAATACAGCCACATACGTACCACTCACACACCGATACAGTTGACTTTTTTGGGCTGCTCGATGACTTAGGATGGCAAGGGCTGTGATGTTATCTATTGTGGAGACCGCTACGTAGAACCTAGTTTGGAAATAGGGTCAGATGTTTTTTTCCGCAACCCATTCTCCCAGCAATGTGAGGACACACAGAGCGTAAGCTTTGACCTCTAGGTCTAATAAGGCAATGAGTAGGCAGTTGGAAGGGAGGGTAGGGTCTCTTTTTATGAAGATTGGGTATAAGGTTGAATCTCTCCATGTGTCAGAGATCTGTGCTGCGATATAGACATAGTTAAAAAGGGGAGTTAGCAACTTAGCCCAGTATTGCAGGGTGCATTTGAATGTGATAGCTGGTAGGCCGGTGGGGCCAGGGGCTCCATCGTTTTTAATGTTTTTCAATAATCTGCGCCTGGTGTGGTCAGATTATGGGTTTCCATCGGCGTGTTGTCGTTTGCCCCTCTACTATGAACGCCGATGGGGCCTGGGGTTTTGCTGCGGTATTGTATATTTCCGTACCATATCCAGGCTGCCTCTGGGACTGCATTCCCCCTACTTTATCCATTTGTTGATATATTTATTTGACAGACTTATAATGCACGCAGCTACACCATGTGGTTTCCCTGTGCAGGATACAGGCAGATAACTGTGAGCCCAGTTGACAGCTAGAAAAGCCAAGTCTTCAGATTTTTACGAAAAGCAAGTAAAGAGTTCCTAAGAGTGGCTGGGAGAGAATTCCACAACTTAGGACCAAGGTAGACAAAAGAGTGTCTTATAATGGGGTTAGTGAAAACCTGGGCATAGCGAACAGTGAGAGACTTGAGGATCTCAGCAGATGCATAGGCAAATAAGGAGTCACCAGTCCGTGGATGTATAAGGGCGCAAGGCCATGTTTGGCATTGAACATATAGCACAGTGCCTTAAATGCGATGCATTTAAAGATCTTACGGCAGTGCAGTTTTTGAACCAGAGGAGATACAGGGGCATGCCTTGGTAGCTGAAAAAAACAAATTTAGTATTCGTACTCCGAACCATAGTGTCCACAGCAAAAAGAGTGTGGAAATTTACAATTCCTACTTCAAAATGTGCTAACCTCAAGGAAACTGTATTACGTTTGTGTTTTAAAAATTAATATTTCAACTACAAACTGTGTTTGCCTAAAAAAAAGAAGGTGAATGGAGGTGGGGACAAATGTACTATTCCAACTGCAACCAGTGCGTAATTCATGGAAAGTGCTTGATGCAGGTGTGTACAAATTTCCTATTCCCAATCCAACCGGTGCATGCCTTAGGGGAAGTGCATGATAGTGATGGGGGTAAATTTACTATTCCAACTCTGACCAGTGTTGCCTCAGGGAAAGTACTGGATGATGCTGGGTGCAATTTTACTATTCCTTCTCCAACCGAAGCATGCCTCTGGGGAAGTCCTCGATGGTAGAGGTAGCAAATTTACTATTCCTACTCCGACTGGAGCTTACCACAAGGAATGTCCTGGATAGTGGTCGGGGGAAATTAGTATTCCTACTCAAACAGTTGCATACCTCGGGGAAAGTGCTGGATGGTGGTGGTGGCAAAATTACTATTCCTACTCCGACAGGTGCTCACCTCAGGGAAAGTGCTAGATAGTGGTAGGGACAAAATTATTATTCCTACTTTGACAGTTACTTACCACTAGGACACTCCTTGATGGTGGTGGGGGCAAATTTACTATTCCTACTCTGACAGTTGCATGCCTCAGTGAAAGTGCTGGATAGTGTTGGGGGAAATTTACTATTCCTACTCCGACAAGTGCTTACCTCAGAGAAAGTGCTGGATAGTGGTTGGGCAAATCCACTATTTCTACTCTGACAGGTACATACCTCAGGGAAAGAGCTGGATGGTGGTGGGGTAAATTTACTATTCCTACTCCAACAGCGCCTGCATCAGGGAACGAGCTGGATGGTGGTGGAGGCAAATTTACTATTACTACTCTGACCGTTGCTTACATTAGGGACAGTGCTGGATGGTGGTGGGGGCAAAATTCCTATTCCTACTCTGACCTGTGCGTGCCTCAGGGAAAGTGCTGGATGGTGTTTAGGGCAAAAAAGAATTAACAAATGATATAAATCATTTTTAACACATTTAATTTTCTCAACAGAAAAAAACATCAATGAACACCCGTTAAAGAGGACACAGCCCAAGTTCAGAAAAAAAGACAATAATATAAAGAAAAGAAGAAAGAAAGCAAGGTAATAAAACACAACTTTTTTACATATTAAAACACAAGCAATTTTATGCAAAGTTGAATGATCTTTGCAAAATAACCATGAGAATCACTTTCCATTTTAAAAACATTCTTCAGCTATTTTTCTTTACAGGATTTTCATCAAACAGATCATTTTGCAATTCAGAAATCTAAGCAGAAGAAACCCAACTTATAAAGATAAATATATAACCATAAGTTTTTCTAAATAAAGTTTAAATAGGTCAAAAAGAAAAAAACAAGTCAAGATTTTCCATCAAACAGACCCTTTACCAAAACAGACATATCAGCAAAAAAAACAAATTAGCAAGGTAAATAGATAAACATAGGTTGTAATAAATAAAGTTTAAAAAGCCCCCCCCCAAAAAAGTAACACCGAAGCAAACTATACAAAGAAAAGCAAACCAATTTTTCAACTGTACTACCATTTTAAACAACTAATCTATTCCATTGCAGAATAATGGCAAATATCAAAAACACACAAAATGGCTCATTTTCTTTTCCTTTCCAGACCCATCAAAGAAAAAAAAGAACAACTGTGAAAAACACCAACAGAACAAAGAAGAACCACCACAGAACATCGAATATACCAAAAGCATCAAAACACAACAATAAAAAAGGTAAGGTATCACAATAACTAATCTGTAGAACAACCAAACCATTTTTCTCCTCTAGGTAAATAATTTAGACTTAAAAACGTCAAAATACAAAACCAACACGGTTAAGCACTTAGAGGTCTATTAGGATGGCGGGCAGATAGCCGCCGCTGGTCCAGGGGTGGCAACCGCTGTACCGGTGGCGGCTATCCACCCGCGATCGAAACCCAGAAAACCGCCGGTCCGATTAGCATCGCTGTCGTGACCGCGGCGGTGTGAATTTCCGCCCCCCACTTTTCCGACGGTTGCAGTCTGCCCGCTTGTCTGGCAGGCGGAGCTGGACCGCTACAATTTTGGCAGATCAGGGCCAAGCACCGCTGGCACGATTATGATGCCAGCGGTAGCCAGCCTTTCCGCGGCGGTAGAACCGCCATGGAAAGGCATGCGGAGACATTTTCCGGGGGCCCATTGCGGGCCCCCAAGGTGTTGGGGGGTGTGTGGGTGCACTGGGGGGTACTCATGTTACCCCCTACATTTCCCTGTGCCACGTGGCAGGCACTGTGCAGTGCCTCCCACGTAGTGCAGGGAGATGCAGGACATGCTCCTTTTAACATCGCAGCGGTGCTGCTGGCAGCAGCTACTCCCGCAATGTTAATGGTCAGAATCCAACCGCCACGGTCGGATTTCGACTGCGGAGCATCCTGATTCGACCGTCGGTTATGCGGCAGTCCTTGCGGCGGTCTTTTACCGCTACCATGGAGGTTGGGGAGGTTTTCCAACCGCCATCTTAATAGACCCCTTAATTCAAACTTCATAGTGCATAAAATTTAAACAGTAAAAGAATGAGCATAACATGATCACTAACTTTTTTTCATTAAAACTGGAAATCACTAACAATTCAAAATTAATGAACAAATATTTTTTTTTTTTTCAGTCCTTCACAGATAATGTCTGCCAATAAAGATACAAAATAGGTTACCACCAGCCGAGGAAACCACCTGCTAAACGATAGTGGGTATGTTTATTGTAAGTAGAGACTAACTGAGCCCATGTTACAGATTATATATCAGACAGCAAACTTCAATTTGAATTAAAAAAAACTAACAGCACTTTGTTTTGTTCCTCCTGACAGTGTAGACGAATACTACACTTCTATTACAGAATCTGAATACTTTACAGCAAATGAAGACAAATTGGCACCCCTTTTAAATTACTTTGAAGACACATCGATTGGCCATCTAAGCAAGTCAAGTAGCAGGAGGAAGCCACGTTTCCATGTGAAGTAGTGGCACTGCTACCCAACCTGCTTAGAGGAAGGAGCAAAAACAAATAATACCATAGAGGGATGGCACAACCCCTTCAATAAATCATTTGGGAAACCTTATCCTAACTTCTATAATTTCTTGGAAATTGTGAGGAAGGAGCAAGGTTTCCAAGAAATGAGAATGTCGCAATCATTAACTAGTAGTCTGAACCCAAGAATTTCTGAAAGAACAAAAGAAATGTCAGAGTGACTATTGCATACAATTCAACAATTTACGTTGATGGTGGCTTCAGACTACCTAGATATTATTGCACACATCCTCCATTTCTAACCTACACTATCTCCTTACTTGCCTGTTTTGACCAAATAAACTACCTAATTAAATTGGCATTTTTCAAAAAATACATACATTTTATATAAAAGTCTGGTTTTCTTACCTTCTGATGTCTTCTTTTACAACTCATGAACTGACGTACAATACATTTTTTCACCAAGAGCCCATTGTAGTCATTTAATCCATTTAAAAACATCCATAATCTTTTCTAAAGTCCATGAACCAAATACAACTTTAAAAAAGCGCACAGTTCTCCAAAAACATATGTTTACAGTTATTAAATTAACTGTAAATAGTTTGCCAAAACCACAAAAAAATCCAGCAAAGCATTTAGTCAATATCAGGTTTTTTTGTGCAGGAAGAATGGCGCTCAAGCTAAATCAAGCGTCTGTGTGGTAAGTTGCGTGTATGTACGGTGCCTGCCGGTCAAGGAAACACACCTTGAAACCCCCGTATGTATGTGAGTCCCGAAACCCACAATTTCAATTCAAAACACAGTCCAGGTCACACGTAATGCGAGTCAAAATTGGTTCTGTGCGATATGGTGAACCAAACAGGATTTTAGATCCACACCAGATGAGTGGTTTCACAAGTGTTTTAATAAACCAAATTGAGCGAGAAACCAGCCGACATGTGTTTTGTCACATGTGGGAGTGATCCCGTGACTCTTCAGGGCGTGGTTTGAATGCTGGTCATTCAAACCACGCCGGTAATAATTCCAAACCGGCTAGGGCATGTGCTCCGGGTACGGACACAAGAGGAGGAGCAGGTGCGTGTCATGCCAACCCGGTAGCCGGTACACTTCGAGAACCTGGCTTGCTGAGGAGCTCCAGGGTAGCTAGGGTGAAGGGTGAGTGAAGCACAGACCTGGAGATGCGTAGGCCAAACCTAAGCGGTCCTGACGGGTACCGCGGAAAAGCAGGATGAGGGGGGCAGTCCTGTGTTCAGCAATGGCTGGCGGGTACACCGAGCCTCTGTGAATCATCCACACGAGGAGTAGACCTGCTCGAACACCAGTGCCGTCTCGCTTGCCGAACCGGAAGCCAAACGAGACGGCACCAGTGTTCGAGCAGCTCTACTCCTCCTTTGGACGATTCACAGAGGCTCGGATCCAAACCACACCATCTCAGCCCTGAAGAGTCATGGGATCACTCCCACATGTGACAAAACACGTGTCAGCTGGTTTCTCGCTCAGTTTGGTTTATTAAAACACTTGTGAAACTACTTATCTGGTGTGGATCTAAAATCCTGTTCAGTTCACCAAATCGCGTGGAACCAATTATGACTCTCATTACGTGTGCCCTTGACTGTGTTTTGCTTAAATCCAGCAAAGCAATTATATTTCGATCGAAATCCAATCCAAAAGAAGTCCACATCCATAAATCCATTGTTTCAATCCCTTCTCGAAAAATAAACTATACGATTTTGCCAAAAGCAATATGCAATGGATTAAAAAAATTAAAAAAAGTTTTTTTTCTAAAAACAATGCCTTTTTGTGAGTTCCTATAACCAATACTTCTAACCGCGATGTAGCATTAACATTATTTGATTAAAAACCTGTTGCTTTAAAAAAATAAATCAAAAACAATTACTTTCAACACACTTTGGTTTAATAAAATGTATTATCTTTCTATTTAATACATTTTATTAATCAAAAAGTGTTACGAAAGAATGGAACCCGACGTGGGCCTACTACTGCAACCTGTTATGGAATTAACATTTACATAAACACACACTAAAAGTATAGAAAACACTTTTACGACCTCTAACTACCTCCCTCCACTCTCCTTACAATAAACATTACCACAATTTTTTTTAAGAATAAAAATTAGCCTTACCTTGACAAAGCATTCCCTTGCATATAATCTGTAGCGCGATGATCCTCATGATGACGAAAGTTACATGTACGCGGCCACATCAAGTCTTTATGTAAAACAAAAAAGGACAATTTTCCCCATTGACTTCAATGGAAAACCGTGGGAAAAGCTACATAGAAATTAGAAAAAATATGTTACTGTTCATTGTAAATTCTATAATTATTTAAAAAAATATTATTAATAATAAAGTATTTTTCCAATTTGTTTGCATATTTATTTCAAATGGTGTTTTTTTAAAAATGTTAATAAAATATTTTCGTAACAAAAAAATCATTATTAACCTGTCTTGTATTTTTTTCTTGATTGTTTATTTTTTTATAAAGTTAAATTGTGATGTTTAAATTATCTATACGTATTTTTAAATACTTATATTCTCCAATGCGTTTCAGTTTTTTTTATTATTAATTACAATTATTTTTTTAATATTTTAAAATCTATTTGTAACCATAATACTGTCTATATCAATTTCTAAAATATATTACTTTTTTATATGATCTTTTCACTCAAATTACTTCCATTAAATATAATTATTTTATTTTTCAAATTAATAGAAAAATATATATTTATTTTTTATACATTTTTAAAATAAATTTTTTGAATAATATAAAAAATACTCTTGTATTAAATGTATTACCTGAGTATTAAATTATTTCCCACCCATAACCCCTATTTTCCTAGCATCCCGTTCAACTGTTTTCTTTTACTTTTTTATTGAAATGTAATTAAAATGTTTTAATTAAATCATTCTATTATACCCCTATTTTTTAAATACTATAAATCTCCCCACATCTTTTAATTAATACTTTTCCCCCTCTATTTATTATTCAAATGATAATAAATGACTCCTAAAAATATATTTTCAATAATTTTACAAAAAATACTCTAGTGATATAATTAATACCTGAGTATTAAAAAGAACACCCACCCAAAACAACTTTAATTTTTTTTTAATACCAGAGTATTATTATACATTTTAAAAACAGTAAAGTTAACTTTAAATAATTTTTTTTTTTAAATATTTACATATTTAAATTTTTCAGAAACTATTACCCGAAGAAAAAAACAAGAGTATTAATATTCAATTTTAAAAAACCTAAATTAAAACATAAGAATAACTTAACTCAAATACTTATCTAGCAATGCGTTGTAATGGCTTGCGTTGTAACGGCATATGTAGTAAAGGCACATGCGTTGTAATAGCATGCGATGTAATGGTGCCTGTGTTGTAAAAGTTGCGATGTGAAGGCATTATGATGTAATGCCTGAGTTATAATGGACGTCTCCCCTGAGCTGGGCAATACCAGAGGGGACGCCTAACCCCTTCAATATTGTCACCTATCCCATACATCACCTGGAAACATTCACCTAAAATGCTTAAGCCCTAGAGCGAGGATCTATCCTTTTCATGCTGAAGACCATGGTTTTTAATACTGATCTGCATTGCAAGTTGCTAATTAAACATTGATAAATGTGTTATCAAAGGAATCTATGGAGTCCTCATGTAAGTCAATTTATAACAAAGCAGGGGTGGTGGATGAGACACCAGACACCGTTTGACAGTACTTAATAGTGGCTGAAAAAATTGAGGGCCTCTAAAAGGTGCATAATTATAAATCATTTACAAGAGACATGGTCTTTGTACTTTTGGTTATGGCCTAAAACGTGAACTAGTAACCTGTACTTTACACTGTATTCCACCCAAGCAATATTTGGATACCTATAGCTAGGTTTTCTTTTAATGCATCTAAAATATCATGCATCATCGAAGGTATATATCTAAAACAAGTCAGAGTGGCTTTACCAATGCTTGCTAGTAGACGTTTTCATTCAACATCTGATACGTGAATAACAACTCTTGCTCCGCCCTTCAACTCAACTACCTCTAAAATCACTGCGTGAGATACTTATGTCCATTTTCTCCAGATGAGTCTTTCTGGAGCCCCTAATAATGCATGTCTCACATTTCATCTCCTTACTCTGCATCTGTCTTTTCACTCTCGCCTTTTGCATGCACTTCCTTTCTTCTTCTCTGCTTCACCATCCAGTCACTCACTTTCTCACACACACACACATACACACTGCATCTTCTTTTTTTTGGCACTGTCCATATTTCAACAGGTGTGTATCTATTTCACGCACTGACAGCATTGCAATTACAGTGACACAATGTGACCACTGCTCTGTGCCCTTTGCAAAGATGTCAGTTAATAATGGTAAGCATTTAGGGCATCATTACGAGACTGACGGTCCCCCGACTGCCAGATTGGGGGGGGGGGGTGGCAGTGGCGATCTTCTGACTGCCCTATTATGACCAGGGTTTTTGGGCCGCCTTGGGACCACTGCAACTGCGCAGGGATCATAAATCCTTGGAGGTGGCGCGGCGGTATTGAGGACGCAATATGCTTGGCAGGGCTGATGCGGCCTCCCCAAGCATATTACGAGTTTCCACACCACCACACTTTTCATGGTGGGGCTACTGCCGTGAAAAGTGTGCTGATGAGGAAACAAAGAGCTTGTTGTGCTGCACCATGGGGTGCATGCAGAGGGTAATATGTTGTGCCCCCTTGTGGGCATGCATCCCAGTACTTGCACGGCATAGACTACAGTAGTCCATGCCGTGCAGGTATTGGATTTGATGTTCCCATTGCAGTGCTTATTTTATAGCCACCACTGTGGGAACGTCAAAGAACAGCCTGCCAGATAGGATAAAACCATTGGTTTGGTGGTGCGGGAGCGGTTGTGGCTTTACTGGCCGACCATATCGTGCGCACTCGGTCTACCGTTCCGGAGTTGTAATTGAAGTAGGATTGGAGCTCTGTCTTTAGTGCCTGGATGAAGTTTTGGTCTTGGAGATACCATGCATTGATGCACCACATGGGTCTAGGTGCTGAGGGGGAGCATTCCAGGCTGGGAAGGATGGGCAAGTGGTCTGAAATCCCTCAGGGGAGTATGTCAATGTGGTTCAGCGATTACCAGTATGGGGCAGGTAAGAGGATGAGGTTGATGTGGTAATGTGTGTGGTGGGAGGCCGAGGTGTGTGTATATTGTTGGAGTGTTGGGTGCCAGACCCGCCAGGCATTCGAGATGCCCCAGGACGCCATCCGGTCCCCAAGAAGTTTGCTCCCAGGGTTCCTGGAGGCAACGGGGTGGGTACAATCGAGAGTTGGTGTGGAGACTGCATTGGAGTCAAAGCCCAAGTACAGTGAGTCCATGCGGGAGTCGGGAGAGAAGTGATAGTAGGTCGGAAAAGCATTCCGTTAGGGTCCCCAGGGGGACATAGAAAGAAAGCAACACAAATCACTTGCCCCTCCAGGGTGCCCTCCAACGCTGCATAATGCTCTTGAGAGTTACAGGAAAGTTGAGAGACCATGAGGGGAAAGGAGCGGTGCAGGAGTATGGCGAACCTGCACCTCTCATGTATACCCCAAAAGAAAACTCTTTCATAGCCTTTGTAGGCCAGGAAAGGACACTGTTCGCCCTGTAGGTTGGTTTCTTGTAGGCGGAGGACCTCTGGTGTGTGGCTGCCGGAAAAGACTGTGGAGCATTTAATCTGGTCTAGCAGACCGCTGGCATTCCATGATAGTACCTTGAATGTCCTTAAGAAGGGTCAAGTGTGCTCGTAGGGTGAGACATGCGTGGAAGGCTCAAAACATCGCGCTCGCGGAGATACCAGAATATGCGCCACTGGAAGGCAGACTCCTCCAGGAGCAGATATGTAACCAGGCAGTATCCCTCACATATAAAACCTTGACCAATAACACGCTAGGCGACCTGACCAAGTTAAGGGGCATATGGGAGACAGAGGTGGGAGCGATGGAAGATCTGGACTGGGAGATTGTCCTCATGCATCCACGGGAAGTAGCAATCAAATCGAGGCTACGCCTCATACAGCTCAATGTGCTTCATAGAACGTACTTTGATAGACTACGGCTCCTTAAAATGGGTAGAATAAGTGACCCGGCATGCCTTCGGTGCCGCCAGCAACAGGGGGACTTCTTTCATACCATCTGGGCTTGTGACAGGATACGTACCTATTGGTCACACATTTTTACAGAACTGGGGGAGGTTCTGGAGACGGAGCTATCACTAGACCCTAAGTTGGCCCTACTAGGCATGACTAATGAGGTGGACTTGCCACGACCACTGCTCATTTTCTTGGTGTTAGCACTGGTGGTGGCAAAGAGGGATATTGCCAAGTACTGGGGAGCCTCGGAGACACCAGACATTGAGGAATGGAGGAGGGGTTTAGACCTCTAAATGGCGGCGGAAAGGGTAACTTATAAAGCAAGGGGCTGCCCCAAAAAGTTCCGCAGAGTGTGGGCCAAATGGAGACAATATCATGGATTGGAGGGCTGCCCCAAAAAGTTCCGCAGAGTGTGGACCAAATGGAGACAATATCATGGATTGGAGGGAGGGGCACCAGGGGAGGTGCCTAGGGGAGTTGAGAGGGGGGAGACCGCTACTGTAATATGACAAGTGTACTGATAATAATGCGGAGCCCTGGGGGTGGGGATAGGGGGACCAGGAGTAGAGGGGGGAGTTCAGGAAATGTGAAATGTGGCTTTGTGTTAGGGGAGGGTGGGACGGGGGAAGGGGGAGCTACAAACCGATTTGCACGAGTATTTGGAGTACCAACCACGAAGGCAGCCAGAAGTGTGTGAAGTGATCGATTCTGTGACACTGGCACGGGTTTGAGTTAAAAGTGTACAGTTGGGGGGGAGGGAGGGTTGGGGGTTAAAAGTTGAAAAAGCAGACATTTCGAGTATCTTGGAGGCTTAAACTGGTTATTGTGAAAACGCCTTCTCTGGAGGGCCGATATTTGCCGCCCGACCTCCGGGATTTGGGCTGAATGGCCGTGTGAGCCTAAATAGTTGTTACACGCATTTTAGCATGAATGAGCCATGGGGCTCCAATGTAGGGTGAACTTTTCTGTGTTTCTGCAATAAAAATAAATATAAAAAAAAAAAAAGTGTGCTCGTAGGGTGAAGCGTGTGTTTGGTTGGGACCTCTGAGGGGGGCTGATGCAGCAGCAAAGTGAGTGACCTGGAGACTCTAGTATGGAATTGATCTGTGGGGTCACGGTTGCAGGGGAGCTTAGTAAGTGTGCCGCATAGCAAGAACCCCACCCCCAACTCCCACCCCACTCCATACTTCTACCCTAGAACCATCTGTTGCCCAAGGAAACAAATACATGAAACTCAGCATTGTAGTTTCTTGATGAGTCTGTTCGAAAGGTTGGGGCAAGCCAATACCGGCGACAGAATTAAGCAAACCAGCTGCTACTAAAAAGTGGATATGTTTCAAATTGAGGTGGCCAGGCGAGAAATCTGTTGTGTCGCAGCACCTAGCAGAGGAACGAGGCAGCGCTCTCAAGTAGCAAGTTCCTTGTCCAAGATGGGCAGAGCACAGGACTCCGAGAAAGGTCAGAGTCAGGATGGAGGACTGCAGAACTTTTCAAGGAAGGTGGAGGGGGAACGCATCACCACCGGGGTCTTTCCTCTCGGTCACTGCTTGTCAGCTGGCGGGGCCCCACTAACTCGAGACAGAAAAGTGGGTGAGCCCTATGGAGAGGTTGCGCGAGACCCACCCCGGCACTACCGAGAGCGGTTGCGTTGACCCTTAGGACAAAGCTTGGGGTGTGCTGTGGGACCCGCGGTCAGGACGGAGCACCAGCGGAGGAGGAGGGTTGCTCCCACAGTGGTCTTTCCTCTGTCAGCCACCTTCAAGCATCGTTGGGTGTGTCAAAGAAGATGGATTTATTCTTGAAGATGACTTGGAGGTTAGCAGGGAAGAGGAGGCGATATTGTAGGCCCATATTTTGTAATTTTTGTTTGACATCCTGGTAGGATCATCTGCGTTGCTGGACTTCTCTAGTGTAGTTCAGGAATATCAGGACCTTGGAGCCGCTGTATTGTAGATGGGGCCGGGTGCGTGCCTCAGCCAGGACTGCGGTGCGGTCTCGAAAGTTCAGGATGCGGACGATGATAGGACGCGGGGTGGCGTCTGGGAAGGCCTCTGGCCAGGGATTGGTGGGCTCGCTTGACCTCAAACCAGGGGGACTGGCACCCCTCAGGCATCCAGGACTTGAGCCATATCTTCACAAGGTCTGCCATTATCTACGGGGCCTCCCTTCCCGTCGCCTCAGGGACCCCCACTATGCAGACATCATTATGTTTTTCAGCATCTTCTGCGCGGGCATGCAGCTCCGAAGAACGGGACAGGAGCACTGAGACTTGAGATTCAAGAGCTGTGACATCGTTTTTGACTGTGGAAATCCGGGACTCAGCCTCTGTGATCCTAATTATGGCGTTGGGGAGGTCTTGTCAGAGCAGTGCGATGTCCATTTTTACCTCACCAACTCTGGCCTCCACTGCTGCTTGGGACGGGAAACATCCTTTACAACGGAACCGCTACAACGCGGTACCGTTACGACGCAGTTTTAACAACGAAAGTCGTTACAACGACTTCGCTGGAGGGCGCTCTAGGATAGGGGATAGTTTAATTTACTATCCAACACCTTCCCTACTATCCACGGGGACTGGTGTTGGAATAGTAAATTAAACTATTCACTATCAGCGCCCCCCCCAACGCAAGTCGTTGTAACAACTTGCGTTGTTAAAACTGCCTCGTAAAGGGACGCGTTGTAACGGTACGCGTTGTACCGTCATACATCTGCTTGAGAGGTTTGGATGGCTTGTAAGATGACTGAAAGGTCATTAGTTGGGGGTCCATCTTTTCTAGGTCTGTGGGCCCCGCTAGATCATGTGGCGTAATGTTCTATCGACATTTGCGTGAATGCGGCACGTGGATTCTTGTCTTTCTCCAAGGCCACAATGTTGCTGAGGCCCCTCTGATCAGCCGATGGGTGCCAGTCCAGGCAACCAGGAGGGACAGTCCGTCTTGGGTTGGTCGCTGCACAAGAAGTCAGGGGGGCCGGGAGGGGCCGCGACCCACCACAGGCAAATCTGCTGGAAAAAAGGGGAGACTCCCACCAGCTGGTCAGTCTCACCTTCAGCCCCAGGGGGCCCACCCCAGCACCGGGGGCCAGTTCCAGGTCACCCTAAGCGAATCAGATCACAGCCAACCAGTCCACCCCCCGACCGCCACCAGGGGAGGGGGACTCAAGCTCCGCCTCTGCACCAAACTGTGCGTTAAGTCCTGTGCAGCAGGACCTGCAAGGGGCCCTCAGGTGTAAGCAGAAGGGGTGCCCCAGTTACATCCCACCAGGGCCCGGGGGGGGGGGACTAGGCCTCAGTACCACCATAGTTCCGGCTCAGGCATTGCAGCACAGTTCCCAGCAGGCGGGAGCTGGGAGGGGCCGCAACCCACCACAGGCAAATCTGCTGGAAAAAGGGGGACTGCCACTAGCCGGTCGGCCTCACCTTCACCCCCAGGGGGCACACCCCCAGCAGCGAGCGGGCCTGTTCCAGGTCACCCTAAGCGAATCAGGTCGCAGCCAACCAGTCCAACCCCTTCAACCGCCACTAGGGGAGGGGGACTCAAGCTCAGCCTCTGCACTGAACTGTGTGGCAAGTCCTTTGCAGCAGGACCTGCAAGGGGCTGTCAGGCGTACGCAGAAGGGGTGCCCCAGTCACATCCCACCAGGGCCCGGGGGCACCAGGCCTCAGTACCACCACAGTTTCGGACCCGGCATTGCGGCACAGTTCATAGCAGGCGTGAGCCACTCCTTGCTGTGGTACTGTGGGAATGGGATGGTGGGCTCAGCTAGGCTAGGGCTGTTGCAGGGCTTCAGTTCCCCAAATTCGGCTCTGCAACTGTCGTGCAGCACGGCCCAGTTTAGTGATGTCCACGAGGGGGGCCTCCAAGTGCACGGGGAAGGGGAGGGTGAGCCACAGCAGGATAAGGGCCAGTCCAGCAGTCGAGTCGGCACCCATCCCCGTCAGGTCAGATAGGTCAAGTCTGCAGGACGCATGGGCGCTGATGGTTATTTCTTACAGACAGAGTCAGTAGGAGGAATACACCAGGCAAGGGGTCAATAGCCCGGAGTAGGAGGCTCGTCCCAGGCCTCCCGCGACTGCACACCGTCCCACCAGTCAGCAGGGCCGGACTGGCCATAGCTGGCATCGGGCAATCCCCAAGTGCGCCGCACGGGTGGGGGCCGGTTTTGGGCCCCTGGGGGCTGTGTTTGGTACAAGGCCGATATTGCAAATCGGCCCTTTACCAAAATTGGACGAAAAACGGCCCCGGCAAAGAGCTCGGCGGCACCTCCAACCCACCCACCCCCCGAGTGGGGAGGGGGGAGGTGGGGGGGCAGCTGAGCACTTTGCCAGGGCCGGTTGTGTTTCCCAATCAGTCGGAGCGACAAATGCATGGTATGGAAGGTCGGTTGTGAAGCTAGTGGCTCAGGCAACCGCCATGTTAGCCCGCTTTCCTGCTCCATGATGAGTACTCATCCAGACCCTGAACTCATTCGCACACCAAGAGGGTGACCCGGTTTGCAGTATGCACTATGCAAAACTTATAAAAATGCATGCCATTTTCGGATTTCAAGTCACCAGCACTTCAGCAATATATGAACTGATCGCATTTGGAAACATTTAGGTGCATCTGAAAGTGGCAAAATGTTTGCATATTTTGCTAACTACAATGAAGGCCATTGTTAATCAAAATTTGTTTCGAAGTAGTAATGAATTATGAACTTGTTCACAATAGGTTTAAAGGTTTATTTAAACCAAATAAATTGTGCAGTACCATTATTTTAACTGCAGCACAATATACTACATCGGAAATTCTTACTCGCTTGGGAGGGGGCGATTGACATAATGCATTTGGCTACTAGGAACTATGGGGCAGATGTATCAAGCGTTTTTTTGTGGCAAACGCTGCAAAGTGCAAAATAGCATTGTTTGCGACAAAAAAACGGGAAATGCGATGTATGAAAAAAATCACATAGCAAAATTAAGGAATCGCAAAATTTGCAATTCCTTAATTTTGCACTACCATTTAAGGAATCGCCAAAAGCGATTCCTTAAATGGTATGTAAGAAAGAAGAAAGTTTTGCGATTTCACTCTAAGAAATCGCAAATTACCACCAACTTGTAGTTGTTGGTAATTTGCTAATTCTTTTACAAATGCTCTTTTTGCAATTTGTAAAGGTGGCATGTGACGCTCATACATGCCTTTAGGGCATGTATGTACGCCATATGCGCACACATGTCAATTTCAGGGGTGCAGCAGGGTGTCCTTAAGACACCCTTGCACCCTTGAAATTATTCTCAATTTGCGATTCGCAAATTACGAATCGCAAATTGAGAATAATTTCACATTCATTCCTATGGGCCTCCTGGCCCATAGAAATGAATGGGAAATTATTCCTTAATTGCGATTAGCAATTTGCTAATCGCAATTAAGGAATTTTAAGAAATCGCGAAAAAAATAGCGAATTTCTACATACATACCATTTTGCAATTCTCAAATAGCGATTCCTTAAAAATCGCTATTTGAGAATCGCAAAAGGGTATGTTGATACATCTGGCCCAAAGGGGCATATGTAGGTAATTCACATTTTGCGATTCTCAAATAGCGATTTTTATGGAATCGCTATTTGAGAATTGCAGAATGGAATGTAGGTAATAATTCACTTTTTTTGTGTGAATCTCTAAAATTCCTTAATTGCGATTAGCAAAGTGCAATCGCAATTAAGGAATGAGTGTCCTATTCATTCCTATGGGCCAAGAGGCCCGTAGGAATGAATTGGGATACATTCTCAAATTGTGATTTTCTATGAGAAAATCGCAATTTGAGAATCGCAATTCCAAGGGTGCCAGGGTGTCCAAAGGACACCTGTAGCACCCCTGGAACGTGCCTGTAAGTACATGTGGCGCACATACATGCCCTAAGGGCATGTCTTTGCGCCACATGGCACTTTGAATGTAAAAAAAATGCATTTTGACTGGAAATCGCCAAATACCATCTACTTGGAGTAGGTGGTATTTTGCGATTCCTTAAGCCAAAGTCGCATTTTAAAAGTCACCCCTACATAGCATTTAAGGAATCGCAAAATTGCGATTCCTTAAATGCTTGAGCAAAATAAGGAATCGCAATTTTTGCGATTCCTTATTTTGCTATGTGGCACCTACATACCAAAAGGCCGTTTGCGATTTGCAAACGCCGGAATTCTGTGAATTCCGGCGTTTGCGAATCGCAAACGCCTTCCTACATATGCCCCAAAACTTCTAAAGAGGGATATTGTTGTGTTAGTCTTCCTGATATTGTGCTCAGTGTGCGTGAAACACACATACTTTGGTGGCAAATAATCCATACTACTTTTCATGCTATATTAATGGGTATTCGCTGAGGTCTTAAATGCATGCTACATTACCTCGGCCCTTTTTCGCATTACAAGCCACAAAAACACTTTAGCAATCTATTAATTGATCTCATAATCTTGTAATGAAGTGTGCATTCGTTTTCTAGCTTACTCTCCTTCAAATCCTTGATTGAATCAATAGATGTAGTTTAAAGATTTTCTCACAGATCTTGACCGATTTGCCAAACTAGCATGTAAAAAAGCTTAAGGCCACAACAGTCTCTTATTTATAACATTTCAAAAGCGCATTTTAACCCCGTGGGATTGTGGGGCGCTGCATAAAATTTAAACCGTAATAAATAATGAACATTTCGCCTTCGGCAAATAAAACCAAACAAAATCTAGAATATCATAAATGAACAATATCAATAAACATTGAATCTTTATTGCAAAAATACAGGATGATAAAGCAAGCAGCTGTGCCTCTCAGAAGGCCATACCTGCAACCAAACAGCTGCAAACTCAGTTGATCAAAGAAAAGAAAATCCCCCTTTCAAAGGTGTGTTTTGAAGTTGTTGAAAGGAAAGTAAGTCAGAGGGTATCTTACATTGGAGAGAAGAGAATTCAAAAATATTACTGCCTGTCGCAGAATATGTTCATTTCAAATATGTGGCGTGCCTGCAGAAAGGGATTTGCTGTATGCCTGCTAGATCCTCTGCCTATTTGAGGTTTGTGTTCAAGATAATTCGGATGATCCCTAGTGAATTAATTTCAGTCAACAAAGATTATTAACAAGCATTGGGAGTGCCAATAGATCTGGCTTATGATTGAAAGGGGTTTATGTGTCATTGATGGGTTTAGGCATTCAATATGTCATCATATATCCACTCTGTCATTCATTTTCTAACTCGTACATCTATTCATCAATCCACTGACTTATTTTTGCATTTGCAAAATCAGCCACAATAAAACACATGCAAACAGAACAACATATACAAGATACATTTAAAGAATACAAGTAGATAAAAGAAGACATTCTACTGTATACACACAAAGGACAGGGATGTGATTACAAGAAGAAAACTAAATGGATCAGTCGGTATCCATCTTGCAAAGTTATTGTAAATAGTCTACTATTGTTTTAAAGCCTTTCATATTGATCTCCTTGTTTAGAGGAAGTGGCCACGTGGGATGCAGCACTCTGTAGATGAAAAGAGCAGCAAGGAAGCGATCTGTTAGCACTGCCTCGAGAGCTGTAGTGTTCTATTAAACTGAAAAAATAGAGTAGAATCAAAGAAATTACATGGTAACTATCAAAGGAGAAAATTAAAAACTAAAGAACTGGCTAACCAGCCCTGGCACTAACGGACAATCATTTTCTGGTGGATGTACACCATGATGAGTAAATGCTGCCTGCTCGACCTTGCCCTTTTTGCAGGGTTATCCCCAAACATTTTGCCTTCTTCCTCCTTTTATTTCTTCCCACCTGTTTTATTTGACTTTAGGGCTCTGGGCATTTGACCACTGCTGACCATTGCTAAAGTACATATGCTCTCTGCCTAAAATGTATTGGTGATTGGCTTATCCATGATTAGCATATTTGATGTATTAATATATCACTACCAACTAAAGACCCCATTTCTAACCATGGCATTCACAGTGGCAGTTCAGGCTGGATTGTTCCCATGGGGAGCTGAGTGACCATGATTTGCATATAACTGGGTCCAAACTGGACTGGCGTGGTGAGGAAAAAAACAATGGATTTAGACCCCGATCTTTGACTGGGGAGAAGTTTTGACATGGTTCAGCATTCCATCCATGTTAGACCTGGCATATTTTGACGTTTCCCCTGTCTTTTTGCTTTCTGACCTCCCAGTTTTGACTCTGATTTTGCTGGTTTAGTGTTTCTGTGCACTCTCACATTGCTGTTCAATATTAAAGTGCAAGTGCTCCTGTTGTAAATTGTATTATGGATTGGTGTTTCCATGATTGGCATATTTGATTTACTAATAAGTCCCTAGTACAGCGCAATGCAAGTGCCAGGGCCTGTAAATCAAATGCTACTAGTGGGCCTGCATCACTGATTGTGTCACCCAAAGCGGTAGCCCCGTAAAGGTATCTCAGACCTGCCACTGCATAGTCTGCACGCAGTTTGTAACTGCCATACCATGTCGACCTTGCAAGTACACCCTCTTGCCAGGCCCTTATCTTCCCTTTTCTTACATATAAGTCACCTCTAAATAAGTCACCACTAAGGTAGGCCCAAGGTACCACTGTGGGCAGAGTGCTGTGTATGTTAAAGGTAGGACATGTACTGGTGTATGTGACATGTCCTGATAGTGAATGACAGTGCATTTCTTTATTACTATGGGAAGGCTGTCTGTCCCTTAGGATAGAATGTGAGTTTACTTATAACATCTTATAGGCATAACTTCTCAATGGAACAAGATAGGGAATGGAGTTTAATATGCCTGGACTCAGAATGTAAAAAATGCATCTTTTACCAAAGATAATTGTAATGTTCTGTGTTTGAAAATACCACTTTTAGAAAGTAGGTATGTTCTTGATTAACCATTCTGTGTGCCTCTGCTGGGTTTGTGGATTGACTGTCTGGCTTTGGAGTGACAGGGGCTGAGGATGTGCATTCTCTTCAGACAGCCACTGGTGGGGATTGAGGTGTTTCCTGCCTTTTCTGGATGAATCATGGCTTGGCTGAATAGACCTGGGCTGCATTTAGAGTAGTGGGAGGAAATTTCCTTGCACCTGAATGGGCTTGGCCTGCTTTAGACATTGCTGTCTCCACCTCCTGCTGGGAAGCTGGGCTAGAAAGGACCAAACTGTTTTGGACTAAGCACAGACACTCTCTGCCTGAGAGAACAAAATAATTATGAGTATTAATATTGGGTCCCAGATCCAAGAGCTTTAGAACTCGCTGGAATCAAGGAACCTGCCAAGATGAAGGCAGAACTTCCAGGAGGATTACTGCCCCTTTGCTGTGTTGTTGCTTTGTTGGGTTGGCCTGCAGTTGCTGCTTCTGCTTTGGGCAGGGAAAGGACTAGACTGAACTTTCTTTACTTGTGCTGAGTTACCAAGGGCTTGAAGTAGAGCTTGCCTCCTGTTCTGAAGTCTCAGGGACTGCAAAGACTTCACCAACCTTTGGGCACCGCATCTGGAACTGCGTTTTCAGTCACAACAGAGGGGTAAAAGCAACCGACTATGTCACTGAGTCCATCGCCGGCTCAGTGTCCTGAAGGCACTGCCGAGGGCACCGCCTGCATCTCGCACCGCAAACCTTGTCTCACTGAAGACGATGAGCGATGATGCCACCACCAAGCCGCTGCTTGCACCGTGACCTGTGGGCACTGCACTCCACACTGCCTTGCTTCTCTTCATCTCCCTGGTGTCACCGACGCTGTCGCTGCACTCTGACTGTGACTTCCGTGACCGCATATTGGCTTAGGGGCACTGCTCATAAATCACACGATGCACAACCCTATCTCACACAACAGTCCAGACCAACCGATGCCAGCTTCCCGCAACCGGCTCTATCACCTGAACCGTGATCTGTCAGCACCACATCGAACCCTGCCTTCACTCCGTACTGTAGCCCTGGTCTCACCGATACCGCTGGATGACCGTCACTGAGCCACTGCCTGCACCGAGCCTTGAGGGCACCGCACGCTGCACCGCTACGCTTTACATTGCAACCGCGACAGTTGCCACGACCGGCTAGCACCAATGTGTCGGCCGCAACACAAAAGGTACTGTTGACGAGTCTGACGATGCCCCTGACCATTGCAGTCAGTTGAAACTGTTGGATTCTGTTGTTTACAGCACCAAGGTAGCACCGAACGGAAATACGACTTCAAGGAACTGTGTTTTTAAAGTATTCTTGCAAAGTGCATATTTTTAAAGTACCGTATGTCGGATTCTTATCATTTTGGTCTTGTTTTGGATATATAAAATTATTGGATATTTTTCTAAACTGGTGTGGTGTCTTTTTGTAGTGTTTTTTCTTTCTTTTTTTTCACTTTTAAAGCCTACAGCACCTTGTATTCCCAGGCGGTCTCCCATCCAGGTACTAACCAGGCCCGACACTGCTTAACTTCTGAGATCAGGTGCTTTCAGGGTGGGATGGCCGTAGGCTCTCAACTGTCGCTTCTCAGTTTGAGCGATATCAAACATAGTGATTACTTTATTAATATGAAAAACTGTACCCCGAGCAGGAATGAATCCATGCTGACTGTTTGACACTAGAGAAGCTATAATATTGGACAGCCGATTAGCTAATATCTTTGAGTAGTGAGATGGGGCGATATGAACTAGGTAGCTCAGGATTTTTGCCTTTCTTACTAAATACAACTATTTTTGCTTCATCCCAAGATTTAGGAGCCACACCCATCTGAGCGGCTCTATATGTTGCCAACATCATATCCTTTAATTGATAAAAAAAAAGCTTATAAATGTCTCCCGGGATGCTATCCGGGCCAGCTGCTTTACCCATTGCTAGAGACTTAACTGCACGTTCCAACTCTTGCATAGTAATTGGGGAATCAAGCTGCGCAGCCACTTCTCGATCTAATTCAGGAAAATCTTGTGTCTGCATTAAATCTGAACCTTCACCCCCTGCATCTTGTTGCGAATACAGATCAGAGTAAAACTGATGGAAAATAGCCAAGATACCTAGTGTATCAGTTCTTACTGACCCTGCACTGTCTTGTAGTCCAGCTATGCGTCTGGTAGCTTCATTCATATGCAGTTTAAGGGCAAGGCATCTCCCAACTGCTTCACCATATTCATGGCATTGCTTCAGATGGGCCTGATATTTCCTTGCATTTTCCTGATCCCAAACCCCTCTTATTTTAGCACGTTTCCTGGCTACATCATCTTCAAGTTGTTGAATATTCTGCTTATGATTTATACTCCCTTTTTGCTTTATTATGAAAGAACAGGCCAAAGCTCGTTGCTTCACCCCTGAAGCAGGCCTTAAACATATCCCATACTATATCTATTCTAGCCGATTGACTATTATTCTCAAAAAATTCCTCCAGCCATCTGGTTATATGTGTTTTAAATTGATCATTAAGGCATAATTTCCGGTCAAAAGTGAATTTTTTGTACCTTGGCATCTCTCCTATACCAGTCAGTACTAATAGAATAGGGGCATGATCTGACGAAATTCTAGGGTATATCTGCATTTCTGCTCCAGTCAGTAAAGCGGAGGATGTAAAAAAATAATCTAATCTCACCATTTTTTTATGAGGATAGGTATAAAAAGTATATCCTGAATCTGTTGCATATAATTTCCCTCATGCATCTATTAACCCATGATCCCTTAACAAATTAACCAGAGCCGTAAAGACCTGTGGTTTACATCCTTTATAATCTTGGCAGCCCATCAGTTCTTGATTAGTCAGATTTATATTTATAGCTCCACAGATGATCAGCGGAGTTGGCCAAGCCGCTAATTCAGTATCCAAATCTTCCAAAATTACAGCCTCATCTAAGTTCGATCCATAAATAGTACATAACGTAAATTTAAAATTACACATGCCCCCGCAAAATTCCACAATGGCCCACCGGCCAAATTTATACGTTGAGCTACGAATACACCTATATGAGTTAGATTTTGATAAAATTGCGACCCCCGATTGTTGTGACGCAGCAACTACAGAAAACCCTAAATCGTTTAAAATCTGTTGTTTGCTCCAAGGTATATGCGTCTCTTGTAAACAAACAAAGTCTGGGCGGATATTACCGAGTTCAGCTGCCATCCTCCTCCTTTTATTAATATTATTAAGGCCTGAAACATTCACAGAGCATATTTTCATCCCACTAACAACCATAAAGAATCAAAATTAGTTACTGCACTAGAAAAATAGGAAACCCATTTACATGTAAGTCTTTCCACTGTCTTATATTTCTCCCTTGTTGGAACTGTGAATTTTTCCCCCTTTATGCCCCAGCACCGTGACCCCCCAACACCCCCACCACCCCATCTCCTCTCAACCCCCCCAACCACCCCCCACTCCCAGTAACAAGGCTTTAGGACTTATTGTCCTGCAGATGTCAGCAACCGCATGCCTCTGCGTCTGCCTACATATTGTCATAAACAAAGGACCCATCCTTCTAGCTTGGATTAATGAGATTCCATTCAAAGAAAAAGAAATAATAATCATGAACAGCAGGCTTGCAAAACTATATATGAATATGCGAATATAAAAAAAGTTTAGGGTAGATATGAAGTGCATACCAAATTTTCTACAACCAACATTTCCCTATTGACACCATTAAACCTTAACGGAATTCAGATATTCTTTTGCAGGACCCTCAGAGGTAAAGAAACGAGTGCAATCCTGAAAAATAACCTTCAATTTAGCTGGATTTAATAGAAAGGCCTGTGCTCCTTTGACCTGAAATTGAGAGATTAGCTGTCGTAATTGCCAACGACTCTCGACCGTATATTTTCCCAAATCAGGTTGAATAAAAAATTCAAAATCTGAGCCAGCTCGCTTTTTATCCGGGCGGGCCAATTTGAATACCTCCTCTCTAGCCAAAAAACTGTTAAAAGGCAATTAAAATAGCCCTGGGTTTAAGATCAGATTGGCCTGCTCGGAGCCAGATATTAAAAGGGAATCGGTGAGCCCTCTCTATCTCCCTATCCCAGTCCCATTTGTTGAGTTCTGGAAATGCTGTTTTAAATAAGTCCACAATAAACTTGCGAGGATCCTGCTCCTCCTTGCCCTCTGGAACCTGTATCACTCGCAGATTATTTCGACGAGATCTGTTGGATGTATGACGTTACAACGCATACTATTACAACGCATGGCTTTACAACGCATTTTTTACAACGCAAATACTTTTACAACGCATGTTTTTACAACGAATACTGTTACAACGCGAGATATTATTATTAATAGTAAAGTGCTATTACAACGAAATTATTTACAACGCATACCTTTACAACGCTAAAATAAAGTGTTTTTTTTTTGTTGTAAAATAAACCCTGGCACGGGATGCAGGGAAATTAGGGGTTTTGGGTGGGGAAGTGTCTTAAAATGTAGAGAAAAAATGAACGTAGTTTTAAAGAAATGCAACGATTTTATTAAAATGAATACTCGAGTATTAAAATGAATACCCGAGTATTAAAAAATAAATACTCATGTATTCGTAACTGTTGAAACATTTTACACAGGCAACGAATTTAAATATATAATAAACTTACAATATATTACTATGAAAGAAAATAACTATTCGTAAATATAAACATTATACATACACATAGTCGCCATTTTAAACTGTGTAGTTCCTAAATATGTCCTACAACTCTTTCCATGAAAATAATACCACAATACTACTTTCAAAATGGATGCCAAAACGGAACGAAAAAGTGAAAACACATCTTTACATGAAGTTTTAAATTATAACTTTCCACAGTAATGATTCGTATTAAAAAAAATAATACCAACGCTGTGTTTCTTACAAATAACAATGACACTGACTTAAACTTATAAATACGAGCGAGACACCATTTTTAAATCAGTTGATTCTCAACTCCCAGAGTGACCAGACGCCAAAAGCTGACCCTCTGACCTCTTCATCAAGATAAGACCGGAATCGATTTAAGGAGCATTTTTTTTCGTAATACAAGTGAGCTACTAAAACTAATGATAGAAATGTTTTCTAGAAACATTAAAAACGCTGCCCCTAATAAGTTTGTTTTTCCAATTTAAAGTAAATAATATAGCACCAAGATATTACTATATTTAGGGATAAATATATCATTAAATATAAAGCCCTACATATTTCAAGCAGAATATCATGTAAAGAAAATTGTTTATTAATTAAAATTAATTTTATTGCAATAAACATATATTAATTTTCAAACATCACAAAATGTTACATTTTTTTCTATAGTCGAACTACTATAAAGTGTGACAAAAAAGCCACGTTTAAATAAATTGGATTTTGCTACAGAATCCACACTCCTCTTCAAGAATAATTTAAAGGTATTTTTCTAAATTTTAGAAATCACAATTCTAAATAAATGAAACGGAAAAACATTTGCTAATCCACATATTTTTTATCTGATTTTCACAGAAGGTGCAGCAGTATACAAAGTGTAGGATGGTGTAGGGGTAATATTTACTATTCTAACTCCAAGAAGGTGCAGCAGTAGGGAAAATGTTGGATAGTGTAGGGGTAACAATTACAATTCTAACTCCATTAAGGTGCAGCAGTAGGAAAAGTGCGGGATGGTGTAGGGGTAATAATGACTATTCTAACTCCAGGAAGGTCCAGCAGTAGTGAAAGTGTGTGATAGTGTAGAGTTAAAAATTACTATTCTAACTCCTGGAAGGTGCAACAGTAGGGAAAGTGTGGGATGGAGTAGGGGTTAGTATTACTATTCTAACTGCAGGAAGGGGCAGCAGTAGGGAAAGTGTGGGATAGTGTAGGGGTAAGAATTACTATTCTAACTCCAGGAAGATGCAGCAGTAGGGAAAGTATACTCAAGTTGGTAGGTACTATAAAGTGAAATGTAACTTATGCACAGAAATATTGACTTTACTGACTGTATCACAAACATTGAAATACAAAATTACGTTTCTTCCTCATTTTTTCAGATACTCACATAAACCTTTTCTATACAAAATCAAAAGACAAATCCCAGAAGACCAAACCACAAAAAAGACCAGCAAAAAACAAGAAAACAATACAGAAACCAGACCAAGAAAAAAACTCCGAAATAAAAAGGTAAATAAAATAAAAATTCATAACTTGTGAAAATAGCAATAGGCAAAACTTCAAATAACATCTTCCAGAAAACTGCAACATAACAGAAAGTGTGGGATAGAGTAGGGGTAACAATTACTAATCTATCTCCAGGTTAGTGCAACAATAGAAAAAGTGTAGGATGGTATCGAGGTATCAATTATTAATGATACTCCAGGAAGTTGCAGCAGTAGGGAAAGTGTGGGATAGTGTAGGGGTAATAATTACTATTCCAATTCGAGGGAGGTGCAGCAGTAGGGAAAGTGTGGGATAGAGTAAGGGTAAGAATTACTATTCTAACTCCAGAAAGGTGCAAGAATAGGGAAAGTGTGGGATAGAGCAGGGGTAACAATTACTATTCTAACTCCAGGAAGGTGCAGCAGTAGGGAAAGTGTGGGATGGTGTAGGGGTAAAAATTACTATTCTCACTCCAGGAAGGTGCAGCTGTAGGGAAAGTGTGGGATAGTGTAGAGGTAAGAATTACTATTCTCACTCCAGGAAGGTGCAGCAGTAGGTAAAGTGTAGTAAAGTTACATGGTAATGTGAATGTAATATAACATATGCAGAAAAGTATTAACATATTTGACTGTATCACAAACATTAAAATAAAATATTACATTTCATTTTTTGTCTCATTTTTTTCAGATACTCAAATAAATCTTCTTACAACAAAATCTAAAAGCGAATCGCAAAAGACCAGACAACCAAAAAGACCAGAAAACAACGAGAAACCTGAACAAAAACTAGACCAAGAAGAAAACATCTACATCAAAAGGTATTTAAAATGCATATTACAAAGCACATTACTTTTCAAACTCCAGGAAGGTGCAGCAGTAGAGAAAGTATGGGATAGAGTAGGGGTAATAATTACTATTCCAATTCCAGGAAGGTGCAGCAGTAGGGAAAGTGTGGGATAGTGTAGGGGTAAGATTTACTATTCTAACTCCAGGAAGGTGCAGCAGGAGGGAACGTGTGGGATAGCGTAGGGGTAAGAATTACTATTCTAACTCCAGGAAGGTGCAGCAGTAGAGAAAGTGTGGTATAGTGTAGGGGTAAGAATTACTATTCTAACTCCAGAAAGGTGCAGCAGTAGGGAAAGTGTGGGATAGAGCAGGGGTAAGAATTACTATTCAAACTCCACGAAGCTGCAGCAGTAGAGAAAGTGTGGGATAGAGTAAGGGTAAGAATTACTATTCTAACTCCTGGAAGGTGCAACAGTAGGGAAAGTGTGGGATGGAGTAGGGGTTAGTATTACTATTCTAACTCCAGGAAGGTGCAGCAGTAGGGAAAGTGTGGGATAGTGTAGGGGTAAGAATTACTATTCTCACTCCAGGAAGGTACAGCAGTAGGTAAAGTGTAGTAAAGTTACATGGTAATGTGAATGTATTATAACATATGCAGAAAAGTATTAACATATTTGACTGTATCACAAACATTAAAATAAAATATTACATTTCATTTTTTTATCTCATTTTTTCCAGATACTCAAATAAATCTTCTTACAACAAAATCTAAAAGCGAATCCCAAAAGACCAGACAACCAAAAAGACCAGAAAACAATGAGAAACCTGAACAAAAACTAGACCAAGAAGAAAACATCTACCTCAAAAGGTATTTAAAATGCACATTACAAAGCACATTACTATTCTCATTCCAGGAAGGTGCAGCAGTAGAGAAAGTATGGAATAGAGTAGGGGTAATAATTACTATTGCAATTCCAGGAAGGTGCAGCAGTAGGGAAAGTGCGGGATAGAGTAAGGGGTAAGATTTACTATTCCAACTCCAGGAAGGTGCAGCAGGAGGGAAAGTGTGGGATAGCGTAGGGGTAAGAATTACTATTCTAACTCCAGGAAGGTGCAGCAGTAGGGAAACTGTGGGATAGTGTAGGGGTAAGAATTACTATTCTAACTCCAGAAAGGTGCAGCTGTAGGGAAAGTGTGGGATAGAGCAGGGGTAACAATTACTATTCTAACTCCAGAAAGGTGCAGCAGTAGAGAAAGTGTGGGATAGTGTAGGGGTTAGAAATACTATCCTCACTCCAGGAAGGTGCAGCAGTAGGGAAAGTGTGGGATAGAGCAGGGGTAACAATTAGTATTCTAACTCCAGGAAGGTGCAGCAGTTTTAAAAAAGTAAATTATTATTATGTCTTTTTTCTCATTTCAATTTACATACTAAAATAAAACATTGTTTCTTTACAGATAATGTGTGCACAGGAAACAGCTACTTACATAAATCCAGAAAAGGAAACAAATTACTTAAGCATGCAAGTTACATATATTGTAAAGAAAGGATAACTTTTCCTAGAAATCATTGGAGGTGCGTGCAATACTACTCATCCCATTGCAGCAGCAGAGCGGTTACCCATGAAAATATTATTATTAAAACAACTGATCATACCCAATCTGCCTCTGCAATGGAGATTGATGTAAGGGAAACCCTACATGAGATGAAAGAACGTGCAAGCACCTCCAATGATTCTACAGGATCCATTTTAAGAGAGATTGCACAGCATGTCCCCAGTCATGTCGCTAGTAATATGCCTATAATTCCTAATCTGAGGCGAATTATACAAAGACAAAAGCAGGCAAGTAACACACAAGTAACTACACCTCATACTTTTTCTGACATTGTTATTCCACATGAACTTACTATTTCGTTTGCTGATGAACCCTTCCTTCTCCATGATAACGAAAACCCTCAAAAATGAATTCTAATTTTTAGTACACCCCGCAACCTTGTTAAGTTAGAAAATAGTGAAATTTGGATGATGGATGGGACGTTTAAAAGTACACCCCATCCTTTCACCCAAATATACACTAAAATTAACCATAATGTGATCCCCTTAGTATATAGTTTACTGCCTGATAAGTCTTCTGCAACCTACACTGAACTTTTATCAGTTATTAAAAATACAACAACCAAAAGTCCTCGGAAAATAATTGTCCATTTTGAATTGAGCATGATCAATGTGATCAGTAAAACGTACACGGATACCCAAATTCAGGGTTGTTTTTTCCATTTTTCCCAGGCATTCTGGCGTAAGTTACAGAAAACAACCCTGGTTGCAGAATACTCAACAGATAGCAAACTACAAGTTGAGTTAAAAAAATTAACAGCTCTTTGTTTTGTGCCTCCCGAAAGTGTAGATGAGTACTACACTGCCTTCACAGAATCAAATTATTACAATGTAAATGAAGACAAATTGGCACCCATTCTAAATTATTTTGAAGACACATGGATTGGGCACCTAAGCAGATCGGGTCGCAGGAGGAAGCCACGTTTCCATGTGGAGTGGTGGAATTGTTACACGAGCTGTTTAGAGGGAGAAGCTAAAACAAATAATGCCATTGAGGGATGGCATAACTCCTTCAACCATACAATTAGAAAACCACACCCTAATTTCTACTCTTTTTTGGAAACTTTGAAGAAGGAGCAAAGTTTCCAAGAAATGAGACTTTCACAAACATTAGCTGGCAGTCTAAACCCACGAGTTACACAAAAAACAAAGGAAATGTCTGAGAGACTATTGGGTATTATACAACAATTTTCGTTGTCTGTGGCTCTAGACTACCTTGAAAATGTTGCTAACATTCTAAGCTTCTAAATAACATTTACACCTTACTTTCCTGCTTTGCCCTAAATTTAAACAAACACTAATTACAATTGGCTTTCACATTTTTCGAAAACATTTTTTATTAAATTAGTTGGGTCTGCATATCTTTTTTTACCTGATATTTTTTTCTTCTATGTTTTCAAACTGTACTAAACCAATGTTTGAAACATCACAATACCCCAATAATCCGAAATATCAAGGTGCCAATATTTTTTTAATTTTCTGAAAATTAGTAAAATGCTTTCCAATTTGACATCCACCTGACAACATATTTTTTTCACCTAAAAATGCATTTTAAATTTTAAATAATTTCTTCTTTTTTTTCAAAAAAAACTATAAACTTGGAAAAAGCTTTTTTAAATTACCATATAATTGTTCAAAAATTGTGGTTACAAGCACAAAATGTTTTTGAAATTGTATATAATACCATAGAATTAACAAAAAATAATTCAATTATACTCAATTATTCTTCTATATTGGTAAACCCCAAAATAAAGTTTCTCGATAAACATCCAGATAAAGACCAAGATATACAAAAATGGTACTCTTTGTCACTCCTTGTTGTTCTAATATGTTGATCAATCATATTATTATTTATATTTCATCTATCAACAATTTGTGAGAATTATAATAGCATCCTAAATAAAATACTACCTCCTAACAAAACATTTTCTCGCTATATCGCCCTAACTATTTATGAATTTAATGCTAAAATACTATGCAATTCTTCAAAAAAAGAAACAAATCTACC
Source organism: Lissotriton helveticus (assembly GCF_964261635.1). Taxonomy (NCBI): domain Eukaryota; kingdom Metazoa; phylum Chordata; class Amphibia; order Caudata; family Salamandridae; genus Lissotriton; species Lissotriton helveticus. The sequence continues at coordinate 1,121,109,042 of NC_136063.1, read as the reverse complement.
TCCAAAAAAGCATATTCTCCCTATCTCCACCTCTACTAGTTACAATAATAAATTTTAAAGATAACTATATATTTACTAACGAACCAATCCAAAGTAAAAAATTATTTCCTCCTTCTAAATCATACTATCACTGTCAATCATATTACTTTCAAAAAACAATGCATACAAAGTAAATTATAAATCAAACAATATCAAATTTCAAAAATTACAGTAAGGGATAATTAGACGAAGCTTTTTTCAAAAATCGAATAACCACAAATGATTTTTTTAGCAAAAAAACAGCAAGAAATTATCGTAAAATGCATTTTTTAAATCTTCTTTTCGTAATTCATTTTTTCAATTGCACATTAACTTTAGATTTCATTTTTGATGAAAATCAATTAATTCTTATCAAAAATAACTTTTTTCTTTAACTTTTTACTTTCTACGACCCGACATAGGCATACTCTAATTACATGATCGGCGACATGCTATTTTACAATATTTACATCACATACGTGAACTGCAATCTCTCCTTATCCCTTCTTTACAATATATGTATATTTTTTTTACTTAACATGTATAAATAATAATTTGAAATGTTTCCTACCTGGACGCAGATCAGCTTCCAGCTGCTTCCTCCATGGATCCTCTGCAAAATGGCCGCTTAAGTTCACGATTACGTACTTACGTTATCGAAAGCTGCAAAGATTAAAAAGGGACTATTTGAATTTAATTTTTTCTTATTTTATTATTTAAATAAATATAATACATTAAAATACAGAAAAATATGTATAAATTTCCTTGATTCATATGCTATTTTGCTATATTTTTTAAATAAAAAAATACAAACACCAAACAATGTATTCTTTATTTTTAATAATGTATTTATTTCATCTAAACCTCTTTTTTATAAGTTATTACTTCAAAAATAATGTATTATTATCCTTACCTGTATTCTTATCTCATTTCCTTTCATAAGATTCCCTTTCTTCTTCTTTTTAACCTTCATTTTCAGTTCCGCGGGACAACCAGCTTCATCTGTGGAAATAAATAAAGGACAATTACTTCCATTGAAATCAATGCAAAATCGTGGGAACTTTTTTTATAAATTATTATTAATACATTTTACAACTATTACTCATAGTAAATACATTTTATTTTTAATCTATCACTTTTAATACATTTTTATAGATTTTTTATTACATTTATTTAATGTTTAAATTTAAAAATCGTTATTTTATGTATTTAAATAATACCTTAATACTCTTAAAACAATAATACAAAATAAAAACCACTTTTATAAACATAGCCAACATTTATTATATATTTTTAATAATACTACAAAGTTTTTTATTACATTTTTTCACCATTTTTAAATAATAATACTACAATATTAATTCATTGAACTTGAGTATTAGTAACAATAATTTAAATATAATACCTGAGTATTATTAATATTATATAAATTGATAATTATTATAAAACATTAAAAATAATAATTCAATAATTCAATAATTCAATAATTCAATAATTCAAACATATAAATATAAAAATATAAATATAATTTATAAAATTTTTATATAATGAAATAAAAAACATAATACATATAACACATAATAATTGCGTTGTAAAAGTACTTGCATTGTAAAGGTACTTGCGTTGTAAAATCTTGCGTTGTAAATCCACTTGCGTTGTAAAAGTTTTTTTGTAAAGGTTGCTCACCGATCTGTTTTCCAATTCGGCCAGTTTCCAATGTGTGTCATCTTTGATACCGTACAAAGTCTCATTCTTAGCCTTTTGCTCTGCAACTTCATCTTCCAGAACAGATATCCGAGATTCTGCCTCAGTGAATCTATGAGCAAAATCGAACTGTGATTTTGCAAGCCTACGAACTGAATTTTGAAGTTTGCGGCACAAGTTCTGCACTCTCAGACTTTCCTCACGTGTCTCATCTCTGAAAGACATTATTGACTGATATATCAGTGAGAGAGATATTTCTTCCTCTCCGTGCGCTACCAAATCTGCGTCAGTCTGAGACTTTCGGCGTTGCGCAGCCTCCTTATCTGATGTGGCTTCAGGCTTTTTGCGAACAGTGCAAGGACTAGTTTCAAAATCTGCCGAGTCCTCTGAGCATTCATTACTATGGGGGCTGCCTCCAGTTAAGCTCATGTGTTGTGCATATTGTGCCACTAACTCCTCGCACGATGAGGTCTTTGATTGCTCAGATAATGAATAAAAGTCTCCAGAATCAACCTCATGTGTCTGAGTCTGAGTGTCTTCAACTGAGATATCAGCATTTTCTGATTCGAAAACCAGTTCCTTCTCATTCATAATATTACTGTTACCGAGAGTACCGTCCATTAAGCCATAGTAGAAACAATAGGATCTCCTTCTACTTCTCGGGCCACCCTTAGCATTTCCTGGGGATGTGCTTCCTTTCTGCTGGCCGGGACCCCCCCCCCCCCCCCCCCCCATTGTAGCAGTAGTTAATGAGGTAGATAAATCGCTAGCGGCATCCATCTGTGAACTAACCAGATCCCCAGTCTCTAACAAAGGTAAGCCTTTTTTCCCCTTAGGTTTGTCCTTGGATGCCGAAAACATCACAGGTATTTTTTTCCCCCGCCGCATTTGTCTTTTTATTGTCGTGATCTCCCTTATTAGTTTTGGCCACATTAGGTTGACTGTCAGGGGAAGCATCGCTCACCTCCATTCCGCCGCTTGTAGCTTGCTCTTCTGCAGCTCTCGTTCGTCCACGAACTCCCCTAGGCGGCATCTCCACAATATGTTTGCCGGAATCGTGCCGGAGCAGTTCTTCTGAAAGGTGCCGCAGGTGTGAACAATCCAGCCTCTAAGCCGAGAGACCGCCCAGCGTCACCGGCGATACCAGTGAACTTTATCGAGAAGAAAAACGCCGGGCTGTGAGGTCCGCTACAGCTACAGGGTTTCCGAATAAACAGAGTCTGTATTCTTGGGAGGTTCCGCCTCGCAGGTAAAATCGCAAGCTACACTTTTCAGCCGCTGAAGTCAATATTTGCTACTCCTGTTCCTCCAGTGCGAAACGCCTATACCTTGTAGGCAGAGGCAGAGAGCGAGCAGCTTACACGTCCACTCCTGTGAACGCCATCTTGCCTATCCAGAAGCTTCTTTTGTAGTGTTTTCAATGTATTGCTGTTGGTTATGTGCAAATGCCTTACAGACTGCCTCTGAGATAATCCTAACTGCTCATGCCAAGCTACCAAGGGGGTGAGCAGGGGTTATTTTAGGAGTGTAACTCCCTTACCCTGACAGGGAAGAAGGGTCCCTACTCGGACAAAGGTGCAGACCATTGCCAACTAGAGACCAACATTTCTAACACTGGTTGTCAGTGGTGAAGATAGGACTTGGGTTTGCACTTGATCTACAGTGATTGGAGTACACTACTACCATATTGCAGGCCATTACCTACCACATACTGGTTCTTTTTCTTTTTGGCCTATTTTTGATCTTGTCAGTCTTGTTGGGAACTTGAACTTGCTACTTCATCATGCCTGACTCAAGAGCATCATCTGTTTCATCCTTGGAAGTGGCATTTGAGGAGGACAGGTTGGAATCCTACAACATGAAAGAGTTGAAGGTTATTTGCTAAAACCTTAAGGTCCAAGTCAGAGGTCTTACCAGGAAGGAAGAGCTACAAAAGATGCTGAGGGCCTGGGTAGCAGCCAGACATGCCAGTGGGCAATCTGGAGATCTCAGTGGGGAGGCGGAGGAGCCTCTTCCTAGGGTGGATGGGCTTTTGGGAGGGGGGAACCGTCTAGGCCAGGCATCAGTGGCTTGTCCCCAGAGGAGCGGGAGGACAGGCAGGAAGCAAAGAAGTTTGAATTGGAAAAACTCAGTCTGTGGAATGAAAGGGAAGACAAAAGAATAGCCATGGAGGAAAGACAATCATGAATGTGGTCTTAAGGAGCTGGAGCTAATCAGTAGGTCCAGCACAGATGTGGCAGCAATTCATCAGTGCAGGCAGATAGAATTGTGTACATCAGTGATGTCATTTGAGATGTCATCAGCGATGTCATCAGTGATGTCACTGACAATGTCATGAGTGATATAATATGTGACATCATCAGGAGTGCATTGCGGGGGAGGGAGTTATAGTTAGCTCAGCTAACTATCACAGCAGAATTTCTCTGGCTTGGTGTGAGTCAAAAGTCACTCTAACTATAACGTCCTTGTAACCTTTGTTTTTCTCTATGAATTTCTACGGTTTTTTAAATGCTAATCTCTAATTATAACATCCCTGAAACCTGTGTTTTTTACTGTGAATTTCTAAGGTTTTTTAAATGCTAATTCCTATCTATAATGTCCCTGAAACCTGTGGTTTTTTCAATGAATTTCTGAGGTTTTTTAAATGCTAATTTCCAACTATAACCTCTGTGAAACTTTATTACAGTTAACATATGTATTTATACATATATATATATATATATATATATATATATATATATATATATATATATATATATATGTAGTATATATATTTAAAAACTTTTTTTATATTTAAAAAAAATAATTTTCATAAAAACATATACATATATAATATATATATATATATATATATATATATATATATATATATATATATATATATATGAAGGTTCACAAGTACCCAAAGGTGCGGGGCACACTCTGCATCAGCGCGTTCAAATTGAGGCAAGAGACAGGAACATCCAACGCCAGCAGTGCCTGACGCGTTTCGGGCTACGCCCTTCTTCTGAGGCTCACCCTTTCCAGTTAACGCCAGATGAATCTGCCACACTGATCATCACACCAGCAGGCGGAACCGCCAGGGATCCACGGCGGTGCGCCCCCCGGCCGGGTCGACCGGAATATATGAAGGTTCACAAGTACCCAAAGGTGCGGGGCGCACTCTGCATCAGGGTTTCATGTTAAGGACTACCAGTCCCAGAATGCCTAGCAATGATGTTTACTCACCTGAGTGTCATTTTGAAATAAAATTGGGAGTATTTCTGGAGTCCTTTTGGCGGCAGTCATTGAGTGTGCAGAAAGCCTCAGAAAAAGGGCGTAGCCCGAAACGCGTCAGGCACTGCTGGCGTTGGATGTTCCTGTCTCTTGCCTCAATTTGAACGCGCTGATGCAGAGTGCGCCCCGCACCTTTGGGTACTTGTGAACCTTCATATATTCCGGTCAACCCGGCCGGGGGGCGCACCGCCATGGATCCCTGGCGGTTCCGCCTGCTGGTGTGATGATCAGTGTGGCAGATTCATCTGGCGTTAACTGGAAAGGGTGAGAACTGAGCAGAAGCACCCGTGAATTCGAACTTATTTCACTTGATGTCTGCTTCCAGCCCACTGGGGTTTCATGTTAAGGACTACCAGTCCCAGAATGCCTAGCAATGATGTTTACTCACCTGCGTGTCATTTTGAAATAAAATTGGGAGTATTTCTGGAGTCCTTTTGGGGCAGTCATTGAGTGTACAGAAAGCCTCAGAAGAAGGGCGTAGCCCGAAACGCGTCAGGCACTGCTGGCGTTGGATGTTCCTGTCTCTTGCCTCAATTTGAACGCGCTGATGCAGAGTGCACCCCGCACCTTTGGGTACTTGTGAACCTTCATATATATATATATATATATATTGTTTTTTACAGAGACTTATTTTTCCATATAAAAATGGAGTCGCGTATTGGACGTGTATTTTCCTGTTTTGTACCCAAACCCATTCATTTATTTAAAAGTGTAAAATATAGTGAAATTAATACTTTCTGTATATGTTAGGGGTAGTAGTTTAGTTGTAGAGTAATATAATGAGTATGTAGTTATACTAAACTATAATTAAACATTAAATGAATGTATATCGCGGGTACACTAGGGGCCATACTTCCGGATCTGCGTACAAATCACAGCTCCAGCATGATTTTTAACAGTTATATTTCACATAATGTATAATTTACACTTGATTATTACTTTATTATTTTAGTTTAAATTATATAAAATCTCCTTGTTTCTTTTGAAAATGTAAATGCGGAATCGCCACCCAGAGGCAACTCTTTTGGGCACATTAGTATGGCGGGCGGACTTTGTCCCTCTGCCATCTCGAAGTAAAAAGGGACCGCCCGCCATAAGGGCGGGGGTCCTGTGGGGGCCATTAGGATGCGCCCATCACACTGGCGGACGCATCCCGCATATTTAACATTGCGGCGGGCGGTGCTGAAAGCACAGCCCGCTGCAATGCCAAAAATACACGTCATGCATTTCAATGCAACGCGCGATGCCTGCCACGTTGTACATTGAGATGCAGGGGGGTACCATGTACCCCACCCACCCCCCAGAATCCCTGGGAGCCTGAAAAGGGCCCCTGCAACAGATTCCTGCATGCCTTTCCATGGCAGCATTGCCGCCAGGGAAAGGCATGTGTCATTCCCCATCATAATATGGATGGCGGTGTCTAGCAGACACCGCAACCATATTAAACTCTTTTCCGCCCGGTCGACTTGTCGACCGGGCGGAAAAGCGTCGGACGATCTTTCCGTCCACCGTGGACCCCACACCACAGTACTATGGCGGGGGGGAAATGGGTTTTCTATATAGACAAGGGAACCCATAAACTGGCTGAGGACCACGGGTATCAATTATACTTCAAAAGACAAAGGTCCTTAGCAAACATTTAGGAATGTATAGAGAATAAGATATAGACCGTATTAGGTTACTATATAGTTCCAATGTCCAGCCGGACATGGATTTTTATTCATATAATATTTTGGCAATAAAGTGGAGGATAAACGAACAACGACATTTAAAGTAGGGCACAGTCCTGTACCATACAATGAGGGGGAGGTGTGCAGAAGTGGAATCAAACAATTTAGGACAAACAACACTTACAAAAATACAGGCAAAGACTGAGCAGATTGGCCACTTGCATTCAATAAGCAGGGGGGTTCAGCAAGAATAACCAAAATAGTAATCACTAGAATTAAAAATGTTCATTTGTGACACTATTAAAGAAAGTCTACGTTTCGATCCCGTGCTCAGAATTATACGGAATCATCATCAGGACTAGAACATAGAATTTGCCTGGTATATACAATTAAGGCCTGTTAAGGAAAAAACAGGGAGACAAAAGAAAGGGACCAATAAGAATCACTTAAAACATTTAAAGATCACAGTATGTCGGCGCATGGTATTAAGGGCACACATTATTTGGATTCGGACGATCACGTGGGTGTCAGTTGTAAGGTAAGTGACAGTAGTTATTGTGACAAGGAGTGGCAAATAATCAATTACAATAACATTATAGCAAGCCAATTGCCCGAGTGCGGTATAAATGGAGTATACTCTGGTATCCTTAATTTAAAATAAAAACAATTTGTAATGGAATAACTAAACATAGGTGAAATTTAGTCCTACTGAGGGAACGACGCAGTGTTTGTGCCCACCCGGGGGAGAATTAACCGTTGCTAGACTCAGCCCGATGTAGGGATGTCTTGATGAACCTGGTGGAATATAGGCAAGGGCGTGTGGGGCACGGCAAGTTAGTGCAAGTGGATGAGGGTGGAATTGTGAAGGCTTACCGCGGTGCAGGTACAGGGAGGCTCGAAGGTGGGAGGGCCAACCTGAATGCGCCTCGATGAGTATGGTTAGAAACTGCTATGGGATAAAAGGGTGGGGGTGAGTGGTTATAATCAATTTGGCATGGTTATAGAGACGGAAACGGGGCAATGGCGCCTACCTTGAATGAACAACAAGTCATTACTACGGGGGGAGCGTATAGCCCCTCGCTTGTAGCCCCGATCTCGGAGGTGCCTTGGCAGACCTCCTGGGTGTTGACATGTCTGGTGGCTAATTGTGGAAAGGGGTTCCGCTGGGGGGAGAGAAAAATAATTAAATAAGAGCGTTGTTCGGGTGGGAGCAGCCTGGACTGAGGGGCGGTACCCGAGACAAATGAAGGAATCTTACCTTAAGAATGAGGTTTAAAAAGCAGTGATATGCTATGGTGAAGATTTGCAGCAATGTGCTATTCCAAGTGCAGCGTGATGGCAGGCACTGGGTTCTGGAAGCGGAAACACAGCTTAAATGGAGTAGTGCGGTCGCCATTTTGAGTCAAATCATCGGTATAGGGAATGAACAAGGGACTCACAGAAGGAATTCGAAATTTGCCGCTAGAATATAAACTTGTATATTAATAAAGAAAGTGATTAAAACATGTTTTTAGTAATAATTTTAAAAATCGCGATACGTCCGCGTACATCGCAACTTCCGGATTTACATAGGGGACACATATATAATGTTTCTTTTACTCAATTTTATATATTAATAGAGCTTAATTTACTTTATTTAAAATAAAGAGGTACAGTTATTTGTAATTAAAATATTTTAAGATAGTACTAAATATTGTTGAAATGTAAAATTGAAAGAAGTTGCAGAATCGCATCTGGTATGCGGCGGTACCGCGTAGGGGTCACACACCCCATGTGACACAAAAAAAAGAGATTTGATCAGTTAAAGATCCTGCCAGCCTTAAGTTTGCTAGATGCCACCCTCTTTCTTTTAATTCTGGGTGTGGTTGGCATATTTTTTCAGAAGTCTGACAGTTTTGGAGGTGTTTTTGGTGTTTGGAAGATTTTGCTATAAAGTTTGTATATGGCAACTCCACAGGATCTGCAGGAGGAGGAGACCCTGCTGTAAGAGGAAAAGGAGCCAAGGTGCAAAAAAGAAGGAGAGTGTGGTGCGGCAATTATTTACCATAGGGAGAAAAGAAAGTGAATGCGTGCAAGGTGACATGCAACATCTGCAAAAAGGTACTCTCTTGCGGTTCTGAGAGAAGGTATTCGTGTGGTACATCCTCGATGTACAAACATCTTAGGACCATGTATCAAAATAGACTTTCAAGAGCTGAACTTGCAAGATACAACAATGGCTACAATGATGTGCAGCCCTCCACATCCAGAGCTGGCAACAGGATGGAGATAATCCCACTGACTCTTCTTGATTTTTCAAAGGCAGGACTTTTTTGTCCTAAGTGTATTACTGTTCTTAGCATTGGAGAATAGGTTGTCTAAACCATGTTGGACACTATTAACAGTCACCGTTGTAAAACAAAATGTAACCCCTTCCATGCTCATGACGAGCTCAGCTCGTCTTGAGGCACGGTGCTCGTGTGCTCATGACGAGCTGAGCTCGTCATGACCACACCCATTCATATTGGACCCCAGCACAGGAGAAAAATAGGGCTAGCAGCGATGTGGTTAAATCCTAATTAGGCACGTTATTTTGTGATTGTTTTTTGTTTACCTTTATGTTGTTAATATCTAAACAACACACAAAAAAACACAAAATTGAGAAAAAAAAATAACATAAAATAGTTTGTAAAAAAGAAGAACAAAACAGTTTTTAGGGAACCACCTATTCTGGTTTAAAAAAGAGAAGGTATATGTCGTATGAATACATGAGTCACTGGATAGTGTCTGGCTGATTGGACGAGTGTGTACGTAGAGTCTGAGTGATTGGATGAGTAAATAAGTAGTGCTTGAATGAATGGATGACTGCAAGATTATTGGTTACTTATTGTGTAACTGAATGGATAGTGCCTGATTGATTGGAAGAACGTGTGAATAGTGCCTGGCTGGCTGGTTGGTTGACTGCATGAGTAGTGTGTGGCTCATTAAGTAGTGCATGGGTAGTGCCTGTGTGATTATCTAAATGCATGTGGACTAGGTCAATCACTGCATGACTGCATATGCAGTGTCTGGAAAAATGAATGAGTGCATGTGTATTGGCTAGATGAATAGGTGAATGCAAGAGCAATGTCTGGTTAATTCTATGAGTGCATGGATAGTACCTGGGTGAATGAATGAGTGTATTGATAGTGCCTGGGTGATTGGATGAGTGCATGCGTGGTGCCTGGGATATTGGTTAAGTGCAAGAGCAGTGCCTGAGTTATTCCATCAGTGCATCAATAGTACCAAGATGAATGAAGGAGAGCTTGGGTCATGCTTAGGTGATAGGATGAGTGCATGAGTACTGCCTGAGCGAATGCATGACTGCACAGGTAGTGACTAAGTAAATGGTTGAGTGCAAGCATCATGCCTGAGTGATTGCATGAGTGCATGGGTAGTGCCAGAAGGAATGGATTACTGCAAGCATAGTGCATGGCTCATTTAGTGAGTGCATAGATACAGTCTCAGTGATTTAATGAATGCATGGATACTAAATGGATAAATGAATGAGATTATGGGTAGTGTCTGTATGAATGCATGAGTGCATGGGTAGTGGGTGGGATATTGGATGAATGCATGAGTCCCACTTGAGTGAACGTATGAGTGCATAGGTAGTGCATGAGTGAATGGTTAAGTTGAAGCATAGTGTCTGAGTGATAGGGTGAGTGTATGGGTAGTGCCTGGGTGATTGGATGAGTACACGAGTACTGCCTGACTGAAAGCATGAGTGCATACATAGTGACAGGGTGAATGGTTGAGTGAAAACATAGTGTCTGAGTGATTGAATGACTCCATAAGTAGTGCATGAGTGAATGGATTAGTGCAGCGGTAGTGTGTGGCTCATCCAGTGAGTACATGGGTAGTGTGTGTGTGACTGGATGAGTGCATGGCTACTGTTTTGATGACTGTTTGAGTCTATGCACAGTGTTTGAGTAAATCTATGAGTGCATGGGTAGTGCCTTAATGAATAGTTGAGTACAGGGGAATTGCCTGGGTGATTGCAAGAGAGCATTAATAGTACTTTGGTGAATGAATGAGTATATATGTAGTCCCTGAGTGATTAGATGAGTGCATGGATAGTGTATATTTGGTTCCATTCGTGCATGGGTAGTGTCTGTGTGATTGCATGAGTGCATGTGTACTGCCTCAATAACTGCAGTGTCTGAAAGAATTGATGAGCTCATGGGTAGTGGCTTGGTGGATAGGTGAGTGCAAGAACAGTGCCTGGGTAATTCTATGAGTGCATGGATAGTATCTGATTGAATTATTGAGTATATGAATAGTGCCTAGGTGTTTGAACGGGTGCATGGGTAGTGCCTGGGAGTTTGGATGAGTGCATGGGTAGTGTCTGGATGAATGCATAAGTGTATAGGTAGTGCCTGACTAATAGATGAGTGTAAGGGAAGTGCCTCGCTCCTTTTGTGATTGCATTGATGCATGGGGGCTGCCTTGATCACTGCATGACAGTATGGGCAGGTCCTGAGTGATGCAATGAGTGCATGAGTAGTCACTGTATGAATTGGTGAGTGCAAGAGCAGGGTCTGGATGATTCTATGAGTTCATGAAAGTATGTGGGTGAATGAATTAGTGTATGAGTAGTGCCTGGGTGATTGGATGAGTGCATATGTAGTGTCTGTGTGATTGTTTGAATGCATGGGGACTGCCTTGATCACTGCATGACTGTATGGGCAGTACCTGAATGAACGGATGACTGCATGGGTAATGGCCTTATGAATTGCTGAGTGCAAGAGCAGTGTCTGGGTGGTTCTGTTAGTACATGGATAGTACCTGGGTGAATGAATATCTGTATGGGTAGTGCCTGGTTGTTTGGATGAGTCCATGGGTAGTGCCTGGGGCACTGAATGAGTACACGGGCAATGCCTGTGTGATTGTATAAGTGCATGGGTAGTTCCTGGGTAAATAGATTAGTGTACGGGTAGTGCCTGCCTCATTTCTGAGTGCATTGGGTATTGTCTGTGTGATTGCATGAATGCATGTGAACTGCTGCAATCACTGCCTGACTGGATGGGAAGTGCCAGTCATTCAATGAGTGCATAGATAGTGGCTAAATGAATGGATAAGTGCAAGAGCAGAGTATGGGTGATTCTATGAGTACATGAACAGTACCTGGGTGAATTAAAGAGTAGATTGGTAGTGTCAGTGTGTTTGGATGAGTGAATGGGTAGTGCCTGGGAGATTGGATGAGTACATAAGTAGTGCCTGGGTGATTCCATAAATGCATGCATAGGGCCTGACTGAATGGATTAGTGTAAGAGTACAGCCTAGCTTATTTGGTGAGTGCACTGGTAGTATCTGTTATCTGTGGGATTGTGTGAATGCATGTGGACTGTGTCAATCACTGCATGACTGCAGACGTAGTGTCTGAAAGAATCGATGAGTGCATACGTTGTGGCTAGATGAATAGGTGAGTGCAAGAGCTACGTTTCCCAGCGCTCCCATTGACCGCAACTATCGTATTGTGGCTGTTGTTCTTCTGCCTAATTGGTTTGCCATCCAAGAGTTGTTTGGCGATAGGACGTCCCCTTCGCTCGGATGTATTATAGGTCTAGCTGAGTTTTTTATGGCATTAGTCTACCCCTCATCAAGTAGTGTCATCTCTCTTATTTCTAGACCTTCGCGTGATAATCTGAAGCTAAATTCCTACAGGATTTATTCTGAACACCATCGCAAATCTAACCTGGCAGTGTTGGAATTCATCATTGTGGGTCGTGCTTTGCAGTTATTATTTGTTTGTGGCCTTTATATAGATGGCTCCAAATTCTTGATATAATAACTTACTGGACGGGAAACAGCTTACTAGCAGAAATTCCTATGACCATCAGTTCATGGAAGTACTTGACTCCACCATCATCTAGTGCCCTGAAGAAGTCCTGCACTAGGACGAAACACATCGACTGTACTGTGTGTTGAGTCAATAGAACTGGACTCTGTTTTTTATCTACGTAGAATGAAAATGGAATAAAAAGAAAAAATTGAAGAACCTTCTTCTCTGGATATGGACTTCATAACTGTCCTTATTGATCAAATCCTGTTGTGTGGTGCACCTGTGCTTTTGGTCTAAAATCTAGAGTGCAAGAGCAATTTCTGGGTAATTCTATGAGTGCACAGATAGTACCTGGGTGAATTAATGAGCATATCGTAGTACATGGGCGATTGGATGAGAGCATGGATAGTGCCTGGGAGACTGGATGAGTGAATGGGTAGTGCCTGGGTGATTGCAGAAGTGCATGTGTAGTGCTTGAGTAAATGGATCACTGTAAAGGTAGTGTCTGCTTCATTCAGTGAGTGTATGAGAAGTGCCTGAGTGAATGGATGAGTGCATGGGTACTCAGTACAAGAATGGGTGACTGCAAGAGTAGTACCTTGGTGACTCCATGAGTGCATGGATAGTACCTGGGTGAATGAATGCATATATAGGTAGTGCCTGGGTGATTAGATGAGTATATGCACAGTGGCTGTTTGGCTGTATAATTGCATGGGTAGTCCCTGGGTAATTCCAAGAGTAAATAGGTAGTGCATTAAAAGAGGAGTGCATTGATAGTGACTGGGCAATTGGATGAGTGTATGCATAGTGTCTGAGTGAATGTATGAGCACAAGGATAGTGTTTGAATGATTGGATGAATGCATATGTTGTGTCATATACAAAAGATTTTATCCTTTACCATTTAAGCCTATTAGCCTTATAGTATGTCTGAAAATACGTTTCAGATGAGAAGATACATCATACTTCAAAACTCTCAAATTGTTTAAATATAATAAAAAGCACTTTCAATACCCACCGCACCTGTATGAGAAAGACAAACTAATACATACACCTTCATGAAGACAAATTTAGAGAACACGTGGTGTGAAAGAGATGTATTCTAGTATGGGTAGGCTTGTACATCTATTCTGAAACATGTTGTGCATCTGTTGACTCCAGGGCCGGACTGGGAAACAAAACCGGCCCTGGCAAAGTGCTCGGCTGGCCCCAGCCCCCCCCCTCCAGGGGTTGGGGGTGCCGCCGAGCTCTTTGCCAGGGCCGGTTTTTGGACGATTTTGTTACAGGGCCGATTTTGCAGCAATGCTGCAAAAACAGCCCTGTAACAAATTCGGCCCCCAGGGGCCCAAAACCAGCCCCCACCAGTGCGGCGCACCGGGGGATTGCCCGGTGCCCTCTACGGCCAGTCCGGGCCTGGTTGACTCTAACTTCAAAACTGAGCAGCAGCATGTCCAGCAACCTATTACTATTTTCCCCACTGATGACGGAGGAATCCAGAAACACGTGTCTAGGGATACGCTTTAAAAATGTGGCATTAGCTAAGACATTTTCGAACTTTGTACTGAGCGCAAAACATCATACTACATCGACCAAGATGCAAAGAGATAATGACGCTGAGACAAAAGGGGGTGGTGATGGACGGAGCATCTGAACCAATCAAACACTCACACCCAGTCAACAGATCTGGGTTTAATCCATCACCGTTCTCTAGCCCACTCTGCCACCCCAGTTCAGACATGGCCATATGCAAATCAGTCTGACCCTGTGCCTCATGGGAACAGTCCAGCCCCCTTTTGTACCGCTTTGTTCGCCATAAGTTGGCAGGGTATGCTCAGACGTGAGTCCCTTGCTCACTTTGCCACTGGATTCAAGCATGCATGGCTGAAGACGGCTGAAATGCCAGAAACCAGTCCTCGGAAGCTTGTTTCCAGTCCAGGGAAGGCATGGCTTGGCAGTTCGGGCTGGACTGTTACCATTAGGCACAGGGTCAGACTGATTTGCATATGGCCATGTCTGAACTGGGGTGGCAGAGTGGGCTAAATAACGGTGATGGATTAAACCCAGATCTGTTGACAGCGTGTGAGTGTTTGATTGGTTCAGATGCTCTGTCCATCATCACCCCCTTTTGTACTGCTTTGTTCGCCATAAGTTGGCAGGGTATGCTCAGACGTGAGTCCCTTGCTCACTTTGCCACTGGATTCAAGCAAGCCGGGCTGAAGACGGCTGAAATGCCAGAAACCGGTCCTCGGAAGCTTGTTTCCGGTCCAGGGAAGGCATGGCTTGGCAGTTCAGGCTGGACTGTTCCCATGAGGCACAGGGTCAGACTGATTTGCATATGGCCATGTCTGAACTGGGGTGGCAGAGTGGGCTAAAGAACGGTGATGGATTAAACCCAGATCTCTTGACTGGGTGTGAGTGTTTGATTCGTTCAGATGCTCCGTCCATCACCACCCCCTTTTGTACCGGACTGTTCCCATGAGGCACAGGGTCAGACTGATTTGCATATGGCCATGTCTGAACTGGGGTGGCGGTGTGGGCTAAAGAACGGTGATGGATTAAACTCAGATCTCTTGACTGGGTGTGAGTGTTTGATTGGCTCAGATGCTCCGTCCATCACCACCCCCTTTTGTACCACTTTGTTTGCCATAAGTTGGCAGGGTATGCTCAGACGTGAGTCCCTTGCACACTTTGCCACTGGATTCAAGCACGCATGGCTGAAGACGACTGCAATGCCAGAAATCGATCCTAGGAAGCTTGTTTCCGGTCCAGGGAAGGCATGGCTTGGCAGTTCGGGCTGGACTGTTCCCATGAGGCACAGGGTCAGACTGATTTGCATATGGCCATGTCTGAACTGGGGTGGCAGAGTGGGCTAAAGAACGGTGATGGATTAAACCCAGATCTTTTGACTGGGTGTGAGTGTTTGATTGGTTCAGATGCTCCGTCCATCACCACCCCCTTTTGTACCGCTTTGTTCGCCATAAGTTGGCAGGGTATGCTCAGACATGAGTACCTTGCTCACTTTGCCACTGGATTCAAACACGCATGGCTGAAGACGGCTGCAATGCCAGAAACCGGTCCTAGGAAGCTTGTTTCCGGTCCAGGGAAGGCATGGCTTGGCAGTTCGGACTGGACTGTTCCTATAAGACACAGGGTCAGACTGATTTGCATATGGCCATGTCTGAACTGGGATGGCAGCGTGGGCTAAAGAACGGTGATGGATTAAACCCAGATCTGTTGACTGGGTGTGAGTGTTTGATTGGTTCAGATGCTCCGTCCATCACCACCCCCTTTTGTACAGCCCGAACTGCCAAGCCATGCCTTCCCTGGACCAGAAACAAGCTTCCTAGGACCGGTTTCTGGCATTTCAGCCGTCTTCAGCCAGGCTTGCTTGAATCCAGTGGCAAAGTGAGCAAGGGACTCATGTGTGAGCATACCCTGCCAACTTATGGAGAACAAAGTGGTACAAAAGGGGGCTGGACTGTTCCCATGAGGCACAGGGTCAGACTGATTTGCATATGGCTATGTCTGAACTGGGGTGGCAGAGTGGGCTAAAGAACGGTGATGGATTAAACCCAGATCTTTTGACTGGGTGTGAGTGTTTGATTGGTTCAGATGCTCCGTCGATCACCACCCCCTTTTGTACCGCTTTGTTTGCCATAAGTTGGCAGGGTATGCTCAAACGTGAGTCCCTTGCTCACTCTGCCACTGAATTCAAGCAAGCCTGGCTGAAGACGGCTGAAATGCCAGAAACCGGTCCTAGGAAGCTTGTTTCCGGTCCAGGGAAGGCATGGATTGGCAGTTCGGGCTGAACTTTTCCCATGAGGCACAGGGTCAAACTGATTTGCATATGGCCATGTCTGAACTGGGGTGGCAGAGTGGGCTAAAGAACGGTGATGGATTAAACCCAGATCTGTTGACTGGGTGTGAGTGTTTGATTGGTTCAGATGCTCCATCCATCACCACCCCCTTTTGTACCGCTTTGTTCGCCATAAGTTGGCAGGGTATGCTCAGACGTGAGTCCCTTGCTCACTTTGCCACTGGATGCAAGCAAGCCTGGCTGAAGACGGCTGAAATGCCAGAAACCGGTCCTAGGAAGCTAGTTTCCAGTCAGGGGAAGGCATGGCTTGGCAGTTCGGGCTGGACTGTTCCCATGAGGCACAGGGTCAGACTGATTTGCATATCGCCATGTCTGAACTGGGGTGGCAGAGTGGGCTAAAGAACAGTGATGGATGAAACCCAGATCTGTTGACTGGGTGTGAGTGTTTGATTGGTTCAGATGCTCCGTCCATCACCACCCCCTTTTGTACCGCCTTAGCAATTTGGGCTGGACTGTTCCCATGAGGCACAGGGTCAGACTGATTTGCATATGGCCATATCTGAACTGGGGTGGCAGAGTGGGCTAAAGAACGGTGATGGATTAAACCCAGATCTGTTGACTGGGTGTGAGTGTTTGATTGGCTCAGATGCTCCGTCCATCACCACCCCCTTTTGTACCGCTTTGAGAAAATTGAGCGGCAGCATGTCCAGTAACCTACTACTATTTTCCCTACTGATGACGGAGGAATTCAGAAACACATGTCTAGGGATACGCTTTTAAAATTTGGCTTTAGCTAGGACATTTTCAAACTTTGTACTGAGCGCAAAACATCATACTACATCGACCAAGATGCAAAGAGATAATTACGCTGAGACGTGTCAGCAGTGTGCTCCTAACTCCCTGTGCTAGAGTATTGAGTCACAAAATCTGTCATCTAAGTATGCATCTCAAAAAAGTAATTGGAAAGAAATTTTAATACACATCTGCCCTGTAAAATGAGTAGTAAATAACGTTGAACAAAAGCACTTTTATTAGTTTATGCACTTTTGTAAAAAGTAAGTGTGATACTGCTCCTCAGAAATATAATGATACGTTTCGAATAGTGTAAAGTTGAACAATATTTATCTTAGAAACAAATAACATATAATTACATCTCTTTCAAAAATCCAGCTTATCATGCATATTACATTATATATTCTTACCTTTCAATTAATTTAGATACATCATTCAAGAAATCTATTTTACATTAGTAATATTCTAAACAGTTTAAAAACTGTTTTCAAACTTTAACAGTAGCTACTATCAAGAAGAATATGAAGAAATTTTATTTAATATCGATATATTAGAGAAATTATAGAATTATAGTTTAAAGAACACAAAATTAATTTAGAATTACATAAGATTTTTGATTCCCCTCTTTTGCTGTTTTCAGATTGCACATAACTTCACCATACACAGTGATTTCAATGTACGATCATCATTAAACAGTGGAGAAAAAACAACCAAATTGATTGGAAAAAAAATCAGCATAGAACATATTCATCAATAATTGTACCTATGCCTTCTCCTTTTTATATTTTCTTAATTATTTCCTTTATCTACATTAACTCTATTATTTATCAAAAATAAATTTCACAAAACGTAAAATCAAATTTACACCTGCAACAAAATAGACAACGGATATATAAACTATTTGCTTTTAAACACAATTTTCCAAATGTAATATCAATTGGGGCAATTAATAATCCAAACTCTATTTATAAACACCAATAGTTTCCAGTGCTGTCTTCCTTCTCTTCACATCTTCCCCAATAGGCCGAATGATGTACTCAACACTTTGGCTGCAGAAATAACATATAGGAATTTGGTAATTCATTAGGCAATCTAGCTTTGAATTCCAAGTGGGCATCATTGCAAAGGGTCAATCTTTTATTACACTTCAAATAAACAGTATAGCGTCCAGATGTTGTAGTAGCTCCATCATGGAAAATAATAGCCACTGCTATAAATGTTCTTCCTGAAATAGATATTTGACTTTCTTTAAGATGTGAATGAAGTTTTACAATTTTCTTCCATTTGCTCGACAATATTGTTGCATTAAAATAAGATATTTTCCAAATCTTCCTATATGTAATGTAAACAACATCTCTGATCTACAATGTGAACATCTCATTTCTTGATTTTCTGTTTTTATCAGTTTGTTAAAAGATACTGATATGCAGTCTGGTATTGATAAGTATAGAAAATGTTCTCTTCTTATTTGAGTTGTAGAAGTAAATGAACACTCTTCACACTTATGATAACATCTGTAACTTCATCCAAATAAGTTTTCAATCTGTATTACTTCATGTTCTAATACTCCAAGCATAAGCATTAAAAATTCTTGTACATCTTGTTGTATGTTGAGAGTAAATGTAAATGAACCAGTACATATATCTACAAGATGCCGAATGCAAGAAGCATTTTGCATTTTACTTCTGTCAGTTACCAACTGTTGAAATATATGATGTAGTAAAGAACAGAATCTTTTCTCATGATTTCATGATGAAGATCTGGTAGATGAAACACAACATTCAGAATCACATTAGCATTACAGTTGATAGCTGAACTGTTTCCCCAACTGGAATCCTACAATGTCATCAACACTTTCCATTTTCTTTTTCTTTACACTTTCTCTTCAGTTCATTTCTTTTTTTGAAACTCAGTTGTATTTTTCACATATTTCCGTTTCAGACACACTACATGTTTCTCATATATGGGATATTCACCTAAATCACGAGCATTCAGACTTCTTAAATGATTGTACTCTCTTACACAATTTGAATCAGCACTAACCTTTTTCTCATCAAAATCTATCAAATACAATCCAGACAATGTTCTTCCTCGAGACAATGCAACATATACCATTCCCTCTTTGAACACTGTACTTCCAATATTCCCAAAAGCAGTGTCTATACTTAAACCTTGTGATTTATGAATATGTACTGCATATGTTAGAGACAGAGAAAACTGTTGTCTGCGGACATACAAGCCTTTTACAAGCAAAAAACATACAACACAATGCCAATCTGTCTTACCTCATCAATCTGATCAAATTGTATAATCAAAAATTCTATTCCATCTCTATTTTGAAAATTTACAAAATCAACAACTTTTCCCATTGCTCTATTTACGAATCCTTTTTCTATATTCAAAATACGCTGCAAAATTACTCGACAGTTTTTACATACATGTAAAGTCTTTTATGATCCTGCAGTTTTGGATACAGACTTTTACAAAGAATCCAATTTAGCCTGCAGTTTCTCAGTAGGAACAATTGTCACTCCCTGGTGTTCAATTTTGTCAATATCTTTAATTTCCACAATGTCTTGTTTTTCCAGTTTAAGAAGTTATTGATTAAATGTAGAACACTCTTGAGGTGTAGGCATTAGACAAACTGTAGATTTGTTTTCTACAAGCATATTGTACATTAGTTCAGCTGCTGTTCATCCAGTTGTAAACAAGTTCCTTAGTAGTCGACTTTCTAAAGCTTGTTTTCCATGTTCCGTCAAGACACCAATTCTTATATCTTTACGAAGATCGCCATAGTCTTAACAAGTTCTTTATATTCAAAGTTTAACCAAATATTAACATTTCCAATACTTCGCATACATTTTTTGTGTCATCATGGAGAAGAGTTTTAAAAACAGGTTCTCCTTTTACAGAGGAAGTTGTAGTAAATCTCCAAATACAATTAAATGTTTTCTTCCCAACAGACCATCGTAATCTGTTTTTAAAATCTGTTGCATTCTAAAGTGTAAAAAGGCAAGCATTAAGTTCAAGATCATGCTCACCTCATCAACGATTAAAAGTTTCATTTTCTTCAGGACTCTTGAGACTTCATGACAACCTTCTCCAGATGACTTCTGATATTCCAATTTATTATCATGTTCAACAGGGAGCATAAGTAATCAATGTAAAGTAATACCTTTAATGTTGTGCTCAAACGTACCTGCTTTTTGACTTAGATATATTACTTTTGTTCAATATTTAGTTGTTCCTCTAACTTTCCCAAATGAATATTATCCTGTTGTACTTGTTGCATTGCACTACCTCATTAATGGCTATCACAGCTTAATGTTCAATAATTGGTTATCCTAGTGGATCTTGACTCAGTGCACCAGCACTTTGACTGCTTGTGAACTTTCTCTAGCTATTACAGCTGCAATAGTAGTTTCTTGTTCAGTCTAATTATTTAACATTTGTAGATAAGTTGGAAAAATGGTGCACAGAATCCTGACTTTTGTTGCATTAAAAGAATCTTTATAGCAGTCAAAATCTCCAAGTAATTCCATTACACTATGCCAAGACTTGAACAGTGCAGAAGTGCTAAATAGAAAAATTCTCTCTTATCTGGAATTTTCTGTGCTTAATAAGATTTCCTTTAGCATGTTTTACTAAACATCCATCACATCCATTTATTGCATTTTTTTTTCTTTTAATATTTTCTGTAACTTTCCTTTTAGGCCCAGTAATGTTGAAGTATTTATACAGACATAGGTTTTTCGAGTTCATTTTGTGCTAAGTATTCGATTTCTTGTAAAGATTTCAAAACTTTATTTCGTGTAGAGGTAAGACCTAGACTTACCCAAATGATTCCTCTTGACTTTGAATATAAACTGGCGGAACTCAAGCAAACCAAACATTCATAGGATCCTATCTTTCGATTGGAAATCATTTTCAAGCTAAGGCTGTACAATTTTTTGCTAAGACTATTCTCTGCTGAAATTTCTTCCCACATTTCTTTCATCTCTGTCTTTTCAGATTTGGTTATATATGATGTAACATAGCGAGCGACAGCAATTGAATTATCTACAACATAATGAATATTCATGTTTGTATTCCACATTTTCAAAATAACTGGATTGTAGTCATTAATGTACTTTGAAGTATTGTATGTCTTACTGCGGACAAATAACTATTTACTCTTTCTTTAGAAATTATAGAACATGGGAATCCAAAATGACATTTTGTATAAAAATTTCCCCTTACATTTGTATTTATGTTGGCAGTATTTCCCACATTGATGACTTTGAAATCGTAAAGCTTGTTGTCTTAGGCTCTTTTGTCCACCATCTCTTGGAATGGCACAGGTAAAAAACTATTCGATAAAAGACAAACCAGTTTCATCACTATCTGTTTCAAATCTCAGTGCATTCTTTATCCATATTAGCATGTGTATATGAGGAACACCTCTGGCTTGGTACTTCTTTCTCCAAAAGAAATCTGTCACCTCTCCAAGAGGTGTAAAGTTTTTACTGCAGATAAATGACATCATAGCTTGAAACCTATGGTTAAAATACCTGCACACATTTACAGGATCCAAGTAACAGAGTTCTCCAGGTGCCTTCAATTCAATATTTTTAACATTTGAATCTGCTTCTTGTAGAAATTCAAGTAGATCTGCCCACACATATTCACTACCGCTAAGTGTTACAAACCATGTTGGTGTACCTAATTTTCTTAAAATACATTTTTCATCATTACGATGATACCAATATTCATTGACCATGTTGACACACCATCTAATTGTTTAACTTAAACTCCAAATTTTCATCTCTTTGTTGAACTTTGTCCATGAATTATTTTGCAGAAACATGTTGAAGATGAACTCCTGTTTTTAATATGTGGTTCACCGCATATGAAAGTGTACACAAGTCACTTTCAAACAGAGGATGAAATATGCATGGAATGCACTGTTGAAATCTTGGATCTTCAGAGTACAATCTTATTGAGCGGTATTCTGAAGCTGGAATCCGTACAACTCTCTCATCAAATCGCCCACCTTCTCCAGTGGGGAATAGCTGTGAAAAACAATGAGCTTCTAAACTTTTTTCCCATATACTCATGGGAGTTCCCTTTTCTTCTTTCATTTGAAATAATTCAATACTGTTTCCTATGATTTCTTTTGAATGTAGACGATGTATAGTATAATGTTCATAAATCTCTTCAGTCCTGGACTTGTCGACTTTTTCTATTTGGCCAGTTGAAATTAGTGATTCATCTTCTAAGCATATTATTTCTTTATCAACATTTACATTCTTCACTCTTCAAGCACAACCTCCGCAATGTTAAAAATGCATGCATTGCATTTGCATGCACAAAGCGGCAGGCACCGCGCGGTGCCTGCCGCTTTGTGCATGCAAATGGAGGTACCCCCCATGTGCACCTCCACCCCCCCCCCCCTTCACCCTGGGGGCCCGCAAGGACCCCCCCAGAAGCAAAGGTCCACATGCTTTTAACAGCGGAAAAACCGCCACCAAATAGCAGGCTACACCCCGCGGATTAGCGGCGAACGGACCTGCCGTCCGCCGCTGGTTCTACCGCCATCCTGATCTGGCGGTTGGTGTTTACAGGGACCGCGGCGGTGAATCCGCATCCTCTGGCTGGTGGTGGCTTCCACCGGCCCGGAGAATGCGGATTCACTGCCATCCTAATCGACCCCATAGTTTGGTTTTTCAGACAAAATTATCTTAAACTGTGTAATTTCTTCTGCAAACTGATCAATACTAATATCTTTCCCATGTTCTTCAACACCTACACTCATCAAACTCTCATACACTCCTCTTGTGAACCAAAAAATCAAAACTGTATATCATCACAAACTTGTTGTACATCTCATGCTGAACCATGCATGTGCTCATTTCACTTAAACATAATGCAGAGGGTTTTACATAGTAGAGTCTGCTTACTAACTTCTACATTTCAGAGTGGTGTACAGCTAACATTCTTAAATGATTAAAAGTACTTTGACACATGTTTCTTCAAAGACAAGCCAGAGAATGACCTTTCGCCTTAATATATTTTAATATTTTACATGGATCTAGTCCTTGTAATATCTTAATCTTCTGTTTAATACTTTTTTTGCATATTCTTGTTAAAAAATCATGATATTTTAATAGATTCCCGATGAATACTGCAAATACTGCAACAGTTCCACTTATAATGCAGGAGCTTGTGTATGCCTCCCTTCAAATACTTCAGCTATTACTTCTTCCACATTCCTAGGAACAATTTTTTATTTTGGAATGGTAGAACCATATTTCATCTCATAACATCGGCCACTAGTATCAACTGCATGTACTGTGTTCTTTTGAAAATAGCTTTCTTCATTAAAGAAAGGCTCAGTACTTGAAGTGTGCCTCTATTCACCAGTAAAGGCTTTACAAAAGTTACTTACCAGTCTTTTTCTTTTTGCTTTCATAAACACCATTGTTTTATCCAATGTTCTCATTCTCTTCAATGTTATTATAAATAATTTTCATTTTAATTCAAAAGCACTATCTACTACATTTTCAATATGTTGCTTTTTCTTATATGCTGCTGATCTTCTTTTATATTTTTTGCAATCTTTTAATACATTTTGAATTATTCTACTTCTAAAAATGTTTATACATATCTCCTTATATTGTTTTTGCCTTCTTATTGTCGGGCCGGTAAGTCCCTGGGCGGAGCAACCAATATCCACAGGAGCAAAGGTTGAGCCTTTCCTCTCCCCTAAGGTAAAGTCACCTTTGGCCAAACAAGGCACACCGAAGGATTGACTAATACCCCTAGGGAGTGAAGAGACAACATAGGACCACCAGGAGAATCGTCATGTATGACCAGTAGGGAGGTGGGTGGATCTGTGGGCAGTGTAGCCCTGCAGAAATAGATAACACAAGACAAGAAATTAGAAATGTTAAAAGAGACCTGTCTGCATATAAAGAAACATAGAACAGGAGTATATAATAAGGAACACATGTTGCACACTTTCTCATACTCACTTCTGCAAAGGCTTGTATTCAACGTAATGGAGGTCTCTTCAATAAAAAATGAAATGAGGAAAATAAAATAAAAGCTTTGACAACAAGCTTTTAAGAAAACAGTTTCAAGGCATACGTCTGCCTATAGTCAATTCCTAAACAATAGAGCTGGAAGCATTGAGGCAGAGTCTCCAATAATAGCAAGTATTTCCAGTTGAGTCCACAAGAGGTCAGTGTAAACACACTCTCTGATACCGAGTAGAGTACTCAGGAGTTGCTGGTGGCTCGAGCAAAATTGGGCAGACATAATGTATCAGCTTAGCGGCATCAATGCTTGTAATGAAATAATATAATAAAAAAGGAAAAAGGAAAAATCGCGCTGCTCGTCAGCAGAAGAAAATATGGAACTCAAATTACCATAGCACAACCTCGTGTTATAAATGGATGGTTTCAGTCTAGGCATGGAAGCCCCCCAAAAAGGGGGTGTGGGGGAAGGAAGATTGTGAACAAAGCATGACCGCGCGCTCACAGGCAGGAGCAGAGAAGGGATTTCAGGGCGTCCTTCCGCTCACAGGCCGGAACAGAGAAGGATTTCCAGCCCGTCCTCGCGCTCACAGGCAGGAGCAGAGAAGGGATTCCAGCGCGTCCTCGTGCTCACAGGCAGGGGGGAGTAGAGAAATGTACCGCTTCCTCGCTCTACCTGCAAGATTAAAAATTAAACAAATTAACTCGTTCGGAGTTTCAAGGCAGTTCCTGACTCCTCCGTAGCCCATGAGCAGATGGCAGACTACAGGAGAACACAAGTACACGGAGTAGCACGAGCGTCTAAACTCCAGGAGGATCCAAACAAACAGGAAGGGCGTGGTCCTTGCAGGGAAGAAAGCCAAGCACCTGAGAATGGGAGCAAACAACTGATAAGCCCTCTTTGTCACCTGACCTTAGCCCAGTGCTGTTTGGGAAAGTATACAACCCGGCACCCTTCTCAATGCCTTATGGGAGTGGTAGTTTTCTATCATAGAGTAGGGACAAGGTGCAGGAAGCCTGGCGGTTAACACTTATAGTATGTGTTGTTTTCCCATACACAAATTTTTTTACTGTTACAATTCTTCTTTTCCTTCTAGTTTTCTGTAAAACTTTTCTTTTTGCTTTCATTATTATTTACTATTTAAAATCTTTCTACGGCTGTTTTAAAAAGCTGTTTAGTGCTCTTACCAGAAGAGATTTTTTCCTGAGTAAAGTTTATGTCTTTTTCTAGTGTACTCTTTTTACTTTTCTTTAAGTAGTACTGTTTTTTGTTCTCTTCTCTTTTCATGTTTTCTTGCCATCTTCAATTTGTGATCCAAATAAAATACATTTCTAAAAAACAAAAAACAGTTTTAAAGGTTTGTTACATCAATTGACAATTTTAAATAAATTACATACCAATTTTCATAATAACCACTAAGCAATTACTTACAATTACATTGCTATTCTCTTCGTAACACATAAAGAAAGAGAAGTGCGGAAATAAGCAAGACAACTGCATAAAGAGGAAGAAAGGTGTTGAAAGAGAAAGAAAGGTGGAGAAAGAAAAAGAAAAATGCAGAACGAGCCAAGAAAAATGCACAAAGAAGCAACACAGGTACAGAAAGAAGAGAGTGAGGTGCAGAAACCCCCAAGAAAGCTGCAGAAAGAGGCAAGAGAGGTGCAGAAATTGGAAAAGAGGTGCAGTAAAAGATGAGAGAGGTGAAGAAAGGGACAAGAGATAAGCAGAAATAAGCAGGAGAGGTGCAGAAATTGGCAAAAGAGGTACAGAAAGAGGTAAGAGAGGTACAGAAAGAGACAAGAGACATGCAGAAAGAAGCAAAAGACTGCAGAATGAGGCAATAATGGTGTAGAAAGATACCAGAGAAGTCCAGAAAGAGGCAAGAGCGGAGAGGTGCAGAAAGAGTCAAGAGGGGTACAGAAACATGGAAGAGAAATACAGAAAGAGGCAAGGGGGGTACAGAAAGAAGCAACAGATGTTCAGGAAGAAAAGTGCAGAAAGACCAACGGAGGTGCAGAAATAGGCAAGAGGAGTACAGAAAGTGGCAGAAGATGTAGAGAAAGACACAAGAGAAGTCCAGAAAAAGACAAGAGAGGTACAGAAAGAGGCAAGAGGAGTACAGAAAGAGGCAAGCCAGGTGCACAAACAGGCAACAAAGATGCAGAAAGAGCAAAGAAATAGAGGTGCAGTAAAAGACAAGAGAGGTGCAGAAAGAGGTAAGGGAGGTACATAAAAAGGCAAGAGAGGTGCAGCAGGAGGCAAAAGGGGTACGGAAAGAGGTAAGGGAGGTGCAGAAAGAGACAACAGAAGTACAAAAAGAGACAAGAGAGGTACAGAAAGTAGCAAGAGTGTTTCAGGGATTCTGCACATACACAGAACTATGCACAGGAAACCAGGACCTCGGTGTGTAGTAGTGTACCAGAAAACTCACCTCAGTGCCCAGAACCCCAATCCAACTAGCTATGGAGTCTCATTTGTTCTCTGTACCACAGCGAAGTTACCAAGGATTAGACATCCTAGAACACGTCACTCCGTCCCTCTCAGGAATCGCGGGAAGAAGAACACTCTTTCGTTCAAACACTCCTACTTGTCCACAACGTGAGTAAACAGAGACACAATATAGTTTAAAAATTTTATTTTAGGTAATGTGCTCTAGAATGCAGTATTCTAGCCAACACATGCAGCAAAATGCATAAGAACAATATAATTAGCATGGTTACAATTCCATAAAGCACAAAAGGGGAAATCATATTATAATGACAGTGGAAACAGGACTACTGTGCCCTACCACACTCCCCGTGCTATAAGCTAGATTAATATAAGTATAGAAGACCTCTAGGCTTTGTCAGGGGGACCCCACACCTCCAAGTTTAGATGCAAGGAATTACCTTCTCAGGACAAGAACAGCTCTTCTTCGTTGGAATGAATCTCTCCAAGTGCCTTTTCATTCATGCAAAGCCATATTAAAAGCACTCGACTTTCAGAAGTGCAACTGTGTTCGATGTTGTGTCTATGGGCGTGGGACTGACCAAAGTGAATCAACAGCATACATTGTTTTTTGACCTTGAAGACACTGTGCCGACGAGGAGCACAATGTACAGCTAAATGTGTGAAAAGCAGGCAGTTCTCATGTGAGAATGCACCAGCAGCCTATCCCTGAGAATAAAGCCATGTAGTAACGTGCGCAAAAGCCGCGAGATGGCTTCCAACCATATGCTGACTAATGCTAACTTAGCAATGTCTGCAGTTAATTCTATGACCTCACTACACCCTCCCATGGTCAGTCCATCGGACAGAGGTTTATGCAGAAAACAGAGTTGAAGAAGTCGGATTCAGAAGTTAGAGCATTGATTATGAAGTGTTTTGCTAATCCGGGAAGTGTGTTTGTTTTCAAATTCAACTTTTCAAGTTTGGGTAGAAAAGGAAAAAAATATATATATTTTGTCTTTCAACAAGGTTTTACGTATACAAAAATATCAACAAAAGAGGAAGAAAGTTAATCAAATCCAGCCAGGTTAATCTATCAAAGTGTATGAGCAGTATGTTGCAACAGCCTCCAAGAGGAAGTTATTGTTATCGGCAGAGAAAAGAGACGCCATCTAGTCAAGCAAACTGGAAGAACAAACATGGTGCTCAACCAGTGGTGCCTCCAGCACCATCAAAGGCAAACTTGTGTGATACTCGATGTAACTTCGTTGTAGGAAATCCTGTGCTGTTGTACAGATATCCCACTGTATCCAAAACTTCCAGTGCAGCCATGCAGGCCATAATCCCAACACCGGAACACTCTTGCTAATGGGACACTAACGGACTTATCAGCAGATCAAAATCCAGTGCAGGAGACACTGTGTAGGAGAGACAAAGGTCTAAGACCCATTCAAATGAACATTCCAGGCAGGTAAAAACAGGTTGTTGCACACAAGTGTAGAATGCAAAACGAAAGAACAATCCGTAAGCTACGCTTAGTGTGGCCAGGGGCAGAGTACCATAGCATTCAAGCATACGGCTACAAAGCATCTGCAGATGGTCTTGGCTGTGTAGGGCCACAGAAAAAGCAGTCATTGTGCATAAGGCAAATCAGCAGCAGGACTCAAGCAGCTAAGGCAAGTAATAGTAGCAACCCACCGAAGACGCCGGAAAAAATAGAATGAATAAATGCTGGTATGACATCAAAAATAGTTTGGAAAGAAGACACAAGGCCAGAGCCCACAACTTAAAAAAAATGTGCCAGTCTGGTAGTATGAGACGCAAAGAAAATAGTATGAATTAAAACACTGAAATGCAGTGGGAGGTCAGTATTAAGTAGGGCCTGCACCTCTGATCGGGTATTGGCCACATGAAGGACGAATGTTTCACGTGCAGATGTGAGAGAAACTTCTTTTTGGGATAACAATGCTCTAATTCTGCTCAACTTATTCGAAGTCTGCCTTCAAGGTCGGAATGGAAGGCCAGACCGAGTTATTGAGTCTCCCGTGTGGGGGTGGAAACAGTACATTTTTACAGCAAACCACACGTTGTGAGACTGTCGAAATGTAGGGGATGCCGGCACGCATACCGCAGCAGTCCTCATTATTCAAAAGCAGATAACTACTGTTTGCAAGCAGAATAGCAGTTGGTGTAATATTTGGCACTGGAATACCTTTCACAACGCATGCAAGATTCAGGGCTGTTAACTTACAGGCTCCGTGCAACTGTATATTTTTGCAAACCAGCGAATGACCAATGGGCGATTCGCATGATTCCCCAGTTAAATAAACTTCGTTATCATCCGGCAAGCATCTATAAGCAAATGGTAACGACCACTCCTCATGAAGGAAAGCACTGACATGGGGTTCATAGCGGCTTAGGGGGTAATGCTTCATGCAGGAGTTAAATTTATAGAAAGGAAATGGTAAGATTATTACCCTGTGAATGAACCAGACAGCAGCTTCAGTTTCAGTCACAGAAAAAGGCAAAGGTTCTAATTTTTCAATATGTAAAAGAGTGTATGTAGCATCTTTCATGGACATAAACCGCTCTTTGTCTGTTAAGTTAAAAGGCAAAAATAAAGATGTCGCGTTCAAATAATCTCAAGGAACTTTCCCCATATTAAGAGTTTGTAACATCTATGCAAACTGCATTAATGAATTCAATTGATTCTGTCCATGATGCAAAACAGATACATCATCTTGCACAATATCAACAACAGATGAAACAATACTGTCCAAAATATCCACGACAGCAAGAACTTTTTCCAAATTAGCCGGTCTATCGCCCTCAAACGGAAAGCAGCCTCAATTTGGGACAGCTTCCATATTTCATTGTAGGTTGCGTGAATAAATCCTTTTGATATAGCACCCGTAGGTCCCTTTATAAAATCTGTCAAATCAATTTCACCTGATAATAACAACAAATATTGTTTTCCTGATGAAAGTGTTGAGTGTTTTAACCAGTTTTGACATAATTTTCAAAGAGAGTAAGTGGTAACCAAATGGGAGTTAGAAAAACGTGGATCAGGCCTAGCCTGTATATAGCCAGAAGTCTTGTCATGGAAACGGAGTTGGTAAGCATCAGAACTGGTCTGCCAAACCAACCAACCCTGAGGGTCTAAAGCGGAAATATTAAAAGTTACATTTTGAATTAGGGATTAGAAGTCATCAATGGAATAATCAGTATGATTGGTCCAGTTTAGATATTTAGCTGGAGTAGGAATGGCAGGGGCATTAATTTGTTTTGAGGTAGCCAATCTAAAACACATAGTCTGATAGACTGAATCATTTAAAAATAAAATTTGAGTCGGGATGAGGCAAGCGCTATGTAAAGCTTCAGTGCCCTGCACCTGCCAGGATCTAAACCCCCAAAGAGATTTAAGATCAACCGTGCCCTTCCACAGATCATAGCCACCCACTGACAATTCATTAATAAAGGATTTTGAATACACCAATTTGGTATGGGTGAGCATCACTTTAGAATTGGATGAAACATTTAATTTAAACTAAAATGATTCTGGTCTGGATTTATCAAAATATGTAAAATATGTAACATTTTTCAAGAAAGTTTTTGAGCCACCTTCCAATGGAGCTGGGCAATGTTCCCATTGTGTGTAAATAAAAACATTTCTAAATGTATTAGCTTTATGCAGGTAATGATGGCCATAATGCTGGTAGCAAAACAAATCAGCCTAATTTGCAATATTCAAATACACATCTTCAGCATCAAATGCAGCATAATATTTCAAATTTGAAAACAAAGATTGTATTGCATGTATGTCCCAATCATCAGACCATATATTGCGTTTAACTACATCACCCATTGAAACACGAAGTACATTTGGTACGTTAATTATCTCTGTAAGGCCATGAATTTGGCACTCCACTGCATCCCAAACTATACCACCCGCAACTGGCCAGGCAGAATTGTTGACAAAAGTCAGGTCCCTTTTCATGATGTGGGAAGATGAATGCGGGGCCAAAGTTCCATCAACCAGTTTCACAGCAGAGCGTTCAGGTATTTAATGACCATTTATGAGAAGGAAAAAGAATGACACAAATCCAATCGACATAAAAACAAAAATGGCAAAAAGGACCATCCAGATGTATGTCCAAGTTGGAATGAAACCAGGTCACAAAAATAGAAAATTTGGCAGGGGGCAATGATAATGTAGAGTTCGAGTCAACAGAGAAAACGTTTTTTGCAGGTTTGTATGGGCAAGATTTGTTATATCTCAGATATCCTGGAAAGAATTCCTATTCTGCAATGTTTTTTTAATTTTTTGATAGTGAGTTTATTTGTACTCTATTCATAAGAGTCGGTGAAAGAAAAACAGCCAACGCGTGTTTCGCCCCCTTACATGGCCATCAGGCCTAGGGCTATCAGCGTCGTTGGTCATTAAAAAGGCCAGGAGATTCTCAAATTCTAGGCATAATGCCAGGGCGGAGGCTGACGTGACCGGACCGCCACCTTTGCCCTGCCTAGAACTGGAGAATCTCCAAGCCTTTTTCATGACCGACGACGCTGATAGAATTTAATTAAATATCACCCGCCCTGAGGAAGCCCCAGGCCAGATGGCCCTGTAAGGGGGTGAAACACGTGGAAGAAGGGAGGTTTAGCAAAGGGTTAACGAAAGAGTCCATCTCTATAGTAGTGGATCACTGACAGAATATCGAGGAGGAAAATATCGACATGCCAAAATATCGAGGACAAAATATCGAATGCCAAAACATCGAATTCCTATCTACAAACAGGTAAGTACAAAAATATCGAATCCAAAATATCATTGTAAAAAATATAGCTAGTCAAAATATCGAATTTTTTAAAAAGGCTTAAAAGTAATTTCAAATTAATGAAATAATAAATATAATTAACAAAAACATACTTAAAATACTTAAATAACCTTAAAATAATTAAATAATTAATGTAACAAAAAAATAAACATAAATTTTTATTTTTTAATACATATATATATATATATATATATATTAAATAATACTAATAAAAAATATTCAATATTTTTAGCGTAGGATAGAGGCAGGGTAACATTTACTATTACCACTCCAGTGAGTGCAACAGTAGGGAAAGCGTTGGATAGCGGGAGGGTAAAAATTACTATTCCCACTCCAGTGAGTGCAACAGTAGGAAAAAGGTTGGATAGCATAGGGGTAAAAATTACTATTCCCACTCCAGAGTGTGCAACAGTAGAGAATGTGTTGGAAAGCGTAGGGGTAAAAATTACTATTCCCACTCCAGAGAGTGCAACAGTAGGGAAAGCGTTGGATAGCAGGAGGGTAAAAATTACTATTCCCACTCCAGTGAGTGCAACAGTAGGGAAAGCTTCTGGGTAAAAATTACTATTCCACTCCAGAGAGGGCAACAGTAGGTAAAGCGTTGGATAGCGGGAGGGTAAAAATTACTATTCCCATTCCAGTGAGTGCAACAGTAGGGAAAGTGTAGGATATCGTAGGGGTAAAAATTACTATTCCCACTCCAGTGAGTGCAAGAGTAGGGAAAGTAATGATTTCATATTTTAATACAAATACATTAAATATCAATACCAATAAAAAATTAATTAAAATGAACCCCTAGCTTGCTTCTGTCGGGCCCCGCCCACTCATTAAACCCGCCGCACCGCGGCAGAATTGCCGCCGCGGTAAACGGGGTAATTACAAATTACATAATATTTAATAATTAATCAATTATAAATACAAATAAATATTAGTTATTAACAATGAATTATCTATTCAGAATTAATTAACAACTATTTAAGTTTCAATACCATAAATTAATAAATACTAAAAAATACCAATTAATAATTAATTAACAGTAAATTAATTATCAAGACAGAAAAAAAATTAATCATTAATTAATTACAATTAAATTACTTCCCACCCTATTTCCTTATAAACCCACAACCCGCTACGAATAATAAATTAATACAATTAACATAATTATCAATTAATCAATTAATAAAAATGAATTACCAATTAATAAAAATGAATTACCAATTAATAATTAATGAACAATAAATTATCAATACAAATAAATAAAAATACATATTTACTTAATTACAATTAAAATACTTCCCACCCTACTCCCCTATAAACCCACAACCCGCTACAGAACTAAAAAAAGAAAAATTAATAATAATTCCTAAAAATTGATATTTAATTTACTATAAATAAATTACTTCCCACCCTATTCCCCTATAAACCCACAACCTGCTACGGAATTAAATTACGCAAAACTTAAATAACATAAAATTCTTTACTTATACATTCCAAAAAGAATATACACTTTTAACACATATACTAACAAAAAAAAAACACTTATAAAATTTCGATATTATTAAAAATTCAATATATTTTAATGCCTATATTATGTACTTCGATATTTTGACAGTCGATATTACTTACCTGTATTTCGATATTATTAACAACTATATTATGTCCATTCAATATTATGTCCATTCTATATTTTTGATTCGATATTATGTCCATTCGATATTTTTATTTCGATATTGTGTCTAGTTACCATGGCAGTATCAGGCTGCATGGTGTCTGAAGTAAGCGTGGGCGCAAAATCCTGTCCATTCACGGAATTTACGAATTTTTGGCAATTTCGCGGTCCGCGAATCCCACGAATTTGCCCAAAAATCCGTAAATTCACAAGCTGGCAGATTTTTTTCCTTGGTCGCGCTTGAAAAATACAATATCGCGCGCGCGACGTTGACTTACCGTGATTCTGTGTTCGCCGAGTTGTTTTTCTCCCGGTTTGCGTGTGCTGCGCCATTTTGGATCTTGCTGCGTGATCGCGCAAGAGTTTTTCGTCCGCGATTACGTCATCGCGGCCCGCCATCTTGCACAGCGAGAGTTTGACAACGCGAGTACGTCATAAGGGCCCGCGATCAGCTTGAACAGCTCGCTTTCCCGAACTTGCAAAAATTGCAATTCTGCACAAAATATTCCCCGCAGGCAGCATAAACCTTCTGAAAATGATGATTTTGATCAGAATACCTCCTCAGATTGTCATTTGGCTGCGCTTTTTGGTGCAAGGAGTCCATTTTTGGGGGGGGTGGGAGGAAGGAAGTGCCCTAGAGTCTCCAACTTCCTGTTCCTGTCCAGCAGGCTCCTCCCGGTGCTTTGTCCATGTCCTGGTCACTTTTGATTTGGATCTGGAGCTGGAAGGATTACTTTTTGTGGCTGCTGCTGGATATTTGTATTTGAGGACTTTTTGGACTTTGGAGTTTGGATCACTTTTCGATATGAGATTTTACAAGTAAGTTGGTGTTGTTTGTTTGGGGCATTGCAGTTGCTGCAACTACAATTTAAAAACTTTTTTCACAACTTAAAAAAATATATTGTGGGTAGCCACAGTATCCAGTAGGCCCAGGGTTAGTCATGGGTGCATGATACAACTGTTTCTGTGTTTTTTTTTTTACTTAAATCTCATTTATGTCATGGAATTTTAGCTCACTGTTATATATTGATTTTTTTTTTTTTTTGGGGTGCCTGTAAAGCCTCACTAGCCAGTAGGCCCAGGGGTAGTGAGTGGTGCATGGACCAAGTCTTTCTGTGGGGTTAAACATCATTGAGGGCATGGGTGGCATTGGATTGTGGTGATTTTTGTGTGTTTTTCAACTTTTTGGGTGCTGTTGGGGCCTGACCATGTGGGTGGGGGCCATTTTGAGGCCTGGTCCAGGCAGGGCCTGGCCATGTGGTGGGGGTCAAGGGGCCATTTTGAAGCCAGGCAGTGTGCAAAGGCCTGCACCCAGTTTGCCTTGCTTTCAACCATTATGCCCAGGGATACTCAGTGGTTCATGGACCTTGTCTTTCTGTGGGGTGTCTTGAATTTAAACATCATTGAGGGCATGGATGGCATTGGGTTGTGGTGATTTTTGTGTGTTTTTCGACTTTTTGGGTGCTGTTGGGGCCTGACCATGTGGGTGGGGGCCATTTTGAGGCTTGGTCCAGGCAGGGCCTGGCCATGTGGTGGGGGTCAAGGGGCCATTTTGAAGCCAGGCAGTGTGCTCAGGCCTGCACCCAGTTTGTCTTGCTTTCAACCATTATGCCCAGGGGTACTCAGTGGTCCATGGACCTTGTCTTTCTGTGGGGTGTCTTGAATTTAAACATCATTGAGGGTATGGAAAGCATTGGATTGTGGTGATTTTTGTGCGTTTTACTACTTTTTGGGTGCTGTTGGGGCCTGACCATATGGGTGGGGCCATTTTGAGGCCTGGTCCAGGCAGGGCCTGGCCATGTGGTGGGGGTCAAGGGGCCATTTTGAAGCCAGGCAGTGTGCTCAGGCCTGCACCCAGTTTACCTTGCTTTCAACCATTATGCCCAGTGGTACTCCGTGGTCCATGGACCAAGTCTTTCTGTGGGGTGTCTTGAATTTAAACATCATTGAGGGCATGGATGGCATTGGATTGTGGTGATTTGTGTGTGTGTTTTTCGACTTTTTGGGTGCTGTTGGGGCCTGACCATGTGGGTGGGGGCCATTTTGAGGACTGGTCCAGGCAGGGCCTTGCCATGTGGTGGGGGTCAGGGGGCCATTTTGAAGCCAGGCAGTGTGCTCAGGCCTGCACCCAGTTTGCCTTGCTTTCAACCATTATGCACAGGGGTACTCAGTGGTCCATGGACCTTGTCTTTCTGTGGGGTATCTTGAATTTAAACATCATTGAGGGTATAGATGGCATTGGATTGTGGTGATTTTTTGTGTGTTTTACGGCTTTTTGGGTGCTGTTGGGGCCTGACCATGTGGGTGGGGCCATTTTGAGGCCTGGTCCAGGCAGGGCCTGGCCATGTGGTGGGGGTCAAGGGGCAATTTTGAAGCCAGGTAGTGTGCTCAGGCCTGCACCCAGCTTGACTTGCTTTCAACCATTACGCCCAGGGGTACTCAGTGGTCCATGGACGTAGTATTTCTGTGGGGTGTCTTGAATTTAAACATCATTGAGGGCGTGGATGGCATTGGATTGTGGTGATTTTTGTGTGTTTTTCGACTTTTTGGGTGCTGTTGGGGCCTGACGATGTGGGTGGGGGCCATTTTGAGGCCTGGTCCAGGCAGGGCCTGGCCATGTGGTGGGGTCAAGGAGCCATTTTGAAGCCAGGCAGTGTGCTCAGGCCTGCACCCAGTTTGCCTTGCTTTCAACCATTATGCCCAGGGGTACTCAGTAGTCCATGGACCTAGTCTTTCTGTGGGGTGTCTTGAATTTAAACATCAATGAGGGCATGGATGGCATTGGATTGTGGTGATTTTTGTGTGTTTTTCAACTTTATGGGGTGTTTAACTGATGTTCCTCTGGCTTCCTTTGCTTTTAGGTGCACAAGAGAACCACCAGTGCCAGGAAGAAGTCCTGCAGCGGTGTGTGCAGCACACTGCCACGTGACGTCACGTGTGGCCACAGACCACTCTGCAACTCGTGCAACTGCGGCCTGCTGTTCTGACATCTGAAGAAGATGGGCCCAAAGAAAGGTGGCCGTAGCTCCTCTACAAAGAAAGTTGCCAGTGCCACTGCCAGTAAGAAGGAGCATAAGAAGCAAGTGGCACCACTTACCAAGGAGACTGGTGTGCCCACAGACACTTTTTTTGGGGGAAAAAACAACGCCTGCAGCAGCGGGGTCCGCCGGGGACCAAGCTGGGAGCAGCACCTCCGCTTCATTAGGCTCAGTGCTACCACGCAAGGTTAGGTCCAAGCACATGAGTGCTGCAGAGGCAGCCACTGTCATTGCTCAATCACCATCGACCAGTGATGTAGGCTCATCGCAAGAAAGTAGCACCCAATCAATGAGGGTGTAACTCAGCTGAC
This sequence comes from Lissotriton helveticus, assembly GCF_964261635.1. Taxonomy (NCBI): domain Eukaryota; kingdom Metazoa; phylum Chordata; class Amphibia; order Caudata; family Salamandridae; genus Lissotriton; species Lissotriton helveticus. The sequence goes on along the minus strand of NC_136063.1, from coordinate 1,121,072,667 downwards.
GAGTGTTCAACAACCACAGCCGCAATGACAACCGCAGGTGCAACTAGTACAAGCGCAAGTACATGCGCAAGGAGAGGCACAAGTAGAGGCGCAAGGAGAGGCGCATGGAGAGGCGCATGGAGAGGCGCAACTAGACGCGCATGGAGCGGCACAACAGCCCACACTGCTTGTTCCTCCAGAAATAGGGGCACATCAAGAAATCGAGATTGAAGCGGAGGTATCATCCGAGGAAGCCACTCCTCCTGATGATGATCCATTGTCTACCAGATCCCCAGCAAGAAAAAGGTCAAGGAGGGCTACTACTACAAGTTCTTCTTCAAGCCCCCTTCCTTCTGATGACCTTGATGTTGATTGGAACCCACCAATGCAGTCTGAGAGTGAGGCACGCCATGAGCCGACAAAGGTAGCTAAGCCTAAAAGGAAGGTTCCCGCAAGGCTTTCACTTATGGCTGATGATGACGACGAACAAGAAGTGGTGTATGCTGCTGATGAACAGTCTGACGACGACCCAGTCATCACAGACGTCACTCCAGCCCCAGTGGGCATGCAGCAGACAGACATTTTTACCCTATCCCGAATTGCTGCTGAGCGGGATGTGGGCGGCGTGGCACTGGTACCACCACCAACGCAGGTAACTACTACACCAACACGACCTACAGCTTCCATATTTTCTCTTCAGAAGGGCCGGCAGGGACCTCCATCCAGCTCGACCTCCATTACCTCAAGTAGTGGTGCTGTAAGTGCACAACAGAGTCTAATTTAACCACGCCAATCCTCCACTTCATCTGGCATTGAAACTGAAAGTAGCACCTCCACCACCAGCAGACATTTCCAGTCCCCAGTTTGGGACTTCTTTAGTGTTAGCCAAAAGGCGGAAAACATGGTTGTTTGTTAGATTTGTAAAACTGTAGTTAGTAGGGGGAAGCTTGGTACCAACTATGGTACCGGAGGCTAGAGAGGTCATCTCCAAAAACACCACACTATCATTTGGGAGGCGCACCTAAGGAAGATCCAGGGAGCCAAAAGTACAACAAATCCAAATGTATCCATTCATATTGCATCTGATGATGACGAGGGGCTGATCATGCAGGGGGGAAGTGAAGAAGCGACAGACGTTTTTCTGGTACACCCAGTACCCCTGGCAGCAGCACTGCAGTGGTAGCGCCCACACCCTCTACCCCAGCAACATGTATCAGGCACACTAAGAGTCTGGGAGAGACACCAATGCGAAAAAGTACATCAATGAGCCTAACTGGTTTGAAGAAGTCTGTATCATCATCATCACGTAAAACGGTCCAGGCCACCATTAGAAGCATGTTTTGGTCGGATGCGCCATTTGAACACAACCACCCAATGGCACGTCTGTATAACGCAAAGATGGCTAAAATGCTAGCGCTGGACCTTCTCCCTTTTTCTTTCGTGGAAGGGGTGGGTTTTCTAGAATTTGTGGCAACAGTCTGCCCTAAATGGAAGGTTCCTAGCCGGTCCTATTTTGCCGGAGTTGCTGTTCCAGCACTACATCAAGATGTGCTGGAGGTGATTGCCACAGCTATTCAGAAGAGTGCTGTTCACACTATCCACCTGACAACAGACTTGTGGACCAGTTGCCAAGCCCTTGATTACATGTGCATCACTGCACACTGGGTCTCTTTTGCAGGGGTTAAAGGCAAGTTAAAAGCAGGTGTTGACACGGACACAGTTTTTCAAGCTACTCGGAAACATGCAACAGTAGCCATGTTTGCCATGGAGAAATCTCATACTGCACCTAACCTTTTAGAGGAGTTTGACAGGAAGGTCTATGAATGGCTGCATCCAAGAAATTGCATGATTGGTTATGTTTCCACGGATAATGGCAGTAATATAGTTAAGGCCATGCATCAAGGTGGCTATTTCAGAGTGCTGTGTTTGGCGCACAGTATTAACATTGTTGTGCAAGATTTCTTGAAAAAAGAAATCGCAGTCAGCTAGTTACTGACCACCTGCCGAGGAATCTTCACCCATTTCAGCCATTCTTTTAAGGCCAGGAAGAAGCTGAGGAGCATGCAACATGAACGTAGACTGCTAGTCAAAGGACTCATCCAGGAGGTGGCAACACGTTGGAACTCAACCTTCTACATGCTTGAGCGTCTGTCTGAGCAGTGGGGGGTAATCAATGAGTATGTCTTTGCACTGGGTTCTACTATGAAAGACATGAGGCTAGAATTGGAGGAATAGAAGCTAGTTGCAAACCTGACAGACATGCTTTGTCCTTTTGAGGTGTTCACGCGTGAAGTCAGCAGGGAGGACTGTTCTTTGGGCAAAGCTATCCCATTGTTGCACATGCTAGAGCACCAACTGAAGGCGGTGTCTTCAACGTTCCGAGATGATGCTGAAAAGCAAGACGCATATCAGTTGGCAGAGAGGTTATTAAGCCGCCTAGTTGCCAATTAAAGGCTTAAAAACATACATACAGAACAACATTACATTTGTGCCACTATTCTGGATCCACGGTACAAAAAGGCCGTGGCCAGCAAAGCATTCATTCCTTTTGATGAAGCAGATGTTTCAAAGTACAAACATTGGCTAGCTCTGTCAGCCACTCGGTTCGAAAAAGAGCGGCAGAAAATTGAAGGAGCTGGCAGAAGTACTACTGAATCAGCAGGCCATCCGGCGTCAAGTTCCACTTCTGAATATGTGGCCGAAGGGAGTCACTTTCCCTCACAGCCGTTAACGACACCAGCAACCGTATCATCATCCTCACCTGCACCAGCCATAATATTGTCGGAAGCGGATTGGCTAACTCATCAAGGGCTTGCTCGTTCCAGTGATGCAAAGGCCACAGATGGTACGCAAAGTGGAGCAAACCTGGAGAACCTTGAGTCGATGGTGCAGGCCTAGCTGGATGACCCAACAGAGGTCTTGTTAATCAGAACCCATTGCTGTATTGGTTTGGGAAAAGGCCTCTATGGCGACTGATCACCAACCTGGCTCTAAATTATTTGTCTTGCCAACTCGCAAGCGTGTCTTCTGAACGTGTTTTCAGTGCTGCTGGTGCCATTGTAACTTCAAAAAGGACCCGCCTCTCGCCCAAAAATGTTGAGAGGTTAACACTGATCAAGGTGAATCAGCACTTCATACCACCAGATTACAAAATACGTGAATGCACGCAGGAAGAAGAGGACACCGACTTAGGTGACAGAAGTTCTTCTCTGTTAGCTGACCTACTCCCGTCTCAATTCATAGAGTTTGCGGACAAGCTCTACTTCCCTAACACCGAGGCCTGAAAATGACTTCCTTTTTTCGTCCTTATTCACTTTTATTCCTGTGTGTCTTTCTTTGTTTTGCAACTTTTACCACAACAAAACTCTAATCACCTAATCACAACAAGTCCATCAGCAGCACTGTCTTCATCTTATTTCCTTATTAATTTGAAGGTGCCGCAGTCTGCATTCCTGAGGTTCACAAATTCACATCTCAATCATGCTCCTCTATCCTCCTCCTCCAGACTCCCCCTTTCCATTTCCGTCAAGGCAGATGGCTGTATTACGCAGAATAAAGAAACTTTGACTTCGTAGATGAGTCCCCTCAAGTGGGACTGGAATTACTGACTACATGCTTGATGATTGCTGACAGTTACTTCTGAAATTGACAGGAGAGGCTGCCCTGTGGGCCCTCACTTTCAGAAGAATATGTGGACAAAAAGTGGAACAGGTAATGAATAATGAGAAAAAGATGGCATGCAGTGGACAGCAATGGCTGTCTGGCTTTGATGAAAGCAATTGCTGTTTGTTTGTTGTGCATGAAATGAATCATATGTCTTCTGTAAATTTATTTTTTTTAAAAACCTTTATTGTGCAACAGTAGCATACAGTTACGGGCCTACAACCAATCTGGCCGGCCTCGAAATCAGTTTGTAGCACGTAGGGCAACCATAAGACAGTTCAGAAGTCCCCAAATACGAAAAACCGCAAATATTCCAAATATCACTTACGTTGAACGCGACCACCGAGTACAGGATTAAGTAAGGTTCATTTTTAGGAAATAAAATAAGAAGGATCAGATGCCTTACAATCCACCGAAGGCACAGAGTGGGCAATGCACACAGCAGGATGTCAACAAAGCGGAGAATCATAATCGGAGAAGCGGCACAAAAATACACTGATCAGGATAAAGGAGCATATATTCACATTTGGTACCAGTCATCACCCACCCCATAAACGTGGAACTACCTAAATAATGTGAGCGGTAACACAGAAAACAAAAAACGGCAAGCGGTGCTACACCTAGCCTCCATGCTGACCCAAAATAAGAAAGGAGAAGAGAAGAAGGACTAAGAAAAGAAGAGAGAAGAAATAAGGGCCCTTAGAAACTAAGAAGGACAAAACAAAAAACCTTCTCCCCCCAACCCCCCACCCTGCACGCATGCAGAGGCTACGGCCTACCCCCCCCCTAGCAGGGTGCCTGTCGCCCAGTAAACGAGTACCCGAAATATAGATACAGAAAAGAGAAGAAGAGAAAGAAAAGGTTATATAAAACCGGAGAAGGGCCAGCCATACAGGCTCCCGGTCTCCCCTTCCACGAAGTTATTCTCCACCCCAAGAGCAACAAGCAACAACAGTAATCAATCAATACGATAAGAAATGGAGAGAATTATCACATACTGCGCAACTAGGTGTGTCACAAGAACACGCCAACCCGCTCCCCCGCCAGCCAAACAGACGTCAACCTTTAAAGAGAACCACTTAGCCTTGGCCTGTTCTTGTAAGTCCCCCGAGGCATGCCCGCCGAGTAAATCCCGTCTCAGCCAAAACAGGAGAGCAAAATATCCACGCAAGATCGAAGAGCAGCATGCAAATACAAAATGGACGTCGCTGACCACCGACAGAGTCATCTTCACTTACAAGCATCACCCCCAGTTCCATCCCGTGATACGTATTCCATAGCAAGGGTACAAGAGCGAGGAAAGAAGAAGCAGTCACAGGAGCCAACAGTTGCTGAAACAATGTCCGGGCCATTAGTGGCGATACAATGGACGAGGCCACCGTCCTCTGCTGAGAAAGGAACCCTTCAGTATAGTAGAGGCATACGGACATCTGTCCACAGGTACCAACACAGTCCGGGATCATCCGTTCCCCTCCGCACCCATGGGCAACCACAGTACCCCCCTCAAAGACAGTTAGGGGCAAATCCTCGCGCACCTGGGAGCCATCCGACCGCAATCGCCCCAGTGTGAGTGCAATATCGTCAAGCTTTCTTCCCAACGCTCGGGAACCGTCTTCCCAAACGGACTGTAAGTCACCAAGAGCAGCAAGAATGTCACTGCAAGACGGCGTAGGCTGTATTTCCCATACCACAGCGCTACTCGGTAACTCGCACTCCCCATCACGCAGCACTTCGGTAGACAGGATATTGTACTTCATCTCGTTCAGGCAGCCATCAGGCGTTTCCACCTCGTAGGGAGAATGAAGGTAGGGCAGGGACGAGTCCGACTCGGATAGCCCACAATCCGAATCACGGGGGGTTTCAAAGCACACGTCCAAGGAGCGGCCTCTGGTAATGGCCATCCTCTCTCCAATTCGGCGCTAGCGGCAAATTCAGGAGCGGCCCGCGAAAACCGGGCGGAATAGAAGACAGAGCCGACACAGCTCACCTTCAGCGCTCCGCAGTTAGACAGTATTTCCACTGAGCCCTCACCTCGAGGATGCACTCCGGCCGCGTCGTGTGACAATCAGAGCTCCTGCAAAAGAAATTTTCTCGGTAGCTACTGCGTCTCGGAGGACCGATTCCGCCCAGGCCCATCTGGCCGCTGTTGATGAGTCAGCACCTGGCCATGTTTCGCGGTCGAGGTCCCGGTTCCAGGGTCGTTAAGGCCGCCAATTTACTTTGTGGATTTCTCCGGCTAGAAGGCTGGCAGAGACTTCGGGATCGCGCAAGCGATGTCTGCGCGCATTCACCGTCACCCCGCTGCAGCGCAATCACAGGATCATGACCAGGATATCCGTGCGGGGCTCGGAGGCTTGCGGAGCCGGGAGCCTAAGCTTCCATTCCAATCGCCATCTTGGCTCCTCCTCCTTCTGTTATTTTTTAATCTTTTACACACTAAATGTAACTCAAGTCTACACTGCTGTTTTTTCACCTTGTTTAATTCAAATTGTACTTCAACTGCAGGGGCCACTACGTTGCATTTTCTAATATGCAAAATGTCCTTGGACTTACTGTTTGCCAATACACCATGATGATTGTCTTGATTACATAATATATCTGTTTTCTTTACAGTCACTCACTGGGATGGATGGATCATCAGCGTCGGTTTACGGAAGAACTATGGCCAATTCGTGAGAGGCAAACAGGTAAACCAGTCTACAACAACTACTACAGCAGAACTACATGTCTGTCTAGTCGTGGTATGGAGTGGTCGAGGCAGTGTAGAGTTATGCCAGGCAGAGTCCAGTCAGCAGTTCATGTAAAATTGGGGCTATGTGGCTTGCTGCATACAATTAGATAAGCTTTGTCTGTCTGTGACAAAGAGCCTAGGTATGCTACATCAGGTTGCTTCACTCAGAGGTGCCTGCCTTGACCGTCTGCATGGCCCTGCCGCAAGCATGGGCCAAAAATCAGTTCAGCTCGCGAAATTTGCTGTTTTTCGACGGCAAATTCGCAATCTGCGAATCTCGCGGAATTACCGTAAATTAGCAAATTCTTGAGCGTAACGGATTTTTGGCCCATGCTTGCGGCAGGGCCATGCAGACGGTCAAGGCAGGCACCACTGAGTGAATAACCTGATGTAGAATACATCTAGGCTCTTTGACACAGACAGACAAAGCATATCTAGGGTTTAGGGTTCAGTGCGGTTTACATGGGTTTTTGGGTTTAATTCGGTAGGGTTTCCGCGGAGTCTACGGCTCAGGGCCCGATGCAGGCTCGTTCATAATGATGTTGGCAAGGTTTTAGGGGGGTTTGGCATTTTTGGGTCCAGAATTGGACGAATTTTGGCCTTTTCTGGTGTTTTGCAGGCGCGTGTGTTTCGGTGAAAAGTAGTCGTACACCTTCCAGTGGATCGATTTTGTTCTGCCTTGCAGACATTCTTGGAAATCGCTGGAACAAGTGTCCTGGTAAGTTTCAAGAGGATCGAAGTAGTGGAAGTGCTGAAAACAGCAATTTTTGTCAAGGCGCGATTTGCCAAGTTTTGGGGATAGCAGTATTGCATGTTTTTGGGGGGCTGCTTGGGGGTGTTCTACATTTTTGGGAGTGGGTTAATGGGTCTGGGAGCAATGCTGGGAAGGTCTAATTTTGATTGCAAGTGGTTTGAAGAAAATCCATGGTGGAAAAGGGGGTTTGGGCCTAGTTGCAGACAGCGTCTTGGCACGAATTTAAGTTTGGCCTAGCAGTATTGCATGTTTTTGGGGGGGCTGCTTGGGGGGGGGTTCTAGATTTTGGGGGGTGGGTTGAGGGGTCTGGGAGTACTGCTGGGAAGGTCTTTTTTGATTGCAAGTGGTTTGAAGAAAATCCATGGTGGAAAAGGGGGTTTGGGCCTAGTTGCAGACAGCGTCTTGGCACGAATTTAAGTTTGGCCTAGCAGTATTGCATGTTTTTGGGGGGGCTGCTTGGGGGGGGGGTTCTAGATTTTGGGGGGTGGGTTGAGGGGTCTGGGAGTACTGCTGGGAAGGTCTTTTTTGATTGCAAGTGGTTTGAAGAAAATCCATGGCAGAAAAGGGGGGTTTGGGCCTAGTTGCAGACAGCGTCTTGGCACGATTTTAAGTTAGGCCTAGCAGTATTGCATGTTTTTGGAGGGCTGCTTGGGGGGTTCTAGATTTTTGGTGGTGGGTTGAGGGATCTGGGAGCACTGCGCAGCATTCGATACTGTATCTCATCAACTGCTGGCAGAGAGGCTTCAGGACTGCGGTGTAGGGGACCTAGCATTGAAGTGGCTCATCCACTTCCTGGCTAACAGGAAACAACAAGTTATGATGGGTCCATTTAGATCATCGAAGTATTTATTGGAGAGAGGGGTCCCACAGGGCTCGTATCTAAGCCCGACTCTCTTCAATATATATATGGCCCCTCTGGCCAGAATAGTGCGACAGCACGGGTTTGTGGTCGTCTCTTACGCAGACGACACTCAACTGATTTTCCCGATTGGGAAAAATCTGGTAGAGGAAAGAGCCCGATTCGCACAAGGAATGCTGGCCATCGCAAGTTGGATGGCTGAGTCCTGTCTTCAATTAAACCCAGGCAAGACAGAGTTGATGTTTCTTGGGAAAAAACAGGAACTCGTGCTGGGCGACTGGTGGCCGGTAGAACTGGGGGCTGCCCCTGTCCCCTCGGACTCAGTGAATAGTCTGGGTATCCAGCTCGATGACAACCTGTCCATGAAAAACAATGTTAGTAACATCATGAGCTCATGCTATTACACCTTACGTATGCTGAGGAAGATTATCTTCTATCTCCCTCTGAGCCATCGCAGAACGGTAGTCCAAGCCCTAGTAATTAGTAGGATGGATTATGGGAATGCTTTGCTGGCCGAAGTAGGAACTACGCAGCTAGCAAAGCTCCAAGTGATTCAAAATACGGCAGCCCGGATGGTCCTAAATCGTCCTCCTGGTACCCCATCCCTCCCTCTACTGAAGGAATTGCATTGGTTGCCGGTAAGGAAGAGAGCTTTTTTTAAGTCTTGCTGTCTGGTCTTTTAAAGCCATGAGGGAAACAGGCCCAAAATACCTACAAGCTAAAATATGCAAATTGACATCAGCATGTAATCTTAGATCGAATGGTAAAGCCCTCTTAGCGATTCCACGCATATACCGGAATCGTCTGGGTGGCAAAGCCTTCTCATATGTAGGCCCCAAATATTGGAATTCCCTCCCGGAGGGACTGCGAAAGCCCCCCTCATATCTGATTTTCAGGAAACATCGATAAGCCTTTTTATACTGATTATCCACTCTGGGTTTCTGTCACTTCTCTTGGAAATTTGGATTAGGTAGCGCGGAGATGCCCCTCGGTGATTCATGCGCTTTAGAAAACATCATTAACATAACATAACATTAACATAACATTAACTGCTGGGAAGGTCTAATTTTGATTGCAAGTGGTTTGAAGAAAATCCATGGTGGAAAAGGGGGGTTTGGGCCTAGTTGCAGACAGCATCTTGGCACGATTTTAAGTTAGGCCTAGCAGTATTGCATGTTTTTGGGGGGCTGCTTGGGGGGTTCTAGATTTTTGGGGGTGGGTTGAGGGCTCTGGGAGCACTGCTGGGAAGGTCTAATTTTGATTGCAAGTGGTTTGAAGAAAATCCATGGTGGAAAAGTTTTTTTTTTTTAGCAGCATTGCATGTTTTTGGGGGCTGCTTGTGGGTGTTCTAGATTTTGGGGGGGTGGGTTTATGGGTCTGGGAGCACTGCTGGGAAGGTCTAATTTTGATTGCAAGTGGTTTGAAGAAAATCCATGGTGGAAAAGGGGGTTTGGGCCTAGTTGCAGAAAGCATTTTGGCACGATTTTAAGTTAGGCCTAGCAGTATTGCATGTTTTTGGGGGGCTGCTTGGGGGGTTCTAGATTTTGGGGGGGTTGAGGGGTTTGGGCCTAGTTGCAGACAGCGTCTTGGCACGATTTTAAGTTAGGCCTAGCAGTATTGCATGTTTTGGGGGGCTGCTTGGGGGGGTTCTAGATTTTTGGGGGTGGGTTGAGGGGTCTGGGAGCACTGCTGGGAAGGTCTAACTTTGATTGCAAGTGGTTTGAAGAAAATCCATGGTGGAAAAGGGGGGTTTGGGCCTAGTTGCAGATAGCATCTTGGCACGATTTTAAGTTAGGCCTAGCAGTATTGCATGTTTTTGGGGGGTTGCTTGGGGGGGTTCTAGATTTTGGGGGGTGGGTTGAGGGGTCTGGGAGTACTGCTGGGAAGGTCTTTTTTGATTGCAAGTGGTTTGAAGAAAATCCATGGCAGAAAAGGGGGGTTTGGGCCTAGTTGCAGACAGCGTCTTGGCACGATTTTAAGTTAGGCCTAGCAGTATTGCATGTTTTTGGAGGGCTGCTTGGGGGGTTCTAGATTTTTGGTGGTGGGTTGAGGGATCTGGGAGCACTGCGCAGCATTCGATACTGTATCTCATCAACTGCTGGCAGAGAGGCTTCAGGACTGCGGTGTAGGGGACCTAGCATTGAAGTGGCTCATCCACTTCCTGGCTAACAGGAAACAACAAGTTATGATGGGTCCATTTAGATCATCGAAGTATTTATTGGAGAGAGGGGTCCCACAGGGCTCGTATCTAAGCCCGACTCTCTTCAATATATATATGGCCCCTCTGGCCAGAATAGTGCGACAGCACGGGTTTGTGGTCGTCTCTTACGCAGACGACACTCAACTGATTTTCCCGATTGGGAAAAATCTGGTAGAGGAAAGAGCCCGATTCGCACAAGGAATGCTGGCCATCGCAAGTTGGATGGCTGAGTCCTGTCTTCAATTAAACCCAGGCAAGACAGAGTTGATGTTTCTTGGGAAAAAACAGGAACTCGTGCTGGGCGACTGGTGGCCGGTAGAACTGGGGGCTGCCCCTGTCCCCTCGGACTCAGTGAATAGTCTGGGTATCCAGCTCGATGACAACCTGTCCATGAAAAACAATGTTAGTAACATCATGAGCTCATGCTATTACACCTTACGTATGCTGAGGAAGATTATCTTCTATCTCCCTCTGAGCCATCGCAGAACGGTAGTCCAAGCCCTAGTAATTAGTAGGATGGATTATGGGAATGCTTTGCTGGCCGAAGTAGGAACTACGCAGCTAGCAAAGCTCCAAGTGATTCAAAATACGGCAGCCCGGATGGTCCTAAATCGTCCTCCTGGTACCCCATCCCTCCCTCTACTGAAGGAATTGCATTGGTTGCCGGTAAGGAAGAGAGCTTTTTTTAAGACTTGCTGTCTGGTCTTTTAAAGCCATGAGGGAAACAGGCCCAAAATACCTACAAGCTAAAATATGCAAATTGACATCAGCATGTAATCTTAGATCGAATGGTAAAGCCCTCTTAGCGATTCCACGCATATACCGGAATCGTCTGGGTGGCAAAGCCTTCTCATATGTAGGCCCCAAATATTGGAATTCCCTCCCGGAGGGACTGCGAAAGCCCCCCTCATATCTGATTTTCAGGAAACATCTATAAGCCTTTTTATACTGATTATCCACTCTGGGTTTCTGTCACTTCTCTTGGAAATTTGGATTAGGTAGTGCGGAGATGCCCCTCGGTGATTCATGCGCTTTAGAAAACATCATTAACATAACATAACATTAACATAACATTAACTGCTGGGAAGGTCTAATTTTGATTGCAAGTGGTTTGAAGAAAATCCATGGTGGAAAAGGGGGGTTTGGGCCTAGTTGCAGACAGCATCTTGGCACGATTTTAAGTTAGGCCTAGCAGTATTGCATGTTTTTGGGGGGCTGCTTGGGGGGTTCTAGATTTTTGGGGGTGGGTTGAGGGCTCTGGGAGCACTGCTGGGAAGGTCTAATTTTGATTGCAAGTGGTTTGAAGAAAATCCATGGTGGAAAAGTTTTTTTTTTTTAGCAGCATTGCATGTTTTTGGGGGCAGCTTGTGGGTGTTCTAGATTTTGGGGGGGTGGGTTTATGGGTCTGGGAGCACTGCTGGGAAGGTCTAATTTTGATTGCAAGTGGTTTGAAGAAAATCCATGGTGGAAAAGGGGGTTTGGGCCTAGTTGCAGAAAGCATTTTGGCACGATTTTAAGTTAGGCCTAGCAGTATTGCATGTTTTTGGGGGGCTGCTTGGGGGGTTCTAGATTTTGGGGGGGTTGAGGGGTTTGGGCCTAGTTGCAGACAGCGTCTTGGCACGATTTTAAGTTAGGCCTAGCAGTATTGCATGTTTTGGGGGGCTGCTTGGGGGGGTTCTAGATTTTTGGGGGTGGGTTGAGGGGTCTGGGAGCACTGCTGGGAAGGTCTAACTTTGATTGCAAGTGGTTTGAAGAAAATCCATGGTGGAAAAGGGGGGTTTGGGCCTAGTTGCAGATAGCGTCTTGGCACGATTTTAAGTTAGGCCTAGCAGTATTGCATGTTTTTGGGGGGTTGCTTGGGGGGGTTCTAGATTTTTGGCGGTGGGTTGAGGGGTCTGGGAGCACTGCTGGGAAGGTCTAATTTTGATTGCAAGTGGTTTGAAGAAAATCCATGGTGGAAAAGGGGGGTTTGGGCCTAGTTGCAGAGAGCATTTTGGCAAGATCCGCAAAAATCGCCCATACTTACTAAATACTAACCTTGAAAAGGAGACTCAGAGTACGCACTTTCGAAATGATGATTATATGTAATACTGTCACCTCTGAAACTGAAAGTGTTATTTTTGCACTACACAGCGTACCTTATATTTTTTTCACAATTTTTTTCCTGTTTTTCCATCAACAATTACAGGCCGGCTTTTACCCTGTGCCATGGAACAAACGATTAACTCAGGCTTACCATTAGCGATCGCAATTCCGCATCAGGCAGGCAGAGGACAGTGTGTCTGGTCACCAAGATTGATCGACGGAGCATCAGATGGAATGGAGGAGTACCGCGAATAAGAGGAATGGCTGGATGCATGCAAATTCACAAATTCAACAGGACAACTGCAACATACAGTTACAGTATCCACTTAACTACTCCTTATCTTTTAAATGTTATTGTTGTGAACTTGAACTTCTACGAGTGGGACTCTGTGCGTTTGTTTGCTCTCTGCTTCAAATTCATCCTTCCAGCTATTTGATAAGTTTCTTTGCTATTTTTAAAACTAATTTAATGTACTAATAACTATAAGTGTTTATTCTCTCTGAGGGCAGAGAGGCAAGTGAAATTGCGTAATTACAATTATTACTGCAGCCCTGTACTGTCTAATTGTTTCTTCATAGTTACTAGTAAGTTGTAGTAAGTACTACTTTTCAGTAACCTAACCATCCATTTAGCAAAAAACTTCATGCATGCAATAGTGCACTTCCTTTATGTCCCTTAAAAGATTTATGGATATTTTCTAATCCAAAGATTTGTTTTTCTTCATTTGTTGTTTGTCCATGATGTGTTTTTTTTCCTCTCTCTCCACAAAACTTTCCCAAAAACCCCCATTCCCATTCAATTTTCAAACCCTAACCCTCTTCCCCCCGGCTGTGTGGTTTTTCATTCAAGTGTGACTAAATGACAACAATAAATTCCACACACTTGCTGGGGAGGATAAGGTAAAAGCAACAGAAAAATCATTCTAATCAGAATTTCATGTGCGCCATCGTGGATTTATCATCAACAACATCCTCCTCCTACACGTGACGAATCGAATGCTTAATGCTTACATTGCTTTGTCCTTTGCCTTAATACTATTTCTTATAGTAGCCATACTCCACGCAACTAGTACTTAGTTATCTTTTGAATACTTTAGCACTGCTTAGGCTACAATTTATGGCAATGTTCTCTACCGTACTATCTATCGTGCTGTTTCCAATGCTACGCTCAGGCCACTCAATGTTTCATTTCGGTTTTTTTCATATGCTACTACTGCCAGTGTGTACCACTACTACTACCAGCACAACGATGATATTTCAACAATCCAGGATTCAAGTCAACATCAACACCCAACCTTATTCGCCATTTGCCATGCAGCCAGCCCTGTGCCTAGCCCTATTCTCAAACACGAATCACAGGTAAGATAAGCATTTTGGGGAGGTAGAATAATGGGCTAGGACTCGGAGGAGAGGAGAGACTGACAGTGTCACAGTAGTACTAGTAAAGTACTAGTAGGGCAATGGAATTCACTAACTCTGTTAGTGGCACTTTTGTACATGTTTGGACATTTAGATAATTCATGCTGGTAAGTTTGAAGAAAGCAAACGTACAGTAACCCCCGCCCACCACCACACAAGATAATATGAACACGTATACTATGTTTAAGTATGTAAAATAAATGAATATATTTGCGCTAACAAAAATAAACTAACCCATGGGGGCGTGGCTAATGCGCCGGAGAGTGAAGACGGAATCCCTGTAGGCTCCGTGGAGACGGGACCCGCGGATGGCGTTTACTCTGGTCTTACAGAATTTCTGAACGGACAGAAAATCAGCGGAGCCGTCGGAAGGTTCGTGGAGCATGTTGTGACTGACGGCGGATTCCTAAATGCCGCGCAACGCTTTCTTCTGACCGGCGGTAATTTTCAATCTCGGAAGATGCGGGTGGCCGCCATTTTGAGCTGCCGCACCCGCGTTTTGTAACGCGTTCGTAATGCGTTTGTAGTGAGCTTTTACAGCACTGCATTTCCGCCGCAATTCTGCCCAAATTAACAGCGCTGCTGTAGTTTCTTCATTTCTCTCCTTCAATGTTGTTTTTTCTGCAATGCAAGTTACGACTCGGCTTTCAGTTGTTCTCTCCTAATTTTGATGTCATTCTACGGCCGCCATTTTAGATATGCTTCACCTCATTCTTGTCCTTGCTCTTATAAGTCAGCTATAAGCTAGCTATTTGTGGAAGATATTGTCAAGCTATGCTTATAAAAAGTGGTGGCTCACGAAGGGGTCTCTGTTGCTGGATCAGTAATACATTTCAGGTTCGTGCTGAGACGTCTTAACCGAATACCGAAATATTTTACCCCAGAGCTCTCAAACATATTTACATGTTTTGCCTACAGCTCTACTTCTTGTGAAGGGTTCTTATGTTCCTATGACTGTCTTAATTTATTGGAGACTGTGAGGATTTCCAAGGCAGTGTTCTTTCGGATGGCCTGTGTGCTGTGTTATCCTCAGAGGGTCTGCACCTCTGTACTTTGTTGGGGCACAACGTTTGCATAGTAAAATGGCGCGTGTTTCACCCACCCCAAAATTATCACAGACTGGTACCAAACCGAAAAGACCCAAAAATGATCTGCCATCCCCCATTCAATCCTCCTCTAATCCTGTCCTGGATTCCATTTTGGAAGAGGTTCGTGGACTACAACCATTCATTTCTGCCACTAACGAAAAGCTTAGACAGATTGAGGAGCGATGGATGGTCATGGAGGGCAAGGTGATGAATCTAGAACAGCGTGTAGGCGATCTTCAGGATATTTCTGCCAAAATTCCTCAGTTGAAACAAGAAATTCACAAACTGCAACTACATACCGAGGACCTTGAAAATTGTAATCGTAGGAACAATCTGCACGTTTATGGTGTTCCGGAGAACGTGGAGGGGCCTGATATGGTGTTATTCATATGTAAATTCCTAGAGGAACTTTTGGATCTTCAGCCTGCTTCTCATCCCTTGAACATCCAAAGAGCCCACCGTTTGGGTCGTCTGAACACCAACTCTCCCAAGCCTCGTGGCATTATTATGCTCTTCCTCGAATTTACTGAACTAATGTCTGTCTTGAAGGCAGCTAGGCTTAAATGACGTCTCCAATGGTCTGGCCACAACATTTTTATTTCACAGGATATCTCATCTGCCACGAATGCCCGACGCAAGGAATTCTTAGCTCTTCGGCCTCGGATGAGACAGTTGAATATTCAATATGGAATCCTGCATCCTTGCTTCTGCAAAATAACACACAATGGCCGTACCCGCTCCTTCGATGATCCACAAAAGCTTCAACTATATTTACAGAGTGTTTCTTCTTCTACCATGGACACTGCTAGTTAATTTTTTCTTTCAAATGGCTTTCATTATTGTATTTCTTATTTGCTCATTTGCTACTGTTGAAATCTTCTTCTAGCTGTTGTCATCTTTCTCGACGTTCAGCTTTTATATTGTTTCTCTCTTGCTTTTTTTTCTCCTTTATTATCTTTGTCCTGTCATAGGTAGCTCGCGGGGCTATGTCTCCTCTCTGGTGTACCTTTGCCCCTGTTGTTTCGGTTGCTTTCCACTTTACAGATCAGGCTTCCTGGCCTTGATCTGCGTACTCTTTTCTATTTTCTCTTTACCTGTCTTCTTTTCTTTTCTCTTCTCTCCTACTCTTTTTTTATATGGCTTTTTGACCTAGTCATCTGTATCTCATGTGTCTCTACTTCTGATCGATCTTGCTTTCTTTTTTTGTTCTGGACATTGTTTTCCTTTTTGTACCTTGATGCGTTGTTCTTCAGTGTTGTGAGTGTTTTGGGTATTTTATTTTCATGTTTATTGATTGTTTGCTGTTTCCCCTTTTTTAGTTACCTCCTTGCAGTGTGTCTACTCCATTTGTTGCCCATCCTTTCCCTCTACCATCATGTGTAACTTTGTATCGTGGAACGTACGAGGTCTCGGTCATCCTGTCAAGCGACAAAAGGTATTGTCTCACTTGTCTAAACTGAATTTGCAGGTCGTTTTTCTCCAAGAAACGCACTGTTCTGATGTTGAATCTCTTGAGTTGAAACGACAGTGGGTGGGACAAGTTGTTTTTTCTCCTGCTGTTGGTAAAAAGGGGGGGTTGCTATTTTGTTCCACAAAGCGTTAAATGTTCAAATTGTTTCCTCCCAAACTGATGATGAAGGACGTTGGGCATTGGCAAAGGTTGTAATCCAAAATAAAACTTTGGTTTTACTGAACATTTATGGACTGGTTCGTCCAGATCCCAATTTCTGGAAAGATATTAAAGTCCTTATATCGTCCATTGATTGTCCTGACTTTATAGTTGCGGGTGATTTCAATCAATGGCTGGACCCCTTCTCTGATAGATTATCCTCTAGTAAATTTCAACCTGACAAATCCCATAGGAGTTTTCAATCTGCCGTTGCCTCTCGTCCTTTATTTGACTCATGGAAAATATGTAATCCTGATTCGCTAGAATATACTTTTTTCTCTAATGTACACCATACCCGCTCAAGAATTGATTACATTATGGTTAGCAAATCTCTACTCCTCTCTATTCAGAAATCTGTGATAGGTTCCATATTTATTTCTGACCATGCTCCTGTTTATACCTCCCTGGACCTCTCCCTCACTTCATCTAAATTTAGTCGTTGGAAATGTAACTCATTTCTTTTATCAGATAATGTCTTTATGAAAGAATTTAAAGGGTTTTTTAATGAATTTTTTTTTAATTAATGATCCCTCAGACACCTCTATCCCTAATAATTGGGATGCATTTAAAGCTGCACTTAGGGCTTTTACTATATCATATGTCTCTAAGAAAAAGAAACTTAATAGGAGGAGATACGAGGACCAACTTCTGAAAATAAAAGGGCTCGAGCATTCTTACTTCACTTCCAAATGCCAGTCTGCACTTCAGGTATTAGTTCAAGCTAAAACTGACCGCAATAAAATTATCACTAATGAAGCCTCTAATACTCTTATTAAAATCAAGTCCAAGTTTCATGGTGGTCAAAACAAAGCAGGGAAAATGTTAGCAAACTATTTAAAAATTAAGTCAGAACGTAAAAATGTTGGCTCTATCCATAATGATTCGACCAATAAATTGGTTTCGTCAGACGAAGAAATCGCTGATGTATTTCATCAATATTACCAATCTCTGTATACTGATGATACACATCCTTCTGAGACAAATTTAACCTCCTTTTTAGACAACCTTCCCTCACCCCCTCCTTTCCAGATGAATTTGCACTGCTTTAGAGAGATATTTCTATCCAGGAAATTACTCGGGCCATCTCTTCCCTTAAAAAATCAAAAGCACCAGGTCCTGATGAACTGCCTGTTGAATTTTATGCTGCTTTTCATGCCTTTTTTTGCTCCAAAACTCCTGCAATTGTTTAATTCCTTTATTGCAGAAGCTAAGGCTTCAGGGTCCTTTCTTGATGCGCTCATCATCATAATACCTAAACCTGATAAAGATCACTCTCAATGCAAAAATTTCCGCCCTATTTCATTAATTAATTATGATTGCAAAATCTTTGCTAAAATCCTGGCTACACGTCTCGAATCTGTTATTCCTTTTTTAATCAACACGGACCAGGTGGGTTTAGTGAAAGGCAGATTAGCTGCTGACAATGCGCGTATGTTTTCCAATGTTATGGCTCATAGTAAAACTATGAAAACCCCAATGGCTGCTTTGTCCTTAGACGCGGAAAAAGCGTTTGACCGCATTAATTGGCAATTCATGTTCCGCACCCTTAAATGGTTTGGTTTTGGTCCCTCTTTCATTTCCTGGTACCCGCCCTGGTTGTAGGAGTGACGCAGCAGTTGAGGTACTGTACCTCTGTTGGACAATCTGCACTGTGCATTTTAGTCCCTGCCCCATGGACTCTGATAACTGGCGGCTGTGGCAGTAAAGGGGACTCGAGGGGAGACTGAAGTGGGAGAATTTTGCAGATGGTGTCAACGTGTCTGACTCGTAGCCGAATTGTCGAGAAAGCCGTGAGGCATGCCAGTAAATGCCTGGACCCAAAAGCGTGGCAGGGGTTTCCTGACTGCGTTGCTGGCAAACGCAGTAAAGTTAAGCTCCTATATTCCTCTCCCCGTGCCATCATTTTTGTTAACAATCAATTTTCCAAGTTTTCTCCCTATCCAGGGGCACTCGGCAAGGTTGTTCTCTTTCCCCTTTATTATTTATTTTATGTCTGGAACCCTTTTTAGAACACATTCGGTCCAATCCCAAGATTGTTGGTTTCAAGCTTTCATCTATGGCTACTAAGTTGTCTGCGTATGCGGATGATGTATTGGCGTATATGGCTGACCCTACCTCTTCCCTTCCACACTTTTGGATGAAGTCCGTTTATATTCCTTCATATCGGGATATAAGCTCAATCTATCCAAAACAGAAGTCCTACCTCTAAATGCAACCTGCTATCAATACATGTTTAATGCTTCCGAATTTGCATGGTGTCCCCTCAAAATTAAGTACCTTGGTATATGGTTCTCTTCATCCCTGGTTGGTACACTTAAATTTACTTTTGATTTCCTATTAAAGAAACTCCAGTCTCTCCTTCAAATTTCCTGGTGGGGTAGACTAGACACGATTAAAATGATGATTACTCCCCATGTTCTTTATACTGTATCTATGCTTCCTTTCAAAATCCCTAATTCGTATTTCTCCCGCATTAATTCGATCTGTGCTAAATTTTTGTGGAATGACAAATGTCCTCGCATTGCTTTACATAAACTAATCCGTCCGAAAAATGAGGGCGGTGTTCGTTTCCCCGATTTTAAATCATACCACTCTGCCTTCCTGATTAAACAGTCCTTTTCCTTAGCTTATGATTTCGATGATACTCCTGTGCCTAAATGGGTTCTCCTAGAGCGCTCCCTTTTACAAGGTTTTCCATTTCAACATATCGTATTTATGACAAACTGCTCTTTTCTAACTAAATTCCCTATTTTAAGATACTCGCACACACTGCTACATAATGTATTTTCTTCTAACCTTTCCCCTCTCCAATGCTTTCTATCCTCTGTTGTGTGGTACAACAAATTCCTTAAATATAAAGGCAAATCAATTTACTTTAAATATTGGAAAGAGAAGGATATTTTGTTTGTTCATCAACTTTTTGATGGTAATGCTATTATTCCTTTCCAAACTCTGCAACATGTGTATCACATACCTTCTTCTTTCCTCAATGAATACAATATTATAACGTTTGCCATTCAATCACATTTAACATCTCTCTCAATACCTGATGCCTTTCCCATGTACACTCCCACCACTCCATTATATCCATTATTTACAACTCAACAGCCTAAGGCTGCTCTCGTTTATACCATTTTGTTGTCAATCGTCAAGGATCATCCTAAATCAAAGGTAGAGACCGCTTGGGAGCACGATCTCGACATCTCCCTTTCTGTCTCGATGTGGGATCGTCTATGGTCCAAACTGTTTAAAGTATCAATTTCTGCTCGTATTACCCAGTCTCTGTTTTTTATATATCATAGAGTTGTTATTACTTCCATTAGTATTCATAAATTTTCCCCTATGTCTTCTCTTTTATGTTGGTCATGCTCTAAAGATTTAGGTTCACTTAAACATCAGTTATACGAATGCCTCCCAGTTTTGTCATTTTGGAATGATGTTTGGACTAAATGCATGACAATGTTTCACCATTCTACCCCATTATCATTATTGAATGTTTTTCTAGGTTCATTATCCCCTGATATTGATATTGTATCCTCTTCTGCTAGATTGTTGGACCTGTTCATTGCTCTTGCATTTAAAGTTATTTTATCATGTTGGAAGGATAGCTCTAAACTTTCTATACATACATGGTGGAATTTCATTTGTCATGAACATAGGATCGCTATTGCTTCCTCCTCTTCTATTCCCCTAAAAATCAAATCTGATCTTCTATGGCTCCCTTTTACTACGTAGCTTTCTTCTAACACTCCTAGTTGATCCATTCATATTTCTCCCCACACATGTTTTTTTTAATTTGTTTTTTTATCTGTAATGCATCATACTTTTCCTTTTCTTTCTTTTCTCCTTTTCTTTACCCTTCTCTTTTTTCTTTTCCCCCTCTCTCTCTTTTCTCTTCTCTTTTGCCCTTTCTATACTTCCCTCTCCCTTATACATATGTTTTATACACCATGTTCTTTTGTGATTCATACCATTATGTATGACATATGTATGACTTTCTCTTTTAAAATTATCAATAAAAATTTCTTTAAAAAACAAAATAATAATAAACTAACCCAACCCACCCCCCTACCTAACCCCAACCAATGTCCAAATGTCCTTTAAGTCCCTTTCCCCAACGCCCAATTCCCACCCCCCAACAGCCTTTAAAAAAGGGGCAAGGGAAAGTCACTTCCTCTGGCGGTGTCCTCTGAGTGCTGTGGACAGGTCCCGCAACTCTTTGCCGAGGTCCCGCTCCAGGTAGTCCATTCGCTTTCGGAGGCGGCGCAGACATGCCATCCAGGCTCTGGGGTGGCAGCTGATGTTTTTGCTGCTGTGCAGCGGCGGCGGGAGGCTGTCGGGCCACGGCGCCATTTAGCTGGAGGCTGCTGGCTGGTGGACCCGGGGACACTGGAGGAGGATGCAGTAGTTGCCGTCTCCTCCTGCTCCCGAGCCCACAGCCGCCGATATTCAGCGCAAATGGCCTCCAGCTTACGTGCCATGGCCCAGACAGCCATCTCCTTGCGGGTGAGCTTTTTTGGAGCATCTATGAAGAAAGAAAGAAAAATACTGTAGCCAATAGTCTTTAACATTAAGTCAAAATAATTCAACAGAAAGTTGTCTCACAGTAACACTAGCAACTTGCAAGCACAGTATAACATTTTGGCATGTATCTTTCCGCAGTCTTTGTAGGCCTGTGACATTAGTGGGAGTTTCAGGAATTCTACTAACAGCACTATGGACTCACTACTACATAGTCAGAGAGTCAGCGACTACACCAGTCTTCTTCTTTTTTTCTCTTGTTTTGCAAAAGAAATTACTTGTATGTGAACTTGTGGTAGCCGGCATAATGCCAGCTCACTCAGCTTGCACCCAAGAAAAACAGACACAAGCCATGATGACGCAGACTCGCATTACTTTAAGCAGTATATGCAGGTGGGGATAGGAAGCTCTTACTTTTCTATAGGGGTGGCACTGGCCATACTCGGTTACATCAAGGGCTACTGCTCAATGTAATTTATATTTCACACTGCCACCCCGGGCCTTGACTCCTACAAAAGGAAAATGAAGATTATTGATTTCTGATCATATATCCTGCCGATCACATGATCTTTGCTTATATGATGGATGACTTTAGGTGCTTTGTTTTGATAGATTGAATGAACAACAACCATAGTCCACCCATGACACAGCTGAAAGAAAATTATTAACATAGGGAGTGAGTGTGGTACCCATAATTGCTGGAGGAAGGGACTTGACTTGATATAATGTCAACTATTCAATACATACACAATATTTGATGTGCTTTCAAAGTAAACTACTGTACTGTTAGTCAAGGGAGTATTTAAATTTTATGAACAATCACAACTTCTAGTATTTGGATTTCCTCAGCTTTGCGGACATGCTGTTCAAAGTAACACTGTTCATCCGCTGAGCGTCTGCTCTAATACATACACCTCTGCTATCTCGGAGGAAGAAGAAGATACCATCCAGGCTTCCAAAGTAAACGTCTATCATTCTTCTTAATGTCTCAACTTGTACCAAGTTTACTTTTTCTCAACAACCAATTAACACCCTTTTCATTTTATTTGGTAAACCACCGTCTTGACTTGCATTTGAGTTTGACCCAAATGATATATTGCAATGCACACCACACATGCATTTTCTGATTCACCCACACAGGCAGTCATCTTTTCTTTCTCCTCTAACCATCCTTGCTTCAAGCAGCCATGAATCTGATTCCTTCCTATCAGCCACCTCTGCCTGCATACAAAAACACGTATCATTCTTTACAGTCATAAATGTTATGACTCGCTCGTCCTTCCTTTCACCCTTCTTTCCCTTTTCGTTCTTCACATCCCTCAAGATCATCTGATATGACTTGCCTTCACGAAAAAAGTTTCCCAGCTGAGTTGAAGTCAAATAGAGGGGGCCATTACTTACCCGAGAACTACAGCCGCTAATACTATTACTAAGTCAAGGTTGACTGTCTTCTCCGTGATTGGCAAAAATGTAGTTCTAAATTAGTAACTGTTCTAAACAGTACAGTGTACTTGTACTAGTGTACTGTCTACTGTACGGTACATCATACACTCCTTTGCGAGCCTACTCTAAAATATCAATAAGTAAGGAGTATAATACCTTACCACCGTCCGTCGCTGCTGAGCCATCCCCCTCATCGCCTCCTGGTGGCACTTGTGGAGCCGCCGCATCCGCCCCTGGAGTGGACCCCTCAGCGCTGCTGGCCCCAGCACTGGTGGTGGGTAGTGCCACATCCGATGCTGTGACGCCTAGAAAAAATATGTCATATTTTTAGAAGCCATACACCACCCCCTATTTCGTCTCGTAATGGAAGAGAAAATGTTAATACATATACAATTTTTAATTATTGGGACTGAAGAAAAGTCACGGTTTTGGGGAGGGTGTTAACTTATATGCTTAGCCATAACATGCAACACTTTTTGGCACAACTGATGAATGCTTGCTTTTTGACGTGCAACATTTTTCTAATTACAGACAGAACCAACTACTCCTCATCACCACCAGGAGGACTTGAAGTTCCAACAAGGTGAGGGCTCCCGAGTCCCGCACAGTTACTTCTGACTGAGGTATGTGGAAAGTCGAACTGTACCTATCATCACCAATGTCCTATTTCTCTTGTCCATACTTCTGTATGTGCAGAATAGTCCCTGAAACACTAGCGGTATGGTATGTGCTACTATCAAATCAAAAAGCCAACTACTAGCTTATTATTGTTGACATTGACATTTTGTTGTTGGAAATTGTCAAAGCACTAACATTAAGAAGACTGGAATACACAGCAAGGGCAACCCAGAGAACTGCACTCAGTGCCTCTAGAGCTATTGCTGGATCAGAGTTTGGTTTAACACAGTTTGCCGACTGGGCAAGCTTCGCTACCTACACAGACCGACTCATAATATTAGTAAATAGTAGTAGCACAGAGAATGATGATAGAGAGGCAGGATAAGAATGTAGAAACAGTCTACAAGAAGATCAAAGACTATTTTGTAAAAATTAGAATTAGGAAACAGTTTGGAATGAATATGAGCTGTAAAAGTTAGGGAAGTATAATTATATTAACAACAGAACAACTTACTGGGGCCAGCAATAGAGGCTGCAGAGGACCGTTCCTGCCCACTTTCTTCCGCTGGAGTCTAGGGTGTACTCTTCTTCTTGCCACTGGGAGGTGCTGAATGTGAACATGAAATAAACACAAACATGGATGATTGTTTTTTTAAATATTTGATTTCTTTGACCACAATCTAAAATTATCTCGGGGAAACAAATTACCAACAATTGCACTACATGTATTGACCTATCTGATCTGGTCAACTAGGAGGATACCAGTACAGTATTGCCGGATTCGCAGACCGTCTACTTGGAAAGTTATGTAAATCACTAACTAAACCAACAACAAAAAAGTTCTACTACGACTGCCAGCACTCAGCAGCATGCCACGTGACAGACACAGTCCGTCATCATGATTGCAGACCACTAAAAAATGTCCTACTACTAATAACATGTCATAATATACTCAACCTATCAATCCACCACTATCTCTTCTTCTTAGTGGCAGCAGGAGTACAAAGGAAGAACTAGACTTGAGTCTCTAGTCTCTCTAGCATTACACAGTTCTGTAAAGTACTACACTCATACATATTCAGGCCAAATGAGCACAAAGTTGCAAACAAGTAAGCATAGTAGCAACGCCACTGAGGAGGCGAGCACCTGCAATCGCAGAAGCTATTTAAACATGTTTTTACCTGCAATGTAATCGAATCAGCAGCATTCTTGCTCTTCAGGAAAAACATATATTAGCAATATAACACAGAGCAGAAGAAAACAAAGTAGTTATTAAATAGGTACTCACCAAGGCCAGGGATCTCCACGCCTAGCAGGTCGAGCAGGTCCTGCTCCCGGTCGAGGAGGTCAGCCCACCGGTGCGTCGCTTGGTCATAGGTGCGCCGGACCCCCGACTCCCTACGCATGGCCCGGCACACCTTATCCCACAGCTGGCAACGCTCCTGGAGGCCATAACCTTGACCGGGCCTGCCCCCTGCTGACGGTCTTCGGGAGGTGGCGCAGAACATAAAATATAAGCGCGGCCACCTCCACCGCGCTGAAAACCTCCCTGGCAACTACATCCTCCCCCCTCAATCACCCGCAAGGGAGCCGGGTACGGGGTGCGGGACCATTCCCCTTGCTCTTCCCGGCTCCCTTTGCCATGGACCTGGACAGCTGAAAAAAAAAATAGGAAAGAATAGCGAAAAACTAAAGACAAGAAAAGAGTTAAAAAAGTAGCTTTAAAGTAACCAAAAGAAGTTCAAAGAAACAAAGGATTGCAAAGATTAGTGGGGGATTGAAAAAGCATGCCCAGAACCATAGCAATGAATGAAAAACAAGATGGCCGCGCCCATTGAGGACCACGTGGGTAAGTTTGCGCGATATTTCCCCCGCGAGCACGCAAAAACACACGCGAACACGTAATAGTGCCCCACACACAACGCGAGCTTGCAAATAGCGCCCGGAAACGGAAATACGCAATGCGCACAAGATGGCCGCGCCCATGTACGACCACATGGGTAACTTCGCGGTCGGTGTGCTGCAAGCGGCCCGCGAATACGCAAAAAGCCCCGCGAACCCGCAAAAGAAATTCCGCAAATTCGCACAAATTCGCGGATTATGCGGAACGCAAATTCGCTTTCGCGTGAATTCGCGTACCGCAAATTCGCGCATTTCGCAAATACTTGGTCTGTAGCACCCAACACTCGATTCCTGGAAATCGCTGTCCATGTAGACGCTTGTGTTATACTATTCAGGATTGGCTAGATTTTGTAACTTGACATTGTCCACAGAGACTTTTCTGTTGTCTTTTCGACCAGGAAGTGGTGGTAAAATGACTGTATGAGTTCCCTTGACGCCAAGCACTGGGACAGGTGCACGATAAGAGGGGCCACACCCTTTTTTGTTCTCCACCTTCTCTCGGACCAGGTCTCCGACTTTGGGTAGCCAGCCGACTACCGGAATCTGCAGTGCTGCATCTCAATGTTCCTTTGCAAGACTGTCTCTTGTAGCTTCTGTAATACAGCAAAAGGATTATCTATGTCAAAGGATGCAGCAGTTGCCATCACGTCTAGACCGCCAAGGTCTGGCACAACATTTTCATGCCAAAGAGCATTTTGTGAGGGGTCCGCCCACCCAGAGATCTTCTAGGGAGATTATTTAGTGCACTTTGTAAGCTATACAAATGGGCAAACCAGTTCCTGCAAGTACCTAGGACCCTAGCTGTCAAGGATTGCTTCATTCGCTCCACAACTCAAATACCCTCCGGTCTGTATGGAGATGAAAATTTCACCTGCACTCCCAAATACCCCATTGCCTTCTTGTACATCTTAAAGGCGAATGCAGGACCCTGGTCTGAATGGAAAGTGCCACATGCAAAAATTCCCACAAAGACACGCAAATCCCTGATGACAGTTCGAGCGTCAGCACTTCATTGTGGCCACACCCAAAGCAAATGTGTGCACGAGTCAACTGCAACTAAGATGAATTTATAGGCAGTATCTGATGAAAATGGACCGCAGTGATATAAATAAACACATCCAAAAGGTCTATTAGAAATACATAGCGGTGTTTGTGGTGGACGTGTTACCGTAGAAGGCTTAATCTGTTGGCAGATAGCACATGAAAGCACATAATTATGGGTTTGTTTATACAACCCATGCCACTAGTAATGCTGCTGTAAGATTGAAATAGTCACAGACACTCCAGCATGGGCCGAAGCTAAGCCTTCGTGTGCGGCTGTTATCAGAGAAAGTCTGCGGTCCGCGTTGGGAATTAACCTGCCGCCAACGTCATTTATCCTCACATAAGGAACTTTATCGGGACTTAAGTGATAAGAGTATTTGGAAGGGAAACCCTGCAGGTAATTGCCACCCTTCTCTGTAGCAGCGATAGCTGCCAAAATTTCATTATTAATCTTATTCATGGATCTAGTAACCACTGCAACTGAAAATGT
Organism: Lissotriton helveticus; assembly: GCF_964261635.1. Classification (NCBI taxonomy): domain Eukaryota; kingdom Metazoa; phylum Chordata; class Amphibia; order Caudata; family Salamandridae; genus Lissotriton; species Lissotriton helveticus. The sequence goes on along the minus strand of NC_136063.1, from coordinate 1,121,046,202 downwards.
GGCTACTGCTGACTTAGCTGCTTCATCAGCTAAACTATTGCCAACCGCGTGTACTCCTACACGCTTGTGGCCAAGAGTATGAATTACATGTGTGAGAGGCAGACGTTGTTTAAGATCTGTTTTCACAGTTTTTCTTACTTTTTTTACTTATCATCTATCTCTCTCTGTCCCTAAGTTTATATTTTGCATTTTATTTCTACTTTTCCACCTTTTTTTAAACTTTTCTACTGTTTTGTTTTACTTCTTTATTTAAGCTCCTACTTCTTCCCTCTAACTTTTTTTCCTTTTGTTCTAACTTTTCTTTTCCACCTCCACCTCCACCCCAGAACCATGGCAAAGGGGAGCAGCAGAACCAGCTCGAAGGGCAAGGCGCCTGCGCCCAAGAGCCGGCTGCCTTGCGGCAGAATGAGACCTGCAGGGGTGCATGCCCGGAATCTTTTCGGGGAGGCGGAGGTGGCCGCCCTGGTTTTTTTCATCCAGCGCCACCTCCCCTTGACCTTGGCAGCAGGCGGCAGGCCAGGCTCCGGTTACCTCCCAGAGGAGCGTCACCGCCGGTGGGCGAAGGTGCGCCGGGCAGTCTACCATCGCTCGGATATCCGGTGGGCAGACATTCTGGACAGGGAGCAGGACCTGTTGGACCTACTAGGTGTCGAGGTCGTGGGGCTTGGTGAGTAGCTAGTAATATTAATAATTTAATATATATTATAGTAGTATAAGTATTGTGTATATTTCTTGGACGAATAAGGAACACGATTACTGGTGCGCTTAGTTACATTGCAGATCAATTCCGTCTCAAAATCTTCTGTTATTGTATGACACAGATGCTGCTCTCCACTTCTCTTACTGGTTTGTAACTTTGCGCTAGCTTGGGCTGGTGATTATTGATGTTAGAGTTTTTAGAGAACTGAAGTTAGTTAATGCTATTGCTGGAGTCTAGTCCTTCCTTACATTGTCCTTTAGTGAAATAGTGGTGGATGGATAGTATTAGTTCATATTTTTTTAACGGTCTGCATGACGCCTCCTCTGTCACTGAATGCTTAGTTCTTATTTACCCCACCCCTCCATAGAACCTGTTTGAAGTTTGTTTACTGAGTGGTAGGCTTAGCAGCAATAGCATGGTCAGGTGAGTCAGTAGCAGTTCATATGACGCATGCAACCAACAATTCCGTGTATGCACAAATGTATGCATGTGTCCTCCATCTCCTCTATGCATGTTTGCGGGCAAAAATAAAATGGAAATGCCGACTTACTGAACAATTGGCCCGTCTGGATTCTTGAATAGGTGGTGTAGGTCAGGTGGTACTGGCTTCGTTAGTATATTCTGCAATCAGAATGTTTATGGAACATTTGATTAGTGTTCTATAAGTAGACGGTCTGTGAATCCTGCAAGCCAGTAGTCATTTATACTTCGAAGTCAATTTTATTGGAATTGTTGTTTCCTAAAATGTTTGAGAGGATTTTTGAATGATGTCTTTGTTTCACAGTACTTAATGTTTCTCTTTCTTTATTATTTCTTACATGATCAGCACCACCCAGGGGCAAGAAGACGGGGTCCGAGTTGGCGGGACAACCACAAGAGGAGCGCTCCTCTACCAAGGATCCTGCTCCTGGCCCCAGTAAGTCCTACAGTGCTTATATTATTAACAATTATATTTCGCTAACTTTTTACCACACCTTATTTTTTCCAACCTATTAAGCCTCCTTCCTAATTCAATGTTAGCAAAACCTTCTTTGGTCTTAAATTTGTTTTCCAAATTTTGGGTATCCAATGCCATCGCTGACTTTCAGTTCCTTCAAACTGCCTCTGCCCTAAGACTCTCTGTGCTACTACTATTAGACTGTGTGTAGCTAAGCTTGCCCTGTTGGCCACTCTTTAGTTAAGGTATTCTTTTGAATAAAGCTGTGATAGAATAGCTGTAGCCACTGGGTCCACTCCTGTCTTTTGCGTTGTCCTCTGTAATCTCCAGTCTTTGTCTATTCCCACCAACAAAATGCACAACCAGATGTTTGCCTACTAATTTTTGTTCAGTTAGTATACTACTACTACTGTTGTGGTTATTATTCTCTGCACATACACATACAGAACTATGCACAAGAAAATAGGATGTTGATGTTGGTGATAGGGAGGTTGGACCTTACACCTTACACCCTAGTCACAGAACTCAGTCAGAAGAACCCACAATCCAATGACCGTCTGCCTACCTAAGTGTCTCGGTCATAGTCATTTGTCCCACTCCCGACCCCCACACGAAGATAGTTAGATATATATACCCAATGATTTTATTACACAACCCAGAACAGGAGAACACCCTTTCGCTCACTCACTCGTTTCAGTCCACAACACCCCAGACACTCAAAATATACCACAGAGTCTATGTGCAAGTTCAAAAACTTTATTGTTTTAATAACAAGCTTTATATTGTTGTAACTTGTAAGTATTTCCATGAAAAACATCCTGCTCCACCATGCAAAATGAAGAAGATTAAATACTATACATTTTGTACATCTAGTGCACGATAGAGAAATGTGTGAATTGTGGGAGACCCCTCACCGTTGAACGTATACTGGTTACACATGCATCTTTCGAAAGCTCTGCAAATCCCTTGTTTCGTAGAAGGCAAACTTCTCATCTGCCTATGAGAAAAATGTTGCACGTTAGACAGTGAATACAACTATGCCAGTTTTTAGCAGTCATGGCAAAAAGTGCAACATTATGGATAAGCAAAAGGGACTAACAATACTGGTTTGTCAACCTTTTTAGTTGTATGCAACACTCATGTGGCCTCAAAGGTGTCTTTCTACCTGTGCAACAAGCTGCGAGGTAACATGGGCAAAGCAGTAGACCCGGATCTAAAATGGTCATATGGCTCAGGCTAACTTTCCAAAGACTAGAGTAGGAGTAGAGATTAGATGACCCTAGGACATCTAATAAATTAAAACTAAACTCTGTCTAATGTGACTGCTGTACTGTAGGATGCAATTTGGACTAGTTACAACAACGATTTATGTTGTACGTAACTGTTTTTTCAATCTTCCTTCCTGGTGAAAAAAGTACAACTAGTAAAATAGGGGGAGGTGTGCAAGCATCTAAAAAGGTGTACTTGCTTTTATAGGTGCACAATCACTACCAACCACCAGTGCCGACGGGGCCAGCGGCGATGCGATTACCATCCAGGAGGGGACAGTGGCTGCGGCACCTGCAGGAGCATCAGTGGGGGAGGAAACTTCAGCGGTGGGCGGTGGTAAGTTATATTCATTACTTATTTGCATTACTAGGTGGAAGGGGAACATTTCCCTCACTGTGCTATGAGACTTATTAAGAAAGTATGAATTTGAAGTTGTACTCGACAATATACAATGGTTGAAGAAGACACCCTTTGTAGCATTACCAGTGTGAGTTGAGAAAACAAGGCCTCTTCCATCAGACTCCAACTCAGCTGTGAAAGTTATGGAGAAGACTAAAAGTCAGATCAGATTACCTTGAGGGATGTGTTGAACAAAAAGGGAAAGAAGTGAACTAGGGTGGAAGGAGGAAGGACTAAAGAGATGTAATAATAAGACTAACTACCATAGAAGGATACTTTGGAAGGTTCATGCACGTGGCTGATATGAATCCGATGCATGGGTTGTTGAAGGATGAGTAGAACTGGAAGGTGAAAGAAAATGCAGGCCTGGTTGGGCAAAACAATATGCGGGCATGGATATAGTGGATAGCAAGAATCATGAGCGGAGTTTGTGTCAATAAGACCCAAGGCAAGGAAGGAGTGGACACATGGGGCGTTGCTGGTGAAAGTGAAACCAGCTATGCCGATAATAAAGAATGATAGACATTTACTTTTAATGGGTGGATGCCCCCTAAATGTATTGTATTCATCATAGGTGAACCCTGTCACTGGAAGCAGAGTCTTACTTTGAAAATATAAAAGGAGATACAAAAAAGACTGGTGTTCTTCTGTGTACTAAAGGCCACCCAGTACTAGGGCAAGTATAATGCCGGAAAAAACTTCAACAAATGCGACAGGCAGGGGAAGCAGGAGGATAGATTAGATAGATACTAAAAGTTGACACCAATTGTATGTACTGCGCTTGGTAGTGCTACTATGCCACAATGTACTGTTGAATTAATTTTGAAGAGTTTCAGTTACAATTCTGTTTCTTTTTTAATAGATACTCATACTCCTTCCCAAAAACCATCACGGAAGGAGTTGGCAGCCAGGGCCAGGCAAAGGAAACTGCAGGCCATTGTGGAAGAGTACCGCAAGCTGGTGGCTGAGGCCGAGGAGGAGGAGGAAGAGGCGGCGGCAGCAGCTGCTGCCTCTTCCAATGCGTCAGGCCCCAGCAAGGCCCCACCTGCAGGAGTATGGCGCCGTGGCCAGGCAGCCGCTCACCGCCGGCAATTAACATCTGCCACCCCCACACAGCATGGATGCAAATGTAGGTGCCGTGCATTTCGGCAACAACTTCTCCTCCGGGTGGCCAAGTTGGAGGACCAATTAGAGGAGCGCGTCAAGATTATAGTGGACAAACACCTCAAAGCCCGCCAATTGTAATGGACCCTGTTGATTTGCCCCTTTTTTAATACTTTTGTTGGTGGGTGGGAATTGGGTGTTGGGGTTATTTTTGTGGGACATTCTTTGGACTTGTACATTGGTTGGGGTTAGGGTGGGGATAGGGGTGGGATAGGAGGACTAGGAGGATATTTTTTTACATGAATAAATGTTATTTATTTTCAACTTACACATATGAAATCAATGGTGTCGGGGACTGTGCCAAGTACAAGAAGATAACTGTAGTTGCGTTGGAGTCATTAAAACACAATACAAATCGTAAACTTAAATGCTCTAAAATTAAATTCAAACAATGCCAGCAATGATTTACATTTATTCGTTGGGTCACTTTGGGAAATTATTAATTGCCTTGTACACTAGTACATAAAGTGAGCTTGGGTGGGCAAGCAGAAGAAGATCCTCGCCTTGCCTCGTTGACATTTGATTTCATTAGTGTTGCTTTCACCACATCTGCCCCAGCAAGCGTGTGATCAATTGTTGGTGTAGATTTAATGTAGTAACATCACACCTCAATATAAAACCACACAGCCCGGGGGAAGAGGGTTAGGGTTTGATAAATAGATGGGAACGGGGATTTGCGGAAAGGTTTGACAAAGAAAAACAGTACGCATGGAGACAACAAAAGCAAAACAATGAAGACGATGATTGCTGATCCACAACTACCCAATATATGTAAAGTCAAGTAAGAAAAACGAAATAGATGCATGATGAAGGTTTATTATTAACTTGATGGTTAATAATAAGTGGTAGTTACTTAACTACTACTACACAATTCAAAGGAAGTATTTCTTATATATGATAAGAATATGACATTTTAGCCTAGGCTGTATGCCCTCTGAGAAACCGTAATACCTGTTGTAGCGGGCTGAAAGCTAGCAAAGAAAATGAAGAGATAGTTTAAGTGAACAATCAATTACCAAACACAAGCGTAAAATAAATGAAGAGGAAAAAGGAATCAAAGAAAAATATGAAAATGATACTAAAGTTGATGTATTATCCAGGGCCAAATGTGTAGTTGTATCTCGTCATTCATCTTTGTCCTCCCTTCCATGGACACTGTGACTGATTATCATTCTTGGGCGCCTCTGGCTGGATAATGAGGAGGATTGGTAAGGTAAGTGTGAGTTGTTGCTCCACGTATAATAGCGCTGGGTGAAAGGCCGGCCTGTAAGTGTTGATGAAAGAAGAAATGGGGTATTACAAAATAAGTTAACTGAATGAAAACATAAAAATCAATTACGGTGTAGTGCAAAAAAGACAAGACTCGAGAGCGAGAAGATTTTCAGACTGAGGCTGCTTGGATACATTGATTAACTCCACTCTTCTAGTTGCACAGCAGTCATCGAAAAGAACAACAAGATAGGAGCCAGCACAGAACAGTTACAGGACCACACCACAATACCGGGCCGTGAGTCTGTGGCCCAAACTCCATTTACCTATATTTTTCACAGTTTCAGACAAAAGGCATATACATCAACCTAGCATTTTCCAAAACAAGTGATTAAATCAATGCGCCAATGTCAGTCAATCATACCACTATTCTATTCCACCACTGCACACACATGTAGCCTAGGTCTGCTGTGGTTCTTGTTGATTGGTTGTGTGTTTGCCTTGTATTCCACTTCCTGAACATATTCCGTCAATCATCTCAGATCAAACTGACTGACAGCGTGCAAAGATGGTATGGTGGTCATCATCATCATTCGGTGTGGCACGTGTACGTGTTCTCCAACAGACCACCAACAGCAACTCAGTCTGTAGTGAGTGACTACGATTAAGTCCAGACTGCACCTGCAGTAGTAGGAGTACAATTGGATACATATTATTATTAAACATGGAAACATTGACCATCACTTGAGACACAAGTACTTTGTTATTATATTCAACTACTAGTATAGTTCTACTTCATGCACATTTGCTCTGAGTCAGCAAGCATACAGTGCAATGTATGGCATCATTCATTTCATATACCTGTCTTTCTCTTCTTTGTGGCTGTCAGATCACAGATGCAGCAGAACCTTCTGAAAGTGATGACGAGTTTACATTAATTATGGAGCCCTGCTCAAGTTCTGACATTGAAGAGTTGTGTATGCCTGCAGACAGAGGTGTAGCCTTAAGACAGTGATGCATTTTAGATTGGAAACAAAACAGAAGATGGCTATAGTCGCGTACGTTTCACTTGTTATGGAGGGACTGTTAGAGGCTACATTGTGGCACTATTGTCGATCTCCATCCAATGTATGGCATGATGGAAATGTATTTAGGGTGAGTCAGTAAGATGGAGCAGGACTGTGATGAGTGGAGTGCGCAGTAAATGCTCATATGTGCAACTCCAATAGGTAATTAAAAGAGAAAGGAAGTTTACACCCAAACAGTTAACTACACCCCAAACACCACATTTGAAAATTTAATGCATTGCCACCCATGCCCTAAATGATGTTAAATTCAACAGACAAAATGGAAACCGCTACATCAAGCATCCCCGCTGACTACCTCTGGGACTCTAGGCCTACTGGCAGAAAAAATCACAAGTTCGTAAGCCTGCGGCAAAAAAACTAAAGCATGATGGAAGGTCACACAAAATGGCCGCCCCCACAAGGCCTGGCCACCCCCAAAAACATGAAAAGAAAGAGAAGACAGACAATACATTCCTATGGCAAAAGGACAATGCTTGGCTTGACAAAATGGCCTCAAACAAGAAAGTACATAGAGGACAGAAACAGTAAGTGGTCCGTGCTCCAAAAACTACAAGCAAATGACAACCTGAGGAGTTTCTTTTAGCAAAATGAACAGCATCTACATTTTCGGGAAGGTTTTAGGCAACTCGAGAGATATTGCTCGCGAGAATGCGAATTCGGCGTGTTCGGCAGCGCGAAATGTACAAAACATCGTTATCGCGTTCCCGAGCACGCACATTGAGCTCGCGAAGAAGACAAAAACTGTAAGGTCGCGTTGTAGCACTGTGCAAAGTTACCAAAACTACGCGAGCTGAATTCTAGGGTTACCTAGTGCGCAGAAAAAGCCATATTATTCAACACACACCCAAAACCTGCAATTCAACACCAAAAACACATTTTGCTAATCAATCCAAAGCCATCCATGACCTATGATGTTACACTTACAACTTAAACACCCCAAAATCAGTTGAACAACTTTCATGCACCCATGATGAGGATTCTAGTAGTACCCTTGGGCCTACTGGCAGAGTAGGCCACAAGCTTGGAGGCCTATGGCAAAAACACAGTGGCTACAAACACAAAATGGCCGCCACCACCTGGCCAAGCCACCCACAGAAAGTAAATGAACTCAAGCAGGCCTACACTAACTACATGAACTACTAGGGTTACCTAATTTTCTAAAAAAAAAGAATTCCACTACAACAGAGTATGCAATTAAATCCAATGCCATCCATGATGTTTTACAGACACAACAGAAACATGGGTGGACCCTTGGGTACCTCTAGGCTTGCTGGATGAAATTTCAAACACATACAACTTGGCCCCTCATGAAAGTACAGGCCTCCCTCAATAATAATTTTTAAGAAAGATTGAGAAGCACAGAAAACTGTAGTTAAAAAAAACCCAAACCAACCAAACATTTACAGTACACCAATTCTCAATTCTCAAACTTACTTGTAAAAGAAAAGTTCAAATCCAAAATTCCTCAATAAATCCAATTAAATGCTATGATGCAGCAGACATACACAAAGAGTGATCCTTCCAGCTCCAAATCCAAATGAAAGTGAACACCACATGGACAAAGCACTGGGAGGAGCCTGGTGGACAGGAACAGGAAGTTGGAGACTCAGGGGCACTTCCTTTCTCTTGAAAAAAAGAGTAGAAACAAAAAGAGGACTCCTAGCCCAAAAAAATACAGCCAAATCACAATCTGAGGGGTTAAATGAACATTTTTGAGAAGATTTTAACATGCTCGAGAGATATTCAGTGCCAGATTACAGTTTCTGCGTGTTCGGAAACGCGATCTTACCAACATGGCGCTGCAAGGAGGATCGCGCGTCCCAATGACATGTTTGCGCGTCCGAATGACGTAATCGCGTTCTCAAAGTCACATGGGATTGTGCGGCCGGATTCCAAACATCGTAGCGAACGCGACCGGGAGAGAAAAGCGAGAAAGCGAACGCAGAACCACGATAAGTCATTACCGCGCACGCGAGAATGCTATTGAGCGCGCGAGGAAGAAAAACTACTACGCTACGATGTAGATTGCGAAGTAGTCGACAACTTCGCGCTCGCCGCGAAGTGCGAAGTTGCCGAAAATTCGCAAACTCCGCGAACGGAGCGTAGTTCTACGCCCAGGGTTAATTTTGAGACCAAAAAGTGTGAGTTGTCATTGAAAGACTGAACACAGTAGTAAGAATCACTTACAGTGAGAGTAGTCGCATTCGGATCTGCAAACTCAAGGGCGAGCACCAGAGCGCCCAGCTCAGGTAATTAGGCGGTACAGTCTCCTAGTGCCTGAGTGTTTACAACACTTGACTTTAACTCTCCGTTCCCTATGGCCCCTGCCACAATCGCGCATGCTACCGAATAAGAAAACTTTGACCCCCGTCGCCGGTTGCGCTGAACCGTCAGTGTAAACGATACAATGGTACTCCTCCAACGGACAAATAGACATAGGAGCAGGAATGAAAAAATTCATTCTGTAAAAACTCCTGTGTTTGCAAGGAGGAGTCGCAGATGAAGGTGACATCCGAAAATGTCAATGAAGACACCCATTGTATCCAACATGGATGCAAAGGTTTTGAGTTTGGTACACTTGCCTTCGTCACTGCTCCCAGAGCAGGATATGGTGTGACAACCAAAATGTGTTTCCCCTGTGCCCGGGGGCGTTCCTTCAGGATTGCCATCTGGCCAGCTGTCAAGATGTTTTCAACAGTGGAAAACTGCAGTTCAGTCGAAGTGTACAAATGTGACTTGCAAGCAACAGGCACTGTGTCGCCCTCATCAAATGTCAAGTATGTGAAACCCACAGTGCCTGGCACGGATACATATCACCAGGTTAGTGTGGTTATTACGTGTCAACAAGTAATTAGATTCAAGAAAATCAGACTGCAAAGATTGGAGGATAGATGAATGTTCCGGAAGCCAGCAGGCTTTTGAAAAAGTAGGTTGTATCAAAGTATACAATGTTTGATACACTGGGCATACTCAGGAACATAGGTGCGACCGAAATTTTAAAATCCCAGCAAAGACTGTAGCTTTTTCAGGGTTGTAGGAAGTCACAAACGTGCGCATTTCTCCAAGAAGTGAGGCGCCAAGCCTCTACCTTCATTTTTGAGCTCGTATCCCAAGAACAACACTGTATACTCTGCAATGTGTGATTTGGCAAAGTTAAACTTATAGCCGTAGTCCGCAAACAAAAGTATGATGCGGTCCACTCAACAAAGATGCGGCCAAAATTCGTCATCCGTGCGATAAATATCATCAACGTATGAGTTCGCATCAGGGTCTATGCTGTCCAACAAAGAGACGACACAGGCGGCAAATACACCTGGGCTGTTTTTGTAGCCCATTGCCAAATTCCGAAATTGTTGTTGTTTTCGGTCGGCGGTAAAGGCAGTCCATTGACTGCTTTCAGATGACAGGTTATGACTGAAAAAGCCATTGGAATTATCAAGGGTAGTTTTATATTTTTTACGAACTATACTGTCCACTAGAGCAGAACTATGGGCATCTTGAACCGCACAGGTGCAACAATTAGAATTCAAATGCCGATAATTCAAAACTAGGTGGTACGACCCATCGGGTTTGGTTACGGTAAACAAAGGGTTATTCATAGGTGACACACATGTCTCAATTACTCCTTGATATTCTAATTGAGCAAGATTTTTTGAAACAGGAGCTTTTGCCTCCCGCCGGATGGGATACTGAGGTTGTGACTGTGGCATGGACCGTAATGGTATCTCATGCGGGGGGATCTTTATCCCAGCTTACCTGAGTATGGTACAGTGCTGGTGCAAGCACCAAAGCCCACTCTTCTGCTCCTTGGAGACGTTAAGTGAAAAACTCGAGAGTGTTACTTCCTCCCCTCTCGGAGCTGCAAGAACAAAAGGTGGGGGCCAATCTGCCTCTGCCAACAAAATGTCTGTGAGGAGGGGAGGCCGGACCGCGACACCACTATCTCCCTCTCTTTTTTCCCTGCAGCCAGAGGAATAGACCTCATTGTCCTACATGACAGAGACACACCAAGCAGAAGGGTACGTGGTCCCTTTAACTGGGAATGCCCGGAGAGAGAGGACACGCCCCCTCTCAGTGATGTCACCCTGCCTGGACCAATAAGAGCTTGGAGTTCCCCACCGATGGTGTGTGGTTACATCGGAGAGGAAAAAGCGGAAGTCGGAGAAGACGCCAGGAACGAGGAGAAAGAATGCGCAAGGAGAGAGGAGTGGAACCGTGCTGTCAGGATATCGGACGCCCTGGGAGAGCCATGAGGCCAATGGCACTGCGCTTTGCCCAGCCACGCTCTAAGAGGAGCGAGGCTCACCCAGGTACAGGAGCATCTCACGGGTTGGGTCGGGAGGAGGGAGAGCCCCGCAAAATAGTGTGCCCTTCCCCTTGCACTCTCAATCCACTCCAGTAGCCCTGTGCACCCTCACTCCTATCATAGAAGTGATTCACGAGTGCATCCCTCTGTCAGGCAACAATTTGTCGGAGCCACTATCTCCCCACCATCCAACAGGCACTGGAGTAGGTCTGCCTTGGTTAGAAGGCACCTTCTATAGATGGAGGCGCAGCGCTAGGTAAGCGCTGCAACCTTTCTGGTGATTTGCCCCAGACTTGGGAGCTCAGCTGAGGCTCGCGCTGACTCTGAATCCCGTGCACTTCACCAAGACTGTCAGGAGAGATGGAAGAATTTCTACTGCCTTCTTGTTAGTGTTTGAGTGTAGACAGGCGTCATAACCGTAAATTTTACCAGTGGTAGTTTAGTTTAACTGCGCGTCGGTTCCTGAAGAGAACTTCGAGCGAAGTCATCCTGAAGACTGTTCCAGACTTCCGTAGAATTTTCTCCTCGTCAAGCTTCCTGCTCTATCAGTCACGCAAGTACCTAGAAGGAAATTAATAGAACAATAAAGTTTAAACTAAGACTATTAAATAACGATACTTAAAAAAATGTAAACAGTGCACAAAACTAGACATTCAGGCCAATATTTACCTTCCTATTTAGTCAATGTAATGTTCCTCCTGTCAAAGAAAAAAGAAGGATGCTTATTTGAAACATATGAGACATATAAATGGTGAATGAACACAGAACTTAAGAACTATACTTATCTTCCCTGTATAGAACTGTGCAATCTTTTTTCCTGTAGCGAGAAAAGACAAGAAAATACAAAGGTTAACTTTTGTTAAGGTCTAGACATTTAAGAAAAGAGAAATATTCAACATTGGGATAGAAATGCTCACAAAACTCACTGTAAATGTCTATGTTAATTTGCAGGGCATAGTACTACATTAAGACTGAACTAATAGACTTGACAGTAGACAACTATATCCAAAAAGAAGAGAGGCAATAGCTTGGTCACTTAAAGGATAGGTAGCAAATTCTAGAGAAGAGATAGAGTTCACACAAATCATAAGTGCGCTCAGAAGACTCGGGTGCAGGTGACGTGGCACGCAACCCTTGTTTCTGTTCCCTGTTTTTTATTTTCCCAATTTTTCTTAGGAAATGTTGGACGGTCGTCTTTTGCAGACTGTGCAGTCTGTGTTTGCTGTTGCGCTGGTATTTTAGCAAAAGTTTTAACACCCAAACTATTGCGGCCAATTGTCTTACAGGCATTTGCAATGATTTTTGGTAAATCGCGCGGTTTCTCAACTTCAGGGACAAGGCGTAAGGCATTAGACACTTTAAAGTTCACTGCATCTCCCTTGACATTGGCAAGGATCAGATCAGCAACTACGTTGAACACTCCAACCAACCTCATCCCCAATTCCACAGCTGCCTCCGGTCCTTGCTCATCCTGAACACGCTTAATCACGGAGGGGAGCACTGTCATAGAAGGTGTGCCAAAACATTTTGCATACACCGCCGCAAACACTTGATCCCAATTTTCACAATCGGTTACCTCAGTATTAAGTCTTTCTGCAAATTAATAGTTAAAATCCTGTGTTTTTCCACAGGAGTGTTATTTGGAAATACCGCTTCCAGCTGGTCACATTTCTCAGCAAGCCAGTAAGGTATATCATCCTTTTCTGTGGATGCTTGCCCATAACCGAATTAACCATGACAGGACTATAGTCAGCCCGCCAGGGCCAGCTTGTTGCGCAGCAACCTAGGTGCTCCCACCTGGAGATTGCGTGAGAAGTATTGCACGAGAGCTCGGTGTACCTCAATTAAGGATCTTGCAAATTGTTAGGAGGCTACCATGTCATGCCTGGAATCCTATTATGTCACAGAATGCTGTGATGCATGCCTCTGGAGATCAGGCATTCTAGACTGGACCTTCCTGCTGTACAGTTGGTATTGTGCTTTGCGCTTGGATTAAATACCTATACTTCTACCTGTAAAAATTGCCTTATTTTACCACTGGTGACGAGGTATTTTAGCCTGATTGGGGACAGGCAGCCTTCAACACCAGCTCCCCTGTTCAACTTAACCTTTGTTTTTGGTTTTTTTTTCCATTGCCCTCACCAACCACTAGAGGCCGGTCCTGCACTATGGATGTACTGTAAGTACAATATTTTTTAAATTGATCTCGACATCTTGAACTTTCCTGGAGGATCGTAGTGTGATATGCTGCTTTGCTCTGGCTTACTGTCAACTGTCGCGATGCAAGCCATCTTCCTATCTTCCTCGCGCTCACTCCTTCATTGTTGCCTTCGTTGGAACGCACACCGCACTCCAGCATAGCAACGCTGTGACTATGCGGCATGCCTGCTTGTTCATCAGTGAAACGCACGCAGCATTCAAAGACGTAACAGAGATTATGCCATGATTACGTAGCACGGCCATTTTGAATTCCTTTTGTTTTTTCGGGCGACTGCAGATTACTTGCTGGCACGATCTAAAGTGGTCTGACTGTCATCATATTTCATCGATCCCACACTAGGACATGCATGGTGAGACTAGGCAATGTTTTTAATATTTTTGGTTTAGTACAGCAGTGACTATTTTATACAGAATGTTAGCATTGAAGAAGGACTGTTTTCATATTTTGTTTTACTTGTATTTTTAATACTTTTAGCTTGTTACAGCTGTGAGAACTGTTTTGTGGTTAATCTTTCTATACATACAACAATATCCCAGAGTCTACACACAAATAGAACCACACGTTCTTCTCCTAGCCAAGGCAATCTCTACAAAAGTGATAATTCCCTTAAAAAATATTCAATACATTTTCTGATTCCCATCACTCACCATACCAAGGGACATGCTTCTTCATCTGGGTCTCCTTTAATAGTCAACCTAGTGACTATAAGGGCTACAACTCCACCATATTGATGGAGGAATCCCAAGGATGTTTTATATCACTATACTAGATAGTCTATTCACACAGACATGAGCAAAAAGTATTATGGAGTGTATGGGAAAGAAGTGCAGTGCAATCGTGAGTGTGAAATGAAAATTGAAACGTGGTAAGACCAACATTTTTATTCTTGTCTGCCACGGTCCAAATTAAAAACAGTGCAAAAGAACAGTTTCAACAGATAGCTGTCTCTAATAGTCAAATGGTCAACATGTTTCAGCACATCTAGGCAATCCTGTACCTTGTGCTTTCATCAGGACCTATCCAATTATTTTTGCTACTGTAAAAGTGAAAATGAAAAAAATCAATATAAAGTGTGTCCATGCATAAGTCCTAATTGGAAACAATACAACCCTGTCACCTGTTTCTCACAGTTCACAATTACTCCTCAAAGAATACTCGTATCTCTTGAAGTATCTAGGAGAAAGAACAAAAGGAGTACATATCATGGCAATCTAAAAGCCTTGGGTGGAGTCACACGTATTCCATATTTATAACCATTGTAGCAATTTATTGCCAGCCAGTCGACTCCTATTAAGGGCACCCATCACTCTTTCTTACCTCGAGTATTCGGGGGAAATGCCTCACCCCACCTGGCAACGGCTCAGGATGAAGGAGGCACCGCTCTGAAAAGGAAAAACCCATCATATAAATTTGGTGCTCTGACTTTCCTTACATCTTCTGCTTATTATTCATACTGCAGCAAAACCAATGTCCTACTTCTCACATTTCCACAAACTAACCCTCTCTGTTATCGTGGGCTAGTCCCTTATTAACAATGTCATAGTGCTCATCTTTTTATGCACCAGACTCAACCTTTAGGTTCAAAAAGTTCCTTCATAGTCGATGATCTAAAATTTATAGTCGTGGAGATTCCCTAAGAAACGAGGGGGTATCCATCTAAATGCTACCCACAGCTCCATATCTACTCGGTATCTCTAGAATGAAGGTACAATTACACATAGTTCAAGGACCACTGCTAACGGGCATGATTAATGTTGCCCATATTTAAATCTTGTTCCTAGTGCGTCATCCGACATCACAGCTTTACAAGCTAGTGACACCCCGTGTCAAAAAACATAAGTAAGATCTTTCGGGAGATCATAGTATGTTAACCCTTAAGCAAACTGGATAACTTCGTGAAGATAGCTAGATGGACGACATTGTCTGCATCAACGTGCTACAGAGCCTAAAACCAGCGCTCATCGCCTGTCATTATCGCTATTGTCGCTATCCCTTACCTGGCCATCGGTACCTCTGACGGTCATCCAAGCCGTCGGGGAGGTACCAACTACAGGGACTAGCTGTCTTTATATCAGCCGACTCCATTCTTCCTGTTCTGTGTTGTCGGCGCGTAACAATGCGGGAGCGTGATTCCATCATCACATGTCGCCTCAGCCTCATGGGAAATGTAGTAATTCACCCACTGAGTGAGAGCGCGATGCTAAGCAGAGGCATGATTGCATCATCACATGTCGCCCCAGCCTCAAGGGAAATGTAGTCATTCACCTACTGGGCGCAAGCGCGATGCTGAATTGAAGTGCTTGGCAACTATCTCTGAATCTTTCATCATTGTATCAATCATTTGTATAAATCATAGTGTCTTGTTTTCTATACTAGACTCACAAAGTAAATGACATTACTTCAAAATAGAAAAGTGAATTTACCCGGGCCTCAACAATTTTTTGGGTTATCCACCATTATTTATTGTGCTTCTATTTTTATTTTTTATTTTCTATTTTCACCATCAGTACTCTTTATTCAATCTACTGACATATTCAGCATACCTAATGTGCTGTAACTTTATAGGGTTATCTACTTATTGGCCAAAGGCTATCCAATTAGAACTACAATAAAACCACTGTATACCTAGTGGTAATAGTCACTTGCCTCTTGCTTCCAAACAGATCCCCATAGATCAATGATCTTAAAAGTATGATCTATCTAGCACATCATTATAATGTGTCAGACAGGGAACAATTATCATAGCGAAGGAATCTGCGTGTAGATGTAAACATTCTGGGTGTCATGCATTCTTAGTGTCAGTAAATTTTCACGTAATGCAATATAACATGGTCCAAGGAATGGAATCGTTCAGATCTATTTTATCGCTCTTGAGTCTAAAAACCCATTTTTGTTCCCTGAGCAGTAGAAATTTAAATATGTCAGTCACATGTTCAGGGATGTAGGGTTGTTCTAGAACTGTCCAGACAAACTAGTCCGGTCGATGGTTCGGTTCCAAAAAATTAGTTGTGAGTTGTGTAGCTTGTTTTTTGCACCTCACGGTGCTCATGTGCTCCATGATTCTGAGCTTAACTTGACTAGTAGTCATCCCCACGTAGTTTAATTTACAGGGGCACGTAATTAAGTATACCACCCTTTCACTATTGCAAATAGTGAAACTTTTGTGTATCATGGGTCTTTCCGTGCCGATCACCACTGATTTGGATTTCTTAGTTAGTGGGCATACTTTTCACGAGCCACAAGAATAGTGACCCTGCACAGCCGGTAAGCCCCATATGTTATCTGTTATCTGGGCTTTGGGACTTAAGTGTCTGGTGTGTACAAGCTTATCTCGTAAGTTACTGCTCCTTTTGAAAGCAAATAGAGGTTCTGGTATACGCTCTCCCCCAATCTTGAGTATTTTCCAGTGTCTCCGCACTGTTTTCTTAACTTCATTGGACACTGTACTAAAAGTATTGACAAACGTCAATCTTGATATTCCTTCTTTGGGGTCTGATGGTTCTAAAAGGGCTTCTCTGTTGTTGTTACTTGCCCGTTTAACTGAGCGTCGTACTAATTTAGGAGGATATTTCCTTTCTACCAATTGTGATGTTAGATTCTTTGCGTGTTTCTGGAAACTGTCCTTGGTTGAACAGTTCCTGTGAATCCGCAGGAACTGGCCGGAGGGGAGGTTGTCTTTCAGTGCCCTAGGATGGTGGCTCTCATAGCTCAAAAGAGAGTTCCTGGCCATGGGTTTGGTGTACAATTCAGTTTCCAACCAAGTAGGAGAGGCTACAATCAAATGGTCCAGAAATGCCAACTTCTGTTTATTAATTTCTACAGTGAATCTCAAAAAATTATTGCGGCCATTGAGCCACACAAGAAAGCAGTTAATGCTTGCTATGTCTCCTCGCCACACAACCAAAATGTCGTCAATATATCGCCTCCAAAGGCGTATGGATCCACAAACAGGATTGGTTTCACTAAGCACATGTTCCTGCTCGAACCCATATACATATAGGTTAGCTAAGGTAGGAGCAAAAATGCTTCCCATGCTCGTCCTCGATGTCGGGAGGTAGATGGTGTCCTCGAATTTGAAAAAATTCTCTTTCATGGCGATCTGCGCACAGGCCATGATGAAGTGAACAGGTGTTATTGAGTTCAAATCTTTCTGTTCTAGAAGCAATGTTATTGTATCTAATGTCTCGTCCTACGGAATCGAGGTATACAATGACTCTACGTCAAAGGAAACGAGTACGTCTGTTTCTTGGTTGAACTCCACTTCTGGCAATAATTTCATCACGTCTTTAGTATCCTGTAAAAAAGTCGGCATTTCTTTTACCATAGGTCTGAGAAAGTCAAGGGTTCCAACAGTGATCCGATCCCGGATATAATCGGGCGCCCTACTGGTGGTCTTTTGGGTTTATGGACTTTCGGAAAAACATAAAAGTAAGGCATCACAGGATGTTTTGTCTGCAAACAAATAGCCTCCTGTGCCGTGATCCACCCTTCACATAATGCTTCCTCAACCATAGTAGAGATGTTATTCTTGATCCTTTCGGTGGGGTCTTCTTTCAGGTGGTGATAAGCATTTCTATCACCCAATTGTCTCAGACATTCTGTCTGATAGGTATCCGTATCCAAGATGACTATCGCACCGCCTTTGTCTGCCGGTTTGATTGTAATCTGGGCATCAGACATAAGGCTTCGCAATGCTATTTGTTCTTTCTTAGGAAAATTCGAACGTGAGTACCTGTGGCGGAACCATTTGGGTAGGAGGGTAGAAAGTCGATTTCTGTTTAAGTCCTGTGTTTGTATCCATACTTTCTGATCTCTCTTCCTTGTCTTTAAAGAAAAAATGTAACCTTACTTTCCGAAAAAAGTTGGCCAATTCCCAATTCGTCTGGAAAGCATCTCAATTAGTTGTCAAAACAAACCCTAGGCCCCTGTTCAGAACACTCTCCTCATCTTTGCTTAGTGACCTCGAACTGAGATTCATGACTAATCCGTCTCCACACTGGTCCCTGCTTGTCCTCCTGGCTTCTTCTTGGAACTGCGGAGAATGCAAGGGGAGGGAGGTGGACTCCAATTGACCTGTGCTCTTTGGTTTCTCCGTCTCCCTCTTGGATGTCCCCGGCCAAACCCTAAAAAAGGTTGGTTCATAAAATTGCCTTGAAAATTCGATATCACTTTAAACTTTTCACTGGTCATGGCTTCCACAAGTATGTCCCAACCACCACCTTTTTTTTCTGAGGAAGGCGAACCGATTCTTCCTTGGAAAAGATGGAAACACTTATTTGACTCCTATATTGTAGCAATAGGAGGGGAGAAATTCTCAGCATTCAGAAAACAAGCTATTCTTCTTCATAATTTAGGAGTGGAGGGAAAGAACATTTACGATAGCATGGATCTTATCCCTATTGGTAGTGGGGGACCGAGAGCCTTTTAGAGAGACATACGTTTTTCACTAGAGTTCAAGGCTCTGTTGGACATGTTGGGAGCTATATTGCATCTCTTAAGACTTTAGCAAGGACTTGAGAAAGTGGTGAACTCTCGGACTCACTGATCAGAGATCAGCTTGTGAAATGCACTAATAGCATTCGAGTTCAAGAAAAATTATTGTCAAAGAACCCGTCATTAATTGAGGCTGTTGCCATTATAGAGGGTATGGAGACAGCTTCTACATGGGTGAAGGAGATGAAAAAAATCCAAGAAGTAAAAAAGGAAGAGCAAAGTGATGTCCATGCATTAGTCGACTGTAAAACCTTGGAAAGTTGTGGTAGTGTTGCCAGGGTCTCCCCTATTGAGAAACATAAGGTCTCAGAAAAAGATGCACGGTCATGTGGTTTTCCCAGAGGGTTGCCAACTAAACCAGACCATGAGAATCGATCTCTTAATGCCAATAGTAGGAATGCCAATGACAAAGCTTCTGGTGACTTCCCTAAACCTAAGTGTTTTAGGTGTGGCAGCTTTTCGCCTTTCTCAAATTATCCTCATTGCTTTGCCAGGGAGTAGATTTGCAACAAATGTGGTGTGAAAGGACATTATGCCAGAGTTTGTAAATCATCATCCTCTTCATCTTTCAAAACTCACAATCCAGAGAAAGGAACTGACACTGTGCGTACTGTGATACTGAGCATTAATCACGACAAGGATGAAGTTGATGCTGAGAAAATAGTGATGAAGGTTGGACAAAACATTGGAGAAGTTGATGCTGGAAAGATAGTGATGCCTGAATGTGACATTTCCGTGGATGGCTATGACTTTGTAGTTCTTGCTGACTCAGGCTCACCATTCACTATGATAGGCAACAAGCAATGGGATGAGATTATGGGTTTAGACAGTATGACTTTATTGCCACCTGATATAAACCCAGTCAGTTATGGTGGCACAAAAATTGATGTTTTAGGATATGTTGAAGCTAACATTGCTTTTAAAGGGAGATGTACAGTTGGAACAGTTTATGTGGCTGTTAAAGGAGATAATCTTTTGGGATGGAGACACCAACGTGACCTGAGCATCATACTTAAGCCCAGTGCGCAAGATTCCAAAGACCAAGTAATGTTAGTAGACTGTGGAAATGTAGATCAGGGTTCAAGTTTTATCAAGAAGTTCCCAGAAGTTTGGTATGCCTTAAGAGGTTTGAGCACCGGATTGTCCTCAAAGAAAGAGCTGGGCCCTGCGTACATAAGGTCAGAACGGTACCCAATATGATGATGGCACTATTAGAGTCAGAGCTCAAAAGACTCTTGGATGTGGGAGTTATCGAAGAAATTGAAGGCTCGGAGTGGTTGCCCCCCATCGTTTTGACCCCTAAGGATGGTGGTACTAGCGTGAGGGTGTGTGTGGACTTTAGGGGCCTGAACAAATGGATATGGGTAGATCGCCAACCCCTGCCTAACATTTCTGAATCACTTAGCATGCTCAAGGGGGAGCAGATGTTTAGTGTGTTGGACTTGTGGTCCGCCTACCACAGGTACTTCTCCACAAAGACTCTAGGCACCTTACGTCTTTTGTTACGCCTCTGGGAGCTTACCGCTTCCTGAGAATGCCTTTTGGGTTAGCATCGGCTGCAGCATGCTTCCAGAGGGTAATGAAGATGGTCCTGAAAGGTATAACCAACATCATGTTCTTTCAGGATGACATTTTAGTCTTTGGGAAGAATGAGGTTGAACACAGCGTGACGCTCATGTCTGTTATGGAGAAGTTGAAAGAGAAGGGACTTACTGTAAAGAAACAGAAATGTTGTTTGGGGTTGACATCAGTTACTTATTTGGGACATGTAATCTCTGGTGATGGGATTCAACCCAAATTAGAACTTGCAGAAAGTATTGTAAAGGCTCCTGCACCCAAGGATAAGGATCACGTCAGGTCATTTCTGGGACTGGCTGAGTTTTATTCCAAGTTTGTGAAGGGATTTGCCAGCGTTACTGAACCCATCAGGGCTTTGCTTAAGAAAGGCACAATTTTTTTGTGAACAGATGATTGTCAAAGAGCTGTTGATGACATTAAGACTGAGATTGGAAAGCTACCTACTTTAGGGCACTTTGGTGTCAACCGGAAGACTGAACTAACCACTGATGCCAGCCTCAAGGGGTTGGGAGGCGGTGCTTTCCCATATTGTGGATGGTGAAGAGAGAACAGTTGCTTTTGCCTCTAGAGCTCTTAGGGATGCAGAAGCCAACTATGTGTGTATTGGGAGGGAAGCTCTTAGTGTATTGTGGGCTATTCAGCATTTTAAGTTTTATCTTTGGGGCATTCCATTCTTGGTTAGAACAGATCATCGTCCCTTGATTCAAATCTTTTCATGCCGCCATAGTGAGCATATCACGCCCAGACTCAAACGCTGGAGTGAGGGGCTTCAGGAATATAATTTCCGTGCGCGGCATATATCTGGAAAGAGTAACAAATCTGCTGACTCTCTGTCAAGCCTACCAGTTGAGTGTGAGTAGAATGAGTGCAACATGGAGAATGTTTGTTGGGAGGCTGGGTCAACTTTGTCTGGTGAAGAATGGTTGGATGGTGTAAAGAAAGATAAGATTCTTTCTTCCCTCAGGTTATGGACGAGTCAAGGCTGGCCTGACTATAAAACTTTGGACCAAGAAATGAAACCGTATTGGTCTGTGAGGGATGAATTGTCATTTTATGGAGGAAATCTTATGAGAGGAGATAGAGTAATACCTCCTGTGGAATTTAGGAACAGAATAATGAATATAGCGCACAAAGGGCACTTGGGGTGGGCCACATCCAGAGACACAGGGTGGCAGAGGGGCAACACCGGTGAGAGCCACTGCCCAGCCAAAAGTTCCGCTGCTGACAACGTGCGCAGACCCGAGGTGATTGCCGGTTGGGGGGAGCGCCAAGGGGAGACACTGCCTGATACTCACACCACCAATGCCCGCAGCTGGATACTGACGGACCCCGGCACACTAGAGTCCACGGCTTAGCCGGAAACCCGACTCACCAGGGAATACGAAACCCAGATTAAGTC
Source organism: Lissotriton helveticus (assembly GCF_964261635.1). Lineage (NCBI taxonomy): Eukaryota > Metazoa > Chordata > Amphibia > Caudata > Salamandridae > Lissotriton > Lissotriton helveticus. The sequence goes on along the minus strand of NC_136063.1, from coordinate 1,121,024,439 downwards.
CGACTGCTCAGGCCGCCCGCCGTAGCCACGGAGAGCCGCGCACACAGAACCATAGGGACTGCTGGGAGAGTAGGGCATCGTGGGGTGACGCTGCCAGCCGCACGTAGCCCATAACTCCGGAGCCCTTGGAAACACGGCGCCACTGGACACCCGACGAAACAGGGGGTAAGCGAGGAGCTCAGAACACGACCAACAGCGGGAGGGGTACAACATTGCCCACTACCAGAGTCCTGAATGGGATAACGGCTGCCACCGACGCAAGCGGCGCTTTGGACGGCGCGACCGCACAGGAGGCTCAGAGGCGACAGTCACCTGCCCTGGAAACGCCACAAGACCACGGACCACCACCCCACCCGGATGTCTGGAGGTGCCGGGAAGCGCACAGGAACGGGGAGCACGTCCCAAAAGGGCAAAATGGACAAGCCGCAGAAACAAACGGACGCAGATCCGGTGACGGCCAGACTGGACTCGGTACTGGCGGCCATGGAGCGCCTGGAAAGTTCCATCCAGTCCACCCGGACATCCCTGGAGGCGAAAATAGACGGAGTCGCAATAGATCTCACACACTTGAAAGAGGACCATAAGAAACTGGCCGAGCGCACCAAAACCCTGGAAACCGCAGTGACGGACATAGACCCTCGAGTCGCCCAATCGGACAAACATATTAAGGATCTCCTCAACAGAGTGGAATTCCTAGAGGACAGGGCAGAGGATGCAGAAGGGAGGGCGAGACGCAACAACGTCCGCATAGTAGGTTTGCCAGAAAAATGGGAAGGCAAGGATCCGACCGCCCACGTGGAGGACTGGCTACGCACCCTGTTACCCGAAGGCACCCTCTCGCCATACTTCGTGGTGGAACGGGCGCACAGAGTCCCGACCAGGCCGCTCCACACAGGCTCAAACCCACGCCCTTTTCTGATCCGAATCCTGAACTATAGGGACCGGGACACTGTACTAAGAGAAACCCGAAAACTGGGCACCATTCAAGTTGAAAACGCGAACATAATGTTTTTCCCAGACTATACAATCCAGGTGCAGCGCCAGAGGCTATCGTTCCTAATGGTAAAACGGAGGCTACGCCAACTGGGGCTTACATATTCCCTCCTATTCCCAGCGAAGCTCAGGGTGATAGCGAACGAGAAGACACACTTCTTTGACTCCTCGGAAGACGTGGAGGCCTGGCTGGACAACGGGACGGACAAGAGCACGGGGAGGTCCGGAAATCCGGACAGGCCCAGGAGACACCGAAGACCCAAGAGGAGACGTGGCGCCAGGTCACCCTCCCCCGCGGCCAGCGGCACCCAACATAGCGCGAGCCCACCGGAAGAGGACATACGCAGAGAACAACAGGAAGCCCTGCGGATGGTCTCGGAGCTCAGCGGCTCCCCGATACGGCGTTCCCCGCCTGCCACCAGCCCTAGAACATCGCCGAGTGAAGATGAGGCGATATATGGTCTCCCGGATTCGCAACTCTCAGGTGGGCTGCCAGACATCACCCCACAAACGTCGGATCTGTACGGCTGAAGTAGTGCCGCAACACGGGGCTCTCGGCGAGGGAAGCATTGGCAAGGCGCTGCCCGATGGCAACGGACACCGAACCCGCAGTAAGTCATGACGATGTCACACTGGCAATTATCAACTGCGGGGCAGACGCCCCAAGGAACCCACACCACGGGGGCCACCACCACTTTGCAGGGTCCCCATGGGAGGGCGAAGGTTACCGCCTACAAGCTTGACCAGAGCAGTGGCCCCGTGTCTTTACAAATATACTGTTCGATAGCCGATGGGCCGGCCGGTTGACCACTCAGACTAACGAACACATCCCCCTGGGAGGGCGCTCACGCCTTCATGCTCAACAGATACACACTGGCTGCTTGGACTGCGTGATGTATAGCAACCCCCCGGAATGGATTGTTCGCACTTTTCGTAGAATGTTTGGACGGCTGCCCGTTTGGCAACCGACCCGATGGAGTTACCCCCAGTTAATGTTTACCCCCCTTCTCCCTATTGTGAAACGCTGCATACATGGCTCGCAGGGGTGCTCGCTGAACTATTCCAAGGGCTGCTCGGACAAAGGAGGAGATACTCTGACACTGGAAACCGGAGGGCCTAATGGGAGGGTGCTTGGAGCAGGGGAGGGTACGGGTGTGACTGCCTTGTTGAATGCTGATGGCTGAAGTCAAAATGTGTACCTGGAATGTGCGCGGAATACACACACCCGCGCGCAGGTACATGATTTATTCGTACCTGAAGAGACACAAGGTACAGATAGCGCTCCTACAGGAGACTCACCTGACATCACCAGAGGTACACACCCTGCGCAGGCGATGGCGAGGTCAGATCTATGCAACTGGGTTCTCCTCTTACGCTAGGGGGGCACTGATATGGGTGCGACCAGGGCTCCCGTTTGAAGTTGAGGACTCACACATAGACAAGGAAGGGAGGCTGGTGGCAGTGAAGGGGCGCCTGGACGGACGCCCGCTGGTGGTGGCGTCGCTATATGCCCCTAACACAGACCAACAGAGGTTCCTGGAAATGGTGTCCACAACCCTGGCGCACTGGCACGGGATCCCCTGGATATTGGGGGGGGGATTACAATAGCGTATTAGATACCACACTGGACCGCTCATTCCCACCTCTACCCGGCGCACCAGTGGTGGGTGCCATGAAAGCTCTTATAGCCTGGGCCTCACACTGGACTCTGCATGATGTGTGGCGCCACCGGAACCCAACGGCCAGGATATACTCGTACTACTCAGGAGCTCATACCCTACACACCCGGTTAGACAGATTCATGCTCACAGATGATCTACTCCCTCTGGCGACGGAGGCGCTATACATGGGTAGGACACACTCCGACCATAACCCACATATGCTGATGATCTCCTGGGCACACACACGCCCCCCTGTCCCCAACTGGAGGCTGCAGCCGGACCTCCTGCTAGACGCACCTTTCCGGAACTCACTGTTCGCACACATTGTACACTACTTCGAGGATAATGCAGGTACAGCCACATCTCTGCAGATGGAATGGGAGGCGTTCAAGGTGGTCATTAGGGGACAATGCTTGGGCACGCAGGGGAACCTCAAACGCCAGGTGGAGAGGGACTTACACAGGGTGGAGGAGGAACTGAGTAGACATGAGCGGGACTCGGTGGGAGGGCACATCACTGGGCTTCACAAAGCGCAGGCGGCCCACGAAAAGCTACTGGAGAGGCTCAGATGTCTGAACTTCGCGGCTCACGCGGCGCGCACACACGACAGGGGGGACAAGCCCGGCAAGCTGCTGTCGTGGCTCATCGCTAGAGAAGATCGGACGCAGCCAGTCACGAAAGTACTGGGCGCGAATGGAGTGCCCTTACACACACAGTCAGAGATACACGGAGCGTTCACCGCACACTACAAAGCACTATATCGCTCTTGCCTACCCACGCCCGCCCCGGACACGGAGGAGTATCTTAATCAGATACTGCTGCCGACACTCACTGATGCCCAACGTGCCGTCCTAACGGCACCCATAGCTCCCGAGGAGCTCCGGGAAGTCATAGCGGCGCTCTCCAACGGAAAGTCCCCCGGCCCAGACGGACTCCCAGCGGAGTTTTATAAAGCATACCAAGACCTCCTGGTCCCTGAACTCGTAAAACTGTATGAGACAGCACTGGACGACTCCTCCCTGCCCCCATCTCTGAGTGAGGCTACACTGGTCTCCCTCCTGAAACCGGGTAAGGACGGGGCACTCATGGGCTCATATAGGCCCCTTGCCCTCTTAAACACGGACTACAAAATACTAGCTTCTATGCTAGCGAGGAGACTGGCCCAATACACGCCTACCCTGGTCCACCCTGACCAGAACGGGTTCGTACCCACACGCAGCACGTCACATAACATCCGCCGGCTATTTAGAGTGCAGGAGTACGCGAGAGGCCCTTGGCCACTATCAGGTTGCATAGTATTGGACCTGGAGAAAGCATTCGACTCGGTGGAGTGGCCGTTTCTTAGGGCGGTTATGCAAAAGTTTGACCTGGGAGACGCTTTTCTGGACATGGTGGGTCTCCTATATCAAACGCCAACAGTTCGGGTCCGGATAGGGGGCCTGCTATCGGAGGCCATACAGGTGAGGCGGGGCACACGGCAAGGCTGCCCGTTATCACCTCTACTCTTCTCGTTGGCCATGGAACCGCTGGCGGAGATACTGCGGATGCAAGGCGCCGAGTGGGGCATCCCGTTGATAGATGGGGTACACGCAGTTTCCCTGTATGCCGACGACCTACTCCTCTACGTCAGGGACCTAACACGGATACCGCCGGGACTAACCGGCGCCCTCCGCGAATTCTCAACACACTCGGGACTGAGGGTCAACTGGGGTAAATCTGGGGTCTTCCCCTTTCACCCGGATATGCAGGAATGCGCAGTGCAACTAGGGGACACGACACTGACATGGTATGCCGGCACTTTTAAGTATCTGGGCATCCACATATATAGGAATGCAGCAGATATACTGGATGGCAACCTGATTCGAGCCATAAATTCCTTGCGGGCCCAGATCCAATTTTGGGGCACGCTCCCGCTCAATGTCCCGGCCAGAATCACCCTGACTAAAATGATAGTCCTGCCTAGACTACTGTACTATTTTTCGAATATACCAGTGTATGTCCCGGCTCGGGTCTTTAGAGACTTGGAGACCCTTACACGAACACTGATCTGGAATGTGGGGAGACCAAGGGTGGCCCTGAAGAAATTGTATGCCCCGACGGCCTCGGGGGGACTCGCGGTCCCGAATCAAGAGCATTACTACCTTGCCGCGCAACTCCAGTGGGTGGTGGCCTGGCTTGCGGGTAGGAACCTAAACGACACGGCCTCGACAGTCCCGGCCCTGACCCATGCAGAAGCCCTCGCACTATTCCACCCACTCAGAGGAGCGGCACGCGAGACGCAGCTGCACCTAGCAGTGGCACTGCGATGCTACAGGCGTGCACTGCGATTGACCAGGGAAACTGCCCCCTACGCACCAGCCCTGCCGCTGGAGGGACTGCCAAGGCCTGGGGGAGTGGTGACAGCAACACACCTACATGACTGGGCACAGGTGGGGCTCGAGACACTGGCGGACTTGTATGACGACGGGGCCATGGTACGGTTCGAGGGGCTGGTGGAGAATCCGGGACTGCCAGCGGGACACTTCCTGATGCATGCATCAATGATGCGAGTCCTCACGGAACACTGGGGCGATATGTCCGTGGAACCCGAGACCCACCTCTTAATACAATACCTGCACGTAATGGGGGCAGGGTCACACATTGTGCACTGGCTAACGCAGGCACTGAGGTCCCACACGACGGCCTCCCTTCAGTCGCTCAGGGATAGATGGACCACTGACAGGGGGAGGGACTGGTCGGATAAAGAATGGGAAAGGATCCTAGAGGGGCCGCAACACGTCCCTCGCAACTCGAGATTCAGAATCATACAGTTCTATATCATGCATAGAGCATACTTGTCCCCGGACAAGGTTAACCGCTACTTTGGTTTGAATACCTCCAAATGCCCGCGATGCGCGCTCCTAGACGCGGATCTCCTGCATATGCTGTGGGCATGTCCCAAGCTCCGGACGTACTGGCACGATGTTACCGCGCTGTTGACAAAAGGGACTGCGCTGGGCCAACGACACGACTGGGACACCTGTGTACTGGGCCTTCTCACCAGGACCAAACATAACAAAGCACATATGAGGTTCTGGGATCTGGGGCTGATAACCGCCAAGAGACTCATAACCCGCCACTGGAAAGCCGTGGAACCGCCCCTGCCGAAACATTGGTGCGCTTCTCTCATCTATTGGGCGACCGCAGAAGGCACGGCGCTATGTAGGGAGGAAACGGCGGGGCGGAGGGCCATACCGATAGCTCAGGTATGGGAGGGCTTCCTGAGAGCATTCACCAGAGCTTGCCACGATAAAGGGATATTGTAAGGAGATGGCTCCTCCCCAGTGGACAGGGGGGGGTCAGGTCCAAATCACAGACTGAGTGGCGAGAGAGGGGAGTATCGGGAGCCACACATATATGGGCATGAAATACCACCCCAGCGACCCACCGCCCACCCACACGACCTACCCCCCCCCCCCACTGATCAGCGGAGCCCACATATACCCTCGACCCCACAGGTGCGCCCACACCCGAGACCCAGAGCCACTACACACCGCCGATGCCTCCTCCCCCGAGCACACTCAGGGCCAGCACCCCGCAAGTCTACCACACCCGAAGATGCCTAGGCAGAACCAATACTGCAGCACCCCCCCCCCCCCTTACTCCGAGATCGGACTCTTCACACCCTCACCTACTCTCCTGTTTTCCCCAGTTTGACTTGGTGGCGTTAGCGGCACAGGACACCCCCCAGTTGTCCACGCCGGATCTACCTTTCCCACCTACACCTCTCACTTTCGACACACGGCGACGACACACAGGAGTGCAGCTCACATGCAAGCCACGACCGCAACCTTCTGCCTCACGGAGGCGGACTACTAAACCTCCTAGCCGGCCACGGTACATATGCAGGTTGCTTGGAACCGGGCCCGGCTGGTTATTCACACTACTGAGAGACAACTTGTTACGTCACCGACCAGTGGGTCGCGAGCACCGGGGGCGCGGCTGGCCATCAGGCTGCCCGCCCTGACGGGTGAGGTCTGGCACCATAGTAAGGCGAACAGAGCGCATTACACTGTATGGAAGCAATGGAGCGAATGATTTGGTGAATGCAGGGACCGCCCCAAGATAACGGATGGTATTTATTAACAGTGAGTGCATTTATTGGTTTTCTATAGTCGCCAACGTTCACATTGATGATGTAAGACCTATTCCATTTGTTGTTTCCCCTTTGAATTAAGCGCACAAGAAATGTAATTGTATGCCACGTGTACCAATAAAACAGATTTAATAAAAAAAAACAAAGGGCACTTGGGTAGGAGTCTCACCAAGGCCCAAGTGAGAGAAAGATACTGGTGGCCCGGGATTGATCACTTAACGGAAGATGTTGTTAAAGACTGTGTGTTGTATGTATATCCAGTGATAAGTCTTGCATTACCAGCCTTGCACGTTTGTCCCCTGTGGAAGTTCCTGATGTTGTGTGCACAAAACTGGGGTTGGATGTTGCTGGCCCGTTTGAACTATTGCTTTCTCATGAACATTTTGTTATCTTGTTAGTGGACTACATTTCAAAATTGGTAACTACCAAGTGTGTGTCCACTGTGAACACCAAGAATATGATTGATTTTCTTAGAGATGTATTTGCCACAGAAAGTGTACCCACATTTTTAGTTACAGATAATGGGGTGCAGTTTGTTTCCCATGAAATGTGTAAGTTTCTTAAAGATCATGACATCATTCATCAAAAAACAGCTTTATATACGCCTCAAGCTAATGGTTTAACTGAGAGGATGAACCATGTTGTCAAAAGTTGTGCCCAGCGTGCTCTTGAATTCAAGTTGTCTTTCGATAGTGTTTTAAGGGATACTTGGTAGGCACACCATACCACTCCCAATGTAGTCACGCAAAAGTCACCTTTTGAAGCCTTGAGAGCTAGGAAAGCTGTTTCAAAGTTTAATCCAGCCTGGCTACAGGTTTGTGTTGAAGGTGGCATTTCTCTTGAGACTAGGCGTGCCAGAATTTCTGAGTATCAGGAAAAATACAAATCCAGTTATGACTCTAAGTGTGCAGTGGAAGAAATGGCACTTTGGTGACATAGTTGTGGTGAAAAATCCCAGATACACTTTAAAAGGAAAATCTGGTTTCATTGGTCCCTTTACCATAGTTGCCATTAGGAAGAATATGGTGAAGGTTGACAAAGGTTGCATATGGAGCATGTCTAGACTTGTGAGGTATACTGGAACATTTTCGGATTCATCTACAAGTTTACATGTGCCTCCTATGGATGATTCTTCTGATAATCATGTCTCCTCAGATATGAATGTCAGCTGCAAAGATGGTTTTTCCTTTGGAAGTTGTAAAAACATACCTGTCAAGTTTAAGGATTATGTTCTATTCTGATGATAAGTTTTTGATATTTTGTTTTCCTTGTATTTTTAATATTTTGTTTTCTTGCAGGATTTTGTATCTTATGATTGTTCTGCAGTGTTTTCATATTACCTATATTGCATAGTTTTTTCCCTATTTCTTCTTTTTATCTACAATTGGTATTTTTTCTCTCTATTCGAAGGGGGATCTGTTGTGATCTTGCAAATTGTTAGGAGGCTACCATGTCATGCCTGGAATCCTATTATGTCACAGAATGCTGTGATGCATGCCTCTGGAGATCAGGCATTCTAGACTGAACCTTCCTGCTGTACAGTTGGTGTTGTGCTTTGTGCTTGGATTAAATATCTACACTTCTACCTGTGAAGATTGACTTATTTTAACACCGTGCAAAATACAAAGTTCTGCTATTGGTACTGTCAAATGACGAGCATGCGGTGTGTACCTGGCCAAAACTGGCCAAGTGGCCCAGGGAATTGATAAAGAGCCTAAACGGACCGGAGTCACTGTGTGGGGTAGGGTGCCATTATACCAAATACGGTGCTGCCATACCGAAACCGGAACTTCAATATTCCTATAAGGCTGATAAACTACAGGTGTTGCAGTGTGAGTGTATACATGGAACAAGTTATCATCTCCATTCACCGTCGGGAAAGTTACCCAAGAATAAAACACCTCAAAGTGGAAAGCTGGATCAGCTCCAGTCCCCAAAATAAGATTGATACCAGCGTACGGCACACCATATGCTTGCAAATGACGATGGAGCGGTGCATGGCTATGTGTCGCAAAATATCGACATCAGCCATAAGGACTAGGTAAGAAGAGCAACCTAATGCGACGCAGCGCAATATAGGGTAGTCATTCAAACGAAAAACCGTTTAATTATATCAAGCTTGAAAAGAGCTATAAAAATATCAATATAGGTAGGTTATGCCATCACAACTGTTTACCGGAAAACAGAAGCGAGGGTATTGTGGACAAGCACCACTACTACTCGAGTGTCTCTTAAATCAAATCAAATCAAAAGTCCTTTATTCGGTATTCAAATTTAGAAAAACCATGAAAGTACAATTTCTTTTTAAAAATTTGCATTAAAACAAAGATTTAAGAAAAATAAAAATAATATCCCCTAGGGATATCATTAGCTAAAACTTTTGGCAACTAATCCAATGAATAAAGTGCAACAGTACATACAAGATATCGAAAGAGCATTCTATGGATAATTATAAGCACAATAGCTGAAACTTTAGCAACTAATCCAATGAATAAAGTTCAACAATACGTGCTAGGTGTTTAAAGAGCATTCTATGGATAAATATAAGCACAAATGAGTGGCAAATATCCTAGTTCTTATCAATTCTATATAATTTGTAAGCTACCCTAGGTTTGGCCTATGTTTAACACAAAACTTCAGGAATTGTGCAATGTTTTTCGCCAAGAATGGAGCCTCCAAAAATTGTAAAACAAGATAAGCTGGACGACATCTACTTAAACCCAGATGTTTTAGTAACAAAATCAACCAACGGGTCCTCGGCTCTTTATAAAATTTACAAAATAGGACCGTGTGCAGCGTGGATTGGGTTGAGACTTCGTCATAGGGGCAAGTCGTTAGGTTCATAAACCAGTTGTTTATTTTCGGAATAGATACCAGGCGGTGGAATATATTCCACCTAAATCGTATCAGCAAAAATCTTTCGTAGCACTTAGGTCTAAAGTTAAATATGGTTGAATGGCCAAGGTGATTTGTGTTGTTAGTGGATGTCCCTTAAATAGGAACCAGACCAAACGTTAGGTGCGCCATGTTGCAGGGATTCTGCACATACACAGAACTATGCGTAGGAAACCAGGACCTCGGTGTGTAGTGGTGAACCAGAAAACCCACCTCAGTGCCCAGAACCCCAATCCGACTAGCTATAGTGTCTTATTCGTTCTCCATACTACAGCAAAGCTACCAATGTTTGGACATCCTAGAACACATCACTCCGTCCCTCTCAGGAATTGCGGGAAGAAGAACACTCTTTCGTTCAAACACTTCTACTTGTCCACAACGTGAGTAAACAGAGACACAATATAGTTTAAAATTTTTATTTTAACTAACGTGCTCTACAATGCAGTATACTAGCCAACACAAGCAGCAAAATGCATTAGATCAATATAATTAGCACAGTTACAATTCCATAAAGCACAAACAGGGAAATCATATTATAATGACAGTGGAAACAGGACAACTGTGCCTTACCACCCTCCCCGTGCTATAAGCTAGTTTATTATAAGTATAGAAGACCTCTAGGCTTTGTCAGGGGGACCTATACCTCCAAGTTAAGATGCAAGGACTTACATCTCAGGACAAGCACAGGTCTTCTTTGTTGGAATTAATCTCTCCAAGTGCCTTTTCATGCATGCAATGCCATATTAAAAGCACTCGACTTTCAGTAGCGCAGCTGTGTTCGATGTTGTGTCTATGGGACTGACCAGAGTGAATCTATAAACAAAAACAATGGGTCTGTCGGGTGAACAAAATATTTCTTTTGAAAACAGATACTAGTTATTTTCTTCAAACTTCAAATAATGATACACAAGTTGTTTTAACATATGGAACACCAAACAAGAAGGCAAAAGTGACACAGATTGGTGAGTATTGAGATATTTTATATAAATGAAAGCATTTATATGTACTCACACATTTGTAAATAGGGCTGTTAACACAAGGTGAAATGATTATGGTGACGTGTGCTAAAGTGACATTGGTGCTTAGTGAAAGATCATGGTGCATATATTATGTACAAGGTGATTAAAAAATATATACAGGGGAAAGAAGGCCAGAAGACAATGGAAATCACAATGGCTCTGCTGCTATTATAAATTAGTCATTCATTTGTACACGGAGCCTTGGAAAATCTGGATCACAGCGAATCGTCGACGTTTCAATCAATCAATCAATCAATCAGGTCATTTATAGAGCGCACTACTCACCCGTAGGGTCTCAAGGCGCTGGGTTGGGGGGGGGGGGTGCCGTTACTGCTCGAACAGCCAGGTCTTGAGCTTCTTCCTGAAGGAGAGGTGGTCTTGGGTCAGGCGTAGGTCGGTCGGGAGTGAGTTCCAGGTCTTGGCGGCCAGGTAGGAGAAGGACCTTCCTCCTGTTGTCGCTCTTCGGATGCGGGGGACGGCGGCGAGGGCGTGGCTGGTTGATCTGAGGAGGCGCTTGGGAGTGTAGAAGTTCATCCGGTTGTTGAGGTAGCTCGGGCCTTGGTCGTGTAGGGCTTTGTGCGCGTGGGTGAGGAGACGGAAGGTGATTCTCTTGTTGACCGGGAGCCAATGCAGATCTCTCAGGTGTCCGGAGATGTGGCTGCGTCGGGGGATGTCGAGGATGAGTCTGGCCGAGGCGTTCTGGATCCGCTGGAGTCTCTTCTGGAGCTTGGCGGTGGTTCCGGCGTAAAGGGCGTTGCCGTAGTCCAGTCGGCTGGTGACGAGGGCCTGGGTGACCGTCTTCCTCGTCTCGGTGGGGATCCACCGGAAGATCTTGCGTAGCATGCGCAGGATGTTGAAGCAAGACGAGGAGACGGCGTTTACTTGTCTGGTCATGGAGAGGGAGGAGTCCAGGATGAAGCCCAGGTTACGTGCGTGGTCCGTCGGTTTGGGTGCGGTGCCCAGGGCGGGGGGCCACCAGGAGTCGTCCCAGGCGGAGGGCGAGGAGCCCAGGATGAGGACCTCCGTCTTGTCCGAGTTCAGTTTCAGGCGGCTGGTCGTCATCCATTCGGCTACCTCTCTCATCCCTTCGTGCAGGTTGGCTCTGGCGGTGGCGGGGTCGTTGGTCAGGGAGAGGATCAGCTGGGTGTCGTCGGCGTAGGAGATTATGTTGAGGTTGTGTTGGCGTGCGATGGCCGCGAGGGGGCTCATGTAGACGTTGAAGAGGGTGGGGCTCAGTGAGGATCCCTGAGGGACGCCGCAGATGACTTTGGTGGCCTCTGACTTGTACGGTGGTAGGCGGACTCTCTGTGTTCTTCCGTCGAGGAAGGAGGTGATCCATTCCAGTGCCTACCCAATCTATGCTCAAAGAATCAGTCAAAGCGGGTCTTCATCAGGACAAAAGTGGGGGAGGGGATGACAGCGCTCTATCAACCAGAATAACTCATGGTAAGTTGGTCATCTTTAAAAACGGTCAATCCAAGTGTTTGTATGAAATGTGATCTTGGTACTGGCTTGGGAAATCAAATGTTATGCCAGTGTGAAGATTCTGGAGTGTTTGCTTCCAGATAGAGATTGAGGTCTCAAAACGGCAAAGCAAACCCAGGCATCAGTCCTCAATCAACAGTATAGATTGTTTTTTTACCTTGAACACACTGTGCAGACAAGGAGCACAGTGTACAGCTAAATGTATGAAAAGCAGACAGTTCTCATGTGAGAATGCACCAGCAGACTATCCAAGAGAATAAAGCCATGCAGTAATGTGTGCCAAAGCGGCAAGATGGCTTCCAAGCATATGCTAGCTAATGCTAACTTAGCAATGTCTGCAGTTCATTCTATGACCTCACTACAAGAGAGGTACAGAAAGAGGCAAGAGGAGTACAGAAACAGGCAAGACAGGTACACAAACAGGCAACAGGGATGCACAAAGAGCAAATAAATGTGCATAAAACTGAAGACGAGAGCAGAAAAAAGAAACAGAGGTGCAGAAAAAAGCAAGAGGGGCACAGAAAGAGACAAAGAGGTGCAGTAAAAGACAAGAGAAGTGCAGAAAGAGTTAAGGGATGTACATAACGAGGTAAGAGAGGTGCAGAAAAAGGCAAGAGAAGTACAGAAAGAGGCAAGAGAGGTGCACAAACAGGCAACAGATATGCACAAAGAGTGAAGAAAGGTGCACAAAACAAAAGAGGAGAGCAGAAAAAAGCAACAGAGGTGCATACAAATGCAAGAGATGTGCTGAAAGAGGCAAAGAGGTGTAGAAAGAAGCAAAAAGTGTAGAAAGAAGCAAGAGGGGTACAGAAACAGGTATGGGAGGTGCATAGAGAGACAACAGAAACGCAAAAATAGGCAAGAGAGGTACAGAAAGTCACAAGAGAGGTACAGAAAGACACCAGAGAATTCTAGAAGGTGGCAAGAGAGATGCAGAAAGAGGCAAGGGAAGTGCACAAACAGACAACAGAGATGCACAAAGATTGAAGAAGGCTGCAAAAAGAGAGAAGAGGAGTGCAGAAAGAAGCAACAGAGCTGCAGAAAAAGGCAAGAGAAGTGCAGAAAGAGGCAAAGAGGTAAAGTAAAAGACATTAGAGGTGCGAAAAAGGACAAGACACATGCAGAAAGAACCAAGAGCAGTGCAGACATTGGCAAAGGAGGTGCAGAAAGAGGTAAGGGAGGTGCAGAAAGAGACAAGGTAGGTGTAGAAAGAGGCAAGAGATGTACATAAAGAGGCAAGAGAGGTACAGAAACTGACAAAAGAAGAGCAGAAAAGTCAAGAGAGGAGCAGAAAAGTCAAGAGAGGTGCAGAAAGAGGTAAGGGGGTACAGAAAGAGACAAGAGACGTGCAGAAAGAGGCAAGAGAGGTGCAAAAACAGGCAACAAAGATGCACAAAGAGTGAAAAAGTATGTAAAAAGAGTGAAGAGGAGTGCAGAAAAAAGCAACAGAGGTGAAGAAAAAGGCAAGAGAGGTGGAGAAAGAGGCAAAGAAGTGCAGTAAAAGACAAGAGAGGTGCAGGCAGAGGTAAAGGAGGTCTAGAAAGAGACAAGAGAAATGTATAAAGAAGCAAGAGGGGTGTAGAAAGACTAAAGAAAGGTGCAGAAACAGGCAACAGAGGTGCAGGGAGAGGGAACAAGGGTGCAGAAAGAACAAGAAGAGTGCATAAAGAAGCAGCAGAGGTATAGAAAGAGCCAAGAGAACTGTACACAAAAGCAACGGAGGTGCACAAAGATACAAGATAAGTACAGAAAGAACCAGGAGAACTCCAGAAATTTAAAGCACCAATCCTTCCCATGTCACTGATATAAGTCATGCCACATTCCTGAAACCATGCATGCATGTGTCTATGCCTTTTGCTTGTGGCATCATACCTAACAGAAACATACAAATAGTTGTATACCTGTGTTTCATACGTCTAGCATCTTCAGATGCATAACATGTGTGAGAATACATCTACAATAAGACACAGACCTCAATCACAAGAACACGCAGACCTTTAAACTTGACAGACTGCACTTCCCATTTCAAACAGACACCTACATTTACATGGCGTACTACAAGTGTACCTTTCCAGAGACATTCATCAAAGAGGAGGGATGAGGAAAATTGTCCCATTCAATTCCCCAGGGGTAGTATTTTGATTAATCAATGAGAAAGGGACACTTGTATCTACACGAACCATTGGTTCAAATTGACAACCCTCATAGACGCTGAAGAATATGACGTTGCGGTATATTTGTTTTTCTGCCCCTCATCAAGCGTCATGGCATAGTCATTGGGTGGTCAAAGGTAAAGTATGCCAGCCTCACCCGAGGCACCTCTGGAAAAGTGTAGAAGTGTCCAGAGATCAGAAGTGGTACCTCCAAATGGAAAGGAACACAAGGTCAAACTATGAGGGAAGTGATAAAAAACAGTTTGCACACCTCAGGCAGATTTATTCAAAGAGGTGAGAACTGTTGACTAAAAGAATAGGGTATATTCGGTAATCGTGTAACTAGATTGCCATATACAGTTAGTTGATAAAAGTCGACATGTTTCAGCTCCTTATGGCCCAGCCGGGTCTATGGAGCTTTCGTCAGGACAAATACAAGCAAGGCGAAGTGTACTTACACAACTTGTGCAGTATTCATGTGCTTAGGTAATCACAGATTCATTTTCCTGTATATTGGAAACACAAAACACAACATCATATTGTTCATATATGTGAAGTCGGCATACTGGACTGGCCAAATGCGTCACAGTCTATGACACACTAATCTTATTGGAAGGTGCAAATTTACCAAATGTGCTTGATAATACATGCACACAAACTCTATGTGGGCGGTGAAATAGGTAGAAAAAGTGAGGGAAAGCAAGCTGGTTGTGGTCTCAATCGGAAAGCGAACACTTAAGTTACTCATATCATTTCTTTGTTATGACGCTAGGAATGTTAAGGTAACCTATATCAATCATCCTTACCATGTTGTCACAGGAATCATTTAGAAAAAATCGTTAAAAGAAACGCTAGTTGTGTGATAAGCATTTGTGTTCAGTAAACATCTTTTCATTGACTGGTTGTCTTTATGATATACATGGTTTCTCTGTATACATACTAAGCTAAGTGGAAAAGCTATTAAGTGAAGCGGTGACGCTAGTACATCTCTGAATCATTTTTGGGGACTGCGCGCTTAAATACCTGATTGCACGGAGAAATTCTCGTCTTCAGGGTGCTAAGAGCCGCTAGGGGTTGTGGTCTTGGCTGTAAACAGTAAACACATTGCGTGAATTGTATGGTTTATCGGAGAAGCCCCGCCAGGGATGGACTCGGGAGGCTTCACACTTACCCACGTGTAGGTCCGTTCAGTACCTGTGCTGACTCTGCCCCTGGAAGCGCCGAGCGCGGGCAGAGCAGCATCTTATGACGTGTTGTCATGGAAATGGACAATGTGTTAGTTCTGGAAAACAGACTGGCGTCATGGTGCAGTACGCTAAGTAGTTGAAATTACACGCAATTGTGCACAATTCATTGATTAATCGATTAAATAATCGGGTGCTATGTCAACATAATTATTGTGTACAAAGATTATATATTATAAACGGGAATTTAAGTGTCAAGCAGGAACGCTAATCGACACTAGTGCCATGAACATAGACAAGGTCTGCGGTCTAGTGTCATGAACTTAGATCGGATCTACGATCTAGAATAACAGACTCCTGTCAAGGAAGCTGAACAAACCCTTAGTAGTTGAAATTACACTAAATAGTGTATAATTCATTACACAAAATCCTACACCCACGTGTAAATATTCTATATAAAACGATTGATTTTCGAAAAGGGGTTAGCGTGTCACACTTGAATGGTATTGGACACTAGACTGGTTTATTCAAGGTGTCAAGGTTTGCCACGGTTCAGTGAGGAGATCTGTTGTAATGAGAGGTGTGACAGAGTTTTAGCAAATGATCAAATAGATGCTCAGTGACAAATGTTAAATGGGGCTAAATGTAAATTACACACTCGTAACAGGTAGGGAGGTAGATGTGGAAATCTCACTGTCTCCTAAGGTTAGAGCTCAGCTTTACAAAGGACTCAGGAAAAATGATGCCAGGGAATATTATCGTTCATCCCCAACACGTGGGTTTGCAAGCGATTCACCCATCTTTGCTCCTTTTCGAAAAGGATTCGTTCAGAATTAGTGTCTCTGTCTTGAAGCATCTCAAGGACTTTCCAACTCAGGTCGTCACATGTGTGGCCTATTTCGACAAAGTGGGCACATAGTTTCGTTGTGTTCTTTTTTAGCCTCACATTGCTTCTATGTTCTCCGATGCGGATTTTCACCTTCCTGCAGGTCATACCAATGTATTGTTTTTGGCAGGGGCAGGTGATGAGGTATATCACGTGGGTCGAGTTGCAATTTGTGTGATAGCGTTGGGTCCATAGTAGTTGGTCAGTCAATTGCAATGTTTTCGTGCTCTTAGTGAATTTACAAACCCCACACATTCCGCAGGGGTGATGTCCTGTCATCGGGGCCATATTTAGGTCTCTGATTCTAGGTGGTGGTCCTTTTTTCAGAGGTCGTGTGTGGACCAACACATCTCTGATGTTTTTTGTCCTTTTATTGGCAAATCTCGGCTTTGGCCAATTATAAGCACCCGAGGTGATGATGGACCACTTTTTCTTTATCAGTTTTTGGACCTCATACGTTGTTGGACAGAAGGTAGTGACACAGGTCACAAGGTCTTTTACTGGCTCTTTTTCAAAGGTCTGTAGTAGGCAGTCGCATGGTTGATTGTTTGCCCGTTTTCTGCACTTAGAGATAACCCGAGGGGTATAATCTCTGGCTTGAAGTTTGTCACTTAAAATTCGCGCCTGTTGGGTGTAATCGCTGGTTTTACTGCAATTTCTTTTATGTCGCAAAAACTGGCTGTACGGTAAATTGTCCCTTAAAGGTTGAGGGTGGTAGCTCAGGTACGACAAGAGACTATTTTTAGCAGTGGGCTTAGTGTATGTCTTGGTTTCCAGTTTGCCGCTGTCACAAAAGAGCGTCAAATCTAAAAAGTCAATGCTTTTGTTGCTCGCTGTAAACGTAAACTTTAACCACCGGTCCTGCCCGTTTAGCCAGTCAATGAACATCTGTAGATCTTGTTTAGTGTCCCAAATCAGTAAAACGTCATCAATATAATGTTTCCAGTAAAGTATACTGGAAACGTATGGATTCAGGTTGTTGAGGACGCAGTTTTTTTCAAACTGACTAACGTATAGTCCGGCTACCGAAGGAGCAAAGGCACTGCCCATAGAGGTTCCATGGCATTGTAAAAACAGTTGTTTGTTATACTCGAAATAGTTCTCCTTTGATGTTCATTGACTGGCTAAACGGGCAGGACCGGTGGTTAAAGTTTACGTTTACAGCGAGCAACAAAAGCATTGACTTTTTAGATTTGACGCTCTTTTGTGACAGCGGCAAACTGGAAACCAAGACATACACTAAGCCCACTGCTAAAAATAGTCTCTTGTCGTACCTGAGCTACCACCCTCAACCTTTAAGGGACAATTTACCGTACAGCCAGTTTTTGCGACATAAAAGAAATTGCAGTAAAACCAGTGATTACACCCAACAGGCGTGAATTTTAAGTGACAAACTTCAAGCCAGAGATTATACCCCTCGGGTTATCTCTAAGTGCAGAAAACGGGCAAACAATCAACCACGCGACTGCCTACTACAGACCTTTGAAAAAGAGCCAGTAAAAGACCTTGTGACCTGCGTCACTACCTTCTGTCCAACAACGTATGAGGTCCAAAAACTGATAAAGAAAAAGTGGTCCATCATCACCTCGGGTGCTTATAATTGGCCAAAGCCGAGATTTGCCAATAAAAGGACAAAAAACATCAGAGATGTGTTGGTCCACACACGACCTCTGAAAAAACGACCACCACCTAGAATCAGAGACCTAAATATGGCCCCGATGACAGGACATCACCCCTGCGGAATGTGTGGGGTTTGTAAATTCACTAAGAGCACGAAAACATTGCAATTGACTGACCAACTACCATGGACTCAACGCTATCACACAAATTGCAACTCGACCCACGTGATATACCTCATCACCTGCCCCTGCCAAAAACAATACATTGGTATGACCTGCAGGAAGGTGAAAATCCGCATCGGAGAACATAGAAGCAATGTGAGGCTAAAAAAGAACACAACGAAACTATGTGCCCACTTTGTCGAAATAGGCCACACATGTGACGACCTGAGTTGGACAGTCCTTGAGATGCTTCAAGACAGAGACACTAATTCTGAACGAATCCTTTTCGAAAAGGAGCAAAGATGGGTGAATCGCTTGCAAACCCACGTGTTGGGGATGAACGATAATATTCCCTGGCATCATTTTTCCTGAGTCCTTTGTAAAGCTGAGCTCTAACCTTAGGAGACAGTGAGATTTCCACATCTACCTCCCTACCTGTTACGAGTGTGTAATTTACATTTAGCCCCATTTAACATTTGTCACTGAGCATCTATTTGATCATTTGCTAAAACTCTGTCACACCTCTCATTACAACAGATCTCCCCACTGAACCGTGGCAAACCTTGACACCTTGAATAAACCAGTCTAGTGTCCAATACCATTCAAGTGTGACACGCTAACCCCTTTTCGAAAATCAATCGTTTTATATAGAATATTTACACGTGGGTGTAGGATTTTGTGTAATGAATTATACACTATTTAGTGTAATTTCAACTACTATGGGTTTGTTCAGCTTCCTTGACAGGAGTCTGTTATTCTAGATCGTAGATCCGATCTAAGTTCATGACACTAGACCGCAGACCTTGTCTATGTTCATGGCACTAGTGTCGATTAGCGTTCCTGCTTGACACTTAAATTCCCGTTTATAATATATAATCTTTGTACACAATAATTATGTTGACATAGCACCCGATTATTTAATCGATTAATCAATGAATTGTGCACAATTGCGTGTAATTTCAACTACTTAGCGTACTGCACCATGACGCCAGTCTGTTTTCCAGAACTAACACATTGTCCATTTCCATGACAACACGTCATAAGATGCTGCTCTGCCCGCGCTCAGCGCTTCCAGGGGCAGAGTCAGCACAGGTACTGAACGGACCTACACGTGGGTAAGTGTGAAGCCTCCCGAGTCCATCCCTGGCGCGGCTTCTCCGATAAACCATACAATTCACGCAATGTGTTTACTGTTTACAGCCAAGACCACAACCCCTAGCGGCTCTTAGCACCCTGAAGACGAGAATTTCTCCGTGTAATCAGGTATTTAAGCGCGCAGTCCCCAAAAATGATTCAGAGATGTACTAGCGTCACCGCTTCACTTAATAGCTTTTCCACTTAGCTTAGTATGTATACAGAGAAACCATGTATATCATAAAGACAACCAGTCAATGAAAAGATGTTTACTGAACACAAATGCTTATCACACAACTAGCGTTTCTTTTAACGATTTTTTCTAAATGATTCCTGTGACAACATGGTAAGGATGATTGATATAGGTTACCTTAACATTCCTAGCGTCATAACAAAGAAATGATATGAGTAACTTAAGTGTTCGCTTTCCGATTGAGACCACAACCAGCTTGCTTTCCCTCACTTTTTCTACCTATTTCACCGCCCACATAGAGTTTGTGTGCATGTATTATCAAGCACATTTGGTAAATTGGCACCTTCCAATAAGAATAGTGTGTCATAGACTGTGACGCATTTGGCCAGTCCAGTATGCCGACTTCACATATATGAACAATATGATGTTGTGTTTTGTGTTTCCAATATACAGGAAAATGAATCTGTGATTACCTAAGCACATGAATACTGCACAAGTTGTGTAAGTACACTTCGCCTTGCTTGTATTTGTCCTGACGAAAGCTCCATAGACCCGGCTGGGCCATAAGGAGCTGAAACATGTCGACTTTTATCAACTAACTGTATATGGCAATCTAGTTACACGATTACCGAATATACCCTATTCTTTTAGTCAACAGTTCTCACCTCTTTGAATAAATCTGCCTGAGGTGTGCAAACGGTTTTTTATCACTTCCCTCATAGTTTGACCTTGTGTTCCTTTCCATTTGGAGGTACCACTTCTGATCTCTGGACACTTCTACACTTTTCCAGAGGTGCCTCGGGTGAGGCTGGCATACTTTACCTTTGACCACCCAATGACTATGCCATGACGCTTGATGAGGGGCGGAAAAACAAATATACCGCAACGTCATAATCTTCAGCGTCTATGAGGGTTGTCAATTTGAACCAATGGTTCGTGTAGATACAAGTGTACCTTCCAGAGACTCATACAATGTACCCAAATCACTAATCCCTCTACTAACATGTCTTAATGCTCACTTTTCTTTTGCAGCTTCAGTTTACACCAACCCCTGACAATGTTGGGCCTACCAACATTTAAAACAGTAATCCTTCCCATGATACAGTTGTAAGTCTCACAATATTCCTAAAAGCATGCACACATGTGCCTGTGCCTTTTGCTAGTGGCGTCATACATAAAAGAAACATATAAATAGTTGTATACCTGTGTTTCAGACGTCTAGCATCTTCAGGTGTATAACACGTGTGAGAATACATGTACAAGTAGAGACATAACTCAGTTACAAGACCATGCAGACCTTTAAACTTGACAGACTGCACTTCCCATTTCAAGCAGACACCTACATTTATATGGTGTACTTCAAGTGCACCTTTCCAGAGACTCATTATAATATTCCACATTTGTAAAGCGCGAACAAGCTGGGGGCCGTCAAGAAAATTAAACAAGCTATTGCCCAGAGTCACATGGTGCTGGGCTAATCTGCCGCCAGCACCAAGAATCAAACCGTGATCCCCAGATTCCGGAGTCAGTCGCCCTGGCCGCGGCACCACACCTCTTCCTCATTCAAAGTACCCTAATCACAAAGACAAGAGGGGTGCAGAAAAAGCATGAGAAGTGCAGAAAGAACCATCAGCGGTGCAAAAAAACATAAGAGAAGTGCAGAAAGAGACAAGAAAGGTACACAAAGAGGCAAGAGAGGTGCAGAAAGATAGAAGAAGGATGCAGAAAGAGGCAAGAGAAGTACAGAAAGAAGCAAGTGAGCTGCAGAAAGAACCATCTGAGGTGTGCAAAGAACTATGGGCCAGATGTATCAAAGGGTTTTCCCCATTCTGTGTCTATGGGAAAATATGTTCATACATATGGCCCTAAGAGAGTTGCAGAAAGAAGCAAGAGAGGTACATAAAGAAGCAACAGAACATAGAAAGATACAATAAAAGTGCAGACAGAGGAAAGAGAACTGCAGCAAGTGGCAAGACAGGTGTACAAACAAGCAACAGAGATGTACAAAGAATGAAGAAGGGTGCAACAAGAGAGAAGAGGAGTGCAGAAAGGAGCGACAGAAGTGCAGAAAAAGGCAAGCGAGGTGCAGAAAGAGGCAAAGGGCTGCAGTAAAAGACAAGAGAGGTGCAGAAAGAGGTAAGGGAGGTGCAGAAAGAGGTAAGGGAGGTGCAGGAAGAGGTAAGGGAGGTGCAGAAAGAGACAAGAGAAGTGCAAAAAAGAGGCAAGAGTGGTGCAGAAAGTAGCAAGTGAGGTACAGAAAGATACAAGAAAAGTTCAGAAAGTGGCAAGAGAGGTGCAAAAAGAGGGGTACAGAAGTTGCCTGCTTGTTTGCAAGAAGTGCAAAAACAGGCAACAGAGATGCCCAAATAGTAAAGAAGGGTACAAAAAGAGGGAAGAGGAGTGCAGAAAGAAACAACAGTGGCGTAGAAAAAGACAAGAGAAGTGCAGAAAGAGGCAAAGACATCCAGTAAAAGTCAATAGAAGTGGAAAAGGGGAAAAGACAAATGCAGAAAGAAGCAAGCGAGGTTCAGAAATCGGCAAACAATGTGCAGAAAGAGGTAAGGGGGGTACAGCAAGAGACAAGAGAGGTGTAGAAAGAGTCAAGTGAGGTGTATCAAGATGCAAGAGTGATGCAGAAACAGACAAAAGAAGAGCAGAAAGAGGCAAGAGACGTGCAGAAAGACACAAGAGAAGTCCAGAAAGTGGCACCTTTCTTTTCTGCCTTCATTTTTCACCAACTACTCAGAATGTTAGACCTACCAAATTTAAAACAGCAATCCTTCCTATGTCACTTTTATACTGAATGTATGCATGCATGTGTCTGTGTATTTTACTAGTGACATGATACATAAAAAAACATAGAAATACTTGAAAATATGTATTTCAGACCCCATACCGTCTACCCTCTAAATGTATGTGGAATAAAGTGTATATATTCCTTTCTGGTCATAATACAGGGAACATGGGTATAGTGTTATAAGAAGACTGGGATATAGGTTAATACATCTGTCAATATGAATTAAACATCAGTGTTCTCTACTACTATCATTAGACTGACTGACTGAAATATTTTTTGAGCGCTCTTATGCCGAGGCGTCTTGGCGCTGTAGGACGAAAAGGTGGTGTGGGCTTAGGGCAGCGTGAATAGCCATGTCTTCAAGGCCTTTCTGAACTTTATTATGCTCCTTTCAGAACGAAGTGCAGACGGTAGATTGTTCCAGAGCTTGGGTATTTGATGGGAAAAGGATCTGCCACCCCAGCGGACTTTCTTGGTCCTAGGGATATGTAGCAGGTTTTGGGAGCTAGATCTAAGCGAGCGCTCAGGTACATATGGAAGAAGAAGGTTTGAGAGCTGCTTGGATATCTGCCCATAAAGAGATTTATGAGCCAGGCACATAGCCTTGAAATGGATTCTGTGCCTGATAGGCAACCAGTGAAGGTCACGAATTGCTTTGGAAGTGGGATGACGTTTAGGGAGATTGAGCAAGACTCTGACCGCAGCATTCTGAATTGACTGGAGTCTGTCAAGTTGTCTTTCTCCTGCGCCAATGTAGAGGGCATTGCAATCGTCTACCTTGGACATTATCAGTGCTCCCACTACCGTTTTCCTCAGGGCGAATGGTATGTAGGGCAGGATTTTACGGAGGACCTTCTAATTAGAAATTTGAAATTCTAATTAGAAATTCTAATTAGAAACTAGGGAAGCACACATATTACTGTGCACAACCTATTTCAATCTTTATTTTATTTCAGTACAATAAAACAACCTACAATACACTTTTGTATATTTGGTAACATATTTTAAACATCCCACTTCACTAATTATTTGCAAACTTTATAAATAATGCTTTTCAAAGTTAAAAATATCACTACAAAGACTGAAGCACTACTACACAATACATAACATACCTTACAAATTTGTAACTCACCTCTTAAATAGTATTGCAGAACATGAAATATCATAAACTCATAAAAGATTTTCTTTCCCACACAATAAATGTGATGCGCCACTCTCAACAAGGTAAAAGCAGTAATGGCAAACTAGCATTATCTTTCTGCACACAAATGAATGTAAGTAACAAATCAAAACGCTTCCCTCATCATTTCAAATTCTGAAACCTATCCCTATTGGTTAGACATATTAACCCTTTATTAGTCTCTTCTAAAAGTGCTCAAACTGGTTCTGTAATTTACTGGAGTCGTGACTCCACCATGGTTCCGCAGTGTAGCATTGCAATGGAGCCGCGAACCCTTACGGGAGTTCAAAAAGCTATTTCCAATATTACTAGTATTATTTTTTAACAACACACCACTTCTAAACATAGTACTGATTCAGGAAAACATATTTTAGTACCACATCACTTATATATAAGTTAGCAATACATATTTTAAAAAACACAGTTACGTTTCAACCCATCCCCATTCTGTTTTATCCTAGTTTCCATAGTAACACTTTCTGCATCATTCAACTGCACCAGAAGGTCGCAGGTTCACCATATTTTGAACTTCAGCACACTAGCTTTCAAATGCAAATAGCAGGTCGGGTTGACTTTTGAAAAATATCACCTTATCCAATCTACTGTACTTTCAAAAAATTTTCAATAACCAATCAGAAACATGCTTGGTCAGGAATATAACATGCATCCTATTTTTTAAGTGTTTATGATCAACCAATCAGTTATCTGCTTTTTGAAAACAGCACCATCTCCACCATTTTTGGTAGCTCTCAGTCCTCCAACTGACTTACTCAGCTACAGATGTTTTTTGATTCCTTCCACACATCCCTTCAAAATGCTTACAGTATGGATTGTAGGCCACAGCTATATTTTATATGGCAAAAGGTATGCTGAACACAGAGCTATTGACAAAGACCTAGGTTTGCAAAATGTGAATATTAAATGGTTTGCACAGAGAGGATTAAAATGGCACCAATTGCTGCCTTTGGTTAAAACCTTTTTGCATCTCCAACTCCCTCACCTCATGATTGTGCACTGTGGTAGCAATGGCCTGGGCACATTGACTAGGTATAGGGCTGGAAATCCTAATAAAGGATACCTTTGTACAACTGATGTTGCTTTTACCTCCAACTGTCTTTGTACACTCTAACATATGCTAAAGACAGAAATCGAAGTGGTCAAATCAATTCTGTCTACAGTTTGAGAAAGCTAGGAAGAATGTCAATAAAGCTGTTTCTGCTTTCCCCTGAGACCATAGGATCTACAACAACAATCTACTTTTTGATATGCATGACATCTACAGAAGTGATGGATTTCACTTCACAGATGAAGGGAACAGAGTGTTTCACAAGAACCTTAAGCTGTGCATCCGCACTTACATGTAGCCACAACAAAGTCATAATAAACACAATGGCTCTTCTTAGAGCCACCCTATAGCCCAACAGTAAAACTTATATATTTTTTAATATATATACTCTTTATAAATATATTCCAGATTTGCAAACATGTAGAGAATCTGCATAACAAAAGCACAAATTCAATGTACTACAATATATTTCACTTTTCGAGTTTAACTTTTCATTTATATTTTTTATATTATTTCTAACTCTATCAATTTTAATGTGATTATTAACTTTAATCTCACTAGTCCTATAAAAAAAGTTCACAACTGCAACACTACCTTCTGAATTGTATACTATTTAATTCTTTATTTAAGTTGGATCCGCGAATCCACCGCAACGTTACACTGGGAGCCGCGCTGAGAGCCCAGACAGGGACCTGATTTCTACCATGAGAAAAAACAATATTTAATGCCCCTCACTTCCAGAGGCTGATTTCGGCCCCGGAGACCCCATCCCTTGAGACCTGCCCTCAGTTTTTTCGATATAAACATTTTGGAGGGGGGCCCACAGCTTCGGCAATTCTTTCTTTTCTTTAAAAAAAAAAAAAAATCGATAGGGGTCCTGTGCAGCCCTCTATCCGGGCCAATTTAGGCCTAAGGGACCCCATCCTCCGGGGTCTGGCCTCATGTTGAGGACCACGGGAGAGCCCCAATGCCCCCATAGTCCCTGCCGTCTCCCCGCCTCCTGCCGCAGCCAGCAAAGGGGCAAAGGGAGCTGCTAACATGCAACTCCTTTACCGAAAAGCAATTCTGCTTCGTTTCATGGAAGCAAGACCAGTTTTCCTGCTCCCGCTTCCATGAAGCAAAGCAGACGTTTGCTATGGCATGGCGGGAGCAGTGCTCCCACCATGCCATAGCAAACTGCAATGTCCCGGGGGTGGGTACCCTGGGACATTGCTGGAGCCAGCCCTGGGTGGTGGCGGTCCCTCGGGCCATGGAAGGCTCCATGAGGGGGGATAGCCCTTGGGAGGTGGTGGTCCCTGGGGCCAGGGGTCCACAACAGACCCCCACATTTTAGTTAATCTATGCCCGGGGAATTGGTAGTCTTCGGGCAGTGTGTGGGGGTTTGAGCCCCTCACACTTAAATTTATAGATAGCCCCAAGGAGGTGGTGGTCCTCGTGGCAGGGGGACCCCCACTTCAAATTGCAGCATTGCCCCCGGTACCTGGCCCACCCAGGGGGTTAAAAAAATAAAGTGTTGTAGCCTACGCTTCGCTTTAACAATTTCTTTATGCCAGATCCGCGAACACTACGCGAATCCTACCAAACATTTTTTTAATGCTTTTTTGGCCCTGGTGGGTCCCTGTGAGGCCCCCTGAGCAGGCCTAGGGGGTCAGGGTGTTCCTACCCTGTCCCTTTTTCTTGTTTTTTCACCTTTTTTCTTGGGGCTCGCTTCAACCGGGTCACAAGATGGCTGCCAACACTTCCTGGTTTGAAGTATTGGCAGCCAATCACATTGCAAGGCTCGAGATTGGGAGGGTACGCGGATCCTCCGTATCCCCAGTTGTATATCTGTAAATATTTACACCATTTAACAAAAATAGTGCATTCTAGACCAAGAGCTACCTTTCTGCCAACAGCGCCAAAGATATTGGCAAAAGAAAAAAGCATTTTGAATAGAAACAAGGTCTTAACTAAAACTACCTACTGGCGATCGGCAAATAGGTAATATTTATATGTATATATGTGTGTGTGTGTGTGTGGGGGGGGGGTGTTTAAGTTCAATTGTTTTGTATGAGTGAAATCTGAGCATAACTATAACATCCCTACAGCCTTTGGCTTTCTTAAATGTCTAAGCTTTCTTAGTGTTATTTCCTAATCCCTGTAATGTTTATTATTTTTTAGTAAATTTGAAAGGTTTTTTTAATTGTATTTCCTAACCATAACCTGTAACCTTTGAGAGTTGTGTGTGAGTGGCTGTATAAGTCAGAGAGTGGCTGTGTCAGCGTCTGTATGGGTGAGTAACTGGATGTGTAAGTAGCTAAATGGGTGAGTGAGTGGCTGTTTGAGTGATTGGTTGATTAACTGAGTAAGTGTGTGAGTGGCTGTATTGGATAGTAAGTGTCTGTGTGAGTGGCTGTATGGTAGAGTGAGTGGTCATGTGACTGCTTGTATGACTGTGTAAATGGGTATGTAAGTGGTTTTGTGGGTATGTGAGTGGGTGAATGAGTAGTTGTATGGGTGAGTGAGTGACTCTCTTGAGATTCTATATGGGTGAGTGAGTGGTTGGGTGAGTGACTGTAAGGTTGAGTGAGAGCTGTGTGAGTAGGTGTATGGGTGAACAAATGGGTGCATGAGTGGCTCTATGTATGAGTGAGTGGGTGCGTAAATGGTTGTATATGTGTGTTGTTAGGTATATGAGAGGTATGTGAGGGGATGTGTCAGTGGTTTTGTGCTGGATGTCATCAGTGATGTAATTTGAGATGTCATGAGTGAAGTCAATAACCATGTCATGAGTGATGTAATACATGCTGTCATAAGCAGTGCACTGGGTAGAGGAGTTGGCCTAACGGCTAGGGTGGTCGACCTCGAATCTGGGGAACCGGGTTCGAGTCTTGACAATGACGCTGAACATCCTGTGATTCTGGGCAAATCACTTAATCTCTCTGTGCCTAACAAAAAGGAATGTGCAACTGGTGCTATGTAAAGCACTCTGATACCCAATACCGGGTCAAATTGTGACAGCATAAGTTGTATATATCTCAGGTAACTATAACAACTGAATTTCAATGATTTTGCATGAGGGAATTCTGAACCTAACTGTAACAACCCTGTAACCTTTGTTTTTATCTGTGAATTTCTAAGGTTTTTTAAATTCTATTTCGTAACTATAACATCGCTGTAAACATAGTTTTTTAGGTGAATTTTAAAGGTTTTTATATTTCATTTCCTAATTATAATGTCCTTGTAACCTTTGATTTTTTGCAGTGAAGTTCTATGTTGTTTCATGTTATTTCCTAACTATAATGTCCCTGTGATTTTTTTTGTGAATTTTGGAGGTTTTTGAAAGTTATTTTCTACCTATAACATCCCTGCAACCTTTGTTTTCTTTAGTGAATCTCGAGGATTTTTACATTTTATTTCCTAACTGTAACAGCTAACCTTTGTGAGTGGGTGTGTGATTGCCTCTATGGGTCTGTTAGTGGGTGTGTGAGTGACTGCTTGAATCTATAAGTGGGCGTATGAGTGGCGGTATGGGTGTGTGAGTAGTTTTCTGGGTCTATGAGTAAGTGTGTTAATGGTTGTAATGGTCTGTGAGTGGGTGTGTGAGTGCTGTAAAAGGATGGGCTGTGAAATCAGCTCGCTCCACTGGTGGAGCTTATGGAGTTTTGGCACTCCGCACTCCAAGCAAAGCATGGAGTTCATAAAAAAAATTCTGCCAGCAGGTGGAGGAGCGGAGTTTTTTATTTTTATTTTTAAAGTCTTTATTGAAAAAGAAATGTAGTCATTTTACATGTTATCACACCGACATTTAGCATGGTAATGGTTGCACTTACAATTGTATTCAACAGTACAAAGCACTTTGAGTTCAAAGAAAACATGGCACAGAGCATCTACATTGGGCCAGTTATTTTTACACAATGGAGGGGGCGTGAGAGATCAAGCCTTGGGTGAGATTTGAGTCTGCGCGTCATTACAGGTAATCTGAGGATCAGTTGTAGGAGAGTCAGTTGTGGAATCAGCTGGGGTAGCCAGTCGATTAAGGTAGGCAATGAGAGGGCCCCATATGTCATGGGAACTACTAGCAGCTGGCATCAAATCCCAGAATTCGCCAAGGAGTGTTTGACAGTGGGATGCATCATCAAACCACCGTTTAACCTGGGGTGCGGTTTACGGCCCTAGTGGATGGCCACACGACATTTATCAAGCACCAGGAGCATTGCAATCAGTTTGCGGTTGGCATCTGATACGTGCTTGACGTAGCCCAAAAGACACAACAAGGATCAGGGGCAATTCACTCAAGTGTAATTTCGCTAATGGCAGTGCACACCTCCAGCCAATATGAGGAAATCCTGGGACACAACCAAGTCATTGTAAAGTGGGGTTTGCATGGCCCTGTAGTGCTCCAGATGCAACACTCCACTGATGTGCATTAAACATTCCGAATCACACAGATGTGTTGTGTCAATGGTCTTACAAGTGTGTTAGTACGGATGAATGTAGGGTCAGTGAATTCCTCTTACGTCCATCTGGCTCATGTTGATGGACTTGGGTCACAGGGTGACACATTGCCGAATGTTGTCCGGGGGGCGCTGACGCAACAACAGCAACACACGCATTTGTTTCTTCTTTTTCCAGCCCCGTACGGAACACGCCCAGAGCTCCGGGGTCATTGTTCACACCCTTACACTGGACTGGCATACGCCAGGCCAGCCCTCTACTCTTACGCAAACGGGGGGAAGGACAACGCTACATGTGCCAGGACTTCCCTGCAGTGATCTGCTGACCACAGGTCTAGTTGTCAGCATGCCACTGCCACTCCCTCATGGCTGGTTTACACCCACCCCACACCCATCCAGCACACGTGTACAGGACATGTGACCCTGCCAATAAAAAGGGATGGGCGCACAGGCTCAACGCCATTTCCAACCTCTCTTGGGGTGTATCTATGTGGTGTGTATGTAGGCATGGGGGCCCAGTGGCCTACAACATCACATTCCGCCAGCCCGTAGGTGACATGATGGCATCCGCAACACGAAACCCAATCATAGAGGGTCCATGACTTAGGGCCAAAGACTTGGTGGCACCGGATACACTACGGCCGGCATGGCACAACGCCACGGGACGGTGACTTACTGTGCACTGAGGTAGGGGCACCTTAAGT
Organism: Lissotriton helveticus; assembly: GCF_964261635.1. NCBI lineage: Eukaryota > Metazoa > Chordata > Amphibia > Caudata > Salamandridae > Lissotriton > Lissotriton helveticus. The sequence continues at coordinate 1,120,994,737 of NC_136063.1, read as the reverse complement.
GCTGAGCGGGTGTGCAGCCTGCGATGATGCCCCATCCCGGGGAATCTGGACGGCTCAGGTTTTGTGTGCCCTGCTGGACCGCAGTATAGGCCTGATCCAGCGTACAGCGGGGGCCTACCGCCACGTGGCGTTGTCTCCTGGATCACAGTTAGTGGCACCTATAAGGCAGAGCAGGTGTCCAGCCTACTATGATGCCAGGTGCACTGGTATGTCCTCTGCCATGGCAAAATCAAGACCCTGAATCAAAAGTGAGACCTGGTGGCCTGCGGAGCTGGGCTGCATGATGTGGAGGGTACCATGACCGTGGGCCCCTGGCTTGTGGCTTGCAGCGGCACGTGGTGGTCCCTCTTTTCTACACGCCGGTGGTGGGAGGTGAGCAGTGAGACCTGGGTGAACAGGGGCGGGCATGCAACGCTGGGCAGCGGGAGGGGATCGGGTGCAGCTGCCTGGGTGCGCTGGGGCAGGCATGCACCGCTGGGCCTGGGGTGCAGCTGCTATTGCGCCTTATCGCATATTTTGCGGTCGCATCACCGATCTGGCTGGTCGTTGGGAATGTTGCGGAGTGATGTTGTTGCTGCTTTTTGCTCAGGAACGCCTACTCTGCATCTCATTAGCGATAGTTGCAGGGCTCATCTGTGGCGATGTTTTTTGCGATGGCTATCGCAGGTAAACTGGTGCTATGGGCTGTTGGCACCAGCTTGTGAATGGGGTGATAAGTTTATTGCGACTTTGGCTGTGATAAAGTACTGTTAACTCGGTGATAGCTCCTTGAGAATATGCCCTAAAGTGTGTATTAGAGATGTCATTGGGAAATGCCCTTTTTTTGTAAATCTAGTTAATGTACAAAAAAAAAATAATAATAATATTAGGAAACTTATTTAAGTTTTTTGAAAGCTTTATTTATTAGTTTGCACATCACACAACAAATGAAAATAGAAAGTACAAAAAATCAAAGCCTTATTCGATTTCTGTTTAGAGAATCATAAAAGCACATAAAGTCACACATGTATTATACACATAAGCACTGCAAAAAAACATATATTCAAAAGACATCATTTCATTACATCACAAACTGTCTTGACAAATGAGGCCACTTGTTTGCACCCACTTTACATGACTAGATAATTCGACAGTTTGACTGTCACATTACAATTGATTGCCTACATTTTACTACACTTTTTAAAAACATTAATAAAATCCATGTTACATATTCATTTTCTAAAAACTGTAATGCTAAAAAGGCAGGACGACACTGTCTAAAACCAAGCTTTTTTAAAAGTGGTAAAATCTATTTTTTGTTTTGTGCATTATAAAATGTACAAAAATGGACATCGTGAAGTGGAGTTTGCTCCGAACAATCATCACAGGGGCATTGTTGCATAACCTTTGTCCAATCATGAATGTTTGGGAAACTGGTTATTCTGTATAGTATTCCAAATCTAAATCTTGTCAGTAGTAGTCTATCGTAAGTACCACAGATGAGAGTAAGATACGGTTGAATGCTGTGAGTGATTAGGATCGTTTAATTATACAATACTGTAGGCTTTGATATTTCTTCTTATAATCTAAGTGAGTAGGGACAGGCCTTTTGCTTTCAACACTTTTCTTGTCTTTCTACTCATTGTTCTTGGCTCATTATAAAACTCTGAGTGGCCTAAATCATGCATAAAGTCCCGCACATACTTTAGTCATGTAATTTTTAAAACACCTTCCAAATTAAAAACATGTTTTAAAATGTCCCTAATAAGGTTGGTTTCTGCAGATGTCCATATCCTGTGCCATAACAGGATTGGTTCCACTTTAATAAGATCTGTGATGCATGAGACCACCATTTCGAAATGACAGACATATATATGAAGAGGTACTGACCCGGACTGCCAAAATATATCTTAGAAAAACATTTTCAACGACTTGTAAAGATTGAAGATTGGACTGTACCCAGACCCCTGCACCATTCATGGCCATCGAAACACACTTGGCCCTGTAGATCTGTAATAGATCTTGAGGAGGCCTTGTGCCCCATGTTTCCTAAAAATTAGCAAGGGAGGCTTGCACCGCTCGAGCCCATGTAGCATTATGGTCAAATAAGATGCCCAGGTAACTAAATCTATTTATAAAATCAATTTTTTGTTTATCACTATACATATCTCTGCATTTATGGCTACCAGAGCCACATCTTGTAACAAAGGTTTTTATTGCAGTTACCCTCAGCCCCAAGTCATGCATTAAAAAGCTGTAAAACTTAATATTCTTTGTTGACCCACTAGGGTTGGGGACATCAGAACGGCGTCATGCTTATACAGTAATGCGGGTATGGGCCATTCTTCTATTTGAGGGAGATCTTGGCATGTATTCGTCAGCGCTTGGTCGAACCCATTTATATAAAGATTAAAAGTTCTCAGTGAGAGCTAATTTACAGCCCTCTAATACAAAATGTCTTGGGGGATTGTACTTCCATTCTTCAGAAAATAGGATGCTTTCCAGGGTTTCCAGAGTCTTCTGTTGAGGAAGACTTGTGTAGAGACTATCTAAATCTAAACCAACAAGGTACATGTTGTCTTCGTTGAAGGATAGTTCTGTGAGTTGGTTAAGAAGGTCTCGGGTGTCTTTTAAATATGTTGGTGTTTTTTGCACCAATGGTCTCAGGAACTGGTCCGCGAATTGGGAGAGGGGCTTATGTACCGAGCCTATACCCGAGACTATTGGTCGTACAAGCGGAGGTGATTTGTTTTTATGTGTTTTTGGTAGTGAATAGAAATATGGCACTGTTGGAGTTTTTGTTACAAGAAAGGCTGCCTCATTCTTTGTGATCCAGAAATTGAGTTCTGCTTCATCAACCATCAAGTTTCAAGTTTATTTAATTATGATTTGGAATTCCGAGGAATTCCACATAAAATAAAAACATAAAACATCATTTCCTACAAGTCAATGTGCAAAAAAAAAGAAAAAGAAAAATCAGGAATTACAACTTCAATATTGTTAAAATACATCCACTTAAAAGTAAGAAATCTCTTTTCTTCCTTAGTCTTGTCACTACAATAATCGACATAATTCAAGTGGGGTGCGCTTACGGCCAATAACAATCATCTTCCAATTAGAACACACTATTGGCTATCACCCTGGGTTAACACACTAAACTACGTTTAGAAGGCACACAGATGGAATAGTATACACTTGTCATCCAATAAACACATATCAATAAAACAAAAACAATTAAAAACTATCTTTTAGGGAGATGATCATGGAATAGAATTAGCAGCAAATATTTTATAAAGTGCTTAATAAAAGTGCTGATGCAATAAATAAAGTGCTAATGCATTAAATACCATCTTCCAGGACAACTTTTACCAATAACTGAATAGCAGCAATCTATCTAAGGAGATGGACGTGGTAAATTATTTGTCATACGGTGTTGCTAGTACTCAATACGATTTTTTGAAAAGAGTATAAAACTAGTGATGAATAATTTTTATGAAGTACTTGAGAAAGTGCTAGTGCATGGGATATTCTCTTCCAGGCATTTTTTATTCTAGAATTAACATAAATACCTAGCAGTAATGGAACTCAAGAGCTGCACGTGGGAATTCATTTATCAAGAATGTGGATGAAGGTGCCAGTGCTCTGTGCAGTTTTTTGAAGGATGTTTTCCAACCTTCCCTAACAGCAATCTAGTTAGTCTAAAAAGGGAATGTCAACTACTTAAGGCAACTATCATGTCATACGCAGGTAAAGAATACTCTTTACAATTATTTTGCTGCTATACTTATAGGTTTTCATAATACTATTAAAAACCGGAGAGTTGTTAACCCATTATTTTTAAAAGACATTAAAAAATTCGTTAAAGAAACGAATTTTTTTAAAACATATCAATTCGGATGGGGGGAACAGAAGAAAATTGCGAGCCTGTTCTGCTGTTGAGATGTTATACTGTAAAAACCCATGCCTTAAGTATTTGTGTCGTATTGAGTAGAGTGCTGGGCACACAATCAGAACATGATTCAGATCTTGTAAACCACTATTACATAACTGACAATGTCTTTCATGTTTGAGGATGTCCTCCCAAGATCCTGTTACAACTCTCAAAGGAAGTAAGTTCATTCTTAATAACAAAATCACTCTACGTACTCCATGTTTCATGTTCCATAGAACGTATGGCTGAGGATTTTTAACAATGGAGCTCCCCGCAATACAATCCATCCTACCATTCAAGTGGCATAACTTCAGACCTCTTTCACATGAAATCACATATATAGTTTTTTTAATTATACACTTTAATTCTGTTTTATTTAAAACTTCTGCCCCTTTGAACTCTAAACCAAAAATAGTTAAAGCCTTTAAATAATTTCTAAAAATTACACTTTTCCACATCATGTATACAAAAATTTCCATGTGCAATGCTAACCTTAATAAATTGTCATGTCCATTTATCAGAGCATTACACCACCTTAAGCAGGCAGCCATTGATAACACATCTGTTGACACAAGGCCAAATTCAAGCCTGAGTGCCGCGATTGGCGCAGCATGACACAAAATGCATATTTGGCGCCAGATATTTCCTTCCACTTTCTCGAACTTTGCCCACTCACTCTCATCTATTGTTTCGCTTGCATAATTCAGAGTCGGAGGGATCTTTATTTTATAAACTGCAATAGTATGCGAAAAATGTCTTTTCCCGCATTGCAGGTACAAGCGATTAATTGCAGAGGCTTGCGAGATAGCTTTACTTTTGCAGTGGTCCATATGTCTCTTTGCAGAGCGCCTGTTTGTGAAAAGTTTTTCTAAGTAAGGGTAACATTTTACTACTTCCATTTTTTCATCTCCCAAGAACCATTTCAAATTTGTTCTAACCTTACAACCATTATAACGTAAAATCATCACTTTACTCTTTGAAATATTTATTTTTAAAAAGTATTCCTCAGTGTACCTAACTAATTCCGTCAGTCGTCTCTGTAATCCAATTGGTGTTAAGTCCATTATTATTGTGTCGTCTGCATACAACAAATAACTTATATTTAGGTTACCCATTCGAGGAGGGTCCCCTTTACTCTCCCCTATCCTACTCGGAAGATCATTTATGTAGATTGAGAAGAGCAAAGGGGCCAGCAGGCACCCCTGCTTCAACCCATTGTGAGTGGATATTTTCTTTGACAGGCCTTGAGTACCCCCTAACAAGACTTGAGTACATGTCGAAGAGTGGAGAGCAATTATTAATCTCAAAAGGTTCCCTGGGATCCTCATAGTGACCAATTTCCTCCACAGCGTCCCCCGATCTACCCTGTCAAACGCTGTGGAGAAATCAATAAATGCTGTATACAACGGTATCCTCCGACCCACAGGATATTTATCGATTAGAGTTTGCAGAACAGAGATGTTATCTTGAGTGCCACTGTTCTTACGGAAACCTGACTGTTCTAGGGGGATTCAATTGTTTTTGAATACCCACTCTTGCAAGTGGCCAAGGATACTTTTTGCAAACAGTTTCCCCGTTGCATCTAAAAGGGAAATTTGCCTAAAACTTGCCGGAGAGTTTTTTGGGCCCTTCTTATATAGCGGGACTATTATACTTCCCTTCCAGGAGTAAGGGATGTCCCCGATGTTATAACAATGAACAAACAAAGGATGTAATAATTTTGCCCAATCACCACAGTCCTGTTTTATTATAGCTACAGGGACGTCATCCGGCCCCATTGCCCCTGAGTATCTTGCCCCCTTAATGTATCCTTCAATTTCCCCCCCCCCCCCCGATGGGGCTTCCACATCACCCGCCAATACTGGGGTATTAGTAACCCCCTCAAACTCTTCACCTAGTTGATTGGGGGCATACAGTTGGGATATATACATAAACCATTCGGTTTCAGGGATCAGCATGGGTTGTGATTTTTCTCTACCGTCACAATATTTAGCTATCAAAGCCCAATACTTTCTAGTATCCCCCGATAGAGCCACTTCTCGACGGTTAATCCATTTTTCATCTTCGGCGGCCCTACGTTCAGCTCCTATTTTCCTTTTCCGAACCTGTTTTAATCTGTGTATCTCTTTTTGCCTTAGTGAACTAGGATCACTAAATTGGGATCTAATCAGCCCATTTATCTCCTTATTAAGTTTTTTAATTTCGCAGGAGATTATTACTATGGGAGCGCCTCTTATACTTTGCTTCTTTCTTCCCAATTTTCTAATAGCAGTCAAAACTCTTTCATATCTCTCAACCGGGCTCTCCCGATTTACACTAAAAGCGATATTCTTAAAGTTCGGAAGTGACTTATGTGACCAACATGTACGACCATTGTTTCGAGAATAAGTTACCTTTTCGTTCCTCTGGTTCCAGAGTTCAGGTTTCTCGATTTTTAAAACTAAATTTACCACCAGAATATTATGGTCACTCATCTTTGTGGGGAGCCCCTTAAACTGTGAACAAGCCCCAAACAATTGAAAAGATACTGCCATATAATCAAGTAGGGAGTGGCCGTATGTCCCATGAAAGGTGAGGGCTGCAGGTGAGTCCTCTGAGAATCTGCCGTTTAATAATACAAGGTCTAGATTCCTAAGATTTTGCAAAAGGGAAAGGCCACGTTTGTCAGATTTTAAATCGGCCGGGAGTACTGCCTCTGGAATAGACCAAACCTCCTCCAAGTCCAAGTTGGAGAAAGACGAGATAGTGCTGTTACTTCTCTTTGCGTTAAAGTCCCCTACCATCATTATGAATGCTTTTTCTTCGTCATTACATAAGCTTTGTACAAAAGTGCAAATGGAGCCAACCAGTAGGTTAGACGCCTTCCCTGGAGGGATGTACACATTTACCAAGAACAAAGACGTAGGTTGTCCCAAATTATCTTTCCTATTTTTAACTTTCCACAGATACAGCAATTCGAAGGGTGTATATATATGACGGGGTCCCATGCTATCTCACAGCTTAGCAAGATGGCTAAACCTCCACTTGCATGTCCCTTTATAGATTTTTTTGCTACACAACAGTACACATAATATTTCTCTAACCGGAATTCTTCCCTTGCCCATGTCTCCTGAAGACAAATTATCTTGGGGGCTAGGTCTACTAAGGAATTAAGCTTGTGATTCGCTTTACCTAGCCCCGCCATATTCCACGACACAATATTTCCCAGTTGGCTACCCCCGCTCTGTGGGTTTTGTGTTAGTTGTTTTTGCCCCATTCAAAGCACTTGCTCCATTTTGACACCTCATCTCCTCCGTCGATTATAGGGACCTCTTGAGCCTCGGGAATTGCAAGCTTAATTTCCCTTACGCCCGATTTCATTCCTATTGTTATTTCCATATCCTCAAATTTTGTATTTATATTTTCACCCTCATACTCAGTGGATCCCTTCCCTTGCCGATGATAAGGTGTTTCTAGCCTTTTGGACGGCGCACCATGAGGAACATCACTAATGAAAACATCTATTCCTCTTTTTCTAAAGCCGTCAACATTTGCCAAAACGAGTGACGACACTACCCCCGATGTAAAAGTGGCTTTAGTTACATGTGGTTTATTCCTCCAATCTAAGTGTACCAGTTCAATGTCTTTACTGGTGATTAACTTTAGGTCATCTATTTCAGATATAATTCTAAGGAGAGCACTTCTATTCAGAGTCATTGACTCTGCATCAAAGAGAGGAGTAAAAAGTAAAGACTTATTCACTTGCCCAACACCTATACCAGAATACCTAGTTATATTAATATCTTGCAGGCTTCAAGAAGGATCATCATATAAATTCCCCCCTTTATTATTATTAGCAGTCATAGTCATTCTCCGAATATCTCCCCCACTGTTACCTAGTTCAGGTTTCAATGATGACAAAACAGGACCAGGGCGTTCATGTGCTGCATCTCTTGGTTCTAAATTCGGGGATATTACGGAGATTTCTCTATTGGCCACTCTCACTTCTGTGCTACAATGCCTGTTAGGGTCCCTACTTATCCTGCCTTCATCCTCCCCGTCTTTATTCAGAGAGGTGTTCAATGTAAGAATTGAGCCGTTCGGTTGAGGAACAAGTACCTGCACATGATTTAGACTCTCATACAATTTAGGGTGCACCACAGGCAATGTGTTCTTTTCATCAGCGGGAGAAATTTAAGTGTTTTCCTTTTCATTTGTGGATTGGAATCGCAATTTTCTCTGCTGACGCTTAGGTAACCGGCGGTTTTTCATCTTCTTTTTTCTCCTATGGCTATTTTTAGCAAGTCCCTTACTCACTAAAGATTCCTCCCCCGCAACTGAACTCTCCAAGATGTTAATTATTTCATCGGGTTGTTGGAGTTTAGTTTTTTTTTTATTTATTCTTATTGAAAATTGGGAAAACACGCACTGAGTCTATTACAGGGGACACCGTTAAATTTACCTTTTCCCCTGAAGTAGGGACATTTACTGACTCATTATGGATGACTTGAGACAGGCTTAAAATTACATTTCTTACAGGCGACGAACTTTCAAAGCCTACCAACAGTTCTTTTGGTTCCTCCACCACGGAAGCAATACCGAGATTATGCATTGCATTATGCGTTTGACATGCTTTACTGAATGCTGGGGTAGTACTTTTCGCACACACTGGGGCATGTCTATGATGTTTAAGATCTAAAACCCCTCCTAGAATAGGCGTGAGGACTTCGAGAATATGATCAGAGTTAGAGGTACTTTTCTCCAGCAGAGATAAAATTGCAGAGAGGATTTTTTCCAATTTAAAAAAACATATTCATTAACCCCTCTGCCTCTGCGTTCTCATCTACAATCAATGAATACAGGGGATTTCCTGCCCTTTTATCACAAGTCACTGATATCTCTTCACACGATAAATCTTGTGAGTCAGGAGCCATAGATAAGTTAGTAGGTGTGCTACTGTACATGATTGGCATGTGAGATTGACCTCCTACTCGTGATGAATATACTTCTTTATCCGGGTAAAACTCCAGGTCCAACCCTGGTGCACCGGATTTTTGTAGCTGCTTCATCAGTTCAGCATTCTTTTCTAGTTGGATGGCAATGTCCGGTAAAGTAAAGTCCTCTGTTTTTGCCTGCCCATAAGATAAACTGCGTTCTATTTGCTGATCTGTCTTAAGAGAGAGATCACTTACTTTTATTAATGAACAGTCCGGCATGACCCTCTTAGACTCTCTTACATTGACTTTTGCAAGTTCAAAAAGGGTTATCAGATCTGCCATCAATTCTATGGTACGTTGTAGCCTTGTTGTGGGGTCTGTTGTTATCTTCATATAAAACTTGTCATCAGAGAGAAGGTCTTGACATTGTTTGTCGTATCCTTCTTTTCTCAATATCACAATTCCTCTCCCTTTATCTACCGACTTGATTATTATATTCTTATTTTGCCGGAGTTGATCTAGTGCTTGTTGCTCTCTTTTTGTGATCTTGAAGAAAGTTTTTTTTATTATGTTTTGAACATTCTCTGCTTCTTTCATAATTGCTTGCTCGAAAGATTGTATTTCAATGGGTACCATATGGTTTGGGGGGCAGAAGGTCAACTTTCGTCTGAGGTTTGTGTCACTTTCTGGTGTGTGATCTTCCTTACCAGTAAAAAAGGCTTTCAATTTTAGCTTCCGACAGATTTCGGCCAGTTCGCATAGTAGTTTGAAAGTGTCTAGCGATGGTGTTGGTAGGAATCCTAGACGTTTGTTCAAGATTTTTATTTGATCCTCTATTAGCGGGACGTTTGTCAGATTTACTATGAGCGATTCGTGGAACTCGGACCTGGTCTCTCCTTGGACATACTGCGTGTTAATACTTGACGTTCCTGTTCGGTCCAGGATACTCCTTTTTTTGCTGGGATTTGCTTCTTTGCATACATTTTACACAGATAGGGTTACAAGCATAATAGGATTTCAACATTATGTTCTTGTGATAGCAAAAGTGGTGCAAGCTTTGTGTAGATCTCTGCACACATAAATGAATCTTAATGATGAGTGACATCATTTTGACTTTGTGAATTAACAGTGAGTCATGTGTGCAAAAGTTACAACTATTTCCAGGAGTAGGTCACATATATTCCCTCAAAATATTGTGCATTTGGTCCATAGAGAAGTGATCCATCTTATATCTCATGCTGTTTACTCACATGGAGCAGCTAGAAAACCAATGTTTCTCCGTTCAGCTTTATGTGAGAAACAGTGAACGTCTCCTGAAAGTGCATACAATCGTCGCTATCCAACACAACTCTGGCTGATGGATGGCAAATCATTTTATGAAACACAACTCAAAAAATTGCCTTCTAAAGTTTACAGCAATGTGGCATCTTTCGATCCATTGATTTGCGAATCAACTTTATGAAACTTTTAAGTGAGCCAAGCTGCCAAATCTCCTAATTTGCATCTATTAGTTACAATCTAATTTTTCACCAACCCACATACTTTAGATTGATGGTGCAGCTTTAGTAATATCCTAAACAAGCTCTGAAGTCTCAGTGCTGACTGGACCTCCTGTGTCTATGATGGCTTCTTCTAAAGCCACTCTACATGTGAAAATTCACTAGACACCAGTATTAACCTTCATGACACCAAAACATTTTTGCGACTATTAACTGCCAGAAGGACAATAAAATTCCCTGCCTCACGTAATAAGCTAACTATAGGACTATTTTTACCCACTTACACAAAACTGCTACTTTCCAGCAGCTCCAGAAATCCGAAAAGCAATGCTACCCTAAATCTATCCAGGGAGCTGCAACCTCCTTACTTTATTTTACAGAGTTTTATATAGCGCAAACTTGACCCGAATCGGGTATCAGATCACTTTACATAGCAGCAGTTGGATTACACGAGGACACATTCATTTTTGGTAGGCACGGGGAGATTAACAGCCAGATTCATCAACCAAAATTGCGATCGCAATAGCTGCAAATTAGCTATTGCGATCACAATCAAAAGAAAAGCAATTCACGATTACAAAAAGTCAAAAATTGCGAATTCGCAAAAATATTTCTGCAAAATCGCAAAATAATTCGCAGAATCTAGGAGGAACCCCTGTAGCGAATTGGATTTAGCGATAATCCATGGATTCTGCGCATGAAAACTCGCAAATTGCGAAAAATCATAAAATCTCTATTTGCGACGCGCAAATTAAGGAGAACCCAAACCAGGTGGTAACCATGAAGAAGAAAAAAAAAAAAGAAACATTAACTAGCCACAGGTGCAGGCCTGAACAAACACACTTAAGGAGACACAGTAGGAGCATGAGGACTCTCACAATGCCAGGACTCTACATGGTGGTCAGGCGGCTAAGGCTCCAGGCTGCAGCAAGGAACAGACGCAGGATCCAGGAGCGAATATTCCGCCAGCGGATCACCCTTCTGGGCCAAACTACGGAGCAAATCTACTCCAAGTACCGCCTGAATGGGGCAATGATCACTAAGCTGATCCGGGACCTAGACCCCCTGATGCAGCACCCAACAAGGAGGATGAATGCCGTGCCCACCCATGTCCAGGTCTTGTGCAGCCTGCACCTCCTGGCCTCCGGAAGCTTCCAGGGGATAGTTGCCGTTGCAGGGGGGATCTCCCAGAGCACCATGTCCCGCTGCCTAAGGAGTTTCCTGGAGGCAATGCTGACCCGGCTACACCATTACATCAAATTCCCGACCACCCAACAGGACTTGAATCAAACCAAGCTTCATTTTTACAACATTGCGCCATTCCCACATGTAATAGGATGCATTGACTGTACCCACATCCACATCTGCCCACCTGCACAAACAGAATAAATGTACCGGAACCGCAAGTCCTACCGCTCCCTCAATATCCAGATGGTGTGCAACGCTAAGACAATCATCACGGACATAGTAGCACAATACCCGGGGAGCACACATGACTCCTTCATATTCCGGCACAGCGGCATGCACACACGACTGGCCAGGGGAGACTTTGGCGAAGGACACCTACTAGGTACGTACACATGCCACCAAATAGTACATTGTGACCATGTAGCTGCGCATAACAGGCACTCACCCTCTGCTCCTTTCATTCAGGTGACAGCGCCTAAGGTCTCCGTGAGTACCTGCTCACCCCATACCTCAACCCTGCCACACCACAGCAATGGCGTTACAATGCTGCACACATACGCACAAGAAATTGCATTGAGAGGACATTTGGGCTGTTGAAGAGCCGATTCCGCATACTTCACAAGACTGGTGGGGCCCTCAAATACGAGCCTGAGGTCTGCTGCTGCATCGTGGCCGTGTGTGCAATACTCCACAACATTGCTACCAAGCGCAGGATACCTGTAGAGATCTCTGGCAGTGAGTCGGAAGGGGACAACCGCCAACCTGCACATGTGCGTCATGCAGGCGGGGAGAATCCTGCTGAAGGACACAGGCGCCGCAACCAAATTACGATGAACTGTTTCTAGTGCACCCACTCCCCTGACCCAACACTTAACTCATGCATGACAATAGAAATAATGACATGAGTCAGATTAACTGGTACTGAATATATATTATTGTTTTTTTCACAATAAAGTGGCATTTTTTTTCAAAGTTACATAAGAGCTGTATTGAGCCATACATCCCCATGTATGTGAGGAGGGCATGCTTGTCTCATCAGCATTGCCCTGCATGGTACAAAATAAATTGTCAATGGCGCCTCCGGGTGGACGCTCCCAGTCGCCTTTCCACCTCTTCCTCAGCATTTGCCCGTGAGGCAGCAGTGGGCCTGGTGCTGCGGCGGGGTACTGTCACCAGTGGCAACGATTGGCTGCTGTGGCTTGAATTGCCCTCACTTGCGTCATCCCCCACCTGCCTGGCCATGGCCAGTCGCCTGCAGACCCTGCACTGCAGTGGTGACTTGCTCCAGTGCCCTAGCGACATCCTGGCAGCATTGCACCATTTGTATCTGCATGGCTAACGAGCGTCGTGAGAGTTGGGAGGTGGCATTCCCTATGATGTGGTTCGAGCGTGTGTACGCAGACAGGCAGGTCAGCAGCTGGCGGTGGCGGCGCCGGTTGACGTCCCGCTGGGTCAACATGGCCTGGGTGTTTTCCTCCACTGCAGCGGTCATCCTCTCCATTCTGTCAGAGAGCTGTCCCACATTCCTTGCAGTCTTGTGCAGCTGCAGGTGAATGGCTGCAAGATGACGTGCCTGCTTCTGGTGTATGCGGAGCATACGGCGCTCAATTGACAGGTCAGGCACCCGCACATTCACCCCCCTGCCGGCGCGTGGTGTTGTGTCGCGCGGCTCCCTCACAAGTCCGCTGGACTGTGTTCTCACAGTGGCTGTGCGCCGTGTTTGTTTCCGTGCTGCAGCTGTTGTTGCCAGTGCCACTGGCGTGGGTGTCACACGGTGCGGTTGTGGCTCGCCTGTTGTTGCTGAGGTGGCCCTGTTCACAGGGGCAGGTGGTGGTACTACTGCTGGTGCTGGTGCATGCCCTAATGGTCCTGGTTGAGGAGAAGGATGGACGTCTCCCTCGGTGTCCTCAGGATTGTCATCTATTTGCAGGGCCTCACTATCAGTGCTGGGTTCCTCAGCGCCACCTGTGATGTAAAGTGGACGTTGATTAATGACATGTATCTTGCACATGGAAGGTTGCTACATGTATGCAGGCTAGCATTCCCTGACTGGCTGTAGGATTGACTCTCACTAGACAGGTCTGGCTGTATGGGGCTAGATGGAAATTGTGGTCAGACTACATGTCCCACAATGCAATCGTGTTTTTCTGGTGTGCATGGGCTGCATGACTGGGGTTTCTAATGGGTAGCTCTGGGGTCATGGCCATTGTTAGGGGACAGGGTCGCAGTCGCATGGCATTTACCTTGGGATTCTTGGGTAGGTCAGGAGGAGTCCAGCCGGGTTACCCCCACGCATGCCTCGGGATTCAGGGTGTCCTCCACAAGGTCCTCCAGTGGGGTGTTGGGTGGTACAGTGGGCTCTCCTCCTCCTGTTGCGACACCCTCCCCCAGCCTCTCTGCAATCCTCTCCTTGGCACGCCCTCTGAGGTCATACCACCTCTTCTTCAATTCTTCTATGGAGCACTGGGTCACTCCCACGGAATTTACTTTGGCACGGATGCGCATCCAAATTCATCTTTTGTCCGCCTCAGGCACCCTCCTTAGGTTCTTCCCAAAGAGCCGGTCATGGTCTTTGCTCACTCCCTCAATTAGGTATTCCAATTCTTGCTCTGAGAATTTGATTTTTCGTTTCCTTTCTGAGGAACTGCTCCCTGCTGCTTCCTGGGACATTTTGTGCTGTGGGGTGTCTCCTGAATTTGAGCTGGAGGTGGTCTGGAGTGGAGCTCTGGACAGTGCTGCTTCCACTTCAGGCTCAGTATGCAGAATGAGGGAGGGAACTGCCTGCTTCCTGGTTGTGATGTCATCACTGTGCTCGAAATGCGACTTCCCATTTTTGCGATCTCGCAATTAGCGAGATCGCAATTTGCGATTTTGGTAATTGCAAGATCGCAATTTCAACATGGAAAACGGCTGAATCTGCGATTTTTATGCGATTTTGGCAAAATCGCAATCGGCAATTGCGTCCGATTGCGATTCGCTTTTTTTACTCGCATTTGTTCATGAATCCCATTCTGCGAATTCTAAATTGCGATTCGGTATTTCTCGCAATTTGGAATTCGCAGAATTTGGGTTTGATGAATCTGGGGGTAAGTGATTTGCCTAGAATCACAGGATGTTCAGCGTCATTGCCGAGACTCGAAATCAGTTCCCCAGATTTCAGGTTGAACGCCCTAGCCGTTAAGCCAAATCCTCTCCTTCTAGTATGTTCTTTCCGCCGATTCATTCCTAGATCATTCACAAACGCATTTATGAGTATGGGAAATAGTACCATAGAAGTACTCTTTCATATACTATTACATATCTTTATGAATCATATTCAAATCTTCCAACTCCCAATTAGTAAAAGTGCAAAGAAGGCACAGTTCGTACTATTTGTATGAACTGTGTACAAATATTCCCTAAATATTCCAATTTTGTTCCCAATTTAGATGTTATGGGGTCAGTTCACATAGGCATGCAAAAGGCATTCAAAGAGTAATACGGGATTACTGTTTATTACCTGCTACAGAATGCTTTGTAAATAGGCCCCTATATTGTCCCATAATCCCATTCCTGCCAAAACACCTCAGCATTTGCTCCCACCATCTGTGATAAATGCATTCCTGTTTAATGCATATTTAAGCCTTATTTCTTGTTGCTTTATTTTCATGAAACGTTCTAATTGTAAAGAACCGCAAACAAGTACTATTAAGCTTGTAGCTCTTCTCTTGCAGTCTAAAGTAACACCACATAAACCAAAATGTTAAGCAAAACATTTGTGGGGGGTTTCAGCATGAGCCTACAGAACTCCCCAAGGACCAGGAAAGAATTACAAAAACAAATGTGGGGCTGACGACCATAGGGAGTTGACCCGCTGTGGGAGGTTGAGTTTAGGGCCTGCAGGCTGAAAGTCATGCACGGAGTGGTTTGGGTGCTCAAGAGAAGGCCCGCAGACCGAAGGCTGCAAATGGAGGCATCTTAAATAGACATAATGGCAAAATGACTGCACCTATTAACATGAAATTTGACAAGAATATAGATCGTGCTGTGGAAAGGGCCCATTTTTTTGCTATTTGATCTGAATTTGTTCAGTTGTTTTCAAGTAATAAGGGACACAAACTTAGTGATTTATTGGGCTGCAATATACCATGGTACTCGCACGGTTTACTGTGGTACATGGCGATGACGAAACAGATTGCTATTGGTTAATCAAAGCACTTGCAAAAAGAAAAGGCAGCCCAGTTGTTTAGACCTCACTTTCTATTTGTTCTGTGTTTTTACGTAAATATAGCTCACTATTCTTTTTGTAATGCATAGGAAGAAATTAGCCACTTTAGAAAAGTCTCCAGAGTTAGGGAAAAGTATTTTGATTGATTTATGTATTTTTTTAAAGTTACTGCCCATTGAAATCTAAAAATAAAATTATATCTGGCATAAGACACTCTACGACATGCTACTCCTTTCTGTTACAGACCACTCCACTCTAGGACACGCCATGCAACTCCACTATAAATCGCGCCTTCCCCATGCATTACTTATAATTTTTCATATTTCACCAGTTATATCATGTGAAATCATAGCTTTAATAACAACACTCAAGACACCATCATCATCAAAATCTTTATTTCGGTTTTGCAATACCATAAAAGAGAGAAGCACAAGACTCTCGAATGACGATGTTCAGAATAAAAAGGAAAAAACTATCAAATGCTCTTGGGATTAAAATGGAAGAATAAGAATTAACACATCCTTAACATGAAGAGCATGCACAAAAGGAGAACAAAGGTACACAAGTTCCAATGTTGGATAACGTTTTCCTATCAGTACAGGGCTAAAGTGCAAGTGCGTTACTAGGCATTGTGAATGTCTCATTTTGCTGGAAAGTGCGACCCGTTCACACAACATCAAACATTTTAAACCCGTGCCCCAAGCGACCAATAGAAAAGAGGACAAAAAAACGTATAATAGTAACATAAAAAACAATTTTTACAAGCCGACACACCCGACTGGACTGATCTATATGATATCAATTTGATTTCTTGGTGCCCTCCTTCTAATGGCCCAAAACTGGCCCAGGAATTTTGCAGTTGCACAAGCACAGAATGGTCTTGCAACCATTTTTAAAATACGTAGGGCGTCTTTGTGGCTATATGTCCCAAGTTGTCTACATACCGGTGTTAGCCATTTCCTTCTAGGTCTAGCATGGGCGGCACAAGCACAAAAAGACATGGCCTATAGATTCGTAAGGGCATGGACAAGAAGGACACTCATGACACATCAAATGAAAATTCATGAGAACACTGTGCATGGTAGCAGGCCGAGTTAAAATTCATTTAGTGCGGCTAGTGAGGTCACAACACTGTGTACAGAGGTGAGCGAGTTATAGTAACTTTTGAGTAGGTGGCAAATTACAACTTGAAGTTATAACTATAATTTTTGAATGTCCACATTTTCTGTAGTTTAAGTTGGTTATGTATAGAAATAATAAATTATATTTTAATTTAATATGGGATTCGTGGAAGTTGGCAATGGAGTTAATAGAATCCGAAGAGAAATATCACCTAAACAGGCATCGATAATTAACCCCCCTCTGTTTGCCTTTGTAAACGGCCAGGATGTATAGAGTCGCGCAAACTGATATCCTGGTTTGGCTCCATGGATGAGACCATGCCATTTGGAGATATTTTAGCACATTTCAGAGCTCCTGTGTTGTATTGCTCTTTGGCACTAAGCCTTCGGACTTCAACATGCAAAGTTCTGTGTTTGGGCTTATAAATTAACGTGTAATTGTAAAAAATCAAATCTATTCAAGATTAGAATCCAGGGCAAATATTGTGAAACGTAAATAATAAAAAACAATATATTGATCGACCTTTAATCAGAGGTTCTTAATTCAGCAGTAATGTGATTGTTTTACCCTTTATTACTGTATCATGTTCTCCGTGGCATTTTCCATTTCATTATTTTAAGGAATATGTCTCTTAGCCTTGCAGCTGTTCTTCATTGAAGGGCTCCCCCCCCCACGCATTTATTTTGCTTCATACAGTAACGGAATCCGTACAACATAATTAAGCTGCTCTTCAGCATTCCTTTCATAATAACAGAGTGCACTTCATAACTCATAGCATCTGCACCTGTTCTTGGCGTTGCATCACTCCTATTTCATTGTGTTCAGTTGTTTTATCTGAGACCAGCAATATATAATCTGTTTTCCAGGAATATTTGCTTCTGCTGCTCTCAAATGCCTTTCTAGTATCACCAGTCAGTCAGCCAGTGTAAGTATTTCAAAAGAAGATTGGGTACATATAATCTCCGATTCACAAAGCTGTTTCCAGGTAGAGGTATGACTTATTCTTGGAAGACGTTGTACCTCCTTCGCCTGTAACCCCCTCAGGACTTGGGGGCGATGTCCAGCCAGGAGCTCCTTTTGTGATCAGCTTGATTCTTTATGTGAAATATTGCAGCGCCTTGTATCAAAACAGATGCATCTTCCTGGTGCTTTAATAAGGTGAGTCTGAGAGGCTAAACCAGTAGGGTGGACAACCACATGCTTCCCTCAGGTACTGTGCTGTAGGTATAATCCACCTTTCACACAAAGGTTCTTTGGATGAAGAATGAGTATGGGAATCCAGAATGATTGAGCAGTAGTAGAGTTGCTTACATATTCATTTAGAGTCTTTTGGGCTTATTTACAAGCCCATTGCACCTCCGGTTCGTCACTTTTAACATGGGAAAAAGTGGTGACCGGCGGAGCAAGGGGCTTGCGAATAAGCCCCGTTATATAAAGAGCACAAGAGCAGTTTTTCCTGTTCTTTTTTCATTCTCTATATCTTTTGTATTTCTCATTCCTATTATCAGTGAGTTTCAATAAGATTTTCAGGGAAATATTATCTTTATAGGTAATATACTATGAATAAATATGAATAGATAATATTCTGACATTGTTTGCATTCTCGTTAGATAGCATACAGTATATAATAAAGAGAATTTTGCAAAAAAATAAGAACTCTGTTTTTTAAATTTTTTATTGGAATTGGTCCTTTAAATGTATAAATATTGTTAAGATGCTGCTTCCATTGGGGGAGTGGCCAAGCAGGGAACATGTCACACGTGGGTTGAGTGAGCACCGCGCACAGCCAGCTCATCCGGCAGCACCCCATAGGCAGCAGCACGTGCAACGGGCCTAACCTACTGTACCGCATTTCTGGAGGCAGCCACGGTGACTTGGAGGCATTTGGAACTGTTCAGGATCTACTGCCCCCAGACCTGCGCAACAGTCTCAGCTTCCATGTTGGACAGCAGCCTGGTCTCATGTTTCCGCCTGCCTCTGTGGATTAATGTGGCTGCCTGCCTTTAGCTCCCACGTGATTGGGCCCCCACCACCCTTGTGGGCCGGGGAGATAGGAGGCAAATGCTCCTGTGGAGTAGGGACTCTGGCGATACTAGATGGTGGCTCCTTTGCATGGGTGTTGCAGCAGCCTGCTAGGCCTTGCTCTTGACTTTGGCTGACATTGGTGTAGTGGAGAGCCCAGCTACAGACTGGACCCTGGACTCGTTCTTTCCCTGTAGGAAGCTGGCTCTCTATAAACTATAACAAAATGAGGTATAGTGTCTACAAAGTCCAGTGGAAGCCCAAGGTAGGCATAGGTAAAAGTAGATAGCACCTTACTCTTTATTTGTGGTAGTGTGGGTGTGCAGTAAGGCTTTATCAAAGGGTAATGTTAAGCATTTGTTGTACACACTTTATTAGCAAATGATGTCACTCACTCAAAGACTGAACTCAGACCAATTTTGTTTGTATAAAATATTGTTACGTTATTTTATTTTTAGAACCAAGCCAATCCTGGCACATGCAAGTGAAAGGAATGCTTTGCAAAATCTTAAGTAGTGTTTACAATTAAATGCAGGTTCAAATGTAGTTTGATTGAAATACCTGTCTGGTAAGTCAAAATATCAAAATTACTGTACAGACTACTTTTCAGTTCCTTTTTAGATTACTTTTAAGTTACTTTTTGTACTCAGTGTGAAATGCTTAGATATCACACTGGGACATTTCCTAGAGAAAAGGTAAGTTGTTGTTTTTCACGTTTCCCTACAAATCAATTCCACACAGGGCCAGACTGGCCGTAGCGGGCACCAGGCCTTTCCCCGGTGGGCCGCCAGGGTGGGGGCTGATTTAGACCGGTACCCAGTAACAAAATCAGCCGAAACCTACCCTAGAAAACAGCTCAGTCGCAACCCCTCACCCCTGGAGGGGGAGCCGGCCGAGCAGTTTACCAGGGCCAGTTTTGGTTCCAGTCTGTCCCGATTTCACAGGTAGAACATTTTTCGGAGATAAACAGTCAATGTATTCCTATGGAGAGAAATGAAGTAATCAGTTACCAGATAAATACTCAGTCTTTGGGGTTGAGTTTCTGGGGTTAGAACAAGGGTTCCCCCATGGTCAAGGATGCACTCTTGTTACACCCTCTGCAGCACTAGGGCGGCCGGGTACAGAGTGCTGAGGCCCAATGTTATCAAATAGGGGATAGGGGGCCTCCGGTTGGTGACTGCTTACGAGCAGGCCACAAGGTTGTGGGAGCAGAGCTCCTAGTGTTAGGGCAAAGGGGTATCTGGTTTAGCACACAAAATGCACCTGCAGCACCGCAGGGGTGGCTGGGTGCAGGGTGCTTTTTTGGCATCAGGTGACCCCTTGTTTTCAATGGGGGTTTTCAGTTTTAGTTTTTAGCTGTAGACTCGGTCCAGGAAGACTTCCGGGAGGAAACAACAGCTGGGCAGGTAAGTTGGAGGGCTCTGGGATGTAGGTCGGATTTCACCTTGCTAGGCCACTCGCGGTTGGGGGTCTCTGTGCAGAGGCTGCAGGCAATATTGGGGAGTGCTGGAGGGGTCAACCCACGATGGACTCAGACTCTGAAGCGGTGGGGGACCTCGCTCGGACTGGTGGGCCACTCAAACTCAGCCCGTAGGCGACGGATGCAGTGGTGGTTCCAGGAGTCGTGTTTCTTTGTCCTCAGCAGGCTCAGAGTCTGTCTGGGAGTTTCTTTTGAACAGAGAGCTAAGGGACAATGGAGTGAGCATTGGTGGACCAAGACCCTGGGTTGCGCTCCCACCCCCAAGTTGGCAGTAAAAATTTTTGGGGTTCGGCTAGATGACACTCTCAGCTTTCAGGACGACACCAAGAAAATAGCAGGTACTTGCTTTGGCTCACTCCGGGATTAAGGCCTTTGTTGGGGTTCTTTGATTCATCTACCCGCCAGATGATAGTACAGGCAGCCATTCTGTCCAGATTGGACTATGCCAATTCGCTCCTGCTGGGGGCAAATAAGGCAGAAACGACTTGTCTGCAGCATGTCCAGAATGCAGCAGCCTGAGCTCTATTGAGGCTTCCCGAAACCTGCTCTGCGACAGGGACTGTTCGCCGTCTACATTGGCTGCCTATGACCAAGAGGATCGAATTTAAGACTCTGTGCCTGGCCTTCAAAATTCTAAAATTTTCTTCCCCCAAGATCCTGTCTAATTTACTGGTACCCTACGCACCCATGCGCCAGCTAGGTTCAGCTGGGCAATATCTGGCCACGGTCCCTCGAGTGAAGCGTCTCCGAGCTGGAGGACGTTCTTTTCGCTGTTTAGCGGCCAAACTGTGGAACTCTCTGCCCACGCAGATTCGCTGTCTGGATAGCCTGTTGTCCTTTCGTAAGGCTGTCAAAACCTTTCTTTTTCCTGTGGCTTAGTTCCGTGCTTCCTCACTAACAGTGCTATCAGTGCTGGAACGCCTCTTTGCTGAGGCAGCTGTGAGCTATATAAAAAGATTTAACATAACATAACATAACAGAGCTGCTGTTAACAGGAGGTACGGTCTTTGTTGAAGGCAGTCAGTCCTACCAGGGTTCTGGAGGATGCTGCCTGCAGGATAAGGCGACTTTTGGAGCAGGATCTCTGGAGACTGCAGACGGGCCGGTAGGGATGGGCCATGTCATTTGTTCTCTGAATTCCCTTCTGCTGGGCGTCTTTCATCCTTCTTCTTCAAAGGTTGCGGGAATCTGTCTTCTTGGTTGAGGCTGCCCCCTAAATACTGTATATGAGGGGTGTTTTAGGGGTCTCAAGGTCAGTAGCCAATGGGCTACTGACCTTAGGGTGACTACACCCTTTGTGTGCTCACCCCACGTGGGGGAGTGAGCACAATCTCTAATCCTGATTGGGGAGTGCCTGCCATCTGTAAGATGGCGGGCACAGAAGAGTGGGCTTCACCTCCCCTCCCCCAACTGAGGGGTGGGGTAGGCAGAGATAGGTACAACTTCTGGGGTGGCTAATGTTTCCCACCTGTCTTCCCACAGAAAAGAAGGGGAGATAAGGAGGGGGCATGCTCCTGATAGAAGGAGAGGCTGGGGGTCGCATTACAAAGGCTGCAAGGCCTTTAAAACTCCTGTGCCTTAGAAGGCTCTTCCTGGCCTGATCAAGGTGTGACCACCTCCTCCCAGGAAATGCTTTGTTTTTGGGCTCAGGGAGCGAAGGCTCCCAACCCAGGGGTCCAGAAACATGTTTTGTGGTGGCAGGCTGGTGTGTACCAGTCAGGGAACACACCAGAGGCTGGTCATTTTTCAGGGGGCATCTCTAAGATGCCATCTAGGTACATTTTTCATTAAATCCCACACTGGCATCAGTGTGGGTTTCATGTGCAAATAAGTTTGATACCAAATTCACAGTTTTCAGTAAAGCCATTATGGTGCTGTGGAGTTGGTAATGACACACTCCCAGCACCATATACTCTTAATGACATTACTGCACTTACAATGTCTAGGAATTTGTCTAGACACTGTAGGGGTACAGGCACCTGAACCCTCACTACTGGTATAGTGCACCCAGCTAGAGGGGTGGCTGACCTATGCCAGGGCAGTGGGTTGTAGGCATGGTACACAGGGATGTGGGCCAAATCGACTCTTCACTTTGTTCTGCACCAAAACATGCAGCCTGCAATAGCAGTGTGTGTGTGTGTGTGTGTGTGTGTGTGTGTGTGTGTAAAAGTGCAGGGAATCTAAGGGTGGAACAATAAGTGCTGTAGCCCTTAGAGGCCTTCCCTGGCCACAGCGCCTCCGGTACCCATGGTACCTTTTACAAGGTACTGACATGTGCCCAGAGAGGTGCACATTGGGGGTACAAGGTACAGTTTTGGGAAAGAACACAGGCCCTGGGAACCTGATTGTCAGGTACTCAGGGCACATCAAGTCAAAGGGTATCAGTAGTCTGACAAAAAGTGTGGGGGGGGGGTTACTGCAACAGAAACCCAACTTCCTACACCCCCAACTCAAGATGACCTTGGGGACCTGCACTAGGGAGTCGTGGTTTCTGCAGTAGCCCTCCTGCCTTTCTGATAAGACACTGGGACCCTAACGGTTCTTGAGGCGGATGACCTCCCCCCAGCTAGCAGCAGCGTGAGGGTGGATCCACACTGCTAATTTACAACAGAGGCCCCTGCTGGCATTTGATACCTGCCGGATGTCCGGGCATCGTCCCCCACTGGGTCTCTCATCGGACTGCCTCCTTCTCACCTCCACTTCATTTTGTGCTGCTTAGTCAGCCCAACACGCAGCGAGGATGCGGAGAGGGTCTGACATGAGGCTTGGGAGCTGGGGACCCCTTCACCCCCATTGCCCACATTATTCGATTCTTGGCCCCCACCCCCTTTATGCCACTTACTGGGCCTGCAGTGACAGTGGAGACAGCACGTTGGAGCACTGAGGTTGCTTGCGACTCACTCTTGTCTGGCGTCATCGCTGTCTTGATGTTTCACTTTTCCCTGTCACATCACAGGCTCCACACATCAAAAGGGCCTGACTCCTCCTATCTGCTCCAGCTACGCCCACTCATTGCTGACTTGGGATAATCGGACCACCTGTCCACACTGTGAGTGAGTGACTGTGATCTTTTCACCTCATTGCCTATCCAGCGAACCTGTCCTATAAAGACTATATGGCTGTCCGCTGACAGTCCCCGATTCTAAGGCTGTACACACACCTGTTTGTGCTTTTAGCTGCTTGTGCCTTCTCCTCCCCCCGTCCACTGCGGGAATGTCTGGCAGGCTGGACGCACAAGACTTCAGAGCCTGTTCGCACTCCGGACTGTCGACATACTGCTGGCCTTGCTCGTACCTCTTAACTGCACTGTCCTGTACGTGGGCAATGGATTCTAAGTGAGAACATTGATGGGGTGCCACCACTTGATTGAAACAATGGCCACTTGTACTTCTAAGACCCAGAAGGTCACTCTTGCACCAAGCATTACCCTCCACCTTGTGAATCAGCAGGACCAACACAGCACCATTCGACAGCCTCTTCTCCTGATGAGCTTGATCTTATCATTGCCACATTTCATGATATTCGAACAGCAATTGAGGCCAACATAGATGCACTCTGTATTGACATCAGTCTGCTCTGGGAAGATCATCAGAAGACTGAAGAATGGGTGACAGCCCTGAACAAGCCCTCCAAGATAATCGTCCACAGCGAGGTGATAACACCGCTGCATTGTGAGAACTCACGATCGCATCAGGATACTGGAAGGACATGCCAAAGAAGCAAAGGGCAGAGCATGCAGAAACAACCTCTGCATCATTGGCTTACCGTAGGGGATGGCGGGTGCAAGTCCTACCATTTACATATATCCCTTGCTATGATCTTTGGTTGCCCCGGAAGGCCTCTTCTTCACATCTGTGGTGGAACGTGTACACAGACTTCCAACCTGATCTTCTGCTGCTGGAGCCCCTTCTTTGAGTTTGGCTCTTAAATAAGTCTTCATATTCTCCTCCCACCTGAAAGTGATACATGAATACCACACATATTTCTTTACTGACCCTGCTGAAGACTAAACATGAATAGATAGTAAGTCCACATGAGGTCGCACACTGCTCGTCCCATCAGCGTGTGACCCCGGAGCATGATGGTCGAAGTAGTCAGGTATCAGCGGGTGCGCTTTTACCCGGGTCCTGAGTCTTCAAGGTATTCACTTGGTGTGCTTGCCATCCCTGGACACGTGTTTCGCGTTCATTAACGCTCATCAGCAGGGATTAGGTGCGTGCAGGGGTTGCTGCATGGGCTGCCGAAAGTGTTCATAGGTCCAGATACCTTTTAAGGCGCGCAGAGGCGTTATCTCGAGGTCGTCACCTCACACCAGCTCAAGGGAGCCTGTATAAATAGTAAGTCCACATGAGGTCGCACACTGCTCGTCCCATCAGCGTGTGACCCCGGAGCATGATGGTCGATGTAGTCAGGTATCAGCGGGTGCGCTTTTACCCGGGTCTTGAGTCTTCAAGGTATTCACTTGGTGTGCTTGCCATCCCTGGACACGTGTTTCGCGTTCATTAACGCTCATCAGCAGGGATAAGGCGTGTGCACGGGGTTGCTGCATGGGCTGCCGAAAGTGTTCATAGGTCCAGATACCTTTTAAGGCGCGCAGATGCGTTATCTCGAGGACGTCACCTCACACCGGCTCAAGGGAGCCTGTATAAATAGTAAGTCCACATGAGGTCGCACACTGCTCGTCCCATCAGCGTGTGACCCCGGAGCATGATGGTCGATGTAGTCAGGTATCAGCGGGTGCGCTTTTACCCGGGTCTTGAGTCTTCAAGGTATTCACCTGGTGTGCTTGCCATCCCTGGACATGTGTTTCGCGTTCATTAACGCTCATCAGCAGGGATTAGGCGTGTGCACGGGGTTGCTGCATGGGCTGCCGAAAGTGTTCATAGGTCCAGATACCTTTTAAGGCGCGCAGATGCGTTATCTCGAGGTCGTCACCTCACACCGGCTCAAAGGAGCCTGTATAAATAGTAAGTCCACATGGGATATATGACGGTACCACGTGTACTTTTACAACGCGTACCGTTATTACGCTACTTTTACCACGCAAGTCGTTACAACGACTTGCGTGGAGGGGCGCTGGATAGTAAATTTTTTAATTTACTATTCCAACTCCAGTCCCCGTGGACTCTAGCGAAAGGAGTTGGATAGTAAATTAATCTATTTACTCTCCTGGAGCGCCCCCCCAGCGCAAGTCGTTGTATCGACTTGCGTGGTAAAAGTAGCGTGGTAACAGTACCGCGTTGTTAAAAATGCTTGCTAACCGCTGTATACCGTCCACATGAGGTCGCACACTGCTCGTCCCATCAGCGTGTGACCCCGGAGCATGATGGTCGATGTAGTCAGGTATCAGCGGGTGCGCTTTTACCCGGGTCTTGAGTCTTCAAGGTATTCACTTGGTGTGCTTGCCATCCCTGGACACGTGTTTCGCGTTCATTAACGCTCATCAGCAAGGATAAGGCGTGTGCACGGGGTTGCTGCATGGGCTGCCGAAAGTGTTCATAGGTCCAGATACCTTTTAAGGCGCGCAGATGCGTTATCTCGAGGACGTCACCTCACACCGGCTCAAGGGAGCCTGTATAAATAGTAAGTCCACATGAGGTCGCACACTGCTCGTCCCATCAGCATGTGACCCCGGAGCATGATGGTCGATGTAGTCAGGTATCAGCGGGTGCGCTTTTACCCGGGTCTTGAGTCTTCAAGGTATTCACCTGGTGTGCTTGCCATCCCTGGACACGTGTTTCGCGTTCATTAACGCTCATCAGCAGGGATTAGGCGTGTGCACGGGGTTGCTGCATGGGCTGCCAAAAGTGTTCATAGGTCCAGATACTTTTTAATGCGCGCAGATGCGTTATCTCGAGGTCGTCACCTCACACCGGCTCAAGGGAGCCTGTATAAATAGTAAGTCCACATGAGGTCGCACACTGCTCGTCCCATCAGCGTGTGACCCCGGAGCATGATGGTCGATGTAGTCAGGTATCAGC
Organism: Lissotriton helveticus; assembly: GCF_964261635.1. Taxonomy (NCBI): domain Eukaryota; kingdom Metazoa; phylum Chordata; class Amphibia; order Caudata; family Salamandridae; genus Lissotriton; species Lissotriton helveticus. The sequence goes on along the minus strand of NC_136063.1, from coordinate 1,120,968,412 downwards.
GGGTGCGCTTTTACCCGGGTCTTGAGTCTTCAAGGTATTCACTTGGTGTGCTTGCCATCCCTGGACACGTGTTTCGCGTTCATTAACGCTCATCAGCAGGGATTAGGCGTGTGCACGGGGTTGCTGCATGGGCTGCCGAAAGTGTTCATAGGTCCAGATACCTTTTAAGGCGTGCAGATGCATATGCGTTATCTCGAGGTCGTCACCTCACACCGGCTCAAGGGAGCCTGTATAAATAGTAAGTCCACATGAGGTCGCACACTGCTCGTCCCATCAGCGTGTGACCCCGGAGCATGATGGTCGATGTAGTAGGGTATCAGCGGGTGCGCTTTTACCCGGGTCTTGAGTCTTCAAGTTATTCACTTGGTGTGCTTGCCATCCCCATGCTCCGGTTCACACGCTGATGGGACGAGCGGTGTGCGACCTCATTCGGACATACTCCTTATACAGGCTCCCTTGAGCCGGTGGAGGTGACGACCTCGAGATAACGCTTCCGCGCGCCTTAAGAGGTATCTGGACCTACGAATATTTTCGGCAGCCCATGCAGCAACCCCGTGGACACGCCTAATCCCTGCTGATGAGCGTTAATGAACGCGAAACACGTGTCCAGGGATGGCAAGCACACCAAGTAAATACCTTGAAGACTCAAGACCCGGGTAGAAGCGCACCCGCTGATACCGACTACATCGACCATCATGCTCCGGGGTCACACGCTGATGGGACGAGCGGTGTGCGACCTCATTCGGCCATACTTCTTATACAGGCTCCCTTGAGCCGGAGGAGGTGACGACCTCGAGATAACGCATCCGCGCGCCTTAAGAGGTATCTGGACCTACGAATATTTTCGGCAGCCCATGCAGCAACCCTGTGCACACGCCTAATCCCTGCTGATGAGCGTTAATGAACGCGAAACACGGGTCCAGGGATGGCAATCACACCAAGTGAATACCTTGAAGACTCAAGACCCGGGTAGAAGCGCTCCCGCTGATACCGACTACATCGACCATCATGCTCCGGGGTCACACGCTGATGGGACGAGCGGTGTGCGACCTCATTCGGACATATTTCTTATACAGGCTCCCTTGAGCCGGTGGAGGTGATGACCTCGAGATAACGCATCCGCGAGCCTTAAGAGGTATCTGGACCTACGAATATTTTCGGCAGCCCATGCAGCAACCCCGTGCACACGCCTAATCCCTGCTGATGAGCGTTAATGAACGCGAAACACGTGTCCAGGGATGGCAAGCACACCAAGTGAATACCTTGAAGACTCAAGACCCGGGTAGAAGCGCACCCACTGATACCGACTACATCGACCATCATGCTCCGGGGTCACACGCTGATGGGACGAGCGGTGTGCGACCTCATTCGGACATACTTCTTATACAGGCTCCCTTGAGCCGGTGGAGGTGACGACCTCGAGATAACGCATTCGCGCGCCTTAAGAGGTATCTGGACCTACGAATATTTTCGGCAGCCCATGCAGCAACCCCGTGCACACGCCTAATCCCTGCTGATGAGCGTTAATGAACGCGAAACACGTGTCCAGGGATGGCAAGCACACCAAGTGAATACCTTGAAGACTCAAGACCCGGGTAGAAGCGCACCCGCTGATACCGACTACATCGACCATCATGCTCCGGGGTCACACGCTGATGGGACGAGCGGTGTGCGACCTCATTCGGACATACTTCTTATACAGGCTCCCTTGAGCCGGTGGAGGTGACGACCTCGAGATAACGCATCCGCGCACCTAAAAGGTATCTGGACCTACGAATATTTTCAGCAGCCCATGCAGCAACCCCGTGCACACGCCTAATCCCTGCTGATGAGCGTTAATGAACGCGAAACACGTGTCCAGGGATGGCAAGCACACCAAGTGAATACCTTGAAGAATCAAGACCCGGGTAGAAGCGCACCCGCTGATACCGACTACATCGACCATCATGCTCCGGGGTCACACGCTGATGGGACGAGCGGTGTGCGACCTCATTCGGACATACTTCTTATACAGGCTCCCTTGAGCCGGTGGAGGTGACGACCTCGAGATAACGCATCCGCGCACCTTAAGAAGTATCTGGACCTACGAATATTTCCGGCAGCCCATGCAGCAACCCCGTGCACATGCCTAATCCCTGCTGATGAGCGTTAATTAACGCGAAACACGTGTCCAGGGATGGCAAGCACACCAAGTGAATACCTTGAAGACTCAAGACCCGGGTAGAAGCGCACCCGCTGATACCGACTACATCGACCATCATGCTCCGGGGTCACACGCTGATGGGACGAGCGGTGTGCGACCTCATTCGGACATACTTCATATACAGGCTCCCTTGAGCCGGTGGAGGTGACGACCTCGAGATAACGCATCCGCGCGCCTTAAGAGGTATCTGGACCTACGAATATTTTCGGCAGCCCATGCAGCAACCCCGTGCACATGCCTAATCCCTGCTGATGAGCGTTAATGAACGCGAAACACGTGTCCAGGGATGGAAGCACACCAAGTGAATACCTTGAAGACTCAAGACCCGGGTAGAAGCGCACCCACTGATACCGACTACATCGACCATCATGCTCCGGGGTCACACGCTGATGGGACGAGCGGTGTGCGACCTCATTCGGACATACTTCTTATACAGGCTCCCTTGAGCCGGTGGAGGTGACGACCTCGAGATAATGCATCCGCGCGCCTTAAGAGGTATCTGGACCTACGAATATTTTCGGCAGCCCATGCAGCAACCCCGTGCACACGCCTAATCCCTGCTGATGAGCATTAATGAACGCGAAACACGTGTCCAGGGATGGCAAGCACACCAAGTGAATACCTTGAAGACTCAAGACCCGGGTAGAAGCGCACCCGCTGATACCGACTACATCGACCATCATGCTCCGGGGTCACACGCTGATGGGACGAGCGGTGTGCGACCTCATTCGGACATACTTTTTATACAGGCTCCCTTGAGCTGGTGGAGGTGACGACCTCGAGATAATGCATCCGCGCACCTTAAGAGGTATCTGGACCTACGAATATTTTCGGCAGCCCATGCAGCAACCCCGTGCACACGCCTAATCCCGGCTGATGAGCGTTAATGAATGCGAAACACGTGTCCAGGGATGGCAAGCACACCAAGTGAATACCTTGAAGACTCAAGACCCGGGTAGAAGCGCACCCGCTGATACCGACTACATCGACCATCATGCTCCGGGGTCACACGCTGATGGGACGAGCGGTGTGCGACCTCATTTAGACATACTTCTTATACAGGCTCCCTTGAGCCGGTGGAGGTGACGACCTCGAGATAACGCATCCGCGCGCCTTAAGAAGTATCTGGACCTACGAATATTTTCGGCAGCCCATGCAGCAACCCCGTGCACACGCCTAATCCCTGCTGATGAGCGTTAATGAACGCAAAACACGTGTCCAGGGATGGCAAGCACACCAAGTGAATACCTTGAAGACTCAAGACCCGGGTAGAAGCGCACCCGCTGATACCGACTACATCGACCATCATGCTCCGGGGTCACACGCTGATGGGACGAGCGGTGTGCGACCTCATTCGGACATAAACATGAATAGATGAATAATATGGATCAGAAGGGCCTAAATCGAGCCAAGCTACCTGTGCAAGTGAGCAAACACAACGCTGGTGTCGCTGAGGGGCTAGACCTTGTTTGCGGTGCTGGACTGAAAATCTGTCTTCCCAGGCCCAGGTGTGGGTGGATTGTCAATTGGCCATCAAGACTGCAGATACAACATGTACAGTGCAGGGGAGGACAATGGACATTTCTTCCACAGAAGTCTCCAGAGACACACTGCCCACGAGGGGCTCCAGTGAGACTCCTAGAGTCAAGCCACAATCTGTTGATGATCTGATTTGATTGTGAGTCACTTTCCACTGTTTTCATCTGCTGATCTCTCTGTCCTTTCCTTCCTCCTCCTTCTTCTTCTTTTCCCTTCCCGACCTCTTGGTACTCGACCCCCACCCTCATGACACAGCTTCTGAAGTGCAGACCCCAATTCACACCCCCATTGGATTCAATCCTCTCTGCTTTTGCTTAACCTTTCTGTTTATGGTTCCGAATACACCCTCACCCTGCTGCATTGATAACCCCAATAATCAGCTGCTGACATGGATCTGGATTCCTGCTGCTGCCCCACACACACTACATTGCACTTGCTCCTGATAACTGAGATACATGCTCGCTGAGAATTGTCTTTCTTTTTCTTCTATCTATTTCTGTTCATTCCCTGAAATTTCTCTGTAACTCCCCTGTTGGGAGCACATAATCTGTTTTGGTTGCTTTGTTTTTCGCCGAAAGCTCGTTTTACCACTGGCCCTACTGTTTGTGCTCTATGGGGAGATAGTGGGTCCCTTTGAATTGGTAATGTGCATACACCAACCCCTATTACTGTTTCCATACCCCTAGGATGGGACGTTCACTTCTTTTCTTCCATCCTTTTTTCTACAGATTCACCATTACCGAATTTCACACACTTGACTTCAGACATTGCAACAAACACTTCCACCGTGCTGACCCACGTTCCACAGTAGGTCCTCTCACCTGCAACCACTGCCACCTCACCTGCTACAGCACTCACACCAGCCCTCTGAGAAGCCTCACCCTACAGACACCACAGATAATACCTTCGCAAAACACCAATTTGTATGCCTCCTTCTCAACACACTCTCACTATGCAAACACACCATTGAGATTTCGGACCTCATCTCCACCCTCACATCTGAGGCCTGGCTCAAGCTCACTTCCCCACCCGACATCTCCACTGAAATACCCAAAGGATACAAGATCTCTCACAGCAAATGCAACAACAAGCCTGGTAGAGGGATCACCATCATACACAAGGAATCCATTGAATGCATCACCATAAATGATGCCAGCAACCCAGCCATGGAACACCTCAACTTTTGACTTCAAATAGTCAGTAAAACAACTATCAGGGGCACCCTCACCTACTAGGCACAGGACCACATCCGGCCTTCTGCAACTTCGTGGCGGACTTCATCACCCCCTTGCCATAGACTTCGACAACTACATTTTCCCCTGCGACCTCAACATCAACCTCAATGACCACAATGACATCAACACTACCAACTTCCTCAACAGCATGGTAACATCAGACACCCAACTAATTCACAACCCTAAGCACACTGTAGGCCACACGCTAGACTCCATGTTCACCTCTAGCGACCACATCAGGTACAGCCTCACCACAGAATTCACCTGGACCGACCATTCTATCGTTCACTTAACATCACCAGCTCATAGAACCTCCGCCACTGGTCTTCCCAACACCCTCACCACAACTGGAGCAAGGTCTCAAAGAACATTGCCCTCAATGCCACCCACCCCATCTCCTTCAACAACTTAGACTAGAACATTCGAAACCTTCACAATTGGATTGCCAAAAGCACCCATAGTGTTGCTCGCATCAACAACAACATCCACATAGGGTCCACTAAGTAGGCTAGCTGATACACTTAAGACCTCAGAACTGCTCAATGCCACTGAAAACCACTGGCAAGGGGATGGAGCACCAGTGTGGACATGACAGACAAGACCTCTACCACAGACAAGAGAGAAAATCAAAGAAAAAGGCCTTAGCCTCACTGTTGGAAATGGGGAGCCTGGCATGCCAGCCAGCTCCAGCCAATCACACGCCAGCACCCTCACAGCACACGTACAGCCATGTCTAGAAATGGCGCTTCGCTACTAGACACATACATGCTGCATACACCGTTGCGCAGCATTCACTCTCACGAGTTCACACATACCAGACTCAAGCCTGTACACCCCACGCATCAGGAACTACCAGGGACACATACATTCCCCATGCATTCCTATGGGCGGGCAGGCCTAGCTCAGCACATGCACTCAGAGTGCGCACGCACTTTCCACTGGGACACAGTGAAAGTGCGCAGAATCCAAAAATCACCATCTCCAGGTCACCATTTCAAGCAAAAAGTCTAGGGGTGAACCTGCCCTAAGGGCCAAAGTCCAACATAACCCCCTTCCAGCCAAAACGCAGGGGAGACCAATCACCACCGTGATGGACTTCCCTGCTTGGGGCGATAGAACACGGACGCGGGCCCACAACTGCAGGGACACCCTCCTGTTCTACGCCACGGTGAACCCATGGGATTCCTTCTAAACACACTGTCTGGACCAACTGGGCTACCCCACTGGTACTCCCAAGTTGTCCGCGGCCAGGACCAGGCCCTGGGCCACCCAGGTGCCACTGGTCCATGCCAATTCGCAGAGCGGGGGGTAGTAACCCCTGGCACATAGGAGCCATTTTCCACTCTTCCTGTCTGCAAGACAGGACTAGACTGCCACTGGTACTCCAGCCTAGGGCCTACAACCTCAGGCGGACCAGGAGTCTCGGGAAAGGCTCTCCTCCCCCTACCTCTTCTCCTAGGGTTCCTCCTCCCTCTGCGAGGGGTACCCCTAGAACGCCATTCCAACCCAGGACTTATCCACTCAGGTTGCACCGGGGTCAGAGGTGGGCTCTCCCACCCTCTGCACCCCCTTCCAGAGGTCTGCCCTCTCCCACCTGGAGAAGTTCCTCTGGAAGAAGAACCGGTCAGGACACTGGTTACAGTCGTCCTACCCTTCAGGTCAGGCTGATCCTGAACCTGGCCTCCCAACCTCTGGTCTAGAACCTTCGGTGGAACAATTGCCTGGCACTCCAGGACTTCTGGGGATTCACACGCAATCCCCCTGAGGCTAACAAATGTCACATCTGTTGCGTGACTGTCTGTCTGGCGCAGATCTCCCGCCCTCTGTCCACCTGACAGTGCGTGAGGATCCCCCAGACCAGAAGTGGTGTTACCATGGTCACTACACGGGAACCTAGCCCAACTGGGTAGTCCCTGACCCACTGGTCCTTCCACTGGGGAACTCCCCCAATCACTCCTCACTCTGGACTCCTGTACCCTCCCTACCGGAGCGGTACTGCCAGCATCTAGAACCACAGGAGCTCTGTTTACAGACACTCCAGGTCCTCTACTCACTAGGAGATCTTCCTCAAGTGGACTAACAGGACAGCCTAGGTCCCCAACCTGGTGTTCCCTCAAGAAACCACCCAGGTTCTGAGACAGGGCTTCGGGCCTCTGGGGGCTCTCAGCCACCCACTGACTCCTGCTCCACTGAGCCAGGCAGTCAGCCCCTACACCCTTCTCACTAACCAGGGACCTAGCTGGGCTACACTGAGCCTCTTCCACCACGCTGGGCTGGAAGATCCCTGACCCACTACTTTTGGAGTCACTCACCAATGACTCTACAGAACCTCTGGTCCCTTCCCAGCGGTCTGCTTCCTCTGCCAGCTCACATGGTTCAGACAATCCACACCCTAACAGGTGTTGGCGCAACCCGGGTGAACAACAACTGAGCAACTGCTCTCTGAGAAACATATCGAACAATAGGTCCCAATCACATTTCGTGGGCTCCCGTACCCAATCACACAGGGCTCCACAACAGTCATCCTCAAAGTCTTCCCAAGACTGATGAGACGGTTTCCTAAGGTTCCTAAACCTCAACCTATTCTCCTCCTCTGGGGAAACAGGAACCATACTCTGGGAACTGGGACTTTCTAGACTGAGATTTAAATAGCTGCCACCACTGGACCCAACCCTCCCTGGGGGATCCAGACACTCAACACTGCGCGCAGGGGATAGTCTACCCTCCAGAGCTACTTCGCCTCTGGTGGAGGCCCTCTCAGCCTCCTCTATCCTTTCCTGCGCTAAGACCCTCTCGGTCTCTAGCTGTTGCTTCTTAACCTCCAGCTGTTGCTTTCTAATGCCCAGCTGTGCCATAGCCTGGGCATGCTCCAACCTGAGCTTTTCTAAAGCCAGCTGGTGCTCCCTTTCTCTCCTCCTATCTTCCAGCTCCTCTGGGGACAGGGAAAGGGATGAGGCGCTGCCTCCTAAACTGGACCCAGCAAGGGACTCCCTATCTATGGGGTCCTCACTATCTGCTGGCGTCCCTGTGCTATCATCTTCTTCCTCCTCAGACTCTTCAGGGCTCCCCTCTGACCCACCACCCTCATGGTGTGAGACCCGGGCCCTCTCCTCACTGTGCTCACGCTCCCAGTCATCCTTCTGCCATTGGATCAGGTTACCCCTAAGTTGGGACTGGGTGTCTGACTCATTCACTGCAATGTCTCTCTCTTCGCAAAACTCTCTCAGTTCATGCAAAAACAGACCCCAGACATTAAAAGCAGACTCCATCTTGGCAGGATGATCACAGACACGTGCAACACAGGGGACTTAACAATCTGAAGTAAGAGGACACAATTCCAAAATTTCAACAATCTCCTTATCAAAGAGAACTCATACTCATGCGTCCAGGAAAACACACCATTCATCCACACACACCCTCCCCTCGGATCGGTAAGGCAGTTTCTACCACCCCTGACTTCTCAACCTGACCAAAAGCGACACAGGTACCAAACTCTGGAAGCAGGGCGGGGGACAAATGTACTGAACACAATCAAATGACACTCTTCAGGAGAAGAAACAATGGAATTTCAAAAACAATCCCCTAAAATGTGGTCATCTAAAATGCAGATTTTTGTGGTGCAGCCAGCTGCTACTAAGGTACAAGGCAAACACAAATCCTTATCCCGCCGCTTGCCGCCAATGTTGGAAATGGGATCCCCGGCTGGCCAGGGCTTTCGCCAAAGTCAGTCAGAGACCACCACAGGGGGGCGGAGCCAGCATTGTGTGGGGAAAACCCAGCCCATCCAGGACACAGGTACACTCCTCCCACACATCACTCATGCTAATCTCCCACTCACCACCGGGCAGACCCATCCAGACTTCCTGGAGCCTGGCATGCCAGCCAGCTCCAGCCAATCACACGCCAGCACCCTCACAGCACACGTACAGCCATGTCTAGAAATGGCGCTTCGCTACTAGACACATACATGCTGCATACACCGTTGCGCAGCATTCACTCTCACGAGTTCACACATACCAGACTCAAGCCTGTACACCCCACGCATCAGGAACTACCAGGGACACATACATTCCCCATGCATTCCTATGGGCGGGCAGGCCTAGCTCAGCACATGCACTCAGAGTGCGCACGCACTTTCCACTGGGACACAGTGAAAGTGCGCAGAATCCAAAAATCACCATCTCCAGGTCACCATTTCAAGCAAAAAGTCTAGGGGTGAACCTGCCCTAAGGGCCAAAGTCCAACACTCACACATCAAATCAAACTCCAACAGCAGCAAAGAACTCTTCAATATTGTTAGAGAATTCTCCAACGCCCTCAGCTGCAACAAACAACATTACCCCTCACAGGAAACTCTCTGACAGGCTTACAAACTGCTTCCATGACAAGATCGCCAACATCTACAAAAAATTCAAACCCCAGCCTAAGGCTGTTGAGTTCTTCCACCAACCTATGTCCTCACCACAATGTCAACATAATTCGAAGCCAGAATCAGCCACGTACTCACCACATTGTTTAACAACACCTCAATTGCCACAGCCTGGCAATTCCTCAAGGACTGGAAACATGCCGAAGTCAACTCCCTTTTAAATAAACCATTGGCAGACCCCAGAGAACTCAACAACTACTGACTGATCTCCCTGCTCCATTTCCTAGCGAAAGTATTAGAAAAAGCGATCAACCAACAACTCTCCTCACATGTCATCTTCAAACCCAAGGAAATCCTCTGTGGAGAACCCCAAGGGTTTTTCCTCAGCCCCACCCTCTTATTTGACACCTTTTGCCAGCAACACCAAAACCCACAGACTCAACATCATATCCTACACACAACTCATCCTCTCCCTCTTTCCGAAGACACCAACAACAGCAAGACCAACTTCCATAACTGCATGGCAGTTGTCGCCAAGTGGATGAAGGACAACTGTCTGAAGTTCAACACAGACAAGACAAAGTTTCTGATTTTCTGAAACAAAAGCTCCATGGGACGCATCCTGGTGACCCTCAGACCTTCAATCTCCTTCTACCCCCACTGAATATGCTAGGAAACCTAGGCATCATTCTGGACAACAAGCTAACCCTGACAACTAAGGTCAACTCCATCTCCTGCTTCTTCATCCTCTGCATGCTTCGTCAGGTATTCAGTTGTCTACCCCAAAGCTCAAGACTCACCATTACCCAGGCCCTCATCTTCAGCTGACTGGACAACGACAATGCTCTCTACGGTGGGATCGCACCTCACCTCCTCTGATGATTCCAAATCATACAGAAGGCTGCTGTCAGACTCGCCCTGGATCTCCCTAGGCAGACCTACATCACCCCCAACCTTAGAGAACTCCACTGGCTCCCTGTTCAGAAAAGATGCCAGTGCAAGCTCCTACCTATACATAAAAAGGCCCTACACAACTGTGGATCCACCTACTTGAACTTCAATCAGCCCACCAGACACCTCCGCTCGGTGTCCCTTTCTCTAACCCTCACCCCCAACATCAGACGTAGCAGAAGCTGCCCTTACATCCATGGACCTTCTCATCTCTTCCAGAGTTCAGAAAGTCCCTGAAAACCTGTGTCTTTGGCGAATTAGCCAGACCCTGCCAGTGCCTGGATACCCTCACGGGTGACAAGAGGTGCTCTACAAATGTACTGATTGATTCAGTGCACTCACACTATCCACTATGACTGCTACTTCAGTGCAGGGAAAATACACTTTCTCACTTGGAATGTTCGGAGAATTGGTGTGGCCAGGAAGCATTATAATAGGGCACAGCTCAGGAGCTATGGGGCACAAGTAGCCTTCCTTTGGGAAACCCATCTGAATGGCGCAGAGGTAGTGGCCCTGTGCCTTAGGTGGAAAGGTCAAATCAGTAGCACATGCTACTCCTCCTTTGCCAGGGGGCCACAATTTTGATCTGTGCTGGGGTTCCTTTCTGGGTGAAGGGGCCCTGTTTTGACTCAAATGCAGGTATACACTGACCAAAGGACTCCTGGATGATTCTCGTGGAAGAGGTGTGGCGCAGAGGCCAGGCTGCCTGATTCCAGACCATGGGGATCACGGTTCGATCCCCGGTGCTGGCAGCAGGTTACCCCTGCAGTGTGACTCTGGGCAATAGCTCGCTTAATCTTCACGACGGCCCCCAGCACCAGGACACCTCTCCGGAGGTAGCTGTGCACTTTACAAATGCTGGTGTTTCATTTATTCTTTCATTTCATTATCTACCTGTGTTACTGGGCTTTATTTATGCCCCTAAATCATATCAGAACTGTTACTGGCTACATTTTCAAAGATGCTGATGCATTGGCCCGGTATCCCATGACTACTGGGAGGGGACCTTAAAGCTGCTTTGGGTCTGTCCCTTGATCATCTACCCCCCCCTACAAAATATACAAGCTGCCCGTAGCATGGCAGCATTTGTAGACTGAAACAGCCACTGGTCACTCTGTGATATTTGGCATATACGAAACCCAAGAGCAAAGGAATATTTCCTCTAGTCCCCTGTCCACGATATACATGTATGCCTACACCACCTGATCTGCCCTGGCTCTCTGTAGGCACAATTCAAAGTGATGGACTACCTCAGTAAAACTCTCTAGGACCACAAACGATTGAAGACCTGTCTGGCTTGGGGTAGGATTCCAACTCCAGTGCACACTTGGCAGATGCCGCTGTTATGGCTAGAAGATCAACCATTACGAGAAACACTGCATAAGGCTAGGGTGCAGTTCTTCACTGAAAACACCAATACTGCCTCCACTCAAGCCCTGGAGTGGGAAGCATACAAGGTGGCAGTAACAGGCCTCAAGTTGCGCACCACCATTGGTGCACGGTCATCGTTGGAGTCTGATCAATGTCAGACTGAAACTAAACTGCCGGATTTCAAGAACCAACTCCTTGTGTCCTCTCATGACAGGGACTGCGCTGTCTCGATGCCTGAGCCTATATGACCCGTGTAGATGCTGACAAACCGGGCTGATTGTTGACCCGCCTCATACGTCCTCAAAGCGATGTGTCCTCAATCTATGCTGTCTGTGATCATGCTGGCACACTAGTGCACACACAGTGCACTATCAGTGAGATGCTTGTCTGCCAGTATTAGGACCTCCACGAAACTGGCCTGTCTCTCGACCCCCACACTTCCTGCTCCTTCCTGGAAGGCCTAGATATATACTGCGTATCCAACCAGGTGAGGCACAAACCCTAGACACCCTGATTATAGTACCGGAGACGGTAAACAACCTTTACCACGAAGTTTTTACCACGCGGTACCTTTACCACGCGGCCGTTACAACGCAAGTCGTTACCACGACTTGCGCTGGAGGGCGCTGTGGGATAAGGAATTTTATAAATTTATATTCCAACACCTTCCCTACTGTTACGGGGACTGGTGTTGGAATATAAAATTATAAAAATCCTAAATCCGCGCCCTCCAACGCAAGTCGTGGTAACGACTTGCGTTGTAGCGGCCGCGTGGTAAAGGTATGCGTTGTTACAACCTGCGTTGTAACAACGTACATCCACAGGAGACACATCTGGCAATGCAGTCTCTCGCCCGTGGTAAAACGTCAGGCCTTGATGGCTTTCCAGTTGAATGTTATGCCACCTATGACACATTACTGATACCATGGCTTGAAACCTTGTATCTCGAGCCTGCACAACTGGGTTATCTTCCCCTGACATTAAGGGAAGCAGTGGTCACTTCTATTCTTAAACCTAACCGTGATCCCACCAATGTCACATTTTATCGCCCTTTATCAATCTCAAATTCAGATTATAAGATCCTTAGTAGGATACCAGCAGATTGTTTGCTCCCATATCTCCCGATACTTTTCCTCCCAGACCAGAATGGGTTTGTGTGACGACACAGGAGTTAATTTTACATACAGCGATTATTCCATGTGACGCATCCATGGCCAGATTCCGTCTGTATTTCAATTGACCTTGAAAAGGTATTCAATATACTTAGTTGAGAATACATGCTTGCAGTGCTGAAACGCTACAGTTTGGGTTGCAAAATGATAGGATGGATACAATTTCTATTCTTTTCTCCCACTGCTAGAGTAAAAACTGGCAGCCAGATCTCTGAGGCATTTGATATTGCCCGGGGAATGAGGCACAGGTGTCCCCTTTCCCTGCTGCTATTCGTGTTGGTGATCAAGCCCCTGGCCATTAGGGTCCCTACACTTGGAAACGTTAGGGGAATACCACTAGAGGAAGATACACATATTATTTCCCCACATGCGGACAATATGCTGCTGTTCTTGAGTGACTGCTGTGTGGACCTTATCGCCTTAACACTGAATACCTTTTATACCCTGTCCAGTCTCAGAGTTAACCCAACCAATACATTCATTTTCCCACTGAAACACAACAGCCCTCCCCGTAATCTTATGTTTAGCGCCAACAGATAGCCCTGGGCCATGTACTCCTCTGAATTATTATATTCCATACCCCTAAAGACCTCCTTGAGGGTAGCCTGGGGCTGTGATGCGCATTACCAGATACAAAGTAACATTCAGAAACACCTTACCACTCTCAATAATGGGATGCATAGCCCACTCCAAAATGGTAGTCTAACCACATTTTATTATATTTTTTTTCACTAATATCCCAGTGTAAATTCCTGCATAGATGTTTTGAGATTAAAAACTCCATCCTTCTTGAACTGATTTGGGCACGTGTCAGCACTACATAGCACTGGCCAAACCTCTCCTCCCTCCTGAATCCGGAAGCTTTGAAGCCCCAGAATTTCAGGTTTATTATGTGGCTCAACTACAGTGGGCTGCATATTGGCTGGTTGCACATCACCTGACCAAGCCAGGTCTCAAGGCGGACAAGATCAAAGTAGATGTATTGCACACTTTGTTGTTCCGTTAAGATGCCCGGGTTGGATATGCAACTCTGTTGCTGGGGGTAGCATGCACTTGCCTACTCAACACATTACGATACACCAAGGGTAAAAATGCTAATGCCCCAACAATACCCTTTCTGGGATTAGCTGTACAACCTGAGGAGCCTTTCCTGTGTGACCTACTCAACTGCGAGGAAGCTGGTCTGACCACTGTAGGGGACTTATACAAGAATGGCCACTTCTTAGATATTCTGGCTGTCCACCGGTGAGTGTCTCACTTATGGCAGGATCTGCATGGTCCTGTACCATTTGTGGCAAGACCCCGCAAAATAAACACCCAAACACATACTGCACCACAGACATTATATACTATTGGCCACATGAGGCGTCTGGTTGCCTGACTGTATAGTGGCCTCCGGGCCCATACCGGTGTGTCTCTACGGGCAGTTGAACACAGCGCGGAAGATGAATTGAATCTAGTGTTTAACTACAAAGACTGGCAAGAGTTCCTACACTACCCATCCCTAATCTTTGCATAGTGTATGATTCCATTTCATTCAGACATGTATACCTACCGTAACCCTCAAATCCTGCCGTCTATATTTACCAAGGATCCCTGAACTGTTCGCCTTGTCAGTTGACCCCAGCACACCTGACACACATGTTATGGGGCTGCACGAAGCTCCATTCCTTTTAGGCCTTAGCCCTCTCGGTGCTTACAAGGCTCACTGATAGGTCGCTTGACCACTCCCCTCGGTGGTACTTCTTGGGAGGTTCACTCGGCCTGAAATGGCCAAGCTTACAACTTGATTCCTCGATCTTGCTTTACTGCTTGCATGCCAAGTTATTTCCCGTCAGTGGAAATCTCAGACTCCCCCCGCTGGCTATGCAGCATGCTGATCTCCAGCACTGGGCCCAGGCAGAAGGTACAGCCTTAGGATCTCAATATCCATAGAGCCTCTGATGTTGGCTGATGAGTTCTTGTCGAGGGACCCCGAGGATGAGTCTGGTGGCGGTGTTCAGAATTGTCTGGAACTTGAATAGGAGAGATTTGTTGATGCAGAACTAGAGGGCCTTTCTGTGGTCTAGTGTGATGGTAATGAGTGCGTGGGTGACCGTCTTCCTTCCCTCAGGGGGATCCATTTGAAAGTCTTACGGAGGATGCAAGGGTTTTAAAGCAGCTGGAGGTGACAGAGTTGACCTATCGATTCATGGAGAGGGAGGAGTTGAGAACGATGCTGAGGTTCTTGGCATGGTCTGTGGGCGTTCAGGGGGTGCTGAGGGTGGTGGGCCACCAAGTGTTGTTCGTTGCTTCACTGCGGGGCTTGGTGAATTCCTGGATGATGCTGAAAAGTTTGCTGGAGTTGCTGATGTTGGCGAGGATTCTGTTATGGATGAAGGTTCTTTTGGTGGTTCTGATGCATTGGTGGTAATCCGTCATGGCGTCCTTGTAGGTGGTGTAGTTTCAGGTGTCTTGCTGTTTCTCCAGTTTTTCTCCAGGCGTCTGCAGGTGTGTCTGTCTTCTTGGAGCTCGGTAGTGAGCAAGGTGGCTTTCCTGGGGCGGTGATTGTCGGGGTTGCACAGCACGGTGAGTTTATCTGTGCAGTTGGTGATCCAGGTGTGGAATTCTATGCCTGCGAGGTTGGCGTCGGTTGCGGTGGAGGGTGTGTTGCCAGTGAAGATGGTGTTGAGTTGTTGCTCAGTGACTTTTCTCCAGTTCCTGTGTGGGGGGCACGGGGCAGGATCGGGTGGCTTGGGTTTGTTGACGAGGAAGTGTACACAGTACTGGTCGGTCCAAGAGGGCTGCGTGGTGTGGCTGAAGTGAATGCTGCATCCTCTAGCGAAGATGGGGTCGAGAGTGTGTCTTGACTTGTATGTTGGTGTGGTGACCAGCTGTTTCAGCCTGATGTTGGTAAGGTTGTCGCGGAAGGTGGCGGAGTTGGGGTCGTTGAGGTTGTCAAGATGGAAGTTCAGGTCTCCGATGAGTATGCAGTCCTTGGTGGAGATGGTGTGGGGTGCAATGAGGTCAGTGATAGTATCGGCGAAGAGTGCTCGGGCCAGGGTGTCTGTAGGCGAGGGTGCCACGGAGAGTGGAGTTGGGGCTGGTCTGGACCTGGAAGTATAGGTGTTCGGTGGCAGGGAAGTTGTCATTGGATGGGGTGAGGCACAGGGAGTTTTTGTGTGCCATGGCGATGCCTCCTCCCGGGTGGTAGGGCCTGTCTTTTCTCTGGATCTTGTATCCATCCGGAATGGCACTGGCGATGTCGGGGGCTGAGGAGGCGTTGGTCCAGGTTTCTGAGAAGAAGGCAATGTCGGGTGAGAGTGAGTCAAGGAGGTTCCAGATTTCCATGGCGAGTCTTTTCATGGATTGCACGTTGAGTAGGATGCATCTGAGGGCATCAGTGGTGTTGGTTCTGGCGGCGTTGGTGTCCAGAGCGGTAGTGAAGCTCAGGCAGCAGCTGTAGCAGGAGAACTGGCAGTGGGTTGTGCTCGGCGTGGCTTTCTGGCAGTAATAAAATACAGATTTATTTTTTGCACAGATCTCCCTGAGGAACATAGTGATGGCACCAATTTGGAGGGAGTGGAGGTCTCAAACAAGTAGCTGATGAACCCATGGCACAACCGGTCAGTCAAGCACACCTCCTGCCCAATGTAGCACTGCTACATTGTCACCACAGGCACCTTTAATGGAGGATGATGATGCCACTCTGACTAATAGTGCCATCTGGCGCCCAGGTGTGAGGCCACAACGGCAGTATGTCCCAGTGTGTGAGTGCAATTGCCACCATAAGGCACATAATACCGTGGATTCTAAAGGAAATGCACAGCTGCCTGGATGCCTTGAGACGTCCATGATCCAAATGTAGCACCTGCAACATAAGCAGATGAAAATAATGAACAAAAAGATGCAGAACATGCAGCAATGCATGTCATTTGCATTTGGAACTATTGACACTGTAATGGCTAACATTACCACAAAAATGTACAGCATCACCATGGCTATGGAAAAATGATCCCAGCACTAGTGAATGATGATGCCTATTAAAGGCGTTGAGACAGCCCCCCAGCAGCTTGAATGGATTGGTTAAACCATTCCATTGTTAGATTGGCCAATGCCACTTTTACCCTATCCAGGCAAACAGTAACCCTGCAAGTGGAAATGGGATACTTTAGTGGTGATGTTGCAAGGGGCTTAGGGCATATTACCTCTGCAGTTGAGGTTCTACAAAATGCACAAATAGCAAGTGGCATTGCAGATGCCCCTCAAAATAGAGAGGACGTGTCAAGTGCAAGCAGCCTCTCTGCCACTGATGCACATGCCCTGCGATGCAGTAGGAGACCAAGTATGATCATCCCATGAGGGACGTAGCATCAAGAGGCATTGAAGGACACAGAATATTATGTTTAATTTTTGCCATTTAATTGAAATTTTGGTGATGTAATCAACATATCTTTTGTATTTTTCTAACAATTAGGATGTCATACAGATGAAAATATTATAGCAATTTGAATAGTAGCCTGGCAATAAACCTGTTAAATAATTTCATTGAGTCTACTACCAAATATAACTTACCTTGAAAAGTAATTTGTTGAATTGTGGTCATGTCTGTGTCTCTCCTCCATTACTGGTCTGGAGGCTGCTGAAGAGGTGGCTCAGTATCCTCATCTTCAAAATCAGTGTCATTTGTAGTGATGGGTAGTCCTCGCCTGGTAGCCATGCTATGCAATATGGTACATGTTACCACCATTTTGCAAGCTGTCTCAGGAGCATATGTTGAGCACCTCCACTTTTATGAAGGCACTGATATCTAGATTTGAGCATGTCTAATGTGCGTTCCATCACAGCCCTGGTGTGTCGAGGAGCAATATTGTAACGCCTTTCGTTTTGATGTGTGCTCGGGCTAAGTATGGTGTCAGTATCCATTGCCTTAAGGCTGACACACTGTCGCCTGGAACCACAAATATAAGTGTGAGCATGCTTAAAATTTGCATTTAATGAACACAATCGTATGTGTCATCGTACTACATCACATTACCTAATAAATAGTCATCATCAAACTCCCCTCTTTCCAGGTGTTGGTGTATTCCACTGTGCCTGATGATATAAGAGGCTTGAGTGCTCCCTTGGTATTGTGTCACTATATCAGTAATTAAGTTGTTTGCATCACCGCCAACTTGTATGTTGCGGGGATGGGTATTTTACCTACTCCTAAATAGGTATTCTGAAAGGGCTGGAGGACAAATTGAAACATATGTTCCAGTTATGCACACTATAACATAGGGAAATTTGGCAACCACATCAAATTTAATTTTATGCTTGGTATTTCACCAGCATTCCCGGGGTGGGTGCATATATAAACACCACTACTAGTGCTGCCGAACACTTTGAAAGTGGGAGCTCCGTACTTGGTGAGGGTGGACTCATGAAATATTCACCAACATCCTCCACAAAGTAGAAAGGGAACTCACAGGGTAAAAATACAGCTATTTAATAATCCAAGAGCAAACATGCTTTCGGAGACTATCCTTTATCAACGCTCATTGGGGAAAATCACTTCGCATAACAGTTTCATTTAAATTCATTTAACTGTGCTCCAATTGGATAGTCAGGTGTCAGCAGTGAGAAGGGACTAGCCATCAGAGTTAAATGTTATAATCCCCGGCCGCCATCTTTGTGTGTTTAATACATCATTAATACCAAATAGCAGCTACTGTATTCCATAGATGAAATTAGTTAAGGTGCCTTTTATTATTAGTTTTGCCTTCAATAGTCATTGACCACAGAACACAGTGCTAGTTTGTATGTCACACACACACAAAACAAGAGTTCACAATCCGTCCTCCTCAAAAATTGGAGCCCGATATGGGCCGCCACTCACTCAGCCAGGGGCAGATCTTCACTGTAATTTCAGGCGTTACTCGCAATCCTGCACATCCATGACAGTCTCCATGTCTCCTCACATTGATATGATTAATAATCCTTAGCCAGACCCCGCTCCACTTGTTGCAGATGTTATCGTACACCAATCCTCCAGCATTCAGTCACAGGAGACTAGCCTGATGGCCATATCGCCCCAGATTCAATAATCTCAGAGCTGTAGTCAGTGAAATGCATGCCAAAATACTCTGACTGCAACGGTTCTGGCTGCACAATAAATTCATAAACTTGTTTCCACCAGTGCTGCCGAACTCCTTGAAAGCGGGTGCTCCGTACGTGAGAGTGGACTCACAAAATATTCACCACATCCTCCACAAAGTAGAGTGGGCACTCATGGGTAAAAATACTGGTATTTAATAATGTAAGAGCAAACGCGTTTCGGTGACTTGCCTTTATCAATGCTCATTAGGATAAAAAAGTTCCCATTACAGTTTCATTTAAATTCATTCAACTGTGCTCCCATTGGATAATGAGGTGTATGCAGTGAGAAGGCACTAGCCATCAGAGTTAAATGTTATAATCTCCGGCCGCCATGTTTGTGTGTTTAATACTCCATTAAAACCAAATGGCAGCTACTTTGTTCCATGGATGAAATTAGTCAAGGTGCCTTTTATTTTCAGTTTTGCCTTCAATAGGCATTCATCACAGAACATAGTGCTGGTTTGTATGTCCCACACACACAAAACAAGAGTTCACAATCATGGCCCCCAAACAAGCTTTCTGGCATAGTTTCTATATCGGACAGACCGGCATGGAAACCATGTTGTAAACCATCATAGTAATCTCAAGGGCAGAAATGGCTGCCCTTGAGATTACTTGCCACATTCCGACTGGCAGACAGGCACTCCAAGCTCATCCTAAGCCAGACGAAATGACCGGTCAGATTCCTTTACGACCGCCTCAATCAAAATGAGACGGTCGGAAAGGAAACCGACCGGCACATTACAATGCGGTTCAGAAGGCTTCAACTGTTGATCAGGGCCTTCCAAGCTGCATCGTAATCGGACCCTTAATGATGCACAAATGATAAATAGTTGCTGAATCCTATTTTCCACACATTATCATTTTTGTGCTATGCAGTTTTATCAGTAAAATGTTATGTGTGTGCAAATGTAGCGGCCCTTTCCATGGAAGCTGTAATGTCTGTAAATTACATTACTCTTTAACACTATGCTTAAGTAATATATTTGCAACAGTGTACTCCAAAATTCACCACTAGCTACATATTACACCCTCACCACACTTCTGCTGAATGGACAAAGTTAATTCGCTACACTCTTTCTTTGTGTGACACTTGCATTTTTCACAATCTCTTTAACTTCTGTTATGTAAGATTGAAGGCAGCACCCCCACTCTGAAAATTGTTCTTCCACACCGAGTGGTAGAAGTGACACATTGTTGTATACTATGAGGAATGTACAGCACCACATATTTGCTTCAGGGCTGCAGTGAAGTAAAGACGGTACTGTGATATTCATAAGTGAACCTTACTACGTTCAGTCAGCAGGGTCAAAAAGTTTTAACGTAGCATCACGTCTTAAGGCATAAAGTGGTATGCACCATAGGAAGGAGTAGCATGCTTATATTAGTCTCATTAGGGAAACATTTATCATCCATGTGAAGTCCTTTAAGAGAAGAACCCACGGGTAAAGACAGACCTTTTTCTGACCGATTCATATACAGTCTTACACGGATGTTGCACTGAGTGGCATCACAAAGTTGCCACTCTCTGTAGCTAGGCTTCCATTAATTTCTGGAGGTTTCCACAGCAGAGATGAGAGAAGAGGGAGAAAAGATGGCTCCTGGCTGACAGCTGTGTACAACATGTTTTCTCTGTGTTTTGGAGGGAGGTGGGAGATGGCCAACATCACAAGCTGGAAGGTCCCTCTAGCTAAAGGCCATAATACATTTCGTGATATACAGTCATTGCCAAGATGTGACCACTACCTGCTCTCTACAGCTCAACAACAGTGGCTTCCAGCTCAGGAGTCCTATCAGGGTGATGTCGCTATACCTGCTTTTTCCTCATTGACAATAGTGGTGGCACCAGCAGATGACAAAGTATGTTTAGATGTGCACACAAAAAAATGAGCTGAGTGGGGCTTGGCTAAGCCGCGGAGCAAGATGGTGGCGGTTTAGAGTAGCTCCGTAACTTCCCCCTTCCCTTGCCTATCTGCCACACATATCCGATAGCCTGGCAGGAGATTGCATTTTCGGAACACTTCTGGGACTCAGCCCAGAGGCGGCAACCACCGGACTTGAATGTCTGAAGTAGTATTCAAGGCACGCCATACTGAGGCCTGCGGGGAGAAAGAAAGCCGGGGTCTTGCATTGTGACGAGGGTGGAGCGACGCCCGGCGCTTCCTACACCACCAGTACCGTGCGACACCACCGAACAAATGGCGACCTGCCCCGGAGAGTGGAGGCCATCGATCCCCGCTGGACGGTATCTCTCGTTGGGGCACCGCTCACTGACAACAGCATTGTCGATGACACTGTCCGCTGAGACGACATAGACTGAGGCCAGACGAGTGAGAGGAGACCGGGATAGACCCGCGTGCAAAACGCCCGAGGCCCGCAGCGGTGAGTCTGGATCTCAGACCAGCCTGTGTGAAGGGAGGCGGAGCAGATTGCAGCAACAATGGAGGCGCGTGCGGGGGCGCGGCCCGCCGTGGAGTCCCCACAGCCTAGGCAGCTACATGAAATGGTGAGCGATCCACATACTTCAGTTGCGCAATACGGTTTGTGGCATATTGTGTGATTGCCCCAGGTCTGGATGCTGCTATAAATGTTAAGGAAAACGCTCACACTCTGCCTGAGAATATATAGCGCAGTGTACAGCATTGGGGCCTAACGCCCAATTGGGCCCGGCCCCGAATCTCAGCGTGGAGCAGCACAAAAAGACAGCTGACGCACAACTCCACAGCAAGGTGGAAGCTCATACCCTCGGAACTTGTACCCATAGTAGCGAGCCCGCAATAATTGGAAGGAGATCCGGGACCGCGCCTATCACTCGGCAGAACACCACAATTGGCGAAGAGGGGCGACAAAACGGGAGGACATATCGACCCTTCCTGCCTAGTGAAAGAGTGCCGCCGGAGAAGAGAAAACGCCACTGGCTAGCTAGCGGAACTTTAGACTGTGTTGCTGCTGCTCCCTGGGCCCTCGTGAGTACTGGGATCAGCGTCCTTCAGTGGAGTGAGTTCTATACCACATTAAGAAAGGATCCTTGTTACGGGCTTTAATCCATCTATCCTCTGACTGTGAGTCCGGCCCAGCGAAACTACCAGTGAACCCCAACGGTGAGAGGGAACTGCCCCTGTTGCCTGGAGTGACTCTTGCCTGCCGGTCTGCATCCGCCTCTCCCATCGAGCAAGACGTATACAAGAGACCGGGCCATAATGTTGTCGTCACAGGGCGGCAAGTCAGTGCAGCAGACTCAGCTGGACCATTACACTCACCCTAAAACTTCGCTGCCTGAGCCTTCACCTACGGGCAAGAGTGGCGGAACTCAGTTGGAGACAGATCCGGAACCTACCCTCAAAGATGTCCTGGAAGCAATTGCGGGGATTGAGATGTCGCTGGAGCATAAGATGGAGGCCCTCACCGTGTAAGTCAACTTACTCCGAGCGGACCAGAACAAAAATAGTGAGAGGGTCAAGCAGGTGGAGTTGACAACTGCGAGCCTAGTGAACGATACCTCCCAGCTGCAAAGGGATGTCAAGGAACTCCAAACCTTTCGGAAATATGCAGAATCCAAGCTAGATGATTATGAAGGACGTCTACGGCAGAACAAAGTGCATATCCTGGGGGTCCCGGAAAAATCGTAAGGACAAGCCACTGACTGTGGAAGATCTCATCCTGAACCATCTGCAACCCAAGGTTCTTGGGAAATTCTTCATCATTGAAAGAGCCCACAGGGTCCCGGGGGGCCGTCCGAAACCGGAAGCCCCTCCGTGTCAAATCCTGGCCAGAGTCCTACATTTTTGAGACCGAAATTAGATACTTCAGCACACCAGAGCAGGACCCCCACTTCGATACGATACCGCGGAAATAACTTTCTTTCCAGACTTTACTTAGATGGTCCTTCCTGGGGATTAAAAAATTGTTGAGACCAAGGGTACAAGTATGCCATGCTGTTCCTAGCCAGGCTCCGTGTGGAGGCCGAGGGTAGGGCCTGGTTCTTCGAACACCCTGAGGCGGCAGCGGACAGGTTGGAAAGCCGCTGAACACCATGTTCTTTCCTAATGGGGGTAACGTACGGGGGTGAGATGGCTTTGGGATGATGGCCCTAAATGACAGAGATGTTGACTAGGAGTTTATTAGTCATTGGGGTTTGAGGATCCCGCACTGCGATAGTGTTGGCCGCCTACGGGCGACAGGACTCTTTTTCATTTGAGTCCCGGATTGATATACTCCTGAGGACATTCATTATTGTCAGATCAGTGATGGGGAGGGGGAGGGATACCACGCACCCTACTTTTCTTCATTTAGTTAATGTGTGTGGGCGACAGGCACTCTGCTAGTTGTGTCATGGGCAGTTTGAAGCCCAAAGGGCAGGGGTACAGGGAGGGGGGTGGTTGGGGAGGGTTGTTAAAATTTGAAGATTTTCAATTGTTAGAAGCATTTGTTTTATCGACAACACCACAAGAAGACGCAACACAAGAGCAGTGTAGTTCTACGATTTCAGATGGGCACACAATGGGACACAGGGATTAAAGACAAATCAGCTGGAACGTCAACGAGCTTGGGGACAAAATCAAGCCTAGCATGGTCCTTCAGTATATTAAGAGACAAGCCCCCGACGTCGTTCTTCTGCAAGAGATGCACTTGGTTGGGAATGTGTGTAGGGCAATAAAAAGGGGAGGATATAAACTAGTGGCACATGCTGGCTTTAAGTCTGGGTAGCGGGGAGAGGGCATCTTATGTAAAAACGTGTTCCCTTTCACTCTGCAGTCCACATGGTCTGATAATAGGGGCAGATATATAGGCGTCTCTGGGAGGGTAAAACTGTCACATTTGTTTCAATATATGTTCCCCCGGGCCATTCAGAGCGACACTTTTAAAGATCGGGGAGCAATACTATTGACCCTTCCAGAGAGGCTCCTCTTGTTGGGGGGAGACTTTAACGCAGTAGTATCTGGGCAATTGGATCACCACCCTCCGCGGGACATGAGGCCTGCACAAAGGTGGTTACCTGACTTCTTAGAAGCCATGGGACTGGTGGATGAAAGAAGAGTACATAATCCGGGACTGGCTCAGTATACTCATCAATCGAGTGCCCACCAAAGTCTCTCACGTATTGAGTATATGCTAGTTCTAGCTACCCTAGCACTCGATATTCGAGAGATAAGACATTTAAGTAGTGGTATTTCAGACCATTCACTGATCCGGACACAAATAGCCCTGGGTCAGAGGGAATCGGGGAAAATTGCCTCAATTAACCCATGGTACTCTGAGACCCTGACACCCGGAAGAAAATAATCCAAGGTACAGATTTATATTTTCAAGAAAATCAGGGTACAGTAGAATTCCCCCAAACGTTGTGTAAGTCAGAAAAGCAGAAAGACTTGACACAGGCAGAAGACAAGGTACTAGGGCTGGAGAGGGAATTAGAAGTGTCAGTAACCCTTAAAAGCTGCACCTCTTGCAGCTCAAACAAGATGAATTCAAAGCCATAGCTACAGACAGAGCTAAAGTCCAGGGACGGGAAACACAAAACAGAATCTACGAGCACGGGGAGAAGGCAGGGAAACTGATGGTTGGATAAAAAAAAATGGACTAGCTGTATAATGCCCGAACTTCTCGTGGAGAGTGTTGGCCCGGTCTCTCATCCTCAGGAAATAGCTGACCAGTTTGCTAAACACTACCAAACGGTATATGGTGCGGAAGGGAAGCATTCAATTGAAGAGAATTGCTCTCTGCTCCGGGATATCTCACTCCTCACACTGACAGACGATAACAAGGGCTATCTCGAGTCCGACTTCACAAATGAAGAAGTAGCCCAAGCAATACGTACTATCTCTTCTGGAAAAGCATCGGGCCCCAATGGTCTACCAATTGAACTTTACAAACTCAGACAAGACAAACTGGCCCTATACCTCTGATCCATGTTTAAGGACAGTGGGGACAAGGGAATACTCCCCTTGGACCAAAGGGTAGCAAATATAATGGTCATTTACAAGGAAGGGAAACCCAAAACCAGCTTTGCCTCGTATAGACCAATATCCCTGCTCAACGCAGAACCCAAAATCCTTGCAAAGATACTGGTGTTCCGATTGGTAAAGGTGATAGACAGTTTGGTACATCCTGACCAGTCGGGTTTTATGTCGCACCGTAATACCGCCTAAAACCTGCGCAGAGTGCATGGAGTGTTGGGCAGAGTGGCGACTATCCAAGAGCCGGCCGTTCTGGTGTCGCTCGACGCCACTATGGCGTTCGACATGGTGGAGTGGCCGTACCTGTTCACTGCGTTGAGTAAAATGGGCTTCGGACCCAACTTTGTGAGTTGGGTTTGGCTATTGTATTTAAAACCCATGGCCCAGTAGTGGTGAACAACCGCACATCACCAGCGTTCCAAATGCAGTGAGGCACAAGACAGGGGTGTCCGCTGTCCCCATTACTATTTGCTCTGGCCCTGGAACCTCTGGCAGCGTGGATCCGCAAGGATCCGGTGGTTCATGGTATGTGCTGAGCAATAGATTGGGAGGATAAAATATCCTTATATGTGGATGATATTCTTTTGTATTTAACGTCTCCGAGGGCATCCCTGATATTTTTATTTGATATCCTTTCTGTGTTTGGCAGATATTCCGGCTACACTATAAATCGGACAAAATCGGTCGTCTGTGTCCTACGGGGGAGCCTCCTGCCCGTCCGGGGAACTGCCCATTTCAGATAGCGACTGAGGGATTTCGATACTTGGGCATCTTTGTCTCTCTGAGCCCTATGACCCGTTTCAAACACATTCTTCTGCCTTCGATGCAAAGGCTGAAAAACAACATAAAAAGCTGGAAGTCATTACCTCTTTCACTGTTAGGTAAAGCGGCTCTTTTTAAAATGATGGCCCTACCCCGCTTCCTTTATACCCAGCATAATTCAATGGATCCAGTCCCTATATCATAGTTTAAGGAAATAGAGAGTCTGCAGAGGGATCTTCTATCGGATGGGAAACCTCGGATTGCACTACCCATTCTCCCCCTGAACTGGTATGATGGAGGCATTAGTCGCCCAGACATTAAAAAGTATTATTGGTCAGCCCAATTGGCAGCCATTAATCAAGGGACCTATGGGAATTTATGGGATCCAGGTTACGCCATGGACAGATAGATCGTCCCAGGGGGAGAGTATGGTAGAGCACTCTATTCTAAACCTAGTAAACATCACTTAACAGGACCTACGGCACCATGCAGTCCATGTCTGGCATGTAGTGAATAAATATCTGGGGTGAGACGGACGACTTACCCAGGCAACACCTCTGAGGAACTCTAAACAATTGGGGAACTTGTGGCAAACTAAGGGCTTCGATAAATGGGACCTGATTGGGATCTCTCAGATCAAAGATCTCTGGGTCAAAGATGGAATTGTCCCTTTCCCTTCACTGCAGAAACACTATGGCCTTGCGGAGTCTGAACGCAATAGATATCTCCAAGTCCGGCATGCCCTCCAAAAACACCTCACGTCAAAGTCTGCCCTCCCACAAGCATCCCCATTGGAGGACAGGATACTTGACGGCAGTCTGCCAGAAAAGACCATCCCCTTGATATACAAAAAACTAATCAACAACATGGAAGATCCACTTCAGCCGCTCAAAGAAAAATGGGAGAGGGATGGCCTTGAACTAGACAAGGAAGACTGGTGCGACCCAGTCTCCTCTCCAAGGGAGGTGGCGATTCAGGCAAGACTGCGGCTAGTCCAACTCAAAATTCTCCATAGAGTGTATGTCGATAGACCCAGATTGGTGCGCATGGGTAGAGAAGAGAGTGGGGAGTGCAGACGTGGGTGTGGGAGGGAAGTCACCTTTTTCCATTTTCTATGGGAGTGTGAATACATACATAATTATGGGGCTGCCTTACACCACACTCTCAGCAAGGTTCTAACATTAGAAGTGCGCCCTGAGGCACGAAGGTGCTTAGTAAACATTTGGGAATGAACTGACCTTAACTCTTTCACTAAACAATCGGTGACATTAGCAGTAATGATTGCGAAAAGGAATATAGTGCATAACTGGGGTGCTCGTCAGTCACCTACGATTGGAAAGTGGAGGGAGGACGTGGATTGGTGCATGTTCCGCAAAAAGTTGGTCTATATAGCCAGAGGATGTCCTGGGAAATGGAACAGGGTTTGGGGGCCATGGAACTCATATAGGGGAGACATCTGCACCCTGCCGACACCACCAGGGGAAGACGAACACCTTACACCCCGCCAAGTGTTGAATAATATATGTTGTATATAGAAATTTCAGTTCAGATGCGTGATGTGAATGCTGTCTCCTACTTGTGTCACAATCTCACTTGATATGTCGTGGATGTTTAATAAAAAGAATTATTTTTAAAAAAATGACTGATGTACTGGGAATTAGCTCAGTGCAGCACAAAATTTGACCTCAGTATGTTTGCTAGTAAATGTAAGTCACATTCCATCAACTGTGAAAAAGAGGTGCCCAACCAGTTTCCTAAAGCCAAAACAACTAGGAAAGTGTAACATGAAGTCAGAAGTGTATACAGCTTAAACTAGCAAACTAGGTGTCATGGACAGATGTACAGAATCATCTGACAATTGAGTGCCTATCCAATATTCCCTAGATCAAAGCATGTGATGAAAGGAGGTCAAACAATGAGTGGGTGTCCATAGTGTAGAGTTCACTGCCTTCTAGCAGTGGATTAGAGTGAAAAGAGATTTGGCATAGAGATTAGATCAATTAGTTGCAGCAAAACCACATGTAAGGTTTGAAGATTCAGCTTCAAAACATTTCACATTCCTGAGAAGGCTAAGTGAAACTACTCAAAATCTATATGGCCTTACTGTTAAAAACCGTGTACATAGATCACAAAATTCAAAGGCTTCATTAAGTTCCTTCCCATAGTTGGCCCAAAATAAAAGGTAAAATTGAATATTTGTTTATGCAGATTGCTTGTACACTAAGGAATGTGCAAAGGGATTAAGGGTCTGATGGACCCATAGTGACAGTGCTGCAATTGCCGCACAGGTGATCCAGCAGCTGTATTATGACTTTGGTGGTCAAACTGCCATAGGACCACAGCTACCAGGCAGTCTTGTAGCGGTCTGAGGCCACAATATGCTGGGGGTGCAGCTGCTGCATTGCCAAGCATAATATGAGTTTTCTCCTTGCCCTCCTTTTCATGGTGGTGAGCCTGCCATAAAAACGATGGCAGTGAGGAAACTAAGATGGCCTGACAGGGCCCCCTGGTGCCTCAGTGCATGCAGGGGGCACATGGTGTGCCCCTCTGTCTTTCTGCACCCTAAGTACCTGCAAGGCATGGACTTTACAGTCCATGCCAAGTTGGGAAGCACTGTGCTGGTCCCACAGCACTGCTTTCTAAAGCTCTCCTATGAGCCTTTAAAAGGCAGCACCGTGAGCCAGCCGCCGCAGGACTGCCAACCCAGATTACAACTTGCAATCTGGCAGGTGGTCGGCGGTGGAGTTTGGTAATGGGGAAACGGGCAGTGCTGTGCCGGCCCGCTCCCACACCGCCAACTCATAATCAGTCCCTATATATTCCCCACAATGTATCCATCTATTATGTGAAAGTATTCTTGACTTCGCATGAACAATGACAGAACTTTGGAAATGTAATGACAATTGAAGAAATTGTTGCCACAATTTAACAACTGAAGGTGCACATCTGCATTTACAGTCCATCTCGTCTCAAAGGACATCATTATAAGCTGCCAGGAGCAGTATCTACAGGGGTTACCACTCTAATTAATTACGAATGGTCCGGGGTCACGAGATCCATAATTTCCAGGTCTGGAAACATAAGGCATCTTTTTGCAGGTACAGACCTAAACCCAGAAAAAAACACAGCCAGAGTGAGGTAAGGGGGGGCAAAAGCATAACAGTATAGCCCCTATCTGTCTCCATCACAATGGGGAAAGCAGACAATGATCACTGCAACCAGCTCACAAAGTGGCATGGCCAAAGACGGCCTTGGCACTATTGCCCCCCTTTACTCCACAACTCTGACCCACACTATCCACCTAATGCCATTGACCTCATCCTCAGTCTAGATTGTAAATGTCAAGCTAAAAACCGTGGGATCAGGGAAAGTCTGTGGGATACCTGATATAATATTGAGCCATAAAATATCAAAACACAAAAATATCAGAAATTAAATATTGAAATGTCAAATCTGTATACTTAACTATAAAAAAACAAATATGGAGAACACAGATATCATTGCTGAAAAAAATGTTTTTTACATATATCAAAAACAAAACTTTCAGAAACAAAAATACTGTTACCTTTAAATAAACATATAACCTCAAAAATATCAATTCACTTAAAATGTACAACATTATCACAAAAATAAGTAAACAATCGTGAAAAAAAGATGAAAAACACTTTTTACATAAAACAACTACTTCAAATAATCCCAAAAATTGTTATACACATATTTAAATTAAATAAAAACATATTGCATCAGCAAAACCCAAACCAAATTGGCACGGAGACACTTTACCTTGATCAGCACTTCAGCGGCTCCTTTTCTTTTACCGCCCACACCTCGCCGCACCCGCTTCACGGGTGCCGCATCGCCTCGTGAGGCGAAGGGGCAAAACAGGAAGACTCTGCAGCTGTAGGGCGGCTCCGGGTGAGAAGCGCTAGCGGGGCTGCGAGCGTGCAGGGACTCCAGGAACCAGGAGTCCCTGCGAGACCGAACTCCACCTTCCGGTCCGCTCTCCCTGCTGGCCCGCCCACCGCCCTACTGAGGATTCAAAACCGTCCCTCGCTACCTTTCCAGCGGGACCCAAACCAAATTGGCACGGAGACACTTTACCTTGATCAGCACTTCAGTGGCTCCTTTTCTTTTACCGCCCACACCTCGCCGCACCCGCTTCACGGGTGCCGCATCGCCTCGTGAGGCGAAGGGGCAAAACAGGAAGACTCTGCAGCTGTAGGGCGGCTCCGGGTGAGAAGCGCTAGCGGGGCTGCGAGCGTGCAGGGACTCCTGGAACCAGGAGTCCCTGCGAGACCGAACTCCACCTTCCGGTCCGCTCTCCCTGCTGGCCCGCCCACCGCCCTCCACACCCCCTATATCTCACCACAATCTTCCCGCAGCGCGGGACGCAGCTCGGGGCGAAGACCGGGCAAAGAGCGGGCCGTTTGAGGCCGTTCGAGAATGTGAGAGTCCGGTCCGGGCCCTTGCACTAAGCTTTCGCGGTCTTCAAATTAAAGGTATTTACCACCTGCCTGAAGTTAGCTATGACTTACCATTACTAACAAGAAACCTTTTCATATCCCACCTACAGAAAATGAATACGCGAGCAAGTAAGCAAAAAAAAATTCCCCCCAAAAAAATCGGAGCAGGTGACAAACTGTTAGGACCAATGGATGACTTTATTTCTAAAGCAAACACATTCATTGACCAAAGTATAAGCCTGATTGAGGGCAGAGTTTCCACTGAACTTGAAATTGCAAGGCGATCCTCAATGGGACTACTAGCAACCGCAAGAACCCCAGATACACACTTTGCGCCAACACAAACAACAGTGCTTTCAAACAGACTTAGTCTTCCAAATAACGTAGATCTATCGGCCTCCCAACTTTCAGTATCATTTTCAGAAAATGAGCTAGAAAAAACTCCAGATATTTTTCCTGATAACACCCCGGAAGAGGTAAGGCAAGCTAGAGGGAGGAGGGAGGGAGCGATAAAGAAAAGGAAGGACAGGGAAAAACTAGATAACACCTCAAACACAAGAATGGGCGGCGACACAGAGCTGATCGATACCATGAACCCAGAAGCATCATCCCATCACACAGCTGACCCATACAATAATGTGATATCGATCCACTGTTCACCACATAACCTCCGCGATAACACCATCTCAGAATCCCCCCCACCTCTAACAACGAGCAAGGAAAGAGAATCATCAAGGCTAATGAAGGAGATAGCTTCCCTCCTAGATTCCTTTATTCGCCCAATAGAGACCAGACTGCTTAACATTGAGGCTCAATTGATTAAAATCGCTACTTGCCCCAAGACAATCCCTCTACAGGGACCGCCAAAAGAAGGGACAAACACCTCGGCCATATTGTCTACACATAAAAAACCGCTAACCCCAGCTTGCCCACCGCCTAAACAGCAACCCACAGTAAAGGCCCCTATTCCACCAAAGGCTCCCCCTGCACAGAAACCCACGCCCAAGGTCCTTACTATTCCCCCGCAGACTAATATTACATTAAATTCATCTAAAGTAAATACGCCAACCACAACTACACCGGCCCCCAAAACTCCTGCCACCAAAAAGCCAAATTCTCCAAATAACAAAGGAGTCTTGAGAGGGACCAATGATAACAGGCACCCTCTAAACATGCCACCTGAGGCTTGTCCTTATGTGGTAGTGATGACGGGGGTGCCCGAACTAACGGGAGAGGGGAAGGAACCCAATTGGTCGCTAAAAAATAAAGTACAGTATTGGCTGAACATACATCGATCTGCTCCGCCAACCTGGAAAAGCACGATAACATCAGTTTGTAGGACCCCTTGGGTGGGGCATAGGAAGAAAACCATTAGGGGAGACTGTATAGTGATCACTTTCGAAGATCCGAGAATAGTTGACTATATCTGTTCCTGGGAACAAAACAATACAACTGGAGGGATCGCTACAAGATCCCTCTCTTATTTCTACCCAAAAAGATATCATAATAACTATGCAAATGAACCTGATAACATCTGGCGAAAAGCAATCCCCCAACCATGGGAACTAGATCTCGCTGGGCCTAAAATATCTCAGCGATATAGTGATCCTGACAATACTTGGTGGTCAACAAATCAGAATTACCAACAACACGAGGGCCCGTGGCAGACGGTGGGACCACAAAACAGAGTTAGAAACTGGGAACAATGGGACAGACCGCTCTATTGATCATATAGTTCCAATTATAGAGACATGCCATATGGGCAAAATTGGCAAGGCATACCGACTATGAACCGGTTTAACAGCCTGGAAATGGTCGATTGACCACAAGACAAATCCCCGAATCCCATACATGCAACCGCGGTCACACCAAATGATCCCCCTGTTCTATCAGAATCAAAAATGGCAGACACAGAAAAGGTAATCTTACAGCTCCTGGTGATCTTCTGGAATATTGCAGGTCTCCGATCAAAAATAGAGGATGGCTCCGCCGTCAGATTTTTGGAGGATGCTAAAATTATATGTTTACAAGAGACATGGGTCACGACGCCCATACACCTTCTGGGATATAAGACATACTCAACTCCTGCCCTTCCAAGCAGCTCGGGCAGATCTAGGGGGGGGATGGCAACCTACGTACCAAACACAATAACAGACCTGATTGTAGTAGAGGCAGATCCTTTTCCAAACTTTCAGTTGCTCACTCTCACAATAGGGAAAAAACATACCACTATATTAATTAATCTATACAACAATTTAGATGATGATAACTTCATAAACACCCTTCTTTTAATTCAACAAAAAATCACTCATCATCGGCACCTTCACGAGAGAAAGGGCACCCTTCATATAATTTGGGGAGGGGATTTCAATCTACACCCCTGCATGAACAATCAGACCTGTGGAATGATGGACAAATATGAGAACCCTTTCGTCCACTTCCTCCACTCGCGAACGGGGTCAGCTATGAACGAGATCCTCTCAGACCTGGAACTTTTAATAATAAATCCTATTCTACCACAAGATAACCAATTAGAACCTACCTACCGAGGAAGAGGGCACGAGACCACAGTGGACTACATAATGATCACAGAAGGTCTAAGAGACCAAATCAGTAATGTTACAATTTTGGAAAACATTCTAAGTGACCACTCCGCTCTAAGTTTCAACCTACACATGAAACAACCAAGGTCCCTTATGGCAACAATAGCAAGTACCCTATCACAAAACAGGCTTGAATTAGGAAAAAACAACGGATATACTATAAAATGGGAAAAAGTGGATCCGAACAAGCTTACTAATACCTTAGTAAAGACCGCTCACAACAACATATTGATATGCCTGGATTCCGAAACAGATCCAAAGCAAATCTTGGAAAATTTCCAGTCGATATTAGAACAAGTAAAAACACTTCTGACCAGAGTACCCAAATAAAATAAACAAAGTACCACAGGCTGGTTTAACCATGAATGTACTAAGGCACAGAACAACCTTAGAAAAGCACTTGGAAAACCAAACAGAGATCCAATCGAGATCCAACAACTCCGGCGAGACTACAACAATGCCAGAAGGGCAAGGAAAAAGGACCTGAAACTGTCCTTGTGGAACGCTCTGCACAAAAGTGCACTATCTAAAGATAGTCAGTCATTTTGGAGAATCGTTAAGTCACCCTTGTTATCGGACTCTAATACCCCACAGATCGATGTGGCCATCCATGAGGAAACTTGGGTGAACCACTTCTCAAAAATATTTCAACTACCATCCTTGACTGAAGAATGTAACTTTAATCCTTCACCCGTAGCATTTCCAATACCGATTGACTTCGAACTACAAGACATCGAAATGGCACTATCAATGAGCAAGAGCGGCAAAGCACCCGGCCCCGATGGGGTACCAGTGGATCTATTTAAACACCTTCCTGATCTTTGGGCACCAATACTCACAAGAGTCTGCACAGCAGCAGCGAATCTCGGTCTGCTGGAATCATGGTCATGTTCCATCATGGTGCCTATCTTCAAAAAGGGGGACGGCCAGGATACGAAATGTTATCGTCCTATATCCCTGCTTGACTCCCTAGGTAAAGTAGTCGGCAAAGTTGTCCTAGAAAAACTTCAGCACTGGGCAAGAGATAAAGATATCCTTTCGGATCTCCAGTTTGGATTTAGGGAAGGTTTTGGAACAGTCGAGCAGGCCCTAAATTTAAGCATGCTAGTTTCGAAATACATCCACGCAAAGCCAGGGACAATTTACATGGTTTACGTGGACTTGTCCTCCGCGTTTGACTGCGTGTCGCACGCGAAGCTCTGGTCATTGCTGAGTACATTAGGGGTTGATCCTCCCCTCCTGGACTTCTTGAGGGAGCTATATGGCGAAGCTTCAGCTAGAGTGAGATATGGGACAAAAGGAGAGTTAACGGCGCCGTTTAGGGTAGAGCGAGGAGTAAGGCAAGGATGTGTCCTGGCCCCCTTCCTCTTCTCTCTGTATACCAACGGCCTCGAGGAGACCATGTTGAGGGGGGGGCAGGATTTGCCCAGACTGAAACATCGCCTGATCCCCGCACTGCTCTATGCGGACGACGCAGTCATCCTAGCACGCACTCCGATCGAGCTACAGAAATCCCTATCTAAGTATGCCGACTTCATGGGTGCTCTGGATTTACACATCAATGTAAAAAAAACATTTGTCATGGTAGCGGGAGGAAAACGAAAAGTCACTAAGAACATTTATTTAAAAGACCAAAAAATTGAAAAAACCTCGCAATACCCATACTTAGGCATCATGATTGATGACAGCTTAAATTGGAAACCAGCTGTTGAGGCCAGGAGACACCTTTTTAAACGCGCAATTTTAGCCCTGATGAACTTCTCAAATAAACTTGGAAAGAGATCATCACTAGAATTGTTACAGATTTATGCTGCAAAATGCCAAGCCATCGCCTTATATGGGGCAGGGATTTGGGGACACACAGTCACTGGTGCACTGCAAAAAGAAGAAAACATCTTCATGAGATTCCTTTTGTCCACGCCAAAAGGCACTTCCATCTATGCCTCGCATATGGAATTGGGAATCCCATACATTGAAGACCTAATAAAGATCCAGCCACTTCTACTTTGGAGGCGCGTGTGGCTGTCGGATGAGAATCGGCTGACCAAAAACATCCTGCAGGACTCTATGGAATTAGATCATGCACAGAAAATAGTGTGGCTCTCCTATATCAGAAATTTCTTTTACGATCTAGGATTACAAAAGTATTATTTTACTCCAGAAAAGCTAAATGAAATATCCAAGAAAGATCTGAAACAAATCGCCCTGAGCCACCTAGAGTCCTTGAGACTGACTTTGCTGACGACCAAAAAAACTGCGATACATGCGAATATGATACAGCATTCCCCGAAAATCCAGCTTTATCTGACCTTGGAATTTTCAGCGTACGAAAAAATGCTCCTAACAAGGTTCAGACTGAATCTCTTTTACAGATTAGTGACTTTTCCTGAAAAAAACAATTGGAATACTAACTTGGCCCCCTGTCCGTGTGACGATCTGTCCCAACAGTCTACTATCCACACAATTTTGTTTTGTAAATTTTTCCAAATCCACCGAAAAATTTGGATAACCCCGCTATTAAAAAGATGGGGCTATAGACAATGTCGCCCAGCCATGTTAGCACTACAGTTGCTGGAATCGGAATGTACTTGTTATCACGTACTGAATTTCTTAAAGAGTATTATGAGGCATAGGAACAACCTCTGACTGTTTTACTATCTACACAATTTGTACACAATCTGATCTTACGTTTTAAACAAACTGTGTGTAATATCTGTTTTTATTAATACTTGCGCATTTTTGTATGTTGCGATAACTTTTATGGTTTTGCGCTGCTAAAAAACCGAATAAAGATTATTATTATTATATGTATAAATTATATAATATAATATATAATATATTATATAAATTATAGAATCGTTTTTTGTGCCCCCGGCTGGGGGTGGGGAACCGAGCACTCAGCATGCAGACAATTCCAATCTGAATCCCAC
Source organism: Lissotriton helveticus (assembly GCF_964261635.1). Classification (NCBI taxonomy): domain Eukaryota; kingdom Metazoa; phylum Chordata; class Amphibia; order Caudata; family Salamandridae; genus Lissotriton; species Lissotriton helveticus. Next base: position 1,120,932,737 of record NC_136063.1, on the reverse strand, counting down.
AGCCAGAGAGTTATTTCGTAAACTTGAAAAGCTGTCCAAAAAAGAACAAGCGAAATGGTGGGAGAATAAGTCCCTGACCCGTTATTTACAAGCTGGCCGTGTACCGAGGGGGCTGCGAATAACTCTGGCGCCAAGCTATGACAATCCCGACCCAGACCTGCTCGAGCGTTGGGCAACAGCTAATTTGGAACACTCTGCCAGGTTAATGGGATTCCTTGTAGAATCAGCAGAAAAGGACCATCTGAAACTACAGACTGAGATTGAAACAATTGAGGAGGAACTCAAATCAATGAATAGTGATGACATTACCAAAAAAATGAGAGAGGATATGCAGAAGCGCCTGGAAAAAAAAGAGGACATTATAAAAAAACGCAAGGCGTTCAAGTTCGAAAGAGATAGATTGGACTATCTTAACGGCCGTGTTTTTACATTTGCCCGTAGGTACGATAACATAAAAGCACGAGGTGGCAAAGCAATTCAAAGTACACAAGGGACAGCGTCCACGTCAGCCTCATCAATAGATTTGAGCTCAGCAGCTGAGAGTGACACAGAAGGTCGCCCCACAAGAACGGAACAGTTGGGGTTTACCAAATTATCCCTCGCCCAGGAAGTAAACTGCCTGTGCGAGGACCGGAGGGATACCCTGAGACCCAGAAAGAAACCACATGCCAATGCCACTCAAGGCGCCAAAGAGCCAACCGCAAGCGGCTCGAACGACGCAAATGCCGCAGGATCAAACAGGGGCGGCTTGAGAAGGAACAAACGAGGCAATTGGAAGAAAAAACAGTGAGCAACTCCGGGTCCAAATCTGTTATTAATCTAACCAATGTGGTGCTGTCTGAGAAGGAGGTAGCGATTCTTGGTTTAGGGCTGTCATACTGTCCTCCCAGGAATTTTGACTATGCGACTACCCGCTTGGACGCTTTTAGGTTTATAAGGAAGCTCAAGCTGATCAAATATCACCGGATACAACCGTATAAGAGGGCAAAAAACACGCAACAACAAAGTCCATCTCCTCTCACGGCAGGAGATACATCCTCCTGTAATGAGATATGGTCATTGCAGCAAGAGGGAGCAGAGGTCAGTCTCATGGAAACCCCATTGACAGGGGCAGGAACAGAGACAGGCACTACCCCATTCAAGGCAAAGTCCACTTTTCTTCCGATCATGCCTCATGACAATTTGGATGTCTATCATGACTTCATCATAGAGGATCTTAAAAAACTGTATACCACCACAAGTAAAAAACATGTTGCGATCTACAGACAAAACCAAAACTATGAAAATCTAGTAAAGAAACTAAACAAGAATAAGAACATTGTGGTTAAACAAGCCGATAAAGGCGGCAACATTGTGTTGTGGGAACGAGACCTCTATGTAAAGGAAGCTGAAAGCCAACTGGGGGACCAATTGTGCTACAAAAAAAGTAATTTTGGGGCAATTAAAGCTGCATGGAATGATCAAAACTCGAAACTTATAGCATGGAAAAGTGGTGGATTGATCTCCAAAGATGAATTTAAGTTTCTGAAGAAAGATCACCCGATTATTCCTACCTTTTATATGCTGCCAAAAGTGCACAAAGACACTTCTGTCCCACCCGGGAGGCCCATTATTTCTGCGATTGGCAGTTCCACCGAAAACATCTCAAGATATATTGACTATTTTCTGCAGGAGTGGGTCATACAACTTAAATCGTATGTCAGAGACACAACCGATTTTTTAACTAAATTGGAGAATGTGGTTTGGAGCGAAGATTACTGCTTGATGACTCTGGATGTGAAATCCCTTTATACTTCCATCAGATATAATGATGGGATTAAAGCAGTTGAACACTATCTAAACAAAAGACCCATGAACTATGTACATCACAACAGAATGATTATTAGCATGTTAAGACTTTGTCTAGAACAGAATTTCTTTTTGTTCTGTGGCCAAATGTACCAACAGATAAGGGGGTGGCCATGGGGGCCTGCTTTTTCCCCCAGTTTCGCGTGTTTACACATGGCACTGTGGGAGGAGCGGGTCCTCATGGGGGACCACGAAGCCATCATGAGGGAGAACATAGTCTTATACTGCAGGTACATAGATGATTTATTCTTTGTATGGAGGGGTGATGTAAAAGAAGCAACTGACTTTGTGTGCAAATTGAACAACAACAACTACAATTTGGAGTTCACATCCACAATACACAAGGAAAGCATAAACTTCCTCGATGTAGAAGTGTACATCGAGGATAATGTATTGGAGACAAGGGCCTATAGAAAAGAGACCGCAGGCAACACTCTCCTACACGCTACCAGCCAGCACCCTGGACACCTCATACGCAGCATTCCCTATGGGGAAATGTTGCGCATGAGACGGCTCTGTAAGTATAAACCATTTTATAACGTATAAACCATTTTATAACGCGCTCCGTTACTGGAGAGTATCCTGGCGCGGGGAAAATAAAAGCAGATAGCAGAGCATGGGAAAGAATCTTAGTTTACACTATTAAACAGATGTGTTTTCAAGTGTTTTTTAAAAGCAGCAACTGTAGGTGTGGAGCGCAGATGAAAAGGAAGAGCGTTCCAGGCGCGAGCCACCACCACCGAGATCGACTGGCCACCAAGTCTGGCACGTTTAAAGCGGGGGAGGGTCAGTTTAAACAGAGTAGAGGATCTCAGGGTGCGTGCAGGGGCATAGCTAATAAATCTTTTTCTCAGATACTGGGGGCCGAGATTATGGGTAGCACGAAACGCCAGAACCAGAGATTTAAACAAGATGCGCTGTGCAACAGGGAGCCAGTGGAGTGTGCGCATCTCAGCGCGAACGCTCTTCCATCTAGGGATGTTAAATAGTAGACGGACAGCCGCGTTCTGGATAATTTGCAGGCGTTTTACCAGGTAAGCAGGGATACCACTGAACAATGCGTTTGCATAGTCTAGCCTGGCCAGTATGAGCGCTCGAGCAACAGACTCCCTGGCCTCTTTTGGGAGCAGGGGAAAAAATTTGCGAAGCATTTTTAAAGTAGAAAAGCAGGTGCCAGTAAGTTTTTTAATGTGATGTTCAAATTTTAAATCCTCTGCGAACCAGATGCCCAAATTTTTTGCAGGTCTCCCCATCTCCTTCGGGCTGGGAATGTCAGGAGGCCATAAGGAGCTCTTGAACGAGGGGGGAAAGGAACCATAAAAAAGCACTTCGGATTTGTCCTCATTGCACTTCAACTGTGCCTTGGCCAGCCAGCGAAATACAGAGGACAAACACAAATGGACCGTAGATGTATCAAGGTTATCATCTGGCCAGGTGAACAGCAGTTGGGTATCATCTGCATACCCTATGATCTTAGCCCCGAACTGTTCCGCTAGATAGACCAGGGGGGTGATGTAAACGTTGAACAGTAGGGGGCTAAGAGTTGATCCCTGCGGGACACCTGTAAGCAGCGGTTTAGGCTCAGAGGCATGGGGAGGCAGCCAGACCTGCTGAGTCCTGTCAGAAAGGAAGGAGGACAGCCAGTCTAACACAGTCCCCCCAATGCCTATGTCAGCCAGCCGGCCAAGGAGGAGCTCATGCGGGACGGTATCGAATGCGGCAGAGAGGTCCAATAAAATTAGGACCGCTCTGCCACCTCCGTCTAGACAGTCCCGGATGGCCTCGCTCATCTCCAGCAGGGCCGTCTCGGTGCTGTAAGTAGCCCTAAAGCCCGATTGGGCAGGATGGAGGGCATTGGAAGTTTCGACAAAGCTCTCTAATTGTCGAAATGCCACCTTTTCACAAATTTTCGTCAGTGCCGGCAAAAGGGAAATGGGTCGATAATTCCCAGGGGCCGCCCAGTCCAGTCCGGGTTTCTTCAGAAGTGGCAGAAGCTTAGCCTGCTTCCAGACAGGAGGAACCTCGCCCGTAGCCAAAGAGAGGTTCACTATCTGCGTAATTTCAGTGCAGACTATTTCTGCCACCTCCGAAAGCACCCGGGCCGGGCATGGATCGGCTGGAGAGCCAGATTTCAGGGACTGGAGTAAAGGAAGAGTAACATCCTCCATAATATGCTCAAAGTTCGTGAGCTGCTGTTCAGGACTAGGGCATAGGGAGGGACACAGATCAGCTATTAGACAATCGGCGGGGAGAGCTGCTAAGAGGTCTTGTTGGATCCTTGTTATTTTGGTAACAAAAAAGGAAGACAGCTCCTCGCACCATTGCATCGAGGATGGGTGGGAGACTGCCTCAGCGACGGGTGCCACAAAGCTTTTAACAATGGCAAAGATCTCTCTGCTGTTATTGTCCGCCATGGCAATTCGCCCAGCATAGTAGTTCCCCTTAGCAATCTTGATAGCTGCGTAGTAATTTCTTTGGGCAAGCCGTAGCGTGGATTTAGCCTCAGGGCTGTAACCACGTCTCCACTCACGTTCATGCTTTTTACACCCCAGTTTTAATTCCCTCAATTCAGGGGAAAACCAAGGTTGGGAGGGAAAACGTCTGGATCTGGTCATCGTGGTCTGCTTAGTGGAGGCGGTAACCGCCTGCTGTACCCACTCATTAAATTCGCACACCGCATCGGCCAGAGGCAGCTTAGAATTTGGGCGAGTTTTAGCCAAAGCCTGTCTAAACGCTGGCAGATTGATCTTTTGGGATTGACATATAGATGGCGGTGGACAGCGCTCCGCAATCTCCCACTTAAATCTGATCAAATCATGGTCAGACCAGGTCGTTTTTTCAATAGCCACAGACTGGATGGGGAAATTGGAGCATACCAGATCAAGCAGATGGCCACCCGTATGCGTCGGGGCAGTCACCCATTGCTTGAGCTGAGCAAGCTCCAGAATTTCACCAAGCCTGTGGGCTTCAGGGGAGTCAGGAACATCCATGTGAATATTTAGGTCCCCAACCAATAGAAACCTAGGAAAACCTAGGGCCCTCGGGACCAAATATTCTTCTAGGGAGTCCAAAAAGTGGGTGGCCTGACCCGGGGGTCTGTAAATCAGAGAACCTCCTAAGGTAAAATGAGGAGAAGTTTTAATAGAAAAGTGGAGAACTTCACCCCCTACATCCGCGATCGGAGGCTCAGAAGCAAAGCCCCACTCTTCCTTAAAAACAATTGCTAATCCACCCCCTCTACCCAAGGGTCGGTCCACTCTGACGATCTTAAATCCCCTGGGGACAGCGAGTTCTACGCTAGGTGCGGAGGTGCTAGTCATCCATGTCTCCGTGAGGAACAGCACCTCCAGCTGGCCGTCCACCAGAAGTTCAAAGATCTCAGCGGCATGCCTAACCGCAGATCTAGCGTTGATCAGTCCCGCCCGGATGTTAGCAACCGAGGCGTTGCTAACAGAGCGGGGGGGGGAGTGGTTGGGGCAGAAAATCACAGGTGGGGCATTTGAGCATATCACAGTTCAAATCCGCACGTGTGCAAAGCACACTATTGTCTGGGGGAGCAAGTCTCAAGAGGTCATGGCGTGAGTACCTGCGTATGTCTGATATAGCCATCCCCAAGGATCGCTGAGCAGAGAGGCCGGCCCTGGGCCCGTCCGAGGCACGGACGGGCACAGACGGGCCCTCCTTTGGCGCTCCTTCGGCGCGCAGGCGGCGCGCCCACTGCGCGTCCTAGGAGGCATCCCCATTTAATGCACAAGCCCCTCCCCGAGCTGGAGCGCTAACTCCGTTCCAGTAGGGGTCCGGGACTCCCAAGATGGCGCCCGACCTGTCCCTCCACACAATCGGCACTGGCAAGCCGCGGTGGACCGGGGAGCAGGGGGACCAGCAAGCAACAGTTAGGTGAGTTTAAAAAGCACACAAGTTATAGCAACACTACACAATTAGCAAATCAATTGAGTGAGTGAAAACGAACTCGTTTTTTAAAAAGGATTAAAAATAGTTAAGAGCGCCTGCTGCGCTAGTACTGTGCAGACAAGGAGGGCAGAAGAGATTCACTCGCAGTCTGCTCGCCTTAATTTTTCCAAGCGCTATCGCAAGGCGCTGCCACCACCTCGCTCAAACACCCAGGACTGCCAGAACTGATCCTGTTTAATGCACAAGCCCCTCCCCGAGCTGGAGCGCTAACTCCGTTCCAGTAGGGGTCCGGGACTCCCAAGATGGCACCCGACCTGTCCCTCCACACAATCGGCACTGGCAAGCCGCGGTGGACCGGGGAGCAGGGGGACCAGCAAGCAACAGTTAGGTGAGTTTAAAAAGCACACAAGTTATAGCAACACTACACAATTAGCAAATCAATTGAGTGAGTGAAAACGAACTCGTTTTTAAAAAGGATTAAAAATAGTTAAGAGCGCCTGCTGCGCTAGTACTGTGCAGACAAGGAGGGCAGAAGAGATTCACTCGCAGTCTGCTCGCCTTAATTTTTCCAAGCGCTATCGCAAGGCGCTGCCACCACCTCGCTCAAACACCCAGGACTACCAGAACTGATCCTGTTTAATGCACAAGCCCCTCCCCGAGCTGGAGCGCTAACTCCGTTCCAGTAGGGGTCCGGGACTCCCAAGATGGCGCTCGACCTGTCCCTCCACACAATCGGCACTGGCAAGCCGCGGTTGACCGGGGAGCAGGGGGACCAGCAAGCAACAGTTAGGTGAGTTTAAAAAGCACACAAGTTATAGCAACACTACACAATTAGCAAATCAATTGAGTGAGTGAAAACGAACTCGTTTTTTAAAAAGGATTAAAAATAGTTAAGAGCGCCTGCTGCCCTAGTACTGTGCAGACAAGGAGGGCAGAAGAGATTCACTCGCAGTCTGCTCGCCTTAATTTTTCCAAGCGCTATCGCAAGGCGCTGCCACCACCTCGCTCAAACAAAGGTAAATAATGGGTGGACTCTGAGCCCCTTCAAAAAAAAAAAAATCTTCTCTACAACAGATTTCGCAAGCACGCTGTGCAGGCTAAGCCTAAAAATCCCCCTAGCTACTGTCAATCTGGGTGGCCCCGTTAAATGGGCAACTGCAACTTGAGTTTGATACTCTCCATACCAAGGTGGTCCAAAATATGAATTAAACGTGCACCTGTAACTTTATTAAATAAGAACGCTGGGCTGAAATGCGAGAACAGCATCTGCACTCACTGCCTGTCCCTTCCAATGTTTGCTGGTCCCAATTGTAAATGACCTGTGAATTCAGAGACTGAACCCATATTCTTATTTGGGCATCAGTTTCAGTCCTACAAATGCAACAAGCTCGTTTTGGAAATGCGCATTACTGTTTAGATTATCTATTATCATTCTATTGAATGAAAAAGATTTTAAATGTTAAATACCAATTTCCGTGATGTAAAATGGTTATCGTGCAGGTATCAAGTCAATCAAAGAAATTGTTTTAGACGCATTTACTATACTTTACAATGAGCCTCTACTTGTGGATGACCTTTTAATTCCTCTGTGATAGTCTTTGGTCTTTTGGTGCTGTTTCCATATGACTTTGAAAGAGAAGTACATATCCAAAAGCGTGCACTTTTCTGAATAGCTAGAGGTTGAGGCTCTTTACCGAAATGCAAGTTTAGGTCCCGATAAGATCTGTAGCACTGAGAAGGAGTGTGACTTAGCACAGAAAGACAGCAGGAGCCGCTTTTTAGAGAGAGGGTATAGAGCGGAAGTGGTGGACAGTGCTATAGAGCGTACGAAAAACATTCCAAGGGCACAGGCCCTGAAAGGTAAGGAGCTGGTAACTGTAACCAATTCTGAAACCATACAACCAAGGGCAATTGTTACTTACAGTGTCCAACATGCTGAAATTCGTAAGATTTTCAGCAGAAATTGGAATTTGGTTAAGAGAGACCCGGTCATTGGTAACCTTGTACCTATCAAGCCACAACTGACTTTTCGAAGGTCTCAGTCTATGGCAAAAGCTTTAGTGAGCAGTACTCTAGACAAGCCCCTCTCAGGAACCTGGATGGACCTCAGCAGAGGTTTCAAAAGGTGTCCTTTCGGTAAAGCTTGCAGGCAGGGACTCAGTAAAACCCATTATTCTATCCCATTCCATGATAGGCCTATAGCTATCAAACATAGACTAACGTGTAAAACTGAATACGTAGTCTATGTGCTGCAATGTCCGTGTGGGCTATGCTATGTGGGCAGCACCCGACTGCCCGCCCACAAACGGATCTTGCAACATCTTCGAGCCATTTCAGGCAAAGATCCAGCTTACCCCGTCGCACGACATTTTGAGCAGATCCACAATAGCAATCCTGATGGATTGGTCTACTTTTTGGTGGACACGATCCCGCCCCTGAAGAGAGGGGGGAACAGGGATGCGCTATTGAGACTACTAGAGACGAGATACATTCTGGAGTTCAATAGTAAGGCCCCGGGAGGCCTTAACGCCACCGAGGATATGTACACTTGCCTATGACAAGACTGGCTCGAATATTGCACATTTGAGAGTTTGGGTTCCCATCTTTCGCTTGTGGGGCTGTACCATTTGGGATTGGATAACATTATGATTAATAACTTGAGTGTTCGAATCCCTGATTATAACCAGACTAATATGAAGTCGTTTTTAAACCAATTTTCACACTTATTCACTTTGGGTGAATTTCTTTTCCCCAGTATGATTATGTAGGGTATATGTATATGTAACAGCTAAGAAGTTAAACATTCAACTTAGACATTTTTAGGTAACTGGTAGATCATTGGAGTGGATTTGGGGATTGCGAGGTGGGGGATCGACGGAGTTTTTGAATCTTCCACTCCTCCCCATTTTCCTAATTGTATCTTATACCAGTCCAGCAAGACCAATGTCAATAATTGAGGTTATATGAAATGCGTTTTTATATGTAAATATGACTTCCTTTTAAATTGTTTTTTCTTAATAATATGTAAATATGAGTGTAAATAGATGGTCTATTTTTCTACATATTTATTTATTTTATATATAGTATATATTTTTCTAAATATTTGAGATATATATTTCTATACAATGTCGGGCACTTGCCCTTTAACCTTGCTGCTTGCTGCTTAGTATTTCCTTCGTGGCAATATTTCTACTATGTCTATGATTGCATCTTAGAAAAAACACATACAGCTGTAAATGGTTTGCAATCAACCGTTTTAACATATATACCCTCTTCTATGTCTGTGACACATCATGTGATCAAGCCTCTGTGGGAGGTGAAACGCGTCATGGCATTTTGCTGGCTGAATTATATGCACGGAATAAAGCACTGAAAATACTGCACGCATTTGTGGTTTCGTTCCGACGTTGTTTGCCCGAGTGGTAATGGAGCGTGATGGATGGCGTCTGTTGAGTATATATATATATATATATTCACTGAAAAAACCATAGGTTATAGACCATATATAGTTAGGAATTAGCATTTACAAAACCTTGAATATTCACTGAAAAAACCATAGGTTATAGACCATATATAGTTAGGAATTAGCATTTAAAAAACCTTATTTTACTCACACAAAACCATTGAAATTCCATATATAGTTAGTTGCACTAACTATATATCGCGCACCCGCAATCCACTGCTGATCATGTCACATATTACATCATTCATGACATGGTCAGTGACATCACTGATGACATCACTGATGACATCTCAAATGACATCACTGATGACATCACTGATGACATCTCAAATGACATCACTGATGACTACATCCAGTGACTGTATAATTCTGTAAAGTTAAAATATGTCTTACATATTGAAGAATGAGTGGATGTATAAGTGTCTTGATGAAGGATTTAGTAGGGGCATGGCTGACTGTATGAGTGACTGATTAAATGTGTCTCACTGAGTGCATGGGTTAGTGACTAAACTGTCTTAATTTGTGCATCATTATGTCTGTTGTTCTGTAAACTGCTGCATGTGTTGATCATTAGCTATATGATTAACTGTATGGGTTATTGATTGGTTGCCCAAGCATTTGTATGGGAGACTGAGTGTGTGTGTGGGTGGCTGGGAGGTGTATGACTCTCTGCATAGATGTGTGAGCAGTTGATTGACTAGATGTATGGGTTCAAAAGTGCATGTGGAAACAGCTGTATGGGCGGTTGACTGTGTGCATGAGTGTATTGGTGAGTGAATGGATATCTCAGTGCTACATGTCAAAGTAAGTACATATGTAAAACACAGTACATGTGAGAGTTGACATATATAAATAACTGTGCATAAGAGCCAGTGAATGTGTGAGTGGCTGTATGGATCATTGTGAACTTGTATCCAGGATAGTATAAGTGAGTAAATATGTTTTAGTATATGTTTGAATAAGTAAGGTGTGTATAACTGTATAGTTGAGGAAATGGAGGTGTGATTGATTCTTTGCATGACTGACTAAGTGTCTGAGTAACTCCATGGATGAGTGACAGTCTATGAGTGTCTGTTTACACTGAGTGTATCTAAGGTTATATTAGAGTCTGAAGAGGTTCATCGTATTATCACATGAATGATGTCATCAGTGATGTGATCAGTAATGTCAAATGAGATGTCATCAGTGATGTCATCAGTGATGTCATTTGAGATGTCATCAGTGATGTCATCAGTGATGTCATTTGAGATGTCATCAGTGATGTCATCAGTGATGTCATTTGAGATGTCATCAGTGATGTCATCAGTGATGTCACTGACCATGTCATGTATGACGTAATATGTGACATGATCAGCAGTGGATTGCGGGTGCGCGATATATAGTTAGTGCAACTAACTATATATGGAATTTCAATGGTTTTGTGTGAGTAAAATAAGGTTTTTTAAATGCTAATTCCTAACTATATATGGTCTATAACCTATGGTTTTTTCAGTGAATTTTCAAGGTTTTGTAAATGCTAATTCCTAACTATATATGGTCTATAACCTATGGTTTTTTCAGTGAATTTCAATGGTTTTTTAATAGCAAATATCATAAGCTGTCGAATGTCAAGTACGTGGTAAGTGAAAACATTTTCGTGTTTATGCACACTGATCTGCTTTGAATGGTGCCCCCCCCCCTCATTTCTATTAGGAGTACTCTCTCTTTGCACATAGTGAACAGTAGTTAACGCAGGCCTTTGCCCCCGTTGTAATACGTCGTGCCTGCTTCTCTCTCCATTTGATTGATTGTTATCCAAGTATTTACTGTTTTAGAATTGGTTCTCTTTGGTTCATTCTCTATTTACAAACAAACACAGAGTCGCAATACTCTGTTTAGTCTTTGCAGATAACGAAAAATCGTGTAAAAAAAAAAAGAAAAGGAATCGAGCAAAATCAGTAGGCCACTAATGGGATCTCTTTTTGACCTCGCTAAAATAGAAACATTAGGAACAACCCCTCATGACAAATACAAAACTAGTGAGATGAACTGAACTCCACACAATGATGGCTGCAAAAAAGCTCGGCTCCGCCACCCACCCCGCCCAAAATAACGATAAAGAGCGGCTGCCATGATTGGTTGCGGAATGGCCACGACGGAGCTACGAAATGGTGCTGCTCTCATGCTAACCCCAGCTTCAGTCTGAAACATCCAGAAACACTGTAGACTACCAATTCGATCAGTTCCGGTAGCGCCCCAATGTAACCCGGTAGAGAAGAACTAGCCCTCCCCTCTTTGACTGATGGTTCTTGTTGCCTGTCCCTTCTGTTGTCATTTAACAGAACTATTTAGCCTGCTGAAAGGGGTTGTGTTCCGACCGCTGGTTGGTGGAGACATTTTGACTATATTCTGGACCTGCGTTGTCGCGTAATGCGTCATATGACGCGCCGCGTTAGCGCATCCGGAAGTCATCCGGGGCGCGCAGCGCGTAACGTAAGCATAACAAGTCATGTGACTTGTTAATAAAACTTTTCATTGGTTCATTTTACTTTTCTTATTCTAATGATGAAAGGCTTGGTCATATGACCTAAAAATTACGCTTTTTATTACTTCCGAACATTATTTTTTCTTAAATATATGTTATAATGTTCCAGGCTAATGTACTTTCCCGGAAAATTTACAACTGTCCTGCAAGTAAAATATATTCTTTTTTCGAGAAAAAGAGCGTTTCTTCGTCCCATGACGGAGCCGTTGAGCAAAAGAGGGTCGACCTGCTGTCTTAGTCGCCGATATGCCTGAATATGAGATTCTTATCGATCACTTTATGTTGCAGGAGTAGAAAACACAACAGCCCTTGACCATTTATCTTTACTGCGTTCCTTCGTATTATACCTTTTACCCTTCATGTAATTGGTCTGCTTTATTTCACTTGCCTTTTAATGATTCTAAAACAGTGACTATTATTAAAAACTTTACCAATGTATATACTACTACCATGTTTTCTTTTAAAAACCTTTATTGTGAAAATTTCATTATATAAATACGAGCCTATAACCACGTGGGCCGGCCACGGAGCAAACTGTAATCGTATATGATGAGTAGACATCTACACTGTAGAGGAACGTAACGGGCGGGCCATTAGGTTGCAAGAACTAAGGTGTCTAACAGTTACGGAATCGGTGGACGTACATTTTATAATTAAAATACGACAGGGCCAGTTACAATAAAATTATCTACATATACATTTGCGGGCAAGTACCATGGGTGACGTTAATTCGAACTTTCAATAGTACAGTAATCAATAACACATCAGAACTTAATATCAATAGGGATGTCGAAATATTCAATCAATTCTCGTCCCCGCCCGCCATGTGCTTCAAAACTGCATACGTATCTCGTGATTTCAAGGTTCTGCAACCAGTACACAACAAGGAGTTACTAGTCCCATTTATTCCAGCGCCATTTTGGGCGAGGACGGGCAGGTCCAGGATATAGTCAAAATGTCTCTACCAACCCTCGACTATGATGATGTTCATATGCTGTATTTATTAGAGTAACACTCATCTGTCCACATGAAATTAATTTGCCACAATCTAAACATGTCATTTTAATCTTTCCAAAGTTCTTCTAAATATTTGGGACCGTTTCCCTTGCCTCTGATGCTGTCAGTGCCACTTCTTTGATGAATGTACTAGCAGGTCAGGGGTTCTCCTCCAAATCTCTCTTTTATGCAGCACTATAATTAATTGGTGCCACCTCTCCATATGACGATGCATGGTATAGTTACCATAACTATATTTTTTTTCGGTTCCTCTGGAGAGTTCATCGTGGAAGATGAAGCGTGTAACGTACCGGACATTTACCTTTTTTTGCATGTACAGGAAAGGAAAAAAAAATCGAGCGTCCGAGTTCTAAGGTGTCCCAGGGCCATTTTAGTGGACCAGGCCCAAATCCAAAGAACAGGCCGCCATTTTGAGAGTCCTGTTGCAGCCGCCTGTCGCTGTAGCATCAAGAGCAGCCGAAACTCAGCTGAATGGCAACTGAAACGGTAAAGGGGCGCCCCACTACAGCAGACGAGCCTCCACCTGGGAAGGCCCGTTCACGCCGCCTCCCCCCCCCCTTCGGGCACCCCACGCCGTTATTCGGAGCAGTATTGTAGGATGGCCACACCAGTGCGGCAACTTGCTAGACATCACCTCGGTGGTAACCGAATCTCAGCCCCTTGTAGTGTCTCCTCTTCAGAAAATATTCTTGCGCTACCTTTGCCCCATTCACACATCGGTCCGCTACTGACGCCATCTCACAGGCTAATGGGGCGCCCCACGCCGAGTTTCAGCATTGTAGGATGACCACACCAGTACAGCAACTTGCTAGACATCACCTCGGTGCCATCCGGATCTTGGCATCTCAACGCCTAGTGGTATCTTCCATACAGAAAATATTGTTGCGCTGCCTTTGGCCCCATTCGCACATCGGTCCGCAACTGACACCATCTCACAGGCCAACAGGGCGCCCCACGCCGACTTTTACCATTGTAGGATGGCCACACCAGTACAGCAACTTGCTAGACATCACCTCGGTGCCATCCGGATCTTGGCATCTCAGCGCCTTGTGGTGTCTTCTATTCCGAAAATATTGTAGAAAATATTGTTGCGCTGCCTTTGGCCCCATTCGCACATCGGTCTGCAACTGACACCATCTCACAGGCCAACAGGGCGCCCCACGCCGACTTTTACCATTGTAGGATGGCCACACCAGTACAGCACCTTGCTAGACATCACCTCGGTGCCATCCGGATCTTGGCATCTCAGCGCCTTGTGGTGTCAGTCAGAAAATATTGTTGCGCTGCCTTTGTCCCCATTCGCACATCGGTCCACTACTGACACCATCTCACAGGCCAACAGGGCGCCCCACGCCGACTTTTACCATTGTAGGATGGCCACACCAGTGCCACAACTTGCTAGACACCACCTCGGTGCCATCTGGAACTTGGCATCTCAGCGCCTTGTGGTGTCTTCAATTCAGAATATATTGTTGCGCTGCCCTTGGCCCCATTCGCACATCGGTCCGCTACTGACGCCATCTCACAGGCCAACGGGGCGCCCCACGCCGACTATCAGCATTGTAGGATGGCCACACCAGTACAGCAACTTGCTAGACATCACCTCGGTGCCATCCGGATCTCGGCGCCCCACTGCAGATGAAGTGCCTCTCAACTATGAAACCACCACGGTGACATCCGGATCTTGGCGCGTTGTGCTGCCTTCGGCCTATTCGCACATCGGTCCGCTACTGACGCCATCTCACAGACTAATCGGGCGCCCCACGCCGAGTTTCAGCATTGTAGGATGACCACACCAGTGCACCTTACTAGACACCACCTCGGTGCCATCCGGATCTTGGCATCTCAGCGCCTTGTGGTGTCTTCTATTCAGAAAATATTCTTGCGCTACCTTTGCCCCATTCACACATCGGTCCGCTACTGACGCCATCTCACAGGCTAATAGGGCGCCCCACGCTGAGTTTCAGCATTGTAGGATGACCACACCAGTACAGCAACTTGCTAGACATCACCTCGGTACCATCCGGATCTTGGCATCTCAACGCCTAGTGGTATCTTCCATACAGAAAATATTGTTGCGCTGCCTTTGACCCCATTCGCACATCGGTCCGCAACTTAGACATCACCTCGGTGCCATCCGGATCTTGGCATCTCAGCGCCTTGTGGTGTATTCTCTTCAGAAAATATTGTTGCGCTGCCTTTGGCCCCATTCGCACATCAGTCCGCTACTGACACCATCTCACAGGCCAACAGGGCGCCCCACGCCGACTTTTACCATTGTAGGATGGCCACACCAGTGCCACAACTTGCTAGACACCACCTCGGTGCCATCCGGATCTTGGCATCTCAGCGCCTTGTGGTGTCTTCTATTCCGAAAATATTGTTGCGCTGCCTTTGGCCCCATTTGCACATCGGTCCGCTACTGCCGCCATCTCACAGGCCAACGGGGCGCCCCACGCCGACTTTCAACATTGTAGGATGGCCACACCAGTGCGGCAACTTACTAGACACCACCTCGGTGCCATCCGGATCTTGGCGCGTTGTGCTGCCTTCGGCCTATTCGCACATCGGTCCGCTACTGACGCAAACTCACAGGCCAACGGGGCGCCCCACGCCGACTTTCAGCATTATAGGATGGCCACACCAGTGCTGCAACTTGCTGGACACCACCTCGGTGCCATCCGTATCTTGGCGCGTTGTGTTGCCTTCGGCCTATTCGCACATCGGTCCGCTACTGACGCCGCCTCACGTGCCAACGTATTTTCTCCGCATTTTATACCCTATGCCGCATAACAGGTCATGTGACTTGTTTATAAAACTTTTCATTGGTTCAATTTACTTTTGGTTTCCTAATGATGGAAGGCTTGATCATATGACCTAAAAACAACACTTTTGATTGGATGAAAACTTTTTTTTTCCCCCCAAACGATGAAAGCCCCACCTTGTTTCTGGATGTTTCAGACTGAAGCTGGCGTCAGCATGAGAGCACCACCATCTCGTAGCTCCGTCGTGGTCATTCCGCGAGCAATCATGGCAACCGCTCCCCACCAGAAGCCTACAGGAGTCGGGGGCCCCCAAAACTTTTGATAAATCCTCAAGGCGGAGGGGACGCTTTCAAGAATGGGGTCCAAGACCTAGCAGACAAGCGTCCGATTTCCAAGGTGTCCCAGGGCCGTTTCAGTGGACCAGGCCCAAAAAGGAAAGAGCCTGCCGCCATTTTGAGAGTCCTGTGACAGCCGCCTATCGCTGCACCGCAAGAGTGGGCGCAACTCAGCTGAATTGCGGCTTTTGACACAGTGGACCAAAAACGGACGGAATGGCAACTGAAACGGTAAAGGGGCGCCCCACTACAACAGATGACACTCCACCTGGAGAAGCCCGTTCACGCCGCCTCCCCCGGGGCGCCCCACGCCGTTATTCGGAGCAGCATTGTAGGATACCAAAACCAGTGCGGCAACTTACTGGACATCACCTTGGTGCCATCTTTCTGCTGCCTTGGAACTATTCGCACAACAGTTTGCTACTGATGACCCACCCCCCGCGACGCCCCACGCCGTTATTTGCTGGGTGGCAACTTACTAGACATCACTTTCGTGTCATCTAGATTTCAGCGCGTTCTGCTGCCTTGGAACTATTCGCACAACAGTTTGCTACTGATGACCCACCCCCCGCGACGCCCCACGCCGGAAATCTGGACGTTGTGCTGCGTTGGGACTATTCGCACAGCCGACCGCTACTTCGTTGTTTTTCCCTAAAAATGTTTATATGTTATTACTATTTTTGTTTTCTTGTATATATTTATAAATTATTAAAGTTTTATAATCTTACTACTTTGTCGGAGTGCTATATATTTTTAATGTGACACATAATTGTAAAAACGTTGATGTACAAAGAGTCATCCCTGGAATCTTCCGCTTCAGGCTCGGTCCCCTCCCCAATCACAATACAGGATGGTTTTCAGATAATAGGAACGCTTCTGCTGTGACGAATCTCATCGAGTGTGGGCCTTGATCTACTATAACTCCTTTGAAGAGGGGTGATTCTTTACAGCTGGGGCCATAAACTACATCTGCAGGGTTAGCTGATAGCCTAGGACCGGCCTGGACAATCGGACACAGAGGAAGAGGAGTGTCAGAGGGTGCGGTAGTGAATAGGGCGAAAGGGAGGTGTCGGGCGGGCACAGGGTGTGATTCTCAGGGAAGAGCAGCGCAGATGGGGGGAGGTTTATTACCCATGCATAAGACAGAAAGCGGGGGTGACCACTGCCTCGGGGAGATGCTTGCGAGGGTGGGGAGCCATGCTAAGGATCGACAGCGTGCAGAGAGTGGGTCTGGTCAAGGCATCTAAAATGGCTGCCGTGCACGACAAAAGTGTGGCATTTGAAAAAAGACAAGATGGCGCAGACAATGTTTTTCAACACTTCCTGATTTCCTTCGAATCGAACGTTAACAGACGTTGGGGCATATTACCAAAGTTAAGCGATATTTATCCCTAACGATGCTTAGCAACGATTTTTTTACCGCTAAGCATCGTCAGAAATTATCGCAGATAAACCTTGCTATTATCAAGGTTTATCGCAAATACGATAATAAACGACCGCAATGCATTAATATCGCTGAAAACTCAGCGATATTCATGCATTACCGAGCTAATGCTCTTAGCCATGTTATCCACCTCCCATTGGATAACATGGCTAAGAACTGCTCAGGGCAGGTGCTACTTTTTGGAGATATTCGCGCTTATCTCGAATATTTCCAAAAGTTGATAATAGGAGATAGCGATGTTAGCGACTGTTTCCAGTCGCTAACATCTTGGCACGCCCACTTTGCATGTCATTAGTGATAAATATCACTCACATGCAAAGTGGGGCCCAAGATGGTCGCTATCTCCTACTAGCCGTCGCTAACTGGTGTTAGCAACAGCTAGGTAATACAGATATAATTTTATCTCCGCGAAGCGGAGCGCTGTTACAGATATATATCTTGTTTTTGAACGTTAATTTCTCAAAATCCACTGAAGCACATATATTGAGACCTAGCAAAGGCACATCGAGCTACCAGTCCCTACAATTTTGCCAAGTTTCGTGCAAATCCATTCAGCCGTTCGATTATTATTATAATTTTTTTTTTGCCCCGCGGGGCCCTTTTAAAACCTCCACATCAAACCTAAGAGATCAAGGAGGATCTACTATGCCCCCTTATGGTCATTTGCCCCTTCGCTTTGGCCTCCTCTTGTCTCTCGATCCTACCGAGAGACAAGATGGCGGCCGCTACGGACTGTTTGCAATGTTTACAGACGCCGGAGAACCAATCAGCTTCGCAAACCTCCGTTACGCGAAGCGGAGCGCTGTTACAGATATATATCTTTTTTTCAACGTTAATTTCTCAAAATCCACTGGAGCACATATATTGAGACCTAACAAAGGCACATCGGGTTACCAGTCCCTAATATTTTACCAAGTTTCGTGCAAATCCATTCAGCCGTTCGATTATTATTATTATTTTTTTTTTTTGCCCCGCGGGACCCTTTTAAAACCTCCACATCAAACCTAGAGGGTCAGCGAGGATCTACTATGCCCCCTTATGGTCATTTGCCCCTTCGCTTTGGCCTCCTCTTGTCTCTCGATCCTACCGAGAGACAAGATGGCGGCCGCTACGGACTGTTTGGAATGTTGACAGACGCCGGAGAACCAATCAGCTTCGCTTCACAAAGCTCCGTTGCGCGAAAAGTACGCGTAGCGGAGCGCTGCCCGGTCCGCTGTTACAGATATATATCTTTTTTTGAACGTTAATTTCTCAAAATCCACTGAAGCACATATATTGAGACCTACAAAAGGCACATCGGGCTACCAGTCCCTACAATTTTGCCAAGTTTCGTGCAAATCCATTCAGCCGTTCGAGCTAAAAGTGAGGCCAACCGCCCTATGGGAAACTCAATGTTAAAAACACGTTTTGGGACCCCCCTTTTTTCTCGGCCCCCCTTGACGAACCCCCCCCAAATTTTCAGGGGCTGCTCAGAAACAAAATGTTCCATTTTCCTGAAAATTTCAGCCAATTCCGTCCACAAACGCCAAAGTTATTAGACATAGAATTTTCAAAAATCCCATAGAGAAAAAATCCTAACTATATATACCTACTGGCGACCGCCAGTAGGTAATATATATATATATATATATATATATATATATATTCTGCTCCTCGCCCTCCTGCCCTTTCAAGAAGACACAGCACTCACGGGGGGGAAGTCAATGGATTTATTTCAGACTTCCAAACGCAAATGCACCAGACACGTTTCGGCTATCGCCTTCCTCTGTGGTACAGGGGTATTGCGGCCATTACAGTTTTTTATATACACATGTGCTCATTCGTAAATAATAAACATAAACAAAGGACACAACATTTATCTTCCACATATTGTGCCAGCGCCATCTTATAATGGTGTGAGTTCATATACACCACACCATAGCATTTTTCGCATTTTTCGCTATTGATTCCGATCTAGCCCTGTATGGGCTTAAACCTACTGCACAAGGAAGTCTTTTAGAACATTTGTCAGTTTATATTGACTACTTTCTCACTGACTATGTAAAAAGTCTACGTAGCTATATAAAAGACACTAAAGACTTCCTGAGACATATGGAAAATGTAGTGTGGAAGGAGGGAGATTGTATGGTAGTTATGGATATAGCTAGTCTGTACACAAGTATTGCCCACACAGATGGCCTAGTGGCCATAGAAAGTTTCCTTTGACTTCCCCCCCGTGAGTGCTGTGTCTTCTTGAAAGGGCAGGAGGGCGAGGAGCAGAATATTTTGCGGCGACACTTTCCGCATTAACAGCACCCGTGAAGGAAAGAGTGCGTGGAGCAAGTGTATTAGGAGCAAACATTTCATTGGAAACGCACCGCCATTTGAGCAAGGAAACGCCATGGAGAAGGCAAACAAGCATGGAGGCGCTGACAACTAGCGTACAGACGGAGCTCAAGTGGTGAACACGAGGGGGGTACCGGAGACAGCAGTGTTACCGGGAACGCGAAGAGGAAGGGGCGCCGCGATGTACAGCGAATCAGATCGACGAGAAGCGGCACAAAATGTTTTCAAAAAAAGAACTAATGGCAATATCAAAAAGGTTGGTGAAACAACAACGACAACCACATTGGCAAAGCAATTTGTGAGCCTGGAAAGACTGTTTGAACGGGAAGTGAGAAAATGGTGGGAAGCCACCTCACTGCAGCAATATGTGGAGGTAAACAGAGTGCCGAGAGGACTCCGCATATATACAATCCCGGCATACGAAAATCCGGACCCCTTATTACTAACAGAGTGGGCGGAATTCATTGCAGTCTCGTGCCAAGGGATGCTAAAAATCCTGATCAAATTCGCATGGAGCGATCATGACAAAGCACGCCAGGACATTGCTGAGCTAGAAAAAGTAATTTCGGCAAACAATGAAAAAAGCAAACAAGAGGAGTACCGGCAGGCTATGGAAATAAGACTGAAAAAATATGAAGATAAAATCAGGCAGAGGAAGCAAGAAAAATATGAACGAGACGAGTGTGACTACGAAATGGGGAGAGTTTTAACTTTTGCCAAGAGGTATGATGCCCCAATACGTGCCTTGACAAATAAAGCAAACACCCAAAATAGTGAGCCTGGGGATACAACAGAATCGGAACTATCTGAAAATGAACAAGCCAAAGGCAGAACAGTAGCAACAAGGACACAACAAAGTCACAAACTTCCTTTTCACGAGGAATTCGAAATTTTGAGACAAACAAGACAAAAGGGGGGGAGAGGCAAACCCCCAGACCAGCAAAGAAGCGACCAACGCGGAGAGGGGGGGAGTGGCGCAAAAGGCAACATCTCGCCACCAGTAACCCGCAGTCGCAGCAAGAAGTACAACAAACGTCGCTAATGGAGGGAGAATGCCCTGAAGACAATCTCACAATAATTAATCTCACGTCAAAGATCCTTTCGAAGGAAGAGGAGTATGTGCTCAAGTTGGGATTGTCCTTCTGCCCGGATAAAAGACTGGAATATGTGCAAACGAAAATAGATTTGTTCAAATTCTCACGAAAATTAAAATTGCACAAATTTTACAAATTGCGTCCAAAGAAAACAACAAGAAATACGATCATAAGAGCCTCAAACAGGATGGACATTGTACAGGTTAAAGACCTGAACGCTCTCAGAGATCTAAAAAGTCTGGAAATAGAGGGGGCAAGCCAAGATATTCCAGACAGTATAGGAATAGAACAAGAAGGAGGAAACAGTCCATTCAGACCAGCATCCACTTTTATGCCACAAATGCCTCCAGATAACATAGATGTTTTCATAGACGTGGTAAGCAAGGAGTTGCTAAAATGGAGGAAAAAAGATGGATTTGGTATTAACAGAAAGGCTAACAATCTATCATTAAAACATTGGAAAGCAATTGAAGCAATTGAAAAGGATAGTAAAATAATTGTGAAACCTTCGGACAAAGGGGGTAACATCGTTTTACAAAGCTATGAGTCATACAACAAGGAAGCGTTGAGACAATTAATGGACAATACGAGCTACAAAAAGATTGGGAAAGACATTTATCTGAGAAGTATCACAGATTGTCATCAACTGCTACGTGAATGGTATGACAAAGGACAATTGGTAACGGAGGAATATTTATATCTGCGGTGCATGAATCCCGTGACACCGAGTTTCTACCACTTACCTAAAGTTCATAAAAACAGCGAGACACCCCCAGGACGTCCAATCGTGAGTGCACAAGGAAGTCTTTTAGAACATTTGTCAGTTTATATTGACTACTTTCTCACTGACTATGTAAAAAGTCTACGTAGCTATATAAAAGACACTAAAGACTTCCTGAGACATATGGAAAATGTAGTGTGGAAGGAGGGAGATTGTATGGTAGTTATGGACATAGCTAGTCTGTACACAAGTATTGCCCACACAGATGGCCTAGTGGCCATAGAAAGTTTCCTAGGAACGAGATCAGCGAAGTTTACAGAACACAATAGTATGCTACTAGAACTGCTATCATTCAGTCTAAAAAATAACATTTTTCTGTATGAAGAACAACATTACCAGCAGATAACCGGAGTAGCCATGGGCACATGTTACTCCCCGAGTTTTGCGAATCTCTTTGTGGGATGGTGGGAGGAACATGTAGCCTGGGCACAAGGGAATGGAAAATGGACAGAGAAAATCGTAGCCTGGTATAGGTATATTGATGATCTCTTCCTTATTTGGAGGGGATCAATGGACACAGCAACCGACTATGTAGAGAGGTTGAATGCAAATGAGTACAATTTAAAATTCACTGCAGAAATCAGTTGCACAAAAGTAAACTATTTGGATTTGGAAGTAATGGTGAGGGATGGTCAAATTGCCACGAGATTGTACCGTAAAAGTACGGCAGGGAACTCAGTTCTACATTTCACAAGTAGTCACCCCCTAGGTTAATCCACAGTATTCCCTATGGGGAATTACTGAGGATTAAACGGAACTGCTCCAAAGAGGAAGATTTTCTAGTCAGTGCTGAAGCCAGCATAGCCAGATTCAGGGCCAGAGGCTATAGTAAAAAGATTCTTGAAGAAGCCTTAAATAAAGTACAAAAAATTGAGAGACAAGATCTACTAAAAGAGAAGGATGCAGGCACGAAGGAAAATGCTATGGGACTAAGAATGATAACAACTTACTCCAAGGGGGCAGATAGATTACGGGGGATTATGCGAAAGAACTGGAACCTTTTAAAAACGGATCCAGTCATAGGAACAGACCTACCATCTCGACCCATGATAACATACAGAAGGGCCAGGGCATTGAAAGACACACTAACCAGGAGTCATTTTGTAAAACCAGTGATTAAACCTTTTGGAGACCATCCGCCAGGTTTCTTCCCTTGTGGAAGGTGCAAGGCGTGCAGGAACAGCAAAAAGACATTAACATACAAAGTAGGGGATAGGGAAATGAAAATAAGCAAATTCCTTACGTGCACGACGCCATATGTAGTTTATTGTTTAACCTGTCCCTGCGGGCTGAGATACATAGGCAGCACCATTCACCAAGCGAAAATTCGCATCTTAGAGCACTTAAGAGCCATCAATAAGGGGGATGTGAATTATCCAGTAGC
The DNA here is from genome assembly GCF_964261635.1 of Lissotriton helveticus. Taxonomy (NCBI): domain Eukaryota; kingdom Metazoa; phylum Chordata; class Amphibia; order Caudata; family Salamandridae; genus Lissotriton; species Lissotriton helveticus. Next base: position 1,120,909,845 of record NC_136063.1, on the reverse strand, counting down.
ACGACACTATCAGAAACATCATGGTAGTAACAATGAATTGATTTCCTATTTTGCACTGGATCAAGTACCCATGAGCGTTAGAGGGGGAGACAGGCTACAGAAACTACGTAGGCTGGAATCCAGATATATAGTAGATCTCTGTACAAAGGCGCCTAACGGGTTGAACAGCCATGAGGAGCTAGCAGTACACCTGGGTTAAAGGGCTCTTTGACCTAGGAATAATATTTTTGCTTCATATGTAAATAGTTGGATGTAGTCAAAGATGTATAATTGCTAAGATCTTAGTTTGCTGTGTAAGATAAATACAATGGAAATTTTTGAAGGATAATGGGTGGAAAATTGTAAAAAATTTTAATTTTGAATTTATTATTTGGGGAGCACGTTTAGTTGTTGAAACAACGGAGGACTCATGCAACAAAAGGCCCATTCAGGGCAAGATTGTAGTAGGTTTAAGCCCATACAGGGCTAGATCGGAATCAATAGCGAAAAATGCTATGGTGTGGTGTATATGAACTCACACCATTATAAGATGGCGCTGGCACAATATGTGGAAGATAAATGTTGTGTCCTTTGTTTATGTTTATTATTTACGAATGAGCACATGTGTATATAAAAAACTGTAATGGCCGCAATACCCCTGTACCACAGAGGAAGGCGATAGCCGAAACGCGTCTGGTGCGTTTGCGTTTGGAAGTCTGAAATAAATCCATTGACTTCCCCCCCGTGAGTGCTGTGTCTTCTTGAAAGGGCAGGAGGGCGAGGAGCAGAATATTTTGCGGCGACACTTTCCGCATTAACAGCACCCGTGAAGGAAAGAGTGCGTGGAGCAAGTGTATTAGGAGCAAACATATATATATATAATATATATATATACTCACTGAAAAAACCATAGGTTATAGACCATATATAGTTAGGAATTAGCATTTAAAAAACCTTATTTTACTCACACAAAACCATTGAAATTCCATATATAGTTAGTTGCACTAACTATATATCGCGCACCCGCAATCCACTGCTGATCATGTCACATATTACATCATTCATGACATGGTCAGTGACATCACTGATGACATCACTGATGACATCTCAAATGACATCACTGATGACATCACTGATGACAACATCCAGTGACTGTATGTTTCTGTAAAGTTAAAATATGTCTTACATATTGAAGAATGAGTGGATGTATAAGTGTCTGGATGAAGGATTTAGTAGGTGCGTGACTGACTGTATGAGTGAGTGATTAAATGTGTCTCACTGAATGCATGGGTTAGTGACTAAACTGTCTTAATTTGTGCATCATTATGTCTGTTGTGATGTAAACTGCTTCATGTGTTGATCATTAGCTATACGAGAGGCTATATGTGTTATTAATTGGTTGCCCAAGTATTTCTATGGGAGATTGAGTTTGTGTGGGGGTGGCTGGAAGGTGTGTGACTCTGTGCATAGATGTGTGAGCAGTTTATTCACTAGGTGTATGAGTTCAAGAGTGCATGTGGAAACAGCTACATGGGCAGTTGACTGTGTGCATGAGTGTATTGATGAGTGAATGGATATCTCAATGCTACATGTCATAGTAAGTACATATGTAAAACACAGTACATGTGAGAGTTGGCATATATAAATAACTGTGCATGAGAGCCACTGAATGAGTGAGTGGTTGTATCGATCATTGTGAACTTGTATCAGGGATTGTATAAGAGAGTAAATATGTGTTAGTATATGTTTCAATAAGTAAGGTGTGTATAACTGTATAGTTGAAGAAATGGAGGTGAGATTGTTTCTTTGCATGACTGACTGGGTGTGTGAGTAACTCCATGGATGAGTGGCAGTGTGTGAGTGTCTGTATACACTGAGTGTATCTAAGGTTATATTAGAGTCTGAAGAGGTTTATCGTATTAGTGTGGTAAATAAATAAATAATACCCTATTTTTGACTAGACTTATAGCATAACAGATAGCTCAATAAATAAGAGTCAAGATTCGAGGTAGTAGGAGTTTCTGCAGGTTTATTACAGCATAAGGACAGGATCAGGACAACCTGCATGGGAATAGGACAATAAGGCCCGACAGCTGCCGGGGCTGGGTCTGGGATGAGCGCGCTAACATTTAATAACAAAACATTGACTTATATACATAGCGCAAACACATAGCATTACATTGCAGTAGGCGTAACAGTAGGTGGAGTAGAAGGCGTGACGCGTAGCAGTCGCGAGAGATAACAGAAATAAGAGGTGTAACTGGGAGTTTATTTAGACATGTGATGCAAAACGTAACAGAATATGTCATGAATGGGCGGAAACATTGGAGGGGGCTACCTAAGGAGCCGGGACCTCTAACCTAATGGTGCGCGAAAACTAGCAATGACGTGTTACTAGGAGAAGCTGGGGGCTACGAACTCTGTGCTAGGAGCAGAGACTAGAGTCTGGAGGGTCGGAGCGACATGTACCTAAACCCTATCTGGTATCTAATGTTTAGGGAACATGTTGATATAAACTAGAAGTCATGAGGGGAGAGGCTAACCTGATTTCTAAGACTGGACCATGCATTATTCTATATGTAGTGCGTGAAGAATATTAAATGACCATTAAATACAGTATTTCTCTAACGTGGAGACGAGAAGGCTAGACAATGACGAAAACTATTGATGCAGTTCAGTAGCTTAGGAATGCAGAGGAGGAGGACTGAACTGATAGCAGGAACTATAACATACTTTTGGCAGACTCAGAGGCAGAGCCGGGGTGCACCGGGCACTGCAAGGCAGGAAGTGAGTGAAGGGTCGAGGATACAGGTGGGGGCTGTATCGCTCCTCAGCGAGGCTTTCAGGAGACAGGAGCTGAATCTGTGGTCCGGGCCCTTTTGAGGCCTGGAAACGGAGACTTTATAATTGAATAACGTGCACACTGAGAAACGTGGCAACATTACTTACATAGGCCTGATATTCGTAGTATTCACGAGGACTGGAAACTAACATACTAGAGGTGGACACAACTGTAATTGCGTCTTTAATCAGAAATGGGGAATAACATATGCATATTGATCATGCACACATAACATATGATGGATGAGGCGTAGGGACACAGAACATGGCAAAATTTACTTTTCCACATTCCCTCCTTGTCACTACGTTTCCATCAGGAAACATCAATATTCATGATACCGTCTATCATTTCATACAGTACCATTTGCTCGTCTCGAGTTGTCTTGGAACGGGATTTAGAACAGGGCTTGGGACTGGGAATACAAGAGGTAGCACACATGCTGCAAATCGCAGGGCCACATTGTATACAGAGGCAGCAGCTAAATATGATCGCTACTGCAATACCTAGAAAGGACAGGACTTTCCAACCCCATGCGGAAATTATATTCCAGAACCAACCGGACCATGTCCAGGTGCCTGGATCTTGGTGTAACAGATGGGCAATTTTATGGAGTCTGGTTATAGCTGAATAAACAGACGGCGCGTTATTTGGAATGAAAATACAACAACTGGATCCGAGAACTCTACAGGCCCCGCCCCTATCGGCCAGTATGACGTCAAGGACGAGACGATTCTGTAAAACGACAATTCTCATAAAGGATTGCTCTTCAGTTAAGTTACCTAGAGCGGAGGCAGTCTCATCTACTACTGCTTCAAGGGTTCTTGTTAACCTACGAATGAGCTTACTATTTACAACTGTACCTAAATAAGGGAAAACACCTTTATCTATATCAATGAATTGCTCTGCGGCGGTTTCAGTATAATCGACAATCGGGAGATTTCTCTTGTATCTAGTGTGTACTAAGAAAGAATTCCTATGATAATCAGGTGGGGCTAGAAAAACAGGTGGCAGTAGGAAAGCAATGTAACAGGTTCCCTCCCAATCGAGGGGCAGACGGACATATGCAGTTTGACCACAAATAAAATAAGAATGACGTGAAGCTTTAAAAATAGATTTCCTACCGTCACCATACTGGATAACAGTAGTACATTCACTATGACCTATATGTACAGAACCATAACTACGGACACATAATTCGCCTTTGACTGGTAGTACTGAAATAGCGGGTGAGTCTGGAGTAGTATCAGACTGAACATTCAGAACCATGAAATTCGACGAATAATTTCCTAAATTATATACTTCATTTTCTAAATCTAAACCTGTTCTGTGGGGGAGACCTTGCTTGTCTGGGAAACATGTACTGTTAAAAAAAGACATATCTGTTGAGGATGACGTTAACGTGGACCATGCTCCACACGAACCATTGTGTGAGAATGGATAAGGAAAGAGTGGCAGAACTCCCTTCGGTGTCTGGAAAGGGGGGAGTCGACCACACACCCAACAATTAGTGGCATTGCTGGTCTGGTGTGAATAATGTAACATACGGATAAATGTGTTATTACGCATAGCGAGGCGGTATGAATATTCGTGAGGAGGCAGATCACTAAACGTGTGCTCTACTGTAGCATGAGCAGACATATTTACATGAGGAACTGAAAAACACAGATAGAAAGCATAGCTGGTGCAGGAAGCCATTATGCTGATGAATAATACGAAACTCAGAAAAACGATACATTTGATTGAACTTTGACTGACTCTCTCACTATGGGGGTCTATTTTATACATGTCAGAAACAGTCTAACCGTTTCACCTAGGGGAGGACTTATACAATCAAACTGGCTGACTTATTAGACCTGAGCTTTAACTTATACTCCTGTTGCGGAGTTTTCTCTAACAAGGGAGGGGTTGTAATAATGTCTTGTGCGGGACAGTCCTTTAAAACAATGTTCTGGCAATCCTTCGAATCATACTGGGAAATGTTCTTGGAAATGTTTTTGAAGACTGGTTTCGATCCTTTGAAAAGTTTTACATGAGAAAGGTGGACCCACCCCTTCCTGCCTTCCAACTTGACGGCAGTTCGGGTGGTCAAGAGGACCTGACGTGGCTCCTTCCAACGTGGTTCCAGCGGACTTGATCTGTCGAAATTTCTGATCATCACAAGGGAGCCTGGAACGATCTCGTGCGGTGCCACCTCGGTATTGTCTGGAAATGCGGCGGCAACCTGTGAACGACATGAGTTGAGGGCAGACATCAAGGAAGCTAGGTAATCTGTCAGCATATTACATGAAACATCGGTAATACTTCGGGGTCTAGGAGTACCCCACATATTAGGGGGGCGGCCGAAAACGACCTCATACGGGGACAGACCTGATCTGGAATGTGCGACCATACGCATGTAAAACAGAGCGACTGGCAAAGCTACTAACCAGTCCACACCCTTGTCTTTACAGACTTTTGCAATGCGGATTTTCAGAGTCTGATTATGCCTTTCGACTAGTCCAGCTGCTTCTGGATGGCGTACACAATGGAACTTCCACTGGTACCCTAACAAAAGGGAAACATGTTTCATGAGTTCAGATGAGAATGGCTGGCCGTTATCAGAATATACGACTCTAGGGAGTCCATATCTAGGGAAGAATTCACGAACCAACTGCTTGGCAGTGGTCGCGGCTGTGTAATCTGGGACTGGATATGCTTCTGTCCATCTGGACAAAGCGCATACAACTACAAGGACATACTTGAAACCTCGACATCGCTCCATTTGAATATAATCCATCTGGAGGACCTCAAAAGGGTGGTCAGGGGGCTGGAAACCACCTTGTTCCACCGGGACACTTTTACCTGGATTAAACTGACAACATATCATACAGGTACGGACTTTCTGCTTGGCTGCAGCTCGTAAATGCTTGTTGAACCAAATGTTCTGGATACTGTCTAACATAGCTTTTTCTCCTAAATGTGCTGGACTATGTGCGGTATTGATAATGACTTGAACCATAGAATCGGGGAGAAACCATGTGGCTCTACCCTTCGTTAACCATCCTTGATCTGTCTGGACCCCTCCTTGTACAGACCATTTCTTGATTTCATCGGGAGTAGCATGTGACTGGATATCTATGACATCTTGAGTAGGGTCCTTAACTGTCATGCATGTAGTCAGATCTGGAATATGTGTCTGATTAACTGGAATGTCTGGAGTCTGTGCTGTAAGCTTGGCTGTGCGGTCTGCTAAATCATTACCTTGGGAAATAATGTCAGTGACTTTCGTATGTGCTTTACATTTCATGATAGCAACGGATGTCGGTAAATGTATGGCATCTAACAGGGCTTGAATAAGGAGACCATGCTGAATCTTGGTTCCATGAGAAGTCATAAAACCTCTCTCCTGCCAGAGCACTCCGAAGTCGTGTACAACTCCGAATGCGTAACGTGAATCTGTGTAAACATTAACCTTCAGGTTCTTGGCATGTATACAGGCTTGTGTCAGAGCGACTAGCTCTGCTGCTTGAGCGGACAGAGTATCAATACGGTGTGTTTCAATAACTTCAGTGTCAGTAGTCACTGCATACGCGGCGACTAGTTCTCCTGTACTAGTTCTCATACATGAACCATCCACATAAAGTGTCAGGTCAGGATCTGGTAACGGAATATCTGTCAGGTCTTGTCTTGGCTTTGTCGTAATGTTAACTACTTCCACACAATCATGTGTGTCTGGATTTGAACTAACTGATGGTAACAGTGTAGCAGGATTCAGGACGTTGCAGCGTCTAATTTCTATGTGTGGCTGGAACAGTGTCAATTCATAACCTGTTAAACGTGCAATTGTCAAGTGCTGAGTTTGTGTTCGGTTTAAAAGAACTTCTACTGAATGTGGGACCTGTACTGTCAGGGAATGTCCTAAAACTATGGAATCACTTTGTCTGATAGCTAGTGCTGTGGCTGCAACTGACTTGAGGCACGCAGGCAACGCCTGGGCGACTGGATCTAATGTGCTCGAAAAATAAGCACAGGGCTTGTATTGACCTGCTTGATCTTGTGTGAGAACAGATAATGCTGTACCTTTGCGTTCTGTAACGAAAAGTGTAAAAGGCTTACTGTAGTTCGGTGTAGCTAGAACTGGAGCTTGACATAGGGCTTTCTTTAACTCGTTGAAACTAAGTGTATGGTCAGATGTCCAAGGGAGGACAGTCGATACGGCTGCCTCCTGTGTCGTTAACTGTATCAGTGGCTTGGCTAGGAATGCATACTGGGGAATCCATTGTCTGCAATAAGAAGTAAGGCCGATAAAGGCACGTACCTCCTTCTGGGTTCTGGGCTGGGGAAGACTCGCTATTAACTGGATACGGTCGGGTGTCAACTGCCTACCCCTCTTGGACAGCAAGTGTCCTAAGTATACCACTTGCTGGACACAGAATTGAAGCTTCGAAGGTGACACCTTGTGCCCCATCTCGGCTAGAAAATACAGAACTGTAAGTGATGCACGCTCGCAGTCACGTTCAGAACGGGCTGTGATCAGTAGATCATCGACATACTGGAGCAGGGCAGTGTCAGTTGGCATGTGAATGTTGTCTAGTTGTCTCTTGAGTGCTTGACTGTAAATACTAGGGCTTTCTGTGAAACCTTGAGGAGCGCGTGTAAACATATAGCTCCTTCCATTTAAACAAAATCCGAAAAGAAACTGGCTGTCTGGATGAATTGGAACACTAAAAAATGCATTCTTGAGGTCAATAACAGTGAAAAACATGGCTTCGGAATCAATGGCTGTTAACAGGGAAGAAATGTCTGGGACAACTGGGTACTGAGGAATAATACATTTATTAAGCTCTCGTAAATCAATCACTAATCGATATACTGGGGGTGCATTTGGATCAGTACGTTTCATGACTGGAATGATCGGAGAATTACACACATTGGAGTCAGTTTCTACAACTACTCCTTGAGCCATGAGCTCGTCAATAATTTTGGATAAGGCTGCTACAGCCTCAGGTGGCAATCTGTACTGCCTGATTCGTGGTAACACTACACCTGGTTTGAGAGTCACACGATAGGGTGTGATTTGCATGTAACCTACATCAGTTGGACCTTGCGCCCATAAATGCTGCGGAACATTAGACAATCTTGAATCAAAATCTCGTAATACATAGTGACCCTTAAAGTCACGTAGGAACAGACGTATTCCCTCTGGGGAACAGCAAATAACTGCACCTAATTCTTTCAATGTCTTAATGCCTAATAGATTTTCTGGACATGACTTAGTAAGTAACAGATCAGTAGTACGGGACAATGGACCTACTTCTAGAGTAACTGGCTTTGATATCTCATTAACTATGGGTTTTCCTGAAAATCCAAGGGAAACATTTCTTGAGCCTGAGAGCGGAGCCCCTGGAACTTCGGCGTGACTAATTGTGGTCCTACTTGCCCCTGTATCGATCAAAAACTTTCTGTCTTTCCCTAATACTTGACTATGAACATAGGGACCTTCTTGGTCTACAGGTATCTCGATGAGAGGCAAGCCTACCTCCCTCTCTAGGCTGTTTCATGAATATGACTGGTACTCTGGATACTCGGACTGTGCATACTGGTACATCTGCGATGTAACGTGCTGTGTTGCAGCAATAGGCTGCGGTACTGTAACTGTCTGTGGTGCATTCTGTGACTGAGGAGTCTGTGAAACTTGTTCTTGTCTCGGCGGACGTGGTCTTTCTTTAGTCTTACCAGTAGCTATGTTGTGTTTCAGAACTGCACACTCGTTTATAAAATGACCTGGCCGTTTACAATAATTGCAGTTCCCTTTAATGGGAGCCGCAGGATGACTGGCTTGATTCGGACCCCTCTTCTGACTGTCTTGAGGAATAGATTGTGCAACTAGCACTTTCATTTTCGTGTCTTTCATACGTTTTCTTTCGTGTTCTTGCTCTTCTCTGATTCTATTCTGGTGATACTGGAGCATCTGGAGCATCTGGGACGGAGTATTTGCTTGCCAGGTGCTTTCGACTTTCAAAACTCGGTTTTTAATTTGTGGACTTGAATTCTCGACTAATTTGGTAACGAAAAGATGAGGGTATGACTCACTACTTGTCTTGAGACCACTGTTAATACTGAAACATTTCTCAAATCTAGAATAAAAATCACTAATATCCTCATCTTGTTTCTGTTTACAGGCTGAGATTGCATCCCAGTCTTCTTTCCTAGTTGTCAATAATCTGGGTAAAACTTGAATCAATAATTCTGGTAATTCTTTACATTTATCTCCAAGACCGGTACCTGGTACTCGTGCCTTGTCTTCAGCTTCTAGAGCTGTCCAATCGATCTTTTTCTCTCCCACCTCCCATTCTTTTTCCTTTAACTTTTCATACACCCCTGCGGGTAGCAGGACCTTTAACATTTTAATGATATCTGGGTAAGTGTATTCTCCCATACGGAGCATGTCTTTTAATTCTCTATGGAACCCCGCTGGATCTTTGTCATGACAGGGGATTAATTTCTTCATTTCAAGAAGTTCCATCTTTGATATCGGAGTGTATACAAACACTCGTTGCATTACGCCACCCGCCCCTTGGACTGGGTGGACTTCTCGTAGCGGATTCTGTCTGTCTATGTAGAATGGTTTACTTTCTGGGGGTGAGACATGAACAAAATGCGGGTTCAGGAACGTTCTATACTTGTGACGCTGTTCTAGAATGACACTAATTAAATCGGTACCTAGACCTCTCCATCTGTACTGGAGTAACTCGTTCAGGATATCATGTAACGGGCCTGGATCAGAATGTTGACCCTCATACAGGGTAATGAGGTGCTGGATCATATACATACCCACCAGTCGTTGCTCGGCTGGGGGCAGTTTCAGAAACATTTGTGCCACTATTTCGTCTGGAAAAGTGGTAGAATCAGTAATCCATCGGACTGCTGATCGGGCTAGTTCTTGTTCGTGCATGGTACTTAATTCGCTATAACCGACTCGTGATTTCAGAATGTGATCGGTAGCTTGAAATACTTGTTCTAGAGAGCCTCGTTCTGGTGCTGGATGATGAAAAATAGACTTAGGTTCTGGACGTAAATGGCGATCTGGAAATCTGGATTTTCCTACATACGCTATTCTGGCGGGATTCTCGTCTTCCTCTTCAGGATCAGAGATACTTTCTTTCTCGCTTACTTGTGCTGCTTTACGCTGTTCGTGTAACCTTATTATTTCTTTACGAATCTTCTTGTACATACTTTCCATGGCACTAATGGTCTTGTGCTTACCCTCGGCTATATTATCACTCCACCTTGTTAGGATTCTCATTTCGGCGGGATCTTTAGACGGGTAATCTTGTTCTCTTATTAGACAATTGATCAGGAACTTTAATATCATGAGCTGAATCTCGGCTTTCCTTTGAGACATAATCTCGCCAATACTTTCTGGATCATCCCCTGTACGGATGAAACGATATATTCTGTCTAGATCTTCTTTCATATTTGGTAAGGTGACTAGATACTCGGTCACCCTTCTTACGCGTACGGAATATAAAACCATATTATACTCGCCTGGGACTGTGTCATAGACACATTCGGCAAGGGCTTGTCTGATTTCTGTAACAGACTTATTACTTTTAGGAGTACGCTGTGATGCTTGAGCATGTAATTCGAGTGCTGATAAACGCTTGTGTGGCGGCGGGGTTTGAGGAGGACCTCCTCCTGCGGCCCCTATACTAGAATCGTCGACTGACATTCTTCGTGCTTGCAGGGTCGGTAATTGTAACGTGGGCTGAACTTGTATGGCAGGCTGACCCGGGGGTACCGTAACAGGTACTCCGGTGTCTGGAGGAACGGGAAGTGCCTGATTTACAGGGACAGGTGGAGCGCAAACTGGATTTGCATATTCTGGAACTGTGTCGTCCAAATAGGACGAAATAAAAATATCAGCTGCGGTCGGTTTGTGACGTAGCTTGGTCGGAACTAATGATGGCGGGAAATTACTGGGTGCCTCTGGGGTCGCTTTTGGCAAGCCTTCGGCAAGGAGAGGATACATACCCTTAATAAGGGCATGCCTCTGTCTGTCTGACTGTTCGGCTTTGACTTGTTCACCTATCTCGATTAATTCTCTTTCTTGGGCTCGTTCTTGGGATTCTCTACTTAACTCTGACTTTCTGACTTCCTTTTCCGTTCTCCTATGCGCTTCCTTACGCCATAACTCGATGGCATCTTTCTGTGACTGTCTGGCTTTCTTTTTCCATAATGCTTCTTCTACTCGCATGATACATTCGGCATCCCATGTACCCGATACGGGCCATCTATACTTTTCTTCTAACTGTTTGGTATACTCTACCCATAAATCTAGATACAATATGGCGCTTATGCCATGTTTCTGATACATAAAGTGACCTGGACTGTCCCTAGGCGGAACAGGAACTGCTGCTTCCAGCAGACCCTTTCTAGTTTTTAACTGACGTAACTTGGAAAAGAGCGGCATTCTAAACTTGAATCGGAACACAATACAATACACGAAAAACAATAACAATTGGGAAAACAATTCAGGCATACCACGACGTTGAAAATACATTAAACAACATTATAAATAACAATTCGAACAGAATACTACCTGAAAATACTGAAAACAGAAACAGAACAGAATTCTCGAGAACGGAACAGACTAGAGTTACTGGATGCACTGCTGTAACAGTACGGAACATACCGGTCCCATAAAGGAACGCATCAAGACCCGTATCCACCTAGGTGAACACTTCGTTTGTGGGCTTGGGTACCACCAACCCACGGACCAGGAGTCAATTTAGACTGACCCTGTCTAGACACTACCCCAGCAATGGTACTCACCGGGCAGCACGGAACGGAAGGCCTCGGACGGGACTGGACTATGACGACGAACTTCGGACTTCGGACTTCAGTTACGGGTGGGCCTCCGGATACCTCGGACCTTGGACTCTCGGCTTGGGCTCTGGTCGGGACTCGCCGCGTTCCTCCACCGTCTCGTTCGGATGCTGGACCGCCTCCTCCGTCTCCTCCGTGGGCCTGAGGGATACTTGGAGCAGAAATATCTGCCAGTGCACGGTATGGTTCCGTCACGACTGCAGAGGGTCAGGGGGTCGGCGTGGCTTCACCGACGCGTGGGGAAAGGGCAAGTCCCTATTCGGGCGCCATTATGTGGTAAATAAATAAATAATACCCTATTTTTGACTAGACTTATAGCATAACAGATAGCTCAATAAATAAGAGTCAAGATTCGAGGTAGTAGGAGTTTCTGCAGGTTTATTACAGCATAAGGACAGGATCAGGACAACCTGCATGGGAATAGGACAATAAGGCCCGACAGCTGCCGGGGCTGGGTCTGGGATGAGCGCGCTAACATTTAATAACAAAACATTGACTTATATACATAGCGCAAACACATAGCATTACATTGCAGTAGGCGTAACAGTAGGTGGAGTAGAAGGCGTGACGCGTAGCAGTCGCGAGAGATAACAGAAATAAGAGGTGTAACTGGGAGTTTATTTAGACATGTGATGCAAAACGTAACAGAATATGTCATGAATGGGCGGAAACATTGGAGGGGGCTACCTAAGGAGCCGGGACCTCTAACCTAATGGTGCGCGAAAACTAGCAATGACGTGTTACTAGGAGAAGCTGGGGGCTACGAACTCTGTGCTAGGAGCAGAGACTAGAGTCTGGAGGGTCGGAGCGACATGTACCTAAACCCTATCTGGTATCTAATGTTTAGGGAACATGTTGATATAAACTAGAAGTCATGAGGGGAGAGGCTAACCTGATTTCTAAGACTGGACCATGCATTATTCTATATGTAGTGCGTGAAGAATATTAAATGACCATTAAATACAGTATTTCTCTAACGTGGAGACGAGAAGGCTAGACAATGACGAAAACTATTGATGCAGTTCAGTAGCTTAGGAATGCAGAGGAGGAGGACTGAACTGATAGCAGGAACTATAACATACTTTTGGCAGACTCAGAGGCAGAGCCGGGGTGCACCGGGCACTGCAAGGCAGGAAGTGAGTGAAGGGTCGAGGATACAGGTGGGGGCTGTATCGCTCCTCAGCGAGGCTTTCAGGAGACAGGAGCTGAATCTGTGGTCCGGGCCCTTTTGAGGCCTGGAAACGGAGACTTTATAATTGAATAACGTGCACACTGAGAAACGTGGCAACATTACTTACATAGGCCTGATATTCGTAGTATTCACGAGGACTGGAAACTAACATACTAGAGGTGGACACAACTGTAATTGCGTCTTTAATCAGAAATGGGGAATAACATATGCATATTGATCATGCACACATAACATATGATGGATGAGGCGTAGGGACACAGAACATGGCAAAATTTACTTTTCCACATTAGCACAAGAATGATGTCAAATGAGATGTCATCAGTGATGTCATCAGTGATGTCATTTGAGATGTCATCAGTGATGTCATCAGTGATGTCACTGACCATGTCATGAATGATGTAATATGTGACATGATCAGCAGTGGATTGCGGGTGCGCGATATATAGTTAGTGCAACTAACTATATATGGAATTTCAATGGTTTTGTGTGAGTAAAATAAGGTTTTTTAAATGCTAATTCCTAACTATATATGGTCTATAACCTATGGTTTTTTCAGTGAATTTTCAAGGTTTTGTAAATGCTAATTCCTAACTATATATGGTCTATAACCTATGGTTTTTTCAGTGAATTTCAATGGTTTTTTAATAGCAAATATCATAAGCTGTCGAATGTCAAGTACGTGGTAAGTAAAAACATTTTCGTGTTTATGCACACTGATCTGCTTTGAATGCTGCCCCCCACCCCTCATTTCTATTAGGAGTACTCTCTCTTTGCAGATAGTGAAGGGTAGTTAACGCAGGCCTTTGCCCCCGTTGTAATCCGTCGTGCCTGCTTCTCTCTCCATTTGATTGATTGTTCTCTTTGGTTCATTCTCTATTTACAAACAAGCACAGAGTCGCAATACTCTGTTTAGTCTTTGCAGATAGCGAAAAATCGTGTAAAAAAACAAAAGGAATCGAGCAAAATCAGTAGGCCACTAATGGGATCTCTTTTTGACCTCCCTAAAATAGAAACATTAGGAACAACCTGTTGATAATACCAATGTGTATGTACATAAGCGGCGTTCATTTGTGTTCACAGTACCCCTTGTTGATTGTTTGAATCGAGCATTGAATTGTTCGAAGTTGGTTCTCTTAAGAATCTTCTCTGCCTGCAAACGAGGAAGAATAGGAATATTCTCTCTCCCTTTGCAGATAGTGAAGGGTAGGTAACGCAAACCTTTAACACGTCGTGCCTATTTCGTTCCTCATTGATTGATTGTTTCCCCAAACATTGACTGTTTGGGAATTGGTTCTTTTTGGAGGTATTCCCTGTTTGCAAATATACGTAGGAAAATCTTTGCAAATAGTGAAAGGGTACGTAATGCGGACCTTTCTCCCCCGTTGTAATCTGTCATGCCTATCTACTCCCCACTGATTGATGCACCTGTTTCACCCGGACCATTTACTAGAGATACGTCATCTGGCCCGACCAGAGAGCACCCCTAGTGAAAACGACATATGCAATAATAACGAAGTGATCACTGTATCCTGTTAACAGAAACTTTAGCATGAAACAACCTGGAAAGAAAAGAATAGGAAAACGAAAATCAGTAGGCCACTGATGAACATGAACTTTTATTAAACAACGAACAAAGAAACGATAACATAACGTAATGATAAAACCTATTAATGTCCTAGAAACAAGAAAACGTTAGAAATATGCCAGTGGTGAGAGACCAGAAAAACAGTAAGAGAAACCAAATCACCCCTCGCTGTCCCACCGCCTGCCACGCCAAAAAAATCGATAGACTAGGGAAAATGCAAGTCAGTAGAACATCCGCCCCCACTCTGGAAACTTCCAAGGTGGGGCAGGGTTGCGGCTACGCCCAGCCGAGAGCAGCCCATATAAGGCGGGTCCTGCTGCCACGCCTCGGCCAGGAGATCCTAACGTAGGGTGTAGCCGGAGGAGAGGCCGAGGCCAGCGGGACCCGGCCAGGGGATTGCCTTTACAACGCTGAAGAGTTGCAGGGGGGGGAATGTCTCCTCGACCCTCCCCTCTCTCTCCCAGTCCGGCCGCGGTGGCCCTTGAGAGTTTCAGGTAGTCCCGCCACATGCTCTTCCGGTCCGGCCACCAACGGTCGGGGGGCCGAGGCCGACGGGATCCGGCTGCAGCCGATAAACCAAGGAACCCGTTCATGGGGCCAGAGCCAGGGGCGTCCGGCCGACATCCACCGGAAGCCCGGCCCAAAGACGGACGGGACATTTTGTCTTTTCTCCTTCGTAATAGCAGCGGCAACACGCCAGGCACCACTTCTTTCTTCAAAAATGGCTTTGACAACACTGGGGGGGATGTCTTGCACATGCCTCCGACACCCCCCCCCGTCCTCATCGCCACCGGCCATAACAAATGTCAAGCGGGGCGCCGTGGGGTGCACTGGGAGGGAGAGACGGTGCGAACAGGCCTCTCCCGCCTCCTCAGGTGAAGGCTTCCCAGCTGCACCCTCAGCGCTCCAGGCGCCCCGAAAAGGGTTCGTCCACTGTGGCGATGCTGCATTGTCTCGCCCGGCAGGGTGGAGCCCGTCCGCTCATGTGACCCCGCGATCGCCGGTAGCTGCCGAACTCTCAAAATGGCGATCGACCTGGCAAGAGCGGGCCCAGCATGAAGAAATGGCCCGGTCACTGGTTGACTCCACCACCGTAGTCCTCCACGACTTTGAAGATTCTAGAGGAGCCGCGGGAGTCTCCGACCCCCGATGGGGAATGACTGCCATGATCGCCCGTGGAGTGACGAAACTGTATCCGCGGGACGTCGGCGCTCCCATGCTGGCGCCAGCCTCACTTTGAATTACTAGAATCCTGCAGACCTCAGTTCCGGTGAAAGCACAGTGTGACCCGGTAGGAAAAATTGTTGCACCCCCTCCCCTTTTTGAGTGATAGTTCAAACCACCGATCCTTTCCTTTGCCCTTTTAACGGAACTTTGGACTGCCTCCCCCTCTTTTACATTTTCTAGAGAAAACAAAACAGTAACCACTACATTACCATAGCAGTTGACACCAGAACTGTTTTCAAATTGAAAACCAACAACATCTTCAACAGAATCCTTTTTGTTTCTGCTGTGACCCTGCTACAGCACAGGCATTGTCCCCAGCAGTAATTCTGCAATGCCGGTAAGAATAGCTGTGGTGCCTACTGGACTCACTCACCCCCGCGGCGCCCCACGCCGTTATTTGCTGGGCGGCAACTTACTAGACATCACTTTCGTGCCATCTAGATTTCAGCGCGTTCTGCTGCCTTGGAACTATTCGCACAACAGACTGCTACTGACGACCCACCCCCAGGCAACATCTTCTGAATTTTCATAATTTGAAAGAACTAGTAACATGTCCTCATCAGGAATTCAAAAGAAATTGCCACGGTCTCTTCGTTGTTTAAATGTTTTTACTGTTTTTGTTTTGTTGTATATATTTATATGTTATTAAAGTTTTATATTCCTACTACTTTGTTGGAGTGCTATATATTTTTAATGTGACACATAATTGTAAAAACTTTGATGTACAAAGAGTCATTCCTAGAATCTTCCGCTTCAGGCTCGGTCCCCTCCCCAATCACAATACAGGATGGTTTTCAGATAGTAGGAACACGTGTGGTGTGACGGATCTCATCGGGTGTGGGCCTTGATCTACTATAACTCCTTTGAAGAGGGGTGATTCTTTACAGCTGGAGCCATAAACTACATCTGCAGGGCTAGCTGATAGCCTGGACAATCGGACACAGAGGAAGAGGAGTGTCAGAGGGTGCGGTAGTGAATAGGGCGAAAGGGAGGTGTCGGGGGGCACAGAGTGTGATTCTCAGGGAAGAGCAGCGCAGATGGGGGGAGGTTTATTGCCCATACATAAGACAGAGAGCGGGGGTGACCAGTGCCTGGGGAAGATGCTTGCGAGGGTGGGGAGCCATGCTACGAATCGACAGCGTGCAGAGAGTGGGTCTGGTCAAGGCATCTAAAATGGCTGCCGTGCACGACAAAAGTGTGGCATTTCAAAAAAGGCAAGATGGCGCAAACAATGTTTTTCAACACTTCCTCATTTCCTTCGAATCGAACGTTAACAGACGTTGGTGCATATTACCAAAGTTAAGCGATATTTATCGCTAACGATGCTTACCAACGAATTTTTTACCGCTAAGCATCGTCAGAAATTATCGAAGATAAACCTTGCTATTATCAAGGTTTATCGCAAATGCGATAAAAAACGGCCGCAATGCATGAATATCGCTAAAAAGTCAGCGATATTCATGCATTACCGAGCTAATGCTCTTAGCCATGTTATCCACCTCCCATTGGATAACATGGCTAAGAACTGCTCAGGGCAGGTGTTACTTTTTGGAGATATTCGCGCTTAGCGCGAATATCTCCAAAAGTTGGTAATAGGAGATATATATCTTGCATGTTGTAATGCAAATTATTGTGGTATATGGAACTCATACCATAATCTCTCAGGAAAGCAGAAACTGATCCTTTTGGGACCGCCTGAGAAGGCCTAGGGGGTGAGGGGTACTCTACTTTGCCCCCTTTTCACGTTCCGAACTATTTTATTTTACTCTCTTCTGTAATTACACAAAATAGCAGCGATAAGATGCATCAGAGACACAGTGAGAGAAAGGAGGCCGGAGATGAAGAAGAGATGTCAAATACACATTGGAGATAATATAGTGGGAGAAGGGAAGTAAATATGAGTAAACTTACCATGTAACATAAAAATGTTGCACTCTATACTATAAGTCTCATTTTATACTACAATCACTTCGCTACAACCTCATAAATTAAAAATAAAAATGAATAATGTCTCAAACAATTTTTGATTTCTAAATATAAATTTATTCTTCAGAATTTTCTAAATTTGAAAGAACTAGTAACATGTCCTCATCAGCAATTTCCTCTTCAATCATCTCATCTGGAATCTCCTCATTAAAAGTCTGCAATGATGATTCTTGTAACTCTATGGTCTCCAAACATTCGATAAATTCGCCATCAACAGATTGATCAAAAAAATCATTCAAGTCATCTCCTCCTTGTGACAATATTTCATTATTGGTGCTGTCAATTTCAATCAATGTAGTGGAATCATTCAAGTCATCTCCTCCTTGTGACAATATTTCATTATTGGTGCTGTCAATTTCAATCAATGTAGTGGAATCATTCAAGTCATCTCCTCGTGACAATATTTCATTATTGGTGCTCTCAATTTCAATCAATGTAGTGGAATCATTCAAGTCATCTCCTCCTTGTGACAATATTTCATTATTGGTGCTGTCAATTTCAATCAATCTAATGAAATCATTCAAGTCATCTCCTCCTTGTGACAATATTTCATTATTGGTGCTCTCAATTTCAATCAATGTAGTGGACAATTCAAAAGAAATTGCCACGGTCTCTTCATTGTGAGCCATTTTATTTTGAAATTGCTTGCTGTAAATTGCAGAAAAAAATAATCACTTTCATTTATCGTTTTTAGTAATACATAATATAAAACTAACTTTATCAAGTATTTAGTATAACAGAAGGACTGCAAATAAATAACAGAAAACATTTTTCAAATTATCTTCAAGTGTACAACATAGTTCCCCTTACAAAGAAATTGCCACGGTCTCTTCATTGTGAGCCATTTTATTTTGAAATTGCTTGCTGTAAATTGCAGAAAAAAATAATCACTTTCATTTATCGTTTTTAGTAATACATAATATAAAACTAACTTTATCAAGTATTTAGTATAACAGAAGGACTGCAAATAAATAACAGAAAACATTTTTCAAATTATCTTCAAGTGTACAACATAGTTCCCCTTACAAATTAACAACTCACCTTTTTAAAAGTAGGAGAAGTGTTAGTACTGTGTAAATCAAACACCAGAAATTCACCACCAAAAATTCCTCACAAATGTACCTCAGACAGTAGTATCACAAAATGGCTGTGGTTTCCTCTCATTTGAGATATATACATAACCAATTAACTTTCATCACACACAAATACAAAACCAAAGTAACATTTTAATTGGTTCTAAATTTCAACACTTTCAAATGTGTTTTCCCCATGCAATTTTCCATAGGACATTTACATACGTCTACAGCCTGAATGGCTGAACGGAATTACACCAAACTTGGCAAAATGGTACATCAAACCTAAGAGGTCAGGAAGGATCTACTATGCCCCCTTATGGTCATTTGCCCCTTCGCTTTGGCCTCCTCTTGTGTCTCGATCCTACCGAGAGACAAGATGGCGGCCGCTACGGACTGTTTGTAATGTTGACAGACGCCGGAGAACCAATCAGCTTCGCAAAGCTCCGTAACGCGAAAAGTACGCGAAGCGGAGCGCTGTTACAGATATATATCTTTTTTTTACCGTTAATTTCTCAAAATCCACTGGAGCACATATATTGAGACCTAGCAAAGGCACATCGGGCTACCAGTCCCTAATATTTTGCCAAGTTTCGTGCAAATCCATTCAGCCGTTCGATTATTGACATTTAGATACGTCTACAGCCTGAATGGCTGAACGGAATTACACCAAACTTGGCAAAATGGTACATCAAACCTAAGAGGTCAGGGAGGATCTACTATGCCCCCTTATGGTCATTTGCCCCTTCGCTTTGGCCTCCTCTTGTCTCTCGATCCTACCGAGAGACAAGATGGCGGCCGCTACGGACTGTTTGGAATGTTTACAGACGCCGGAGAACCAATCAGCTTCGCTTCACAAAGCTCCGTTGCGCGAAAAGTACGCGAACTGGAGCGCTGCCCGGTCCGCTGTTACAGATATATATCTTTTTTTAAACGTTAATTTCTCGAAATCCACTGGAGCACATATATTGAGACCTACAAAAGGCACATCGGGCTACCAGTCCCTACAATTTTGCCAAGTTTCGTGCAAATCCATTCAGCCGTTCGGGCTAAAAGTGAGGCCAACCGCCCTATGGAAAACTCAATGTTAAAAACACGTTTTGGGACCCCCCTTTTTTCTCAACCCCCCCTGGACGAACCCCCCCCAATTTTCAGGGGCTGCTCAGAAACAAAATGTGCCATTTTCCTGAAAATTTCAGCCAATTCCGTCCACAAACGCCAAAGTTATTAGACATAGAATTTTCAAAAATCCCATAGAGAAAAAATCCTAACTATATATACCTACTGGCGACCGCCAGTAGGTAATATATATATATATATATATACATATATATATATATATATCTATATCTATATCTATATATATATATATATATACAAGAAGAGTTGCCTCCAAAGAAGAAGCCACACCACGGCAAGTTGAACCTTTTATTTGTAGAATGCAGGATACACAGACCAGCTGCTCCTTCGCATGATGTCTTTCAGCCAAACGCGTTTCGGGCGTGTGGTCGCCCTTGTTCACTGGCATGGGGAGAAGGCAGCGAACGCACCACCTGCGCAAATTTAAATATCCCGCCCCAGTGGGCGTATGCGCGACTTGCATGTTGGTAACTGTAGTGCGTTTTTCAATGTTCACCCCAGTGGGTCGCATGCCTTGCCCCCAACAAAATGTACATATTCATACCCAAGTGGGCCGCTCGAAGCTGACAGGGCTTGCATCCTGCCCATACTCCTTCCACAAAGCGGACTTGCCATTCCCACAGCGTCTTTTATTGTTGTCGCTGCAGGCCCGCCATGATAGCAGTGGGGCTTCCTCGCGGCGGGGCACGCCGCTTAACATAAACAAGAAGAGTTGCCTCCAAAGAAGAAGCCACACCACGGCAAGTTGAACCTTTTATTTGTAGAATGCAGGATACACAGACCAGCTGCTCCTTCGCATGATGTCTTTCAGCCAAACGCGTTTCCGGCGTGTGGTCGCCCTTGTTCACTGGCATGGGGAGAAGGCAGCGAGCGCACCACCTGCGCAAATTTAAATATCCCGCCCCAGTGGGCGTATGCGCGACTTGCATGTTGGTAACTGTAGTGCGTTTTTCAATGTTCACCCCAGTGGGTCGCATGCCTTGCCCCCAACAAAATGTACATATTCATACCCAAGTGGGCCGCTCGAAGCTGACAGGGCTGGCATCCTGCCCATACTCCTTCCACAAAGCGGACTTGCCATTCCCGCAGCGTCTTTTATTGTTGTCGCTGCAGGCCCGCCATGATAGCAGTGGGGCTTCCTCGCGGCGGGGCACGCCGCTTAACATAAACAAGAAGAGTTGCCTCCAAAGAAGAAGCCACACCATGGCAAGTTGAACCTTTTATTTGTAGAATGCAGGATACACAGACCAGCTGCTCCTTCGCATGATGTCTTTCAGCCAAACGCGTTTCGGGCGTGTGGTCGCCCTTGTTCACTGGCATGGGGAGAAGGCAGCGAACGCACCACCTGCGCAAATTTAAATATCCCGCCCCAGTGGGCGTATGCGCGACTTGCATGTTGGTAACTGTAGTGCGTTTTTCAATGTTCACCCCAGTGGGTCGCATGCCTTGCCCCCAACAAAATGTACATATTCATACCCAAGTGGGCCGCTCGAAGCTGACAGGGCTGGCATCCTGCCCATACTCCTTCCACAAAGCGGACTTGCCATTCCCGCAGCGTCTTTTATTGTTGTCGCTGCAGGCCCGCCATGATAGCAGTGGGGCTTCCTCGCGGCGGGGCACGCCGCTTAACATAAACAAGAAGAGTTGCCTCCAAAGAAGAAGCCACACCACGGCAAGTTGAACCTTTTATTTGTAGAATGCAGGATACACAGACCAGCTGCTCCTTCGCATGATGTCTTTCAGCCAAACGCGTTTCGGGCGTGTGGTCGCCCTTGTTCACTGGCATGGGGAGAAGGCAGCGAACGCACCACCTGCGCAAATTTAAATATCCCGCCCCAGTGGGCGTATGCGCGACTTGCATGTTGGTAACTGTAGTGCGTTTTTCAATGTTCACCCCAGTGGGTCGCATGCCTTGCCCCCAACAAAATGTACATATTCATACCCATGTGGGCCGCTCGAAGCTGACAGGGCTGGCATCCTGCCCATACTCCTTCCACAAAGCGGACTTGCCATTCCCGCAGCGTCTTTTATTGTTGTCGCTGCAGGCCCGCCATGATAGCAGTGGGGCTTCCTCGCGGCGGGGCACGCCGCTTAACATAAACAAGAAGAGTTGCCTCCAAAGAAGAAGCCACACCACGGCAAGTTGAACCTTTTATTTGTAGAATGCAGGATACACAGACCAGCTGCTCCTTCGCATGATGTCTTTCAGACAAACGCGTTTCGGGCGTGTGGTCGCCCTTGTTCACTGGCATGGGGAGAAGGCAGCGAACGCACCACCTGCGCAAATTTAAATATCCCGCCCCAGTGGGCGTATGCGCGACTTGCATGTTGGTAACTGTAGTGCGTTTTTCAATGTTCACCCCAGTGGGTCACATGCCTTGCCCCCAACAAAATGTACATATTCATACCCAAGTGGGCCGCTCGAAGCTGACAGGGCTGGCATCCTGCCCATACTCCTTCCACAAAGCGGACTTGCCATTCCCGCAGCATCTTTTATTGTTGTCGCTGCAGGCCCGCCATGATAGCAGTGGGGCTTCCTCGCGGATATATATATATATATATATAAATATATATATATATATATATATGGAAATCTATGTTGATCACTCTGTCACACAGAAAGGCTTGCACTCCAAGATGTGTTCATAGAAATAGAGGAACGTTTATTCGGCATTGTGTTTCAACCAGGACGGTCTTTGTCACACCCAAGAACAATTACCCAGTCACCTTAAAAGGCAGCAACTAAACCATAAACATAGTAAAAATACTACTTGATTTTCGTCTCCCCCATACACGGGTTCTCAATCAAATGGAAAGGTTCACAAAAAAAGTTTTACAGAATCTCTGCAAGCTCCGCCCACTACTTGTATAAATAAATAATAGTATAAAACATATACAATTATTTAATATATGATAATAAAACATATGTTAAAATAATGTTAAAACTATACATATATTTTTATGCCTTACTACCGCTGTGTCTTTTGTTGTAAACATGATTCTGCTGCGACCAATGAACTGCATTTATTATCAATTGTCTTGTTTTTCTTTTTCAAATGCCAATAAAGTTGATTATCAAAAAAAAAAAAAACTATACATATAAAAGAGTTTGAAAATGTAAAAAAATTGTTAATAATGAAAAATGAGTAGAAAATGTACAACAAATATAGATAAATATGGCTTACCGGATTTGTTATTATAATATATTAATGAAGAAATGTTTCATTAACTTAACTTTTTATCTTTTTTTTATTTTTACTTGAAGTATTAATGTTTCAAAAAGTAAAAATATAGAATAATTAAAAATTGAAAACAGATAAAAATAGAAAATGTCTGACATGTCTTTATTATACAAAATTTAGGGATGGTGAGGGACACTAAAGGGGTGACATTTACTATTTTCACTCCAATCTAACCATATTGGAGCAAACTGTTGGTCACTAAAGTAATGACATTTATCATACCCACTCCAATCTAAACCGATTTGGGGAAGGTATTGAACACTAAAGGGGTGTGGCTTTTCGTGTCCTTGTAAATACGGCCCATTTTCACATAACACTTTGGACCAGATTCCGATCTCGCTCGGAAGTGCACAGAACACGATCCGGCCGGAAAAAGTATGAGCCGTTAAATATTAATAATTTACTCAACTTTTTAGTTACGCTCACTAATGATGTCCCAAGAATCAATGGGTTTATAATTCCATCCTTACTATATAGCTGATGATGCGGTCCTAATGGGCCGCACCCCTATAGCCCTGCGTCTTTTAGTGCAAGGCTTTGTTGATTTTATGGCCTCTTTAGATTTCTGTACAAACTAAAAAATATCTTTAAGTATGGCCTGCGGACCTAGGAAATATGCACTGAATGTTCTCCATGTCGGCAACCACAGTTTATCAAGAACCAGCTCTTTTTCTTACCTGGGTTTGGTTTTTGCTGCTAATGGTCTGTGGACAGACCACACTAGGACCACGTTTTCAAGCTCAGTTAACAGAGTACTTAGCGGGGGGGGGTATTCTACCTATTTTAAATATCTTTAAAAAGCCATTGCACACTGACAGCTACATACGGTCAGAGGTTTGGGGCATTGCCAAATGTCATATTATTCAGCTTGAGGAGAATAGGTTTTGTCGCAAGCTTCTGGGCGCCCCAATCTCTTTTTCTCAATTTGTTTGCCAAAGTGATCTTAAGCTACACTATGAAGCTTTTATTAGAATGCACCCTACCCTATTTTGGTTAAGCATATGGAAAAATAAGGCTGCATCCTTCACCAGAGATATTATAGTTGACAAGTCTTAAATGCGAGAAAGGCATAGAAATCCCATGGTTAGCGGAGGTGAGATCCAGTTTACAGAGGATTAATTATGGAAATGTGTTTGATAGCCCAAATGATCAAGATACTGTAAATGAAAAAGAGTTGCGGGCGGCCCGGTATGGGTGCTATAACAAGGAAAGACTGTCCACACAGTCCAGCAAATCTAGCATAGTTGTGTACTTGAATGTTGAGAACAATCAACACTTACCCAGCTGTCTGACTAATGATGGGATTGATGGGGTTGATGGGAGTGTGGCCTCCTGTTCCACTTAAGAGCTGGCACTGTCAAGTATCTACTATGCCAAACCCTACTACATTTTTAATTTTTTTGTAAGTTCTGTGAACCATATACTGAATTATTCCTGCTCCATTATGACAAAAAAAAGATCTTATGTTGATTTTATGATTTTGTATTTATTTATTGCATGTGCTTTCCTCTTTTATGGATGTGTTTTTTATCCGAATAAAGATAATTGAATTGAGTTGAATCAATAAAAGCATCAAAAGTTGGATTGCATGAATAGATACCAGACACATGATTGTTCAAACGAAGAGGATGTAACCGTTTGTTGTATTCTGCGTGCTGATACATTTTGTCGCTTATTCTCCTTTTAGTTGTTTTCAGTATATGTGTATTCTGTTACACAATATAATGTGAACTATTGAATGCGGCTTAATCTTAGTCGTTTGTGTGACCGGGGACCAGCTCTCAGTAACTGTCACTTTAATGCAACCCCGGCCAACATGTAAATCCCCATCTGCCACGCCCCTAATGATCTGTCTGCTTCTTTTCTAAGTTCAGTCCCATCCAACCTTATTCCTCTTCAAGTAGGCACTCTTCTGAACATCTTGCTGGGGATTTTTCTGTTTATTAAACATTTTGGGGCATATTTAGAAGCACCTTACACCCCCGGTGTTACTTTTTGTGACGCACAGTGGCGCAGTGTGGTGCTCCATATTTATAAGGACACGCAAAGCCACCCTGCTTGGCTTTTCGTGTCCTTGTAAATATGGCCCCTTTTCACGCAACACTTTTCCCACACAACACCCATGGATTCTACCAGATTTACAACTTTCTGTAAACCTGGGATTGCGTCAGAATCCTACTCCTCCCCAGGGAAGGCATATGGAGGCGCAACGAGGAGAAATAGTTTTATTTCTCCTTGTTTTTTCCTCTTTCTATGTGTGCTGCATTCTGCAACACTAAAAGGAGTACATCACCTCTTGTGATTGTTTTTGTTTAGGAAGGTGCCCAAGGCCACTTAATTTTATTCAGTGGAGCTGCCAAGATTCTAATGTTCTATTATAATATGAAATTTGCACAGCACCATAGCTAGAAAAATCCTTGTTTCCTTGAATGTTTCCCATTAAATTGACATTTAAATCCGATTGATTGTGTGAAGTCTATTCTGACTAGTAGTTGTGCAGTTTAGAAATGGACATTGTAATATATTACCACTGGAGGTGGTTTCCTTACTTTTAGTAGTCGTATATTAAGATTATACTTTTTTAACTGTTTGTATTGAGTCCTTATCATTTAACACATTGTTAGTCATGAAAAAGTCCATACATTTGAGCATTCTCTTAATACATACATCTATTCCACTGTTATAGATGTATCTGATTGTATAAGCCTAAGCACATGACCTGAGAGTTCATTATGAGTAATGCTTTTATTAACTATACTAAACGAATGGGAGACGCTCGAGCGCGCGATCAAGATGGCCGCCGCAGCTCTGTACTAGCGTTTTACGCCCGTATTTTTATATTTAAACGCCGATTCCTGCCATAAATCATCCCCAAAATAAGCGGAGAACCTTCTAGACGCCTACCTGCGCTGTATGGCGATTTTCATCGATTTTGGGGCACCAGAGGTTCTTCTTTTGGCAGTGTGGTTCCTGGTCCCAGCCCAGCTTCTGAGGTACTGCAGGGCTTTCTGTCAGAGGGGCGGAGTGCAGTTCTAGGAAAGGGCCTGGCTTGGGCCTAGCCACGCCCACAGCTCAGTTTAGCTGCTGCACCAGTGATTTTTGCTGCATTTTCACAATTTTACAGTTTTTGGGCTAATTTCTTGTATTTCTCCTGTTTTCTCCTTCTTTTTTGACAACATGGAGAATAAAGCTGTACTTAATAACAAAAGGAGGCAGCAAATTTCCCCTCCTCCTATAAAATCTAAGGTTGTGGAATCTTCAGAGCCTTCATTATCATTAATATTAGAAAAAATTCAAGCATTAAGAGTCAATACTGATTCCATTGCGTCAGAAATAAAAAATGTTTGCAAGGAGATGATTAGTTTATCCATGAAAAGTTCTGATAATTCAATTAAAATCCAGGATAATAAAGCTAGACTTGACTCTTTCGCTACTCTGGTGACAAAAATTTCTCCTTTGTGCTCTCAGTTGCTTGAGTTGGAAAATCGCAATAGACAATACAATCTTCGCATTTTTAATCTACCTGAAGATGTTGAAGGGGATAATTGCAGATTATACTTGGAAAATTTGCTCCCTGGTCTTTTGCAACTCAAATTTCCTGAAAAATTTGAAATAGATAAGGGTCATAGAATCCCTTCACATCGAAATCCTCACCACACCAAACCACGTCAGATGATCTTCAAGGTTCTACGTCATCATCATTTGGTCCTAATTAGAAAGGCAGCTCGAGAAATTCCTTCGTTGGTGGTTAATGGGAATAAGATTTTTATTTACCAAGATTTTGCCAAGGAAACTGTCGCAATACGCAAAGAATTTTCTGCTTTCCGTCCTCATCTTCGACGCCTTGGTTTCAAATACGGACTTTTTGATCCATCGACGATGCGTGTTTGGAAGGATAATTTTTCCAAATCTTTTCAACGTCCTGATGACCTGTGCCATTTTCTTGATCAACGTTCGTATCAGGTATTCTCATCATGATCTGATCAACCTTAAACCATCTCGGTTACCGTGTCACTATATGAACCCCCCGGAGGCTATTCAAAAGCTATCCCCCTGTTGCAGGTGTTTTCGGACAAGCTGCACGGGATTTGTTTCGCCATCTGGACCCACTAAAGCAGGCACTAGTGGTAAACCTGCGCTTAGCACGAGGAGGGAAAATGGATTCCTTATTAATGCGAGATCTTTGATAAAGAACAATATTGCCTTCAAGGACTTTGTCTCGGATAGAAGACCCTCTTGGGTCTTCGTTACGGAAACGTGAGCTAAAGACTCCTCGGGACCGGACCTGGTGGAGGCGGTACCGGAGGGTTATACGCTGGTTAGGCAGGATAGAGTGGGACGTACAGGTGGAGGGTTGGGCATCCTTTATAAGGATTCTCACTCCTGCCGTATTACCCCATTATTAGTCCCTCGGGATGCCTTTCAGGCTGTTACGAATAGTCCTCAGGATCGGTTTGTTGAAAGGTAAGCCCACCTCTAAATCTAGCCAACACCTGGATAGCCTTTATGGCACAGAGTGTTGACAGGATTAAGTGAGGGGAAAATAAGAAAGATAAAGGAAGGAAAGGATGGGGACAGCAGGGAGGGAGATCTGAAAGACATAAACAGAACACAGGCATAAGACTGAATCCCTACACTGTGATTGGTTAGATTCTACAATGGTTGCTATGAGGGTTCATACCTGTAAAAGAAAAGACAAAGCCTTGTGGATGTGTAGAGGCAACGTAGGGTTGGATATGATGTAACTATAAGGATACAGAACATACAGAAACATAAGTAATCTAGAAGAACATATAACACAGTGCTTGCTACAACCCAACTGTTCCTGCTCTATGCACCTACCTAGATCAGACTCCACTAAACCTCACAGGGGTAGAGTGTGTTCCACACCTCCTAATCCCCTGTTAATACAAAAGTCAAATATCAAGTTACACATATGTACGTATATAATCCGTGATACCCCTTCCACACACAGTGTTTTCCTTAGTCACACAAAGCTCCTCTGGAGATCCCAAGATGGAATCCCCAACTAATGCCTCTTAGCTGGATTCCAGGAATAGTCTTATGTACAACAACAAAAGAAGCACCCAAAAGGAGTAACCATCCAATGTTCGATAGTTACAACAGTAACACCGCCGTTGGCCGAAAATACCAACCGGGACAAATCCAATGAAATCCCCAAAGCATAAACAAAACCAGAACTAGAAAAGGTCTCCAAAATATGACATCATAGCCATAGGTGGGTAGGATACAAACCGCCGCTGAGTACAAGGCTCACAGCGTCGCGGTAACAACACTCTTACCACACCATGCAGACAGAACACCGAGGTCGAGAACAGCTACAGGTCCGGAATCACTGACAACGCTCCCTGGCCGCCATTCCCCCTTTGTACAGTATCGCGGGAGCGCGATGCGCCACAAAGGATGCCGGGAGCGGTAGTTCTTTCCCGGAGGATGCCGGGAATTGTAGTTCGCGGTGCTTCCGCGATCGTAACAATACATCCCTCTCTCAACCGCGGGGACAGGGGCCCGGCTTCAATGGACATCTCATATGGAATGCAGACACCAACCTCGGGGCATGGACACCCAGAGCAGGTTCCCATGAGTTCTCTTCCGGCCCGTACCCCTTCCAGGACACCAGATACCACAACTTACTCCTCCTGAAACGGGAGTCCAGAATACGACGAACCACATACTCCTCCTCGCCATGCACCAATACAGGAGGAGGACGGTACTGGCCCTTCGACAATGATGGTTTCAGCAAGGAAACGTGAAACACCGGATGTATGCGGAGGTGAGAAGGGATTTTAAGCTTCACTGCCACCGGATTTACCCGCTTCAGCACCCTATAAGGTCCAATGTATCTAGGGTTGAACACACTGTGCTTCCTGAAGCGCAAATTCCTGGTGGACAACCACACCTCGTCCCCTACACAGTATAGAGGTCCTTGCCTCCGGTGTTTGTCCGCCGCAACCTTATACTTGCTTTTCACAGCTCGCAGATGTTCCTGTGCCTTGACCAACGTCTCCTTAATATGTGCCACCCTATGAACCACACCAGGAAGCAAAGAGTCAGTTTTAGGTTGCACAAAGGGAAGGAATCGCGGGTGTCTGCCGTACAAACAGTAGAACGGAGAGATGTTGGTGGAACTATGTGTGGCATTATTGTAAGCCACCTCCGCCAACCACAAGTAGTCCACCCAATTCTCCTTGTCATTGTCCACGTAACATCTTAGATACTGCTTAAGGGTCTGGTTCAACCGCTCAGTCTGTCCATCAGTTTGCGGGTGGAAACTGGTGGAAAGGGCGGACTCTATATGCAACGAAGAACACCATGTCTTCCAAAACTGGGCTGTGAACTGTGACCCTCTGTCGGATACAATGACGCTCGGGAATCCATGCAACCTCACCACGTTGACCATCAGCAGGATTGCCAGCTGACCCGCCGAAGGTACTTGTTTACAAGCCACAAAGTGCCCCATCTTGGACAGGTAATCGACCACCACCATAATGGCCGTACAACCTTTGTCAGCGGGAAGGCTGACGATGAAGTCCACTGAGATCCGATCCCAAGGAATCGTTTGAGTAGGGAGAGGCTACAACAACCCCTGCGGACAGCCGTGGTCCGATTTCATCCTAGCACATTGAGCACAGGCTGCCACCCAGCACCCCACATCAGGTCTCACCGAAGGCCACCAGAATTGTCTCAATACACGCTCCAATGTCTTGGCCACCCCAAGATGTCCTGCACTAGGTGATTCATGGCATCAGATGTATACCTGCCTTCTCAGAGCCCGTGTAGGCACCAGCAACCGGTTACGGAACATCGGCAGGCCCCCATGCATTATCCATTCCCGATGACAACCCAACCACGTCTTCCAGACAAAGGAGTTCACTCCCTGCCGAACATCTCTCAAGAAAGTATCTGGCTGCAACACACACACCACTTTCTCTGGAGCCACAATGCTCGCCTCAGCCTTTTCCACATTCGGACTGCATGTTGACTGGCGCGTGAGAGCGTCCGCCTTCCTATTGTCCGCACCCGGGCGGAAGGTTATGATGAAATTGAATCCGGAGAAAAACATCATCCACCGGAGCTGTCTGGGAGATAGATGACGCGCAGCAGACATAAACTGTAGATTCCGATGGTCGGAATAAACAGTGACCACATGACGAGCACCCATGAGAAAGTGACGCCATTCCTGAAAAGAGTCACGTATGGCCAGCAACTCCTTTTCTGCTATGTGGTAGTTTAATTCTGCTGGATTCAACTTACGTGACATGTATGCCATGGGGTGCAAATGACCCGTATCAGAATCGCGTTGAGACAAGACCGCCCCTTTTGCCACCTCCGAAGCGTCCGCCTCCACAATATAGGGCTTGCCCGGGTCAGGATGCGATAACACAGGGGCTGTTACAAATGCTTCCTTAAGGGACGAAAAGGCGGATTGTGCCTCTTCTGTCCACACAAACCCTTTTCCTTTCTTCAGCAGATGAGTGATAGGCGCCACCAACCGTGAGAACTGATTGATGAAACGCCTATAGAAGTTGGCGAAACCCATGAAGCATTGTACGTCCCGCACACTAGTTGGAACAGGCCAGTCCCGTACAGCAGACACCTTCCTTTCCGCCATTTCCTGACCCTCCGGACTCAGCATTACTCCCAAAAATTCCACCACATGAACATGGAAATCGCACTTGCTGATCTTGCAGTATAGATGGTTAGCCTGCAAGATAGTGAGCACGCTGGTGACATGTTGGAAATGCAGTTCCTCCGATTCTGAATACACCAGTATGTCGTCAATATAGACGATTACGTAGCGGTCCAAGATGTCACGGAACACATAATTTAAAAAGTATTGGAAGGCCGCAGGGGCGTTACAGAGCCTGAATGGCATTACTCTGTACTCAAACAAACCATATCTGGTTTTGATTGCCGTCTTCCATTCATCCCCGCTACGCATGCGGACCAGATGATACGCCCCCTTTAGATCTAGTTTCGTGAATATCGTAGCCTTCTTCACTTGTTCCAATAACACACTGATCAAGGGCAAAGGGTACCTGTTCTTGATAGTAATGGCGTTTAACGCGCGAAAGTCCACACATGCGCGCAGCTCTCCATTGGCTTTAGGAATGAAAAGGAGAGGCGATGCGGCTGGGGATTTGGATGGGCGTATAAAACCCAAGGCTAACAACTTGTCCAGATATTCCCGAAGATGCAGGTTTTCGGGTTCTGTTAGAGCATAAATCCTACCACAAGGAATTGAGGCACCTGGAACCAGATCGATTTGACAGTCATACTGTCTATGCGGCGGTAACCCCTCAGCTTGTTCCTCATTAAACACCTGACCAAACGACTGATATGCAACAGGGAGTTGCACACATTTTTCGGCTGCGGTGGCGATACAGGACCCTCCTAGCAAACCCTGAGCCGGTCTCATAGTTCCCTGGAAACAATGAAGCAAACAATACTCAGAACTCATATGCACCTTTCTCGAGTCCCAGTCTATCTTAGGGTTATGTTTCTCCAACCAGGGCAGTCCAAAAATGATGCCATATTGAGGAGCCCTGATCACACCAAAAGTAAGCATCTCCGCATGCTTGTCCTCCAACCTCACCTCAATTGCTTCAGTTTCATAACTGATAGGACCCATGCTCAGCTTCCTCCCATCCACAGCATATACCTCTTCTGGTCTTGCTCTAGGAACCAAAACTATTCCTAGGCGTTTGGCTTCTTGATAATCAATGAACATGCCCGTTGCCCCAGAATCCACCATAGCTGAGGTTTCTATCGCTTTCCCAGCCAACATTAGTACAATGGACATGTATAGATGATTTGTCACATACTGTTCTTTGTTACTCAATGAAGGGACATATTGAGGACTCCAAGAAATCCCTTCCTGTTTCCTAGAGTCTACTAGTTTTCCGATGCCTTTTCTGCATCAGCAGCAGCCACTCGGTTACCCCTGAATCGGTTAGATTTAGGCTTCACAGGGCATTCCCTTACATAGTGGCCCTTCTTGCCACAATATAAACAAAGGCCCTGTTTACGCCTTGATTCCCTTTCGGCTGGTGTCAAGGCTGTTCTCACAGCCCCTATTTCCATAGGCTCGGATGAAGGACCGGCACTAGCTTCCTTAGAGGCATGTGTCTCTGCTACTGGTTTCCTTCGGTTATCCCCTTTCCTTTCACTCAGTCTATGGTCTAAACGTAGGGCCAAGTTGATCAAACCCTCACAAGTGGTAGGCTGGGGGTCGATTTGTGCGATCACATCTTTGAGTTCATCATTCAAACCCTGATGAAACAAAGATGCCTGTTTGTTTTCGGGCCATGTGGTTTCCGTTACCAAGCATCTGAAGGCATTCAAATACGTTACAAGATCCTTTTTTCCTTGCCTTAGTTCTAATAATTCTCTGTCGGCAGTATAGGAATCTGCCCTTCTGTCGAACACCCTCAAAAATTCCGTTTTGAAGGCCTCCCAATCATGCAACAAAGGATCGTTACGGTTTACCAGGGGGACAGCCCACTGTGCAGCATTGCCCGCTAAATAAGAAATCAGAAAAGCCACCTTCGCCTGATTTGTGGGAAAAGATCTAGGCTTACAGGAATAGTGCAACGCTATCTGTGTGAGAAACACCTGCACCTTATCTGAATCCCCACCAAACCTTTCAGGTGAAGCCAATGGGACTGTTACTGGCATCTCTACCACAACTGGTTGAGGTGGGGGCGTACCCCCTGCATCAAAGGGATTGCGTTGGACCACATCAACACGTGCCCTCAAATCTGCTGTTTCTAACCTAGAGGCAGCTACCTCTAACTGTAATGCGCCCAGAGCCTCTATCACATCCTCTAACGTGGCCATACCCGCACAACCCGATCGGGAGGACAGGAATTCGTGGGTCGGTGATTCTGTTACGAATAGTCCTCAGGATCGGTTTGTTGAAAGGTAAGCCCACCTCTAAATCTAGCCAACACCTGGATAGCCTTTATGGCACAGAGTGTTGACAGGATTAAGTGAGGGGAAAATAAGAAAGATAAAGGAAGGAAAGGATGGGGACAGCAGGGAGGGAGATCTGAAAGACATAAACAGAACACAGGCATAAGACTGAATCCCTACACTGTGATTGGTTAGATTCTACAACGGTTGCTATGAGGGTTCATACCTGTAAAAGAAAAGACAAAGCCTTGTGGATGTGTAGAGGCAACGTAGGGTTGGATATGATGTAACTATAAGGATACAGAACATACAGAAACATAAGTAATCTAGAAGAACATATAACACAGTGCTTGCTACAACCCAACTGTTCCTGCTCTATGCACCTACCTAGATCAGACTCCACTAAACCTCACAGGGGTAGAGTGTGTTCCACACCTCCTAATCCCCTGTTAATACAAAAGTCAAATATCAATTTACACATATGTACGTATATAATCCGTGATACCCCTTCCACACACAGTGTTTTCCTTAGTCACACAAAGCTCCTCTGGAGATCCCAAGATGGAATCCCCAACTAATGCCTCTTAGCTGGGTTCCAGGAATAGTCTTATGTACAACAACAAAAGAAACCATCCAATGTTCGATAGTTACAACAGTAACACCGCCGTTGGCCGAAAATACCAACCGGGACAAATCCAATGAAATCCCCAAAGCATAAACAAAACCAGAACTAGAAAAGGTCTCCAAAATATGACATCATAGCCATAGGTGGGTAGGATACAAACCGCCGCTGAGTACAAGGCTCACAGCGTCGCGGTAACAACACTCTTACCACACCATGCAGACAGAACACCGAGGTCGAGAACAGCTACAGGTCCGGAATCACGGACAACGCTTCCCTGGCCGCCATTCCCCCTTTGTACAGTATCGCGGGAGCGCGATGCGCCGCAAAGGATGCCGGGAGCGGTAGTTCTTTCCCGGAGGATGCCGGGAATTGTAGTTCGCGGTGCTTCCGCGATCGTAACACAGGCCCTCTATTTCTCTATCAATGCAGCATATGCTGCTCCATTTATGGGCATTCTCATTTACCGCCCCCCTGGGCCTAGAGCAGATTTTGGTCAGCATCTGCTCAGCATTTTAGAACCTTATTTTGGTTGTGAGCACTTAACGGTACTGGGAGATATGAACTTCCATCTAGAAAATCTAGAGGCCAGTGAAACCCTCTCTCTCCTAGATGCTCTATCCGCTTGTGGGCTGCAGCAGCTAGTCAAGGGTTCTACCCACCAGGCGGGTCATACGTTGAATGGGGTCTTCTCGAATGACAGTTGGCTGACTATCGATGTCCCTATCCCGCTCACCTGGTCGGACCACTTTGCGGTCCCCTTGGAATTGGTTGCTACTCCTGCAAACAGCAAGCGGAATGGACCTAGTAAAATGGAATCCAGGTGAAATCTTAAGAGTATAACTAATGACTCACTTGCTTCCCTGATTCCCATTATGGCTATTTCTACGGAGGAGGATGTGGGTTCGGCTGTACTTAAGTTAGAAAATTCCATCATAGTAGCTATGGATGAATTGGCTCCAGCCTCCCTACGCTACTCTGCCAGAAAAAGGCCGTCGGCCCCTTGGTTCTGGGAGTCATTAAGACTACTTAGACAGGGTTGTAGGAAGCAGGAACGACTCTGGCGGGCCAGTTGGGCTACGCAGGACAGGGAAATCCACAAATCCCTTTTGAGGGGATATAAGGCTGAGGTTATGAGAGCAAAGCAGGAGTATTTTACAAATCTTACTACCTCGCTTACCTCGCGGAAAGAGTTGTTTAAGATCGCGGACTCGCTGTCTACCCTGCAGACCCCGGACCCAGTCGCTAGCACACAGCAGCTCTGTGACGATATTGCCCAATATTTCCATTCAAAAATTATCGAAATTTATTCGGCCTTAGAGTTACAAAGGGCGTCAATATCTTTCTCCCCCTCTCCATCCATCCCCCCCTCAGTATCTGACGGGGTTTCTTCCCTGGTGTGTTTGTCCAGTTTTCCACCTCTTTCCCTTCAGGAACTGGATGTTCTCTTGAGTAAGACCAGGTCTGGGTCTCCCCTTGATCCCTGCCCACTTAAACTTCTTAAACAGTGTAAGGAAACTCTCTTGCCCCCATTACTGGACATTATGAACAGGGCAATGCGGGATGGCATTTTTCCCTCTCAGTGGTTAAGCCCCTTTTGAAAAAGCCTACTCTAGACCCGGAGGTTCTTAAAAACTTTCGCCCAATTTCACTGCTCCCAGCTCCTGCAAAGATGCTGGAAACCCATCTCAACCAGCATCTTGCAACATTTCTGGAAACCTCAGGTCTTTTGGATCATTCGCAGCATGGATTTCGGAGGGGTCATAGCACGGAGTCGGCCCTTACCATAGTGCTTGATAACATCCGCACCAGAGCTGATAAGGGCCAGACTTCCCTCCTCATCCTGTTAGATCTTACGGCTGCTTTCGATACCCTGTCCCCCTCGGTGTTAATATCTCGGCTGAGGGAGATAGGGGTGGAGGGGCCAGCACTTAGTTTGCTGGCCTCCTTCCTTGACCAGAGGGAACAGAGAGTCAAGTTGGGGGAGTTCCTATCTCCATCCAATCCTGTGCAGTGTGGGATCCCACAGGGGTCGGCATTAAGCCCGACCCTCTTCAACATCTATGTGACCCCACTTGCCAGGCTCATTAGATCGTTTGAGATGGAGGTAGTCTCCTACGCGGATGACACTCAGATCTTGGTGTCTCTCGCCCAGTTCGTCAGCTCCTCTGCCTCCAATTTTAGACACTGTATGGAGGCAGTTGCTCAATGGATGATTGACAATTCATTGAGGCTGAACGGCGAGAAGACAGAGATCCTAGTGTTCGGTGGGAAGGAGGACATCTGGTCCGCGGAATGGTGGCCTTCATCCCTGGGAGCTTGCCCTGTACCCACGGCCCTGGCTCAGAACCTGGGAGTCTTGATCGATCCGGCCCTTGCGATGGGTCAACAAGTGAACAGGACAATATCCACTTGTTGGGGTATTATCAAGATCCTGCGGAAGATCAAACATTATCTGTCCCTGCAAACCAGCAAGCAAATTGTGGTCGCATTAATAGCTTCCCGGCTCGATTACTGTAATGCCTTATATGCAGGAATAAACAAGGGCCTGTTACAGCGACTACAAATTGTGCAGAATGCTGCGGGTAAGTTTGTGCTGGACGTGCCCAGGCGCTCGTCAGCCACTGCCGCTAGGAAATCCCTGCATTGGCTTCCGATTGAAGCCAGGATTTTCTTTAAGGTTTTCTGTTTGATCTATGGGGCCCTGAACAGGAATAGGGCGGGAGGAATAAGAGACCTGCTGGTTCCGTATGCCCCCTCCAGAAACCTTTGTTCCTCCAAAAAGTTCTTGTTATCAGTCCCCCGCGTTCGAAGAGCTAAGTGGGGAGGCAGGGCTTTCTCTAGCCTTGCTCCGAAATTGTGGAACACTCTGCCCTGTGAAATCAAGTCCCTGCCATCATTGCAAGCCTTTAGAAGGGCTCTGAAGACATGGCTCTTTGCCAAAGCCTACCCTTAATTTTGGGATCTGCCTTTTTTGTGATTTTTTCTTGATAGGCGCTTTGATGCCTCCGGGCTAAGTAGCGCTATATAAGTTCTCATTCATTTCATTTCATCATTCAATGGATACTAATGACTCCAATACCTGAGTTATGACAATTCTGCCTTTCTCTTTTGACAGGATGCAAAGATTTTCTTCTGTAGGGCTCCAGCGGTTATGGCCATTCTTGTAAACGTGTGTGCGTTTTCACAATTCATATTTATGTCTCTCGTTTGTCTTTTTTCCATGTTTCTTTTTCTCCTTCTTTTCTTTGATATGTGTTTTGGAGTTATTCTTTTCTTCTTTTTTTTCTGTGACCGATTTTTTTTTTGCTTTTCCTTCTCTTATTCTTGTCTTCTGGTTCTCTTTTTCTACCACTTTCTACTATGGCTAATACTCATACGTTGAATGTAGTATCGTTAAATGCTAAAAGATTACGACATCCAGTTAAACGTACCAAGATATTAGATTATTTAGGAAGACTTAATGCTGATATTTGTTTTATTCAGGAGACTCATATTGATGATCACATTTTTAACTATATGAAAAAGAAATGGGTAGATAGCATTGTCTCTTCCCCTCCGTCTGGCAAGAAAAATGGAGTAGCAATCTTGTTTGCAAAAAGATTACATTGCCAGATTTTAAGCAAACACTCTGATGCTGAGGGTAGATATATACTAACCAAAGTTAAAGTTCATGATAAATTCTTATTTTTATTGAATGTTTATGGCCCTGCTGCTGACGATCCTACATTCTGGACCACTCTTACTACGGAGGTCTTGAAGGTAGGAAATGTTCCTTTAGTTGTTGGTGGGGATTTTAATGTTATTTATGACCCCTTACTGGATAGAATTTCTCAAGCCAAATTCCACCCTTCTAAGGTATATTTTGCGTTCAATGCCTTTCTTCAATCCACTAAATGAGTTGATATATGGAGATTACACTTTCCCACAGAAAAAAGTTTCACTTTTTTCTCCAATGCTCACAATTCCCATTCCCGAATTGATTGTTTATTAATTTCTAGACACTTAATTAATTCAGTTTCAGATCCCCAGATTGGTAATATCGATATATCTGACCATGCTTTGGTTTCTTTATTTTTAAGTTTGCAGTCCACATACACTAAACAATCTAGGTGGCGTAAGAATACTGATATTGTCTTAAACGAGAAACATAAACCAAAACTTTTATCAGCCATAACTGAGTACTTTTCATTTAATCATGAAAGTGCTACCTCTTTAATTACAAGATGGGATGCTTTTAAAGCTTATATTAGGGGGACTACAATTTCAATTATGGCACATGAAAATAAAACTTTCAATGCTTCCATTTTAGATTTGCAAAAACAAATTGCGACTACTGAAAGACTCTTTATAACTTCTAATGATCCCAAATATAGGTTTACACTTCAAAAATTGCGTTATGAATTTAATTCCATTCTTAGTAAGAGAGCAGGCATTCAAATTTCTAATGCCAAAGCCAGATTTAAGTTTAATACTAATCGCTCTGGCCGACTATTAGCTAATTATTTACGCATTAAAAAAGACAAAACTCAAATCAACTCTATTCATAGCTCTCATGGTAAAATCGCTTTGTCTCAAAATGATATAGTTAAGGAATTTTTGAAGTTTTATTCTACATTATATAGCAAACCTGACTTTCATGAGGAGTCTTTAATTGACTCCTTTTTATCTTCCTGTGAATTACCCAAGATATCCCAATCTGATAAGCTCAGTCTTGATTCCCCTATCACTAAAGAGGAAATTTTACTTGCCATAAAGTCCCTTAAGAAAAGTAAGTCTCCTGGTCCAGATGGGTTGCAAGCTGAATTTTATAAAGAATTTCAAATGATATTGTTACCCTTTTTATATCAACTGTTTACTTTTTTTGGATCCAATGGTACAACCTCTGGTTCATTCACTGAAGCTCTCATAATTGTACTCCCAAAACCTGATAAAGATCCCACTCTTGTTTCTAATTACCGCCCTATTTCTTTGATTAATCAAGAGTGTAAGTTATATGCTAAAATACTCGCGTCTAGATTAGCTCCTATTTTAGATTCTGTTATATCTCCCGATCAATCTGGTTTTATGAAAAATAGAGTTTCTGCTAATAACACCAGAACTCTCCTTCACGTTATTGAACAAAGTCCTACTCTATCATCCCCATCAGGTATATTAGCCTTAGATGCTGAGAAAGCCTTTGATAAGATCCATTGGCAATTCCTATTTCATACATTATCTTTTTTTAATTTTGGAGATTCCTTTATTCGTATGGTTGCTGCCTTATATTCAGCACCGACTGCTCGATTATTCATAAATGGACATATTTCTCATCAGTTTTCTCTTTTTAGAGGTACAAGACAGGGATGTTCACTTTCGCCTCTTTTATTTCTAATTGGCATTGAACCCTTTCTCTCTTCAATTCGGAAGTGTGATGAGATTAAGGGTATCAATATTAAAGGTGTTCTTGTTAAAACCCTTGCATATGCTGATGATGTACTTTTATTTTTAAATGACCCTGTGTCCTCTTTCCCACCTTTATTGCATATAATAACACAATACTCTACAATTTCTGGTTATACTTGAAATATAACTAAAACAGAATGTTTTCCTTTGAATGTTTATTGTACCCCTGATATGCTTCCCTTGACTGGTTTACTTTGGCAAAAAAATTAATTGAAATACCTTGGGATTTTATTTTCTACCTCTATAAAGTCAACTATTACGTTGAACTGTGATTTTCTTTTATCATATATTAGGGACAAAATTTCCAAATGGTCATCATTACATCTTACTTGGTGGGGTAGGTTAGATTCTATACAAATGACTTTAGCACCTAACATTTTTTATACACTTGCAATGCTTCCAATTCAATTTCCTTAAAAATTTTATAGAGATGTTGATAAAGTTTTGTCTAAGTTCTTATGGAATAACAAATCACCTCGTATTAGTTATAAATTGCTCAAATTTCCCAAACGAAATGCCGGTTTTGGCATTCCAGATTTCTTGCTTTATCATAAAGCTTTTATTTTGAAGCAAAGTTCCCTTTGGTTTAACACCTCGTTATTAAGTACTCCACCTACTTGGTTATCTATTGAGAATTCGTTAGTAAATCCTCACCCATTTTCGTCTCTATTAACTATGTCTAACACCACTGCAGTTTTCCATAAATCAGTCATTATTAAATGTACTAAAATGATGTTTAATGATTTGGACCTGATTTTTCTTTCCCCCATGATTAATACTGGAGATATCTCCCTTTGGTATAGCAATGTTATTAAATTGATTAGGAATGTCACTTTTTGGTCCTCATGGATTAATGCAGGTATTTTCTATCTTAAAGATGTGTATTCTAATAATAATTTTATTTTGTTTGAACAGTTACAAATTCGATTTGGTTTACCTCGATCCCATCTTATCAAATACCAATATTTATCTAACTCAATTTTAGATTCTTTTCCTGTTGCTATTCCCTCTAATGTTGATGTTGATTTGGCTCGATACATTCACACGATTTCCTTTTCTTCCCATGGTGTTTCTCTTTTATATAAAAAGTTATCAGATACTCCTGGTACTAATGTTGATACGCTGTCATCCTTCTGGAATAATGAACTATCACTTTCTTTATCCAATGACACTTGGAGAGAAATTTGGTGTAATGGTATATCTGGATGGCTCCCTGTTTCTCTCTTTCAAACTAACTCTTATATTTTACTTAATAGACTGTGGACCCCTTTCCGTTTATTTCATGCTAACCTTATCCCTTCTCCTGACTGTTGCCATTGTACAGTTGAATCGGGTACACTGCAACATATGTTATTTCATTGCCCTTCTATTTTCAAATTTTGGTCTGATGTTTGGGCTGTTATATCCAAGATTTTTAATATTCAAGAAGATATTTCTTATAAATTGTTGATTTGTAAATCGCATATCTTATCACATGATTTAAATGTTTTAGAATGTAAACTTTTTAATTTTCTTATTTCAGCAGCTCTGAAATCCATTACCTATTGTTGGAAAGACTGTTCTTCTTTATCTGTTCATGCATGGTGGTCCTGGGTTCTTTTTACAAGAAGAGGTGCTCAACTATCCTTGAAGGTGCTTGTTTATAATTCGCTTTCTTTTCAATCATTTCGGTTACCTGTTGATTTATATTTAGATTTGAAGTAAGGTATACCTTTCGTCTTCTAGTGCTGGCATTCATAAGGCCCTTAATGGTTGTTATCTCTTTACTACAGTAGCTCCTTTCACTTTTTTCTTATCCTAATCTTTTGAATTTTCCCTTCCCTTTCCCTTTTTAATTTCCTTTTCCTTACGATTTCTCATTACCTTTTGCATTCTTATAATGTACTGTTTATTAACTTTTTTACAATATATTAAGGTATTTTCGCTATTTTGTAATATTTTTTGTATTGTCTTTCTGTTTCACCTGCATTTAAAATTCAATAAAATATTTTGAACAGAAAACTATACTAAACGAATAAACAATTCAATTTGTAGCCTTAGGTGAGGTGCATGTATGTAGTTGTGAAGAGGACAGAGGGATAGTGAAAGGGGCCCAATAAAATCAGTGCTGCATGACTGTATATAAGCCTTGAAGGGGAGGAAACATATTATTTTATTGTGTAAAGGCCAAGTGCTAGGGCAGCAATACCAGTGCTTATGTCAACCAATGCGTCATTATTGAGTGGGTATATCCCCTCCAGTGAAGCCTGCCACTGCTTACATCAATTGCTCTGCTAAGGGTTTCCAACGGATACCCCTGCAGTCCACAAATCACAAAGCAACTCTCTCTGCCAGAATCTAGTTTTCCATCTCCTTTTACTAGCGACTTTGCAGCGGGCCATTCAGAGTCTTCCAGTGTAGCAATGTCCCCATGGACTATACCTAGGGCCACATCCAAAAATGTGGTGCTTGCCTTGCCAGATGGTCTTCTGCTGTAAAGGCCCAAAATGCAAATCTCTGCCTGTCTATTTAACGGTTCCTCTACCTCTGCTGTAACCTCAGTCCAAAATCTAGTGATAGCCTCATCGAGGTCAGCTCAGGTCAGAGGTGCTCATCACGATGTTCAGTTTGTGAGGGGAGTCATATGTGATATGCAGGTAGTTAATAAGTCTATACTATAGCAGACACATCAGACTCCATGCATACTCTACCGACTATGATTCTACCAATACTATGACTACCCAACAATGTTTCGGGTGGTGGGCTAAAGTGTTTGGGGATTGTTACAGCTCAATTTGTCATTACCCATTTGTGCTCTTGTTATCCATTTTATTGCAAAGCATGTAATGCTAGTCAATTGCATAACTACAAGCATAGCTGTATTACTAAAAATACACAGTGTGGCACGTACATGTCATAACTGCATCATGCACTATCTAAGACATGCAATAAAATATGTTGGAAAATGTAGCACGATCTATTTGTTTGATTACTTAATTATCTTTTTGAAACTGTGAATGTTAGGACCTTAAGATTTCTTTAGGTAGTTATATGTGATAATAACTTAGGTCCTGATGGGCAATACCGAAGAGTTAGCCTAAAATAATAAGAACTCTTACCAGGCTGGAAATTGTGCATTAAATGTAATAAAAGACAAAACGAATGTTTGCAAACAGTACATATAAAGTTTGATATCTACTGCTCAGAGGAAAAACGCTGAGAAAAATTAAATCCGAAATGGGGTTCAGAAAATGTTAAATGTGATTTGGAATTGCTATTAGAAGATGCAAGTTTAGCTTTGCCCGAGGGGGAAGTCGCTGGATAAATTGCAGTTTATTTTAATTCATTACATGAACATAAAATTAGTGGGAGGTGCACTGGTAGAGGAATTCACAATCTATGTGGTATTTCCTCATAGCGTATTATACATGGGGAATAAAGCCAAAATTACTCCTCTGATTTTTACACTCCGCACGGAGAAATCCAAGTTGCACATCTAGGGGATGAACTAAACTATGACATTATATTGCACCGTGAGACCAACAGTGTCAGAGGTGCTTATGGGAGTGCTATGTTTCATTCTGTTTATCCAAACATGCCCAAAATTCATCCCTTCAATCTGCAGAAGTCAGTGGATGGATTCCCACATTTTAAACCAATTATGTCATAATGTCATAATGAATATGCATCCATACAGAAACAAGTTGCCTTTTTAGACTGATCCCCTTTTTATTGAGGACACTAATAACAGGTACAAAAATATAGGTTCAAGGACATCCTTTAAATTAATTTGATAAGTAGTCCAGCATAGTTAATCAGAAAAAAAAACAGAACTTCTGACGTTTAAAGTGACAGTCAAAAGATAAGCAAGGGTCCTCAATGTAACCAAATCCTATGTACCCAAGCTCCATATACTTAGAACGTCCCTGTTGAATTCATCCACTCTTCTGCCACTGCCCCCCCTCCCCGGTCAAGATGCGATAGAAGTGATGCATAGAAGTCGAGCCAATGGGTGGAACGCGATGTGTCAAGGCTGAGCCTTGCAATGTCGAAGATGCGTCGAAGCCTTGAGGCGATGCAAGGTTCTTGGTCCGTGCAGTAGCAGTGATGCACTGGAGTCAAGGGAGATGCACCAGACTCGATCAGTTCAACGTCGTTGATGCATGGATTTTCATAGATGCAGCACTTTGAACTAATTTCCAAAGGTCCAGGACTGGATTGGAACGATTTGGCAGAGCAGGACTCACAGCAGACAGATTCCAGGTGCTGGATGCAGGTTGCAGGAGCTATCCCTGAGACTTCAGAAACAGAAAGCAAGCTAATAAGCCCTTTGAGATACTGTGGTTCTGGGATGTAGTGATGCAGACCCAGTCCTTCTCACTCCCAGTCAAGAAATAGCAGGACAACACAGCAAAGTGGCAGTACCTCCTAGCAGCACAACAGTCCTTTTTCCTAATAGAATTTCCTCTGTTGCAGAGAATTCTGGTTTGGTGGTGTCAGAGGTCCAGTACTAATACTCAGTTATGCCTTTGAAGTAGGGAACTTCAAAGAGATGTGTTTAAAAGTGCACATGACTCTGCCTTTCGTGCCCTGGGACCAGACTCACTGCCCCTTTGTATGGGGACAGGACACAGTCCTTTCAGGTGTAGATTGTCAGCTACTCCCTACCATCCTGTTCAGGATGACCCATCAACATGCAGATGGCACTCAATCACACCTACCCTTCCTTTG
The DNA here is from genome assembly GCF_964261635.1 of Lissotriton helveticus. Taxonomy (NCBI): domain Eukaryota; kingdom Metazoa; phylum Chordata; class Amphibia; order Caudata; family Salamandridae; genus Lissotriton; species Lissotriton helveticus. The sequence continues at coordinate 1,120,865,998 of NC_136063.1, read as the reverse complement.
TGTGTGGCTGTCTAGAGGGAATTCAGGAAACCCGCTGTCACCCATCACAGACTTGTATTCCAGAGACAAAGCAAACAAAAGGAGATGATGGACAGAGTGCTGAAACTTTTCAGAAACTCACCCCCAGTCACAGATTGGGGTAGAATCCATCATCGTTCTTTAGCTCACTTCACCCCCTCAGTTCAGATCCAGCTGTATGCAAATCAGTCTTGACCCTGTGCCTCATGGAAACAGCCCTGCCTGAGCTGACAAGCTAGGTCTTCCCTGAACTGGAAATAAGCATACTGGGACTGGTTTCGGGAAAATACCCCTCATCAGCCAGGCTAGCTTGAATCCAGTGGCAAAGGGCCATATGTAGGTAATCTCTATTTACTGATTCTTAAATGCAGAATTTTACCGATTCGATATTTAAAAATCAGTAAATAGTATGTAGGTAACAATTCGGTAAATGTTACCGAATCGGTAATATTCAGTATTACCGATTCGGTATTTACAGATTCCGTAATTCCCATTCATTCCTTTGGGCCTGGAGGCCCACTTTTACTCACTTTTGGGGTGAGTTTATATTTTATAACAGGGGTCTCCAACCACTAACTTGTGATCTACTGTAGCTCTTCAGCTACCTCTGAGTAGCTCACCTGTGTGCAGCCCTGCTTATTAAATTAGATAGCTTTTGCTTGGTAGAAATATTAGACATATATAAAAAATGAAATATGCAACATTAATAATATTAGTAGCCCTCAATGCGTTTCATTGAATATAAGTAGCTCTCAGTACAGAAAATGTTGGAGATCTCTGTTTTATAACAGTTTATATATACTTACTTTGTTCTATCTTTGGCTGGTTTGTCATTAGTGTTGTTTTTTGGCAGTTTAAAACTTTTCAAATGTGTAATATTTTCTTTTAGGAAATCCAATATAGAAGTTGGAGAGTGTTTTATTAATTATTTGCTATTTAATATTTATTATTTCAATTACAAGTAAGTTTTAGTTTGAATGTAACTTTTTCTTATTTGGCAAGGTAGTTGTCGAGATGTATATTTATTTCTTAAAGGCCTGCTCAGAGAATCTGGCAGAATTTCATCTATTTTCACGGTTTGTCATTTTTGAAGTATTTTGTTGATTACATTTGTGTGCCTTTTATATTGTTGATTTAATTGTTTGCCTGATTTTAGTGACTAAGTTTGTTTATAGTTTGATTTTAATATTTAGTTTAGTTTTAGTTTGAATTTATTTTTTTATCAGTAATGTCCTTCAATGTAAACGCTAATTTAAGTTTTCTTTATACTGTTTGATATGTAGATCGATAGTTTTTAATAATTTTTTCTATCTATCTAGATATAGATATAAATATTTAGATTTTATTTATAAGTGATTGTAGTTAATGCAAATATTTTTTCTGTTATTTTGTTATCAGTATAGTTATATATTTTATTGGAGTGAATTATAAATATTTGGTGATGTTATATAATTTGTATTATTCAAACAGGTGTATACACTGTTTAAAGTGTGTTTAAGTAATTGTTTAATGTAAGAAAACATTGTGTTTCGATGTTGTATGCATCATTATTATGTCAGTGAGGCGCCCTTGTCTTCGTGTTGCAGAGTGCTACTGGCTTCATGTGGGTTATATGACTGTATCGCTGTTGTCCTATTATTTGTGAGTCCCACCACTCTGCTGGAGAATCTGTGGGTGTCTACACTTAATGTCCTGTTCCCAACAGACTTTCTGGAACCATACTCCACTAGTGTTCACTCACTTCTGTAGTGTAGAAGATCATATAGAGATTCGGCCCTTGTAGCGTCCTCCCAAATCCGGGGCCATGCAAATGTACGTGCAACATGCGGAACTCCGTTACAGATGTCTTTATTCTTTCATGTGAGATCACACACTGTACACATTACGTCATGATTTTCATAACCCCACCTTAACACCTTCAAACTGATTCTGTAACTTCCTTCTCAGAGTTTTCCCAGAACCACATGGGTCCTAGCGCTCCTAACATCAAAGACACTACATCTCCCTCTTTCTTAGGCAAAAAGTACAAATAACAGTTAGCATCACATTTCCTCAATGAGTCATCTAGGTGCTTGCACTGGACAGCCACATCGTGTTGTATGAGGTAATTGAGCTGCACCAGAACTAGGCACCGATGATGTTGGCTCAGATGCTTGAGCAGGACTATCAGGCCACGTTGTCTCGCTCGTGACCTCAGGATCTGACGCACACTGAGCTGAACGTTTAAAGCGCAACAAGTAGCCAGGATGATGCAGTATGTTTTCCTTGCTCGTGACAACCCACAAAGAGTCAGTAGCAAACTGTTTTCCACTTTCATTTCTGTTTGACCACTACCACATATCCTTTCTCACAGACTGCCTCTCCAGCGTATCGGTGTTGATCAACATAGGACTTCATTTTGTGCTTTCAAGAAATGTCTGTGATATGAACCTCTTCAGCATTCACCAATTGGTTCAGAGTCCATTGTGGTAGGCTAGTTCTGAAGGCTCTCCCAAATATTAGGGTGGCAAGTGTTTCACTTGTTTTGGAAAGAGGAGTCAATCGATAGGCATGAAGGGCTTAACATAGTGCTTGATTCAGACTAATTCTCACTATTGATGCTCACCGTATTACTCTTTTAAAGGTACCCATGAATCTTTTGACACCACCATTGGCTTGAGGCCACAGAGTTGTGTATTCTTCTGGTGCTTGACATTGAGTTTAATGAAAAAATTACTTGAACTCTTTTCTATTGAATGGCGGCCCATTATCAGATTTGAAGACAGTCCGAATGCCCCACCCAACAAAGATGACATCAAGCCGCTCTATGCCGTTGTCATGGGTTTCTGATGACAAGTCCTCCACCAGAGGAAAATGTGAATATTCATCAATGACTACCATGAATTGATATCCATTTTCTAGAGGCCCGTAGAAATCAACTGTGACACTTTCCCAGGCATGTGCAGGCAGGTCAGACATCGTCACTGGATAATGCATCTTTTTTGGTGGCTAAAATGCCACAATGTCCTTCATGAGCTAGTTGAATAATTTGCTGCCTCAGGCTCTGACGGTATGACAATTATCAGGCCTCTCATTAAGATACCCTATTCGGGTGACTGACAGTTCATCCTGCACAGTCTTGAATATCTGAAACTCAACCTTATCAGCAAAAGGTTGAATATGTGTCTTCCATGATTGAGCTGAAATTATTACTTTGAGGATAAACATGTCTTTGTCTATATCGGTGGCAGCAATAATCTGTTCAATGAATATAGCTGATGGCATGTTAGTTCTCACAATTAAGTTGACCACTCCTCAGCCGCTTTGGACGTTGAGCTGTGGTGATGTAGCTGCACTTGTGAAAAGTAATCAGCAGGGTTTTGATCTTTTTCCCAGTTTGTGCATAATTGCATAGTCACGTTCTTGCAGTTGCAGGCCCCACCACCCAATGTGAGGGGGCATCTTAGCTTTCGGGTTTGCAAAGATAGTGAGTAATGCCTGGTGGTTCGTGACTATGGTGAAATGTTTTCCATACAGAAACACATGAAAGAGTTCACAAGTCCACACAACAGCCAGACTCTCTTTCTCTGGATGAGAGCAGGCACATTCCATCTCGGACAAGCTTCTACTAGCAAAAGCTACAATGTGTTTCTGAGAATTTGGATGCCCATTGTGCCAACCAAGGATTGCCCCTAGCCCCACCTGGCTCACATCAACTGTGATCTCAGTATGTAACTTGGGGTCGAAATAGGCCATTTCAGCTGCATTCTTAATTACATGTTTTAATCCTTTGAAATTTTGGTTGCACTCAGGAGACCACTGAAATGCGACATGTTGCTTTGTCAACTCTCTCAATGGAGAACTTACTGTGGCAACGTCACGACTATATCTTGAGCAATAACTGGTGATACCTAAGAAAACCGCAACATAGTTACAAACTGTTAGAATTGGGGGGCTCTGGTTGGCGCAAGTATTCACTTGTGACAAGCAGGGACCCTCTCCTCTAAGTCAGGGCGAAGGATGACCTCTTAGAATTACCCTTGCTCACCCTCTAGGTGCGTGGCGTGAGCAGCCAAGGCTATTCTTCAGGCGTTTCTGAGTTAAGCATTTGTAATCACACACACAGTAAATTTACCAATCCCCCCACAAATGGACACCAGGCTTTGGATATGTAAAAATACGTCACCTTTATATAAAAATATCTCTATGCAGGCAAGTATTTATCACAAGACCACTGATAATGTTTTGCTAAGCCACAAGGTTGTAAATAGGCGAGTGTTCTCTTTGTTTACAGTTGAAATATTGCTTCTTAGTCTCTTTTACTTCAAAAACGGTTCTCTTAGTTCTTTCAAACTGTTCTTAGTCCCTGAGGCCTCTTTAGGACTCCCTGACTGCTTCTTAGCGCTTCTGTGTGCTTTCCCCAGTGAAAATGAGCAAGACCCTACCGCAACTCACGCATCTCGTGGTGCGGGTTGAATGGAGACCAGAGAGGAGCTTAGAGAAACCCAGGGCCTTTTCCGGAGGTGGGGGCTCTCAGCTGCAGTGATTAGCAGGGAGGCGATGAGAGGAGCCTCGAGAAACCCAGGGACTTTTCCGGAGGTGGGGGCTCTCGAGCCTCGAGAAACCCAGGGCCTAACCCAGGGCCTTTTCAGAGGCAGGCACGTACCTTTGTGATCGGCGTATGGGGAAATAAAACGTTGCGGGCCCCGAGCCCGGTGAAGATCCTGGGGAGAGGTTTGAATTCCTTTCTTGGGGGTAGACGAGTCGTTCACGGACAGTGTGACTCGCTTCTTCAGGCGGGTATCCTCGGATCTTTACCATTCGGCAGGTGCATACACACAGGCAGGCGCGGCCCATGACCCCGGTACAGATGGTACTGGGGTCTCCCAACCAGGGGGGCGGCGCGGCCTGTAAAGTCTTTGGGTCGGCGAGCGGGGACAGCAGGACACGTGACACGTGCGGGCTGCAGTCTCGGCTTTGGTCACCGGCCGCAAAGAAATTCCGGCGGGAGGGGCGAGTGCGCGCTCAGCACGCTCCAGTGGCAGGCAGGGGCAGAGGAGCAGGCAGCCTGACCCGGGGGCAGAGAGCGACTCCAAGGAGCGAGGCTCTCACGGGTAAAGGGCAGGCGAGCTCCCGAGTGCCACAGCCCTAGGAGGGGGCGATGAGGGGTGCAGTCTTACTCCGGCCGGAGGCACACACGGCTCAAAGGTCAAAACGAGCGAAGACACCATGAACCCACTAGTCCTGGGGTTCAGATCAGGGGGAAAGCTCAGACAAGCCCTTGGAGAAAGTTTTTAGCACAAGTCTACAAAGTCTTTTCAAGCAAGTCTTTTCCTCTCCTTCCTCAGCAAGGCAAGCAGCAGGCCTGTCCTTCCAGCGTCTTCTTCTCCTTCTAGTTGGGCAGAGGTTCTTTGTGGGAAACAGGATTCTGATTTGCAAGGAGCAGGGCTACTACTTTTATACAGCATTTTCTTTGTTCTTACAGGCCAGGGGGGCCTCTGCATAACTTCTTTCAGACTCTGAGCACTTTGTGGGTGTACTCTGGTTTCTTCTTTCAGTGTGAGGGGCAGGCACATCAGACGCTCCACAGGAGGTGGAGCCAGCATTGTGTGGACAGGGACAGCCAGGAGTACCTTGTTGACAGTGCTTCGCCCTTCCTGGGCCAGGTGTCGGCTGAGTCATCAGTCGCTCCCCAGGGGGCGGAGCCAGCATCGTGGTGGCAGAGCACAGCCCTATTCAGAGTCCAGGGGCACTCCCACCTCCCACCAAGGTGTAATCCTGGCATTCACCACCTGTCATCCCCCAGCCCTGTCACTCACATAACCCAGACAGTCAGATACACATCCTAACAGAGGCGGGCTGAAATGGTTAGGCAAGCAAATGCTAGCTTTCTAAAAGTAGCATTTGCAAACACAGGATATTAAAATAAACTTTACTAAAATAAGTATTTTATTATTCTGAGTTCAGGCATACTAAACTCTATTTTCTACCATGTTCCCTGAGCCTGCTGGGATTATAGAGTGTAATAATTCCAGCAGCCCATCTTGGCCTAAGAGAACAGGTAGCCTTACAATAGTGAAAAACGAATTTGGCTGTAATTCACTATTAGGACATGACACACACATCAGCGCATGTCCTACCTTACACTTACAATGCACCCTGCCCTTGGGCCTACCATAGGGGTGACTAATATAAAGTGAAGGGAAGGTTTAGGGGCTGGCAAGTGTGTGCACTTGCCCAGCCAGCATGACAGTACCAGACTGCAAACAGGTTCTGCAATGGCAGACCTAGACACTTATTTAAAAGGCTGCTTCTGTGGGTGGCGCAACCAGCGCTGCAGGCCCACTAGCAGCATTGGCATTTACAAGCCCTGGCCCTCCTGGTGCACTTTACTAGGGACTGACAGTAAATCCAATGAACCAATCATGGAAATCAAGCACAGTTACATTTTGCACAGGAAAAGCATATGCACTTTAGCACTGGTCAGCAGTGGTAAAGTGCCCAGAGTCATTAAACCAACAAAAACAGGTCAGAGAGAGTATTGGAGGAGGGCAAAAAGTGTAGGGATGACCCTGCCAAGAGGGCCAAGTCCAACACAACCCCCTTCCAGCCAAAATGCAGGGTAGACCAATCACCACTGTGATGGGCTTCCCTGCTTTGGGCGATAGAACATGGACCTGGCCCGCAACAGCAGGGGCACATTACAGTTCTACGCCAATCTGAACCTATTTCAAATCCTCTGTCCATACTCTCAGGGTCCACCCTGCTAATCCATGGGGCACCCTTCTCTTCCTCTGTGGACACCACCTGTGCAGCATCTAACCTTAACCTGCGCACAGGTGTGTCCCAACAGACAGTCATCAAATCACAGTGGCCACTGACAGTAGTCAGGGCTGAGACCCAGGCCTCATGCCTCTCAGGGCTCTCAAACCTCGGTGGCCTCAGGGAGCGGGGGGCAGTAGCCCCAGGTGCTTGGCACCCTTTGTGCACTCTCTCTTCTGTCAGTCCAGGTATGACATCCTGGCACTGACCCACCAGCCCCAGGCCTGTACCTGGTGGCTGGACCAAAGACTGGGGTGGCCTCTCCCACACCCGGCCCTCCTCCTTAGGGCTCTGTACCCTCCCATCTGGAGTGGTACCCCCTTCCAGAATTGTCAGGGCACCTGTGGCAGGTGACTTACACAATTCGCCCACCAGTTCAGGGGTGCTATCCTGCAACTGGGGTACCAGGTAAGGGGTGACACCCTGCACCTGGCCCTCTATCCCAGGGTCTAAACCCTCTAGTTGAACCGGGGTCAGAGGCGAGCACTCTCTCCCTCTGCACCCCCTTCCAGAGTACTGCCCACTCCCCACTGGAGTGGTACCCCTAGAAGTGACATGGGTGAGGACACTGATTACAGTGGTCTCACCCTCCAGGTCAGACAACACCTGAACCTGGCTCTCCAACTCAGGGACCCATCCCTGCAGTTGAACAATTGCCTGGCGCACCAGGATTTCCCAGGAAGCACGCATGCCCCCCCTGAGGGTGGCACATAGCTCATGTGTCCTGCGACAGTCTGCCTGGCACAGACCTCCGAACCCCTGTCCCTCTGACAGTGTGGGAAGATTCCCCAAGACAGAAGTGGTGTCCCCCTGGTCATTCACTGGGGACGCAGCCCTGCTGGCTGGCCCCTGACCCACTGGTTCTTCCACTGGGGACTCTTTCCCCCTCTCGCCCCTCCTTCTGGACTTCTGCACCCTCCCAACTGGAGGGGTACTGCCAGACACCAGAACTACTAGAGCTCTGTTTACAGAGCCTCCCCGTTCTCTAGCCACTGGGGGATCCCCCTCAGCGGGTGACTCATCCGGACAGCCTAGGCTCCCCACCTGGTGTTCTCTTAAAGAACCATCCAGGCTCTGAGACTGAGGTTGGGCACTACCGGGACAAAACCCATTCTCACTCCTTCCCCTTAAGGACAGGACGTGAGGCCCTACACCCCTCTCACTACTACAGGACCTAGCTGGGCTACTCTGCGCCACTTCCACCACTCTCTGCCGGAAGATACCTGAGCCACTCCCCACAGGATCACACCCCAATGCCTCTCCAGACCCTCTGGAATCCACCACAAGGTCTGCCTCCAATGTGAGCTCCCTGGGGTCAGAGAACTCACACTCAAACAGGTGTTGCCATAGCTCTGGAAAACTGGGACTTAAAATATGCTCTCCCACAATTGGATTACACAGCCCCCTAGCAGGGTTAACCAAACTATCCTTCACCTCTCCATCCAGTGCCTCACACACATACTCCACACCATTCTTCTGAGACTGGCCAGACAGTAGCAGACTGTCTCTGTCACACAACCCACACTCTTCTGGGCGGTCTTTACACTCACCCACCAGGACCTCAACCATGGGGGAATCCCGCCCACCACTAGGACCATGAACTTCTACGCCAGCCACCCTATTCCCTTCAGGGACGCTGTGCACTACTGGAGCTACCTCATGCCCTTGAACCTCCTAGTGTAAGTTAACCCCCTCCAAGTCAGGTGCCATATCTCTAGGTGGGCGCACTATGCTGTCAGCACTAGATACCTGAATGTTGCTGTCACCAGCTGAGCGGGACTCCACCTCCAACTCAGCAAAGCTCAATCTGCGAGCTACACAAATCTCTGGATGTTGGGCTGAAGCCATCCTGGCTTCAAGCTCCTTGATCTCCAAATCAAGTTCTCTCATTTTCAAGTAGTGATCTCTTTGGCGTTTTTGCCCCTCCATGGCCAATCTTTGCTTGTCCATTTCCAATTTTTGCTTGTCCATTTCCATTTTTTGCTTCTCCATTTCCATTTGTCCAGCTAATTTTGCCATCTCCATTGCATGTGCCCTGTCTGCCGCCCTGTCTGCCAACTCCTCTGGCGACAGGCATCTGGTTGCTGCCTTTTCCATCCTCACTGAACCAGGCATGACGTTTTCAAAAACACATGGAGATCTCCCAGCAAAATTAAAAAACAATAAATTCTGTGGCTGCGTTATAGGTCTGCTCTCACTATGTGGTGATCAATAATTCACTGTATGCAAACCACAAATGCAAATTCACGAATCCTCACCGCTGCGTCCAATGTTATAATTGGGGGTCTCTGGTTGGCGCAAGTATTCACTTGTGACAAGCAGGGACCCTCTCCTCTAAGTCAGGGCGAAGGATGACCCCTTAGAATTACCCTTGCTCACCCTCTAGTTGCGTGGCGTGAGCAGCCAAGGCTATTCTTCAGGCGTTTCTGAGTTAAGCATTTGTAATCACACACACAGTAAATTTACCAATCTCCCCACAAATGGACACCAGGCTTTGGATATATAAAAATACGTCTCCTTTATATAAAAATATCTCTATGCAGGCAAGTATTTATCACAAGACCATTGATAACGTTTTGCTAAGCCAAAAGGTTGTAAATAGGCAAGTGTTCTCTTTGTTTACAGTTCAAATATTGCTTCTTAGTCTCTTTTACTTCAAAAACGGTTCTCTTAGTTCTTTCAAACTGTTCTTAGTCCCTGAGGCCTCTTTAGGACTCCCTGGCCGCTTCTTAGCGCTTCTGTGCGCTTTCCCCGGTGAAAATGAGCGAGTCCCTACTGCGACTCACGCATCTGGCGGTGCGGGTTGAATGGAGACCAGAGAGGAGCCTCGACAAACCCAGGGCCTTTTCCGGAGGTGGGGGTTCTCAGCTGCAGTTAGGAGCAGGGAGGCGATGAGAGGAGCCTCGAGAAACCCAAGGCCTTTTCCGGAGGTGGGGGCTCTCGAGCCTCGAGAAACCCAGCGCCTAACCCAGGGTCTTTTCAGAGGTAGGCACGTACCTTTGTGATCGGCGTATGGGGAAAAATACGTTGCGGGCCCGAGCCCGGTGAAGATCCTGGGGAGAGGTTTGGATTCCTTTCTTGGGGGTAGACGAGTTGTTCACGGACAGTGCGACTCACTTCTTCAGGCGGGTATCCTCGGATCTTTACCATTCGGCAGGTGCATACACACAGGCAGGCGCGGCCCACGACCCCGGTACAGATGGTACTGGGGTCTCCCAACCAGGGGGGCGGCGTGGCCTGTAAAGTCTTTGGGTCGGCGAGCAGGGACAGCAGGACACGTGACACGTGCGGGCTGCAGTCTCGGCTTAGGTCACCGGCCGCAAAGGAATTCCGGCGGGAGGGGCGAGTGAGCGCTCAGCGCGCTCCAGTGGCAGGCAAGGGCAGAGGAGCAGGCAGCCTGACCCAGGGGCAGAGAGCGACTCCAAGGAGCGAGGCTCTCACGGGTAAAGGGCAGGCGAGCTCCCGAGTGCCACAGCCCTAGGAGGGGGCGATGAGGGGTGCAGTCTTACTCCAGCGGGAGGCACACACGGCTCGAAGGTCAAAACGAGCGAAGACACCATGAACCCACTAGTCCTGGGGTTCAGATCAGGGGGCAAGCTCAGACAAGCCCTTGGAGAAAGTTTCAAGCACAAGTCTACAAAGTCTTTTCAGCAAGTCTTTTCCTCTCCTTCCTCAGCAAGGCAAGCAGCAGGCCAGTCCTTCCAGCGTCTTCTTCTCCTTCTAGTTGGGCAGAGGTTCTTTGTGGGAAACAGGATTCTGATTTGCAAGGAGCAGGGCTCCTACTTTTATACAGCATTTTCTTTGTTCTTACAGGCCAGGGGGGCCTCTGCATAACTTCTTTCAGACTCTGAGCACTTTGTGGGTGTACTCTGGTTTCTTCTTTCAGTGTGAGGGGCAGGCACATCAGACGCTCCACAGGAGGTGGAGCCAGCATTGTGTGGACAGGGGCAGCCAGGAGTACCTTGTTGACAGTGCTTCGCCCTTCCTGGGCCAGGTGTCGGCTGAGTCATCAGTCGCTCCCCAGGGGGCGGAGCCAGCATTGTGGTGGCAGAGCACAGCCCTATTCAGAGTCACGGGGCACTCCCACCTCCCACCAAGGTGTAATCCTGGCATTCACCACCTGTCATCCCCCAGCCCTGTCACTCACATAACCCAGACAGTCAGATACACATCCTAACAGAGGCGGGCTGAAATGGTTAGGCAAGCAAATGCTAGCTTTCTAAAAGTAGCATTTGCAAACACAGGATATTAAAATAAACTTTACTAAAATAAGTATTTTATTATTCTGAGTTCAGGCATACTAAACTCTATTTTCTACCATGTTCCCTGAGCCTGCTGGGATTATAGAGTGTAATAATTCCAGCAGCCCATCTTGGCCTAAGAGAACAGGTAGCCTTACAATAGTGAAAAACGAATTTGGCTGTAATTCACTATTAGGACATGACACACACATCAGCGCATGTCCTACCTTACACTTACAATGCACCCTGCCCTTGGGCCTACCATAGGGGTGACTAATATAAAGTGAAGGGAAGGTTTAGGGGCTGGCAAGTGTGTGCACTTGCCCAGCCAGCATGACAGTACCAGACTGCAAACAGGTTCTGCAATGGCAGACCTAGACACTTATTTAAAAGGCTGCTTCTGTGGGTGGCGCAACCAGCGCTGCAGGCCCACTAGCAGCATTGGCATTTACAAGCCCTGGCACTCCTGGTGCACTTTACTGGGGACTGACAGTAAATCCAATGAACCAATCATGGAAATCAATCACAGTTACATTTTGCACAGGAAGAGCATATGCACTTTAGCACTGGTCAGCAGTGGTAAAGTGCCCAGAGTAATTAAACCAACAAAAACAGGTCAGAGAGAGTATTGGAGGAGGGCAAAAAGTTTAGGGATGACCCTGCCAAGAGGGCCAAGTCCAACACAAACTTGTGGGGGACAGGTAGATGACAGTGCTTGCACCATGTCAGGATTCATTCCCCCATCATAGAATATGTGCCCAAAGAATTTAAGTTTGGTCTTGTTAAACTCACACTTTGCGGATAAACATGTCTTTGTCTATATCAGTGGCAGCAATAATCAGTTCAATGAATATATTAGTTCTCACAATTAAGTTGACCACTCCTCAGCCGCTTTGGACGTTGAGCTGTGGTGATGTAGCTGCACTTGTGAAAAATAATCAGCAGGGTTTTGATCTTTTTCCCAGTTTGTGCATAATTGCATAGTCACGTTCTTGCAGTTGCAGCCCCCACATCGCAGTGGAGAAGTGTGGCTCACTGGTTAGAGGAGGCAGACCTGGAAGCAGAGGTCAGACCGGGACCAGGGTTCAATTCCCGGCTCGGCGGGGTCTTGAGTCCTAAAATGTCCATGGACTCGACAATTCTCGCTCCGGTGCCTACTCGATTCACGGGTTCACACTCTGCGACTCTGGGCAATAGCTTGCTTAATCTCCACAACGGCCCCTCGCGGCGGGATGCCTGGCTTTCACCTTGCGGATACCCTGCCGGGGTTATCTCACAGGGGAATACCAGGACGGGTTCCCTAAGCAAGCGCTTAGAAACCGCTTGGTGATTTTGCGCTATATAAATTCCTGTACATTCCTGTACATCTTAGCTTTCGGGTTTGCAAAGATAGTGAGTAATGCCTGGTGGTTCGTGACTATGGTGAAATGTTTTCCATACAGAAACACATGAAAGAGTTCACAAGTCCACACAATAGCCAGACTCTCTTTCTCTGGATGAGAGCAGGCACATTCCATCTCGGACAAGCTTCTACTAGCAAAAGCTACAATGTGTTTCTGAGCATTTGGATGCCCATTGTGCCAACCAAGGATTGCCCCTAGCCCCACCTGGCTCACATCAACTGTGATCTCAGTATGTAACTTGGAGTCAAAATGGGCCATTTCAGCTGCATTCTTAATTACATGTTTTAATCCTTTGAAATTTTGGTTGCACTCAGGAGACCACTGAAATGCGACATTTTGCTTTGTCAACTCTCTCAATGGAGAACTTACTGTGGCAAAATCACGACTATATCTTGAGCAATAACTGGTGATACCTAAGAAAACCGCAACACAGTTACAAACTTGTGGGGGACAGGTAGATGACAGAGCTTGCACCATGTCAGGGTCAGGATTCATTCCCCCATCATAGAATATGTGCCCAAAGAATTTAAGTTTGGTCTTGTTAAACTCACACTTTGCGGATAAACATGTCTTTGTCTATATCGGTGGCAGCAATTATCTGTACAATGAATAGAGCTGATGGCATGTTAGTTCTCACAATTACGTTGACCACTCCTCAGCCGCTTTGGACGTTGAGCAGTGGTGAAGTAGCTGCACTTGTGAAAAGTAATCAGCAGGGTTTTGATCTTTTCCCAGTTTGTGCATAATTGTACAGTCACGTTCATGCAGTTGCAGCCCCCACCTCTCAATGTGAGGGGGCATCTTAGCTTTCGGGTTTGCAAAGATAGTGAGTAATGCCTGGTGGTTCGTGACTATGGTGAAATGTTTCCCATACAGAAACACATGAAAGAGTTCACAAGTCCACAAAACAGCCAGGCTCTCTTTCTCTAGATGAGAGCAGGCACATTCCATCTCGGACAAGCTTCTACTAGCAAAAGCTACAATGTGTTTCTGAGCATTTGGATGCCCATTGTGCCAACCAAGGATTGCCCCTAGCCCCACCTGGCTCACATCAACTGTGATCTCAGTATGTAACTTGGGGATCGCAAACACTGCAATTCGCAGAATCCAGGGTGTTTGCGATCGCAAAAGATAGTGTTACGATGTATGGAAGCATTGTGGCTCGCAAAAATGAGAATCGCAAATTTAGTGAGTAGCAATTTTGCCAGGCAAGGATTCTGCTTTAAAAAAAAAACACATTCGCAAGGTGCGTATCAGTATTTGCGAAATTCGCAAATACTGTTCACGCAAAATGCGGATTTGAAATTTGAGATGTAGGAAAAAAATCGCAATTTGCAATTTAAAGAAAATCGCAATTTTGCAGTTCTCAAATACCACCAACTCTGAACAGGTGGTAACCAGGTGCAACCTATTTAAACAGGCCCGCAATGCCACTGGGGCTTCCCATAATGGCTGGCCTGTATGTGATAGCCAGGAGGCTGCGTATCCGAGAGGCTGCACAGAGAAGGAGACGCAAGGATAGGATCTACAGAGCACGCATCACCCTTTTCCAGCGGACCAAGAAGGACATCCATGTGCACTACAGGCTGCACACAGACAGTATCCTGGACTTGATAGAGGAGCTGACACCCATACTTGAACACCCCACATACAGGGCACACACTATTCCCACCCACATACAAGTTTTGTGCTCACCGCACCTCCTAGCATCAGGGAGTTTCCAGGGGGTAATAGCCGCAGCCAGAGGGGTCTCCCAGAGTGCACTTTCGTGCTTTTACCACGCTTTCCTTGCTGCTATGGTTCAGAGAATGCATCACCATATCCAATTCCCAAACACACAGCAGGCGCTAGACCATACCAAGCTAGATTTTTACCAAATAGCCCAATTTCCCCACGTGATTGGACTGTCACCCCCATCACAGAATGATTATGTGTTTAGAAACAGAAAATCCTATCATTCCCTGAACATCCAGGTAGTGTGCAATGATAAACATGTCATCACAGATATTGTTGCAAAATTCCCAGAAAGCACACATGATTCCTTCATTTTTCGCCACTGTGGTTTACATCGCAGACTCACAAATGGCGAGTTTGGAGAGGGCTACCTGCTAGGTAATTGCATGGCACAAACACACACAAGTAGGAAAGGTATGAACTGACAGGACAGTGCTTAACATGAACCTACTTTTGACATGCAGGTGACAGTGCGCATGCTGTGCATGACTACATCCTCACACCGTACCTCAATCCATCCACAGCAGCACAGCGGCGGTGCAACAGTGCCCACAGAGCCACAAGATGCACTACTGAGAGGACCTTTGGAATACTTAAAAGCCGTTTTCGGTGCCTCCATAAGAGTGGAGGGGCCCTACAGTACAGCCCTGAGACGTGTTGCAAAATCGTGGTGGCCTACACAATGCTACACAACATCGCTACTAAGAAGGGCACCCCAGTATATCTGACAGATGCAGACACATCACATGAGGAGGATCCACCTCCACAACGCAGACGTGCAGGTGGTGCGGGGCGGCTGCCGGGCGCCTGAGGCGTGATGGCATCTCACAGAACTACTTCTAGGTGAGAAATGAGGACACAATGCCAAATAATGATGCTCAAATAAGATGTTTAGTACCTTAACAGCAGGATTAAACCTGTCACACAGCATGACTGAAATGTTGGTAGTTGTACATGTTGAGGTCACAGTGCTATAATTGTCAAGAGTCACTTAGTCCATAAGGCATGTGTTGCCTCACACATTGCCATGAGTACATGCTGCCCCTTCATCTCCTACATCCACGCCCTGTTGTCCCTCGTTCGGCCTGCGCACTGGCCTCACTGGTGTCTTCTCCTGCTCTACCCTGACGCCCACTGCGGCGTCTTTCTGCAGGAAGTGGAGGAGTTATGCTGCTCCTGCTTGACTGATCTTCAGTGTCCAAGCTGCCCAGGGTTCCTATGCCACCGGTGGCTACAGCACGCATTTGGTTAACCACATGTGTGACCTGCACCAGGCCCCTACCCACATCCTGGCAGTCGTGTGCCATTTCGTGCTGCATGCTCACACATCTCCTAGCTAGCAGGGATATGGCGGTGGACTGGTGGTTCACAGCCTTAGTGTAGAGGTCCATCGGGGTGTGTAGGCAGTGTTTCTCCCTGTGCCTGGCCAGCCTGTCTCTCCTGATCTCCCTACACAGTCCTTCCAATGCTCCAGTCATGGTATTCACACTTAGCCGCAACCCAGACATGTGATGTTTGTGTGTGGCATGTTGGCGCTGGATTGATCGAATGCCTTTACCTTGCAGGCGCTGTGCTCTTAACATGCTGTCCTCCAGGCCTGCAAACACTGTGTCTGTTTAGGATGGCGCATTGCTGGTAGTGGCCCATGCCCTGCATCTTGCACCACTGCCATTTGATGTTTGTACAGTGGACTGTGGTGTGTGCTGCCTTGCTACTTGGCTTGTACCTGACTGTGACTCCTCATCTGCATCTCTGGACTCTGCCTCCATCAGTGGCAGTGGTGAGACAATGTTGCGCCATTTGGGTGGCGGGGGTTGTGTGTGTCTTGCTGCGCCCTTCTCCTCCTGCCCTGCCACGTCTACATTTGCTGGTGTCTCCACACCTTCAGCCACTGTTTCATGTGTTGTTGGTGGTGCTGTAAAATTAAATGCGCACATTAGTTGTGTGTCATGTTAAATTTTTTTTCGGCATTAAACTTCGGAAAACAATTAATCACATGACTAATACTTGTCTGTTTTGCACATTCCAAGTATGACTCTACTCTATGTCCCCTTTCAATGTGTCACAGGACCAAGTATCAGTGCATGGAACTACATTTCCCATAATGCAATTCTGGGTGTGCTTGTGGACATGTACTGGAGTTGTACTCACGCATGAGTATTTGGGGCTGTAAGTGGGCTGTGTATGTTTTGGGGATATTGTCATGCATCTTACCTTGTCTGGTGTCTGTATTTTCGGAGCTGTCCAGGTCAGCTACGCCAGTCACAGTCTCAGGCATAGGTGTGCCCTCCACCAACTCCTCCAAGGGTGTCGGCTCTGGTGCTGTTGAGGTCCCACCACCAGTCAGTTTTGCCTCAGCTAATCTGGTGGCCACCCTCTCCTTGGACCTTTGGTGCATGTCGTACCACCGCTTACGTAAATCTTCAACTGTGCGGTGGGTTACGCCAATCGCGTTCACTTTCTCCTGGATCTCATTCCAGATTCTCCTTTTCCTTGCCTCTGGAACACGGAGTGAGTTCTTTCCAAAAAGGAGGTCATGTTGCCTTACAACTTCCTCTGTGAGCACCTGAAGCTCCCTCTCACTAAACTTTTATTTTCTTTTCCTTGTGGGTTCCTCTGGCTGCTTCTCACTCCCCTGAGACTCCATTTCTCCTTCCTGCAACTGCTGAGTGAAAACCACACCCCCTCCTCACAGTCTCTCAGGCAGCTTCTGACTCAGACACAGGTGCTGGCAATCAGGTGTAGCATGGGCAGTCACACTTCCTGGTTGTAATGTCATCATTCTGCACCTGAATTGCTGTTTTCCGTAATTGCGATTCCTTATTAGCGATTTCGTTATTAAGGAATCGCTATTTGAGTAATCGCTATATTATTCTGCGAATTTTTGGTAATCGCTATTTGTTTGCGATTATTTACCTACATCGCGATTTGCGATTCATAAAATGCGATTCGCAGAAAATCACATTTTCCGAATTGCAAATCCTATTTTACCTACATATGCCCCTTTATTCTTTAACATACGATCATGCACTACACACATTACATCATGATTTTAATAGCCACAGATCATGTCACTTCCTTTTCAGAGTCCACCTAGAACCAGGAGGGTCCTAGCACTCCAAACATCAAATACACTACAGCGCCATGAAACCATTGGTGAAAGTGCGCGGTATAAATAATTTTAACGTAACGTTTAACGTAACGTACAGCCCTCACATTTCTCCCCCTTCTCCAGTTTGAAATACCCTGCACAGATATAGAGCCAGAAATAGAGATCTGTTGGGGAGTTTCAGTGTAGACGTTTGGGGTGTAATACTTTATTATTTCAAACTTTTAAATATTTTCTTTCTTCACATTTCAAAATATGTTCTCCAGCATGTCTCATTCCTACACCCTTCCTCTTCTAAAAGATGATTAGTGTTTTTTCCCATTTTGTCATGTTTTGGAAAAACCACGACTTTATCGTCTGATTTCTGGGTGATTGTTGATGGTCCTTATTCTTTATGAGTGTGCATTCCAGAGCTGGCATAAGTGGGATTGTGGTGACAAAAAGTATTTACAGGGATGGACACAGTGAAACTCATCTTGGTATACTTGCTTTAACTGGTTACATATTTGTTGGGACGCGTGTTATTGAGGCCACTTACTGCGTTGCTGATTGTCCTGCTGGCTGGGGAGTCTTTACCCTCTTGAGGGGGTTTGTTGCATCTCTTCGGCGGACGGAAGCCGCCACTGCCATCATCCACGCCGGCGCCGCGCCAGGGGAAACTACAAACCCCAGAAGCCCCGGCGGCGCGACGTACTTCGACCCCGCGCCAGGAGGTGCATACATTTCACCTAAGCCCCAAATAGCGTGGGACGCGCGCTATTGAGGCCACTTACTGTGTTGCTGATTGTCCTGCTGGCTGGGGAGTCTTTACTCTCTTGAGGGGGTTTGTTGCATCTCTTCGGCGGACGGAAGCCACCACTACCAACATCCACGCCGCCGCCGCGCCAGGGGAAATTACAAACCCCAGAAGCCCTGGCGGCGCTACGTACTTCGACCCCGCGCCAGGAGGCGCATACATTTCACCTAAGCCCCACGTAGCGCGGGACGCGCGCTATTGATGCCACTTACTGTGTTGCTGATTGTCCTGCTGGCTGGGGAGTCTTTACCCTCTTGAGGGGGTTTGTTGCATCTCTTCGGCGGACGGAAGCCACCACTGCCATCATCCACGCCGCCTCCGCCGCGCCAGGGGAAACTACAAACCCCAGAAGCCCCGGCGGCGCGACGTACTTCGACCCCGCGCCAGGAGGCGCATAAATTTCACCAAAGCCCCACGTAGCGCGGGACGCACGCGGGCGTGCCCGGGCCAAGGGCGGGCCCGTCCGCGCCCGTCATAGCCTGAAGGAGCCTGGGCTGGGCCACCCCCCCTGACATTTGCTACCTGGGGAAGCCATCATAAGGTACTGTAGCTACAGAATGTATATTTGGCAATAATAGCCCACTTGTCAATAATTACCTGGCAAACTGATACTCTTACCAGCACTAATACACTATGTCTAAGCGTAAGGGAGCGGTGGGCACTTTGGACGCCTTTATTGTTAGGGCCGAGAGTTTACTCACCCACGAGATTGAGCTCACTGAATGGCGGTTGTCCCTAGATCTTGTAACTGCCGAAAGGCGAGCATCCCTGGATGCGTTAAACCAGGGAGACATCTTCCATCATCGCCTTTCCATAACACCCGACTTGCAGACTTTGCCTGAGGATGTGCCCCCCCATTCGCCATTACTGCTGACATCTGACTCCCCCCTCATTGGCTCACCTATTGGCCACAGAATCACAACCCGGGCGCATGCCTCCAATACTGTAATCCGGGACAAATCATCAGAACCTGCAGCTAAACGAAAACGGGTTGCCCCTTCCAAATTTAAACCCCAAAATGCTCCTAAAACCCTAAGTAACACGGCTCCTCCTACACACGTAACCATCACTTACTCCATGGGCACCCAGACTGATGAAGCCCTATTTACACCCAATAAGGACTATTTCATGGACGCCTTGGAGTCTAGTATGAGAACCATGATGAGCTATACAAAGGCCCTGTCTGAGAAGAACCTTAGTACTTTGCAAGACAAATTGGACCGCCTGGAACGCTTGATCAGCATGGATCCCCTCACAGAGAGACCCAGAGGCTGCATCCCCACCCTATCCGGTAACCCACCTACGGAGGCCATCCATTGTTCTACCTGTTCCAAAACCCAGGACCTTATAGTTTTAAATCCTCTTGCCACTACTGAACCTACCTCTGAGGCCCGTACTGTGAAGTCCCCAATTAGGCATCATAAGTCTATGACTTCTGCTAGCCATTCTGTTAATACCACTGGGCATATGGACTTCCCAGTTAACGTTAGACTGGTGACTAACAATGGTTTTCCGAGTTCTGATGTTTTGAATCTTCCCCCAGCCTCTTGTCCTTATGTTTTGATCCTGGCAGGTGTCCCTTGTTTGAAAAGTAATGTGAAGGAGGCATGGGTAGAGTTGCGGAATAAGTGTGTGGATTGGCTTAAGAAATATAAAGGTTTCAATCCATCTAACCTACATGATATTTTAATGGTGCGCAGAGTGGGGTGGGTCGGCCAATCTTCTAAAAATATTACGGGAGACTGCATTGTCATCAATTTTTGTAGCCCTCACTTGATTCGTAACATCTTATCATCTAAGGAGTACACATTTACCGCACATACTGACATATGCACACTCCCTTTGGGTTATTTTTATAAACCCTTGGCATACTCCCACCCCAATGCGCCTGTAGCCGTACCCTTAGTTAATCGCTTTTCTGCTCTGTCAAACTTGGATATTCACGACTGACAATCACACCCACAAATTAATAATGTTCAATCACCAGGAAACATGAGAGACCCTCCTTCCTCATTTCAATCGTCGGAAAGTGTAAGAGATTCTCTTTCTTTATCCCTTCCGACCTTTTATGGAGATCAAGTTACACTTAATAGTAGAGCAGCATCTACTGATTTTAATGTCTTGTCTTGGAATATAGCAGGCTTAGAGTCAAGGCTGGAAGATCCAGAGTGTCTCAGTTTAATAAATCAGCAGGACATCGTAATGTTTCAGGAGACCTGGGCCTCCAAGGACTTGTTTCTTAATGGGTTCCACTGTTTTAATTCCCTAGCAGTTAAACCAAGTATGGGACGACCCTCTGGGGGACTCTCTACCTGGATCAATATTGCTGCTGGTGGGTGCTTTGAGTACATCCCCACAATAATTCACATTTCCAAGTTATATTTTATAAAAGGAATGTTTCTTTTTTCCTGATTAACTTTTATAATAATGATTTTATCACGATTCCAAATAGGAACTTTATTGCTTTATTTTCTTTTATTACTAAATTGGAAACCAGGCAAGACTTTGAGAAAGCTGATGGCATTTTATTTGGCGGGGACTTCAATGCCAGGTTTAATAATGCCCCCCCGCATACCAGGAGTAACGGGCAAGGAACCTCCTATCAAAGGGGTCTTGAGTTGCGCTCCCTCTTGAGTTCTCATAACCTGGTAAATGCCCTGGGTAAAGTAGCCACATCTTTATTGAATGTCCAGTTCGTGCCACTTTTAGAGGCAGGGGGTGTTCGTCAACTATAGATTATTTCATTACTTCCCCCCGCCTTGCTGATCGTCTAATTGGCACTGTTATTCCAATGAGCTAGGGCGATCACAATCTCATCAAGGTCACTATGAGACTGGAATCACGGTTGATTCCAGAAAGGGACTGTGGCGCTAGAAACATATTGCCCTCAACTGATAATATCAGACTCAGATGGTGGGGTATTAACATAAAGGAGGTGTTTGGTGTCCTAGTAAGAGACAACTTATGCCTCTTTAATTCATGTTTGTCTGATATCGCCCCGCATCCCAAGGCTGTTTGCGATTTTGTTAAGATTTGCCTAGCTTCTAAATCTTTATTATCAGTGCCTCAAAGGGAACCCAAAGTTGAACCAAGATGGTTCAACTCTGATTGTTCTGCAGCTAATAAAGAATTACGCAGGGCACTGTTGTCTAAACCTATTTGTCTTTTTGCCGTGAGAGAAGCAAGAAAAAGGTACAAGACAATAACCAATAAAGGGGAAAACGACATCCTCGAAGATCGCTGGGTTGCATTAGCCAGAGCAGCTGATCTAAGAAAGGGTGTTGACTTTTGGGCTGCCGTTAAGGACCTTCGAAGTTCTAGTCAATTCCTGACCCCGATTAGCTGCACTATTACGGGTGAAACATGGGTGGATCATTTTGCTACCATCTATGCTGCACCAATTTTTGGTTTAGCCCCCGTGTCCTTCTCTAAACCACCGAGGGTCGATATAACCTTAGCAGAGGTAGAAGATGGCATTACCCAAAGCGCAGGTAATAAGGCACCGGGCCCTGATGGCCTACCTATTGACATTATTAAATCAAATTCGGAAATTTGGGCTCCACTCCTTTTAAACGTTTTTAACAATCTTACATCCGCTGCACTACCCCCTACCTGGTCATCAAGTATTATCGTTCCCATTTTAAAAAAGGGAAAACGCTCCCTACCGAGCTGTTATAGACCCATTTCCCTTATAGATAATACCCTTAAAAATTCTCGGCAGGATTTTGTACAATAAGATTTTAAGCTGGGCTGAGGACAATGGTATTTTGGAACACTGTCAGCTAGGTTTCCGTAATAAAGTAGGAACTATTGAACAGTGCCTCAATCTAAACGTTGTCCTAGGTAAATATAACATTGCACGTAAATCAGCACTTTATCTTGCTTTTATGGATCTGTCCTCTGCATTCGATCTTGTGAATAGATCGAAGCTCTGGACAGTCCTTTTAAATTATGGTTTGGATGAATCTCTTGTGCACTTTTTAGCTTTTTTGCACAAAGATCTTAATGCCTGTGTGAGGATTGGCCAGGGGGGTGAAGTGACGAAAGCTATTAAGATTCACAGGGGGGTAAGACAGGGCTGCGTGCTGGCTCCTCTACTTTTTATCATTTATATTAATGGGCTGTACAAAACCCTAATTGAAATTACGCACGATGTCCCCAAAATTATGGGTAAACCCCTCCCTGTTTTATTATATGCGGATGACGCAGTGATCATGGGCCGCACCCCGAATGCTTTACGTGTTTTGGTCAAGTGGTTCGCTGATTTTATGGAGTCCCTCGATCTAAAAACTAATTTTAAAAAATCTTTTATTATGTCCTGCGGCCCCAAGAAACGTCAGCTAGGCTGTATTTCCGTGGGCACCGATAAGCTGTGGTCTATCAATAGTTTCCCATATTTAGGGATGGTCTTTGCTGCGAACAACTCCTGGACCGAACACATTGCATATGCCAGGGGTAGGTTCTCAAAGGCCATTAATTCCATCCTCAGCTTACCCCGCCCAAAAAAACTACAGGTTCCCTTGTGGCTACTTTAAAGATTTATAAAGCTCAATGCATTCCAGTTGCCACATATGGAGCAGAGGTTTGGGGCCTCGCTAAGAGCCTCCCCATACAATATGAGGAGAACAGGTTCCTTAGGAAGATACTTTGCGGTCCCATTTCGTCCCCCCAATATGTTTGTCATGAAGAGCTGGGCGTGAATTTTATTGAAGATGTTATTCGTGCACGACCAGCTCTTTTCTGGCTCGCTATTTGGAAGAACCCTGCTGCACTACTCACAAAAGATATTAGTTTAGATTGTATGAATTGTGATAAGTGAATGGACATTGCCTGGCTTTCGGGAGTGTATAAAAGTCTTAGCAGTATTAACCTAGGGAGTATTTTTAATAACTATATTTACAATGTTCTCCCATCTAAAATCGACATGCATAATTCTTTGTAAACACTTTATGCCAGGGAAAGAGTCCACAGGGAATCTTTGAAGAAAACTGTCTCTTCGTGTTTGTCTCTCGCTTTTTTATTTTCACCACTGCCCTGCTACTTGACACTCCCGATGAGTCACTGGGAGCGTGGCTTATTATTTCGTTTAAGGGCTGGTACCATTAAATTTGCACTTTGTTTCCCCCTTGGCCATCATAATGATTCTGATGCCCTGCCTTGCCCGTGTGATGGCACGAGCGTACAATCCATCTTGCACTTTTTTATTTTTTTGCAAATTTTATATGAAATACATCAAATGGTTTTTAATTCCGTATTTTAGAAAATGCAAACCTATTCGCTTGGAAAATGCTTATCTGTTGTTATTAACCCTGTATGATGATGAAATTATCTTTCGCACTGGCACTTTTTTGTACATAGCTGTTCGAGCAAGACAGTCGATGTTTGATCTATAAATCTTGGCCTTTGTATATGCATCATGGTGATCTTTTTAATATTAAGTTTGTTTTTAATGTATTGTTTTTATTCTTATGTACTGCACTTTTGTGGATACTTGGATATCCGAATAAAGTTTACTGAACTGAACTGTTTGGATTGAATTGTGCTACTCTGCAAACATTTAAGTGGGTGCAATTCTAAAAGTAAGATAAATGACACCAATTCCAGTAGCCAAACACAGAAGTTTATTTTAGCTGCAGATATTTAAATTTTACTAAATTAATGTGTCCCTCATCTGAGAATAATAGCACAGTCTACACACCAATTACAAGCTTGCTAGAATTCTGACCCTTTCATAACATTTGGCTGGCTGAATGTGCCCATCACATCGAAGGAAAAAACAACAAAGAAACGGTGTGTTTCTTTCATTTCATTTATATTTGTAGTCGCCCATAAATATGTGCACCTGCAGGAGAGTGAGGGCCCTTGCTGCACAGAGGCACCCCAATGGTAATTAGCAAATATTTTAGAAATAAAAACCAGAGGCCTTAAAGTTTAACCCCTTCTACGTGGGGCTAATTCCCCAGTTATGACGGTCATGAGCACAGCTCCACTGTGCCTCATGATGAGCTCAGCTGAGCTCGTCGTAGGCATGCAAGGGGTTAACATGTTGCATATTTTACAAAACACTGCTCACTTTGTCACTTAAGTAATCAATAACACATTGTTATGAATGGCGTTCATAGGAAGCCTCCACCATTAAAACCAGAGTCTTGTAAACCACAGCTATGATGCAGCAACAGGCAAGGCTGACATGGCTCTCTGAGAGCCCTTCAGCACAGCACAGCGCTCACTGGCTGCTTTCATTGAAAGCGGAAATGCTTCAGAAGGGGGGAACAAGGCAGCAAAGGTGGTTACGGCTGGTTAGGTAGGGCAGGTTAAGAAATATGGTTCACATTTGGGTCAGGTAGGAGAGACCATGTTAACATAGCTCATGTATTACTCATCTGCCCCTGAGTAGCAGTTGAAAGCAGGGTGAAATGATTTTGGGGGCCATATATAAAATACAAAAATTGGGTAAAAAGTGAAATACAGGGATGTTTTTGACCTTGGGTTGTGAGTGACATCATAGAGAACTCAAGCTCCACTTGATGCGGCTCAGAACCCCTCGGTGAAAAACATCCCTGTAATTCACTGCTACCCATTCCTGCATGGGAAAGGCAATCTGCAATCACCTTAAAGAAACACACTGATCAGTTAAAAATTTCTGTCTGAAGAAAATTACTGGTATAAATCAATTATTTGTGGCTGAGAGAAGCAACACTTAGAGGTAAATAGATCCTAAATCAAATCTGTTGTCACATATATTACAGAGTGTCTCTTCTTTTACAGAAGCACCCTGTGGACATGCAATTAGTGTTTTATAAGTAAGCATATGTTTCCCCTTCCTCTAAATACAATAAGCCCACTGCCAGAGCGATGTTTAACTGAGTTAGTGCCAGACATTATTTTCCTTTTTATACATAGGCACAGTGGAAGAGACAAAGGGTGAAAACAGGCCAATAAAAAAAATCCACCGTTCAGCCACATGGCTCATATAAAATATGTTAGTGCTGAATTTGAAAAATAAATTGCCGGGACCTGAATGCCGAGTTTGCTGATTACCAAGGTTGCCTAGCCCTTATTCCACTAAGTGCATCTTTCCCCCACCACCCTACAGTTCCTATCTCTTTATCTCACACTTGCATGTTCTTTTTTATCCTTGCTTCCTCCCTTTGCCAATGCCTAATTTGAGCTGGTAGTTGCCGGTGGGGGGCACTCGCACTTATTTTCAATGCCCATAATTTATTTTTCTCGTATCAAATATTTACCGAGCGCGAAGGGGAAAAAACACAGATCAGGAAAAAGGAGAAAGAAAAAGACAATAAAATAAATACAAACAGAAAGCAGGAACCTGCAAGTGCGAGAATAGGGGACAGGGAGTGTCTGGTAGTGGGCTAAAGCCGACTGGCCTTGGTATTCAGTGCGCCCACGTTTAAATGCTCCGACCGTGGCTTCTGAACAGAGCTTCGGCACCAGCCCTCTTTGTTTCACGAATTAATCACTGCACATTGTCAGTGTTTTCTTCTTTATCTCTGACTCAATGTTACTCTCGTGTCTACCTTCTCTCTCTCTCACACCAGGTCAAAGTTTCATAATAAAAATAATCCCTCTCTACTGTGTCCACCACCTGCACAAACTAGGCACTGGCTGTGCTTGATTGAATTCCGAAAGGTGTTTAATTCCCGGCTTCACCAAGGCGGTTGGTTGCTTTCGATTCTGGGTGGTCTTTTTAGCTCCACAATAAGTAATGCTGCAGGTTGAATCACGATCCATTCGGCTATTTGATGCTGCAATTATGTTTTGGCAGTTGGGAGCAGCTGGCAAGACGCAGGGCCTGGCAGGTGGGTGGTTTCACTGTCACTGCCTTGACAACGTCCAACTCTTCGAGATTAATCTTTCACTTCCAGCGGGCGAAGCAAGAGGGCCTCGGCTGTTGACAGCCCTGGGTACGGGGCCTCGTGATGTGCTTATCCGGCCCTTGCGTGGCTGCGAAATGAAAATACGACTTGATTTTTGCTCTATCCAGGGACGTCGAGATGCATTTACATGGTGGGAGAAGTATGGATGAGATATTTATCTAGTTGTTTAGTTGTGTTCAGGGTGTTTGCATTGGAGACTTGAAGTTCAGTGCGTATTGTCCCTCATTTTCTTTTGGGGTTAAGTGTGTTTAATCTTTTATACATACAGTATAAATAGATTAATGTACAATTGTACAATGAGAAAATAAATAACACTGGCTGGCAATAGCGCCATTGGCCCTGATTCAAGCAAGAACAATGCCCGCACCCTTTGCTAGTAAAACACAGACATAATTAGATGTGCAGTGCCCTGGTGCTACTGCACCTGCTGCACCAATGATAACGCTCCATTTGGCAGTTATTGAGTAACGAGCATTAAACGTCATTATGTGATTGCACGAGCATTTTGTGCTTCTCTAAATCGCTATAACTGTCTACTCAAAAAGATTGTGTTCAATTCATCTTTGGAAGAGTGGCAAACAGCACACACGAATCTAATGCTGATGTTCAACAGAGGAATTTGCTTATTTTTTCTTGTGGTCAGGCACTTTGCTGTGCAAGTTAAGTAAAAAAGTGCAGAAGTATCTGAGATTTTAAGTGCAATAAAGCCCCAAGTATGAATTTTAAAGCGCAGAATATTGCAATGCATACATTTTTTTTTAAACTTTATTTTCCAATTTTCGATGTAAAATACAACATATGCCCCTCCCCCCATGGCATCTTTCAATTGCAATGCATACATTAACTCCTCTCAGCCCGATTACAAGTTTCTCTGCATGTATTTGTGTATGAATGCAGTGTTTGACCTGGTGTTTTTGCGTGTTAATCATGCGGTCAATCCGGATTGAATACTGCATGTAGAAACACTGCATGCAGAGAAAAGGAATGCTATTAAAACATAGTGGCAAATGAGGAGGACAGATAAAAGTACAACACACTTCCTCCTCCTGGTCAGTTCAGGTGCTAACTCCACCAAACCATCATCGTATAGATGACACGCTGTCCTAGCAGTGCAAAGGACATATACATGCAAAAGACAGAGATATAACACTTGCAGAACACTGAAAACACATATTTTAGAAAATCCTACAAACTTATGCATATTCTCCTCGACGCTGACTGCCGGTTTCTAACTTTTTGCCGGTTATGTGTTGAATGGCAAGTCTGAAACATACGTCACTGTTGATCTGGAATAAACACTGTGGATGTATAGGTATTGGCATTGTTGGGGTAAGAGGATGCATGGCCTAAATGTATGGCAGCTCATATTGTATATCCACATATTTCACACCATTCAGACAGACCATCGACAAGGTACAAAGACGTCCATCAAACCGCATATCAAAATGGAAGTAAAAGAGACCAGTCAACAGTGTGTTCAATAAATCTCCTAAAATGCCATAATTACTTACTGGTAATTGCATTACTCCTAGTCCTACTTCCTTGCTTTTAATTATTTACAAGTGAGGCCCCCTGTCTCATTAGACACTCATCACACCTGATTTTCTGTATACGGCCCCTGCCTTTGCCCCCTCTTCAATCCCCCCCCCCACCACCCGCTCGTCATGGTAATGTAAAAGCTCAGTAGAGCACAACTCAGTTGTGGAGGGAAGCAGTGATTGTCATTGAAGACCAGGGAGTAGGACTTGGAGAAATGCAATTACCGGTAAGTTATCTTAAAAACCCATAAAAGAATACATTTAAATTGCATTTAAAATCACATGATAAAACCTCAAGAATAAAATCATACGGCCTAAAATCAGATCCAAGCCCCCTCATTGCCTTCAGAGCAGTGCTAAGCCAGGGGCAACTTAGTGCATTCATGTGAAATAATAATATATTAATAATATCATATCTATAAGTCAAAAAGAAAACAATAATTCTTAAGACATATCCACGTGAAATAGTTCTAACAGCATTTCCATATCCACTTCCACATTTGAAACTTCCTATACAGAGTACTGGGGCAATTTTATCTTTATTTGCCAACCACTGATATTTTTTAATAGGTTGCTGTATATGGAAGTCCAAGAGAACTCTCCTACCTACCATAGGTTGATCTGCTGTATAATTGATGTGCCCTTAACAGAAGTTCACCTGTGGAATTTTAAAGATAAATCTGTAGGTTGTGAAAAAATTAAATGGTAGAATATACTGGAATACCAAAGCTTCGTCAAAATTAAAAGAGACATTGACAATCTTAAAAGATGATCACCAGCAAACAATAATAGGAGCTAAGCAGCCTTCTCTGTCAGACCCATTGTTATCACATGATTGTTGTATGGATACATTGGTCTTCACATGTAAAGCAACTCATCCACCATCACAGCGGAGACCGAATCTAACCCAGTAGTACTTCTAAATAGGGAAATAAATAGATTAGTTAGGGCTCAATTTAATAATTTCTCTCTTGATCGAAGTACATATTTTAAATTACTGAAGAGGAAAATATCAAGATAAAAAAAAGTCTCCTATGAAAAGAAAAGGAACATTACAATTGGGTCCAGCTAAAAGATGCAACCTCAAGGTATGACGCTAAAAGATATTGGGAAATTATCTTGGATAGCACTGGTACTAGGGTAAAATTCCTTCCAATTGCTATAAAAGTGGAAGACTGGAAAGCTTATCTTTCAGATCTATATTTAGCCAACCTTAATTCAGTTTGGTCATCTTCTGTATTTCTATTGCCCAGATTACTAGAACCCAACTACTATCCTTCGAAGGATGAGAACATAGGTCTCATTAAGAGAATGAGAGCATCTGGAGCAATGGGTCCATACGAAATCCCTATGACTATAATAAAAAAAGCTTTTGCAATGCAATAGGTCTTGCATTTGCGAGAGTTTGAGCTATTGACATCGTAAATGACAATGCCTTTTATATATATTTTGAAAAACTGCAAGCGATGCGTAAACACACACTTTGTACTTCTAGTCATTGCTTATGAGAAGCAAGGCTGGCAGTAAAAGCGGCACAGTTACTGCCAGCCTTGCTTCTCGTAAGTAATCAATCAATCAATCAGGGAATTATAAGCGTGCTACTTACCCGTGAGGGTCTCAAGGTGCCTGGGGGGTAGGGGGGGGGGGGTTGTGCAGCTTCATTCAGCCAAAGAGCCAGTTCTTGAGGGCCTTCCTGAATGTGTTCAGGGAGGAGGTGCGTCTGATGTCTGCCGGTAGCTCGTTCCAGGTCGTGGCTGCAATGTGAGAGAACGATCTTCCGCCTGCTCAGTGGATGTGCGGGGTTTCAGCTAGCACGAGGTTTTTTGGGGGGAATGTGGAAGTTTATTCTGTTGTTAAGGTATTTGGGTCCGTCATTGTGCAGGCATTTGTAGGCGTGAGTAAGATCTTGAAGGTGACTTTCTTCTCCAAGGGGAGCCAGTGGAGTCTCTGCAGGTGTTGGCTGACGTGTTCGTGCCGGGGGATGCCGAGGACGAGTCAGGCTGTGGTGTTCTGTACTGTACTGTTTGGAGTTTGCGGAGTAGGGACTTGTTGATGCCGGCGTAGAGTGTGTTGTCATAGTCCAGTCTGCTGGTGATGAGTGTGTGCGTGACTGGCTTCCTTGATTCGGTGGGGATCCATTTGAAGGTCTTGCAGAGGATGCATAGGGTGTTGAAGTAGCTGAAGGTGACGGCGATGACTTGTCAGTTCATGGTGAGTGATGAATTGAGTGCGATGCCGATGTTTTTTGCGTGGTCTGAGGGGGTGAGGGGGCTTCCGAGGGCGGTTGGCCACCAGGTGTTGTCCCATGCTGAAGGGGTGGTTCCAAGGACGAGGACTTCTGTCATCTCGACGTTGAGTTTTAGGCAGCTGTTGGTCTTCCAGACTGTGACTTCTTGCATTCCTTCCTCTCTGGAAGTTGAGTTTTGTGGTGGTAGGGTCTCAGGTGAGGGAGAGGATGAGCTGGCAGTCGTCTGCGTAGGATATGATGTTGAAGAAGTGTTGTCGGACGATGTCTGCAAGGGGCGCCTTGTCGATGTAGAAGAGGGTTGGACTCAGAGATGACCCTAGTGCGACTCTGCAGGTGATTTCCGTGGTGAGGAGAGGAAGGGCATGATCTTCTGGCTTCTTCTGGTGAGGAATGAGGGGATCCTGTCCAGTGCAGTTCCTTGCATGCCGGCATCATATAGTCTGGCGACTAGTGTGCAGTGAGAGACCGTGTTGATTTCTGCAGACAGGTCGAGGAGGATGAGGGCAGTGGAGTGGCCGTGGTCCAGGATGGTGCAGATGTCATCTGTGGCAGCGAGTAGGGCGGTCTCTGTGCTGTGGTTGCTTTGGAATTCGGATTGGGATGGGTTGAGGATGGCGTGCTCTACGATGAATCGTGTCAATTCCCTGTTAACTGTTTTCTCTGCCACTTTGGCTGCTAAGAGGAGAAGCGAGATAGGCCAGTAGTTTTTGAGGTCGGTGAGGACAGCCGTGGGTTTCTTGAGCAGGGGCCTGATTTCTGCTTGCTTCCAGTCACCTGGGAAGGTGCCTGTTCTGAAGGAGGTGTTGATGGTGCATTGCAGTTCCGGTGCGATGGTGTATGTGGCTCTGTGGTAGATGTAAGGGGGGCAGGGGTCGGTGGGGGCCCCTGAGTGGATGCCTTTCATGGTTGTGGGGGTGGCCTTGGTCATGATTGGTATACAGTTGGAGATGATGGGCTGGCTGGTGTCTTGGGGAGGCGGGGGGCCAGCTGTGCTGTCTGGTGAGTGGTTTATGAGGTTGTCATAGAGTGGAGTGGTGTGGCTCACTGGTTAGAGGCAGCAGACTCAGGAGCAGAAGTCGGCCCGGGACCAGGGTTCAATTCCCGACGCGGCAGGGTCGTGGACCAGGGTCAGCGGACTCGACAATTCTCGCCTCGGTGCCTACTCTAACCTGGGGTCCCACTCGGCAACTCTGGGCATTAGCTTGCCTAATCTCCACAACGGACCCATCAACGCCGGGGATGCCTGGCTCCACCTTGGGGATTCCCAGTAGGGACCATCCCACAGGGAAAGCCAGGACGGGTTCCCCAGCGGTATACAGCGCCGGGACGCCCCTTTGCTGGGGCAGCTGTGCGCTTTACAAGTATACGACATTTAACATTTTGATCTTGAGGTGGAAGTAGGTTCCAAGTTTGTCGCAGAGGTCTTGGGACAGGGTCATGTCTGTGGCTTTGCTGAGTGGGTTGGTGAATTCCTGAATGACAGTGAAGAGTTCCCAGGAGTTGGTGGAGTTGGTGAGGATTTTGTTGTGGATGAAGTTCCTTTTGGTTGTTCTGATTTGCTTGTGGTAGTCCGTCATGGTGTTCTTGTAGGTGGAGTGGTTGTTGGGAGTCTTGGTGTTCCTCCAGTTCTTTCCAGGCGTCCGCAGGTGCTCCTGGCTTCTTGGAGTTTGGTGGTGAACCAGGCAGCTTTCTTGGGGCATTGTTTGCCGGGGTTGAGTAGCGGGGCAAGCTCGTCTGTGCAGTTGGAGATCCACGTGTAGAGTTCTTTGGCTGAGATGTTTGCTTCGGATGCCCAGGTGTGGTTGTATCGGGTGAGGGTGGAGTTCAGTTGCTCGTCACGGGACCGGGCGGGAACCGGGGGAGGGGTTGCAGGGGCAGCAGTGGTGAGAGTAGGGAGCCGGAGAACAGTGGGCTCAGAAAAGCCAATAAAATACAAATGCCAGAAATGCAATACAATACAAAACGACAATGCCAGAAATAAAATACAATCACCAATGATGCACTATGAGGTGCAAGAAGGCAGGAGGCACTGACGGACGACACCCGGGCCTACAGCGGCCGAGAACACCTCACAGGAGGGGCCGGAGGGCTCAGCGGGAGGGATGTAGATTAGAGCTGCTGGGGAGAGAGCAGGCCTGGGACTGAAGGTCAGTGATGTTGCTCTCGCTCCCCCCACAGCGGCCACCATTAAGAAGGGTAGGTGGGAGGGACGATCAGCTGGGAGGCGGGAACAGGGGGGGAGGGGCTGCAGGGGCAGAAGCGGCGAGAGTGGGGAGTGGGAGAACAGCGGGCTCAGAGAGGCCAATAAAATACAATTGCCAGAAATGCAATACAATACAAAACTACAATGCCAGAAATGAAATATAATACAATCAACAATGATGCACTATGAGGCACAAGAAGGCAGGAGGCAGTGACGGGCGACACACAGGCCTACAGCGGCCGAGAACACCTCGCAGCAGGGGCCGGAAGGCTCAGCGGCAGGGACATAGAGCGGAGCTGGTGGGGGGAAAGCAGGCCAGTGACTGAAGGTCAGTGGTCTTGCTCCCTCTCCCCCCGCCGCAGCCTCCATTACGAAGTGGAGGTAGGAGGGACGATCAGCTGGGAGGCGGGAACTGGCATGAACCGGGGGGAGGGGCTGCAGGGGCAGCAGTGGCGAGAGTGGGAAGCAGGAGAACAGTGAGCTCAGAGAGGCCAATGAAATACAAATGCCAGAAATGCAATACAATACAAAACG
Organism: Lissotriton helveticus; assembly: GCF_964261635.1. Classification (NCBI taxonomy): domain Eukaryota; kingdom Metazoa; phylum Chordata; class Amphibia; order Caudata; family Salamandridae; genus Lissotriton; species Lissotriton helveticus. The sequence goes on along the minus strand of NC_136063.1, from coordinate 1,120,833,475 downwards.
AGAATGCGAGAAATGAAATCCAATCCAATAACCAATGACACGCTATGAGGCACAAGAAGGCAAAAGGCAGTGACCGGCGACACACAGGCCTACAGTGGCCGAGAACACCTCGCAGGGGGGGGCGGAGGGCTCAGCGGCAGGGACATATAGTGGAGCTGCTGTGGAGAGAGGAGGCCAGGGACCTAAGGTCAGGGGTCTTGCTTGCACGCCACCGCAGCGGCCGCCACTGAGATTGGAAGGCGGGAGGGATGATCAGCTGGGAGGCGGGAACTGACGGGAACCAGGGGGAGGGGCCGCAGGGGCAGCAGTGGCGAGAGTGGGGAGCGGGAGAACAGTGGGCTCAGAGAGGCCAATAAAATACAAATAAAATACAAATGGCAGAAATGCAATACAATACAATACAAAATGACAATGCCAGGAATGAAATACAATACAATCACCAATGACGCACTATGAGGCACAAGAAGGCAATGACGGGTGACACATGGGCCTACATCAGCCGAGAGCACTTTGCAGGAGGGGCTGGAGGGCTCAACAGCAGGGACGTAGAGCGGAGCATTTACTAACTTAGAGCACAACACAGGATAAGTAGACAGCTTATGATGCCAACCAGCCAAGTTAATTTAATATACAATCAACAATGTATTCTGTTCAGCTTACAGTCCTCATGACAGATGTTCCATGAATGTCATTTTGATACAGCTACAGCCGACATGTGTTTCGTCACCGTTTGCGACTTTTTCAAGGCTTCTAATCAGTTGCAATAGCTCGAAATCATCTAGTTGGATGGATCAAGGCACCTCTGTTCTAAATATAGTAGTCCAGAAACGAGATGGAGAATTTCAACGTAGAGCGGAGCTGCTGCTGAGAATGCAGGCCAGGGACCGAAGGTCAGTGGTCTTGTAAGCAAAGACTATAAGTACAAAGTGCATGTTTATGCACCGCTTGCAGGTTTTCAAAACACATAATATAAAAGGCATTGTCATTTACAAAGCCAATAGCTCAAACTCCCGCAAATGCGAAGACCTATTGCATTGCAAATGCCTGTTGAGCTCCGAGACGGAGGCAGCTTGCAGGGCCGGTCGCTCCACACACCGCGCGGCTCCCCCCCCCCCGTGAGTGCCCAGGACTCCTGACCCCTCCGCTGCTGCTGTGAGCCCTCAGGTGCTGTCTCGCTCCAGAGCGGCGCTGATCGCCCCTGTGCTCGAGTCCCCCGCACTCTCGCCAGCTGAGTGCCTGTCTGCCAGTATCTGCTGTTGTTTGCGCTGTGACCAGTAATTTAGTGCCAGTATCTTTGTTTTTGTTGGCCCCTGTAATTTTTGCCGTTCCGTGTTGCCCGTGACTGTTCCCGCCGCATCTCCCCCTCCCCGCTGCTGCTCCCCTGCGGCCCGCCCCTTTTTTTCTTCTGTACCCCTCCCTCGTCCGCCCATTGGCCACCCCGCTCCCACCTCCCAGCTGCTCCTCCCTCCCACTTCGCCATTTATGGAGGTTGCCGCACGGAAGCGCAGCGGACGTGCACAGTGGGCGCGCCGATTGCGCGCCAAAGGCAAGCCCGTCTATACCCGTCCGCGCCTGGACCCCGCCCAGCGCCAGGACCCCTGGCCCTCATCAATGCCAGCGCACCCGACGGACTTACGACACCGCCACCTCCACGCACTCAACGACGGACCTTCACCTGCCAAGCCTGCCAATTCACCTGCCTCCGAACCTGCACCGCACATGCCAAACCGAGCACCAGCAACGACCACCTCAAGTACATCCTGCTCAACACCCGCTCCGTCCACAGGCACGCCGTCGAACTCTGGAACCCCCTCGACACAACATCACCAGACGTCGCCTTCCTCACAGAAACCTGGATGAACGCCTCCTCAGCTCCCGACATTGCCATAGCCATCCCGGATGGCTAAAAGATCACCCAGAAGGACCGCGTCAACCAAACCGGAGGAGGCATAGCCATCGTCCACAGAAACACCATCCGCGTCACGACCAACTCCGACGACACCCTCACCGCCGCCGAGCACCTTCACTTCCAGATACACACCGACCCCAAGACCACCCTCAGAGGAACCCTCATCTACAGACCCCCGGGACCACGCACGCAATTCAGCGAAGCCATCGCAGACTTCGTCAGTCCACACGCCCTCACCTCCTCAGACTACATCCTCCTAGGGGACCTCAACTTCCACCTGGAGAACAACAAGGACTGCAACACCGCCGCCCTGCTTGACAACCTCGCCAACCTCGGACTCAAGGAACTGGTAAACACCGCCACCCACTACACCGGCCACACGCTTGACCCCGTCTTCTCCTCCAGCAAGCACATCTCCTTCAGCCACTCCACCGGACTACACTGGACAGATCACAGCTGCGTCCTCTTCAACTTCAGGAGAACCACGACTCACCTTCACCCGCAACAGGTTCCCCGTAGAAGCTGGAGCAAGATCACCGCCAACCAGCTCACCACCGCCCTCAGCCAGAACCCAACCGCCAACACAACGGACCCCAACGAAGCAGCCCGCAACCTCACACAGTGGCTCACCAACTGCGCCGACGACCTCGCACCACTGAAGAATCCTCCCAGCAGACCCGGCAGCAGGAAAGCCTCGTAGTTCACCAACAACCTCAAAAACTCCAAGAAAACCTGCCGCACCCTCGAGAAAGCCTGGCGCCTCGACCAGACAGCAGAAAACATGACAGCCCTCAAGAACGCCACCCGCAAACACCACCAGATGATCCGCACCACCAAGAGGACAACATTCAAAGAACGACTGGACAACAACACCCACAACAGCAAGGAACTCTTCAGCATCGTTAAAGAGCTCTCCAACCCCAGCGCCTGCAACAACAACATCACACCCTCGCAAGATCTCTGCGACTCACTCGCCTCGTTCTTTCACCACAAGATCGCCGACATACACAACAGCTTCGGCGCACAGACCACACACCCTACCACCGAACCAGCGCCCCCCACCACCACCCTCCGGACCTGGACCCCTGTCAGCACCGAAGACACCACCCACCTGATGAACACCATCCACTCCGGCTTCTCTATCGACCCCTGCCCATACCACATCTTCAACAAAGCTGACTCCATCATCGCACCCCAACTCCGGGACATCATCAACAGCTCCTTCGCATCCGCCACCTTCCCGGAGATCTGGAAACATGCCAAGCTGAGCGCCCTCCTGAAGAAACCCACCGCGGACCCCACGGACCTCAAGAACTTCCGCCCCATCTCGCTCCTCCCTTTTCCTGCCAAAGTCATCGAGAAGACCGTCAACAGACAACTCTCCGCCTTCCTCGAGACCAACAGATCCCTCGACCCCTCACAGTCTGGCTTCCGAGCAAACCACAGCACCGAGACCGCCCTCATCGCAGTCACCGACGACATCAGGTCCCTGCTCGACAATGGGGAAACTGCTGCCCTCATCCTCCTAGACCTCTCTGCAGCCTTCGACACCGTCTGCCACCGCACCATGATACAGCGCCTCAGCAACACCGGAATCCAAGGAGCGGCACTGGAGTGGAACATCTCGTTCCTCGCCGGAAGAACCCAGATAGTCCACCTTCCCCGTTCCGATCCGCGGCCACCGAAGTCATCTGCGGCGTCCCGCAAGGATCCTCACTAAGCCCCACCCTCTTCAACGTCTTCTTGAGCCCTCTCGCAGCCATCGCACGCCAACACAACCTCAACATCATCTCCTACACCGACGACACCCAGCTGATCCTCTCCCTCACCAACAACCCCGCCACCGCCAGAGCCAGCTTCCAGGAAGGAATGAAAGACGTCGCAGAGTGGATGAAGCTCAGCCGTCTGAAACTGAACTCAGACAAGACGGAAGTCCTCATCCTAGGACCATCCCCTTCTGCCTGGGACGACTCCTGGTGGCCCCCTGTCCTGGTCACCGTACCCAAGCCAACGGACCATGCACGCAACCTGGGCTTCATCTTGGACTCCTCCCTCACGATGACCAAGCAAGTCAACGCCGTCTCGTCCTCCTGCTTTAACACCCTGCGCATGCTCCGAAAGATCTTCCGATGGATCCCCACCGAAACCAGGAAGACGGTCACCCAGGCTCTTGTCACCAGCCGCCTGGACTACCCTGTACGCTGGCACCACAGCCAAACTCCAGAAAAGACTCCAGCGCATACAGAATGCTTCTGCACGACTCATCCTGGACGTCCCGCGCCACAGCCACATCTCCGCCCATCTGAAAGACCTGCACTGGCTCCCCATCAGCAAGAGGATCACGTTCAGACTCCTCACCCACGCACAAAAGGCTCTCCACGACATGGGCCCGAAATACCTCAACAGCCGCCTCACAATCTACACCCCCACCCGCCAGCTCCGCTCCGCTAGCCTCGCCCTCGCTTCCATCCCACGAATCCTCAGATCCACCGCCGGAGGAAGATCCTTCTCCTACCCGGCGGCCAAGACATGGAACTCCCTCCCCACCCACCTACGGCTGACCCTGGACCATCTCTCCTTCAGGAAACAACTCAAGACCTGGCTGTTCGAGCAGTAGCGACTCCCTCCCCCCCCCTCAGCGCCTTGAAACCCGTTACAGGTGAGTAGCGCGCTTTACAAATTTATTGATTGATTGATTGATTGATTGAGCAGCATCAGCCATAGGAAGGCAGGGACCATGTTGCCAATATGTGCTTTTCATAAACAGGAGGGATGAGGAGGCAGCTGCAGCCAAAACAGACATTGGTCTTTAAATGCACAGCAAATGTGACAAGTTAGGAGCAAGATTTACAGCCCTGTTTACAACAGAGCTATGTTAACCACGAGCACTGGTCTCGAGTGCTACAGCTTAAATAAGAAATAGTGCTCACTAGCTCTGAGTAACAACACATGTAAAAGGGGAGTCCTTGAAAATGGGCAGTGCTTTTAAAGCCCATATCCTGAATACAGCATGTCTCATAGAAACAGTGCAAGCGCTGCCTAGGCGAGACCTAAAATGCTTCAGTTACAGAAATGTTATGTGCTCTGTGTATTCTCTGGTAGAAAGTACAGCGCATGTCCCCTTACTTAGAACAGCATCAATTAAAAGACAAGGAATTTATTTCAAAGCCGACAGTTGAAAATACTTTGGGAATAATGACAACCAGCGAACACCACAATGCCTGTTAACTTTAGTTGCAGAAGCACCATGTTTATTCACTTAAACAATAGAGCACTCTCAAGTGACCTGCCCCTTAAATCCACACCCGTAGCAGTGCTCAGGTGTGAAATGGACAACTGAAGAGATGTTCAAGTGAAGATATGAGGCAGGACTAGTGTGCTACAACTGGAGGAATCCCAGCAAGTGGTGCAAATGACTATGAATGGAGGCTCATTTGGCAGTCTAGCAAATAATGAGGGAAACAATGTTGGGTGCATTTCTGTAGGTAAAATGAACCACAATTGTTTCTGTACCAGTATTCTAAGTCTGCTAACGACAGTGATGTAGTTATCCTTCATCAAAGTGGTATCATCATTCCCTATCAGGCCATCGGATTGCATAGTAACAACTCAAAGAAGGAATTTGGTTCAGAACATAGATCACTGGCTGTATGATCCAAACGTCCCACTCAGGTTCAAAAACAACTGCAAATATATCTGTGTAATCATTATAATAATGGAGTAAATAAAACAGTGATGGGTGGAATGCCTTTCCTTATCCTTAGCCACTGGTAATTAAATAGTTCAAGACGCCCACACACGCCTACAATGCCCTCCACAAAAAGGACAGGTGTATATCAACCACATGCGTTCCACTTCCCTCAACCTCGCAAACATCCCTGCATCCATCGCACCCGCAGTGGGTGCCGTGCATTCTCATACAGCGCCACCAAAGCCTGGAATTACCTCCTCCTACACCTCCGAGCAGCACCCACCCTGGCATTCTTCAGAAAACAACTCAAGACCTGGCTTTTTGATGCAGACGCAGCAACCTCGCGCCCAGATACCCCTAGGGGTGATAGCGCTGTGCTTTAGAAATGATTGATTCGATCCACATCCCAGTACATTGTTTTTTGCCCACCATGCCACCTCTGACTAGACCTAGTCAATTGTAAACCAGCCTTGATTCTGCTCCAATAGGAACAGTGGAGCCTGGACCGCCAAGCCAGCACCTCTCTGAACCGGAACACAAGCATTCCATTACTGGTTTTGGCTGAATTGGGGCTCTTCAATCAAGTGCTGCTTGGTTCCAGTGGCTCAGAGACCACAGGACCCACGTTTGGTCAATCACCTTGTTGTTTGTTGCAGTTGATGCCCTAAGTGTGAGGTAAATGGGTACGTGGGGCCTGTGCTCACACTGCCATAGGACTCAAGCAACACCCTACTGACAAGCCTCAAGTAGGACAAAACTGCTTTGGGGTTGTGGTCCTTCCTGGAGGGGAGCTCGTCTGGCATTTCAGGGCAGACTGGAAAAACGAGAAGCAGGATTGGTACTGATTTACATAAGGCGGGACTTTGTATAGAGTGGCATGGCGGATTAAAAACGGTGACCTGGATAAGACCAAAGCGATTGCCAGTAGCAGAGAATAATTGCCATTTTTATGATGACATCATGTTTCTTGATATCTACAGAAAAAAACTTTTAGACTGAGTAAATCATTTAAAAAGAACGCACATTCTTAAATCATGACCAGTGTATTATCGAGCATTAGCATGCACTTAAGGATAGTATAAGCAAAATCCTCAGAATGAGCAGGCATCTAGCTCATTTTGCCAAATGCAACATCAACTATAAATTATTCAAGTTAATACCTTTAAAATAACATTATTTAAAATGATGCATTCAAATTCACAACTGTGAAACGGAGACTGACCTGTACCAAGAGGAAAAAATATGTTTTTATAAATTTCTCAAATCCATCAGTCACATCAAGTAAGTAAATGTATTTGATGTCCAAGCCTCATTTAAATCTAAGTAGAACATAGATGTGGCCTGGTCTAGCCACGTGCTGGCCGCTGTGTAAAATATGTTATTCTGCCAGGAGAGGGGAAACTAAGGGCCATATTAGCAAGGGCACTATCGCCGCTTTAGCGGGACGTTTTCCCACTTAAGCGACGATAATTTTAACAGCAGTTAGCGACAGCTTTTGGGTGATAGCGACCGGTTTGGGGCCCACTTTGCATGTCAGCGATATTTATCGCTAATGACATGCAAAGTGGGCGTACCTAACCTGTTAGAAGCTGAAAGCAGTAGCTAACACAGCTATCGCCTATTAGCAAGGCAGGCTGTGCAAATAAAAAAGTTGTGCTAAGCGCGATTATCGCCAGAACCTAATGCCTGCTCAGACCATGATTTAACCTGTATATCCAATGGGAGGTGTATATTCAGGTTAAGTCCCCATTAGCGTTAATGCCTAAATATCGCTGGATTTCCAGCGATATTCACGCATTGAGGCGCTATCGCCGGATATTTTATCTCAGTAGAGCTAAACATTGCTGATAGCATGCTATCTCTGCGATAACATCCGGCGATAGACAGCGATAGATAGACGGCGATAGACAGCGATTAAAAAAATGTACTAAGAACATATAGCGTTAAATATCGCTATTTGTTGCTAATATGCCCCTGAAGGAGCCAGCCACAGACCCAGGGGTTGAGATGAAACATCTGGACCAGGTATTGGGTACGTAGATGCCGACCAATCTAAGATGTGTTACAGTCAGGGCCGAACTGACTACCGGGCAATTTGGAATGCTGCCGAGCTGGGGGCTGATTTCATTGCAGTGGGGGCTGATTTCATTCATGGAGACCTGCGTGTGCTTCGAAATAATGAAAGCAAAGTGAATTTCGTTTAGTACACACAGGTCTCCATGAACGAAATCAGCCCCCAGCTCAGTAGCATTCCAAACTGCCCGGTAGCAAGTCCGGCCCTGCAAATCGCCTCTCCAGCTCCTAATGTTCTTACAACAGACAAGAGGTTAAAGCACATACAGGTTTTGGACCCTAAAATATACACAGAGGTCCTTGATCTGGGGAGACTTTGAAGCAGTGAGGTTGGCTTTCATATCATTTGAATCTCATTATGCAGGAAACGCAGTTTTGGTTCAATCCAACAATATCATGACCAATGCCCACATCAACAGACAAGGGGGGATGAGGTTGCATTCGTGGACCAAGAATGCTCACAAGCCATTCAGTTGGGCTCAATTATCCCTGATATCACTGACAGCCATTCACATTCAGGCATTGTGCAATGTGATAGTGGATGATCTGAGCAGGGAGATTACATCCTCTATGACCTTCTCCCTGCAGATAGCAGTGTTCAATCTTCTGCTTCTTCGTGGGGGCCTTCCGATGATGGATCTATTTGCTTAAAGAGAGAATGCAAAGCTGCTCATATTTTGTTCAAAGAAGGGACAAGCATGCTTGGGCAGTAAATATCCTATCCTGCCACTGTCCGGAAGACCTCCTATATGCCTTTCCTCCCTTTCTTTTAATAAGGTCTTTCCTGTTTTGGTGTAACTCAGTATTCCCTCAATCCCAGCTGTCCTTCTTTTTGTTCTGCGATTTATATAGAGACTTGAGGAAGAACATTCTAATGCCTCTATTAATGAATCTTAATATCAGAGCTTGCAAAGCAGTGCTGTATTATCTTCAACTGTTGCAATCTGACCTGTTTTGCTATAAAGGCTACAGATTGATTGCAGCCTCAGTTAAAGGCATAGAGTGGTTGGTAGTCATTCATTTCCTTTATTAAGATTTGGATCTCCAATGAGGTCCAAAGTAAAAACAGAATGTACACAATGATGGTTTCAATAATATCCAGATAAAGAACAATACAATTATATGAAAAACCTTTACAGCGACAAATAAATCTATACAAGTACATATACGTTAATTTGTATTATAAAAATTACATCTGTGGACAATTGATGGAAGATTACAGTTTAAGCAAATGTGCAAGACCTCCTAGCAGCAAAATTGAAGTGCAAAATTGATCCAAGGAAAAATAAAGTCAATAACATATGTGATCAAATCTTCATATTACTGCAAGGTTTACCGTCTGCTAAAACTATTTATTTAGGCATTAATAATTGTTAGAAATGGGATTTCTGGTTGGTTAAGGCTTGCGCCAAAACCAGGCAGAAACCACCACTCTAGTCAGGGCAAGGGAGTTACACGCCAAAGATAACCCCTGCTCACGCCGTTGGTAGCTTGGCATGAGCAGTCAGGCTTATCCCGGAGGTAATGTGTAAAGTATTTGCGCACGCACACAGCAACAACATCCCAGGTACACCACAAAAGGAACTCCACACAAGGTTATATAAAAATAACTTTTGTATTCTCAAAACACATCAGATAGTAATCACACAATAATCATTGGGCCAACTGGCACGGGCAATATTCACAAGGGATTATTTACACAGGACAGGGCCACGTGGGCCACTGTCAGGATCAACACTTAGCCGAAATTGGTACAAGTAAAAATAGATCATAAACCTACAACCAGTAGCCACTGGTAATCACTGTACTCCACCTCAACCTGTAACATAACTTTACATTATGCACAGTCACATTAGGCGCAAATTATATCCTGCGCCAACCTCACCAGCATTAACACATTATGCAATCTCCTCACTAGTCTAAACACATTAGACCCTACCTCCTAAGTATAACTCACTTTAGGGGCGTAAATCACAGAGTGAAGTATAATCTCACTAGCATAACCACATGAAATGTAAAATAACCTCATAATCATAAACCACAGTTTAGAGGCATAAAACACAGGGTGCGCAAAACGTCCTAACTGCCTTACATTTCCTAGCACCACATTTAGAGCACATCATCACATTAGGGCCTTGCGCCCTATACATCTACCAGTCCCCTGGCCAACTGGCCATCTCCAAAGGGGCTCAAATGCCCTGTGTCCAGAATGTCAGGGCTACTGCCTAAGCAGCGAATGTCAATGCTGCGCCACTGCGCCAAAACCTAAACGTTGCAGCTGCCCACTACTTGCTGGGCAGCTGAGAACAATTAACTGGGGTCTAAACGCTGCAGCTGGCAATAAGTGCTGCACAGCTGTGGAAGGCCAAGGTGGGGCAAAGAAGTGCGCCTCACTCCTAGATTCACAAAGACATGTCCCTTGAAAAGAAATGCCTAAACAGTGCAGCTGTCCACTACTTGCTGGGCAGCTGGGAAATAAACTGCGGCATGGGCTCTCACTGGCCCTTAGTAATAAAACTGTGCCCAAACGTTGGAGCCCTCAGGCTCTAGGAGTAGGGATGCCAAAATGTGGGTGCCACGGTGCTCTAGACATGATGGGTGAACCATGGGAAAGATCACGGGCCCACAGGCCCTTTCTACAGCCCTCACCCCGTTAAGGTAGATCTTCCCCAAGCGTTGCAGCTGCCCTCTCGCACTCGGGGCAGCGGTAGACCAATGGGCAAGGCAGGGGCATGGGCCCATCGGGGCCCTCTGAAAACAAATAATGCCCCCGCATTGGAGCAGCCCCCTAGCATGCGGGGGCTGCTCAGAACTGGCTCTGTGCCTCATCCGGCACACACACGGGAGAGGGCATGTTGGAGCGGCCCACTGTCAAGCGGGGACACTCAGCACTGGCACTTGTGCCTTGATCTCACGTCCCCTCCCCCCCAGGCAGCTCCACTCACCGCGCTGCTCTCCGGGGGCAGGAATCTTCGTGCCGCTCTCCTTTTTCACCCAGGCCCCCTCCGGGGACCCGGGACTCCTGCGGGCAAAGGTGGGGCTCTCCCTTGCACAAGGGAGCCCCGCTGAACGGCTGCATCACTTCCCTGCCTTCACCCGGGCCCCCTCCTGGGACCCGGGACTCTTCCTAGATGTAGCGCGGACCGCGCCACTCCTGATCCCGCCGTGCTTGCCCTTCCTCATGGGAGCCCCGCATCACCAGACATCCGCTGCAGATCCCGCCCCTAGTCAGGCGCGGGTGCCTGTCTTACGGTTTTGCCTGCGGTGGTGAATTCCTTTTGGGTGAAAACGATGGGTAGGCTCTCTCAAGGATGAAATAAACATAGGAGCGGGTGGGCACCCGTTTTAAGGATTAAATCAGCGGCCATAATGCAGGGTGGGCACCTGCAAGCTTACATGCACGTAAGCGGACATGAAGGGGGAATCCCTTCACTGGGGATTCCCTCTAGGGCACAAGGTGGCAGCTGAGCACTGCGGAGCCCCCGCGCTCCTCCTGGCATAAAGGAAATCAAATGTAGTGCTCACAAGGCGCTAGTCAAAGCAAAAGCCCAGGAGTAAGGAGCACCAAGTCCTAGTAGTCCTTGAAGTCTTTGGGGAGGAAGAAATGGAGCTCCAAGCTCCTGAGCAAAGGAAAAAGTCCTCCAGGCCTCCAGGCATCCAGGGGCAGGGCAGGGCACAGGGAGGCAAGCCTTACCCTGGGCCCCAGCAGGAGGACGCCCCTGGAAGATTTAAGTCAGGAACAAGAACACATTTCATGGGGTCACAGCCCCTTTTTATACACCAAATCCTTTGTTTCCAAAGGTGCAGGCAAGGGGCGAACCAGATGCAACTGGTTCTAGAGCACTTTGTTTTGCTTAGCCCCTCTGCCTATTCACAGGGTGGGTCAGGGACATCAGACATACCACAGGGGGTGGAGCCAGCATTGTGGAGGGAAGGCCCAGCCCTATTCAGGTCCCAGGTGCACTCCTCCCTTCCATCAACATGCAGATCTCTACATTCACCACCGGGGCAGGCCCATCCTGACTCCTGGAGCCAGGCACACCAGCCAGCTCCCGCCAATCACAAGCCAGACAGTCAATTCACATTTACTGCACAGACATGCCAACTTCTAGAAGTGGCACTTCTCCACTAGACACCACAAATCTGCACACATCATTGCGCAGCATTTAATCTCACGAGTTCGCACACACCAAACTCGACCCTGTACTCCCCACACATCAGGAACTACCATGGACACACATATCCCCATGCATTCCTATGGGAGGGCAGGCCAGTCTCACCACACATACACAGAGAGTGCACTCACTTTACACTGGACCACAGTGAAAAGTGCACAGAGGCCTAAAATCACCAACACCAGGTTACAGAAACAGGCTAGGAAAATGCAAAAAGTTTCGGGGTGAACCTGCCAAAAGGGCCAAGTCTAACACAAATGAACAGGCAACCAGGCCTAAAATCAGTACTTAATACAGCAAAATATAAAAAGTCCTCTCCCCTTTAACAGCAAAAATAAGAATATGCACATTGTTGGTCTCAGTTATATTCAGATAATAACATTACGGTTATATATTCAAAACCTTTACCGCACCAAATAAATCGAGTTACATACACACATCAATTGTTAATATATGGACAATTCGTAAACGATTACAATTTGTGCAAATAGACCAAACCTCCAAGCAGTAAAATTTAAATGCATGCTTGTGCCAAGGAAACAATTGAGTCTACAGCAGTTGTAACACATTCTACACTTAGGGGGTCATTAGGATGGCGGGCGGGCTTTGCCCGCCCGCCACCCTATCGGGAAACGGGACCGCCCGCCTCGAGGGCAGGGGTCCCGAAATGTGCATTAGGATGCGCCCGCCACACAGGCGGGCGCATCCTGTATTTTTGCCATTGCGGCGGGCGGAGCAGTAATCTCCGCCCGCCGCCTTGTGAAACGTGCACGTTGTGCATTTCAAAGTGCAACATGACAGGCACCGCGCGGTGCCTGCCATGTTGCACTTTGAAATGCGGGGGGGTACCATAGGTACCCCCCATGTGCACCCCCCACCCCCACGGAGTCCCTGGGGGCCTGCAACGGGCCCCTGCAGGGGACTCCGCATGCCTTTCCGTGGCGGCATTGCCGCCACGGAAAGGCGTGCCAGAATGCGCATTCTAATATGGCTGGCGGTGTCTAACAGACACCGCCACCATATTAAACATATTCCGCCCCGGCCGCAAGGCCACCGGGGCGGAAAACAGGCGGCGGTGATTATCACCGCTGCGGTCCCCCCCGCCATCCTAATATGGCGGGGGGGAATTTGGCAATGGATGTCGGGCGGATTGCCTCCGCCAGGCCGGCGGTGGCTACCGCCAGCCTGGCGGAGGCAATCCGCCCGACATCATAATGGAGCCCTTAGTCTCAAAATTTACAGACTGCTAGAGCAATATTTTGGGTCATGGTAGTAAACCGGCAAACAGTCCTAAAATCAGTACTTAACGCAGCATAGTTAACCCCTTCCATGCTAATGACAAGGTCAGCTTGTCATGCAGTACACTGGAGCTGTGCTTATGACGAGCTGACCTTGTCATGAACAATGGGATTTGAATAACTCCAGCACCCAGCGGGAATTGCCTTTGCATTGAAGGTGTTAAAGAAGTAGAGAATGCCCTCTTTAGCAGCAAAATTGAACAGAATATACCCAATGTTGGTCTCTATTATGTCCAGATAGTAATATTACGACTGTATACCTGAAACCCCTTACTGCATCACATAAATCGAATCAACCACACAGGTCAACTGTCACCATATGGACCATTCATAAAAGATTATAATTTGTGAAAATAGGTCAGACCTACTAGCAGCAAAATTTGAGAGCAAAAAATGTTCTAAGAAAAAATAGAGTCTATAACAGCTATGACAACATTCAATTAGCCTCAGGGTTTACCACCTGCTTGAGCTATTTCTTTAGGCGAAGATAAAGAAAAGGTAATCAGCCCTAAAATAAATAAATCCACTCCCCTTTAGCAGCAAAAGTTATGTACAAAGAATTTTCCCCAAAGAATCAAAAAATGCTGATAGCCATATTATGTATGTACATCTAATCATGAGCAGACCCATGGTCCTTCTCCTGTAATGAGGTTATACACTAAGCAGTTAAAAGAGATTCAAAACACCTTAAAACATTTTTTGTATATATTATTTTGTTTTTTGAGTCAAAAAGAAACTCACGAGCCGCTGCTATGTTTTTAATATTATTCCATATAAACATTGGCCGAAGCAACCAAAGACGGTGTGGGTACAAAGTTGGGCAGACAAATAAAACGTGGTTAAGGTCTTAAGTGCACAAATTACCCAAGCTACAGTACTTTCCTGCTATCACAGAGGTAGACCAATTTGCCGTTAAATCATTTAGCGGGAGTAAATTCATAGGAAATAAAATCATCAGACGGCGAACACCATGGACTAAATTCCAAGCTAAATACTTCTGAGCAGCTCTTGGGTTACTTGATACAGATATTATCTCCAGTCTTTTTTTGACCTACAAAACTCAAGATCTCACTGGAAACTTATGTTACAACTTGTACTTTTAAAGATATTTTTAAGTTCCGACAACGTAAGAGAAATTACTAACTCCTCCTGTATTTCGAAATGATTCAAGAGTAAAGTCTCGACAAAGGGTGTATTTAGCTGATTTTATGCTACAAATTTCCAGGTCCAAAAAACCCTTTATTGTATTTGGTTCGCTATTCTTCAGCTGATGGCCTCACTGAATCACTCTAACTAATCTTTGAACAAATGAGCTTATCAGACCTAATTCTAATTGAATTGCTGGAGTTGGGACTGTAGTATTATAATTACATAGGTGGCGCAGAATTTGTCGTTCTATCCTATCAAGAAAACTAAATTTTCTTATTTGGATAGATTGTATACCGTATAGTAGCGTTGGAGGGACCTTTACTTTAAAAACAGATATCATGAGCAAGAAATGCCTTTGGCCATTACATTATAAAATGCACGTAGCCCATTACTGTGTGATGCAGCTTTGGAAGAGCAGAGATCAATGTGGGAATTATCCTTTGCATTACTGGCTATTAACTTCCCCAAATACAGATAAGAGTCTACAATCTCAGGTATCTCTCTGACAATTCTCAAATGAAATTTAATATGCCTTCTGCTCTTTCTATTTTTTAAATCAAAACCTTACTCTTGGAGACATTTATCTTCAGATATTGCACTGTTGTATATATCTGAAGTGACATCAGTTTCTTATTCAGTCCAATGGGAGTTAAATCCATAATTACAATATTGTCTGCATACATCAGACAAGGGAAAGGACGACCACCTATCTTTGGGGCATCATCCTCCAGGGGAGCAAAGCATTTAGGAAGGACAGCTATTTTTTTTTTTTTTTTTGGTTTTTGTATAGCGCATAGTCACCCTTGAGTATCCCAGCGCTGAAACCTCGAACTCCTAATGGAAAAAAAAAAAATTCAGAGAGACTCAGGGAAAAAGGAGAGTTTTGAGGGACTTCCTACATACAGTGAAAAGACTAGTGGGGCTAACAAGCAGCCTTGCTTCAAGTAATTTTTTGTTGGTATTACGGCAGATAAGCCTTGATCTCCACCCAAAAGCACTTGGCACCTCATATGTGAATGAAGGGAGAGTATTAACGATAGAAGGGGGGCTGGCACGCCCATGTTTGGTCATTTCTTCTAGAGTGTCGGCCTATCTATCTTGTCACAGGTCATCGAGAAATCTATAAATGCCACTCATACATTTAACCCTCAGATTAAAGTATACTTCTCAATCAGTTTTAGCATAAATATATTATCTAACGTGCAATGTTTTTTTTTCTAAATCCATCTTGCTAAATAGGGAGAACTTTATCCTCTACTACCCAGTCTGTGAGGTGATTTAAAATGCTATGTGCAAATATTTTTTCTACTGCATCTAGTAGGGCTCCTTGACGGTACCCAGGAGGTGTCTAAAAAAAAGTGGCATTAAAATGCTACCAGACCAGGAGGATGGAGTCTTCCCCTGATGGTAGCAAGAGTCAAAGAGAGGAGAAAGATATGTAGCCCATATCATAGGCTCTTTTTAGGTCGAGCCCTGAGCCAATGTGCAAGCGCTGCTCTGGGGTTGATCTGTGGTAGTAGAGTAGGGGAGAGAAGCCACGCCCACTCCCCCACCTACCTTTTTCATTAGCTTGTGCCTTTGTCCTTTCTAAATGCTGCCTTTCAATTGTTTTAAAGGCTTGTAAGTCCCTCCTTATGACGGCCATTTCGTCATTTGTATCCTTCCATGGCTACTGGCCCCTTTACTTCGAGTGTTGCATGAGCACTATTTTCTTCGTACCTTCTCCCCCGCTGTCCTTTACCTCTCTCACCCCTTCCTGTTGTTCGTACCTTCTCGCCCCCTCATGTCCCCCGCCCGCCCGCACTCCCGTTTGCAATGCAATAGGTCTTGCATAAATGCAAGCCCTATTGCATTGCAAATGCTTGTTGTTGTTGGTCACAGTGTTGTTATTAGTATAACAAGAAGATATACGCATGTGTAGTACACCGAAGTTGCAACTTTGCGAACTATTAACAACTAAGGCTGCAGAGTACTAGAGTGTCGGTGCAGTTTCCAGAAAAATAAACGCTGGTATTGCATGGATCAAAAAGGATCAGGTTGCATGGATCAGGATGACATAGAGGCGAGTTGTTAAATGGAGAACGCCAGCGGAGCTTACATTTCATCCATACTATATCAATGAATGGAGGAGGCACGTTCTAAACACAATCCAACATCTCAACCCTTTTCTACGTCTACTCCCCATATAGATTCGTTTTGTAAATTGAAACCCAGAAATAACTTACCTGCGTTGGCACAGAAGTAGCAGTGAAAGAAGATATTGTTGTATTGCTGATCTTGTGATTTATTTCATGCTTGGGAGTGCATTGCAGCTTAGGGACCGCACGGCGCTAACTCCAACATGTCTCTTTCCTTGTATATCCTGGGAGCAGTGCTTTATAATGCAGATGCCTCGGTCTCCTCGGAAGACTCTAAAGCACAGTCCACCTGACACTAAACCGCGGTGAGGCTCTTCACAGAGGAGGGCCTGTCGAGGTTCAGAGGGCAGGAGGTGAGTACAACGCCTGCTAATGTAGAAAAACTGTGTCCGTGCTGTTCTCTGTGTCCTAATGAAGTGTGTGTTTGCGGTCCTAGATGTACCTTTTAAGAAAGTATTTCTTGCAGGTCCATTTTTCCGCTGCAGAGAGGAGACAGACTATTTTCATAGTGAAAATGACTTTCCTTCATCTTTCCTACTAATTTACACTGATATTCAGGGCCGGACTGACTACCGGGCAATTTGGAATGCTGCCGAGCTGGGGGCTGATTTAATTGCAGTGGGGGCTGATTTTGTTCATGTGCTTCGAAATAATGAAAGTAAAACAAATTTTGTTTAGTACACACAGGTCTCCATGAACAAAATCAGCCCCCAGCTCAGCAGCATTCCATACTGCCCGATAGCCAGTCCGGCCCTGGCGATTTGAATTCCAGGTTAGGTCTTTCTTCGCTTGTGGTGGCGAGATGATTCTTTGAGAATCATCTTGAAGTTGGGGAGCAATTTTTTCAGATTCCATTCTACCAATGTACGCAGGCAAAACCATGACCAAGGTACAAGAACATTTGTTTTAACCAACTCTCCCTGCACTCTTAGCAGGGAGGACATTTTGAAGCGGCTTGCCCACATAGGTGAGAGTGAATTTTTTTAATTCTTCTGTCTAGAAGAGTTATTATCCCTTCAAGAGTGCAAAATGTGTGTCAATAAAAACTAGGTCTTGTGATTGCTGCAAACATAATCTTTACAAATTTAATAGGAATCCATGATTCTGGAGAGCTGTCAACACTCTGTGTTTGTAGGACAAGTGTAGCTCCTTTGATGACAATTGAATGAGCACATCTTGGTGCACAAATACTACCACTGCATGAAGATGAGCCATCAGAGGAGCCAACAGTTTTGTAAACACTCTTGTGGAGGCCTTTAGACCAAATATGAGGGACCCTAATTGATAGTGCACATCTGAAACCATGAACCAAAGAAACCTCTAATGCTGCTCCCTGATGGGAACATGCAGGTACACATCTGCAAATCGATTGATGGTACGCAATCTCCTGGTTTTATCATTGGAATGATCAACTGTAGGGACACCTTTTAGAAATGCCCTGTTCTGATCCATGAATTTACCCATTTTAAATCGAGCACAGTCTAAAAAAGTCTGATACAGTTTTTTTTAAAAGTTTAAGATGCTTATGCTTCATTAAGGAATTACTCAGCAAGCAATTATAGCATAAATAATCAACTATAAATTGGATAGAGATATGCTGCAACAAAATTAATTAAACATTAAGAACAATATCAGTTGAAGACATTAAAGTACAATTTCAAAATAGGAAGATATTTAGACATATCCATATGTACAAAATAGTAAAGAATCTGTTATATAAACCAATTAGCATTTTTGGAAATTCTAAAATTATAAAGAACGGATGTCCTACCTAATGCTAGTTAAAACCACATATAACTAGGTTTAGGGAAGAAGAAAAAGAAAACTAAGTACAATTTAGTAAAAATGTATATTTATTTTATTAAGACAAACTCTAATGTCAGAAATAAAATTGTTATTGGAGGTTTAAAAACCTAATTTGCTTTATTAATAATATTAGTAACATTTTTAGATAAGAAAAGTGAAAGGCAACCATAGCAAGTCTCTTTTGATGTCTAAATGTATTGACTGTTCGTAGGCAGTATCTAGCCTGTGTTATGTCAGATCAAATTCCACCATTTAATAAAAACATTATTAATGAAGCTCTCCTAGTACGGAGTAATATTTTGAAATGCAATAGACAAAAGGAGATCTACAAACGCATCCTTAATTTTATCTTTAACCCGAATATTGGAGCAACTGCCAAGAAATATATTCACAATGATGAATGGTACATTTATAGAACATATTTCAGCAGTTATATGTCATATCTATCTCCAAAATAAATTAACTTTAGGTCAATTAAAGAACATATGCATAGCATTCCTATTATCAGCACTGCATGACTAACAATTGTTATTACCGGAAACGTTCCTGTTATATAAAGAATTTGGAGTAGATAATAATTTATTGTAAAAGAAAAGTAAGGTCTGTGTAGAGGATAAGAAGTGGAATACATTTAATAGCAAATCCGATTCCATAAGGAAATATGAACGGTCAGTTGTACTTTTTGTTCCCATAGTAGTTCAATTTTGGATTTTGGCCTGAGTCAGAATTGGAGAGTTGATTGTATAAGAAAGAGACTTTGACTTCAGTGGAAATATATGTTCATAGGTATCTAGGACATTTTCAGAGTGTATAGAAGAAGGATCTATTATATTCTGCACTACTAGTTTCTAGAAGCAGGTCTTATTTCTTCTTGAAAGTAGCTGGGATATTGAATGAGTTGTGAAGAGCTTTAAGAGATATAAACTGGTTAATGGACAATAATTGGGAAATAATAGCAATACCTTTGGTCATCCGACTGTACCATTAGAGGGTCCTATGAGCAGTTGTGATGTTAGAATTTTATGAGATGGGGGATAGTAATGATAATTGAGGTTGTGCATATATGCGAGACAGGAATGATATACTGTAAAGGAAAACGGCGAAAACATAGAAAGCTCAAGTGAGCCCCAGACAGGGATATTTGCAGGGTGAGTTCTCACCAAAGATGTCCAAATCTATTTTAGGGTAAAGGCTAAGTGATATTGAATGAAATTAAGAAAATAAACACTACATTTGACTTTTGGTTTTTCAAGCTAAAATAAAGCAATATGAGCAGGTCTTTTATTCCATAAAAAGTTAGACAGCATACTGTCAGTAGATCCAAAAAAAGGTGTGTGTGAGTTTAAGAGGAAGCTTAGGTAGGTAAAAATTAATAATCAGAAGCATCATCATTTTAATTGTATCTAGACTCCCCCATTAAAATAATTCCAAAGGTAGGTGGTAATTCGAAGGATACTGGCGCCCTAAAGGCAATAAACAAATGATATCATCAAACTTGTTCTATACCTGCAGTGCTATTGAGGCAGAAAGAACCACCACTCTCTAACATGTAGTCAGTGACAACATATCAGTATACAACATATCCCCAGCACACTCTAATATCAAATAACAGTTATTAAATGACAGTAGTTGTCATCATTGAGTTCTTTATTCTTCTTATGTTCAGTTGTGCATTTCTTGTGCCTTAGTCATACAGTTCTTAAGCCTTAGCCAACACACGTTTCCTCGCACAGAAAGAAAAGTTGTCCTGCAACTTCCTCAGGGCTATTGAATCCTGTCTTAAATTTCTTAAAGTCGGTTGTATTTCCGTCCATACTGTTCAATATAACAAGCATTATATATCAATTGTACCACAAGTCCAATTTCAAAGCGGTATGTTTATAGTCATCTAAGCATCAGATGGAGGCTTCAATATTATGAATCAAAAAGTGTACGCTGTGCCCGAATGAACCCCATTAAAATACAAAAAGCGGGGGCTATATCAATTTGCAAAGAGATGACATCTTACATTTTAAAGCCTTCAAATTCCCTACTGGGTTATCTTTTATTGTGATGGCATACGTAAGACTAAAGATAACAAAATGATATACACCCGACTGATGAAATGTATTGTTTTCAGAGGAATCTTTATATAATTTATGCTAATTGATTTGTGATGTCACAATGGGGCTTTAAAAATAAGTGAAACACTTGTTGAAAAAATCTGTTAAAAAAAAATCCCCTGTAGGCACTATTAGCCGTTTAACTTTCAATACCTAAGCCCACAATGGTATATTGGGTTGCCCTTATAAGAGTAGAAAAAATGTTGTGGCTATTTTCTTACTTATACAATCTGGTGCCTTCTGCCTGACTCTGGAATACAAAAGACACACAAGATGGTATGTCAAGACGTGGGTTACTTGCTCACTTTGCCACTGGATTCAAGCTAGCCTGGCTGATGAGGGGTGTTACCCCGAAACCGGTCCCAGGATGCTTGTTTCCGGTTCAGGGAAGACCTCGCTTGGCAGTTTGAGCTGGACTGTTCCCATGAGGTACAAGGTCAAGACTGATTTGCATATAGCTGGGTCTGAACTGAGGGGGCAAAGTGAGCTATAGACCGATGAGGGATTCAACCCAGATCTGTGACTGGGGGTGAGTGTCTGAAAAGTTTCAGGGCTCCATCCATCATCTCCTTGTGTTTGCGTTGTTTCTCCTAAGTTGGCAGGGTATGCTCAGAGGTGGATTTCTTGCTCACTTTGGGCCCGATTCACGAAGGAAAATTTACAGGAAAGTCTAACTTTATAACTTTCGGTATTCACAAAGGGCATTTACTACTTGTAAATGCCCATTGCGCATACTGAAAGTCAAACTTTACAACTTTCATTATTCACAAAGGGCATTTATAGTAATATTATTCAAATATGATTTATTTCGATAATAATAAAAATGTATTTGATTGTTTTATTTATCTATACATAAAAGAGTATTTGTAAGTTGACATATATATGTTTAAACATGGTAAAATAAACATTAAACAAACTCTGCGAACATAAATAAAAATTAAACAATGTGTTACATGTCTTTCTTTCATGGTAAATATGCAATTAATAATATTAAATATTACAAATATAAAACAAACTACTTTTTAATTATATTTCTAAACACCAATACTAATTAAATAACACAAGCTATTTCTACATCATGCAAATACAATGTAAACAAAGGATTTCACACTAAAATGATTACATTAAAAAATCTCAGTCCTATGTAAACCACTTTGAAGAAAGTGTTGGACACTAAAGTGATTACATTTACTATTCCCATTCCAATCTAAACCAATTTGGAGAAGGTGTTGGATACTAAAGGGGTGACGTTTACTATTCCCACTCCAATTTAAACCAATTTTTAGTAGCTGTTTGACACTAAAGGGGTAACATTTACTATTTCGAATCCAATCTATACCAAATTGGGGAAGATATTGCACACTAAAGGGGTGCCATTCACTATTTCCACTCCAATCTAAGTCAATTTGGACTGGAGAAGGTGTTGGATACCATGGGCGGAATTTACTATCTCTATTCCTATCTAAACTGATTTTGGGAAAGTACTAGACACTGAAAAGGTGAGATTTACTATTGCCACTTCAATCTATACCATGGGTACTCACAAACTTTCTCTAGGGGGCCAAATTTACAGTGTGGTTTGTGGCCGAGGGCCGCACCGGTGGGGACGGGGTCAGAGGGGGAGGGGGCGGGGCTAAAACAAAAAGAAAACTTGTGACCATGAGGTTGCACACAGGTCCCTGCAGCAGATGCCTTCATCCACTGAGCCACCAGACCCAGCATACATCTCTCTCTCCCTCCTGTCCTCCCTCTCCCTCCTGTCCTCCCTCTCCCTCTGCCTCCTGCCCTCCCTCTCCCTCTCCCTCCTGCCCTCCCTCCTGCCCTCCCTCTCCCTCCTGCCCTCCCTCTCCCTCCTGCCCTCTCTCTCCCTCCTGCCCTCTCTCTCCCTCCTGCCCTCCCTCTCCCTCCTGCCCTCCATCTCCCTCCTGCCCTCCCTCTCCCTCCTGCCCTCCCTCCCCTCCCTCCTGCCCTCCCTCCCCTCCCTCCAGCCCTCTCTCCCTCCCTCCTGCCCTCTCTCTCCCTCTCTCCCCCTCTCCCCCTCCTGCCCTCTCTCTCCCTCCTGCCCTCCCTCTCTCTCTCCCTCCTGCCCTCCCTCTCTATCTCCCTGCTGCCCCCTCTCTCCCTCCTGCCCTCTCTCTCCCTCCTGCCCTCTCTGTCCCTCCTGCCCTCTCTGTCCCTCCTGCCCTCTCTCCCTCCTGCCCTCTCTCTCCCTCCTGCCCTCTCTCTCCCTCCTGCCCTCTCTCCCCCTCCTGTCCTCCCTCTCCCTCTCCCTCCTGCCCTCCCTTCTGCCCTCCCTCTCCCTCCTGCCCTCCCTCTCCCTCCTGCCCTCTCTCTCCCTCCTGCCCTCTCTCTCCCTCCCTCTCCTGCCCTCCCTCCCCTCCCTCCTGCCCTCTCTCTCCCTCCCCTCCCTCCTGCCCTCTCTCCCTCTCTCCCCCTCCTGCCCTCCATCCTGCCCTCTCTCTCCCTCCTGCCCTCCCTCTCTATCTCCCTGCTGCCCTCTCTCCCTCCTGCCCTCTCTCTCCCTCCTGTCCTCTCTGTCCCTCCTGCCCTCTCTCTCCCTCCTGTCCTCTCTCTCCCTCCTGCCCTCTCTCCCTCATGTCCACTCTCCCCCTCCTGTCCTCCCTCTCCCTCTCCCTCTCCCTCCTGCCCTCCCTCTCCCTCCTGCCCTCCCTCTCCCTCCTGCCCTCTCTCTCCCTCCTGTCCTCTCTCCCTCCTGTCCTCTCTCTCCCTCCTGCCCTCCCTCTCCCTCCTGCCCTCCCTCCTGTCCTCTCTCTCCCTCCTGCCCTCTCTCTCCCTCCTGCCCTCCCTCTCCCTCCTGCCCTCCCTCTCCCTCCTGTCCTCTCTCTCCCTCCTGTCCTCTCTCCCTCCTGCCCTCCCTCCTGCCCTCCTGTCCTCTCTCCCTCCTGCCCTCCCTCCTGCCCTCCCTCCTGCCCTCTCTCGCCCTCCCTCTCCCTCCTGCCCTCCCTCTCCCTCCTCCCCTCTCTCCCCCTCTCTCCCTCCAGCCCTCCATCCTGCCCTCTCTCTCCCTCCTGCCCTCCCTCTCCCGCCCTCCCTCCCTCCTGCCCTCTCTCTCCCTCTCTCTCTCTCCCTCCTGCCATCCCTCCTGCCCTCCCTCTCTCTCTCCCTCTCCCTCCTGCCCTCCTGCCCTCTCTCCCTCCTGTCCTCCCTCTCTCTCTCCTGCCCTCCATCCTGCCCTCCCGCTCTCTCTCCCTCCTGCCCTCCCTCCTGCCCTCCCTCTCCCTCCTGCCCTCCCTGTCCCTCCTGCCCTCCATCTCCCTCCCTCCTGCCCTCCCTCTCTCCCTCCTGCCCTCCCTCTCCATCTCTCTTTCCATCCAGCTTTCCCTCTCCCTCCCCCTCTGTCAGCTCACTGTGTGTGTCTGTCTGTGTCAGCCTTCAGCCCGGGCTGATACAGCTTCCTCAGCGCGCACACAGAAAGATCCCTATCTGGCAAGAAGTTTCTCATGACTAAAATGCAGTTTGCGCGCGCCCTTCTGATAATTACAGGAGTGTCCACACGACTGAGTGAATGGACACCGCATCAGGGTGATTAAGGGGGGGTGGGGGGGCAAAGAGACAGCCGTCCATCAGTCGCACCAAAGTACTTAGCAGGTCGTTAAAAGACCATTTACATATTATTGAGGCTTTGTTGTAGCGCCCCTGCATCTCCACTCTGACAAACATCTCGCCCGGCTCCACAGAGCAGAGGCGCTAAGGGGTGAAATACAACAAAGCCTCTGCTCTGTGGGGGCCGGGGAAGCGGTGATTATCAAGGTCTCCGAGCCCAGCACTGCTGCGGCGGCGGTGTTTGCCAACACTAATAAATTATTTTTTTAAGGACAGGTACGATTGTCTCGAAGGTCCGCGGGCCGCCAAGGAAGGCTTGCCGGGCCGCATCCGGCCCGCGGGCCGTACTATGAGTACCCCTGATCTATACCAATTTGGGGAAGGTGCTGGATACTAAAAGGGTAACATTCACTATTCCCACTGCAATCTAAACCAATTTGAAGTAGATGGTAGATGTCATGCTCATCTGGTCCCAACCAAAGAGATGACACTGGAACCAATGATGGACCTCCGAGGACAGTGCTTGAACCAAAACCCTAGATAACACACTGTCTCCAGGGAGGAAGGGGGTCGGGACATATCAAGAAAAGGCAGACTTGCAGTACTGGATCTGCTCAGTGGCTGTGCAACACTGCATAACAGGATTTGTTGCTCCAGAGACCTTTTGTGTTTGCAAGTTAGTTGTGCACTGGCCCAGAACCTCTGGTTTTGCGAAAGTGCAATACACTGGAAATAAAAAGAGGAGGCAGTTGCCATAAGTAGATACACTAACTGGCCTCAATATACAATATTCATAAATTGAATTCAGTGACATATACTTAAAGGCTTCTTCAGAAACATGGCATTATAGCAGAATAACCAAAATCATAGATTGGAGTGTGTGATACTCTCAAGACTCATTTTGAAATACAGATGGGAGGTTTCTGGCACTCCCAAGGATAACTTAGAATACAGATCTCAGTACAAGGTTTATACATATATCAAAACACTCTGAACTTCTTTCTCTTGTGACTGCTGTAAATCAGAGAAACAGAGAGCTAAAGTATTTAGTTCTTGTGCAATCACAGTTCAAGCACCAAGGGTGCAAGAAGGGTCTGGAGTATGAACATACAAGAAGCGCTGAAGAAAATCATGTAGAGGGCATGGAGGAAAAGTCTATAGTCTTTGAAGATGCTGACACTCACTGGCGTAGCTAGGGGGGTCGAGGGGGCGGACTGCCCCAGGCGGCACGGTTTTGGGGGCGGCGGCCACGCGGCACTGGTGGTCCGTTGCGGCGGCCTTTATCATTTATTTGGGAACACTCACTGTCCCCAAATAAATAATAAAGGCCGCCGCTATGGACCACCAGTGCCGCGCGGCCGCCGAGCCACCCAGTTTGAAGTGCAAGCAAGCTCATCTGCTTACGCACGCTGCATGCACGCACACGCAAGCTGCACGCACTGGTGTGGTGAGAGCGCGAATCGCGACTGGGTCACTGAGGTCAGGACATGCAGTGTCCTGGGCAATGCCAACCTCCCATGCACTGCCGGGCGGCATGCTGCCTCTTCTGAAGCCCTGCACCTCGTACGTGGTAGGAGCGGGCCGGTCTGACGCTGCAGTATATGAATTCCATGGCTGTACAGCCGAGACAGGACACATGAAGGCAGGCGGCAGGAGGCGCAAGCTGGCGGCCGTTATGCTCAGAAGGCAAATCCCGCCGCTGTAGTTGAAGCTCCCGAGGCACCGCTAGTGTGCTATGTAGCGCTTTGGTGCCAATAATGTATGCAGCCCCCTCAGCCGATCACGCCAAACGAGAGAATTCCTGCAGCTGAACCTCAAGAATTCTGCGCGAGTCCTGATTAGACCGCGGCCGGGCTGTGTGAGTAGTAGTGTCAAGGTAATTAACTTCATTTAACTTCCCTCACCCCGCCCACCATCCTTAGCTCTCTCGTAACAATCCTCACCATTAGAAAGAAAAATAAAGTAGCTTCGGTTTACAGCCATCTGAGATTAACACTATCTTTCAAGCCGAGATAACTTACTTCACAGTACTTCGTTTATTCTCTTAATTTTTTACATTCTAAGCGCATTTGATAGCAATCCTTGACTTCAGCTCTATCATGATTGTGGATGGAATGTTTACTGTACCCTTAGCAGGCAGGCTGAACAGTCTTCCTGAAAAATGTCATCATGTTTTGCTTTGTTTCTTAGCATTTATTTTCTTTGCCGACTTCCTCTTTGTTTTTCATAATTACGTAATTATTACATTTTGATTATTTGGAAATGGGCAGCTATGGATTTTATTTTATCCTCAGTAAAATACAACACACACAGGAAGCGTGCTACCTGGATCGTAATAAAGCGCTATAAAGTCTGCATGCTCATTTCAAATCCATTATTTGAAAAAAAAATCCTAAATGGAGTTGCCATTATGTTGAAAATAATGCTCTACAAAAGAAGGCATCCTTACATTTTACTAGAATGTTTATAGCAGATGAAACGTACTGGATATTTATTGTTTGAAATGAAGTTCTGTTTACTGAGATACAGATTGGGAATGGCAGACTGCAGACTAGTGAAGGGACTCTTGAATACCAACTAAAGTTGTTATATTATCATGCTTTTCTCCCCCCATCAGGGATATGTAAACGAGTGGATGCTGTTCGTGAAGATTTAAATACTGTGGGGCAGATTTATGTTAACTGGCGCATCCCCATGTTCGTTACTGTTGAGACATTGAGCCGGCAGGACCACAGTTGGTGTAAGAAACCTACACACTACCCGTGATTAATTCCTCCAGTGGATGTAGGACATGTGCCACACCCACGCATTGATATAATCAGAAGGTGTGCAAATTTAACTTACCGGGAATCTGGGAATCTACTAATTGACATAGGACTCCTGACGACTGAATAACCTAAAGACATCAAAGGTGCAAGTCTCAACTGAGGTGTGACTTCTTCAAAACGCCTGTATATAGATGTGCTCAATGTCACTGATTTTAATGTCCTGATGAAGACCCTACACTGAGGAACCACCCGCCCTTACCATAGGGGTCGAAATGTCGACAACACCACCTCTATACATACACGCCTCAGCAAAGTTTGCCATATATGGCTCCCGTGTATAGTGTATATAGGGAACCTTGTTTGATCTATCATTGACTAGAAATGATCTCGGAATGAGATAGAATTGTTTACAGGACACAATTCCTTTTCTTTGTCCCTTATTCTATTCCAACCACACCCCATCCTACTGAAATCCCCCCTTTTCTCTGACACTCACCGAGCACGATTTTGATTGAATTTTCAGAAATTGTATTGTATGAAATGAAATATAATACTTATGAAAGTACTGGATACTAATAATTCCTGCTGAATTAAATCCATTTTTGATGTTACGTAGTGCATGTGTGTACCTCTATAATTGAACGATGATTTCATTGCCAGAATATGTTATATAACCGACCATTTTTTTGTAACTTTATTGTGTTAAGGCGGTGTGGTGTCAGGTATGTCACATGCAGGAAGTTGATCTGTGTGTAACGGAAGCGAGTGTTCTGAGAGACTGTATGGACTCTTTCCAGCACCCATTTACAGTCACCATCCTGCAACTCCCTGCCTAATGCTGCCTCCTATCTGCTCCTGAGTCATATCAGGTCTGGTCATGACTGAAGAAGTACTGATTTATAAAGCCAAGAGACTACCATGCGGCCCTCCCCGAATGTCAAGATGATATGCAGAACTTCATGTGTCGGAGGTTGGTATACTTGCATTGCCACAAATCGTAGATTGCCTGCATCACCTTGGCATATGTGAGGAATTGAAAAAAGGGTCAACCCAGCATTTGCCACCATGTCATCCAGGACCTAACTTGGCCCTCTTCGCTACAGTCTCTCACAGTGAGAATGCCTACTGTGGTCCAGACTCATAACATACGAGCTGTGAGCAGCCTCCTAGAGTTGGGAAGTGAGAACACAACACTGATGTACAAATACCAAATCTGTTGCTTTAGCAGGTTATGTGAAAAACACCTTTAAAACAAACTTATTTAATATCAATAAAATGAAAGCAGTTAGAAATGGAAACCAATGTAGAAGTTGAAGGTACTCCATTCACTCAGATATTACATAAAAAAACAATGTGGGCTGGAAATATCATATTAGCTAAAGTAACTAAGAACACTATTTTTGTACATATGTCAGCGCTTTACACAAATAAATGTAAGGATCGGGCAATGTGAGTCCCAGAGGGGTTTTCAAAGCGGCCAAACTGACCAGCAGCCAGCTGTACACGCAGTGCCAGACCTCGAACTGACCAACAGCCAGCCAGCAGTACTTGCGGCATTTACCCGGGACTGCAACACCCATCCCTGCCTGCTACCGGCAGCACATTGCTGCGACATCATCCATCAGCACCAGGAGGTGCACAAAAGTGAGCGAGAACTCCCGCAACGCAGGACGCAGGCGGGACGTGACCGGACTAAGCCCGGACCAAGGGCGGGCCCTTCTGCGCCGGTCCGTGGCAGGCCAAGACTGGGCTGGGCCACCCTCCTTGGTCCTAGGAGCAACATCTTACTGGTAAGAAGCCGCCTGATATAAATCATATAAACCTTGTTAAGTATATAAAATATCAGAGTATGGGCAAGAGAAAATTAGCGTCAAATGGAGGGAAGAGCACCACAAAAAATGTACCTATCACTAACTTTTTAAAAAGTGCTGCTGGAATAATTAACAACAAAATAATTCAGGTTGAAAAGGAACTTGCTGCCACAAAAGATGCCCTAGATGCAGCAATGAAAAAGTCGCATCCAGAGGCTGGGAGCAGCCAACTTGGTTCACCCCTCACAATGAGAAAGGGTGATGAGAAGGGTAGTGAAAAGGTCTCTGTGGTTGAACCTATCAGCCTTTGTGAAAGTAATACAGTGAACATTAGAGGCAGGGTAAATCCCTGCGTTATGACGTCTCCACTGGACATTTCTGCGCTGTCTGACTTTTTGGAAATGGTCTCCCCTCCGGCCAAAAAATTAAAGCAACAACCTCCCAAAGTAAAAGAAACACTGACAGCAAATCAGCAAAAAAAGGCTAAATCTAAACCGAAAGTTAAGAAAGGAGCAAATAATGAAGGGGGTACCCATATAGACATTACAGATAACCATGCGCAAAAAACTTTAAATCTGTAAAATCTTTTTTAAAAACTGCATAGTAAAATGGACAGTATTGAACACCGATTGATGTCAGAGATCGATCTACTTAAAAAGGATGTCACGCATTTACTAGAATTGGTTTCAGAATTATCATCGACAAAAATACCCGAAAAAACATTGACAATAAGGACAACTGCTGAGATACAGAAAGAATGCTTTGGGACTCAAACTGCAGTGGGTAAAAAGTGTTTAAGATCCATGCCCCAAGTACCACCATACCGAAATGACCAAAAAGCATGGACAAAGACGGGTCTATAAATTTAATAACTACAGCTAAAGTAAATAAGTTGGAAATGACAGAAGGGCCAAAACTATTAACTAATAATATGGTTGAAGCTCTGCATTTACTCCCACATGCAACCCCCTATGTGATAATTTTGAAAAATGTACCTAAAGTAAGGGGAACTAAAAGAGAATCATATGACACATTAAAAAATCAGGTGGTGCATTGGATCTCTACTAAGTCTAAATTTAATACTAACCTATTACAGCAAAACATTTTAATGTTAAGAAGAGTGTGCTGGGTAGGGAATTCAAGGAAAACATGTTGAGGAGACTGTGTGGTAATTAATTTTCGCGGTAATTAATTGGTTAGTAACTTGTTAGACTTCTTCTGTAATCTTACAGCAGAACCCACTGTATAACCGGGCGATTACATTACCGTCGTTCCACTTGGATATTTTTATAGGCAAAATAATGAGCACTGCCACAATGAAACAAACAATTTAGGAAGGTTTGATGTAATGTGGATTACTCCCACAGTTAATAGATACATCCCATTAAGTCTTTGTAGCGATATAGATTGACAAGTAATGGAAATTACTGGGCTACAAACATCCAACCAGAAAGTTATTTCTAAGTATAACAGGACACAGCATGATAGGTATTTAAATCATGAAAAAGATAGCAGGATCTTTGTTCAAGAGCACTGTGTTAGGAAATGACCCCTGGGACGGAGGCTTCCAGATTGTGAAAAGGAAGTGAGGAGTACTAAACAAGTGGATGGTCTATGCCAACTTCCTCAAGAAAATATAAATATAATGTCATGGAATGTGGCAGGGGTAAAAAACAAATTAAATGATGAGGAATGGAAAAACAAATTTGAGAACTGTGCCCTAATCTTGTTTCAAAAAACATGGCATACCGAACCATTTTTTATAAATGGCTATCAAACTATATGTACACATGCCATACCATCTAAAATGGGACGTGCAAAAGGTGGCCTAGCAGCCGCAATCTCAGTATCCTCTCCCCTCATTTAAAAAAATCATATACTGCATCACAATTTTATCAATTATTTTATTTTAAATTTGAGGGGAAACAGTCCATCGTTGTAATTAATTTCTATAACAATATCTTTGATAACACAAGATCTAAGGTAATTAGTTCTCTAGAAGAGGATCTTAATGGTTTCCTAAAAGGGATGGGGTGGTGACTACATGCTCTACTGGGCCGGTGATTTTAATATTGAAAAATGCGAAGTCATAGCAGGAGAACAATGTGGCCATCTTAATGACTATGGAGATCGAATTTCGCATTTTCCCCATGATATTTATGGAGAAACTATTAATTTTGCTATCCATAAATATAATTTGGTAATCATGGAATTAAAAGATGTTGATGAACATTCACCCACCCATACATTTGTAGGTGTTAGATCGTCTTCAACTATTGATCATTTAATTGTTTCAGAACGATGTAGGGATTTAGTGGAATCTTTTACAGTTCGTGTAAGCTTATTTAGTGATCACCACCCCTTAATTTTGACTTTGAAGATAAACATATCTCGGATTAAAAGAGGGAAGGTAGCCAATACTAACATCACGACCCAAGGTAACAAGGGAGTCTCATTAAAATGGTCAAGAGTAAATCCTTCTTTGTTTATGGAAAATCTTACAAGGAAAAAACATTATTACTGAAATAGCGGACGATTTAAAAATTAAACAAAAGAATAAAGCGCGTAATCAAGAACCTAGAGGGTTTAATCAGGAATGTTCAAGGTTAAATAAGGAACTGAAAATTATCATAAAAATAAAACCTATGAACAATTCTGAAATAAGAAACCTAGGAGAAAGCATAATACTGCTCTGAATGTTAGGAAAACTGAGATCTGAGAAGAGGCTTGGGATAAATTAATACAAGCAGCAACAACTTGTGATACAACCCTGTTTTGGAAAACTATTAATTATCCTTTTTTAGAGATACTTCAGCGGTAAAGATAGACGTTTTAATGCCATTAGAGGAATGGATAATGCATTTTTAAGGCATTCTTAACCCAGAAGGGGCAAATATCACACAAACAGAAAAAATTACTTTATAATACTTGACCCTGAAGGGATACCTCGGATAACCCTAGAAGAAATTAAAGGGGCACTTAATAAAAGTGCTAGTGGTAAAGCCGCTGGCCTTGATGGGGTCCCAATCGACGTTTTTAAGCATGATATTGAATTCTGGTCAACTATCCTATTGAATTTTTTTAATGCAACCTTTGATGGAATGCTACCCACATCTTGGGTTGAAAGTATTATAGTTCCTATATTCAAAAAAGGGGATGGGGGAATGCCAAGTGTTATCAACCCATATCTCTCCTTGACTCTACCTCCACATTGATGGGGGAGAGTCTTGTTGGGAAGACTAGAAAACTGGGCCTCTGAGAATAACATTCTCTCAGAGGCCCAGTATGGGTTAAGGAGAGGTATTTGGACGATAGAACAATGTGTAAACTTGGATCTTTTGGTGGGAAAATATACCTCAGCAAAGAGGGGGTCCGTACACCTTTGTTTTGTGAACCTTACCAGTGCTTTTGACCTGGTAAATCATGACAAACTGCGGCAAACACTGGTTGAGTTAGGTGCCCCCAAAGATATTGTTATTTAATTATCCCAGATTTACACCTTTTTATTATCCAGAGTTCAACTTGGCCTAAAGGGAGACTGTACGCCAGACTTTAGGGTAACTCGTGGGATAAGACAGGGGTGCGTTTTAGCATCCCTTTTATTCTCACTATATATAAATAACATGGATTGTTTTTTGCAGAACCTCAAGGCTGACACACCAAAGGTAGGACCTCGCCCCACCCCAGCGCTCCTTTATGCAGACGATGCCGTCCTTTTTTCAAGGATGGCAAATGGCCTGCAATGCTTGATAGAAAAATTTGCTCATTTTATGACTGAAAAGGATTTAAAATTGAACCTAACCAAAACCTTTGTCATGACTTGTGGTAAAAATAGAAGAAGGATTAAAAAGCACTATGTGGGTGGTACCGCGATTGATAGAGTTTCAAGTTTCACTTATTTGGGCCTACTGTTTAATGAAAATGGTACATGGGATCCGATCGCATGTTAATTTATAAAAAATTTAATTTGCACGAACCATAGAGGGCATATTTAGATTCTCAGCCAAAATAGGAAATAAACCCATCAGGAAAATGCTCACCCTATATAGAAGTAAAGCGATTACAACTGCATGTATGGTGCAGCGCTATGGGGGAGAACTAACACTGTAACCCTCCAAATACAAGAGAACAAGTTTTTAAAACGTTTGCTAGCAGTTCCAAGTTCTACATCTAATTGTTTAGTCCACAGAGAATTGTCTGTCCCCTACATTAGTGATTTTATACAAACAGCTGGTCTAACACTATGGCATGGGATTTGGACGAGAGAAGAAGCAAGGTTCACTAAGAGAATAATACGTGACTGTCTGGCTCTAGATAATAGCAGGAAAATATTGTGGCTTGAATATATACAAAGCTGCAAATTAACTCTAGAGCATAAAGAACCCATGTCTATTCAAGAACATAGTAAAAAAGAATTGAAAACAAGGCTTACTACTGCAATGGAATTACTAAGGGAGGGTGAATCAAGTCCAAAACAAAGCATCATCTCTTAGTATCAGCGCCCACTTTTTATGGGCATACAACCTTATCTTATTATAGTAAGAAATATTTAACACAGGTTCTTCTTGACTAGACTAAGACTTGGTACCATACATTACTTAGTTGCATTTCCTATGTCTAGGGAAAGGTACCATGTTTTACCAAATTGTCCATGTGATAGAAAATCTCCCCAAACTATGCTGCATTTTTTATTATTTTGTGATTTTTATAGGGACATTCGCAAACTTGCTCTGAAACCTCTTTTTTTAGTAAATACATGTTATCATTATAAACAAGCTTTTAACTTTTTCTGTAGCCTGGGGAATGAAAAAATCATGAACACTGCTTGCAATTTTATTCAAAAGTCCTATTTGGAGGCTCTAACTTATGAAAATTACGAAGATTGAAGATGGAATTATAATGTCCCCCTATTTCAAAGGCATGATGTATAGAATCAAATGCACTTTATGTACTTTGGAGAAGATTTCTTTTAAGATTAATGAATTTAAAGGACTCTGATGAATTTTTATGAAATTGTTTCCTTGGATCATTATCTAAAAATGGACTGTATTTTTGTAAATCAATAGTGATTGCGTAAGTAATGTATTTTTATCCTTGTTATTAGTATGCTTTTATGGTCATGCAAAATGTACCAAATAAAGCTTTTTGAATTTGAGTCCCAGAGGACAGGGAGGCCCTTGTACACATTAAAAAGGCATTTGCAGGACATAATAAAATTCTACGTAAACTCCGTAAAGGTTTATTAAAATTAAGAATCATTAGAAAAGGCAAAATGTAGTTAGTCTTATTCAAATCTGCACCAATAAAGCATACGAATAAAGCCACCAATTGTGCAACAAAAGGGAATTAGCGTGAACCAAAATATAGTTCAGCAAAGAACTAACATAAATCTACTAAGTTTGCATGTCAAGGGAGAGTCTAAATATAAATCAGCAGGAAGACCGATATGAAGTCTGCCCCTGAGGAAAGAGCCAAAAAGCCTAAGTGTAAACACTTGACAGTCTACTGTAGTCTCTATGTATACGTTTGCAAACAGGCTAACGTGGATTCAGCCTTCGAGAAATCAAGCAGAAAGTAATGAATGTAAAATCAAAAAACAAACTGACACAGTTACTGTTCAGTTAAAAAAGCAAGGAAATGTTCTAGCACATTTCCCAAAAAAGTCACATTTTGTTGGTTTCAGACAGCGAAAAACTACACACTTTACATATTGTGAAATGAAGCAATAGTGACAACAACGAAGGTGTTTCATGAAAACATGATACATAAAATAAGTAACATTTAGGGACACCTATTTTGCATACATATTAAGAAGGAAATAGCTTTGCTGGACTTAAAAATATTGAATTTATAACAGGATTAAGCAAAAGATCTTGAATATTGCAACATACGAGAACATCCTGACACATGACTTCCTCTTGACGTACACTAGTAAATACATTTTATTCATTACAAGAAGCAACACCATATTCCATGAAAAGAAAAATACAGAAGACAAACATGCATATAAGAAACTTGTTTAGTCAATATTTAAAGCCACATTTTATACAGAAACTTTAGAATGTGTATCAGTGCAAGCAGCCTGAGGCCCAGTAATTTACATTTGCATCCTAATAGTTACAGTACTTTAAACACCCATAAATAAAAATAATTTTCTAATCAATAAAACACTTTCACATACATATATGTAACTTGTGTCATGCTAACATCCCATGCACTCAATGAAATGTTGGAGGATATTGAATTTATTAGCTGGGAAAATACCCTTTCTTCTGACTGACTCAACATGTGCGAGAAAAGCAGTGAAACCCTGTAATCATTTCATTATTAATTTAAAAGTCATTGTTCTATGTAATCTATTCTCACCTTGTGTTTAATTGAAATGCTTGCAGAATTACTCATATTTTATAAAAGACACATTTGTATACGGGAAGTTATATGGCTTTGTATATTTATTGTAAACAAATACCAAACCATAGATATAATTTGGCCAGAAACAATACTTATGTCAACAGTATTATAGAAGAGGTGTCAAAAACATAAATCAGCACAAACAAAATCTCCATGCCCTGGAATCCCATAAAAGATTTAAATTTGCAAATTTTATTTAGAACATCTGGAGCAGAACTTCTTTTTACCAGGATATGTGAAAGAAGGCTTAACACCAGATGGTATTCCCAGCAGTTCCTTGATTCTAAATGTAAAACAAACAAACCAAGAACCAGCATGCTTATATCTGCAGATGGGGTTTGTTGAGGGGGGGAGCAAGGCACTTCGGAAGATACTTTGTTTAACTGCACATCAAAGGGTAATGTTTACATATGTTTAGTTGTCCTTACTACAACTCCTCAATGCCACTTCTTTGGCTGTCCAATGGCCATTTGAGACAGCTTTTACACAGTAGGCCATACATTTGAATTCATTTTTAAGCACAGCCATTGACAGTAGATGCAAGTGTATTTTTACAGTGATAAGCAATATAGCTTAGTGTAGGAAATTGAGTAACTGAGTAAGCGGGGAACCCTTCTCAAGCAACAACTCCAATTTCTGTCTGGGTGAAGTCATAAGCAAACCCCAAATTAACCTTTGCTTAACCCTCAGAAAGCTTGGCACAAAGCAGTCAGACTTAGGTTAGGGGCAATGTGTAAAGTATTTATGCAGTATTTCAGACATTTATCAAGAGAAAGCACAGCTCAAGAAAAATTCCAGATCAATTTAGAAAAATAGAGTAATATTTATTAAATTATTTGGCATCCAAACAACAAAAATCCAATTGGTAGACACAGAGATGTGAAGTTTTAAAGATTTTGTTAAAAATATTGCTTAAAAGCACAAAGCATCAACTGTGGCTATCTGGTTGCGCTGGACTGAGACAAAGTCACATGTTCAGTCCAATCACAATAAAGCACGAGCAGGATATATGGACCATGTTAGGGCCCCTAAACAAAGTATCTTAAATCCTGAGTGTGGAGCGTTGAGTGATCCTGCGACGAGAGTAAGTCACACAGGGGCTGTTCCGAGAAGCTGCATGCGGCGATGCAGGGTCCTGAGTCAGAGGTGCATTGCACATCAGCAGTTACAATGAGGCCCGATGAGGTTTGCAATGTGAGGTCTTGCGTTGTCGTCCATGAAGGCTTGGGGTGTGAAGTTCGCTGTAGGTGATGCGTTGTGTAGGCCTTGGTAGAGTACAAAGAGTTCTGCTAAGTGGAACTCTGCGAAGTGACCCAAAAACTCTGCCCTATCTGTGGAGTTCTGAAAACGACGGAGTGCATTAGGTTGTGCCGTTTGTGCTTATTTTTAGCACTGGGTGTTTGTCCCGTACTGCAAAATCAGCATGAATGGCACCATGCACACTGCAAGAGAGCACTGCTTCTTTCTGCCGCTCAAGTATATGTTCTCCCCGAGCGGCAGCTTCCTCAACGCAAATGGAAGGTTTCTCAACATGAGCGGTAATGGCCATCCGCAACTGCCTGCATTGAGAAATCCTGCCAGGACATGGTCTAGAGTAAGATTTACCTCGCTCGTGCTCAACAACTTAACGTTGACAGACGCTGCGTTGATTTTTTGGTCGCACGGCATTGGTGCACGGAAATTCCAACCACATGGCGGTGCTGCATCAGAAAAACAGGCGCTGGAAGGGTGATGCGTCGATTTTGATGGTTTCAAGCAGGTCTTTGCAGCAGGAACAACCTCCGTGGGCCAAAACTAGATTTGGCAAGGCAAGTCAGAACTCCCAGCAGTGGAGTTTAGGGATGTTGCAGATGAAGTCTTTCACCAGCCTGAGTCTTCCAAGAGGAGGCAAGCACACACAGCCATTGGGGGAAACTTCACAAGCAGGATAAAAAGCAAAGCCCAGTCCTTTTCCTCTTCAAAGCAGAAGCAGCACCTGCAGGCCAACCCAACAAAGAAACACACAGCAAAGGGGCAGTACTCCTCCTCATAACCCTTCAGCCCTTCTCCTTGGCAGGGTCTCCTCTTGATCCAGAAGTGTTCTGAAAGGCTGTGGTTTTAGGTTCAATACGTATAACCCTTTTGGCCTTTGAAGTATGCATTCTTCAAAGGATTGTCTTTGTACTGCACAAGTTCTTGTCCTGCCTGGTCTTGGCTCTAGACACACTCCAAGGGGGTGGAGATAGCATTGTGAGAGGCCAGGCACAACCCTTTTCAGGTGCAGGTGACAGCTCCTTCCACCAGTCTAGCTCAGGAAGGCCATTGATCCTGGCAATGGCCATCGGGATATGCAGGGTACACCTCAACTCCCTTTGTGTAGCTGTTTAGAGTTAATGCACAAACAAGAACATGCCAATCTAAACCAGACGTTGATTCCACAGGCAGGCAGAGGCACAGGATGGTTACACAAGAAAATGCCCACTCTCTAAAAGTGGCATTTCCAAACACATGAAACCATCTTCACTAAAATATGTGTTTTTAAATTTGGAGCTCAGAGAGCTCAAACTCCAAATCTCTAGCTGTTCCCAATTGAAAGTTACATTTATAAGTTGTTACGTGGCAGCTCCAATGATAGCCTATGGGAGAGCTAGTCCTTGAAATAGTTAAAAACCAAATTGCCAGTATTTAACTATCAGGACATGTAAACCACTCCAGTATATGTCTTACCTTTCACATACACCGTACCCAGGCTATGGGGGTAACTTAGGCCTACCTTAGGGGTGCCTTACATGTAGTAAAAGGAAAGGTTAGGGCCTGACAAGTGGGTGCACATGCCAGGTCGACATAGCAATTTAAAATTGCACTCACAGACACTGCAATGGCAGGCCTGAGACAAGTTTACAGGGCTACTCACGTGGGTTGCACAACCAGTGCTACAGGCCCACTAGTAGCATTTGATTTACAGGCCCTAGACACAAACAGTGCACTCTACTAGGGACTTACCAGTAAATCAGATATGCCAATCATGAAAAACTAATCAGAATTACAATTTACACAAGGAGAGCTTGCACTTTAGCACTGATCAGCAGTGGTAAAGTGTCCAGAGCACATAAACCAGCAAAAACGTAGCCCAGCACACAGGTGAAAATACAGAAGGTAGAGGCAATAAGACACAGGAAACCATACCAAGGATGCCAGGTCTATCAGCTGTCATTTCCTGAAGTGATTAAGGGGCTGATTATGACTTTGACTGTGTGGGAGCAGGGTGGCACGCCACCACCCTGCTCAGGCACTGCCAAAGTCAACCGCCCGACAGATTAGGAGTTTATTCCTGGTCTGGCGGGCAGTCATTTGGCATTCCCATGGTGCTGCCTTTGAAAAAGGCACCACAATGGCAACCGCAAAACAAGTTCCTGCACAGTATAGACTGTTTAGTCATGCCTTGCAGGAACTGGACATGCATGCGACAGGGGGTCACACCATGTACCCCCCTGCATGCATCCCACTGTACAGGGGCACCAAGGAACCCTGTAAGGCCCCCACCGACAGCCTTTTTATGGCGGGCTTACCACCATGAAAAGGCTGGGTTGGGGTAACTCATAATATGCTTGGTGGTGTCGCAGCCGCCCTGCCAAGCATATTGCTGCCCCAGACGGCTGCACCTCTGCCAGGGAACGTGGTACCCTGGTGGTTGTGGCCATCCCAATCTGTCCGACCACTGTACTTGTAATACAGTGGTCAGACCACTGGTGCGGCGGTTTATGATCGCCACGGCACCTCAACCATGGGTTTGTCAGTTCGATGGACCACCCAACTCGCAATCAGGCCCTAAGAGTGCATGCAAACTCATTTCTGAAGTCTTTTCCACTCCATGCTCTTATGTGAGTTGATTGGACTTGAACTGATGACGTCAGGTGTCAGTGACAGCTTACACTAAGGAGATATGGGCTGCATAAATAATTTGCTAGGGTGCAGTTTTGTCACACAAAAAAAGGCTTTCTGGCAACAGAGTGTGCTCAGTGTGCATCATGAATGTTTTCTAAAGGCATATTGTTTTAGAATGCTTTCATTTAAAATTGTCTTGTCAAAAAGCTTGTATAGCAGCTCCGCGCAATGCAGGACAAACACCCAATGGCATCAAAGGCAGGGCACTGATAAATATTTATATGTGGCAGAATGTGTTTTTAAAAACTACATGTTTTTCGAAATCCACACTAGATCACATACACACAGTCTATTAGAGGACCGATGATGCACCTCTGTCATGTCTATTTTATGGACAAGAAAGTGTTACCTGGTCAGGATCCTGAGTCCGTGTGTGATCCTCCCTATTGCTGCAGTTCCGTGTCCCTGTTTAGATACATGGGTCGATTCATGCAGCAAACTTCCTTTGGAGGTAAGAAAATTGGACAACCGAATGGCTTTCAAGAGCGTCATCAAACACTACTCTTCTTATTGTTTTCACTGTTTTTTATACTGTGCACATTATTGTAATTCTTTATCCTAATAAACTTTTTTCTGAACTAAACACTCCTCTTCTGCTTTTCTGACAGCCAGAATTTCTTCTGTTTGCTATCTCAGCGCCATGAAGCTGCCTGGTGTCAAAGCGCTTCATAAATAAATACATTTCTTAAAAATCAATAATATCTTTATTATCCCTTTCTCTCATTGATTCATTATAGGAGTGATGACATGAAAGATTCACTAAGAGTTGAATGTATCATTGATAAAGTTGCATCAGGGCACTGTCACATACCGCATCTAAGATGTGACCAATCCAATCCTCTGTATTGTGCCACAAGTCTCAGTCCGACACAACACAAATTGGCGGGTTCAAAGTATTAGCAAAAATTCCGCTTACTTAATATTCAAAAGGCAAGATTCATTCTCCAAAACCTTGCAAACACGGCACATTCAGAGGCCTGCGTAGAATAGCAAAACTCCTTAAATGCGTATATTGTAACTCCTGCCTCTTAAAAACAGAGGTTTTCAAAGCAGAACAAAGTGGACATTGAATGACGGGCATTCTGAGGGAGCATGCAGTGCTACAAGAGTTGCTGTCTGTTTCTCTGATTCCCACAAAGCAAGCTATCCCTCACGGACAACTTCCACAGTGCAACTGATTACCGACTGACAGTCAGCTCCCATTTGGGAGCCTTATTATGTGTTCTATACTAACCCTGAGAGGAGGAACCAGGACTATATTTAAAGCTTGGTGGCGATATCTCCTGGTGAGTTATTGAGGGACGCAGGTTTAACTCTATGAAATGAGGAATAACCTACCAGGCATAGAATTGCATGGTTTCCCCGATTCGGGGAGTTTTATCATTGTGATTTAACCTGTTGTAAGCAGGTGATAGATGGCAGCAGGGTGGCTTGTGGCAGGCAGGCTGCCTGTTGCGAGGTTGCTGCCTGTCCGTTGTGCTGGAGGAGGGTGGCAACTAGACTGTGCTTCTGCCCCAAGGCCCCAACCCTCTGCACCCGCACTTTTACTAGGTTATTTGAGAAATGGTTACCTATAAAGCCATTTATTCATTTTCTTTTCCGATTTAACTTATGAGATTTTTCTAAGTAAAATGTTATTGAAAATCACCGAATTGTTCTAGTATAGTTTTTACCACTGCTATTTATTTGTCTTGACTTCAGTCAGGTATGGAGATCTTTCCTCAATAAATGGAAAGATCCTATACATTACTAATCTCACTATCCAATTATATAATTAATACATGCAGATGCAACATTTACGTCAAAGGATTATCAAATAGGATAAGTTATGTCACATCCACATTAGTGCGGACAGAACAAAAATAATTGTTTAGGAGTCTGATACATAAATGTAGGGAATAATGGATATGTGAAATTGGAATATTCTTCCTTTATTCTCTTAATCTTTCCATAAGGTTTGCAGTGATTTCTGGCACCACAGAGAATTTGGTACAACAAGGGGAAGTGGGAGAGTCAAAAGGAGGGGCAAGTCAGTAAGGAACAATTGCTTGGAGGAAGGAAACAGTATTCAGGATGCAACCTCTTTCCAAATATCTGATATAAGTAACATTATGCACAAATAGTGGACGGGAGATCCAAATTGAGGGGCCCTGGCAGTGCACAAACCTTTGCCCAAACCAAGATAATCTTGATGGAAGCAATGTGAGACGTTAGGTGACTGGTTGGATTGGGATAAATTAGTCTGACAGGTTGTTTGGATAGTGTTGGTCAAGGCTTTGTATGAGTGCTGTGTGTAGCTTAGTCGTGCTTTTGCTGGGAGCCCCCCAAATACTTAATTTGAAAGATAGAGACAGATACTACTTTTATGATGGTGATTCAGTCATTAGTTGTTTGAAGGATGTAGTGGTATTCTAAGGACATGCTTTTGCTCGGAGAGTTATGTGGGAGGAGAAAGAGAGTTTAGTATTGAAGAAAGACCCAGTTTCCTGACAACGATTCAGGGGGTGTGAGGACTGTCCAGGGAGCAAGACCCGATTGAAGTAATATAATCAGGTTTTCAGTGCCTAAGAGTAAGACCTCAGTGGTTGCACCATGCTTAAAGTGCCAGTTGCCTGTCATCCTTTGATAAACTTGTTGGAAGCAGTTACGTATTTCCCTTCTGATATCAGGCTCTTACAGAATCCTAGAATTATTTTCGATTCCGTCAACATTTATATATGGTTGCCCATGTTGTGGCTCTTAAGATGTGCTATCTATGGAGATCTTGAAGAAAGCCAGCAAGACGGAGGATTATTTGGTAAACCATATGCCACATGGATGATTTTAGGTAGCAAAGTTGCAGGTTTTATCTTGTCTCAGCGATGTGAGAGGAATGAAAATAAACCATTGCAGCACAATGCCACCTATCACAAATGTGATCTTGAGTTGGGAGAGGAGGGTGTTTTGATCTCGATTGTCAAAGGCAAAAGACAGGTCAAAGTGATGCAA
Source organism: Lissotriton helveticus (assembly GCF_964261635.1). NCBI lineage: Eukaryota > Metazoa > Chordata > Amphibia > Caudata > Salamandridae > Lissotriton > Lissotriton helveticus. The sequence continues at coordinate 1,120,791,668 of NC_136063.1, read as the reverse complement.
CATTGATCATTGTCCATGGCAGAAAGAAGTTCTTCCCTGGTATTTTTTTAGGCTGCTTCTGTCCGGTGCCAAGGTTGGAAGCCTTCTTGCATGGCACATTGGAAGGTTTTTGTTTCTAGATAGTCAGAAAGTTAAGTAGTGACATCCTTGTGCTATTATGACAATGGTTGAGAGGCTTGATGGAGCTGTATAGTTTGTTAACATATTTGGGTCAACTGTAGGTTTTTTAGGGAGTAGTGTAGGAGTAGCATTTTTAAATTATCCCTCATGTATTGATGTTGAGAAGGTCTTCAACCAGCTCAGGCTTTTCTACTTTTGGGGCATGTAATGTATATTTGGCATAAATGATTGATTTGTACTGGCCCCATATGGGTTGCAACATGATCCTCCGTCAATGGTTGCAGTTAACCTAAAGACATCAGAAGATGTGTTTAATTTTCAAACACAGAAATTTTCACCTAGACAAATTAGTATAATCCACAATTGCTAGACTTATCTTGCACAGTTTTATTAGAAGGTTATAGCCTGATGTAGAGTTTGGTAAATGGCATTCTCCGTCACAACCGTGGCAGATATTCCGTCCTCCGTATTACAAGTGTCATAGGATTTAATGCACTTGTAACACTGAAGATGGGCTATCCGTCACATTTGTGATGGAGTATCCAATTCACCAAACTTTAAATTGGGCCCTTTTTCCTTTATGCTGATAAGGTTTAATGTTTAACTCCACTGAAATAAGTCTTTCCTATTTTTTAGGCACTCTCAGTAAGATTTTTCTCGGGGACTGTGAACATATGATCAATCCCTCATAATCATATTTTTCACTCAAAAACAGAGATAAAGTGATAAGCTACAAAAACATTCCTCTTCTAAATGTTTAAATATTTATTGGGGAAATTGTTTTTCAGAAAAAAGGTATCATAATTAAACAATATCAAATTATGGAAATTGTATATTTAATTAAAAGTACATTTATATAACACTTAATACCGCCGGCTAGGCAATGAAGCGGTTTATGGTGAGTAGCACGCTACTACGAAACCCAAGGGGAGTGGTTAATCCAGTGGTATTGTTGGTTATTGGGATTAGTCATGTGCTCTCAAGGGGGAACCCCATGCATTAACTCCAGTTTCTTTGTGGTAGAATAAAGTGTGCTTTCAGGGAAATGTTTGGTGAGATACGTAGGATGGCAGAGGTTATGCATTATTGGTCTGTAGGTGTAGGATTTTAAAGTATGAGATGTTGTGATTTATGAAATGAGGTGAGAGACATTTGCAGAATTACAATAAGAGAGTTGCGGACAGACAGGCATGAGACTGAGAGGAGGGTATGCTTCAAATATGAAGGCACACAGAGGTTGGTAGGTAAGGAAAGGGTCACTAAAGAAAGGAAGGAGAGAAATCATTCTGAAGTAAGTCAAAGTCAATTTTGCATGAAAGTTTTAAAGTGTATTGTGGGAGAAGGCTTTCCGAGATAAAACACACTGAGGATGTAAGCTGTAGAAATATATATGTGTGTGTATATACATATAAATATATATATATGGGTGTATTCAAAACCTGCTTCTCATCCACCTCCGATAGCTGGACACAGAAAACGGCACACCAGGAAAATCCAGCACAAAACCTTTTATTGTGCACTTATGGAACAAGGACGACGCGTTTCGGCATTTGCCTTTATCAAGTTACCACCATTTTGTTTACCAACATATTTAAGTCCGTCTTTCATGACGATTTCATGGAGACTGAAAACACACTATCGATTTCAGACATCGAACAATATAATCACAATACATATATTGAAACAGTGTTGATAAGATCTCGTATTTTACATATGTGCATGTATATATATATATATATATATATATATATATATATATATATATATATTATTTATTCCATTGGTAAATTTCGCCAATCCTCCAGCCTAAAAAATGACGGCGGGCTTCGAGCGAGGGAGCGACCCCTCTAATATTTTGTAGGTGCTGATTTCATGCAAAAAATCAAAGCTCAAGCCCAAATTCTTATAGCGTGGTATTTATTACAACAAAAGCGTCAAAAAACCACCCGACGCGTTTCGGTGCAGCCGCACCTTGGTCACGGGTAAATCTGTTTTGTGAATACCTCCATTATCTAGTGTTTAAACATCAACATAAAAGTAGGACTACCTGTACCAACACTGCTGCTTTAGCATAAACAACGGCAGACATCTTTAAATGGTCACCGACATTCATCTGAATAGTACAACACGCACTGTGGTTATTTTGTAACACAACTTTAACCAGGTTATTAGTGCAACTGTTACTTCACAGTCTATCTACTGCCTCCCATGAATTAACATGGTATATTTTAGAGAAGGTGTTCATCACAGTTAAATGCAGCTGCAATTAAGCCCCTGTGGGCATATCGACCCTCTAAAGTTCATTCCGCCTCAGTGGGCGTATTGCTGCAAAGGAAAAGGAATAGTTACAATTTCGCCCCAGTGGGCTACAAATTCCTGTTACATATAAAGTGTAACTGAACCACATTTCTAAATACAGAGCATTCGGTGCATTTCATGCAGTTGCCGTTGAGTTTTCATTCCAGTAGTGTGCGGACTACACTGTCTCCTACAAAAAATAAATAAAAAATGTGCAATCATTATAGTGTTTGGTGCATATTAAAACCAATACTTCACATCGTACACAGAATCATGTTACATCTTAATAATGTCATGCGTAAACTTCTAAACTCCTCCTAACCCAGATGTACTTCCATCTCCTCAACCTTATTAAGACCATTCGGTTGTACTGTGTCATACCTGATAATAAATCTAGACTCAAGCATGACATTATTAAGATGTAACATGATTCTGTGTACGATGTGAAGTATTGGTTTTAATATGCACCAAACACTATAGTGATTGCACATTTTTTATTTATTTTTTGTAGGAGACAGTGTAGTCCGCACACTACTGGAATGAAAACTCAACGGCAGCTGCATGAAATACACCGAATGCTCTATACTTAGAAATGTGGTTCAGTTACACTTTATATGTAACAGGAATTTGTTGCCCACTGGGGCGAAATGGTAACTATTCCTTTTCCTTTGCAGCAATACGCCCAGTGGGGCGGAATGAACGTTAGAGGGTCGATATGCCCACAGGCGGTTAATTGCAGCTGCATTTAACTGTGATGAACACATGCTCTAAAATATACCATGTTAATTCATGGGAGGCAGTAGACAGACTGTGAAGTAACAGTTGCACTAATAACCTGGTTAAAGTTGTGTTACGAAATAACCACAGTGTGTGTTGTACTATTCAGATGAATGTCGGTGACCATTTATAGATGTCTGCCGTTGTTTATGCTAAAGCAGCTGTGTTGGGACAGGTAGTCCTACTTTTATGTTGATGTTTAAACACTAGAAATGGAGGTATTCACAAAACAAATTTACCCGTGACCAAGGTGTGGCTGCGTCGAAACGCGTCAGGTGTTTTTTTTGACGCTTCTGTTGTAATAAATACCACGCTATAAGAATTTGGGCTTGAGCTTTGCTTTTTTGCATGAAATCATCACCTACAAAATATATATATATATATATATATATATATATATATATGTATTACCTACTGGTGGTCGCTAGTCTAGTAGGTAGTTATATGTAGGACCTATTATCCATAGGAAAAGCGTTTTTTCTTTTTTTTTTTAAACGATTTTATTAGGAAATATGGCATGTAAAACAGTCAAACAAAAACAAGGAGCAAACTTAAATTTCATCCATGTCATAGATCCAGTTTTCAAATTTAAAACCCCCACCACCCCCCCAGAATGGGTCTGTACAGGGGAAACAGGGAAAATAGCAGAAAAAAGGTAAAAAAAATATACATACATATAAGCAAGGGAAACGTTATCACTTCTCAGAGTTTAGCCAATTCACTAAAGGTTCCCAAATCTGCTCACCGTCCCTCCAAACCCTAAAACCTCTTCTCTTAAATACAGACATTTCCCATTTGTAGATACTTAGGAATTTACTAAACCATACATGTATAGTCGGGGGTACAGGATCTAGCCAAACTGTTGCTAAACATAATCTCAGCGCGGTCATTGCAACGAAAAGGAGCTTTCACTCGGGTTCAGACATATTTTGCTCTGCCACGCCAAGCATAATTACCTGAGGTGACAGTAAAACAGTATAACAGAAAACTTGGCTTAAACGCTGTTCGATTTTATGCAACAATTGAATCAAAGAAGGGCAGGAAGCAAACATGTGCATACTATCAGCCGCTAATTCCCCACATCGAGAACAATTCACCCCCACGGTGCCTCCCCATTTATGAATTCGAGAAGGGGTTATATACAAATTAAACCACGTCTTAAAGCATTGCACCTGAAGATTAGCAGAAATAAAAGCAGATTGACTATAAAGAAGTGAGTCTTCACAAACACCTTGACCCGCTTGTACCCCTGTCTGCCACCGGGTAAAATGTTTAATCAAATCATTCGGTCTCTTGGCATTCAGAAGTTTATATATCGAAGATATAGTCGATTGATTCCCGTTGATAGATTCAACTAAAGGAATGCGCACCCAAATAACTGTTCTCTTGCAAAAAAAATCTCTGATCTGTAAGAATTAAAAAAATTGTCTGTTCCCTAACCCGTATTTTTGTTTTATAGCTTCAAAGGTCAAAAGCCCACAATCAGACATTATATCCCTAACAGCAATAACCCCTTGAGCAGACCATTCTTTAAAACAAGCATCCCAGAAGATTTCTGGAAAAAGAGAATTCTTAGAAAACGGTGAATATAAATGAAATCTACCTATATCAAACATTTTCCGGACCAACATCCAGACTTTGAATGCACCTAGAAGGATCTTAAACCTAACCGTTTTGAAATAAGCAAAATTAAATGATAAATCGACGTATCTGGCCTATCTACAACACCAATATCCAGCAGATCTACTATGTGCCTAAGTGTTATAGACCAGTAATAAATCTGAAAATTTGGTACTGACCAGCCCCCCCCTCTCTCTGGGCAAAGTCATGTATTTCAGAGCCCGTCTTGGACGTTTACCAGCCCAGCCCAGAGAAACCACGAAATAATCCGATCCAATTTTTTAAACCATATTGGATCGATCAGCAGAGGAATATCTCTAAGACAATATAAAATCTTGGGGAGGAAGATCATTTTAACCACATTACATCTGCCCATTAAGGTCAGCGGTAAGTTATTAATTCGGCGAGCATCCAAATCTAATTTGCAAATTAACTGCTTCAAATTAATCTCTATTATCTCCCTTAGGTTTGGAACTAATCTCGATCCCCAACTATTTAGATTTGTTGACAATACGGGGATCTCCCAAGTTGATTTTATCATTACATATTATTTGGGTTTTAGCTTCATTAAGAAGATAACCAGACATTGTAACAAACTGTGATGTTAAAATTTAAATTTCTTGTAAAGCTGCATGGGGGAGTCGGTCAGAATAGCAAGATCATCGGCATTGCCTAAAATTTTAGTATTGCCACCTTTGGCCTGTACTGGGTGAATTAAGACATCATCAAAAATCTTCCTGATTAATGGGTCGATATATATCGCAAACAGCAAAGGGTAGCAGGGGCAGCCCTGCCTTGTTCCTCTAAGTATGTTAATTGTTGCTGACAGATTCCTCATCACGGACACCTGAGCAGTAGGACGAATATACATGCTCTGGATAGCCCGGGTATATTTCTCACCAAGACCGTAATGTTGTAGTGCAGCCCGTAAAAAAGGCCAGGAGACCCTATCAAAAGCTTTTACCGCATCCAGCAGGATTAAAGCTATAGGGTCTCCTGTAACCTTGGTATAATCAAACAACGCGATAGTACGGCGTATATGTTCGATGGTTTCTCGGCCAGGGACGAAGGCATGTTGTGGCGGCGATACCAATTTTTTAATCACCCCTGCTAGTCGATTGGCCAAAATTTTGGAATAAATTTTGTTATCGCTATTTATCAAAGTAATTGGGAGATAAGACCCAGTGTTTGAAGGCGTCTTCCCCTTTTTAAGAATGTGACTATCCTTGCCTTCCGCCAAGATTTGGGGGACCATTGTCGTTTTGTACCCATATAAACAGCTCAAGCACAACAGGGGTTAACTGAGCACGAAAGGTCTTGCAGAACTCTCCCGGAAAGAAATCTGACCCTACATCCTTACCGCTTGGGAGAGAGTCTATAGCTCGCCCGAGCTCCTCGACATTAATTTCAGCATCAAGCATACTCAGCTCTTCCTCTGATAGAGCCCCTACCTCCGAGGTATCTCTGAATTTCTGCCTGAACCTCATTATTATCCCCAATATCTTCATCATATAGTTTCTGATAGAATTTTTGAAAAGCGAATACTATAGCCCCTTCCTCCGTAGCTAGCCCAGCATCTGGATCTGTGATATGTTTTTTGTAAAATCTTTATTTTTTGTTTTTATGTAATGGAAACAAGACAAAACAGCGGTGAACCCGCACATCACCCCTCACAGGGGGCATAATCAAAAGCAGTTAGGGATGGCGACCTGTAAGAGCAAGGTTACAAACGAACAGGCAGCAGGTCAGCGCCATCGGGCCATGGAGCAAAGCGGCAGGGGCATTGTGCTAAAAGTCCATCTGCGCGAAGTGTAGCCATAGGAAGTAACTGATGATGCCCATGAGGGTATCCTGTCCAGATTGAGAGGCTTCCGCCTTCTATGTGGGTACCGCAATAACAAACAACAAAACCCCACGAACCCCCCCCACCCCTCCCACCCCCCCCAGTGGTGGTGACCTCAGCCATTCCATTCATACTTGTGGATCCTTTATTAAACCTGAAATAGGTGGAGTGAGCGTATGGAGGATGGGCAAACCGCAGAGGGCAGGCCCTTGGAGAGAAAGTGAACCAGGGGACCCCAGCGGAATTGGAAGTTCTTAAAATTCCCCAGGAAGATGTCCGCTACTCTTTCCATGCTAAGCAGTTTCCATAGCTTTGCGTGCCATAAGGAGATCGCCGGCGCCTCCGGTTTTTTCCAGGCGGCGGCCAGAGTGAGCTTAGCGGCTCCAAGACAGAGCCACAGAATCTGTTTGTCCGCGCGTGTCCGATACGCAAGGACTGGATCCCGGAGCCCCAACAGAACATAGGCCATAGAGTCCACCACCGGATAACCAAGTATATCCTTGATATGTGAGAGGATCTCCTCTCAGTACGGTCTGATAACTGGACATTCCCACCAAATGTGGCGGAAGTCCCCAAGCAGACCGCAGCCCCTCCAGCACCTGTCAGAGGTGGCCGGGAATATGCGATGGAGTCTGGCCGGGTACAGATACCAGTCCATGAGCGTCTTAAGGTGGGCCTCCCTCAGGCCTAGCGAGTGATTATAAGTAGAGATATCGCGCCATAGCGCCGACCATTCCTTGTCCAAGATATCCCGTCCCAGGAGCTCCTCCCAATGTCCCATGTAGCGGGGACGAGGTGACATCGCCGAGGTAAGTAGGAGCTGGTAAATAAAGGAGATGACTCCTTTCATGGCGGAGGTCCGGAGTATGAAGGCTTCAAAGGGCGAAAGAGGTCTTGTGGCCGCATCAAGGACTTCAGGCGACATGGCCCAATGGAGCAGCTGGACATGGTGATACCGTTCCGACGGTGGGACACCATAGTCCCTCATGCAATGGTCGAAGGAGAGGGGAGCATGGCAGTGAAATAGGTGGGTCAAAGCTCTGCAGCCTCCCTCCCTCCACACCCTGAAGGGCCCATCCTGTAGCGCCGGCAAAAAGGCCGGGTTAAAGTGTATGGGCGTGAACGGGGAAGGAAGCGTGGTCCAATGGTCATCAGCGGCCAGCGAGTCCCAGACCTTCAGGGTGGTACCAGTCGGGGTAGTAATGTAGGCGTTCGGAGGCCTGTCTTTCTTGGGTTTCCAGGCCAGGTCCCAAATCGATCTACCAGCGACACTCCTATCCATGTGTAACCAGTGTTTCTCTGATGTTTGTTGGGACCATTCCACCAGCACTCTTAAATGTGCCGCTTTATAATACAAATGTAGATCCGGAAGGCCTACACCCCCCTCCCCCCGGGGTCGCCGCAAAACTGTGAAGGAAAATCTCGCCCGGCCCCCCTGCCAAACAAACTGGAGCAACTGAGTCCTAAGGCGTCGAAAGAAGTCCCCATCAAGGGGGATAGGGAGTGCTTGAAAAAGATACAAGAATTTAGGGAGGAGAACCATCTTAATGGCATGGATTCTGCCCAACCACGACAAGTACTTGGGCTTCCACCGTTCCAGGTCCGCTCGAGTCTTTGTCAATAACGGTGGGAAATTTGCCGAGAACAATTTCCCAATCGTGAGTGTCAGATGGACCCCCACGTAAACGATGGAGCTGGAAGCCCATGCCAACGGAGTTAAAGGTCGCACTCGCTCCACCTCGGCGGGCGAAAGCGTAAGGTTTAATACATAGGATTTGTCATAATTGACATTGAAGCCGGCCACCTCCTCATAGCGCAACAGGACCTCCCGGACATATGGCAGAGATTGTGCTGGATCCATGATAGAAAGCAGGACATCATCCGCAAAGAGTGTAATTTTATGCTGCTCCCCGGTAAAGGGAAGGCCTCGGATCCCCTCATGCTCCCGCACCGCAATCGCAAGCGGCTCAATGCTCAGAGCAAAGAGCAGGGGGGAGAGGGCAGCCCTGCCTGGTGCCGCGGGAATGCGGGAAGAATGCCGACAGGTGGCCGTTTACCGCCACCCTAGAGCGGGGGCTGCAGTAGTTCGCTTTAACCATGGAGATGAATTTGTCCGAGAAACCGAAGGCCGCCAGGGTATTGAACAAGAAGCCCCAGTTCACGCGGTCGAAAGCTTTCTCAGCGTCAAGGCCCACGAGGACCGCCGGGATACGAAACCTGTCAGCTTTTTCTATCAGGTGGCTCACCCGTCTAGTGTTGTCATGTGTCTGACGCCCCTTAATAAATCCAGACTGGTCCGGGTGTATGAGCGCTGGCATCAAATCCTGCAGCCTACGCGCAATGATCGAGGAATAGAGCTTGGCGTCGATGTTAAGAAGGGCAATCGGGCGAAATGAGGAGCAGAGGGCGGGGTCCTTCCCCGGTTTAGGCAGGATCGAAATCACGAATTCCGCAAGGGTGCCGGTTGAGACGCCAGAGTCAGCCATGTCATTAAAAAGGGAGGCTAGAAAGTCGCACACCTCAGAGGGATACGTCTTGTAAAAAAGAGCGGTGTAGCCATCCGGCCCCGGCGCCTTGTGGAGTTTCAGGTCCTTAATGGCAGCAAGCACCTTGCCACCTGTAATCGGGGCCTCCAGTAGCTCGTTCCATTCCTCAGACACCTGAGGAATAGGCAGGTCCCATAAGTATGCCCGTTGGTCATCGGCATCGAGGGCCTCCCCCGCATAGAGGTCCGCATAGAAGCGGCCAAAGACGGTAGCCTTAGTTTCGTCATGGTACTGTAGTTCACCCGTCGAGTCACGAACCCCCCCAATATACTCCCGTTCCCTCTTGTCCCGCAATTGGCGAGCCAGGTGACTCCCCACCTTATTCCCGTGAGAATACGACGGGCGTCGAAGCCTCAACAATGTAAACTCCGCCCTGTTGTTGTAGTGGGCCCTCAATTTCCCCCGTACCGCCGTCAATGGGTGAAGGGTCAGCCTCGAAGGGTTAAGTTTGTGGGCCTGCTCAAGCGCTGCCAATTCTATCTCCAATTCCTCCCGTTCCCGGCGTCGCAGTTTATTAAGGCGAGCATTAAGAGCTAAGCAAGTGCCCCTGATTGACGCCTTTAAGGCGTCCCAGGTGATGGAGGTTGAAGTATCGGACACCGGATTGAGCTCGAAAAAATCCCTAAGAGCCTTCCGCAGCTCCTTATTGGAAAAGTCATCCCTGATCACTGAAGCCGGGAAGTACCACTTCCGCTGTCCGTCACCAGCCGGTGACCAGCGCAGATTGAGCACAAGCAGACTATGGTCGGAAACTGATAGTGGAAATATTCTAGAGTCGAGGACATCTCCCCTAAGAGCCTGACTTAGAAAAATGTGGTCCAGGCGCGAGTAGGAGTGGTGAACATGGGATAAAAAGGTGTAATCTCGGGACAGGGGGTGTAAGGAACGCCAGCCATCAAGTAAGCCCAGCTCCCCAACCAACCGTTGCATTTCAGCAGAAAACAGACCTGAATCAGTTCTGTGGGTACCGAAGCTATCCATCTCTCTATTCCACACCAAATTAAAGTCCCCCATCAAGAACAAGTGTCCTTCAGCAAAGTCTCCCACCTTCTGCAGCAAGCCCAGGATAAAGCCATTCTGACCAGCATTAGGGGCATACACCACAACAAAGGAGCACAGCCTCCCATGAACAAGACCCTTCACCATCAACCAGCGTCCCTCCCTATCCCCGCGTACATCCATAGGCTGAAAGTTCAAGGCTGCACGGAAGAGAAGGGCCATCCCCTATGCTTCGTGGATGCAGATGATCTATATATGAGGGGGAAAGATTTATGCCGGAGGCGCATCTCATCCTTACGCGCCAGGTGAGTCTCCTGGAGGCCCACAATGTCTAGCTGGTGATCAACCATGTACTTCCACACCTTCTGGCGCTTCTGCGGGGAGTTCAAGCCTTTAACATTCCATGTCCCAACGCTAAGAGGCATCATTAAACAACAGGACCAATCTGGCTATAATCACTCCACACCCCCCCCACCCACGCCCCCACAACCAGCAACCATAGATAATGCAAGGAGGCATCCCAGAAGGCCCTCCCAGCACCCCATAGCCCAATAGCACAGGCATAGGATCCTTGAGGCTAGCCGCGCCCCATCAGCACACACAGCAACCATTCCCCAGAGGACCAGAATCACACTCAGCCACGCACCCCTGTCACCACCACTACCCCTGCCACCCCTTTCCCCCCCCAACTCCCCAACAAACCCCCTTAACCCCACCACCCCCCCCAAGAGGAACCCCATAGAAAAAGCATAGAAAATCAAAGTCCTGAACAAGACCAGAACAGAGAGGGCAGTGGCCTCCTCCGGGGGGCGAGGACGGGACACCACAAGGTGTGCCCCGTAGACCACGTACCGGGGTGTCTCCCCAAAAAGTACAAGTGTACCCACGGTACCTGCCGGGCCATGTCCCTCCGGCGCCAAGCGATCGTCGTCTCAGGGCTCATGCTGCCCCGGAACCATGCTGTGAGGAGGCCTCCGTGGCCGACGCCACCGCATCCCCTCTTTCTTGTAGACTGGTCGTTCGATCAGGCCTCATCCGATCCGACTCCCGGCCCACTCGCTGCCATGAGGAGGACCGCCGTCTTCTCCGCGCTGGGGAGCCACTACTCTCAGGGGGGGGGGGGGCCGCAGCATCCAAGCCCAAGAGATCCCTCGCCACCTGAAGCGAATGAATCTGCGCCAGTCTATTCTGCCACCGAAAAATAATACGGAAGGGGTGGCCCCAGGAGTAGAAGATGTTATGGTCCTGCAGGAAGGCGGTTACAGGGCAAAACTCACTCCTCTTTTGGAGGGTCGACGCTGCCAGATCCTGATATAATTGGGGATGGTGCCCCTGGAATTGCAACGAAGGAGTCTCCCGTGCCTTCCGGAGGATGCGTTCCTTCAACTGGAAGTCGTGGACGCAGACCAAAATGTCGGGAGGCGGACCCCCACCACGCCTAGGCAGACCCACCCTGTGGACCCTGTCCATCTTGATGTCCTGAAGGTCCTCATCATCCAGGATCTGCAAGAAGAGAGCCAAAACATATCCCCGCAGATCACCTGACTCCCCGTCCCATGGCACTGCTCGTATGTGAACGTTGTTCCGGCGGGAACGATTCTCCAGGTCCTGCACAAAGGGCTTGCAGATCTAGGTTCTGCTCAGTAAGCCGGATCACATCCTGCTGCAATTGGTGGACATCATTAGCCACACTCAGGTCATGGTCCTCCAGGGTGGCAACCCGCTCTCCGATAAAATCCATGTCCCGCCTCACCTCGCGAAGGTCTGAGGCCAGCTGAGAGCGTAGCTCCGAGATATCTTCCTTAATGGAGGCGAAGAGCTCTGTCATAAAGGCTTTGGTGGCTGGAGCTTCATCGTCCTTCGATTTAGGCGAGGTGCTAGGCCCCGGGGAGGCCGACTGCTGGGCCCCCCTGGAAGGACCATCTTTATTAGGCTTCCCTTTGCGCTGCGTAGAAGACATCACAGCGCCCCTGGTCGCCCGGGAATTCAGATCGAGAGTCTCCGTGCACCACCCCGGCAGCACCTCTCCGCACCCACTAAATCTGGTCCAGGAGTAAGCAATCCCCATCGATAGGACCCAGTGCAGGCCGTACTATCCATGGGCACACTCGGGCACAACGGGCTACCCAGAGCGCCGGTCAACCACTGCAAGACTGGGCCGCAACGGCACTACAGAGCCACCGGGGAAGGAGCCTTTAGCGCGTCACCCGGGGAGGGGGGCCCCCAGAGCACCACCCGTCGGCGAGCCCACCAAGCAGCCGGGTTACTGTCCCCCAAAGTCACTCACCCCAACCTGGCGATAGCTCCACGGCTTTTTGTTGAAGCTCTGAACTCAACCAGTCCAGACCCGCGACGTGCCAAGCGTCCCCGAGGACCGATCACTTTCAGGGCTCCTCCGATGGCAGGAGCTCTCCGCAGGGCCACAGCAGCAGGCTAAGTGCCGATCACAGGTCCCTGCAGCCCAACGGCGGCAACCAGCAGCCGCCCAGCCTGCCCGCCACAGCAGAGGAAGGGCGGTGCACACACGTCCTCTGCAGTCCCAAGAGGCCGCGCAGATCCCAGTGGCCCGCCACAGCAAAGCGGCTCCGCCTGCCGATCAAGGATGGAGGGAGCGGGGCGCTGATCCAGGGTCCAGTGCTCTGTAGGTCCAACCGAGCCACGGGCTCCAAGGGATCCCCCTCCCCGTCCGGGACCGGCTCTCAGTTCTGGCCGTAGCTGCCCAGAAGGGCCGATGCAGCTCCCACTCTGGGCCTTAGCACGCCCAGAAGCCCCGACCTCGAGTAGAGACGAGTGCCGATTCGCGGCAGTACAGGCCTGGCGTCCTCGCTGCTCCCGCCTCTATCAGATGGCACCATGCTCCCCACCGTCCGGCCTTCACTCACCGGCAGCCAGGGCTTCAGTGCATCACCCCCGTCGACAGGACCCAGGGGGCTCCGACGTCGCCGATTCAAGCCGGCACCCCACCGGGCCGATCCCTCCGGCAGGCTCTACCGCAGCTGGGATCAGGACCGCACTCGGCGCCGGTCAGACCGCCCCGACGACTCCAGGCGCTCCAGGCGGCAGTGCGGGTCCTCCAGGAATCCCGGGCAGACGTCGGAAAGTAGGCAGTGCGGGCACAGAAGTCCGACGTTCCAAATCATCGCCACTCGGGCCGCCGCGGCTGCGAGAGCGCCGGAGCCAAAATCCCCGCCAGGCACTGCCGCCGCTGTGGCCAGATCCACACTTGCCGCCCGTTAGGCCGCAACAGCTAATGTCGGCTCTCCGCCTCCTCGCTGGCAGCACTGGACTCCGGGGCACCCCGGGTGGAAGCCGGCGCTCAGGCGATGCAGGAAAATGGAAGGCTGACCCCCAAGATGGTGCTTTACAATGCTATTTTCCTGATGGCGCCGGAGGGACTCGAGAACACGTCTCACTCCGTCGCCATCTCGGACACGCCCCTGTGATATTTTTTATACGTGTGGCAGCCTCTTTTTCTCTGGTTCTTGCCTCTGACATTTGTCCAGCTCTTTCATTGCTTTCGTAAAGTTTAGAGCGCCAAGCGAGAAATTTACTTGCAGCTTTGGCCTGTGAAATTTCACTTAGAGCCGATTTAGGGATTATAATCTGCGTTTGTGCAGAAACGCCATTCCCTACACTCGATAGAACCCTAGCAAGTGTTTTCTCGGCCTCTTCAAGCCTACCATAAAGCTCCTGTAGATTCGCTTTCTCCCTTTTCTGACTCTCCCAACCATATCGGGTAGTCTCCCCCCTTATTCCAGCTTTAAGTGTGTCCCACATATTCTGGATGTCAGTACTACCTATATTTTAACTAATAAATCTGGTAATCCATAGAGCCATAGATTCAATATAAACACTATCTCTTATCAGACCTCGGTTAAATGTCCAAACATTCGGTTTCCTGGATCTGGGCTGAATATTAACCTCGAGTACTAAAGGATTATGGTCCGACATCACTCTCGGATACCTAATTATATTTATACCACCGTGACAAACTTGAAGAAATAAAAAAGTAATCTAGCCGAGAATGGATTTTATGAGGGGCAGAAAAATAGGTGAACCCGGAGTCATTTCTCCTAAACAGGGTCCATGCAACAATCAAGCCATGAAGCTCCTGCAGTTGGATCAAAGACCTATAGACTTTTGGTTTCCGGCCGCAGTACCCCACATCTGGACGGGTGGCAAGCTCACACCCGATATTAATATTAAAATCTCCACATAGTATACACGGGGCGGGCCAGCCAACCAACTCAAGATTAAGCCAGTTGTAAAGTTCAGGATCGTCGAGTACCGGACCGTAAACTGAGCAGAGTGTAAAAGCTTTATTTTGAAGTTCGGCATGTATAATGACCCACCGACCATACTCGTCTGCCAGAGAGCGGGTTATATTCACCAGCCCCATGCGAACAAGAATAGCAACCCCTTTAGTCTTTGCCACCAACTTTGTCCAAGAAGCCGATTGAAATCCCTCAAACTCAAGAAGTTTATATCGGCTTGCCTCAATGTGCGTCTCTTGGAGGCAGATAATATCTGCCCGCAAGAACAGGACATCTTCTCTGAACCTACGTCGCGTAACTGGGTCATTCAGTCCACAGATATTGATGGATGCTATCCTAATATTAACCATCCCAGATAGAATAATCCAGCCTCAATAATCCAAAAAAAGAAAGGAAAAGAAAGTACCCTCCTGATCAAATCAATCCTGTCCCAAAAAACACTTCCAATTGTTACCACCTGCCTCCCCCCCTCCTGAAACGGACTCCCCCCATACTCCCACCCTACCCTACCCCCGCCCCCACCAAACAGGCAAAAAAGGTCCTCAGAACCTTGTGATGCCTCACGTGTATCAAAGTGCCTCCTGGACACCCCCTGAATATCTAAATACCAGAGGAGAGGAAGGAAGAAAAAGGAAACCAAAAGCCCTTTAACAGCAAAGCAGAAAAAAAAAGAACACAAAGCAATGCCCAGAACAATCCCTTCACCCTCCGACCACCATAGTCCCAGCTCTGCTTCATACCCCAACAAAAAAAAATGGCAGCAGAAATGGGTAATAAGTTCTGGGCAAGCAAATTTGTGGCAACCATAGATAAGACAGGCTATGTAACTTTCAAGCGGGGCAAAATGTCCATTAACGATCAGTAAGTTCCTTTAGATAGTTTTCCACTTGAATTTCTGAAGAAAATACCCGGATCTTCCCTTGATAAATTACCTTAAGTTTTGCGGGATTCATCAGATAAACCTCACATCCTATTTTCTGAAACGGGGTGATCAGCTGTCGCAGCCGCCACCTCCTTTCTACCGTGGTGTGGCGGAAATCAGGGCGGACAAAAAAAGTTTGACCTTCAGCCGATCTCTTAGCATCCGGTCTTGCCTTTTCAAAAATAGCTTGTCTCAAAGAAAAATTGCCGAAAAAAATTAATATAGCACGGGGTTTAACTTCAGGGTCAGTATTTTTTTTCAGAGTTAGAGGGAATCGGTGAACTCTCTGGATCTCGGTCTCCCAGGACCAGTGAGCGAGCTCCGGGAATGCTGTTTTGAATAACTTCAGTACGAACCCTCTTATATCATCTCCTTCAGCCTTTTCTTCGATTCCTAATAGGCGTAGAATATTCCTTCGGAGCCGATTTTCGGAATCCTCCAATTTCCACAATATATCGGTATATCTTTCATCATTGGCTGACGACTTAGATTCTACATTTTCAATCCCCGCTTCTAATCCAACAATTCGTTCTTGAAGGGCGGTAGTCCTAGCTATAACCTCCGCACATGCTTTGGTATTTTTACGAATAGCCCCTTGTATTTACATTGTCGCCAACTGTACTCTCTTGTGCTCCTGTCATGCTTCACGTTGTACAGACTTGAGCATAGCATAGATCAGGGTGTTTGATGGAGATTGGTTAGACTCGTTGCCGGGATCCACGGGTTCCTGCTCTGGCCCTCGATGGCCTCCAGTACCACCTAAGCTAGTTGCGGCCACAGAATAGTCCCACTGTAGGTTGTTACTAGCTTCCGAGCAATTGCTCTCACGTCGTCCTTGACTGGCTAAAGGAGTTCTCCTGGCTTTGCGATGACCTGAGATATCCTCCAAATTCTCTGAATCAGTAGTACCATCTATATCTGATTCCTCTGCCAAGGAGAAGAAGCTATCCCCGTCATGTGTATCGGGTATACTATCCTTACCGGGTTCTGTATTTGACCGGCCTCCAGCTGGGGTTTGAAAAAAAGAGGTACTCCCAGGATTAATAACCACTGCTTGAATAAGGTCCCTGGAAATAACAGTATTAACTACAGCAGAAACCTCGGAGATGGTGAGGATCTCAGGCGTATCAGAGCCATTAGGCGCCAGTTCGTTAACAGCCACCTCGGGCCTTTCCCCTCATCATCCTGCATGGGCGTAGCATTAAGGGTGCCGGGAGAACCTACAATGCATAAAGGGGAATTTGCCGTTGTTCTTGTGCCTGCAGGTTTACAAGAAAACATCCCCGGGACTATTGGTACTCTGCCGCGACCATTGCCATCTTGGGATTGTGTAGAAATATGGAGCAACCCCTCGTTTCTAGCCCCTGCCTCTTGGTTTAGTGCACTTGCAGATTGAGTCTTCTCTGCACCTTTCCCCTTGATCAGCGTCCCTTTCTTGGCACTCACGCCTATTCCTCTGCCCGCAGGTTTGTCAGCTGCTCTATACGGTTTCGTCGATTTCTCTACGGCCGCTGCGACCGCTACGACCTTCTTAACACCAGTCACCACTGCAGAGCCCGGGGCAGTCCCGAGCGCCTTAGGGCCGAGCTCCGGCAAGTTCCCATTCTTGCGAGGCAGCATAGCCTCGCTGAGAACGCCGACCGATTCAGCATCTCGCTGCTGTTCTGCTTCTGCCCGGGCTTCACTGCAGACCACGCCCGCCAGGTCCACAGGTGGGCGCGGCTGTGGAGCTCCGTCGCTGTCAGCCTGACAGAGCGCAACCAGGGTTCTTGCTGTTCCCAATCGCCGAACATGTGGCCCCCAAGTCCGTCGTAATTGCTCCACTGTTCCAATCTATAAACAACTGTTTTCTTTAGTCTCCGCCGCTCCTCCTCTCATTAAACTCCATACAACGGCGCATAACCATCCAGGGAGTGACACCCGCACAATCACGTGGCTGCCATCTTGCCTCCGGCCGAGAAGGTAACTCTGCCTTCATTCCCGTTTTTTTTCTCCTAATAACTTTGGCTTCGGTTGACGAATCTTCGCAAAATTTTCAAAACTTATGGCCGGCTCTGGTCAGCTCCTATCTTAAAAGTTTCGGGGTGATTCAGAATGCGGGGGGTGAGAAGAACGGGGGTCCCAAAACGAGTTTTCTCCATGTTAAATTCCCGTAGGAAACTTTAGACACGACTACAGGCCGAACTGCTGAACGGAATTACACCAAATTTGGCAAAAAGGTAGCCCTTGTTTCAAAAAGAAATCTTTTTGCTAAATGGTTTAAATCCGTTCAGTAGTTCCGGAGAAATAAAAAAAAATAGGTAAAAAATGCATTTTCCTAGCAAACTTTAGACACGGCTACAGCTCGAATTGCTTGACAGAATTACACCACATTTGGCATGAAGGTAGCCCTTGCCTCAGAAAGAACTCTTTTTCTTAAATGGTGTAAATCCGTTCAGTAGTTGCTGAGAAAATGAAAAAATAAAAGCTTTGATATATAGAGGCGCAGTGGATCCGCGCACCCTCCCGATCACGAGCTTCATGCTAATTGGCTGCCAACACTCCAAACCAGGAAGGGATGGCAGCTGTCTTGTGCCTCAGTAACGAGGCACAAGAAAACACAAGAACTAAGGCGCAAAATAAAAAAAGGGGACAGGGTAGAAACACCCTGACCCCCTGGGCCTGCTCAGGGTGTCCCACAAGGACCCCCAGGGCCCAAAAAAGCATTTTTTTACAAAACAAAAAATCAGCCGAATTCGCACTGGATGCGCGAATCCGGCCGTGACAATTTTAAAAAAACGAAGCGCAGGCTGCCGCTCTTCCTTTAATTGAAGCCCCCGGGTGAGCCAGGTCCCAGGGGCAGTAAAACATTTGTGGGGGGCCCCAATGCCCCCCACACGCCCCAGGACCGCCACCTCCCCGGGGCACTAATATTTAAATTTGTGGGGTCTGTAACGGACCCCTGAGCCCCGGGGACCACCACCCCCTGGGGCTTTGCAATATGTGGGAGGGGGGCTGCGCGTCCCCCCTCATGGAGCCAGTGATGGCCCTGGGGACCGCCACCCCCCAGGGCCAGCTCCTGCAGTGTCCCAGGGTGCCCACCCCCGGGACACTGCAGTTTGCTATGACAGGGTGGTAGCCATGTGGCTCCCGCCCTGTCATAGCAAACTGTGGTTTGGTTCGCTTTCAAAAATCAAACCACATTGTTTTTCCACAAAGGGAGCTGCCTCTTAGCAGCTCCCCAGGTGGAAAAGCAGTGCCGGCTTCCGCAGGAGGCAGGGAGCCACCAGGGACCGTGGGGGCATTGGGGCTCCCCCCACGGTCCCCAATGAAGAGCGCCAGCCCCGGGGGAGGGGGTCCCCGGGGCAAGAAGTGGCCCAGGAGGGGGGCCACGCAGCCCCCCTACAATTGTTTTTTTTAAAAGGAAGTCAGGCCCTGGGGGATGGGGTCCCCGGGGCCATCATTGGCCTGAGGAGGGGGCCTACTGGAGGTGCCTGGTGGGCAAGTGGGCTCCCATTGACCCTCAGGATTGAAGAGAAATTAATTCCCCAACTTAAAACGCGCCACAGGGCGTGTTTGCACACATGTCACCTCAGGCCCCGCCCCCTCCCTTCACCACTATGAAAATGCACCCTCTGGGGGAATTAATCCACCTTGAATACTGCGGGTCCCTGGGGGCCAACTAGCCCACCAGGTACCTCGAAGATGCGCCAGGGAGCTGCGCTGCAGAGAGGTGTTCAGAGGCCATGCCCCTTTTTACACCTCTCTGCAGCGTAGCTCTTTGGCGCTTACTGGAGGTACCTCGTGGGATAGTTGGATCCCAGGGACCCTCAGGATTCAAGGGGACTTAATCCTCCAACTTAAAACGCGCCACTGGGTGCATTTGCACAGTGGTGAAGGGAGGGGTTGGGGCCTGAGGTGACATGTGTGCAAACACGCCCTGTGGCACATTTAAAGTTGGGGAATTAATTCCCTTTAAATCCTGAGCGCCCCTGGGAGGCAACTAGCCCACCAGGTGCTTCCAGTAAGTGCCACTGCGCTGCATTGCAGAGAGGTGGTCCAGGCCACGCCCCTTTTTACACCTCTCTGCAACCTAGCTCTGTGGCGCTTACTGGAGGTACCTGGTTGGCTAGTTGGACCCCAGGGACCGTCAGGATTCAAGGGACTTAATCTGCCAACTTATAACGGCCAGAGGCCGTGTTTGCACACATGTCACCTCAGTCCCCCCTCCCTTCAGCACTGTGCAAACGTGTCCCGTAGCGCGTTTTAAGAGGTTGTTTTAATCGTCCTGCCCTATTATGTACTAGGGCCTTACAGAGGAGGTCGTGCTAAACACAGGTGTACGCCAACGCATAGTGTTCCCCAGCTGGCAGACCTGGTGGCCCGTCGACATGTTCCCACCATCCGGCTCCTCCCCTATGGCTAAAAACCTGGGGGTTAAGATGGATGTGGGGTTGACGATGAAGGCCCAGATCCTGGGGGTGACCGGCACTTGCTTTGGCCTATTAAAAATGCTGCGGAGGTTTTTGCCTCTTCTGTCTGAGGAGCATAGGAGGCTGACTGTGCAGGCTCTGATAGGCTCCAGGTTGGATTATGCCAACATTCTTTACCTGGGCCTGCCAGAGTACCTGCTACAGCGGCTTCAAGTGGCACAGAATGCGGCGGCCAGGGCCATTTTTGGTCTAAATAGACGTAGTAGCGTCTCTGGGCTATTGCTGGCGCTACATTGGCTGCCCATCCGCAAGCGGATTGCCTTTAAGGCTATGACCTTGGCCTATAAAGCGCTCAATGCGGTGGGGGCGAAGTATCTTCAAAAGAGACTGGCCTTTTACCATCCGGCGCGGTCGTTGAGGTCTGAATCTCTACTCTTGGCGATGGTCCCTCGGGTTAAGAGGGCCCGCCTGGGTGGCCGTTCTTTTAGTTTATTGGCCCCACAGATGTGGAATTCGTTGCCGCTCCCACTTCGGGGGGCTACCTCTCTTCTTGAGTTTAGGAAAGGGCTTAAAACCTGGCTGTTTTCCCAGTAGGTGTCCAGGTTGTTCTTTTTAATTGTCTGTGTGCTGTTCATTTCTTTTAATCTCTGCTATGTTATTCTACATTACTTCCCCTTACCTAAAGCGCCGGGACACTCTTTTTGAGTAACCGTTGCGCTATACAAACTACAAATAACATAACATAACATAACATAACATAACGTATGTAGGTGTTTTCACTGTATTCTAAGTGTATTTTAGCATAGCACTGGCTCTAGGCCTAGTAAGTCAGAATCAGTTACCACCAGTACCCATCTGAAAAAGTTGTGGGCACAGGATGGGTTTGCAACAAGGACTCTTTCAGCTCCTCTGTTGGTTCTTTCTGCACATGTCTTGCTTCTTCCTGCACTTTTCTTCGTCTTTGTGGACTTCTGTTGCTTCATTCTGCATTTCTTTTGCTTCTTTCTGTGCGTTTTTTCTTCTTTCTTCACATGTCCTACCTCTTTAGACATAGAGACTAGCATTTGAAAAACCTTTGAAATTCACTGAAAAAAACATAGGTTTCAGGCACGTTATAGTTAGAAATTAGCATTTAAAAAACCTTTGAAATTCACAAAAAAAACATATTTTTCAGGCACGTTATAGTTAGAAATTAACATTTAAAAAACCTTAGAAATTCACTGAAAAATCATAGGTTTTAGGGAAAGTTATAGTTAGTTGGAAATTTCACTCATACAAAACCATAGAAATTCCCCCGTTATAGTTAGTTCAGCTAACTATAACTCGCGCCCCCGCAATGCACTGCTGATGACGTCACATATTACTCACTCATGACATGGTCAGTGACATCACTGATGACATCTCAAATGACATCACTGAGGCACTGATCAGGAGACCAGCAAACTAGCCATTGGCATCACTCTGGTGGTCCTGGGATCCAGATGCAGGTCCAGTCCTTCTTACTCAGGCAACAGGGAAACTGAGCAGAAGTCCTTCTAGCAGAGCAGCACAACCGTCATTTTGAGTCTTCCACACGTCCAGAGATGTACTCAAGAGTTGGGTCTGAGGGTCTAATATTTCTACCTGGTGTGCAGGTGAATGCATTGCCGGTTTCTGCATCCAGAGTTGGTTGAAATTTCCTACAGTGCTGCTCTGGCCCTAGCTGAATGTATGACACTACAACGCATGCTTTTACAATGCATGGCATTACAACGCATTTTTTACAACGCAAATACCATTACAATGAAAGTTTATACAATGCATACCATTACAACGCAAAGTAATTTAAAAAATAGAAAAGTATCATTACAATGAAAATCAATACAACACATACCATTATAACGCATAAAAATATATATATTTTGAAAAAATAATTTTGTAAAATACCTCCTGGGACGGGATGCAGGGAAAATAGGGGTTTTGGGTGGAGAAGTGTATTAAAATGTGTTAAGAAACTGAACAAATGTTTTTATAAAAACAAGCATCTTTACTAAATTAATACTCGGGTATTAAATGTAATACTCAAATATTACACAAGTCACAAACAATATTAATATTAAAATAATTTTGAAAAATACCTCCTGGGACGGGATGCAGAGAAAATATAGGTTTTGGGTGTGGAAGGGTATTAAAATGAGGTAAGAAACTAAACAAATATTTTAACAAATACGAGCATGTAAACAAAATTAATACTCTAGTATTAAATTAAATACTCGAGTATTACACTTGTAACAAAATTAAAAATAAATAATTTTTCAAGATAAAATAATTTTAAAATTATTTTATCTTGAAAAATTATTTCTTTTTAATTTTGTTACAAGTGAAATACTCGAGTATTTAATTTAATATTTAGTATTTAATGATACATAAATAAATCACATTTGGGGAACTAATCTATAAAACAGTTAATAACACATAAACATAGCCGCCATTTTAATAACGAAGGTAAAATCAAGTCCTACTACTCTTTTCATGACCCGAACACCAAGCCACTGAAAACAAAATGGAGGAGTAAACGCTATTGAATCGATAAAACACTCACTTTTAAATAATAAATTTAAAATATAAGTTCACACATAAAACGAATCAGAAAAAAACACATATTAAAAGGGTACTTTTCAAAAAATTAAAGGCAACACCCACAAAAATGTATAAATACAACCAAGACACTATTTTGAAGCCAGTAGTTAATTAACTACCAGAGAGAGCAGACGGATTTTCCTGACACTCCTACGTTTACCAAGCAACAATAACTCGACAAAAACAATACATCAACTCTGAAAAAATCAAGTAAGTATTAGTCATAGCAAATAAATACATAGCATAATTGAAAATAATTTAGAACAATTAAAAAAAATATATAATTCAATTTTTCAGTTATCAACATACTTGAAAATCGATTCATCAATTTTGAAAACAAAGATATTTATTTAGCGAAAATAGTTGTATGTACATTCATTAAATTAAAATATATTTTTAAGGATTTTATGAATCTTAGCATGCAATCATGTTTAAAAGAATCTTTTGGATCTTCAATATGTACCACGTTTGTATTTTTCAAAAAAATTACTTAATGACTAAAACACGTTAAAATATTTAGTAAGCTAAACAGTTTAATCTTTTTGATTTTTCAGCTTACTAAGGGGGTCATTAGGATGACGGGTGGACTTAGTCCGCCCGCTATCCTATCGGGACTCGGGACCACCCGCCATAAGGGCGGGTGTCCCGTGGGTGGTATTAGGATGCGGCCGCCACAGTGGCACCCGCATCCTGCATTTATAACATTGTGGCGGGCATGCTCTCTGCACCGCCCGCCACAATGCCATAAATGCATGTATGCATTTGCATACACAATGCGGCAGGCACCGTGCCGTGCCTACCGCATTGTACATGCAAATGCAGGGAGGACCACAGGTACCCCCCGTGTGTACCCCCCACCCCTCCTTCACTTTGAGGGCCGGCAGGGGGCCCCCAAAGTGAAGACCGCATGCCTTTCCGTGGCGGCGATGATCCTATTTGGCCCATACTAATATGGCTGGCGGTGTCTATGAGACACCGCCACCATATTAATCCTATTCCGCCCCGGCCGCAAGGCGACCGGGCGGAAAAGCGGCGGACGGTCTTTCCGTCCGCCGCGGTCCCCCTCGCCATACTAATATGGCGGGGGGCATTCGGGAGTGGATGTCGAGCGGATTGCCTCCGCCAGGCCGGCGGTGGCTATCGCCAGCCTGGCTGAGGCAATCCACCCGACATCGTAATGGTAAATGTTTGCACAAAAACAATTTTAATGTATACTAAACAGATTTTAAAACAGCATAAAAACAATAGAATCCAAAAAGTTGAAGTAAAAAAAAGAAATGCATTTTTAAATGACATTTTAAAATTTCAGAATATCCAAGTTCTAACAATAATGTTATTTTCCTAAAACAAGTAATTTAAAAAATAGAAATTAAACATTTGTTTAACTCCTACATCCCACAACAGATAAATAGAAAAAGAAACTTGGAAAACAGAATCGAATCACCATCTGAAAACCATCCTCTCCAAAAAAGCGAAACCATCCACAAAACAACCAAATTAATCTAAAGGTAAAATAAAAAGCTAAATGTACAAAGGGATTAATTAACCTCTTTTTAATCCTCAAACAGTGTTCTCTCCAAAAAAATGCAAACAAAACTAACATTTTCTTTTTTAAATTTCAAACAGCTTAAGAAAATCAAAGAACATCAAAGCACGAAGAAAAGCAACAAAGTTCGTCCAAGACTCAAGACATATTAAAATAAGGTAAGTGAAGAGTAATGCAGGTTCATTAAATAATTTTTCAAATCCAGAGAGGCCAAAAAACTAAGGAAATAAGTGGATAATGCGGCAGTAAAAACTTGAAATATAACTCAACAGCAATGAAGCATTAAAGAAAATGCAGGATAATGCATTAGAAACACGTACTATTCTAACTTCAGTAAAGTATTCCTGTAGACTAAATCTAGATTTATTAAAAACTATTCTAACTCCAAAGTGCTTATGTTGAAAAAAAACTGGTGAAAGAGCAATTGAGTGACAAAACTCAAAATAACCATATAGTAACGAAAATATTTTTTAAAACGTGTCATACAAATTTTTAAACAGATTTAAATATGACTTTAACTCCTATTTCCTAATACAGATATCTTCAAACAAAAACCATCTTCATAAAAAAAACCTCAATGACATGAGAGGACCATCTTCGTCAAATTAAGAAAGCATCCACAAATCATCAAACTTTTTAAAACAGGTAAAAACTAATGTAAAGTGAACAAAGAGATCAATTAACCAATTTTAAATCCTCTTAGAGTTAGCAGTCCAAAAATAAAGGACACAAAACTAACATTATCTTTTTAAAATTGTAAACAGGTCAACATATTAGAAAATCAACATTGCAAAAAGAAGACCATCAAACAACATATTCTGAAAGAGCCAACCAAACAAATATAAAGGTAAACAAAAGAAACACTTTTTAATACTATTAAATACTATTACTATTAAAAATACTATTCTAGCTCCAGGGAGGTGTTCAAGAAGGATAAGTGAAGGATAGTGGGGTGTCATACATTCTGATAGTGTAGAGGTTAAAATTACTAATCTAACTCCACATAGGTACAGCAGTAGGGAAGTGTTGGATAGCGTAGAGGTTAAAATTACTAATCTAGCTACAGGGAGGTGTAGCAGTAGGGTAAGTGTTGGATAGTGTAGGGATTAACATTACTATTCTAACTCCAGGTATGTGTAGCAGTAGGGTAAGTGTTGGATAGTGTAGAGGTTAAAATTAATTTTCTAACTCCAGGGAGGTGTAGCAGTAGGATAAGTGTTGGATAGTATAGAGGTTAAAATTACTATTCTAACTCCAGAAAGGTGTAGCAGTAGGGTAAGTGTTGGATAGTGTAGAGGTTAACATTACTATTCTAACTCCAGGGAGGTGCAGCAGTAGGGTAAGTTTTAGATAGTGTAGAGGTTAAAAATACTTTTCTAACTCCAAGGAGGTGTTGAAGTAGGGTAAGTGTTGGATAGTGTAGGAGTTAGAATTACTATTCTAACTCCAGGGAAGTGTAGCAGTAGGGTAAGTGTTGGATAGTGTAGAGGTTAAAATTACTATTCTAACTCCAGGGAGGTGTAGCAGTAGGGTAAGTATTGGATAGTGTAGAGGTTAAAATTACTATTCTAACTCCAGGGAGGTGCAGCAGTAGAGTAAGTGTTGGATAGTGTACAGGTTAAAATTACTATTCTAACTCCAGGGAGGTGCAGCAGTAGGGTAAGTGTTGGATAGTGTAGGGATTAAAATTACTATTCTAACTCCAGGTATGTATAGCAGTAGGGTAAGTGTTGGATAGTGTAGAGGTTAAAATTACTATTCTAACTCCAGGGAGGTGCAGCAGTAGGGTAAGTATTGGATAGTGTAGAGGTTAATATTACTATTCTAACTCCAGGGAGGTGCAGCAGTAGGGTAAGTATTGTATAGTATAGAGGTTAAAATTACTATTCTAACTCCAGGGAGGTGCAGCTGAAGGGTAAGTTTTGGATAGTGTAGAGGTAAAAATTACTATTCTAACTCCAGGGAGGTGTTGAAGTAGGGTAAGTTTTGGATAGTATAGAGGTAAAGATTACTATTCTATCTCCAGGGAGGTGTAGCAGTAGGTGAAGTGATGGATAGTGTAGAGGTTAAAATTACTATTCTAACTCCAGGGAGGTGCAGCTGAAGGGTAAGTATTGGATAGTGTAGGGGTATAAATTGCTATTCTAACTCCAGGGATGTGTTGAAGTAGGGTAAGTGTTGGATAGTGTAAAGGATACAATTACTATTCTAACTCCAAGAAAGTGTAAAAGTAGTGTAAGTGTTGGATAGTGTATTCTTAAAAACAAAAAACATATTTTTTCAAACTCTTTTTTTTTCTTTATTTCAGATAATGTCAGCAGATACAACAGCAAAGTACATCAGGTCAAACAAAGGGAACAGGCTTTTAAAACATGCAGGGTACATATATTGCAAGGAGAGAATTACTGAACCAAGAAGACATTGGAGGTGCGTGCAATATTACTCAAGCCATTGCAAAGACAGAGCGGTTACTCTAGGTGACAAAGTTATTAAAACATCAGACCATAACCACTCTGTCTCTGCAATGGACTTTGAAGTTAGAGAAACAATTAACGAAATGAAGGATATAGCAAGCACCTCCAATGACACTTCTGGTTCAATTTTAAGGGAGGTTGCTCAGCATGTCCCTAGTCATGTAGCTAGCAGTATGCCAATAATACCTAATCTGAGAAGAATTATTCAAAGAATAAAACAGGCAAGTAACCCACAGAGAACTACTCCACAAACCTATTCTGATATTCACATTCCTCCAGAACTCTCTGTATCTCTTTCTAACGAACCTTTCCTCCTGCATGATAACCAAAACCCTCTGAAATGTATACTTATCTTCAGTACACCCCGTAACCTTGTTAAATTAGAGAATAGTGGAATATGGATGATGGATGGGACATTTAAAAGCACGCCCCATCCATTCACTTAAATGTACACTGTTGATGCAAAAATAAACAACAATGTAGTCCCCTTAGTGTACAGTTTGCTACCTGACAAACAATCCACAACCAACACTGAACTTTTGAAAGTGATCAAATCCAAAACTTCAAACAAAAGTCCTAGGAAAATAATTATTGATTTTGAATTTGCAATGATAAATGTAATTGCAAAAACGTACACGGATACCCAAATTCAGGGATGTTTTTTCCATTTTTCCCAGGCATTTTGGCATAAATTACAAAAGACATCCCTAGTTGTGGATTATTCTTCGGATAGCAAACTGCAATTCGAATTAAAAAAACTAACTGCACTTTGCTTTGTTCCTCCTGAAAGTGTAGACGAGTACTACACTGCAATTACAGAATCTGAATTTTACACAGAAAAGGAGGACAAATTGGCACCCTTACTAAATTATTTTGAGGACACATGGATTGGGCATCTAAGCAGGTCGGGTCGCAGGAGGAAGCCACGTTTCCATGTGGAGTGGTGGAACTGCTACACAAGCTGCTTAGAAGGAGAAGCAAAGACAAACAATGCCATAGAGGGATGGCATAACTCTTTCAATCATACAATTGGTAAACCTCACCCTAACTAATATCATTTTTTGGAAATATTGAGGACGGAGCAAAGTTTCCAAGAAATGAGAATGACACAAGCATTAACTGGTAGTCTAAATCCACGCATCTCTAAAAAATCAAACATAGGGGACCATTAGGATGGCGGGCGGATTGCCCCCGCCAGGCTGGCGGTAGCCACCACCAGCCTGGCGGGGGCAATCCACCCGTCATCCGCACCTGAAATCCCCCCCGCCATATTAGGATGGCGGGGGGACTGCAGCAGACGGAAAGATCGTCCGCCGCTTTTCCGCCCCAGTCGCTTTGCGACCGGGGCGGAAAAGGTTTAATATGGGGGCGGTGTCTAATAGACACCGCCAGCCATATTATGATGGGCTGTTTCAGATGCCTTTCCGCGGCGGCGATGCCGCCACGGAAAGGCATGTGGTCTTGAAGGAGAGGTGGGGGGTGCATATGTACTACCTGTGGTACACCCCTTCATTTGCATTAACAAAGCGGCAGGCCCGCGCGGTTCCTGCCGCTTTGTCTATGCAATGCAATAATGCATTTTTAGCATTGTGGCGGGCGGTGCAGAGAGCACCGCCCGCCACAATGCTAAAATGCAGGATGTGCCCGCCACTGTGGCGGGCACATCCTAATACCCCCCATGGGACCCCTGCCCTTAAGGCGGGCGGTCCCAAACCACGTTAGGATGACGGGCGGACAAAGTCCGCCCGTCATCCTAATAGGCCCCAAAATGTCTGAGAGACTATTGGGCACCTTACAACAATTTTTTTGTGTGTGGCGTAGACTACCTAGATAATGTTGCTCATATACTACATTATTAACTCTAACAACAACATTACTTTCCTGTTTTGCCCTAAATTCATTAAACTTTTCAATTCAATTGGCATTTTTAACAAAAAAAAATTTTCATATTAAAAAGTCGGGTCACCTTACCTTAGATGTCTTCTTTCTTTTTCTATTTTTCTTTTGAAATCCCAAACAAATCCATTTTTTGTGGTAATCCATCAACATATCCACTCCAGTGCTTGAAAATGGAAATCTTTTTTTTCTTCTTTTTAAACATGCAATTTCCAAATTAACAAAAATGAAAAAATCCATTCTCCAAAGACGGTAATCCACTCAAAAAGTATAAAAACTGGTCAAAAAAAGATCGAATCACATTTTTCCAAACGATATCCAAATCAAAATCCAGTAATTCCATTTGGGTTCGAAATCCACCTCCAAATTAAAAAAACGATCCATCTTCTTTGATCTGTTTCGATTACATTTTTAAAAAAACAATCCAATGAATCTCCTTGGAAATCCTCGACTCAAAAGATCCCAAAAATAAAAATTTTTAAAAAATATACTCTAAAATAAATCCAAAACTTCGCATTCGATAATTCCATCTCTTTTAGAAATCCACCACCAATTCAAAAATCGATCCATCTTCATACTTCTGTTTCGATTCAACAGTCACAATCCCAAAAAATCTTCTTTTAAATCCACAACTCAAATGATCCCAATTATAAAATCAATTTTTGAAAAATTAAACTCCATATTTAATCCAAAACATCACATTCGATCTTCTTCTTGATCCGGTTTTTTAAACACATTCTTTAAGTTCAACTAAACATTTTATATACTTTTTTATACTGTACTATGACAATATTTACATTAATCAATAACGTTTACAAATTTATAAATAATAACAGGTGACCCGACAATGGCATACTCTAGGTACACGATCGGCGACATGCTAAAAGAGTGACAATATTATAAATACAAAAATATACTATTCCTCCCTATTCTCTCCTTGCAATATATATACTTTAAAGCAACAAACTGTGTAAAAAGTAAGTTAAAAAAGTTTCCTACCTGAGCGCAGATCTGCTTGCTGCTGCATTGTCCAACGTTGCTCCTCAAAATGGCGTGATCATGCACGTCAACGAGTCTACGTCATCTTGAGCAATAAAGAGTAAAAAAGGACAATTGATATATATTATACATTATTACCCATTAAAGTTATTAAAAACATTTTTTTAAATGTAAGATATACATATGTTATTATTTGAAAAATAATAACAAAATGTAATAAATTAATCTATATTTTTGTATTTATTTTATAAATAAAAATCATATAAACAACCGAGCATTCCATAATTGTTAATATTAATAAATGTTTATTCTACTTCAATATATTATATTTTGTTTCTAATATTAATTAAATATTGTACTTACCTTTATACTTGGTCCATTTGCTTCTGATCTGTCCCGCATCAATCTTCTAATGAACATGAAAAAGAGTTCCGCGTCAAACATACAGCTGTCAATGGAAATAAATAAAGGACAATTCTTTTCATTGAACTCAATGGTAAAGCGCGTAAAAATAAATTCAAAATTGTATAAATACTTATTAAACCAAACTATTCTAACTATATATATTAAAAAAAAGAATCATCTTTTAACAACAAATTTCTTTTTTAAATTTAAAAAAATATAATAAATAATCTACATTTTATAAAAATATTTGATGTTTTATTTAAAAAAAAAAGTAAAACAATGAATTATTTTAAACTTTTTTTTAAATAATTAAACAATTAATAAATCCTATAATTAATACACATATTTTTATATAATCTATTATGTTTTCTATAAAAAATTAACATTTCATTAAAAAATAATTCACTAATTTGTTTGTTTTTTAATTTATTTTAAATTTAAAAAATGTAATTAATATATTTTTTTAAAATATTAAAGTGCATTTTTGAATATTTTATAAAAAAACTGTATTATGAAAAAGAGGTATTTAAATCAACTCATAAATTATTAATTATTTAGAGTATTAATTTAATAATCATTTTTAGTAAATATTGTTTTAACAATAATATATTAAAATAAAAGTAATATATGATTTTTATATTTAAATTAATATTTTAATAAATATTTTCAAACAGATATAAATATATATGTTGACTATTAATTTATTTACAAATAAATACTACTACTATTTAATTTAAGAGTATTAATTTTACAACATTTTTAACTAGTATTTTTAAAGAGTATTAAATTAAATTGTAAACAGTATTTTAAAAAATAATATAACTATTGTTCATTTTTTAAAAATATTCCAAAAATAAACTTCTTTAAAAAAATCGATTTTATAAATATATTATATATATAATAAATAAATAAAAATGATTAATACAAATAAATTAAACTATATTTTTAATAATCAATATTATTAATGTTTAACAAATAATTATAATAAATATAATGTATAAAAATAATATTAAAAAAATACTTACGTTGTAATAACATGCGTTGTAATAGCATGCAATCTAAAGGATTCGTTGTAAAGGTACTGCGTTGTAACAGTTGCGTTGTACTGGATGTTCACCTTAAAATGTGTTAAGCAACGGAACAAATATTTTTATAAAAACGAGCATCTTTACTAAATTAGTATGCGGGTATTAAAGTTAATACTCAAATTTTTACCAAGCAACAACAACTCGACAAAAACAATACATCAACTCTGAAAAAATCAAGTGAGTATTAGTCATAGCAAATAAATACATAGCATAATTGAAAATAATTTAGAACAATTTAAAAAAAATATATAATTACTTTTTTCAGTTAACAACATACTTGAAAATCGATTCAACAATTTTGAAAACAAAGATATTGATTTAGTGAAAATAGTTGTAAGTACATTTATTAAATTAAAATATATATTATTTTTTTATTTTTTATTTTTTTTAAAACCTTTATTGAACAGTTCAATAAAATTACTAGCACGGGCCAACAACCACAGGGGCTGGCCGCAACACAAGAATAAGACCCACTATAGTATCAAATGACACAGCTCTTCAGCCGACAACCCTGAGGTCCGGCAGCGAATCAGGATAAACATTGTATTGAACTCACAACACGTTACAGGATAAGACGAAGGTTTCATTTTATGTTTAACCCCCCACCCAACCTAAAAAGCAGGAAAAAAGAAACAGACATATCTGGTGCCATACATTCAAACACTATGATAAAGTGAGCAGGTACAAAAATAGAATAATCACAGATCAATTTGAAGGGAACGACCGAGACGCCAGCGCTAGCAAGCACCAAACAGGATGTACGACAAAGCAATCTATAACCCAACGCAGTTGCCCGCACACAGACCCCGCCCACCCATTGACGTCAGGATAGAAAAGAAGTATGGTTACCAGATACTGGAATACATACGAAATCAGGATAATACCCCAACGTTATGAAAGGAGAGCGAAAGGAAAGCGTGAGATAAAGAAACCATAAAAACTAAACTAACTAACAAAACTTTAGACCCATCCCCCCACCCTGCACCCCTGCATGTGGCTTTCGCCTAACCCCAACTAGCAGCGTGCCTGTCGCTCCGACTAACTAAACTACAAAAAGTAAAAGAAGAATGGAGGAGGAGAATATCATACAGACTCCCGGTCACCTTTCCCCCCCACCTGAAACGAACAACCCCTGTCCTAAGACCACAGAGTACTCAAAAATATTATAGACAGAGCCAGACAGGGGAGACGTTGAACACCGCCCAACCTCCCGCAAGCATTACGTTAGCGAATCCCTTGTCCTCTAAAGCCCCGAAATCAGACCCAGACCAACAGTCTCATCCTTGACCCCTCCGATCTTTCATGCGGACTCTGTCCAGTAACACCATCACCGCCCCAGGAGAGTCAAAGTTCGTAGGAAGTTCAATTAAGATTAATATGAGACCAGTCGAACACAATGAGTCTCTGCAAGCATCCGCCACCGGTAAAATCTCCCTCACCGACATGCAGTCCAGATATCCTTTCCTCCGTAGATGTAAAAGAACCACAAGGGCAGGAAGGGACGGTAGTGACTTTCGGTTTTTGCAAGTCGTAGTCTCAAGGAGTGAAGAACAAGGTAGCTCCGCAATGATCGGCTGCGATGGTGAATGCAGCGATACCCCCAGAGAAACAATTCCGCAAGTATTCTGCAAACAGGTCAATGGCGTCAAAACTTTATCGCGCACAGCGTCTCCATCCTCCTTTACTACGGGCATCGTGGGAGAATCAGTTCGTTGAAAGTCATGCAATAGAACAGAGCCCAGACTCGGTCGCCCAGTTTCGATGTCACCAGCGATCATTTTATGGACAATGCTCTCCAGATGCAATTGAACTGCCCCGATGGCGGCCATTACGGTTTTCAAGGATGGCTCACAGTTTGTCCGATCTGCCTCCACTCGCTCAGTTCCAAACATGGGCGGGTTCCTCAGAGAACCGGGTCTCTCCGGGAGAAGAGGCAAGAGCGGAACGGACGGCAACGGAGGGTGCATTATCGGTCAGCAGTACGCCACCGCGAGCGAGGGCCCTGGCCCAGCAGACACGGGAGGCGGCGACCGGGTCGCCGGGGACGGGGACTCCCCCCCACAGCCACAGACGAAGCCTATCACCACTCCTTCAGTATTAAACAGACCAGACGCTTGCCACCAAAAACAGGCCAGGATAACCTCCACTGCAAGAGACCGGACCCTGTCTGAGTACCACGGCCGATGTTATTCAACTGCAACCTGGCTGGGCAAGTACTCGAGACCCCGGCTCAGAAGCTGGGTTAGGCCGAGATCTTAAACACGACACAGCTCCGTCAATCTGGGCGATAAAGTTCTCGGGACCGCACCGTCAGATTCAGCAACAGTTCATCCACACGGGGGTCGGGCATAAAATCAGGATATCTGGCAGGATCATCAAGCAGCAGACGGAGGTCGGCGGAGCCGGGAGCCTATGCGGCCATCTTGGTTGCTGCGTAGCTCCTCCCCCCTAAAATATATTTTTAATGATTTTATGATCCTTAACATGCAATCATGTTTAAAAGAATCTTTTGAATCTTCAATATGTACCACGTTTGTATTTTTTTTTTAAAAATGACTTAATGACTAAAACACTTTAAAATATTTAGTAAGCTAAACAGTTTAATATTTTCGATTTTTCAGCTTACTAGATCTTTTTTTGTGAAGAAATCATTCATTACTAAAAAGATTGAAGACAGAACCCGAACAACTTATAGCAACTTCTTTTTCAAAGGTAAACAAACTAAACTGTGAAGCAGTAAATCATTAATAAAATAAATGTTTGCACAAAACCAATTTTAATGTTTACTAAACAGATTTTAAAACAGCATAAAAACGATAGAATACAAAAAGTTGAAGAAAAAAAAGAAATGCATTTTTAAATTACATTTTAAAATGTCAGAATATCCAAGTTCTACGATAATTTTATTTTTCTAAAACAAGGAATTTAAAAAATAGAAATTAAACATTTGTTTAACTTCTACATCCCACAACAGATAAAAAGAAAGAAAAAGAAACTTGGAAAACAGAATTGAATCACCATCTGAAAACCATCCCCTCCAAAAAAGCGAAACCATCCACAAAACAACCAAATTAATCTAAAGGTAAAATAAAAAGCTAAATGTACAAAGGGATTAATTAACCTCTTTTAAATCCACAAACAGTGATCTCTCCAAAAAAAAGAAAGCAAAACTAACATTTTCTTTTTTAAATTTCAAACAGCTTAACAAAATCAAAGAACATCAAAGCACGAAGAAAAGCAACAAAGTTCGCCCAAGACTCAAGACATATTAAAATAAGGTAAGTGAAGAGTAATGCAGGTTCATTAAATAATTTTTTTAATCCAGAGAGGCCAAAAACTAAGGAAATAAGTGGATAATGCAGCAGTAAAAATTTGAAATAAAGCTCAACAGGAATGAAGCATTATAGAAAATGCCGGATAATGCATTAGAAAAACGTACTATTCTAACTTCAGTAAAGTATTCCTGTTGACTAAATCTAGATTTATTAAAAACTATTCTAACTCCAAACTGCTTATGTTGAAAAAAACTGGTGAAAGAGCATTTGAGTGACAAAACTAAAAAAAAACATATAGTAACGAAAATATTTTTTAAAACGTGTCATATAAATTTTTAAACAAAGATTTAAATATGACTTTAACTCC
Organism: Lissotriton helveticus; assembly: GCF_964261635.1. Taxonomy (NCBI): domain Eukaryota; kingdom Metazoa; phylum Chordata; class Amphibia; order Caudata; family Salamandridae; genus Lissotriton; species Lissotriton helveticus. The sequence goes on along the minus strand of NC_136063.1, from coordinate 1,120,757,188 downwards.
TATTTCATAATACAGATATCTTCAAACAAAAAACATCTTCATTAAAAAAACTCAAAGACATAGCTTGTCTTAGGTAACACTACACTAGTGTAAAACCCTTTGTGAATGTGCTCAGGAAACGCCTTTGTGATGTGCAAGTGTGATACCTGACAGCTCCTACCCCTCATCCTGCCAACACCTATCTTCCCTGTGTCTCACTTTTTTAGGAGCAATACAAAAAGACCAATTACCAGATATGCGTAGTGGTGTGACCCAGGATGCAGGCAGAAGACACCAAATGGTTGAGACAAGAATGTGACAACTTTCGATAAGTGGCATTTTTAGAATTGTGATTTAAAATCCGACTTTACCTTTTAAAAGGGTTTTAAATTATAATTCTTTAGACGCAAAACGTAAGATTACTACATGCTCCAAATTGAAAGTTATCACTTATTCATTGTAATATGTTAATCCAATGCTATCCTATGGGAGAGGTAGGTGTAACAGCAGTAAAAAACAAATGTTTTTCACTACCAGGACATGTAAAAGGTAAAAGTACATGTACAGCTTTTAAATACACTGAACCCAGTCCTTCGAGCTGTGTAAGGCCTACCCTACGAGTGACTTACATGTATTAAAAAGAAAGGTTTAGGACTGCCCAAAGGTTTGTTTTGCCAGACCAAAATGCCAATATAAACTGAACGCAGAGCTGCAAGAACAGGCCTGAGACATGTTTAAAGAGCTAGTTAAGTTGGCAGCACAATCAGTGCTGCAGGCCCACTAGTAGCATTTATTTTACAGGCCCTGCGTGCATGCAGTACCACTTTACTAGGGCTTACAAGTAAATTAAATGTGCCAATTGGGTTTAGGCCAATTTCACCATGTTTAAAAGAGGGAGCCGACACACTGGTTAGCAGTGAAAGTGTACAAAGTCCTAAGGCCTGCAAAAACGAGATCAGCAAAAGTGGAAGAGTAATGCAGAAGTGTGGACGAAGAGAGCTCTAAGGCTAACAGGTCTAACCAGTAGGAGATACTGAGTGAGGCCTATGGGTTATATGTACAGAACCATGTTGTGTGTATTCCTTTTGTGCAAAGCATGTCTATATTTTTATGTCCAAATACAAACAAAACCTGGAGCATTAGAAAATGTAGGTCGAGATCTTTAATAAGAAGCCCATTTTATTAAACACTCATGTGCACAGTGCGGCCAAAGTCTTGCAAGATGTCAGAGTTAGCTGCCATGTATAGCATGCCCCACCGTTTATCCATGTTTCTCATTGAGAACCATCAGAGGAAGCACCTATTTTGATGGTGTCCGCTGGAAGCAAGCACACTGTCAACCAAGCCTTCTTAAAGCACATAAAAGGCTTGATATAAGATCTGTTTAGGGTCTCATTCAACAGAAGGCATCAGGCACCTCTAAGTGTGAGATGCACTGCAAGAGATACTGTTCTCACTCTGGGCAAGGAGACAAATTCCCTAAGCCATTAGTAGCTTGCATTCTAGTGGAACAGGAGTGTACATTTGTGAATTCTCTCATTCTGTTTTTTCAGGTTCTCTCATGTCTCTATTTTTAGACTGCCTGGTAGACTTAAGAAGCACAAGTCATTGGGTTAAAATTGTACATGACGTCTGGGTAGTGGGTGTGATTCCAGAACAAGCATAAGAGTAAATTCAAGATTCTTTGCAGTTGGAAGCACAACTTTTCCTTTGCTATTTTGTCATTTTTATTTTAGTGTATTTTTTGTCACAACTGGCATCTTCTGGAGCCAAGCGGATTTCTACTGAGTTGTCCCAGTTTCAATGATGGTCTGGTGATCACAAGGGCAATATAGAGTCCACGCTGCCTATGAAATCTTGCGGTGTGAAAAAGAATTCTAACATCCAAGTCTATAAATAGGGGGACATTCTGCACTATTTTATTTATTAATTTCATAGTCCTCCACTCTGGCTAGCCAACATAATATTAAAATATACAGACACAATGTATTTTATCTAGGTCCATGTGGCTTAAGGACTTTTGTTGCCACAACTAGGTTGGTGAAAGGAAAAGTCTTTGTGATGGCTATAGTCCAACATAGTTATTGAGATGCATAACTATCAGCCTAAGAATATTTATTCACGCTGAAATATGGACCAAGCAATTTGCAGAGTTACTTACTATTAGTTCTGCACCAATGGCTTTCAAGCATTTTCATTTGATGTTACAGCATATAGCTTTTTAGGACAATTTGACTTAATGTAGTAGAACATTACATACATAGTCATTTCTAAACATTTTATTTGCCCTGAAGTACAACTCTACACTACTATGGTTTAACATTTGTTTGTCAAAAGGATTTAAGGTATTTCTGAAGAAAAAAAATACATGTACCATATTTATAATTTACTACAGAGGTCTGCTTGATCAAAACGGTTATCATGTTGAAACAAAATGATTAGCAGAAACCTGTTATCTTTGTAAAGTAATGTCTAATAATTAGTAATTTCAGTATGTTATTTCCCCCCTCAAAGGCTAACAGATTAATTTATGGGCCTGATTTAAGCTTGGCAGATGAGACACCATCCACCATATTTCAAGTGCCATATAATATAAGATACTTGTTAAAAGGCTGACAGAATACTCTTCATGTTTGTGACAGAGTAACCTATTCAGTGAATTCTGAATCAGCCCTATATTTCTTTGGATTATTACTGACTCTACATCATATTAGTATGCCTGTTGTAGTTCATTTGGCTCCATTTTATCATGAACCAGTATGCAATAAATGGCTTCATGAATCTGAAGAATTTGAAAGATAAAACTGACAATCCATATATTTTATTTCCATCACATCTGAAATGGTTCAGTAAAATGGTAGCCTTTAAAAAAATAGGAAAATATTGTTAACAATGTGGCAATCTCCTGTTCTTCTAAACACACATCTTTAAACAAATGTTTTGAGAAATTATTGGAACTATCCTATATGAAGCATTTAAGCATTTGTGTTTAGCAAATAACTTTGGCACTGATTGAGAAATCTTCAAGAAAATGTTCCCAAAAAGTTGATTCACCTTAGCTCCTTCCTGGAAAGTGTTGGGGTGATCCATCAAGCAGGGGCCAAGAAATAGAGGGGGGTCCCAAAATGTGTTTTCTCCATGGAATTTCTCATGGGTATTTTAGACACCGACATAGAAAAAACAGCTGAGCAGAACTAAACCAAATTTGTAAACATGCTAGATGCATTTTGTAATTTGGTGTAAATTTTTGAGCCATTTTAAATTAAAAAAATAGAGAAATTTTGATGGTTGATCCCGCGGGATGCCCACTGGACCGCAAATTAAAAAAATAGATGGATCTGATTGTCCGAGAAGGCATTTTTTTTCCTCATCAACCATCTCGGCACTGCAATTTCAAAGCTGGCTTCAACGTTGATAGAAATGCCCTGAAATATAAAAAAATAAGGTATATGGGGAGAAAGTAGTGGTACCCCCTGACCATCGCAGTGGGTTCCTAGCTGGACCTCAGCCCAGGGCTAAAATTGAAAAAAAAATGTTTTGCCTCGCTGGTCACACAGTATACTTTTGGAACCAGCTGTGAAGTCCTGCAGGAGTCCCTCTGGACCTAGAGTAGCCCTCTGATGTACTCCAATGGGGGTACTTCAAGACTACCTCAGTTGTACCTTGGAACTGGAACGTTTCCTGTGTCCATCGCTTAAGGATGTGTGCGGTTGGTTACGTGTGGGGTTTGGGTCAGGCCCTGTATCTATGTCCTGCATCCTACTCCCAACTGTTCATGATCAAAAGGTATGCTCATTGAGGGTGCTGGATAAATAAGATTTTAAAAAACATAAAAATCAATAAGAAAAACCAAAGGTTTAAGTCATGCTACGATAGGTAAGTTAATAAGATTCTACTTTACACCCCCAAAAAAATGTGAAATTCACCAGAAAAACCAACGTTTAAAGCAACGTTATAGTGAGGTCTGGCAATAATATCTTACTTTAAGTTAAAAAAAAAACTCAAAAATTCACTAACAAACAAAGGTGAAAGTGATGTTATAGTTAGGCCTTGCATAATATAAAATAGAGTTTTAAAACAGAAAAACATTGGAATTCACCAGTTTACAGAGTTAACTATAGCGCGCGCCCCCGCCATGCACAGCTTTTGACCTGACATATTGCATCACTTATGGCATTGTGACATCATCATGGAGGACATAACTGATCACATCTCAACTGACATCATTGATGACGACATCCCACCTACTGCTGTTTAAGTTACTAAATGGTGCACAATCGGCACACATTAACCTTCAGACATACTATACCCCTTAGGTGAACCAAGCTCCGCCTATGCACAGCCTTTGCTCCGTATGAAATAATTTGTGACTAGCCGACCTCATTTGGGCAATCAACCCAACATGGGTAGGTGCACCCCAACAACACACAGCTTTTGCCCTGTGCCAAGCGATTCGCAGAGTAGATGAGTAAAGTGCAAAGTACATTTTAAGCCAACTTTCTGAAGCCATATCTTACCCTTTTAGTAGGCTTAGCAGCAACCCACTTTTAGAATCCTTTGTGAAGGGTGTATCCAAGGGGTGTCATGTGCATTCAGCTACAATTTCAATCTTAGGATGTAAGCAAGGAAAGTAAACGTGTCTCTAGAAGCAATATTTTAGAGCTGCAGGATACCTAACTCGAGACCATACTGACTTTATAGAATGTACACTTCCCCACCTTAAACCCTATTTTGCTCTCCTCTATTTGATTGTAGGTTTTAAAATATACATGCTAGGAATCAGGGGGGACTCACTTCAGTTTCAATGTGCATTTTCCTTTGTCATGTACCTAAGACATTTCACCTGTAGCTGACAGAACCACGAGAAGACGTGTCCACGTAATGAAGGTGCCTGCTTAGTAGGTGGACCCCCTGCAAAACATAAAGCTGAGCTGGCCAGGACAAGAGGGAAATAAAGAAAGAATCCCCGGGCATTTTCTAAGTATTATGACGACGAAGTTGAAACTGTCATAGCTCACAGCGGCAGGAAGGTCCCGAAAGTACAGAGGCGATGCCAGAATTATAAACCGGCACTCATTACGCAATAGTATAAATGAAAATACTAAGTCCATGTGAGCAGCAAATGATATAACTGTAGCACTCATTGGGAATTTCTTTGCATGATACAAATGAATCAGAACCCACAAGAGGACTTGAAAAGTTAAATTGACGGTCCAGTATTATGAGAAAACAATGATGAATATATAATAAGAAAAGAAATCACCTGGTTTTATCAAAGTTCAGTCCTGAGGAAGGTGTTTATCTGATTTAAACTAAAAAGCACCGAAACGCGTCGACACAAGGACTTCATCTGAATTTTTACTTTGTTTGAAATTGTATCAATTTGTATATTGTACGTTAAATTTATGTAACATTTGCCAACAAAGATTGATAGATCAACTTAGAACTGTATAGAACAGGAATATCTTTGTTTAAAGCAATTGACTGCATATTGTCTTCAAATTGTTTTTATTTTGTTTTTAATTTGTGAATTGATATTTTAACTTGCTTTTCTAAAAATAAATCTGTGAGATATAAGGAACCTTTAAAGTTTCTTTAGCATTTTATACTTTCTACATGTCATGTGAAAATTGTTTGAGTTTATCTGCTATTTGCCAAATGGTCTAGACTTAATTGAAGAACACAGAAAGGAAACCCCCCATGTTTTCTGATCATGTACCTAAGTCATTACACAGACTAGAAGACGACCAAAAGAAGTTGAAGATCTACAGCTGTTTACACTTTAAATGATGTTCACTAGTTTCCTTGCCTACTTTCAGGCTTCATTTTGCAAGTTTTTGCATGCATTCTCAAATGAGTATCACAGTAATCCACATACTTTTACAGATTTAAACTGCTATTTCTATTTCTTTAGATCTGGTACTTGTATACCACAGCCATGTTCAGCGGACGAATAAGATTCAAAGGGAGTTTTCAGCGCAGCTTCTAAAGGCAAACCTCACTGCTTCCATAGGCGTAGATGTAGCCCACTTTATGGGCCCTTTGTGAAGTGTGTTTCCAAGGGGTTCCATGTAGGTAAAGTGCCAACCCCCACAGGTGGCCAACACCCAATTACTCACAGTGTTTGCCAGGTTGGTTGCAGGGCATAACCTCTGACTAGGCCCTGTGCCCAACCGCTGCATGTACCCAACCTCCTAATGTGTACATCCTTCAGCAGTGTGCACCGTAGGATGTTGGTTCTGCATCTAACAGAACCAACAGCCTACTTCCTGCACAATGGCAGCTTGCTGCAGGGTCTGGTCTGTGAGTAGACTGATGCATTTTGTTTAATTCTTTTGGGACCGTCATACTGGTGCTGCAATCTTTGCACATGGAGTGATATTTGGCCTACCCTACATTGATCTTTATTTCTGTGTACATTAATTAGCTGTATGCAGCGATGCTTGGATGATTAAAAAAAGAATTGTTACCTTTTTCAATTTTTTTAGCTTTTTTTAGCTTTTTTTTTACCAATAACATTAAACTTGTTTGCCTTTTTTCTTTTGATTTTGTAACAACATTATTTTTATATTCTGACTTTTTTTTTAATTTCTTTTTGTTTCTTAAACAATTTATGTCTCCAGCACTTTCCCAAAAAGATATTTGTTAATTTTACCTGAACACAAGATTTTGATTGCAGTATGTTGTGAGATATTGAATTTTTTGCCTTCTATCTTCTATTGGTGTTCAATGGCATGCACAGGAGAAGTTTCAATCTCTTGTTCTTTTCTTGGATGATCACTTTAGTATTCAACCACGGTAATCTCATGCGGATGCTTGGACCTCAGATGTTTCCACACCCCTGACATTTCTGTGGAGTACTGGCAACACCAGCCGCTAGTGATGGCAGATGGAAAAGGTGACACTACTGTTATTTTACATAAACATAACTCAGTACAATACAAACATCAGCTACATCCTAAACATATACTGGTTACATATAGAAGATTAAACAAATCTTTATTTTTGGGGTATTTTTAAAAAATATATTGTTTGTTAACACAAAACATTAACCTCTCACAAACTTAGAAACCTATCATACCAAAGACTTACTAAAAACTACTACATAAAAACTTCTTCCTTATCTAAACCTAACCTAAACTATTCATGAACCTACACGGTTCCTATAACTATCACGACTAAAAATAACAAATAAATGTATAAAAAACAAGGACAAGGATGGCCACGGGAGAGTTCATATCTGTGCAGCAATCCGCTCCAGTGCCTCCAGGCACATCTACAAAATGTTACCCTGACACTTCTGCTTCTTCTCCAAGTTGGCAACTCTCCAGTCCATTCTGCATATCCTCCTGACTAGCAGTAAAGAAAAATTCTCTAGGGCAGAACCCCCAACTTTGGGCTGCCCAGTGGCTTGCGGCTGCTGTGCTCCTGAGGATCCAAGGGTAGGGTGTGATGTGCTTGTCTGCTGAGTTGCACATTGAGAACATGTAGGAGTGGGGGTCTTCTGAGTTTGTGGCAGAGTATGTCGATCTCCAAGACCGGAGGAATTGGCCTTATAATATGTATGGCCCATTACTTGAAAGGTATGGGCAATCTTCTGGGTGCGGCCATACCATGCCGTCTCAAGGTAAATGCCTTTCCCTCGTCTGCTGTCATGTGAGCTAAGGAGAAAATTGTGCCTCATATTAGGGCAAGTCAAATTTGTACATCACATACACAAATTATAACTGACATCGTAATGTAGTCATGAGGGCATGTACATGCCTACACCTATTCTTGGTATAGAGCAATATCCAATATACCTTTATTACAAAGGCTTCTCCAATGACAATATATCAAACAAACCCAAGTGAGGTCAGTGTAGGTGTACAAAATATCTGTTTAGGCACACATTTGAACCATGCATTTCACTCATACCAGTGATCCTCACTCATTCTGATGTGCCAATGGTAAATAATCCCCATGGGCTGGAAATGTAGACTTTTGCTGTTTGTCTTTCTCTCATGCAAGGGGAGGCAAGGTCATGGCAATACCAGAGTGAGATGTGTAAAGGTAAGCAATGATAGTTTGTGTGGCTCTGCATGTAATTACTAATCTTGAGTTACACAAGGCAGTGAACATTGCTGACTTGACTTACGCTGTCACAGCAAGCCATTCTATAGATGGAGGGTGAGTGTCTCACTATATCAACACCCTTAATTTGACAGCATCACAGATTTTGCATATGTGCTAGACCTGGAAATGTGTCTTAATACATCAAGTCCACAGGTGAACCTAAACCAGGAGAAAGAATCTAATTTCACATTTCTTTTACCTCATTCTCCCTGTGCTGTATCCCACCCACTTCTCTGAAATTGCATGTAGTGTTTCTACTTATTCAGAGGTAGTACCTGTGCTACTTATAGATAGATTGTATTTCTACAATAGCTTATAAATATATACATTTTTTGTGTAGTAGCTTTTTGTCCCGCTTCCTCAACACAAATTTCCATTTCAGTTTTTTCACTTCTGTTTCCTTTGCCTCCATGCTCCTGCTCCATAAGCTTTTGTAGTTCAGTGGGAAAAACAGTAAATAGCATTTTTCCATGCAAAGCTAAGTGTGGGATGAAAATTCGTTCCGCTCGCGGATTTTTCGCAATTTCGCGGTCCGTGAATTGCGCAAATTTGCCCAAAAATCCGCAATTTGCTAGTTGGCGAATTTTTTTTGTTTGGTCGCGCTTCAAAAATATAATCTTGCGCGCGCGGCGTTGACTTACCGTGATTATGAGTTCGCCGAGTTGTTTTCCTCCCGGTTTGCATGCGCTGCGCCATTTTGGATCTGGCTGTGTGATCGCACAAGACTTTTCGACCGCAAGTACGTGGTCGACTCCCGCCATCTTGCACTGCGAGACTTTGAGAACGCGAATACATCATAAGGGCCCGCGATCACGCATCGCGAGAGTAAACAATAGCGAAAACGTAGATGCGATGCGCAGCTGACATCCGGCGGGAGATTTGAACAGCTCGCTTTCCTGAAATTACAAAAATTGCAATTCTGCACAAGAAATATTTCGCTGGTAGCATAAACCTTCTGAAAATGATGATTTGAATCAGAATAACTCCTCAGGTTGACATTTGGCTGCACTTCTTTGTGCAAGGAGTCCATTTTTGGGGGGTGGGAGGAAGGAAGTGCCCCAGAGTCTCCAACTTCCTGTTCCTGTCCAGCAGGCTCCTCCCATTGCTTTGTCCATGTCCTGGTCACTTTTCATTTGGATCTGGAGCTGGAAGTATTACTCTTTGTGGCTACTGCTGGATATTTGAATTTGAGGACTTTTTTTTTTGGATCACTTTTAGATTTGATATTTTACAAGTAAGTTGGTGTTGTTTGTTTGGGACATTGCAGTTGCTGCAACTACAATTTATAAACTTTTTCACAACTTTAAAAAATATATATTGTGGGTAGCCACAGTATCCAGTAGGCCCAAGGTTAGTCATGGGTGCATGATATAACTGTTTCTGTCAGTTTTGTTGAAGTTAAATATCATTTACGGCATGGATGGCATTGAATTGAATAGCTCACTGTTATATGTAGAAGTTTTTTTTCATTTTGGGGTGCGTGTTAAAGACACACTAGCCAGTAGGCCTAGGGGTAGTCAGTGGTGCATGGACCAAGTCTTTCTGTGGGGTTTCTTGAATTTAAACATCATGGATGGATGGCATTGGATTGGGGTGATTTGTGTGTGTATTTTGATTTTTTGGGGTGTTGTTGGGGCCTGGGCCAGGGACTGGCCATGTGGGTGGGGGCCACTTTGAGGCCTGGTCCAGGGCCTGGCCATGTGGGTGGGGGTCTAGGGGCCAATTTGAAGCCAGGCAGTGTGCTTTGTGCCATAGGCCTGCACCCAGTCTGCCTTGCTTTCATCCATTATGCCCACGGGTACTCAGTGGTGCATGGGCAACGTCTTTCTGAAAGGTCTCTTGAATTTAAACATCATTTATTGCATGGATGGCATTGGATTGGGGTGAATTTTGTGTGTATTTTGATTTTTTTGGGTGTAGTTGGGCCCTGGTCCAGGGCCTGGCCATGTGGGTGGGGGCCATTTTGACGCCTGGTCCAGGGCCTGGCCATGTGGGTGGGGGTCTAGGGGCCATTTTGAAGCCAGGCAGTGTGCTTTGTGCCATAGACCTGCACCCAGTCTGCCTTGCTTTCATCCATTATGCCCAGGGGTACTCAGTGGTGCATGGACCAAGTATTTCTGTGGGATCTCTTGAATTTAACCATCATTTATTGCATGGATGGGATTGGATTAGGGTGATTTTTGTGTGTATTTTGATTTTTTGGGGTGTTGTTGGGGCCTGGTCCAGGGCCTGTCCATGTGGGTGGGGGCCATTTTGATGCCTGGTCCGGGGCCTGGCCATGTGGGTGTCTAGGGGCCATTTTAAAGCCAGGCAGTGTGCTTTGTGCCATAGGCCTGCACCCAGTCTGCCATGCTTTCATCTATTATGCCCACGGGTACTCAGTGGTGCATGGACCAAGTCTTTCTGTGGGGTCTCTTGAATTTAAACATCATTTAGGGCATGGATGGCATTGGATTGGTGTGATTTTTGTGCGTATTTCAATTTGTTGGATGTTGTTGGGGCCTGGTCCAGGGCCTGGCCATGTGGGTGGGGGGGCATATTGAGGCCAGGCAGTTTTTGCCATAGGCCGGCAAGCTTGCGGGCCAGTAGGCCTAGGGTTATGAATGGGTGCATGAAACAACTCTCTCTGTGTGGTCTCTCTTCTATTAATTTAAACAACCATTTTTGATTAGAATTGCAATTTTTATTTTGGTTCTTTCCGTTTTTAGGTGTGTTGTGTTAACTTAATAATAAGAAATGCCTAGTTACAATAGTATTAATTGAAGCATGACATATGCAACATTTTAACTGATGTTTCTCTGGCTTCTTTGCTTTTAGGTGCACAAAGACTGAGAACCAGGAATCATCCTCATCATCATCACTTGTTGTAGTGCCAGGAAGAAGTCCTGCTTCGGTGTGTGCACAACGTCACGTGACGTCACGTGTGGCCACAGACAACTCTGCAACTCGTGCAACTGCGTCCTGCTGTTCTGACATCTGAAGAAAATGGGCCCAAAGAAAGGTGGCCGTAGCTCCTCTACCAAGAAAGTTGCCAGTGCCACTGCCAGTAAGAAGGAGCAGAAGAAGCAAGTGGTGCCACTTACCAAGGAGACTGGTGTGCCGACGGCCACTTTTTTGGGGAAAAAAAACTACGCCTGCAGCAGCGGTGTCTGCCGGGGACCAAGCTGGGAGCAGCACCTCCGCTTCATTGGTCTCAGTGCCACCACGCCAAGTTAGGCCCAAGCCCATGAGTGCGGCAGAGGCAGCCACTTTAATTGCACTTTCACCATCGACCAGTGATGTTGGCGTTGACTCATCGCAAAGAAGCATCCAATCAACGCAGGGTGTAACTCATCGGACAAGTGTTCAACCACAGCCGCAACGACAACCACAGGTGCAACAAGGAGAGGCGCAAGGAGAGGCGTAAGGAGAGGCGCAAGGAGAGGCGCAAGTAGAAGCGCAAGTAGAGGCGCAAGTAGAGGCGCAAGTAGAGGCGCAAGGAGAGGCACAAGGAGAGGCGCAAGGAGAGGCAAAAGGAGAGGCACAACTGCCCACAATGCTTGTTCCTCCAGAAGTAGCGGCATATGAGGAAATCGAGATTCATGCGGAGGTATCAGCCGAGCAAGCCACTCCTGATGATCCATTGTCTTCCAGATCCCCAGCAAGGAAAAGGAGGGCTAGTACAAGTTCTTCTTCAAGCCCCCTTCCTTCTGATGATCTAGATCTTGATTGGCACCCACCAATTCAGTCTGAGAGGGAGGCACGCCATGAGCTGACAAAGCTAGGTAAAAGGAAGGTTCCTGCAAGGCTTTCAGTTATGGGTGATGACGAAGAAGAAGTAGAAGTGGTATATTCTGCTGCTGATGAAGAGTCTGACGATGACGACCCAGTCATCACAGTCGTCACTCCAGCCCCAGCGGGCATGCAGCAGACAGACATATTTACCCTATCTCAAAATGCTGCGGGGGATGTGGGCGACGTGGCACTGGTACCACCACCAACACAGGTAACTTCTACACCAACACGACCTACAGCTTCCATATTTTCTCTTCAGAAGGGCCGACAGGGACCTCCATCCAGCTCGACCTCCAATACCTCAAGTAGTGGTGCTGTAAGTGCACAACAGAGACAAATTCCGCCACGCCCATCCTCCACTTCATCTGGCATTGAAAGTGGCACCTCCACCACCACCAACAGAAATCTCAACTCCCCAGTTTGGGACTTCTCTAGTATTAGCAAAAAGGCGGAAAACCACGTTATTTGTTCGATTTGTAAACAAGTAGTTAGTCGGGGTAAGCTTGGTACCAACTATGGTACCGGAGGCCAGAGAGGTCATCTCCAAAAACACCACAGCATCCAGTGGGAGGCGCACCTAAGTAACGTCCGGAAAGCCAAAAGTACAAATCCAAATGTAGCCACTGATATTGCATCTGGTGATGACGAGGAGCTGATCGTGCAGGGGGGAGGTGAAGATGCGGGAGACATTTTTTCTGGTACACACAGTACCACTGGCAGCAGCACTGCAGTGGTAGCACCCACACCCTCTACCCCAGCAACATCTAGGAGGCACAGTAAGAGTCTGGTAGAGACACCAATGCGAAAAAGTACATCAATGTGCCTAACCCGGTTGAGGAAGTCTGGATCATCATCATATATGAAAACGGTCCAGACCACCATTAAAAGCATGTTTTGGTTGGAGGCGCCATTTGAACACAACCACCCAATGGCAAATCTGTATAATGCAATGCTGGCTAAAATGTTAGCGCTGGACCTTCTCCCTTTTTCTTTCGTGGAAGAGGTGGGTTTTCTAGAATTTGTGGCAACAGTCTGCCCTAAATGGAAGGTTCCTAGCCGGTCCTATTTTGCAGGAGTTGCGGTTCCAGCACTACATGAAGATGTGCTGGACGTGATTGGGGCAGCTTTGCAGAAGAGTGCTGTTCACACTATCCACCTGACAACAGACATGTGGACCAGTTGCCAAGCCGTTCATTACATGTGCATCGCTGCACACTGGGTCTCTTTTGCGGGGGTTAGAGAGAAGATAGCTGCAGGTGTTGACAGTGTCACAGTTTTTCAAGCTACTCAGAAACATGCAACAGTAGCCATGTTTGCCATGAAGAAATCTCATACTGCAGTAAACAGTTTGGAGGAGTTTAACAGTAAGGTCATTCAGTGGCTGCATCCAAGAAGGCGTATGATTGGTTATGTTTCCACGGATAATGGCAGTAATATAGTTAAGGCCATGGTTGATGGTGGCTATTTCAGAGTGCCGTGTTTGGCGCACAGCATTAATATTATTTTTCAAGATTTCTTGAAAAAAGAAAACACAGTCAGCAAGTTACTGACCACCTGCTGAAGAATCTGCACACATTTCAGCCATTCTTTTAAGGCCCGGAAGCAGCTGAGGATCATTCGACGTGACCGTAGAGTGCCAGTCAGAGGTCTCATCCAGGAGGTGGCAACACGTTGGAACTCAACCTTCTACATGCTTGAGCGTCTGTTTGAGCAGTACTTGGTAATCAATGAGTGTGTCTCTCACGCACGGGCTGCTTCTATGAAAGACATGAGGCTAGAGGTGGAGGAATGGGTCCTAGTTAAAAGCCTGACAGACATGCTTCGTCCTTTTGAGATCTTCACCTGTGAAGTCAGCAGGGAGGACTGTACTTTGGGCAAAGATATCCCATTGTTGCGCATGCTAGAGCACCAACTGAAGGCAGCGTCTTCAACATTCCGAATTGATGCTGAAAAACAAGATGCATATCGGTTGGCGTTGAGCTTATTAAGCCGCCTAGTTGACAATGCAAGGCTTAAAGGAATACATTCAGAACAACATTGCATTTGTGCCAATTTTCTGGATCCACGGTACAAAAAGGTACTGGCCAGCAATACATGAATTCCTTTTTCTGAAGAAGATGTTTCCAAGTACAAACATTGGCTAGCTCTGTCAGCCACTCGGTTCGAAAAAGAGCGGCAGGAAATTGAAGGAACCATCACAAGTACTACTGGAGCAGCAGGCCATCTGGCGTCAAGGTCCACTTCTGTGGCCGAAGGCAGTCACTTTCACTCAGAGCCTTTACCGACATCAGCAACTGTGTCATCATCACCTGCGCCAGGCCCAGCCATAATATTGTCGGAAGCAGATTGGATAACTCATCAAGGGTTTGCTCGTTCCAGTGTTGATGCAAAGGCGACAGATGGTACACAAAGTGGAGCACCCCGGAGGACCTTGAGTGGATGGTGCAGGCCTATCTGGATGACCCAACAGAGGTCTTCTTTGATCAGAACCCATTGGCGTATTGGTATGGGAAAAGGCCTCAATGGCCACTGATCACCAAGCTGGCTATAAATTATTTGTCTTGCCTACTTGCAAGCGTGTCTTCTGAACGTGTTTTCAGTGCTGCTAGTGCCATTGTAACTTCAAAAAGGACCCGCCTCTCGCCCAAAAATGTGGAGAGGTTAACAATGATCAAGATGAATCAGCACTTCATACCACCAGATTACAAAATACGTGAATCCACGCAGGAAGAAGAGGACACCGACTTAGCTGACCTACTCCCGGTTCAATTCACAGAGTTTGAGGACGAGCTCTACTTCCCTGACACCTAGGCTTGAAATACTTACTTTTTTTTCGTCCTTATTCACTTTTATTTCTGTGTGTCTTTCTTTGATTTGCAACTTTTAGAACAACAAAACTTTAATCACAACAAATTCATCAGCAGCACTGTCTTTGTCTTATTTCCATATTGAAGGTGCTGCTGTCTGCATTCCTGAAGTTCACACGTTCACAACTCAGTCATGCTCCTCTATCCTCCTCCTCCAGACTCCCCCTATCCATTTCCCATCAAGGCAGATGGCCGGATTACGCAGAATCAAGAAACTGTCACTTCGTAGACGAGTCCCCTCAAAAGCAGTGGGACTGGAATGACTGACTATGCTGACTGTTACTTCTGAAATTGACACGAGAGTCTGCCCTGTGGCCCTTCACTTAAGAATAAGATGCTGACAAAAAGTGGAACAGGTAATGAATGATGAGATGGCATGCAGTGGACAACACTGGCTGTCTGGCTCTGATCAAAGCAATTGCTGTTTGTTTTTTGTGCATGAAATGAATCCTATGTGTTCTGTTATTATTTAATCTTTAGCACACTAAATGGAACTCAAGTCTACTCTGTGTACCTTGTTTAATACAAATTGTACTTCTACTGCAGGGGCCACTACGTTGCATTTTTCAATATGGAAAATGCCCTTGGACTCACTGTGTGTAGACTGTGACTGCATGAACAACATTGAGTTTGCCAACACCATTGATGATGATGATGAGTCATGATGACCAAAGTTACATAATATCCTTACAGTCACTCACTGGGATGGATGGATCATCATCGTCGATTTACGTGGCAAACAGGTAAACAAGTCAACAACAACCACAGCAGAACAACATGTCTGTCTAGTCGTGGTATGGAGTGGTCGAGCCAGTGTAGTGTTATGCCAGAGTCCAGACAGCGGTTCATGTAAAATTGCGGCTATGTGGCTTGCTGTATAACATTAGATCTGCTTTGTCTGTCTAAGTCAAAGAGGTGTGCTACATGGAGGTTGGTTCACTCAGTGGTGCCTGCCTTGGTTGTCTGTATGGCCCTGGCCTGCTGTGTGCTAATTATTACCCTGGAAACAGAGACTCAGAGTAGTCACTTTAGAAATGATGCATGTATGTAATACTGTCGCCACTGATAGTGAAAGTGTTATTTTTGCACTACACACCGTACCCTATATTTTTCCTCCGGGGTGTTTTAATATCCTGTTCTGTTTTTCCATCGACAATTACAGGCCGGCACTTACCCTGTGCGATGGGAAAAACATTAACTCAGGCTTACCATAGCAATCCGCTATTCTGCATAAGCCAGGCAGGCAGTGACAGTGTGGTCACCAAGATTGATCGACGGAGCGCCCGATGGAATGGAGGAGTACCGCGAATAAGAGGAATAGCTGGATGCCTGCAACTTACCAATTTGACCAGGACAACTACAACCTACAGTTACAGTATCCACTTCACCTGTCCTTATCTTTTAAATAATGTTATTGTTGTGAACTTCTATGAGTGTGACTCTGTGTGTTTGCTCTCTGCTTCAAATTTATCCCTAATAAGTTTCTGTGATATTTTTAAAACTAATGTAATGTACTACTAAGTGTTTATTCTCTCTGAGGACAGATAGGCAAGTGAAATTTTGTAATTACTGTAGCCCTGTACTGTCTAATTGTTTAGTACTAGTTAGTAAGTTGTAGTATAAGTAATACTTTTCAGTAACCTAACCGTCCATTTAGCAAACAACTTCATGCATGCACTTTCTTTATGTCCCTTAAAAGGTTT
The DNA here is from genome assembly GCF_964261635.1 of Lissotriton helveticus. Classification (NCBI taxonomy): domain Eukaryota; kingdom Metazoa; phylum Chordata; class Amphibia; order Caudata; family Salamandridae; genus Lissotriton; species Lissotriton helveticus. The sequence continues at coordinate 1,120,740,750 of NC_136063.1, read as the reverse complement.
ATGGATATGGTCATATCCAAAGATTTATTTTTCTTCATTTGTTGTTTGTGCATGCTGTGTTTTTTTTCTCTTGCCAAAAAACTTTCTCAAAAACCCCCATTCCCATCCATTTTTCAAACCCTTACCCTCTTCCCCGGGCTGTGTGGTTTTTATTGAGGTGTGAGTAAATGACACCAATAATTCCACACGCTTGCTGGGGAGGATGAGGTCAAAGCAACAGAAAATCTATTTCAAGGCAGGTCAAGGAATCCAAGGATATATTCCTATTCTGCTTGACACACCCATGAGTATTTGCAAACCAATTCAGAATTTCATGTCAGCCATCGAGTGGATTCATCAACAACAAAATCCTCCTATACGTGACGAAAGCTTACGCTGCTGTGCCCATCAGTACTAGTTCTTGTGCTAGCCATAATCCACGCAACTAGTAGTTAACTTTTGATTGAATACTTTAGCATTGCTTAGGCTACAATTTATGGCACTGTTCTTGTGTACTATCGTACTGTTCTAATGCTCCTCTCAGGCCACTCAATGTCTCATTTCCTTTTTTTCCATATGCTGCTACTGCCAGTGTGTACCACTACTACTACCACCACAACTATGCCATTTCATCCGTCCAGGATTCCATAGCCAACCTTAATCACCATTTGCCATGCAGCCAGCCCTGTACCTAGCCCTAGTCTCAAACACGAATCACAGGTAATATAAGCATTTTGAGGGAGGAAGAATAATGGAGTAGGAGGAGAGGAGAGACTGACGGTAGTACTAGTAAAGTAGTAGGACAATTAAATTCACTAACTCTGTCAGTGGCACTTTTGTACAAATTTGGGCGATTACTTAGACAATTTGAATCAACCAGCCATTTAAGTTTCAGGAAAACAAACGTACAGTAGTTAACCCCCCCACCTCCCCCACAAAACAGTAAAAACGTGTATGCTAAGTTTAAGTGTAAAATAAATAATTATTTTGAGCCTAACAAAAATAAACTATCCCACAAGACCCGACCCACCCCCTCCCTAACCCCAACCAATATCCATGAAATGTCCCCAAAAGTTCCAAAACCCGAACGCCCAATTCCCACCCCCCCAAAAGTCTTTAAAAAGGGGCAAGGGACAGTCTCTCTCCAGTCTCTACTTTGGCCGGGGGTGTCCTGTGGCCAGGTGGTCACGCAGCTCTCTCCAGAGTGCCTTGAGCAGGGCTTTCTGCCTCTCCACCTCCTGTTCAAGGTAGGCCACTCGCAGGGTCAATCGGTGCATATGAGCCTTGCAGGTACTGTGGGGGGCAGCTGTTGTTTTCGCTGCTCGGCAGCGGCGCGTGGCTGTCGGACCACGGCGCCGTACCACTGGAGTATTGCGCTGGCTGTATGACCATGGGGCAGCGGAGGAGGATGCAGCTTTTGTGGATGTTGACTGCTAGTCTTCCTCCTCCTCCTGAGCCACCAGCCACCGATATTCGGCGACAATTGCCTCCAGCTTCCGTCGCCTGGCCCGGATAGCCAACTCCTTCCTTGATAGTTTAGAAGGAGTATCTATATGAAGAAAGAAAAAAATACTGTAACCAATACTCTTTAAGATTAACACAAAATAATTCAACAGAAAGTTGTGTCACTGTAGCACTAGCAACTTGCAAGCATAGTACATAACATTTGTGGCATGTATCTATCTAACCTCCCACTTCGTCGGCCTCCGCTCTAACATTAGTGGGAGTTTCAGGAATTCTACTAGCACTATAAGGACTCACTACATTAGACTCAGACAGTATACCAGTCTTCTTCTCCTCTCTTGTTTAGCGAAATTAGTACGTAAACTTGTGGAAGCCGGCATAATGCCAGCGCAGTCAGCTTGCACCCAAGAAAAACAGACGCAAGCCATGATGACGCAGACTTGCGTTACTGTTACCAGTCCAGTACATGCAGGTGGTGAAGCTCTTACTTTTCTATTACGGGTGGCACTGGCCATACTCTATTACAAGGGCTACTGCTCAATTAATTTAACTTTCACCCTGCCCTGCCCCTGACTACTACAAAAGGAAAATGAAGAAGATAATATGATCATCTATCCCTTCACAGGATATTTGCTTATATAAGGGATGACTTTAGGTGCTTTGTTGTTATTGATTGAGTGAACACCAATAGGCCACACATGAATGACAGAGTTGAAAAAAAATTATTAACAGAGGTAGTGAGTGGTCCCCGTAATCGCCGGAGGAAGGCACTTGTGACTTGACTTGATAATGTGAACTATACAATATAGATATACAATATATGCTGTGCTTGCAAACTACTGTTAGTCAACGGAGTATTCTGAAAAATTACAACTTCTACTTTCCTCTGCTTTGCTACTCTGGCATGGACGTGCGGTGTTACATGCTCTTCAAAGTAACACTCTTCATCCAGTGACACTGTCTACTCTACATACACCTATGCTATCTATGAGGAAGATACCACCCAGGCATCCATCCATTCAAAGTAAATGTCAATCATTCTTCTTAATGTCTCAACTGGACAAACCTTACTTTTTCTCACAGAAAAACACCCTTTTTATTTTATTTTGTAAACCGCCAGCCATGCATCCGTGCTTGACTTGCATTTGAATTTGAGCCAAAGGATATATTGCGCACACATACAGTTTCTGTTTTACCCACCCAGGCATTCCTTTTTTCTTTCTCCTTCCACCCATCCTTGCTTCAGCTTTCAACCGGCCATGCATCAGATTCCCAGCCACCTGTGCTTGCATTCAAAAACACGTATCATTCTTTGCCAGTCATTAATTTAACTCGCTTGTCCTTCCTTACGCCCTTCTTTCCCTTTTCGTTCATCTCATCCATCAAGTTCATCTCTGATCTGACTTGGCTTCTCGATAAAACTTTCACAGCTGAGTTGAAGTCAAATTTAGAGGAGGCCATTGGTTACTCGTCAACTCCCGCCGCTAATGCTATTGCTAATGCAAAGTCAAGGGTGACTGTCTTCTACCTGCTTGACAAAAACTTAGTTCTAAATTTGTAAGTCTTCTTAACAGTAAAGTGTACTTGTACTGTACAACATATACACCCCTGCAGTGAGTCTACTCTGCAATCTCAATAAGTAAGGAATATAATAGCTTACCACTGCCCGCCACTACCGTGGCATCCCCCACAGCAGTTCCTGCTGGCACCGCATCCGCCCCTGGAGTGACCACCTCCGCGCTGGCCCCGGCACTGGTGGTGGGCTGTGCCGAAGGTGTTACGCCTAGAAAATACATTTAATATTTTTAGATGCCATATATACCACTCCCTATTTTGTCTAGGAATGAAAAAATATGTTACTACATAAACAAATTTAATTACTTGTGACTCTATAGTCTAAACTAAAAATTCCCCTTTCGGAAGGGGAGGGTGTTTTTATTTATGCTTAGCCATAACATGCTACACTTTTTGGTACAACTGATGAATGCTTGCTTTTTAACACGCACCATTTTTCTCATAACACACAGAAGCTTCCCTTCTACAAACAAGAGCAATATGTTACTCGGAGTCGTCATCATCACCACCAAGACTTTAAGTTCCAACCAGGTGAGGGCTCTCCCACAGTTAATGTGTAAAATCATCCACTGTTCAGTTTTCAAGAGTTCATCGTTAATCTTATATGAAGTTAATTTTAATAAATGCTTTTATATAATGCACAATTGAAATGTAATATACAGAGTACACACAGAGCTAGTTGTTTTACTTTTAACAAAGCTTTAAAACTTATATAGACTTTGTGGTTTTTGGTCATGATGAGTGAGTGAGAGAAAGGGTTTGCAATATGCAAGCATGATTCCGTGACTCTGAGAGGTCGGGACTCTGACTCCGTAGTCTTAAGTTCTGGGTTGTATAATCATTGGGGATCATCGCGGCATTCGGGAGCTAAATAATGACTCTGACACAGTAGCTAGTCAATAAGAAGATTGGGGGTTCAACTTCTGTTATGACTGAGGTATGTGGAAAGTCTAACTGCGCCTATTATCACCAATGCCCTATTTCTTGTCCATAGTTGTGTATGTGCACAATAGTCCCTGCAACAGTAGTAGTATGTCCTCCTATCCAATCAAAAAGTAAACTAGTATCTTATTCTTGGTGGCCATTGACATTTTATTGTTGGGAATTGTCAAAGTATAAAGATTAAGAAGACTTTAATAGACATTATGGACAACCCAGAGGACTGCACTCAGTGCCTAGAGCTATTGCTGAATAGGAGTTTTGTTTAACACCTTTTGCCAACTGTGCAAGCTTAGCTAGCTACACAGACAGACTAATAATATTCAATAGTAGTAGCACTGAGAGTCATAGTAGAGGCAGGATAAGAATTTAGAAACAGTCTACAAGAAGATCAAAGACAATTTAGGAAAAAAAGAATTATGATGAACGTTTGGAATAAAAGGTGCTGTAAAAGTTAAGGAAGTATAATTATTAACATTAACAGGAAAACTTACTGGGGCCAGCAGAAGAGCCCTCGGCGGACTGATCCTGGCCTTCTTGCTCCGCCGGCGCCACCACCTCCACCGCCACCTCTGTCCTCTTGCCCTTGGGAGGAGCTGATGTACATGAAAGAAAGACACAAACATGGATGATTGTTGTCAACGAAATCAAACATAAAAAAAAAAAAACAATAACAAATTATTTCGTGGAAATAAACAACAATTGCACTAAATTTATTGACCTATCTGATGTGGTCTACTAAGATATCATCATAGTATTGCTGGATTCGCGGACCGTCTACTTGGAAAGTTATGTAACTCACTAAACCAACTACAAAAAGGTTCTACTAGGACTGGCAGTACTCAGCAGCACGCGAAGTGACAGACACAGTCCGTCATGATTGCAGACCACTAAAAAATTTCCTACTAAATAACACGTCATAATATACTCAACCTATCAATCTACCAGCACTATCTCTTCTTACTGGCAGGAGTACAAAGGAAGGACTGGACTTGAGTCTCTAGTCTCTCTAGCATTACACAGTTCTGTAAAGTACACTCATACATAATCACTCAGGCGAAATGAGCACAAAATTGAAAACAAGTAAGCATAGTAGCACCGCCACTCAGCAGGCGAGCACCTGCAATCACAGAAGCTTTTGAAACATAATTTACCTGCAATGTAATCAGCAGCATTCTTGCTCTTCGGAAAAAACATATATTTGCAATATAACACAGAGCAGAAGAAAACAAAGTAGTTATTAAATAGCTACTAGTACTCACCAAGCCCAGGGATTTCAATGCCAAGCAGGTCGAGCAGGTCTTGTTCCCGGTCCAGGATGTCGGACCACCGGTGCGTCACCTGGTTGTAGGTGTGCCGGACCCCAGACTCCTGATACATGGCCCGGCACACCTTACCCCATAGCTGGCGACGCTCCGGGAGGCCATACCCGGTATCGGGCCTGCCGCCTGCCACGTCGGTCTTGGGGAGGTGGTGCTGAAAAAAGAAGACCAGTGCCGCCACCTCCACTGCGCTGAAGATCTCCATGGGACTTACTGACTCTCCTCTTAATCGCCCGCAAGGGAGCCGGCTACGGGGTGCGGGACTCTTCCCCTTCGAATTGCCGGCTGCCTTTGCCATGGCCCTGGGTCAAAGAAGAAAGGAAAAATAGGAATGAATAGGCAAAAAAAGTAAAGAAAAGAAAGAGCTAAAAAAAAAAGTAGTTATTAAGGTAACAAAATGTAGAAAAAACCACAAAAGATAGATGTAGAAAAATAGAGAGATAGATAATGAGTAAAAAAGAAAAAAAAGTTCAAAGAAACAAAGGATTACAAAGATTGAAACAGGATAGAAAAGGTATGCCCAGAACCATAGCAATGAATGAAAAACAAGATGGCCGCGCCCATTGCAACCACGTGGGCAAGTTTGCGCGATATTTCCCTCGCGAGCATGCAAAAATGGACGCAAACACGCAATTGTGCCCCGAACTGGAAATGCACAATGCGAGCATGCAACTAGCGACCAGAAACGGAAATACGGAACCCGAACAAGATGGCCGCACCCATAGAAGCCGCGGTGAAAAAAATCCCGCAAACTCGCAAAAATAAAAAAATCCGCATTCAAACGAAAGTATACGGATTTTGCGGACCGCGAGTACGCCTTCGTGTGAATTTGCATACCGCGAATTCGCTAAATTCGCCCATACTTATGCAAAGCCCTGATTCATTTTTCAAGAAAAACACTGAAAAGCAGAACATAAATCACTTATGCTTTTAGTGGATCACTGACAAAATATCGACGTGAAGAATATAGACCTACCAAAATATCAAGGTAAAAATATCGAGGATCAGAATATCAACTTCCTATCTACAAACAGATAAGTGAAAAATATTGAATCCAAAATATTGATGTTAAATATATAGTTTGCAAAAATACCGAATTTTTTAAATGTCTTAAAAGTAATATAAAATTAATTAAATAATAATTATAATTAAGTAAAACATACTTACGATTAACTAAGTAATGTTAAAATTAACAAATAATAAATTGACTGTAAAAAAAATAACATACATTTTAATGTGTTATATATAATTATTAACTTAATATAAAAACATAATTCATATTTTTAATTATGAAATGTTAAAAACATAACTTAAAATATAATTACATAAATATATAAATAAACCTATAATATAAATTTAAAAATAAATTATATCTAATAGGTTAAAACATTAAAATAAATATTACTTAAAAAATAATATTTAACACTACATTAAATATACTAATACTGAAAATGTTGCATAGCGTAGAGCATAAAACTACTATTCCCACTTCAGTGACTGCAACAGTAGGGAAAATGTTGGATAGCAGGTATATAACAAATACTATTGCCACTCCAGTGAGTGCAACAGTAGGGAAAGTGTTGGATAGCAGGTGGGTAAAAACTACTATTCCAACTCCAGCGAGTGGAACAGTAGGAAAGTGTTGGATAGCGGGTATGTAAAAATTAATATTCCCACTCCAGTGGTGCAACAGTAGGAAAAGTGTTGGATAGCGGGAGTGTACAAATTACTATTCCCACTCCAGTGAGTGCAACACTAGGGAAAGTGATGCATAGCGGGTGGGTAAAAGTTACTACTCCCACTCTAGCAAGTGCAACAGTAGGGAAAGTGTTGGATAGCGGGAGGGTAAAAATTACTATTCCCACTCCAGCGAGTGCAACACTAGGGAAGTGTTGGATAGCCGGCGGGTAAAAACTTACTATCCCCACCCTACCTAGTGCAACAGTAGGGAAAGTGTTGGATAGCGGGAGTGTAAAAATTACTATTCCCACTCCAGTGAATGCAACACTAGGGAAAGTGTTGGATAGCGGGAGGGTAACAATTACTGTTCCCACTCTAGTGAGTGCACCAGTAGGGAAAGTGTTGGATATCGGGTGGGTAAAAATTACTATTCCCACTCCAGTGAGTGCAACAGTAGGGAAAGTGTTGGATAATGTAGCGGAATAATTTAGAATACCCACTCCTACAATATAATTTAACATTTAAATTTTTAAATTAACAATTAATTAATTAAAAATTAATTTACCTCCCACCATATTCCCCTATAAACATAGCCACCAATATTTTAAAATCATACTAAAGTAACATAATTAAATATCAATTAATTTATTAACAATTAAATTAATAACTATCAAATATAAATTAATACACACAATTAACACTATAAAATAACTTTAAATAATATATAAAAAATATAAAAATTGTTATAAAATTTAAATTACTTCCCACCCTACTCCCTTATCAAACCTCAACACATTAAAATAAAGAATATAATTGTTTTTTTTATTTAACACTACATTAAGGGGCCGATTCCGATTCGTTAAAATCCCTTTACAAATAGCCGTACGGAGCATTATTTCCCGTACGAATCATACCCATAAACGTCCCCGTACGTACGATGACGTACGATTCGGATTCAAAGCAGATCTCCATACGAATCGTACTAAAAACCGTATGACTAAAAAATACGTGCGATTTGTATCCGGTACACGCAGTACGTGACTTCTGTACGTAATTAAGCAGAAGTTTCCGGCCCAGCAAGTGCAATTTGTCTCTGCGACACTCCGTACGACTCTTTTTCTACGGGAGCTCAAAACGTCCAGAAAAGCAGAGTTCGACCTGAACCGCATCACCGGTACGCGACGTACACGCCATGAACCCCATCGCCCGTGTCATCGCAGTCGTGTACGCCTATGACCTGGTGCACAGAAACCGACGACGGCGCATACGGTGAGAACAACAACTTTGGGCTGAGGGGTGGGAAACATCACTCATACCAAAGTCCCACCCCATAATCTGTATACCATACATCACCACCAATGTCCGGTTACTTGGTGGGCATGTCCAGCAACCCCTACCTACCGCAACAACGGAAGTGTACTCGTACGGTGCGTTTAACACGCTCGCGTATAGCACCATTGCAAATTTAATACGAGGCGCACACACGCCATGAATGCCGGGGTACGGTGCGTTTCTCACGCTCGCGTATTGCAACATTGCAATAGTAATACGAGGTGCACACACACCATGAATGCCGGGGTACGGTGCGTTTCGCATGCTCGCGTATGGCACCATTACAATAGTGATACGAGGCGCACACACGCCATGAATGTAGGGGTATGGTGCGTTTCACACGCTCGCGTATGGCACCATTACAATAGTGATACGAGGTAAACACAGGTCAGGAATGTCGGGGTACGGTGCGTTACACACACTCGTGTATGGCACCATAACAATAGTGATACGAGGCGCACACGCCATGAATGTAGGGGTACGGTGCGTGTCACACGCTCATGTTTGGCACCATTACAATAGTCATACGAGGCGCACACAAGAAATCAACCCCATCGTCCGTGTCATCCCAGTCTTGTCCGCCTAGGACCTGGTGCGAGATCAACAACCAGGGGCTAGAGGGTGTTGAGGGGCGGGAAACATCACCCATACCAAAGTCCCACCCCATAACCTGTATGCCATACATCACCACCAATGTCCGGTTACCTGGGTGGCGTGTCCAGCAACCCCTGCGTACTGCACCAACGGAAGGGCACGTGTCGATCTGGCCCTGCATATTACCTTCACATTGGTGTGTGCAGGTCCGGGCCAGCAGTGTCCAGCTCCAAGGGGGGTGGGTGTACATCACTATCAGCAGTGGCCAGTCATATGGGGGGGGGTGCAGAGGACTCCCAGCAGTGGCCAACACTATAGTGGTGGGTATATATGACTACCAGCAGTGGCCAGCACTATGGGGGTGTGCAGAGAGGACTCCCAGCAGTGGCCAGCCATATGAGGGGTGGGTGGATATGACTCCCAGCAGTGGCCAACACTATAGGGGTGGGTGTATATGACTACCAGCAGTGGCCAGCACTATGGGGGTGGGTGCAGAGGAATCCCAGCAGTGGCCAGTCATATGGGGGTGGGTGCAGAGGACTCCCAGCAGTGGCCAGTCATATGGGGGTGGGTGCAGAGGACTCCCAGCAGTGGCCAGTCATATGGGGGTGGGTGCAGAGGACTCCCAGAAGTGGCCAGCCATATGAGGGGTGGATGGATATTGATCCCAGCAGTGGCCAACACTATAGGGGTGGGTGTATATGGCTTCCAGCGGTGGCCAGCACTATGGGGGTGGGTGCAGAGTACTCCCAGTAATGGCCAGTCATATGGGGGTGGGTGCAGAGGACTCCCAGCAGTGGCCAGTCTTATGGGGGTGGGTGCAGAGGGCACCCAGCAGTGGCCAGCCATATGAGGGATGGGTGGATATGACTACCAGCCGTGTTCAGATATAGACGGGTACATCATCATCAGCATACCACAACTACATGGGGGTATGTGCACATCCCTAACTTGTGACTATAATGATAGTGCTATAGCAACACATCACTTACAGCAGTGTCCCGCTCCCTGGAGGATGGATTACTTTCACACACTGCATGACGCACCACATGTGGGTGTGATGTCAAATACCACATGCACACCCACCCATGGCGGCTGCAGGCTAAGTACACACCCTGCCATCATGACACAATAGTGTTTAGTGATGTAACTGCCTACCAAACAAAGAGAGAGAAAGGGAACACACACTGTCACGCACATCCCAGGACTGATATGAATGTCAAGGTGGTGGTTAGACCACCAAGATGTAGTCTCTCATGGAAGGAATAGGGTTGAATCCCCTTAGATACAATGCTAAAAATTGTGCCCAAATACCCTGCATAACAATTCCCATCATAGGGGTAGGCTGTGATTACACACATGCATAGAGGTGAAAAGGGTGAATGAGTCAGCAGTTCAATAGCACATCGACATAGAGGGAGCAATACAGTGGGCACATTACATAACAAATACATTATATCAGCGGTCCCCGTGGTGTGAGGGTCCAGTTTTGTCCATGGCCATGTCAGCGGTAGGGGAACAGCATATCTCCCCCCTGTAAGCATTCCAGTGACCCCATTTTTAGGGCATCCCCTGAGTGTATAGACGGTCTTCTCAGCAATCATACATCTATCCATTTTAGCCACCCATTCAACTGTCAGTGGTCGTTGGGGAGCGCCACAGTGCATCGCTATCGAGCGCTTTATCAGCAGGCATCCCAGAGCCACCCATTGAAGTTCTATCTCTGTAAGGTCTGTAGCCCCCCAGATATTAAGGATCCCCCCCCTAGGTGACAATGGGATGGGTTTCCCCAGTGCTTCTGTCATTTTCCGGATCGCCCCTTCCCATAGCAACTGAATTACAGGACAATCCCATAAAGTATGGTAGAAGGTACCAGTCTGGCCGCACCTCCGCAGGCACAAATCATCAGGACGTCGGCCTATCCTAGCCAGGAGGGGACCAGACATATAGGTCCTGTGTAAAACTTTCAGCTGTATCAATCGGAAGCGATGGCTTATTGCCGTTTCTCTGGGGGACATCAGTGCCGTCTGCCATTCCTCGTCCTCTAGGTGCCCTACGTAGCCCTGCCATTTGTCATGTAAAATTTGAAAAGAGTCAGGCAAATTATTGCAGATTTTGCGATATGTACATGATATGGCCTTCGTCTGGAGGGGTTCAGAAAGCAGCCTGTCTTCAAGGGGGGAGGCCTCGGGGAGGGAGAAGAAGTCAGATATGTTCGTGAGTATGGCGTGCTTAATTTGTAAATACCAAAAAACCTCTCCTGGGGCGAGTGCGTGTTTTTTCTGGAGGTCGGGGAAGGACAAGAGCGCCCCTCTATGGACCAGGTCTCCCAATGTAGATATACCTATAGTGTCCCATTTGTCAAATCCAAATTGGAAGCAGAGGGAACCAAGCTGCTGCGAAGACCATAGTGGTGTTGCTTTAGTAAATTTGTTAAACCATCCCAGACGTCTATTAGCTCGATGCCATATAGCTACTGCCATTGGCCCCACATATCACTTCCGGGTACTCTTGCTATAGAGTGCTCCCAGGTAACCCTCCCGTCCCGTTTGGTATCTCTCTAGGTGAAAGGCAAGATTCGAAGGTGATCCGTGGATCCAATGATTCGTGGCTACCAGTCGGGATGCCCAATAGTATAGGCGCATGTCCGGAAGGGCAATGCCACCATCATACCATCCCTTGGTCAGTTTGTGGCGGGCTATAAGCGGTGCCCGTCCGTCTCACAACAAGAGACGCAGATCCCCTTCCAAGGCGTTGAAATAGGAGTCCGCAATTGGAAAGGGGCAATTTTGAAGAACATATAGGCATCGAGGGAGTGCCAACATCTTAAATAGGGCTGCCCTACCAGGGAGGGTCAGAGGCAATGACCTCCAGTGAGATATATCATCATGCAGTCTTTTAAGCGGACCCACCAGATTACGATTGTGGAATAATTTAGGATCCGAGGTAATGAAGATGCCAAGATATTTAAAACCGTCCAGGGCCAAAGGAATTGAATAACCCCGGGGCAAGATGGGCGGGGGACTGTGCAAGACATATAACACCGACTTGGACCAGTTAATTGAGTAACCAGAGTATTTCCCGAAGTTAGTGATAACATGGAGCAGGCTGTTGATGGAAGTGCGGGGAAAGGTCACATAAACTAGAACGTCGTCAGCCTATAGGGAGATCTTATCGATCATATCATCTCTCCACTTGAGACCCCTGATAGAGGCATCAGTACGGACCCAGTGGGCCAACGGTTCCAGGGTCAGGGCGAACAACAAAGGTGACAGGGGGCAGCCCTGTCTGGTTCCCCTATGTAGTGCGAACTGCCGGGATGTAGGATTGTTGACACGCACTTGCCCCAGTAAGTCTGTATACAACAGTCTAATCCACTGGATAAACTTGGGCCCGAAGCCGAATCTCCTCAGGACTTCAAAGAGATATGACCACTCTATCGAATCGAACGCAATAGTGGTGTCGAGAGATAGTATTGCGGCATCCTCCTGTAAATAAGGCTGCCGACCCAAAACATTATGCACCCTTCGGAGATTTAAAGCCGTGTTACGATCCGGGAGGAAGGCCGATTGGTCATCGTGAATCAAGGATGGGAGAACTGCATGGAGTCTAGTCGCCAAAAGCTTTGCTAGGACCTTAGCCTTCGCGCTAATCAGGCAGATCGGTCTATACTAGCGGCACTCTGTAACCGGTTTACTTGGTTTGTGAATAACAACTATGGAGGCCAATCTTTGGTCCAAAGGCAGGGTACCTCTGTCTTGGCTCTCTTCAAACATGGCCTTTAGGTGGGGGGTTATTCCAAGGGCCACCCCCTTTAGCAATTCAATGGGGACCCCATTGGGCCCCATGGCCTTACCCGACTTGATGGCGAAGATAGCATTACAGATCTCATCTGCCATTATGCCTGCATCTAAAGCTTCTCTATCCATCTCAGAGAGAGTGGGCAGAAGTTGCAGAGATTCTTCCGAAGTGTACTGTGCTCTGACCGTATACACCTGCTCCAAGTGGTCGGCGAAGGCCTCTGCCACCTCCTGGGGGTCTGTAATTCGTGACTTGTCCGGGTGGACAAGCAGTGGGACCCATCTAGTCCCTTGCTCACGCCGTTTCAGCCATGCCAGCAGTTTTCCGGCTCAGTCCCCATGCTCATAGACTCGATGACGAGCCTGAAGCAGCCTGGCTTGTTCCATCTCGTGAGCCAGAGCCTTATATTCTAGCTGCTTGGTTCGGAGCTGGCTAGCCGTATCTTCAGTGGGGTTAGTATTATGGGCAGATTCTAGAGAAATTAGGTCGGTTTCAGCCTGAAGCAGATTTTCGTTGTGTTTGCGCAGGTAACCAACTTTAATGAAAGCTTTGTAGGCCTCCCAGATTATAACGGCTGAGTCTACTGACCCAACGTTCTCATTAAAGTAGTGGTCTGTCTGTTCAATCAAATCGTCCTTGATGTCGGGGATTTTTAGGAGCCATGGGTTGATAATTATTGGCCCCCTGGTAAATTGTCGATGATATGTGAGTATCACACTAAGGGGAGAATGGTCGGAAATGCCCCTGGGGAGTCCTTTTAGATGCCGAAAATGTCCAACATCCGACGTGGGACTAAAAAAGTAATCAATACGGGACATACTGTTGTGTGCTTTGGAATAGTATGTGAAGTGAGACGTATCCGGGTGTAGTGTCCTCCACAGGTCCTCAAGCCCCATTGCCTGCGCAAGGTCAGCAAGCTCGGACCCATGCCGGTGTGACCGTCTCTGAGGGTGTCTACCCAGTTCGTCATTCATTGTCATGTTAAAGTCACCACCGATTAACAGTGTGCCTTGGGGGAGGTCCAACAGCATTTTACTTAAGTCTCACAACGCAACCCCAGCCATCGCCGGTGGAAGGTATACTGATACAACATTTAGTGGCCTTCCCTCCCAGGTGGCCTCAAGCACCGCAAAGCATCCGAGCGGGTCCGCCCAGGTGTTCGTGTATGTGAGTGCCAGGTTTTTCCTTACAAGAAGGCCTGTCCCACGGGAACCGGATGTGAACCCCGCATGAATTATTAGTTTGTAGCCCCAGCGCTGAAGCGCTCAACAACTATTGCCCACCAGGTGCGTCTCCTGCAATAGAACAAGTTCGGGCGTGTGGCACTTGAGATATTGCAAGACAACCCCCTCTTTATTTTGTCACCCAATCCATTTACATTCCACGTCAAGATTGTGAGTGTCTTCTCTGGGGACTTCGTCATGGTGGAGTTTGGAGCAAAAACAGTACGGATGACCTTTCAAGAGGGCTGCCCCCCCTCTCAACAGTCGTAGCTATAATCAGAAAATTATTTTGAGACACCCTTCGGGGGGATTGAGGAGTCCCCTGTCTCGGGCTGGTGTGGCCCCCCTATGCCTAGATATCGCTGCTGACTTGTCCCAAAACCATAAAGCGCTCTGCATTCAAAAAGAAACAAAAAACCTACAAACCACAACATTGCCGCCCACCCCCCTTTCCCTCCCACCCTACCTGCCCCCCTGCCAGCGGACTGTAAACTATCCACCCCCCAACTCGGCAGAGTGCCTGTCGCCCTCCCAACCATTTGCAGGGTACCTGGTTAGCCGCCTGCACCTCTCGCCTTAAAGCAGCATGAAACCGCATCTTTGGCGACATCAGTGTGAATTAGTCTGGTCGGCATCGGAGGTTTGCTCTCTTCTTTCCGGTGGATGCTTGTGATGAGTATCCGCTCCGGACGCTCTACGGTTGTTTGAGGCATTCCCAACCGGACGCCATCCTTCTATCTAGTCCCATGCCTCCTCCGGAGATAGGAAAAACCATGCCTTGCCCTTTGCTTCCACACGTAATTTTGCAGGAAACAACATTGAATATTTCAGATTTTTGTCCCGCAGTGCTTTTTTAACTTCCGTGAAGCTGCGTTTACGTGCCTGCACCTTGATTGTGAAGTCCGGGAAGAATGTAATGTGGGCATCTTCGCGTTTCATCGGTGGCCCCGCCCGGGCAGTCTGTAGGATTACATCCCTATCACGTAAGTTGAACACTCTGGCTATAATGGGGAGTGGGATGGGCCCCAGGTCTCGGCCTACCCCCTGGGACTCTATGCGCTCTCTCGATGGAGAAATAGCTGGAGAGACGCTCAGGCTGGAGGTGTTTAAATATAAGATCTTCAACGAACAGGTCGACCGTAGGCCCCTCCATTAGTTCCGGAACTCCAAGAATACGGATGTTGTTCTGTCTCGCTCTCCCTACGTAGTCATCCAGGAGCTCACTCATCTGGTGTTGTTGTTTCTGGAGTTGGGCCACCTGCTGCTGGAGGGTGGAGGTATCAGCCATGAGGGACGTAGTCTTTATCTCGACATCCTTGACCTTGGAGTCCATTTTTCGCAGGTCTGCTCGTAACAGGGTGACTTCGATGTTCACAGAGTCTATGCGAGTTTCCAGAGACGTCCGCACCCCAGCTATAGCCTCCATAACATCTTCCAGCGTTAGAGTCTTTGTCGCGGGTGATGGGAGCGTAGTTTTGGAGTCTCCGTCAGATGTCGCCTCTTTGGTCTCACCTTTGGAAGTCCATGAGAATTTAGTGAGTTGTTTTTGCGTGGACGGTCTGGTGCCCCTGTTCGACGCCATTCGTAGAGTAGGTGGGGCGAGTCACCTTCAGAACCTGCCCGTGACAGTGATCTCCTATATACGGGAGAGGGTATCTCTTAGCTAGGTGTCGATTGCCCAGGCCGGGCCCACTGGGAGAGCAGGGGGGCCGTCCTCTTCACCAGTTCTCACCTCCAGAGGGGGCCTTGATCACCGACTTCTCTCTCGCGCAGACTTAAGGGCCAAAAGCAAGCACAGTAGAAGCCACGGAGCCCAAGCTGTCTCGGAGGTTTCTCCTCGGCGCGGATCGTCGAGGTAGTTGGAGACAGCGTA
This sequence comes from Lissotriton helveticus, assembly GCF_964261635.1. Taxonomy (NCBI): domain Eukaryota; kingdom Metazoa; phylum Chordata; class Amphibia; order Caudata; family Salamandridae; genus Lissotriton; species Lissotriton helveticus. The sequence continues at coordinate 1,120,724,968 of NC_136063.1, read as the reverse complement.
TATACTGCCCAGACTGTGAGTAGAAGAGATCCCCAAGCTGTGGGGAGCTCTGAAGTATGAAAAACTGATCTATGATGCAGATTTACAGGCGAGGGCTGAGGAGCCGCTTCAGCAAGCGACCATTCCCGTCGGCTGCTAGCCACGCCCCCTCCCTAAAGGCATTTGTACATACTCAAAACACAAGTACAGTGAGTAGCAAGGATGGCACAGACAAATGGGCAGTAGACATCTGTGAGCAGGCATGGCCATTGTTGAAGGGAACCATCACCAACAAAGGAAATGTGCACACATGTCAGCACAACAATTGTGCAACTGTTTGCAGTGAAGATGTCAGGTGCCACAGAGGAAGGAACACTCCTTGGGACAATGTCTCAAACCAAAATGAACACACACAACAAATGAGGAATTGCAGAGACACTGTTATGGCATACAGATACCAGGGCCCACATCAGGACCATCAACAACAAACATAATTTATTACCCACATATACTACCATGACACCAACACCAGGACCCTCATCTGCAACATCAAGTACCTGCAATGCAAAAGTGCTTAAAGTAAAAAAAAGGCTTTATTCAGCACAGAAATTATAAGTGGGTGAAAAAGAGTCCATGCTCAAATTAGGCCAATGGCCAGTCATTCACAGATGTCCAGGAGGGGGACGTTGGGTAGCCCGTCTACCCCTACCTAGCCTGCACATAGAGTTCCTCATGGGACGTTGACCCTTGGGGGGCACCATCGGGAGCAGGACCAGGCACGGCAGGGACAGGAGTAGGAAGGGTGGGTGTGGTAGGTGCAGGGGTGAACGTATCCACCTCAATGGGTGGGGCTGAGCGGAAGGTGGCCATATACTCGGCGCTGCACACTGCAGCCAGTTCGTCCAGCCCAACCCCTGCACCTGAGGACACTATTGCAGTGAAGGGAGAGGGTTGTGAGGAGTGCGGACTGCGACTCTGGCTGCGTGTATGATGTTTAACCCCAGCCCCTGTGGGTGTGCCTGCAGCCCCCTGAGTGTGCGTGCCAGGAGGTGTGCGCTTCACTTTATGTGGGGGGGTGCTGCCTGTGTCTGTTGAGGTGCGTGACCGTGTCTTCCTGCATGTGCGTGGGACAAGTATGGCAGAGGGGAGTGTGGATGGGTCCGAAGGAGATGGGGGGACGGACTGCTGCAGGAGGGAAACTGCTGCCATCAGTGATGAGTCCATGGACTGCATAATCCAACATTGGTCAGACATCGTTGATGACATGCCCTCCATGAAAGACACCAACTGCATCAGGAGTTGAGTGTGGACATGGAGGACATTCAGCATCGATGTCTGACCAACCTGTAACTGGCGGAGTAGGCCCACAGACTCTGCACTGAGGGAAGCAGGGGTGACAGGTGAAGGGGCTGCAGTGCCGGGGCTGAAGGAGACATGGGGGGCTGCACGGACAGAAGGGACGGGAGCAACTGGGAGGGTGGAGATGGTGCTGGAGGAGGTGGGGACAGACTCGTTGCTGCTGCCAGGTGTTGCTGCAAATTCACCCTCCTCATGGGAGTCAGATTCGGACCCATCTGCATTGCAAGAAGCGTCGCCTCCCAACAGGTCCACTCACTGACTCCCCTCACCCTCCGTGCCACTGGCTCCCTTGGACTCCTCCACGCTGGTGGCACTGTGGCTGGGTCCCTGCTCCTGGTCCGTGCAGCTGTCTCCTCCAGTTTCGGGTGATGATGCTGTGGGCAAGGAGAAGAAACAGAAATGCATCAGTCACCTTTATACATCTGACACATGAGCACAAAATCAATAGGTCACAGTGCAAATCATGCCATGCATCATGAGTAACAGCCAGATAACTTCGCACATATTTGAGCCCTGTACTGCCCAGTTGGTATACACACAATGCTACTTGGACAGAAGGATCCAAAGAACACACCAGGCCACAACTTGAAAGAGAAATACACAGAGAAGCTAGTGTTTGTGAACAGGAGAGCAGATCAATACAATGAAGTGATGCCACATCTTGTTCACCAAGAAAGAAACAGTAGTGGTGCCCCTCAGGGTAAACTAACCCACCTCACTCCCTAAGGTGTCACCACACTCAGAGCTCTGTAAGTACATTTGGCAAAAAAAAACATATATATGTTGGTACCTTGGGACTCACAATACTTTACACGATCGACATGTATTGAATGTGGTAATTCGCCATTTTGTGAAAAGAACACTTATGTGCCTGCATGAAAGATGTCTCACAAGGAAGTGCACACAGACATACATTTCCACCTTCATTTAAGAAGCTGGCACCATTTCAAATAAAACACTGTTAGAAACAAATGGTGTTGCAGAATGTCCATATACATGGGCAAACGGAGGTCTTGATGTCTTGACACTCATAGTTTGTATCATCGACAACAAAGGAGTTTCAAAACCTCAAGACCACTGTGGGAACATGTATATGGAGATCCGGCCACACCATTTATCGCTAACACTGGCATCTTTGAAAAGGTGCCAGCGTTTTCCATGAAAGTGGAAATGTAGTTTTGTGTGCACTTCCTTGTGAGACATCTATCATGCAGGCACATAAGTGTTATTTCCACAAATCATCAAATTACCACATTCAAAACATGAAGAACTTTTAACAAGTGTTGTGAGTGCCAAGGTACAATCATTTGTGTGTCAAAACTTGAATTATGTCAGTCGTCACATGGGCATCCGTTCCCTGATGACACAGTTGCCTGCACATAAAACCTACTGGCTGTCATGTGGAGTGACACACATGTCCCAACTCAGGACAATGCTTAAGCTAATGGGCCTGCAATTGTGATGGACAAAATCATTACTGCATTGTGGACACACCCTTATCCCCAGGCAAAATGTCGACACAGATGTCTGCACACAAAGACAAAACAGCGTTGCATCTGAACTACACACATATGACAAAAATGTATGAGCCTGAATCATGTATGGAACAAAATGACACAGGCTGCAAAGCCCAAACAGTGAGCACTGGCCACCATCACAGGGGCAGTACATGTTGAATCATTGTTCAGCCAATTCTCACCCACAGGTCAGACCTGGCAAGGCAAAATCAGGCGTGCCCATGGAGACCTCTCCCGCACATCACCCCCATACCTCAGTCAATGTGATTGATACAGCTCACAAAGTGACACCTCTGAATCGGGGTTACAAAAACTGCAGCAACAATTCCAAAAGTGACGCAACATCACCTCGTGGGGCTGGCAATACACATTTGTGACAATCAACCACCAACCAGTGTGAGTACGCACAAGCCAAATGTTGTATCCCTGTCCAGTGGACACATGTAGCAGACACAGGAAAAATACAAACTATGCCAGGGACCAATGCCACAGAGGCAGACCTATGCTGAACCCACATAGAATGGCACAGTGTTGGATGACACACATGAATATGAGGCCAGGGTGTCTCAGAGGACTGTAGTGGGCACACTGTTCTGTGGGCCCGGAATGAGCTGACTGTACCAAGAGCAACCGTCATGGCACTATGCATATCTCCCACTCATGTACATCATGTCTGAGGCCACAACATTGGTCATGCATGCTGCAAGGGTGTGCAGTTGAAACCTCACACTCCTATGTTGAGACTCATCATCAGTGCCAACAAATATGTAGCCCCAACACCGTGCACAGGTCATGGCACAGGCAAGGTCCCAACACAGGTCACAGACCACCCTCCCACATGATGTGGAAATCAATGTGCAGTTTGATTTTCTTACACCCTAGATGAACATGTGCAAATGTGACTATACACAGACCAGGGGACACATGTTAAGATGGGGAAGGGGTGAAAATGAGCACCAGGTGACTTTGGGGAACCAAAAAGGCACTGCACATATAACCTGTCTGAGCAGACACCCCAACTGTGGAAGTATAGCCAGGCTTCAGAGCACTTCAAAAAGCAGGTGACATACAACACAACAAACTGCCATGTACCTATCCCCTCCTTGCTGCTGTCTCTCCTGCAACAGCCCATCGAGGTCTGGGAAAACCACCGCCAGGACTCAGAGCATGTGGTGGTTCAGGCGACGGCGTCCACCATGCCGGCGCGGAGGTGACAACTTCAGCTGGTCCCGGGCGATACGCCGGGTCCAGCACCGGATGTCCTGCCACCTCTTTTGGATGTTCCTTAGGTGCCGGCTAGGGCCCCCCACCGACCTGACGGCCCTGATGATGTCACGCCATATTACCCCCTTCTCGTAGGCTGTTACCTGTCAGGATGACACAGTGAGACAACATCACTACACCTGCTCCATGTCCCAGAGACACACACTTGAACATCTTTGATAATGTGAACAGGGCATAGGAAGCTGACAGGAATTGCATCATTATCCATGTTATTTTGGCCTGTGTGCAAGCCCCAATGCACAATATGGCATTGAAAGCCAACAGATGGCATAACGGGTGCAACACAGTCACTGATCATAGCACACACTGGGCAGCACATGCAACTGCAGGGTATTGGACAGCACGTGCCAAGCAGTCACATATCCCACTCCACTGACGAACCCTCAGCAGACCAGACAGACACACCCTGGCACAGATCACTTGCCTGTCACTGACAACAGGGGGGACAACCCTCACTCCGCACATGTGCCACTTGCCTGTGGGGTGTCACAGGTGTCGTGCTAGCTTTGCAAGTCAGGCACACAGCACTGCTTACTTGTCACATCAGATGGGGAGAGCTGCTGCATACGCCATGCAGCTCTGGTGCAACACATCACATAGACACTCACTCACATGACAAGGCACATTAACACACATCAATGTCCATGAGGTTGTACACATCATTTGGACAATCTCACCACAGGTCCCCTCAAGTCATAAACATCTGTGAGTACAGTCACCTGTCACTCCGGGGAGACCACTGTTCCACCTCAGGACATTAGGAAATAAAGCCACAAAGGTTTGGCCCAGCTGAATGTGCCATTCACTATGCAGTGAATGTCACAGTAAGCACAATGCAAGTGAGGAATGAACACACATGAACTACATCATGCTCTGTATGAGAGACATCAGCATGTACACCCCCTGGGACTCACTCCAAACCACATTGCATGTCTGTCCCACCTGGACACAATGCCTGTTGTGACACTCACACAACAGGTGCACAGTCAAAGGTAGTGGAGTCAGCACTCAACTGCTCCTCTCGTCTCCCATACAGCTCCTGGTACTGTGGGAGGAGGCTATCCAGCAGGGCCTGGTTCTCATCCTCTGTGAATGCCTGGGCCCTCTCCACAGTACCTGCCATGGTAGCCAGAGGATGCAGAGACAGCAGCAGTGTGGTCCACTCCAATGTTGTGCAGGCAAGTGCCCTCTCAGGGGTTCATGCTGCCTTAATTCAGCACTGCTGAGGGGCATTCAGTTCGAGGAGTACAGAGTGATAGGTCAGATTCGTTCACATCGTACGTTCCCTCCAATCCCTTTAAACATACGGCTCTGACACGCATTCGCATCGTTTCAAATTTGAGCTTCATCTCAACAATCACTTTGCAACATTGTATTTTTTGGGCCAACTGACTTTTGCAGGACACATGTTGGACACATAGCAACTCAAAACTCTGTATCCATGACACCCAGGATGCATTCAGGGCCTACTACTCGTCCCTTATGTGTCCCCTATGTAATTTTGAGATCCACACACGTGTACGGTGCGTTTCATACGCTCGCGTATGTCACCATTACAATAGTGATACGAGGCACACACACGCCATGAATGTGGGGGTACGGTGCGTTTCACATGCTCACCTATGGCACCATTACAATAGTGATACAACGTGCACACCTGCCAGGAATGTAGGGGTATGGTGCGTTTCACATGCTCGCGTATGGCACCATTACAATAGTGATACGAGGCACTCACTCCAGGAATGTAGGGGTACGGTGTGTTTCACACGCTCGCGTTTGGCACCATTACAATAGTGATATGACGGGCACACATGCCAGGAATGTAGGGGTACGGTGCATTTCACACGCACGTGTATGGCACCATTACAAAAGTGATACGAGGCGCTCACACACCAGGAATGTAGGGGTACAGTGCGTTTCACACACTCGCGTAGGGTATCATTACAATAGTGATATGAGGCGCTCACACGCCAGGAATGTAGGGGTACAGTGCGTTTCACACGCTCGCGTAGGGCACCATTACAATAGTGATACGAGGCGCACACATGCCATGAATGTAGGTGTACGTGCATTTCACACGCTCGCGTATGGCACCATTACAATAGTGATACGTGGCGCTCATACGCCAGGAATGCAGGGGTACGAGTCACACAAGGATGTCTATCAGGTACTTGTCATTGCATACTTTCATGTGCAGGCCCTAGGTGTGGCAGCCAGTGATATAGCACAGGGCATCTAATCTTGTTGCACAATCAATGTGTGATGACCTATGGACACATGTCATGTGTGATGGGGCACTATGTGGCACACATCACTTTGACACTTGTCACATGTGTATCAGTAGTCCGATTTTGTCATGCACAGCAACACTGGGTTGGCACATTCATCACTATCGGCACCTGTCTCCTGATGCCAGGGACAGGGGCACTTTGTCAACTGACATGTCACGCTCAGCATGACCCTATGTGACTATGTCAGGTGTGTGTCATGTGTTATATTGAGCTTGCTGTTTGTGGTCCGTAAACTGCATCTGCTGTTGGTGCATCTAACATGGGTCTGTGTTGAGATGGGAATGGTTTCACATCTACGCACACCATGCCACATGTGGAATCCCACGGCTGTTGGGTCTGTGTGCATCAGACATCATATTTCCCCAGGCATACATGTCTGCGTCGTGTCAATGGCTGTGTTGTTTTGTTGTCACGTGTACCCCTTAATCACAATGTGTTTGATATGTACATTTGACATTCCATGTGACCTCTAAGTGTGTAGTAATGCCCTTGTTCTATCCTTAGATAAAGTAGCACTTTCATTACTGTGATCCCAACTAGGATACAGTGGCTGTTGTTTTCCTTTACAGGTATTACTGTTACAGTATAGGTCCAGAGGTATTCTGTGATTCATTGACAAGAAGTGTTGAATACTTATGATTGTTGACCTTTGTTTCAGATCTCCCTCCCTGCTGATCCCTTCCTTTCCTTCCCTCGCCTGATCCCCCTTTTGAGTCTGTTCTTTCTACTCAGACCAAGGGGGTATCGGGAGGTGGACCCCTTTGAGCATGGCACATTTCCGAGGATTCAAGGCCCTGACAGTCACAGGCCGTCATGTGCACATTGGATCACCAGCAGAACAGGTAGACTCATTACATGACTGTTAATTTCCGCAGAGCAATGGCACTGGCCATGGACATTGGCTCATGCAGCATGGCCTCAACACATACTTGATCCGTTTGTGTAGTAAATGTGTTCACCACAATACAATGTGCCTCATCTCTGTCACCGCAGATCTCTTGCCACTTTGCATGCGTCATCTATGGCTTAACTGTCAAAGATTGTGCACGTGAGTGTATGTGTACTTTGGCATCATGCATGCAGTTCTTCATGGCTAATGATCCCTATTGTGCATGATGTACTTGGTTGTGTTTATATTTGTGCAGGTTGCTACCCACAAAGGGCAGGCAACGCCTGCTGACCCTGTGTGTCCTGGGCGCAGGTTGGCCTTTTGGAGCCTGATCCTGTGCCCGTCATTTTTGGTGATTGTTCATCCATTTTCTGTGAGTGACCCATGAGTAACCAGACACTCCTTCCTTTCCATACACCTGTTACACTGTGCCTTTCTAACCTCCTTGTCTTTGTGTGCTAGTTTTTGCCTAGTTTCGCACCCTTTCTGACATCAGGTGTGCACGCATTCCTGCTGCTGCCTCCCCTGCAAAAGGTTCGGATGAGGAAATGAAGTGGAACAATCAAATTATAAACATATAATCAGACATGTTACTAAAAAAGAGAAAAAAGAAGAAGCCTATACATACAAAAGAAATGTATTGCTTAAAAAGTCATTGGGGAGAACAATAACGCTCAAAAAGGGGGACTGTTGGCAATGCACTAACAAACAATTCACATGCGGAACAGGTGTCTAACAAACAGACATTACATATAAAAAAGGAACAACAAACACAACAATGGTGTGTCCTACACAAATTGTGGCCACTAGAAGCGTCGACGGCGTTTCAACCGCAAGGTTACTGTGCGGTCATCATCAGGACTACAGTTTATTTGAGCGTTAAATTTCACTGCAAGAAATATTTTCAAAAGTATACTTTAGTACATACATTCAGGACGTAGGCTTCTTCAAAGGAAAAGACAAGGAAAGTAGATCACCCAGTGTCCAAAAGTAAAGTATGGGAAAAAGAAGGGAAGCTGACACCACACCAGCAGTGATACCATAAACCAAGAAAGTAATAATTAAAAATCACCTTGATACAAGGCAGGCCGATCCTAGCTAAGATGACTAGTTGCAGAAAAACGAGCTCTGCAAATAAACAATAAACATTAATATTGCGCCAAATCATTAAAGCGCAAAACCAAGGATGAGAAACATCCACATCCAGTAAGGACTTACTCCAAAAATTCACTTGCGAGAGCAGTCCAATGTTTCAATATCACTCATGCAGACCAAAATAACCCCTGTGGATATGCTCGGTCAATATATTCAGTAGGTGACTAGTAGATGGCCTGTAGCAAGTAATTCGCTGAAAAGGAAGGGAAAAGGTTAAAAAAAAACAGACAAATGCCTGCCATCAACATTTATTCATAAGTGGCCGATATGGACTTACTCAGGAAAAACAATTGCTAAAGCAATCCAATGTTGCAATTTCTCTCGGGCGGAGATAATTAACGCCTATGGGTCTGCTCGATAACTGTATTCTGGGCATTCTACCCGTTACCTGTGAGGAGCCAGACTCGCGCTGTGTGTTTTCCCTACCTCCCGGCATTTTCACCAACTGTTCGCGACACCCGCTGCGCGGGTGCCGCTCACCGCTTTGTTGCCCCATCCTCCCTGGTGTGAGCGGCTCCACAGTCCGTGGAGAGTAACGCGCTCCCAGGTTGAGGTTTGACATCATCAGACTGTGCGTGGAGCCTACCGGGGGACTGCGAGGTCCAGCAGCCTCAGCTGCACACAGCTGCTGCCTCTTCCCCCGGCGGCCATGCCCCCAGCCTCTGCAAATATCATCGCCTGGGTTTCCGGCTGATTTGGCGCTTTCTGGGCATTCTACCCGTTACCTGTGAGGAGCCAGACTCGCGCTGTGTGTTTTCCCTACCTCCCGGCATTTTCACCAACTGTTCGCGACACCCGCTGCGCGGGTGCCGCTCACCGCTTTGTTGCCCCATCCTCCCTGGTGTGAGCGGCTCCACAGTCCGTGGAGAGTAACGCGCTCCCAGGTTGAGGTTTGACATCATCAGACTGTGCGTGGAGCCTACCGGGGGACTGCGAGGTCCAGCAGCCTCAGCTGCACACAGCTGCTGCCTCTTCCCCCGGCGGCCACGCCCCCAGCCTCTGCAAATATCATCGCCTGGGTTTCCGGCTGATTTGGCGCTTTCTGGGCATTCTACCCGTTACCTGTGAGGAGCCAGACTCGCGCTGTGTGTTTTCCCTACCTCCCGGCATTTTCACCAACTGTTCGCGACACCCGCTGCGCGGGTGCCGCTCACCGCTTTGTTGCCCCATCCTCCCTGGTGTGAGCGGCTCCACAGTCCGTGGAGAGTAACGCGCTCCCAGGTTGAGGTTTGACATCATCAGACTGTGCGTGGAGCCTACCGGGGGACTGCGAGGTCCAGCAGCCTCAGCTGCACACAGCTGCTGCCTCTTCCCCCGGCGGCCACGCCCCCAGCCTCTGCAAATATCATCGCCTGGGTTTCCGGCTGATTTGGCGCTTTCTGGGCATTCTACCCGTTACCTGTGAGGAGCCAGACTCGCGCTGTGTGTTTTCCCTACCTCCCGGCATTTTCACCAACTGTTCGCGACACCCGCTGCGCGGGTGCCGCTCACCGCTTTGTTGCCCCATCCTCCCTGGTGTGAGCGGCTCCACAGTCCGTGGAGAGTAACGCGCTCCCAGGTTGAGGTTTGACATCATCAGACTGTGCGTGGAGCCTACCGGGGGACTGCGAGGTCCAGCAGCCTCAGCTGCACACAGCTGCTGCCTCTTCCCCCGGCGGCCACGCCCCCAGCCTCTGCAAATATCATCGCCTGGGTTTCCGGCTGATTTGGCGCTTTCTGGGCATTCTACCCGTTACCTGTGAGGAGCCAGACTCGCGCTGTGTGTTTTCCCTACCTCCCGGCATTTTCACCAACTGTTCGCGACACCCGCTGCGCGGGTGCCGCTCACCGCTTTGTTGCCCCATCCTCCCTGGTGTGAGCGGCTCCACAGTCCGTGGAGAGTAACGCGCTCCCAGGTTGAGGTTTGACATCATCAGACTGTGCGTGGAGCCTACCGGGGGACTGCGAGGTCCAGCAGCCTCAGCTGCACACAGCTGCTGCCTCTTCCCCCGGCGGCCACGCCCCCAGCCTCTGCAAATATCATCGCCTGGGTTTCCGGCTAATTTGGCGCTTTCTGGGCATTCTACCCGTTACCTGTGAGGAGCCAGACTCGCGCTGTGTGTTTTCCCTACCTCCCGGCATTTTCACCAACTGTTCGCGACACCCGCTGCGCGGGTGCCGCTCACCGCTTTGTTGCCCCATCCTCCCTGGTGTGAGCGGCTCCACAGTCCGTGGAGAGTAACGCGCTCCCAGGTTGAGGTTTGACATCATCAGACTGTGCGTGGAGCCTACCGGGGGACTGCGAGGTCCAGCAGCCTCAGCTGCACACAGCTGCTGCCTCTTCCCCCGGCGGCCACGCCCCCAACCTCTCCCTTCTTAGCTGGTCTCAGATCTACCGCGACGCGGGACGCGCGCGGGACGCAGCTCGGGGCGAAGACCCTGCAAAGAGCGGGCCGTTTAAGGCCGTTCAAGGACGGCAAAGGACGGCCCTGGCCCAGTACCCCTGTATCTTTGCCCTTGAGAATTATAACACCTAAGATGTCGACTATACGCAGCAGAACTCGAAGTTGTGCGAAAAAAGCTACGGCTGTAGCTCAGGTGACTGGACCTATTGATCTTTTTATTTCACGAGTCCATGAGACCATTGATCAAAGTATTGTTCTATTGGAAAAAAGAGTCTCTATGGACCTTGCAAACGCTAGGCGCTCATCTTTGGGCCCTTTGGCAAAGGTTAAATCACCTGTTCCGCAGACTATGAATAATTGCTCCTTACCTATAAGCATGCCTACTAGTAATGTTACGACTGTACCTAATACTGTCGATCTATCGGTTGCTCCATCAGACTCAGACCCGTCCTCCGAAGACCTGGAGGTCACACCAGACCTAGAAACTTGTCAGTCACCTGACAAAGCGGGGCTGAGTCTGAGCGGGTTTAGCGATACGGAAACAGTTCCCGTACCCATTGTTCCCCGGGGAAGGGCTCCTAACCCTCCTAAGGTTACATCGAAGGGCAAAAATAAAGTAAAAGCACCAGTCAGGAACCATAATTTAATTTCTCCTACCCCACAAACGACACCAGGCATCCCATGCTGGGTACAAAATATGGTAACAGATTTAAAACTAGACCTTGAAGCCACTTTAGCAGCACAAATTAAGCCTTTAATTTCTAAAGTGGACAGGCTTACTTCGTTAATACATTCTAAATGGCCACACAAAAAGCAGGGACAAGGGCATGTTCAGCTACTAGGTTCCACAGATTCAGCACCTGAATGTTTAACGAGCACTCAGCCTCCAAAAGATGAATTAAATAAGGGTCAAGTTACTGCAGCCCCTGGGAACCCAGTTATATCCCTTGAATCGCAAGCAGGGAACAACCTTGTCCAACTAACAACTGCACTGGTTTCTAAGGAGAAGGCTCCGGTTCAGGTGAATCAACACCCTGTTACTGATAACATTAACATCCCTTCTATTCAAGCTAAAGATGTTGCAGGAAAACCCAATCCTAAATCTGCATCCCTCCCTACAAATAAACCGGAAGGGTCCAAGCAAAAGCAGGCGCGCTTTAGGTCCATAAATCTACCACCAGAGGTTTCCCCTTTTGTCGTTGTGTTGACAGCTGTTCCTCCATTGAAGGAGGGAGTAAGAGAAACGTTTATTGAGCTTAGAAATAAATGTGCTCAATGGCTCCATCTACACAAACCCCTTCCTAATAACATGAACGGCGAAATTCTTACCGTGCGTAGGGGGGACTGGGTGGGCAGAAGCAAGAAAACAATAGTAGGGGACGTAATTACAGTTAACTTTAGGGATGTAGGGGCAGCAAGCTACATATGTAATGCACCCAATAGTGGTCCTGCGACCCAAATCAATCCACTTCCTTTGTCCTATTTTTTATCAAAGCCAGCACGACCCAACCCTCCATGTCCTACTTTTCAAAGTAATAGAGGACCTGGGTATTTTCCACAGCAAGCTGCCAAACCTTGGCTGCAACCTCCTCATCCACCTCCCTATCCACCTCCTTATTTTCCACCTTATGTTAATTTACAACAGCAATTACCAAATGCCATACCTTTTCCTATGCACCAAGTTAAAGCCTCCTGGCAACATCCATTTCATTTTCCGTCACCTTTACCCCAGCCTGTTTATCAATGGCAGCAACCTTTCCTGCCATCACAATTAGATAAACAACCGTGGCAACAACCATGGCAGGACCCGTCCCACTCCCAAGATCCTATGTCCTCTCAATTCGCCCATCCAAATAGATATGCTGTGTTAGATGAGGTAGATTGACTCAGCCCTCCAGAAGTACTGGTTTCAAATATTCCTACGCCCTTTCTTGACATGGGGTGTTCTCCCCCCCTTGTCACCCTACCAGCCGAACTCACTATATTGACTCCTCCACCGCCTCTTCAGCATACAGGTAATCGGGGCAGCCCCGACACATGCATAACTACTGCTAGTTACAGCATAAGCCCAGTCACTATCCCTCGGGAAGATAGTCCTGCCTTATTACCACCAGTAAATCAGCCGGAGTCGTCCATTGTTGGTGATTATGGCAAACCAGCAGGAATTTCTCTTATTTCCTGGAACATCGCTGGCCTTTCCGGCAAATTAGGTACCCCTTTTTGGACCAGCTTTTTAGGTGAGGGATTTGACCTAATCCTATTACAGGAAACTTGGTGTCCAGATCCTATCTATATCGAAGGGTATGCATCTTTTTGCCTTAGAGCAACCAAATCCAGCTCGGGCAGGGCTAAGGGGGGCCTTTTATTGCTTGTGTCCACTAAGCTGCGCGATTGTACGGTCAAATATAGTTCGACTGTGGGGACACACAGCCAAGTTATAAGGATGGAGTGTAGGAAGAACATTGATTTAGTTATTGTTAACTTTTATAACAATATCTTTGATGCTACTAGGGGGGATATTTTATTGCCTTTGGAAAAGGAAATTATTAAGGCCCTTAATATTTCGATGGGAAGGGCTGAGGTGGTTTGGGCCGGCGATTTTAATTTGCAGCCCTGCCACTTGTCCAATGGGAACATCTGTGGCTTTGATGCAGTATCAAATAGCCATTGGGGAGACTTGGGGGTGAGGGAGGATTCTCCTCACTTCCAACACTGCAGTTATGGTTCCACGCTAAATAACATGCTAGTCACGCTGGACATGACCCTGTTAAACTGCAACGTTGATAATCGGGCAATAACATGCCCTACATTTACGGGCAGAGATGCAGGTTCATTTATAGATCACATTTTGCTGTCTAGCAGTGGAAACTATACCGACTTGTACGTAAATAAAGAAAGCCTTAGCGACCACAATAGCATACGTGTTACCCTTTTGGGGCATGGTACCTCATTAGTTCCAGGTAGTAAATGTACAACTGACATAGTGCCTACTAGACCAAAGGGCCTAAGGATTAAATGGACTGGTCTAAATTCTAAAGTTAAGCAGAAGGAGGTCCTTATCCAATGCAAGAAACAAATTAGTTATTGCCTGGACGATGACTGTGATTCTGGCCGCTTAATAGATTACTTTGTATCTATGAATAGGACTATCGACGGTATTTTTACTAAGACCCCGTCAGCCAATAGTGGTCTTAAGCAGGGGTGGTTTGACAAGACCTGTATAGTTGCCCTCCGCGACTTAAAGAGGGCTCTTGGTATCAAACCACGTGTTAAGGCGGACATACAATACCTCAGGGCCAGTTATAAAACAGCTATCAATAAAAGGAAAAGGGTATTACAGACCGAAGCGTGGGATAAGTTGAGGGAGGCTGCTGAGACTAAGAATAGTAAACTCTATTGGGAAACAATCAATAGCCCGTTTCTCAATAAAGAAAATGTCCCAGAACTGACCTCATATGTGGCATGTAATGATTGGGTTAACCATTTTTCCAAAATATTTAATCCAGAAGGGTTAACCTCTGAATTACCACCATCAGATATAAATCAATGGTTGCCCCTTCCAATGGCTATAACACTGGAAGAATGCCATGAAGCAATCTCTTTAAGTAAAGGAGGCAAGGCTCCTGGTCCCGATGGGGTCCCGTTGGATTTATACAAAGATGAAACAGCTTTATGGGCCCCCATTTTGATGAGAATTTTTAACTGTGCGGCTGAAAGTGATTTTCCATCCACGTGGGGTCAATCGACTATCATTCCTTTACATAAGAAAGGTGACAAATCAGAGGCCTCTAATTATCGTCCAATTTCATTATTGGACGCCTCTGTAAAGGTGATGAGTAGGATTTTGCTGAAGAGGCTAGAAGACTGGGTTACTGATTTTAATATTTTAACTAGAGTCCAATATGGCTTTCGCAAAGGCCTGGGTACACTGGACCAATGCGTAAATCTGGACCTTTTAATTAGTAAATATACTGTGGCCAAAAGTGGCAACCTCTTTTTATGTTTTGCTGATTTGAGCAGCGCTTTTGATTTGGTTAACCATAATATTTTATGGGAGGTTCTGCTCGATGCAGGGGCCCCAAGGGAAATAGTTTACTTCTTAGCTAGACTGTACGAAAAACTTTCATGTAAAGTCCGCTACGGGACCCTTGGTGAATGTACCCCGTTTTTTAGAGTGTCTCGGGGTATACGCCAGGGTTGTGTTTTAGCCCCGCTCCTATTTTCCCTATTTATTAATGGTGTCGATCGAACCCTGATTGACATCCCAGCAGATGCCCCCCTGATTGGTGGTAAACCTGTTCCGCTGTTACTTTATGCGGATGACGCTGTTCTTCTATCTCGAACACAGATGGGCCTACAACGTCTAATTGATAATTTCATGCAGTTTATCCAAGCTAGGCGGCTTTGTGTAAATAAAGCAAAGACGTATGTAATGTCATGTGGCCAGGCAACCAAGCAGGTAAAGCATACTTTTTTCCTAGATAAGACAAAGTTGATCTCTGTTAAATCCTTTTGTTATCTGGGAATAACATACAATAACAGTGGGTCCTGGAACGCGGAATTTGATGCTGTAAAATTAAGGATGCTACGGTCTACTAGTAGCATATTTCGCTTTGCTTCTAAACTTGGCTCACGAAGTATTTTTGATATGATGAATATTTACAATGTATGTTGTGTTTCTTCTGCTTTGTATGGGGCAGGGGTGTGGGGACACTGTGAGGGTACTTCCCTGCAGAAGGAGGAAAACAAGTTCCTAAGGAGACTGCTATGTGTCCCCCCTTCTGCTTCCATCCAATTGATTCATAAAGAAGTTGGGATCGAGTACATCTCTGACTTAGCAGCAGTTCGGCCACTCTTATTGTGGCGTTCTATTTGGGCTAAGCCAGAGACTCGATTCACCCAGGATATTATCCTTGACTGTATAGGTTTGGATCACTCTTCACGTATATCCTGGTTAAGATACATCCATCGCTGGTATCTTCTTCTTTTTAACATTGATGTGCTCCGCGAGCCCGATAAGGTTGTCTCCATTTCAAAAAAAGAAGTTAAGACAACATTTTTAAATTTTCGTAAAGCTGAGCGAGATAAAGCCGTTGGCAACCTTGTTACCGTGAAATTCTACAAAGATTTAAATTTAGCTCCTGGACTCCAATCCTATCTTGTATATGTGACACGCCCCTCTCACCAGTATGTTTTAACACGGGTTAGATTGGGCATTGTTCATCACTTGGTTGCTTTTCCAAACACAAAAACCAGTTCAAACATGCCCTGTCCGTGTGATAGTACTTCTCGGCAGAGTAGTTGCCATTTTTTACTTTTTTGTAAATTTTTTCAGTCTTTTAGGACAAAGTACCTCAAACCAATTTTTATTAAATATAATATCTATACCACACAAACAGCATTGATATTTTTATCTTCACTAGAGAACGAGGAGATCTGTTTCTTCTTGGCCACTTTTATCTTAAAATGTACAGCTGCCAGGAAAAGTATTGTATTATAATAATGTTTACCTACCTGTCTGTACTTATGTTATACAGCTGCCAGGAATTGTTTATGATATTACCGTTTACACTCCTGTCTGTATATATATGTTCTTAAATTTTGTAAACTTTATATCAATTTCTGTAACTAAGGTTTGATTATATATGTAGAGGGCCACAGTACTGAATGTTTTTTAATAATTTTAATGTACAGTTCCCAGGAAATGCCTTGTGAGTAAGTCCTTCTGATCCCCAGATTGTCCATATAAGGATGCTTTGTATCCTATAATAATAGGTTGACCTAAAGTGGCATGATTATTTATCACTTTCTGCACTTTAGCCTTCTTTTCCCTTTTAGGAGAGATCATATGGTGATTTTAATATTTCAATTATGTATTTTGCTTGTATGATTTGTATGTACAAATCGAATAAAAGCTTTTTGAATTGAATTGAACTGTATTCAGCAGGTGACAAATGGTGTAAGAGTTAGCTCAATAAATCGTCTAAAAAGGACAAAGAAAAAAAGAAAAAGTTTCTGACATTTCCATAGCATGAGGATTTGGTCATTTAAAGCCAATGTAGATCTCCAGGGGGATCATATGGCAGCACACAATATAGGTTGCCTACAGATAGCTAAAATCTAACTAACTCTCGTAAATTCTGACAGACAGTTTGCATGTTTATACCATACAGTCTACACATCAAACAATGCTGACAGCGTAAAGCAGTCGATAGGCTGCAGACAGTCAGTAAGTACGTGTTGAGCCTTTCAATAACTAAGTATGCACCCTCAATGGGAAAGCAAAGCAACTAGCCGAAATGATAAGATTTCAGAGCAGAAGGCATACAGTCACCTTACCGTAGCCTGCTCAGGTCCACACTATTGTTAATAAAGGTGGCCACGCATTACGCTCACTAGCAAAAATTGTGACATACTACACGTTAGAAACGGTTCCGAAAGGAACCGAGACTCGAACGGTAATTAAGCACGACCAATTTAGAGCATTGTAAAAGCTAAGTGCACACCTCAAGGGGAAAAAGGCAAGCAAGCCAGCCTACCGAAATTATCAAATTACCGAGCGGAAGGCATACAATCAGCTTAACGTCACCTACTGAGGGCCCCAACATAATTGATGAGATGACCACTTATTACGTTCACTGGCAATGCGCATAACAACGGTTCCAGAAAAACCGAGACTTACCTAGCTTAACCCACAAGTCGGAACGTACCACGAGTAACCTCCGTGATGTCCTCACCATTCGGTGCACTCAGGACGTTTAGAAATAGAAAATGGCTCAGTCAATCAGACATGCACGCAAGGCACGTCAGAGGAACGGAGCCACAGGTGCAGGCGCCATCTTAGAGTGGCGCAGGATGCCGACAGCAGATAATAGAAGCTTGTCGGATGAGGAAATAAAAGAACGTATAGTGACCCATGAGTGCTCACCAGTTTTAAACAACAAGGGACCCCAATCAAGTCAAACAGGGACCTAGGGGAACAGTTTTATGGAAACAACAGTAGTCCCATGCTTATGTGATACAACACACCAAATAAATATAGACGAAATCACTTCTATATTTTCAGAAGGGCATGTCCAGCCGGACAGAGGTCTTCCAGGTTTACTTAATAAACACAATTCTCCAAAGAATAAAATGTCAAGAATACCTTCCACAATGCCCCTGTGTGGTGCACAAGCCTGTGCCCGACACTAACGGGGTGAACACAAGTGAAAATAGTAGAAAGGTTCAAGGCAAAACAAACGTTTTTCTGTTTACATATAAATTTGTACAGAAAATATCAAGCTGCACCATTACATAAAATCAAACAATCAGATTTGTATCGGGTGCACAAGCAAGTCGACGGCGTTTCGGTTTCATCAAGAAATCATAGAAACCATCATCAGGACAATTTAAATACTTTGCCTTTACAATAAACCTCAATTTTGCCTACGAGAAGAAGATAAAAATACTTTAGAAACAGAAAACATACAAGAATAAGTGATGTGACTCTTCGTGCACAGGGCTCACCGTCACAGAATTAAGATCAGTCGAATGAGAGACAGCCATAAACGCGCCATCTGTGTACCGCTTTGTTCGCCATATGTTTGGCAGGGTATGCTCAGACGTGAGTCCCTTGCTCACTTTGCCACTGGATTCAAGCAAGCCTGGCTGAAGACGGCTGGAATGCCAGAGACCGGTCCTATGAAGCTTGTTTCTGGTCCAGGGAAGGCATGGCTTGGCAGTTTGGGCTGGACTGTTCCCATGAGGAACAGGGCCAGACTGATTTGCCTATGGCCATGTCTGAACTGGGGTGGCAGAGTGGGCTAAAGAACTGTGATGGATTAAACCCAGATCTTTTGACTGGGTGTGAGTGTTTGATTGGTTCAGATGCTCCGTCCATCACCACCCCCTTTTGTACCGCTTTGTTCACCATAGGTTTGGCAGGGTATGCTCAGACGTGAGTCCCTTGCTCACTTTGCCACTGGATTCAAGAAAGCCTGGCTGAAGACGGCTGGAATGCCAGAGACCGGTCCTATGAAGCTTGTTTCTGGTCCAGGGAAGGCATGGCTTGGCAGTTCGGGATGGACTGTTCCCATGAGGCACAGGGTCAGACTGATTTGCATATGGCCCTGTCTGAACTGGGGTGGCAGAGTGGGCTAAAGAACGGTGATGGATTAAATCCAGATCTTTTGACTGGGTGTGAGTGTTTGATTGGTTCTGATGCTCCGTCCATTACCACCCCCTGTTGTACCGATCTGTGATTTTAAGGGCAGCCTAGAAAAACCGCCATACAAACTAAAACAAAATATGAAAATGACCGATATAAAGAAATAGTAATTGGTCAAACAGTTGAAAGTGCCATATAGAAAAGAATAAAACAAAACAAAATATAGTGGAAAAGAAAATAGTAATGAAAATGCAAAAATTACATAGATGGCAGACTATCTTGCAAATTTCGCCATCAGTCACCTAATCAAAGAAAAATAGAAGCAATGTAAGACTCATAGTATTTTCCTTTGAACAGGTCTAGTTACAAAGGGCTCACAACGAGTACATAAACAAGATACTGAATTAATCAAAAGGGAATGGACACTGGTGTCTACTAAACCTTTGGTTAGTCTTTGAAAACCCTCATAGACAACCTGATTTAGTCGATGCGGTATATCTTTTATCCGCCCCGTCAGGTGTCATGGCATATTCATAGGGTAGTCAAGGAACGTGCAGTATGCCTGCCTCACCCGAGGCTACCTCTGGTCCAGGTAGAAGTGTCCAGGAATAATAGGGAGGGAAAAAAAAATATATATATATATATATAAAAAAAACAGTGTGTCACCAGAGAAGAATTTTTAATGAAAAGGTTGACACTGTTGTTAAAAGATTCGACATATATGTAATCAGGCAACTAGATTACCATATATCTATATATATATGGATGCGTCAACATGTTTCAGCTCTATGAGCCCAGCCGGGTCTGTAGAGGTTTCGTCAGGACAAAAAGACAAAAATACATACATAGAAGGTACTTACACAACTTGTGTAGGTTCCTATAGCTATTATAGAATTTCTTATATAGTCACCTTAATAGGTGTTCTTAGAGGCTTCTACAGGAGTGAAGAGTCGCTAGGAGTGGTCTTTGCCACGAGGACCAGCTTTCAGTCCCTGTGCTGACTCTGCCCCTGGTTACTAATAAATAAGATACATCATAGGGATTAGATCTAAAAATCACCTCCATAGATACAAAATACAAAATACAAATAGACCTTATGTCAAGGGCACATACATGTACTCATTATATAATGTAAAGCAGCCATATAAAACAATTTACATATGAAAGGAATAATATTCAATCAATTACATGTTAGGATCTATATCATCATGATTTTAGAAAAAAGTGGTTTGCACACAGAAGCTCAACTAATTATAAACAAATGGCATTCATCCATAAAGTTGATGCCAGGATAGATGCTATTACATGTAAAGATGTATGTTATCATGTATTTATCAAAATGGTCTTTGCACACAGATTCTCAGCTAGTTACAATCGAGTGGCACTCCTCTATGGAGTTGAGGACCTGATTGATGCTGTTGCAGCGAAGCATCCAGCGAAGCATCCAGCGACACTCAGTTCGATTAAAAATATTAGAAATACTGCCACCTCGTTCTGGGGTTTTGATTACTTCGATCACCTGCCACCGCATATCGCCAGGTGCATCTTCAAGTTGCTCGTAGTGTGACACCAGAGGGGCATTTTCCGTTTGGCAACGTATTCGGCTTTTGTGTTGTCCAAGTCGTGTCTTAAACTTTTGGGTAGTTTGACCGAAATATATCAGGTCACACGGACACCATATTGCATATATGACATTAGCCGTATTGGAGTTTGAAAGACTGCGCAAATCATAGCTCCGATTCTAATACCATCCCCATTTTCAATCTTTCTGAACATTTACTGTCCTCTGCTGAGGTCTCATTACTATCTAAGGGCCTCAGCTTTGTGCCTACCGAGAAATCGTGTTTATTTGATACTCAGCTTGAACTTTTACAATTTTTTAGGAAATTGCGTATCAAAGCATTCTTTTTAGGTAAAGATAATAACATGACAAAGTTTTTCTGGATTGAGACCACCTTCAACTTTCAATCCTTCTGCCAATTCAGTCCCTATTGAACTGTTGGCCTTTGAATCTATGGTTTTAAATGATGTGCTTGCTTCAAGTAAAAACTTTGAATATATTCCATATAATATTTCACTAGCAGAACGGCAGGCACTCAAGAAATTAAAACTCAACCAAGATGTCATAATTAAGCCGGCCGTTAAGGGTGGGGGGATAGTGGTTCAGTCGAAGACTGACTATAAGGCTGAAATTAAGCGCCAACTATCTAATCTGAACCACTATCTTCCATTGAGAACCAGCCCCTTGGCTGATATTCAACATATGATCCTTGCAGTAACTACCGCAGCAAAGAATGATGGCTTTTTAACCCAGAAGGAATTTATATTCCCTAATGCTAAAACAGCGAGTACACCAGTATTGTATGCACTGCCCAAAGTGCACAAGAGTGTCCTTTGTCCACCCGGCCGGCCCATTGTCTCTGGATGTAGGTCGGTCCTGGAGCCACTATGTAAATACATAGATATATTTATAAAGGATTTTTTTTTCTTCCACTCGCAGCTATGTGCGTGACAGTGGTGACATTATTACCCAACTTGAGGTCATGGATTTTTGTCCTGAGTCGGAATTGTTGGTGTGTATGGACCTGGAGTCCTTATACACGAACATTCCTCAACTTGAAGGCATTGAGGTGATCCGCCGAGTCTTGGACATGCAGGCCGCTCCAATGCCAGTACCTACTGACTTCATCATTGACCTTTTGGAGATCTCCATAACAAAAAAATTTGGGGAATTTGACAGACAATATTATTTACAGACTAAGGGCACTTCTATGGGGGCTTCTTATGCCCCCAATTTTGCTATTTTGTTTGTGGACGATTTTGAAAAACGTTTTATTTTTTACTGTAATTCTAACCCTTTCTTTGATAGCGTCCGCCATTGGCGATGCTACATTGACAACATTTTCTTTATTTGGACAGGTACTACGGACTCATTAAATATGTTTTTAATTTGGCTTAATTCATGTTCTAATGATCTCAAATTTACGTCTATCTCTAGTAATCGCCAGGTTGATTTTTTTGGACCTTACCATTTTTCCTCATGAAGGGAAGCTGTCAACTAAATTGTTCACTAAACCCACGGCCCGGAACTCTACGTTCTTTTATTTCCTCATCCGACAAGCTTCTATTATCTGTTGTCGGCTTCCTGCGCCACTCTAAGATGGCGCCTGCACCTGTGGCTCCGTTCCTCTGACGTGCCTTGCGTGCATGTCTGATTGACTGAGCCATTTTCTATTTCTAAACGTCCTGAGTGCACCAAATGGTGAGGACATCACGGAGGTTACTCGTGGTACGTTCCGACTTGTGGGTTGAGCTAGGTAAGTCTCGGTTTTTCAGAAACCGTTGTTATGCGCATTGCCAGTGAAAGTAATAGGTGGCCATTTCATCAATTATGTTGGGGCCCTCAGTAGGTGACATTAAGGTGATTGTATGCCTTCCGCTCGGTAATTTGATAATTTCGGTAGGCTGGCTTGCTTGCCTTTTTCCCCTTGAGGGTGTGCACTTAGCTTTTACAATGCTCTAAATTGATCATGCTTAATTACCGTTCGGGTCTCGGTTCCTTTCGGAAACGTTTCTAACGTGTAGTATGTCACAATTTTTGCTAGTGAGCGTAATGCGTGGCCACCTTTATTAACAATAGTGTGGACCTGCGCAGGCTACGGTAAGGTGACTGTATGCCTTCTGCTCTGAAATCTTATAAGTTCGGCTAGTTGGTTTGCCCTCCCATTGAGGGTGCATACTTAGTTATTGAAAGGCTCAACACGTACTTACTGACTGTCTGCAGCCTATCAACTGATTTACGCTGTCAGCATTGTTTGATGTGTAGACTGTATGGTATAAACATGCAAACTGTCTGTCAGAATTTACGAGAGTTAGTTAGATTTTAGCTATCTGTAGGCAACCTATATTGTGTGCTGCCAGATGATCCCCCTGGGGATCTACATTGGCTTTAAATGACCAACTCCTTATGCAATGGAAATGTCAGAAATTGTTTCTTTTTTCTTTTTCCTTTTCAGCCGATTTATTGGGCTAACTCTTACAGCATTTGTCACCTGCTGAATACAATTATCGAGCAGACCCATAGGCGTTAATTATCTCCGCCCGAGAGAAACTGCAACATTGGATTGCTTTAGCAACTGATTTTACTCAGTAAGTCCATATCGGCCACTTATGAATAAATGTTGATGGCATGCATATGTCTTTTTTTTTACACTTTTCCCTTCCTTTTCAGACGAATTACTTGCTACAGGCCATCTACTAGTCACCTGCTGAATATATTGACCGAGCATATCCACAGGGGTTATTTTGGTCCACCTGAGTGATATTGAAACATTGGACTGCTCTCACAATTGAATTTTTTGAGTAAGTTCTTACTGTATGTGGATGTTTCTCATCCTTGGTTTTGCGCTTTAATGATTTGGCGCAATATTAATGTTTATTGTTTATTTGCAGAGCTCGTTTTTTCCGCAAATATCCTTCTTAGCTAGGATCGGCCTGCCTTGTATCAAGGTGATTTTTAATTATTACTTTCTTGGTTTATGGTATTACGGCTGGTGTGGTGTCAGCTTCCCTTCTTTTTCCCATACTTTACTTTTGGACACTGGGTGATCTACTTTCCTTGTCTTTACCTTTGAAGAATCCTACGTCCTGAATGTATGTACTAAAGTATAATTTTTAATATATTTCTTGCAGTGAAATTTAACGCTCAAATAAACTGTAGTATTGATGATGACCGCAGAGTAACCTTGCGGTTGAAACGGCGTCGACGCTTCTAGTGGCCACAATTTGTGAAGGACACACCATTGTTGTGTCTGTTGTTCCTTTTTTATATGTAATGTCTGTTTGTTAGCCACCTGTTTGGCATGTGAATTGTTTGTTAGTGTATTGCCAACAGTCCCCCTTTTTGAGCGTTATTGTTCTCCCCAATGAATTTTTAGGCAATAAATTTCTTTTGTATGTATAGGCTTCTTCTTTCTTCTCTTTTTTAGTAACATTTCTGATTATATGTTTATAATTTGATTGTTTCACTTCATTTCCTCACCTGAACCTTTTGTTAGGTGTTACAATTATTGGTCCCTGGTTCAGGGGTGTTGGACAGCCTCTGTAGTTTGTTAATGCCTCCCCTGTGGCACTGCCCCACCGAGTGCCCTGATTCTTCAACCCACATGCCTCCCAGATGCTCCTCCCTCACACACAGAACTTCAACATTGCCATCACAGACGGATACAAGATCACCCGCAGGGACCGCACCAACAATCCAGGAGGATGAATTGCAATTCATTCACAAGTACACCCTCAGAGTCACAAACAACACCAAGGACACACTCAGCATTGTCAAGCACCTGCACTTCAGGTATCACACCAACCCCCTGACCAGCTTCAGACTAACACTCATCTACAGATCTCCTGGCCTACATCCACAATTCCGCTAAGCCATCAACAACTACATCAGCACACACACCCTCACCTCCACAGACTACATGTGGCTGGGGGACAGCAACCTCTGGCTGGATGACAACCACACCACCAAACTTCATTGGTACATCAACATTTGCATCCACTGCTCCGACAAGCAACACACTGCCCCACACACCGCTACAGATCCCCCAAAGATGCTTGATCTAAGTCACCACAGATGAGCTGTGTGGCACCCTCGGCCAGGACACTCCAACCAACACCACCGCCACACCCTGTAACCTCACACACTGGATCAGTGACTGATCCAACAATCTTGCCACATTGACAGACTTTCCTGTGAAGCACAACAACAGTTAAGCCACCTGGGACAAGGCAGACCTACTGGACTCATACAGATGTAGCCGGACTCTTGTGCAAACCTTGCGACACAAACAACCATCAGTTACCTTTCAGCCCTGGAAACCACCACACACAGACATCACCATATCATCAGCATGGACAAGAGGACATCCTTCAGATAGGGCCTCGGCACCAACACACACAACATCAAGGAGCTAATCGGCATCGTGAGTGAACTATCTAACCCCAGCTCTCCATCCAAAAGACATCCCACCCTTGCAAGGCCAAGTGAATCCCTCGCAACATTATACCACTGCAGGCTCACGGACATACACGACAGCCTCGGCACACAGAGGCAGACAGCGCTATTATCCGCGGGACATTCCCCTCCTCAGGTTCTGGACTCCCGTCAGCAGCAAAGACACCACCCGGCTCATGTACACTATCCACTCCGGCTCTCCATCAGGACCCTTCCCACACAACATCTCAATCACAGCATACCCTATCCTTGAAGCCCACCTTGGGCACGTCATGAATGTCTCCTTTGAGTATGCCACATTCCATGTGAGCTGGAGGCATGTAAAGACCCAGGTCCTTCTTAAACAACGTAAGGCAGTACCGCAGGATCTCCTGGAACATCACCCTGTTTCCCTACCCGGCAAATGTCATCAAGAAGACACTCAACGAACAACTGACCCACTTCCTCCAAGCAAACACATCCAGGCAGCCGGGCCCAGTCCATCTTCCACAGTAATCACACTACTGCAACCGCCCTCATTGCCACCACCACCAACATCATGGACCTGCTCAACATTGGTGAGGCCACCACCCTCACCCCCCTCAATGGCATTCTACCACACTGTCAGATCACACATCTCCAACACTGGGATCCAGGGGAGGGCCCAGGATTAAATCACCAGGTACCTCACCAGCAAGGGACAGGGAATCCGCCTCCCTCTTCAGCACGTAGTACACTGGGGTCATCTGGCCCATGCCCAGGGCTCATCTCTCAGCATGACGATCTTCAAAGTCTCCATGACCCCCCTCTCCACCCTCACATGCGCACACAACATCATCATCATCTCCTATGGCATTGACACCCAGCTGCTCCTCACCCTCACCAAAGATCCAGCCACTGCCAGATCCAAAGTTGAAGAAGGCATGAGGTCCGTTGACGAATGGATGAAAACAGCCACCTGAGGCTGGACTTGGACAAGACTGTGGTCATCATCTCAGGATTGTCCCCTTATGACTGGGACAACTGCTTGTGTCCCACCGGCCTGGGCACCGCACCAGTGGCCACGCACGCAAGCTGGTGTTCATCGTAGACTCCTCAATCAAAATAACCATGCAACTCAACACCATCTCTACCTCATGCTGCAACACCCTCCGCATGCTGCAAATGATACTCAGATAAATCCACTCCTAGGCAAGACAGACAGTCACCCAGGTCCACGACACCAGCCGGGTCAACTACAGCAACGCAGAAACAAGAGCCAAACTCCAGGAGGACTTGTACATATCCAGGGTGCATCCGCACACCTCATCCTCAACATCCCCCGCACAGCCACATCACCGTCCACCTGAGATACCTACAATGGCTCACTGTCAACTGCAGGATCACCTTCAGACTCCGCACCCACACTCAGGAGGCAGTCCACAACCCCAGACCCAGAAACGACCTTGGACGTCTCTCATCCAACACCCTGTTGCCCCAACTCCGTCCAGCCAACCTTGCCGTGGCCACCATTCATCACATCCACAGACCAACTGCATGCAGGAGATAGTTCTCCCACCTCGCCAAACAGACCTGGGACTCCCCCCCCCGGGCACCTCCACATGACCCATGACCTCTACGCCTTCATGATACTCTTCCAAACCTGTCTGTCCGAGCAGTATTGCACCCCCCAGCAGCTTGAGACCATCACGGGTGAGTATTCGGCTCCATGTATGAATTTGAAGATACATTGTGACCTATGTGTGTCCTCGAAAGGACTCAGATCCCAGTGTATGGATGGCTTGAGTTTGTTCCACACTCAGGCATACTTTGATATATCCCCACACGTATGTTGTTGACTCATGCTAAATGACTGAAACATCAATTTACCTTGTGATTGTTTTCTTTATTTTTCTGTCAGGTGCGTGATTTGTGAGTAGGTGATAGGTGCTGTACAATAATCCAGAGAATCCAAAGTTCACAGAGGGAGATGTGATGCTTTGCAGTTAGAGTCACCAGAGTCCAGACAACAGAGCTTGGCATCATTGTTCAGACTGCAACCAGCAAGTCCATGTGGCAGAGTATGACAGTCAATGAGGTGATGCTGTTGCACACAAAGTCCAGGTTTTGGAAAAGGGGGGTGGTGATGGACAGAGTTTCTGAATGATGCAGAATACTCTTACCAAGTCAATAGATCATGGTTTTAATCCATCACCGTTTTTTAGCTCACTGCACCATCCCGGCTCAGAACCTGGCTATATGCAAATTAGTCTGTTCCTGTCCCAGTGCATGATGGGAACAGGGCAAACCAAACTACCAAGCCAATTCTTATACCGGGAAGGAAACAAGCTTCCGGGGACCGGTTTCTGGCATCACAGCCTTCTTCGGCCCGGCTTGCTTGAATCCTGATGGTGCAAAGTCCAGGTGCCAGCCCAGGTGACCTTGTAGATGTGCATGGCCCGCTGCCGCTCATGGTTTTTTCCGTGGACGACCCACCTTCCTTGGTGGACCCTCATATGCAGGCCTTGACGATGCATGGGATACTCCGTCGGACGATTCCTCCTCCCTCCCTGTGCCTGGTGGCGGTCTTCGCCTAGAAGTGTGTTGCCTGGTGACACAGGTAGAGTTCTCCATGTTGTCTGCGATCCGACGGAGTGAATTGCTCATGTCCCTTTGCACCGCCAGGAGCTCAGCCAGTCTTGCCTCCATCCATCCTTGGTGTTGTTGTTGACTGGTGTGTTGCTCGGCCTGCAGGTTTTTGATGTTTGTGAGGGTCACCACTACCTGGCTGGTCTCCCTGGTGTCCCGCTGGTATGCCTCCAGGATAGTGCGTAGTTCTGACATACCGGGCCCTGCAGCTGGCTAGTCAGGTTCTTGCCTCCGCCTGCCGCCACTCCCCCCACCCATGCCCAAATAAACCTGGCCTGCCGTTGTGGGCACATAGGGACGACAGGACCCCCGAAGGATGGCAGTGGTGGTGTTGTCTGCCATCTCCTGGTTGCCCGGCAGACCTTGTCCCTCATCGTCAGACTGGCTCAGTTCTTCACTGCGGGCAGGGCTCCTAGATGTCTGCTGGGATGGGGCAGTAATGGTGGTGGTGGTTTGCACAAATGTTCCGAATGCAGGTGCTGCAGGGGTTTGGACAGCATAGGGGCCAGGGTGGTCGTGGTCATCCGTGGAGTGTTGAGAGTCATCGCTGACGGTGGGATCAGGGTCCTGCAGAGCCTGGGACTGTGAATCTTCTCCCCCATTGTTGGGGGTAGATTCTGCATGTTGCCCTGTGGGTGTGAGAGACAGACAATGTTAATGCCATTTCATGCATCGTCCATGTTTCATACACATTGTAGTTGGCACTGTTCCACCAGGTAGTTGTCTGTGCTTTGCATTGTAATCAATGTTCACTTGTAGATGGGTATGTTGTGGGGTCAGATTGATATGTGCTCGTGAGTCATTGACATGTGGGGGCATATTTACAATAACTGGTGCATCCCTGCATATCAGCAGGGATGCGCCAGTTATTGTGCTCCACAGCTCCGCCAACATGGATGTGCCACATTTACAATGCAGCGCACCATGGGAAAAAAACGGCACAGATGCGTCACGCTTCTGTGCAGTAAAAGTGGCGCATTGCTGGAGTTGCGTCGCCAGCGCAACAAAGCTCCAGCAATGCTCTGGGGGGCCCTATCTGCACAATGCTGCGTCAATCCTTACGCCTGCTTCAAGCAGGCGCAGGGTTTTGATGCAGCATGGGCTTAAAAGTGACTGAGTGAAATCCTGTAGATTTCACTCAGCCACTTTTAGGAGGTGTTCCTGTGCCGGAACACCTACTTCTGCCGCAGGGCTTTACAACATGATGCATCTCCCAGATCCGTCACCTTGTAAATACCCAGCACCATGGCGCCACTTTTGTGCCACCGCTGCATCACAAAAGTGACACAACAGCGGCATAAAAGAGGCACAAGGGATTGTAAATCTGCGCCGTGAATTTTTGGCTTGGATGCTTCAGCGGACCTGTATTGGTCTCGTTGTGTTATATGGCCATTGTGACAGTGGGCCACTCCATTGCCTGTCCCAGGAGGGTATGTTTGTGTAAGGGGTGTGTGTAACAGGCCGTGCCGGTAATTGGAGTCTGAGTTGGCACTGGGCCTCCCTCGTGATGTAGCTGTTCCCCCATGGAGCATGCTGCCATGACAGTGGGTGTAAGTTCCTGTCCAAGATATCTGATCTTGTTGTCCTGGTGTTTGTGTTTGCACTGGTCACAGGAGGGCCTTGTGCTACCTACACCAGGGCCCAGTGTCAGCTATCTTGTCAGTACTTTCCCACTTCCTATGCATTGAGCATGGTGCATGGGTGTGTAACTGGGCCATATGGGATGAGGGCAATTGGGTCTGATTTGGAGTCCCACAATGCATTTTGTGACACCCACCCTCCCAGCATACCGGATGTCCATTCTTGGGTCTGTGCTTTCTGTAGCATGGGACATAGCATGGCCTTGCTTTCTCAATGGGGCATACACATGTTAGTGGCATTAGCATTGTTTTTGGCTGTAGTTCTGGGTGGTGGGCGCTTGGGGGTTGGTGCAGGCATTTGTTGTACTTGGGGTGTGGATGCCATTACCCCCATGCTACATGAGTTGTTTGTGTACTCACCAGGCTCTACTACTCCTTCAATTCCATGTACTCCCACCGGTGGAAGCAGGGCCATCGCCTTCTCCTCCCAGGGCTGGTACTGTACTGGTCTGCGGGGACTGCCACCTCCAGTGTGCTGGCTCTGTGCGTAGTCTTCATCCATATTGCGCTTGATCATCCTCCGCAGATCGTACCACCTGGCCTGGCACTCCTTCCTTGTGCGTCTGATGGGTGCGACAGCATTCACCCTATTGACTATCCTCTGCCAAAGTCGGGTTTTCTCAGCTATGCTGGTCCGTCTAATCAATGTGCCAAACAGCTGTGGCTCGACGCTGATGACTTTGTTGACAAGGGTGTCCATCTTCTCCTTTGTGAACTTTGGATTCTTCTGTGTGGACATGGTATGGGGTGACAGTGTGTATGGATGTGGGTGTGTGGGTCTGAATGTGAATGGGGGGTATGTGTGAAGGTGGATGTGTGCAGTTGGTGGTGTGTTGGCAGTGTCTGTTGCAAATTGAGTCTGTTGCAAAGGATGATGGTTTGTGTGTGTGGGCCCTTTTTATTGGTCAATTTGTGGGTGGGGCTTAGTTTAAATTTTTGGTGGGTGTGTTATAAGGGGTGGTTCTGAGTTAGCCCCTCTGTTTGCCTGTTTGGATCTGCCCAGGACATTCATTTCCATGGTTTGTACACTGGAGACGTGTTTTGTGGTGTTCTGCGAGTCGTTTCACCCTCCTTGTGCTGTTTTACAGTGTCTTCGTGGTTCAGTAAGGCTCGTTTAGTTGTATTTGCTTCTGTTTATTTGTGTGTCGACTCGGTCCTACGCGACGTTCTCCGCGGTGCGAGTCGTTTTCACCCTCCTTGTGCTGTTTTACGAGGTTCGCGTGCACGTTGTTCAGTGTGGGTTCGTCTCGTATTTGATTGTGTGGCTCGCTCATACGCGACGTTTTCCGTACGAATCGCATTCTGATTCCCCAGTCTGGATCGTACTTGTTGGGTTGTACAGCATGTTTACGATTCGTATGGTTCACTTTGAGGGTCCGTGTTGTACGGATTTCCCCTTGCTCTTCGTACGGTTCGCAAGGATTCGGTCGTATATTTTTCATACAAATCGTACTACGGGATTCGGACGGTATTGGATGAGTCGTACGGAAAGGGTTACGGATTCGATTCGGTCGTACGGATTAGTTTACCGAATTGGAATCGGCCCCTAAATATAACAATACTGAAAACATTGCATAGCAAAGAGAATAAAACTACTATTTCCACTCCAGCAAGTGCAACAGAAGGGAAAATGTTGGATAGCGGGTATATAAAAATTAGTATTCCAACTCCAGTGAGTGCAACAGTAGGGAAAGTGTTGGATAGCGGGTGGGTAAAAATTACTATTCCCACTCCAGAGAGTGGAACAGTGGGGAAAGTGTTTGATAGCGGGTATATAAAAATTACTATTCCCACTCCAGTGAGTGCAACAGTAGGGAAAATGTTGGATAGCGGGAGTGTAAAAATGACTATTCCCACTCCAGTGAGTGCAACACTTGGGAAAGTGTTGGATAACGGGTGGGTAAATATGACTATTCCCACTCCACCAAGTGTAACAGTAGGGAAAGTGTTGGATAGCGGGTGGGTAAAAATTACTATTCCCACTCCAGCAAGTGCAACAGTAGGGAAAATGTTGGATAGCGAGTATATAAAAATTACTATTCTCATTCCAGTGAGTGCAACAGTAGGGAAAGTGTAGGATAGTGGGTGAGTAAAAATTACAATTCCCACTTCAGCGAGTGGAACAGTAGGTAATGTGTTGGATAGTGGGTATATAAAAATTACTATTCCTACTCCAGTGAGTGCAACAATAGGGAAAGTGTTGGAAAGCAGGAGTGTAAAAAATACTATTCCCACTCCAGTGAGTGCAACAGTAGGGAAAGTGTTGGATACCGGATGGGTAAAAATTACTATTCCCACTCCAGCAAGTGCAACAGTAGGGAAAATGTTGGATAGCGAGTATATAAAAATTACTATTCTCATTCCAGTGAGTGTAACAGTAGGGAAAGTGTAGGATAGTGGGTGAGTAAAAATTACAATTCCCACTTCAGCGAGTGGAACAGTAGGTAATGTGTTGGATAGTGGGTATATAAAAATTACTATTCCTACTCCAGTGAGTGCAACAATAGGGAAAGTGTTGGAAAGCAGGAGTGTAAAAAATACTATTCCCACTCCAGTGAGTGCAACAGTAGGGAAAGTGTTGGATACCGGATGGGTAAAAATTGCTATTCCAACTCCAGCGAGTGGAAGACATTAAAATAAATATTATTAAAAAAATAATATTTAACACTACATTAAATATAACAATACTGAAAACATTGCATAGCCTAGAGCATACAATTACTATTCACACTCCTGCAAGTGCAACAGTAGGGAAAATGTTGGATAGCGGGTATATAAACATTTCTATTCCCACTCCAGTGAACGCAACACTAGGGAAAGTATTGGATAGCGGGTGGGTGAAAATTACTATTCCAACTCCAGCTAGTGAAACAGTAGGGAAAGTGTTGGATAGCGGGTATATACAAATTAATATTCCCATTCCAGTGGTGCAACAGTAGGAAAAGTGTTGGAAAGAGGGAGTGTAAAAATTACTATTCCCATTGAGTACAACACTAGGGAAAGTGTTGGATAGCGGGTGGGTAAAAATTACTATTCCCACTCCACCGAGTGCAACAGTAGAGAAAGTGTTGCATAGCTGGTGGGTAAAAGTTACTATTTCCACTCCAGCGAGTGCAACAGTAGGGAAAAAGTTGGATAGCGGGAGGGTAAAAATTACTATTCCTACTTCAGTGAGTGCAACAGTAGGGTAAGTGTTGGGTAGCGGGTGGGTAAAAAATTATATTCCCACTCCAGCGAGTGATACAGTAGGGAAAGTGTTGGATGGCGGGTCTGTAAAATTTACAATTCACACTCCAGTGAGTGCACCAGTAGAGAAGGTGTTGGATATCGGGTGGGTCAAAATTACTATTCCCACTCCAGTTAGTGCAACAGTAGGGAAAGTATTGGATGGCGTAGGGGAATACTTTAGTATACCCACTCCTACAATATAATTTACATAAATTAACAATTAATTAATTAATTAATTAAAATTAATTTACCTCCCACCATATTCCCCTATAAACATAACCACCAATATGATAAAATAATACTAAAGTAACATCATTAAATATCAATTAATTTATTAACAATTAAATATAAATTCATACACACAATTAAAACTATAAAATAACTTTAAATAAATATTTTATAAAATTGTTATAACAATTAAATTACTTCCTACCCTACTCCCTTATCAAACCTCAACACACTCCTAAAAAATTACACAAATAACATATTAACAACCTACTTTTTAACAATAATTATCAATTGAATAATTAATTAATATTCTAACACAATTAACACAATCGTCAATAAATTATGAATTATTAGTCAATTTACAATTAATTATTAAATAAGTAATTAACAAAAATAACAATATGTTATTAAATACAAAATAATAATTAATTAAAATTATATTACTTCCCACCCTATTCCCCTATCAACTCTCAACACACTCCTAAAAAAGAACACAATTAACATATTAACAATTTAATTATTAATAATTAATATCCAATTAATAACTAATTAATAACTTTTTAACACAGTTAACCCACTTACCAATTATTTTTAATTATTATGAATACATTTATAATTAATTAACATGATTAACAATACACATGATTAAATACTAAAATATTAATTAATTTAATTAATTAATTAAAATTAAATTACTTCCCACCCTATTCCCCTATAAACCCACAAACGGCTACGGAATTCTGCACATGCTGAATGAAGAAGTGAAGATGAGGACTTTGTATCGTTAGGGCTACTTATCAAAGATTATTTAACAAAAACCATCAGGATCAGGGGAAAAAGATCCCAGCCTTGGTTGGATAGGCAGTGTAGGCTTTCTTATATCTGCCTACATCACATTCTTCAAACTGTCCATAGAGATTGTACTAAAATAGCCAACTGCAGGAAGGACTGCAAACTAATCTTGAAGAAAATGAAAGTGGTTTGTCAGTGCCAAGCATGGGATAATTTAGTTACTGCAAGTAAGGTTAAAAATGTTTGTCTATTCTGCAACATGGTAAACAAAAGGGAATGTCTACTGGTAGCAACTCATCACTGGGTCCTAGTATAAGTCCTGATAAATGGATAGATCATGTCTCCCATGTACATAGTTCAGGGGATGCAAGTGAGGAGGGCATGAATCAATATTGTCTGGAATTCCAGTTGGAAATTGAGTTCTCCTTAGAAGTTAGGACCCGATTTATCAAAAAGTAACGCATCGCAGCACAGCAAGTAACCGTGCTGCTCTGCATTACAGGGAAAGGGCAGGAATGCACCGTATTTATCACAATATGGCACATTCCTGTCCTTTCCCCAGCGCTGGTGCACAATGGGCTACCTAGCGCCAACGCAGACCATGGTGCAAGGGTGCCTGCGTTGCTTGCAGGATTGTTTTTGTGCATACAGGTGCACATTTCTGCACAAAACAATCCCCTGAGGCATATTGCTCTATATGTGTGCTGCATTCTGCAGCATCCATAGAGAGAGAAAGTATCACGGAGAAATGAAGATTTTTCTGCTAGTTATACCTGCTCTGGCAGGTCGCATCATTTTTTAGCATTCCCACGCAACGGCCATGGAATGCCGTCCCAGGCAGGAGTAACACAAAGCAGTTATTTGAGCTGCTTTGCGTTACTCTTGATTTATCAACCCACACAGGGCCATGCAAAGTGGCCTTGCAGAGCTTGATAAATTGCATTTTGGGGTTTGTGTGACACATGCAAACACAACACAACACAAACCCTTCAAAAATAGGGCTCCAAATTTCTAGAAGGTTCACTTTCTCACATAAAGACCTATGCTGTTGTGCACTATTTAATTAACAGTTTTCAAACATGTTACGAACCAGAGATGTGTTTTCTACCACATCTGCATAGCACATATAACAATGTATCAAGTATATAGTGGACCTCTACACCTCTCAGGATAAGTTATACTTTGCAAATAGTTCAGGTAGTTGTACAGGAGTGTCTTTTTGATTAACACTGTTGCCTTGGCTTGTCTTTTGACATATTTCTAGTAACCTAACCTAAAGATGTTCTAACTACCTTTTTCAGCACTGTGCAGAGGTGAAATACTTTCCCTTACTGTTCCTATTCGAGGTCATTCTGTATCTGGTAAACCCAGTTTGTTTAACAAATCTTTCTCTAATGCCCATTGTTCCTTATTGAAAGCCCTTAAATGTTGTCTAAGAAATAGGGGGGAGAATCAGGGTCTAATAACCCATTACAAGAAGGTTTTAAAAAAGAGAAAATAATCCAATGTATTGCGCATGTTAATATGATGTATGCACGCATTTGCCTATTGTCATATTTATGACTGGGCAATTTATGTTGTTATGATCATTAGAGTTGGCTTTGACACGATAGCTTGCCAGCGTACTATTTTCACTACATTTGTGCCCATTCAGGGCTAGATTTGAGGGACTCACAACGGCTTAGAAATGATGGTTAATTTATGTTCATTTAAACTATGGTTTTGTTTTTATATTCACATAATTTGTGTTTTTAACCATTTTGCCATCTTTCTAAATGGTACGTTGACCATCTTAAGATGGCGGCCATAGTAGACTACTGTTTGTTAGTCCTTCTTTGTTTGTTACTTTGCTAATGACGCTTTTTAAAGTTGACGGGCGCCTCGGCTCTCTGCACAATTTGACGAAGCCCGATGGCGAAACGCGTCTTGTTGCTGTGAGCGTTCCAACATTAAAACATCTTGGTTGGAACCACCCCTGCGTGTGCTGCATTCTTTTGGAGTTAATATCCTGTGGATTTTGGAGCTTGATTACGTTTGCGGGCACACCCCCGCTTTGTGTGCACCCGCTCGAGTGTGCAGTTGGCTGGTGTTTGGGAGCTGCTATATATATATATATATATATATATATATATATATATATATATATATATATTACCTACTGGCGGTCGCCAGTAGGTATATATAGTTAGGATTTTTTCTCTATGGGATTTTTGAAAATTCTATGTCTAATAACTTTGGCGTTTGTGGACGGAATTGGCTGAAATTTTCAGGAAAATGGCACATTTTGTTTCTGAGCAGCCCCTGAAAATTTTGGGGGGGTTCGTCAAGGGGGGGCCGAGAAAAAAGGGGGGTCCCAAAACGCGTTTTTCCCATGTTCATTTCCATAGGGCGGTTGGCCTCACTTTTAGCCCGAACAGCTGAATGGATTTGCACGAAACTTGGCAAAATTGTAGGGACTGGTAGCCCGATGTGCCTTTGCTAGGTCTCAATATATGTGCTCCAGTGGATTTTGAGAAATTAACGTTTAAAAAAAGATATATATCTGTAACAGCGGACCTGGCAGCGTCCCAGGACGCGTACTTTTCGCGCAACGGAGCTTTGTGAAGCGAAGCTGATTGGTTCTCCGGCGTCTGTCAACATTCCAAAAAGTCCGTAGCGGCCGCCATCTTGTCTCTCGGTAGGATCGAGAGACAAGAGGAGGCCAAAGCGAAGGGGCAAATGACCATAAGGGGGAATAGTAGATCCTCGCTGACCCCCTACGTTTGATGTGGAGGTTTTAAAAGGGCCCCGCGGGGCAAAAAAAACCCAAAATAATAATAATCGAACGGCTGAATGGATTTGCACGAAACTTGGCAAAATATTAGGGACTGGTAGCCCGATGTGCCTTTGCTAGGTCTCAATATATGTGCTCCAGTGGATTTTGAGAAATTAACGTTAAAAAAAAGATATATATCTGTAACAGCGCTCCGCTTCGCGTACTTTTCGCGTTACGGAGCTTTGCGAAGCTGATTGGTTCTCCGGCGTCTGTCAACATTCCAAACAGTCCGTAGCGGCCGCCATCTTGTCTCTCGGTAGGATTGAGAGACAAGAGGAGGCCAAAGCGAAGGGGGAAATGACCATAAGGGGGCATAGTAGATCCTTCCTGACCTCTTAGGTTTGATGTACCATTTTGCCAAGTTTGGTGTAATTCCGTTCAGCCATTCAGGCTGTAGACGTATGTAAATGTCCTATGGAAAATTGCATGGGGAAAACACATTTGAAAGTGTTGAAATTTAGAACCAAATAAAATGTTACTTTGGTTTTGTATTTGTGTGTGATGAAAGTTAATTGGTTATGTATATATGTCAAATGAGAGGAAACCACAGCCATTTTGTGATACTACTGTCTGAGGTACATTTGTGAGGAATTTTTGGTGGTGAATTTCTGGTGTTTGATTTACACAGTACTAACACTTCTGCTACTTTTAAAAAGGTGAGTTGTTAATTTGTAAGGGGAACTATGTTGTACACTTGAAGATAATTTGAAAAATGTTTTCTGTTATTTATTTGCAGTCCTTCTGTTATACTAAATACTTGATAAAGTTAGTTTTATATTATGTATTACTAAAAACGATAAATGAAAGTGATTATTTTTTTCTGCAATTTACAGCAAGCAATTTCAAAATAAAATGGCTCACAATGAAGAGACCGTGGCAATTTCTTTTGAATTGTCCACTACATTGATTGAAATTGAGAGCACCAATAATGAAATATTGTCACAAGGAGGACATGACTTGTATGATTCCATTAGATTGATTGAAATGGACAGCACCAAGAATGAAATATTGTCACAAGGAGATGACTTGAATGATTCCACTACATTGATTGAAATTGAGAGCACCAATAATGAAATATTGTCACAAGGAGGAGATGACTTGTATGATTCCATTAGATTGATTGAAATGGACAGCACCAATAATGAAATATTGTCACAAGGAGGAGATGACTTGAATGATTCCACTACATTGATTGAAATTGAGAGCACCAATAATGAAATATTGTCACGAGGAGATGACTTGAATGATTCCACTACATTGATTGAAATTGACAGCACCAATAATGAAATATTGTCACAAGGAGGAGATGACTTGAATGATTTTTTTGATCAATCTCTTGATGGCGAATTTATCGAGTGTTTGGAGACCATAGAGTTACAAGAATCATCATTGGAGACTTTTAATGAGGACATTGCTGATGAGGACATGTTACTAGTTCTTTCAAATTTAGAAAATTCTGAAGAATAAATTTATATTTAGAAATCAAAAATTGTTTGAGACATTATTCATTTTTATTTTTAATTTATGAGGTTGTAGCGAAGTGATTGTAGTATAAAATGAGACTTATAGTATAGAGTGCAACATTTTTATGTTACATGGTAAGTTTACTCATATTTACTTCCCTTCTGCCACTATATTATCTCCAATGTGTATTTGACATCTCTTCTTCATCTCCGGCCTCCTTTCTCTCACTGTGTGTCTCCGATGCATCTTATCGCTGCTATTTTGTGTAATTACAGAAGAGAGTAAAATAAAATAGTTCGGAACGTGAAAAGGGGGCAAAGTAGAGTACTCCTCACCCCCTAGGCCTTTTTAGGCGGTCCCAAAAGGATCAGTTTCTGCTTTCCTGAGAGATTATGGTATGAGTTCCATATACCACAATAACTTGCATTACAACATGCAAGATATCTATCTCCTATTACCAACTTTTGGAGATATTCGCGCTAAGCGCGAATATCTCCAAAAAGTAACACCTGCCCTGAGCAGTTCTTAGGCATGTTATCCAATGGGAGGTGGATAACATGGCTAAGAGCATTAGCTCGGTAATGCATGAATATCGCTGACTTTTTAGCGATATTCATGCATTGCGGCCGTTTATTATCGCATTTGCGATAAACCTTGATAATAGCAAGGTTTATCTTCGATAATTTCTGACGATGCTTAGTGGTAAAAAACTTGGTTGGTAAGCATTGTTAGCGATAAATATCGCTTAACTTTGGTAATATGCCCCAACGTCTGTTAACGTTCGATTCGAAGGAAATGAGGAAGTGTTGAAAAACATTGTCTGCGCCATCTTGCCTTTTTTGAAATGCCACACTTTTGTCGTGCACGGCAGCCATTTTAGATGTCTTGACCAGACCCACTCTCTGCACGCTGTCGATTCGTAGCATGGCTCCTCACCCACGCAAGCATCTTCCCTAGGCACTGGTCACCACCGCTCTCTGTCTTATGCATGGGCAATAAACCTCCCCCCATCTGCGCTGCTCTTCCCTGAGAATCACACTCTGTGCCCGCCCGACACCTCCCTTTCGCCCTATTCACTACCGCACCCTCTGACACTCCTCTTTCTCTGTGTCCGATTGTCCAGGCTATCAGCTAGCCCTGCAGATGTAGTTTATGGCCCCAGCTGTAAAGAATCACCCCTCTTCAAAGGAGTTATAGTAGATCAAGGCCCACACCCGATGAGATCCGTCACACCACACGTGTTCCTACTATCTGAAAACCATCCTGTATTGTGATTGGGGAGGGGACCGAGCCTGAAGCGGAAGATTCCAGGAATGACTCTTTGTACATCAAAGTTTTTACAATTATGTGTCACATTAAAAATATATAGCACTCCAACAAAGTAGTAGGAATATAAAACTTTAATAACATATAAATATATACAAGAAAACAAAAACAGTAAAAACATTTAAACAACGAAGAGACCGTGGCAATTTCTTTTGAATTATCCAATAGATTTATTGAAATTGACAGCACCAATAATGAAATATTCTTGTCAGTAGCGGTCTGTTGTGCGAATAGTTCCAAGGCAGCAGAACGCGCTGAAATCTAGATGGCACGAAAGTGATGTCTAGTAAGTTGCCGCCCAGCAAAAAACGGCGTGGGGCGCCGCGGGGGTGAGTGAGTCCAGTAGGCACCACAGCTATTCTTACCGGCATTGCAGAATTACTGCTGGGGACAATGCCTGTGCTGTAGCAGGGTCACAGCAGAAACAAAAAGGATTCTGTTGAAGATGTTGTTGGTTTTCAATTTGAAAACAGTTCTGGTGTGAACTGCTATGCTAATGTAGTGGTTAATGTTTTGTTTTCTCTAGAAAATGTAAAAGAGGGGGAGGCAGTCCAAAGTTCCGTTAAAAGGGCAAAGGAAAGGATCGGTGGTTTGAACTATCAGTCAAAAAGGGGAGGGGGTGCAATAATTTTTCATACCGGGTCACACTGTGCTTTCACCGGAAGTGAGGTCTGCAGGATTCTAGTAATTCAAAGTGAGGCTGGCGCCAGCATGGGAGCGCCGACGTCCCGCGGATACAGTTTCGTCACTCCACGGGCGATCATGGCAGTCATTCCCCATCGGGGGTCGGAGACTCCCGCGGCTCCTCTAGAATCTTCAAGGTCGTGGAGGACTACGGTGGTGGAGTCAACCAGTGACCGGGCCATTTCTTTATGCTGGGCCCGCTCTTGCCAGGTCGACCGCCATTTTGAGAGTTCGGCAGCTACCGGCGATCGCGGGGTCACATGAGCGGACGGGCTCCACCCTGCCGGGCGAGACGTTGCAGCATGGCCACAGTGGAAGAACCCTTTTCCGGGCGCCTGGAGCGCTGAGGGTGCAGC
This sequence comes from Lissotriton helveticus, assembly GCF_964261635.1. Classification (NCBI taxonomy): domain Eukaryota; kingdom Metazoa; phylum Chordata; class Amphibia; order Caudata; family Salamandridae; genus Lissotriton; species Lissotriton helveticus. Next base: position 1,120,684,805 of record NC_136063.1, on the reverse strand, counting down.
TGGGAAGCCTCCACCTGGGGAGGCGGGAGAGGCCTGTTCGCACCGTCTCTCCCTCCCAGTGCACCCCACGGCGTCTCGCTTGAGATTTGTTATGGCCGGACCAGGCGATGAGGACGAGGGGGGGGGGGGGGGGTCGGAGGCATGTGCAAGACATCCCCCCCCAGTGTTGTCGCAGCCATTATAAAAGAAAGAAGTGTCCCGTCCGTCTTCGGGCCGGGCTTCCGGTGGATGTCGGCCGGACGCCCCTGGCTCTGGCCCCATGAACGGGTTTCTTGGTTTATCGGCTGCAGCCGGATCCCGTCGGCCTCGGCCCCCCGACCGTTGGTGGTCGGATCGGAAGAGCATGTGGCGGGAATACCTGCAACTCTCAAGGGCCACCGCGGCCGGACTGGGAGAGAGAGGGGAGGGTCGAGGAGACATTCCCCCCCCCTGCAACTGTTCAGCGTTGTAAAGGCAATCCCCTGGCCGGGTCCCGCTGGCCTCTGCCTCTCCTCCGGCTACACCCTACGTTAGGATCTCCTGGCCGAGGCGTGGCAGCAGGACCTGCCTTATATGGGCTGCTCCCGGCTGGGCGTAGCCGGAACCCTGCCCCACCTTGGAAGTTTCCAGAGTGGGGGTGGATGTTCTACTGACTTGCATTTTCCCTAGTCTATCGATTTTTTTGGCGTGGCAGGCGGTGGGACAGCGAGGGGTGATTTGGTTTCTCTTACTGTTTTTCTGGTCTCTCACCACTGGCATATTTTAACGTTTTCTTGTTTCTAGGACATTAATAGGTTTTATCATTACGTTATGTTATTGTTTCTTTGTTCGTTGTTTAATAAAAGTTCATGTTCATCAGTGGCCTACTGATTTTCGTTTTCCTATTTTTTTCTTTCCAGGTTGTTTCATGGTAAAGTTTCTGTTAACAGGATACAGTGATCACTTCGTTATTATTGCATATGTCCTTTTCACTAGGGGTGCTCTCTGGTCGGGCCAGATGACGTATCTCTAGTAAATGGTCCGGGTGAAAAAGGTGCATCAATCAGTGGGGAGTAGATAGGCATGACAGATTACAACGGGGGAGAAAGGTCCGCATTACGTACCCTTTCACTACTTGCAAAGATTTTCCTACGTTTATTTGCAAACAGGGAATACCTCCAAAAAGAACTAATTCCCAAACAGTCAATGTTCGGACAATCAATCAATCAATGAGGAATGAAATAGGTACGACGTGTTAAAGGCTTGCGTTACCTACCCTTCACTATCTGCAAAGGGAGAGAGAATATTCCTATTCTTCCTCGTTTGCAGGTAGAGAAGATCCTTAAGAGAATTAACTTCGAACAATTCAATGCTCGATTGAAACAATCAACAAGGGGTACTGTGAACACAAATGAACGCCGCTTATATACATACGCATTGCTATTTTCAACAGGTTGTTCCTAATGTTTCTATTTTAGCGAGGTCAAAAAGAGATCCCATTAGTGGCCTACTGATTTTGCTCGATTCCTTTTGTTTTTTTACACGATTTTTCGCTATCTGCAAAGACTAAACAGAGTATTGCGACTCTGTGCTTGTTTGTAAATAGAGAATGAACCAAAGAGAACAATCAATCAAATGGAGAGAGAAGCAGGCACGACGGATTACAAAGGGGGCAAAGGGCTGCGTTAACTACCCTTCACTATCTGCAAAGAGAGAGTACTCCTAATAGAAATGAGGGGTGGGGGGCAGCATTCAAAGCAGATCAGTGTGCATAAACACGAAAATGTTTTTACTTACCACGTACTTGACATTCGACAGCTTATGATATTTGCTATTAAAAAACCATTGAAATTCACTGAAAAAACCATAGGTTATAGACCATATATAGTTAGGAATTAGCATTTACAAAACCTTGAAAATTCACTGAAAAAACCATAGGTTATACACCATATATAGTTAGGAATTAGCATTTAAAAAACCTTATTTTACTCACACAAAACCATTGAAATTCCATATATAGTTAGTTGCACTAACTATATATCGCGCACCCGCAATCCACTGCTGATCATGTCACATATTACATCATTCATGACATGGTCAGTGACATCACTGATGACATCACTGATGACATCTCAAATGACATCACTGATGAGATCACTGATGACATCATCCAGTGACTGTGTGTTTCTGTAAAGTTTAAATATGTTTTACATATTGAAGAATGAGTAGATGTATAAGTGTCTGGACGAAGGATTTAGTAGGTGCATGACTGAATGTATGAGTGAGTGATTAAATGTGTCTCACTGAGTGCATGGGTTAGTGACTAAACTGTCTTAATTTGTGCATCATTATGTCTGTTGTTCTGTAAACTGCTGCATGTGTTGATCAGTAGCTATATGATTAACTATATGGGTTATTGATTGATTGTCCAAGTATTTGTATAGGAGACTGAGTGTGTGTGTGGCTGGCTGGGAGGTGTGTGACTCTGTGCAGATCAATGTGTACTTGTATCAATGATTGTATAAGAAAGTAAGTATGTGTTAGTATATGTTTGAAAATGTAAGGTGCTCTATGTTTAACTGTATAGACAAGAAAATGGAAGTGTGATTGATTCTTTACAGGACTGACTAGGTGTGTGAGTAACTCCATGGATGAGTGGCAGAGTGTAAGTGTCTGTATAGGTGTATGAGTGCATATGATAGTGTTGTAAAGATGAGTGATTGTATGTATGAATGATTGTATGGGTGAATGAGTGAATGTGTGTGTAGACGTAGGAATCAGTGAGTACGTATGTAGTAACTAGTATTGGTGTGTCAATGGTTTCAAAAATTATACTCTGTATTTAACACTGGGTGAAACAGAGGTTATATTAAAACGTGAGGAGATGCATTGTATTGTCACATGAATGATATCATCAGTGATGTGGTCATTGATGTCAAATGAGATGTCATCAGTGATCTCATCAGTGATGTCATTTGAGATGTCATCAGTGATGTCATCAGTGATGTCACTGACCATGTCATGAATGATGTAATATGTGACATGATCAGCAGTGGATTGCGGGTGCGCGATATATAGTTAGTGCAACTAACTATATATGGAATTTCAATGGTTTTGTGTGAGTAAAATAAGGTTTTTTAAATGCTAATTCCTAACTATATATGGTGTATAACCTATGGTTTTTTCAGTGAATATATATATATATATATATATATACATATATATATATATTCACTGAAAAAACCATAGGTTATAGACCATATATAGTTAGGAATTAGCATTTACAAAACCTTGAAAATTCACTGAAAAAACCATAGGTTATAGACCATATATAGTTAGGAATTAGCATTTAAAAAACCTTATTTTACTCACACAAAACCATTGAAATTCCATATATAGTTAGTTGCACTAACTATATATCGCGCACCCGCAATCCACTGCTGATCATGTCACATATTACATCATTCATGACATGGTCAGTGACATCACTGATGACATCACTGATGACATCTCAAATGACATCACTGATGAGATCACTGATGACATCATCCAGTGACTGTGTGTTTCTGTAAAGTTTAAATATGTTTTACATATTGAAGAATGAGTAGATGTATAAGTGTCTGGACGAAGGATTTAGTAGGTGCATGACTGAATGTATGAGTGAGTGATTAAATGTGTCTCACTGAGTGCATGGGTTAGTGACTAAACTGTCTTAATTTGTGCATCATTATGTCTGTTGTTCTGTAAACTGCTGCATGTGTTGATCATTAGCTATACGAGAGGCTATATGTGTTATTAATTGGTTGCCCAAGTATTTCTATGGCAGATTGAGTTTGTGTGGGGGTGGCTGGAAGGTGTGTGACTCTATGCATAGATGTGTGAGCAGTTTATTCACTAGGTGTATGAGTTCAAGAGTGCATGTGGAAACAGCTACATGGGCAGTTGACTGTGTGCATGAGTGTATTGATGAGTGAATGGATATCTCAATGCTACATGTCATAGTAAGTACATATGTAAAACACAGTACATGTGAGAGTTGGCATATATAAATAACTGTGCATGAGAGCCACTGAATGAGTGAGTGGTTGTATCGATCATTGTGAACTTGTATCAGGGATTGTATAAGAGAGTAAATATGTGTTAGTATATGTTTCAATAAGTAAGGTGTGTTTAACTGTATAGTTGAAGAAATGGAGGTGAGATTGTTTCTTTGCATGACTGACTGGGTGTGTGAGTAACTCCATGGATGAGTGGCAGTGTGTGAGTGTCTGTATACACTGAGTGTATCTAAGGTTATATTAGAGTCTGAAGAGGTTTATCGTATTAGCACAAGAATGATGTCAAATGAGATGTCATCAGTGATGTCATCAGTGATGTCATTTGAGATGTCATCAGTGATGTCATCAGTGATGTCACTGACCATGTCATGAATGATGTAATATGTGACATGATCAGCAGTGGATTGCGGGTGCGCGATATATAGTTAGTGCAACTAACTATATATGGAATTTCAATGGTTTTGTGTGAGTAAAATAAGGTTTTTTAAATGCTAATTCCTAACTATATATGGTCTATAACCTATGGTTTTTTCAGTGAATTTTCAAGGTTTTGTAAATGCTAATTCCTAACTATATATGGTCTATAACCTATGGTTTTTTCAGTGAATTTCAATGGTTTTTTAATAGCAAATATCATAAGCTGTCGAATGTCAAGTACGTGGTAAGTGAAAACATTTTCGTGTTTATGCACACTGATCTGCTTTGAATGGTGCCCCCCCCCTCATTTCTATTAGGAGTACTCTCTCTTTGCAGATAGTGAAAGGTAGTTAACGCAGGCCTTTGCCCCCGTTGTAATCCGTCGTGCCTGCTTCTCTCTCCATTTGATTGATTGTTATCCAAGTATTTACTGTTTTAGAATTAGTTCTCTTTGGTTCATTCTCTATTTACAAACAAACACAGAGTCGCAATACTCTGTTTAGTCTTTGCAGATAACGAAAAATCGTGTAAAAAAAAAGAAAAGGAATCGAGCAAAATCAGTAGGCCACTAATGGGATCTCTTTTTGACCTCGCTAAAATAGAAACATTAGGAACAACCCCTCATGACAAATACAAAACTAGTGAGATGAACTGAACTCCACACAATGATGGCTGCAAAACAGCTCGGCTCCGCCACCCACCCCGCCCAAAATAACGATAAAGAGCGGCTGCCATGATTGGTTGCGGAATGGCCACAACGGAGCTACGAAATGGTGGTGCTCTCATGCTAACCCCAGCTTCAGTCTGAAACATCCAGAAACACTGTAGACTACCAATTCGATCAGTTCCGGTAGCGCCCCAATGTAACCCGGTAGAGAAGAACTAGCCCTCCCCTCTTTGACTGATGGTTCTTGTTGCCTGTCCCTTCTGTTGTCATTTAACAGAACTATTTAGCCTGCTGAAAGGGGTTGTGTTTCGACCGCTGGTTGGTGGAGACATTTTGACTATATTCTGGACCTGCGTTGTCGCGTAATGCGTCATATGACGCGCCGCGTTAGCGCATCCGGAAGTCATCCGGGGCGCGCAGCGCGTAACGTAAGCATAACAAGTCATGTGACTTGTTAATAAAACTTTTCATTGGTTCATTTTACTTTTCTTATTCTAATGATGAAAGCCTTGGTCATATCACCTAAAAATTACGCTTTTAATTACTTCCGAACATTATTTTTTCTTAAATATATGTTATAATGTTCCAGGCTAATGTACTTTCCCGGAAATTTTACAACTGTCCTGCAAGTAAAATATATTCTTTTTTCGAGAAAAAGAGCGTTTCTTCGTCCCATGACGGAGCCGTTGAGCAAAAGAGGGTCGACCTGCTGTCTTAGTCGCCGATACGCCTGAATATGAGATTCTTATCGATCACTTTATGTTGCAGGAATAGAAAACACAACAGCCCTTGACCATTTATCTTTACTGCGTTCCTTCGTATTATACCTTTTACCCTTCATGTAATTGGTCTGCTTTATTTCACTTGCCTTTTAATGATTCTAAAACAGTGACTATTATTAAAAACGTTACCAATGTATATACTACTACCATGTTTTCTTTTTAAAACCTTTATTGTGAAAATTTCATTATACAAATACGAGCCTATAACCACGTGGGCCTGCCACGGAGCAAACTGTAATCGTATATGATGAATAGACATTTACACTGTAGAGGAACGTAACGGGCGGGCCATTAGGTTGCAAGAACTAAGGTGTCTAACAGTTACGGAATCGGTGGACGTACATTTTATAATTAAAATACGACAGGGCCAGTTACAATAAAATTATCTAGATATACATTTGCGGGCAAGTACCATGGGTGACGTTAATTCGAATTTTCAACAGTACAGTAATCAATAACACATCAGAACTTAATATCAATAGGGATGTCGAAATATTCAATCAATTCTCGTCCCCGCCCGCCATGTGCTTCAAAACTGCATACGTATCTCGTGATTTCAAGGTTCTGCAACCAGTACACAACAAGGAGTTACGAGTCCCATTTATTCCGGCGCCATTTTGGGCGAGGACGGGCAGGTCCAGGATATAGTCAAAATGTCTCTACCAACCATCGACTATGATGATGTTCATATGCTGTATTTATTAGAGTAACACTCATCTGTCCACATGAAATTAATTTACCACAATCTAAACATGTCATTTTAATCTTTCCAAAGTTCTTCTAAATATTTGGGACCGTTTCCCTTGCCTCTGAAGCTCTCAGTGCCACTTCTTTGATGAATGTACTAGCAGGTCAGGGGTTCTCCTCCAAATCTCTCTTTTATGCAGCACTATAATTAATTGGTGCCACCTCTCCATATGACGATGCATGGTATAGTTACCACAACTATATTTTTTTTCGGTTCCTCTGGAGAGTTCATCGTGGCAGATGAAGCGTGTAACGTACCGGGCATTTACCTTTTTTTGCATGTACAGGAAAGGGAAAAAAATCGAGCGTCCGAGTTCTAAGGTGTCCCAGGGCCATTTTAGTGGACCAGGCCCAAATCCAAAGAACAGGCCGCCATTTTGAGAGTCCTCTTGCAGCCGCCTGTCGCTGTAGCATCAAGAGCAGCCGAAACTCAGCTGAATGGCAACTGAAACGGTAAATGGGCGCCCCACTTCATTTCAGCATTGTAGGATGACCACACCAGTACAGCAACTTGCTAGACATCACCTCGGTGCCATCCGGATCTCGGCGCCCCACTGCAGATGAAGTGCCTCTCAACTATGAAACCACCACGGTGACATCCGGATCTTGGCGCGTTGTGCTGCCTTCGGCCTATTCGCACATCGGTCCGCTACTGACGCCATCTCACAGGCTAATGGGGTGACCCACGCCGAGTTTCAGCATTGTAGGATGACCACACCAACTTGCTAGATATCACCTCGGTGCCATCCGAATCTTGGCATCTCAACGCCTAGTGGTATCTTCCATACAGAAAATATTGTTACGCTGCCTTTGGCCCCATTCGCACATCAGTCCGCAACTTAGACATCACCTCGGTGCCATCCGGATCTTGGCATCTCAGCGCCTTGTGGTGTCAGTCAGAAAATATTGTTGCGCTGCCTTTGGCCCCATTCGCACATCAGTCCGCTACTGACACCATCTCACAGGCCAATAGGGCGCCCCACGCCGACTTTTACCATTGTACGATGGCCACACCAGTGGCACAACTTGCTAGACATCACCTCGGTGCCATCCGAATCTTGGCATCTCAACGCCTAGTGGTATCTTCCATACAGAAAATCTTGTTACGCTACCTTTGGCCCCATTCGCACATCGGTCCGCAACTTAGACATCACCTCGGTGCCATCCGGATTTTGGTATCTCAGCGCCTTGTGGTGTATTCTCTTCAGAAAATATTGTTGAGCTGCCTTTGGCCCCATTCGCACATCGGTCCGCAACTTAGACATCACCTCGGTGCCATCCGGATCTTGGCATCTCAGCGCCTTGTGGTGTCTTCTACTCCGAAAATATTGTAGAAAATATTGTTGCGCTGCCTTTGGCCCCATTCACACATCAGTCCGCTACTGACACCATCTCACAGGCCAACAGGGCGCCCCACGCCGACTTTTACCATTGTACGATGGCCACACCAGTGCCACAACTTGCTAGACACCACCTCGGTGCCATCCGGATCTTGGCATCTCAGCGCCTTGTGGTGTCTTCAAATCAGAAAATATTGTTGCGCTGCCTTTGGCCCCATTCGCACATCGGTCCGCTACTGACGCCATCTCACAGGCCAACGGGGCGCCCCACGCCGACTTTCAACATTGTAGGATGGCCACAGAAGTGCGACAACTTACTAGACACCACCTCGGTGCCATCCGGATCTTGGCGCGTTGTGCTGCCTTCGGCCTATTCGCACATCGGTCCGCTACTGACGCAAACTCACAGGCCAACGGGGCGCCCCACGCCGACTTTCAGCATTGTAGGATGGCCACACCAGTGCGGCAACTTGCTACACACCACCTCGGTGCCATCCGGATCTTGGCATCTCAGCGCCTAGTGGTGTCTTCTATTCCGAAAATATTGTTGCGCTGCCTTCGGCCCCATTCACACATCGGTCCGCTACTGACGCCATCTCACAGTCCAACGGGGTGCCCCACGCCGACTTTCAGCATTGTAGGATGGCCACACCAGTGCGGCAACTTACTAGACACCACCTCGGTGCCATCCGGATCTTGGCGCGTTGTGCTGCCTTCGGCCTATTCGCACATCGGTCCGCTACTGACGCAAACTCACAGGCCAACGGGGCGCCCCACGCCGACTTTCAGCATTGTTGGATGGCCACACCAGTGCGGCAACTTACTAGACACCACCTCGGTGCCATCCGGATCTTGGCGCGTTGTGCTGCCTTCGGCCTATTCGCACATCGGTCCGCTACTGACGCAAACTCACAGGCCAACGGGGCGCCCCACGCCGACTTTCAGCATTGTAGGATGGCCACACCAGTGCTGCAACTTGCTGGACACCACCTCGGTGCCATCCGGATCTTGGCGCGTTGTGTTGCCTTCGGCCTATTCGCACATCGGTCCGCTACTGACGCCGCCTCACGTGCCAACGTATTTTCTCCGCATTTTACACCCTATGCCGCATAACAGGTCATGTGACTTGTTTATAAAACTTTTCATTGGTTCATTTTACTTTTGGTTTCCTAATGATGGAAGGCTTGATCATGTGACCTAAAAACAACACTTTTCATTGGATGAAATTTTTTTTTTTTCCCAAACGATGAAAGCCCCACCTTGTTTCTGGATGTTTCAGACTGAAGCTGGCGTCAGCATGAGAGCACCACCATCTCGTAGCTCAGTCGTGGTCATTCCGCGAGCAATCATGGCAGCCGCTCCCCACCAGAAGCCTGCAGGAGTCGGAGCCCCCAAAACTTTTGATGAATTCTCAAGGCGGAGGGGACGCTTTCGAGAATGGGGTCCAAGACCTAGCAGACAAGCGTCCGATTTCCAAGGTGTCCCAGGGCCATTTCAGTGGACCAGGCCCAAAAAGGAAACAGCCTGCCGCCATTTTGAGAGTCCTGTGACAGCCGCCTATCGCTGCACCGCAAGAGTGGGCGCAACTCAGCTGAATTGCGGCTTTTGACACAGTGGACCAAAAACGGACGGAATGGCAACTGAAACGGTAAAGGGGCGCCCCACTACAACAGATGACACTCCACCTGGAGAGGCCCGTTCACGCCGCCTCCCCCGGGGCGCCCCACGCCGTTATTCGGAGCAGCATTGTAGGATACCAAAACCAGTGCGGCAACTTACTGGACATCACCTTGGTGCCATCGTTCTGCTGCCTTGGAACTATTCGCGCAACAGTTTGCTACTGATGACCCACCCCCCGCGACGCCCCATGCCGTTATTTGCTGGGTGGCAACTTACTAGACATCACTTTCGTGTCATCTAGATTTCAGCGCGTTCTGCTGCCTTGGAACTATTCGCACAACAGTTTGCTACTGATGACCCACCCCCGCGACGCCCCACGCCGGAAATCTGGACGTTGTGCTGCGTTGGGACTATTCGCACAGCCGACCGCTACTTCGTTGTTTTTCCCTAAAAATGTTTATATGTTATTACTATTTTTGTTTTCTTGTATATATTTATAAATGATTAAAGTTTTATAATCTTACTACTTTGTCAGAGTGCTATATATTTTTAATGTGACACATAATTGTAAAAACTTTGATGTACAAAGAGTCATCCCTGGAATCTTCCGCTTCAGGCTCGGTCCCCTCCCCAATCACAATACAGGATGGTTTTCAGATAATAGCAACGCTTCTGCTGTGACGGATCTCATCGAGTGTGGGCCTTGATCTACTATAACTCCTTTGAAGAGGGGTGATTCTTTACAGCTGTGGCCATAAACTACATATGCAGGGCTAGCTGATACCCTAGGACCAGCCTGGACAATCGGACACAGAGGAAAAGGAGTGTCAGAGGGTGCGGTAGTGAATAGGGCGAAAGGGAGGTGTCGGGCGGGCACAGGGTGTGATTCTCAGGGAAGAGCAGCGCAGATGGGGGGAGGTTTATTACCCATGCATAAGACAGAGCGCGGGGGTGACCACTGCCTGGGGGAGATGCTTGCGAGGGTGGGGAGCCATGCTAAGGATCGACAGCGTGCACAGAGTGGGTCTGGTCAAGGCATCTAAAATGGCTGCCGTGCACGACAAAAGTGTGGCATTTGAAAAAAGACAAGATGGCGCAGACAATGTTTTTCAACACTTCCTGATTTCCTTCGAATCGAACGTTAACAGACGTTGGGGCATATTACCAAAGTTAAGCGATATTTATCCCTAACGATGCTTAGCAACGATTTTTTTACCGTCAGAAATTATCGCAGATAAACCTTGCTATTATCAAGGTTTATCGGAAATACGATAAAAAACTACCGCAATGCATTAATATCGCTGAAAACTCAGCGATATTCATGCATTACCGAGCTAATGCTCTTAGCCATGTTATCCACCTCCCATTGGATAACATGGCTAAGAACTGCTCAGGGCAGGTGGTAGCTTTTGGAGATATTCGCGCTTATCTCGAATATTTCCAAAAGTTGATAATAGGAGATAGCGATGTTAGTGACTGTTTCCAGTCGCTAACATCTTGGCATGCCCACTTTGCATGTCATTAGTGATAAATATCACTCACATGCAAAGTGGGGCCCAAGATGGTCGCTATCTTCTACTAGCCGTCGCTAACTGGTGTTAGCAACAGCTAGGTAATACACATATAATTTTATCTCCGCGAAGCGGAGCGCTGTTACAGATATATATCTTGTTTCTGAACGTTAATTTCTCAAAATGCACTGAAGCACATATATTGAGACCTAGCAAAGGCACATCGGGCTACCAGTCCCTACAATTTTGCCAAGTTTCGTGCAAATCCATTCAGCTGTTCGATCCTACCGAGAGACAAGATGGCGGTCGCTACGGACTGTTTGGAATGTTTACAGACACCGGAGAGCCAATCAGCTTCGCTTCGCAAAGCTCCGTAACGCGAAAAGTACGCGAAGCGGTGCGCTGTTACAGATATATATCTTTTTTGAACGTTAATTTCTCAAAATCCACTGGAGCACATATATTGAGATCTAGCAAAGGCACATCGGGCTACCAGTCCCTACAATTTTGCCAAGTTTTGTGCAAATCCATTCAGCTGTTCGATTATTATTATTTTTATTTTTTTTTGCCCCGCGGGGCCCTTTTAAAACCTCCACATCAAACCTAGGGGGTGAGCGACAATGTACTATGCCCCCTTATGGTCATTTGCCCCTTCGCTTTGGCCTCCTCTTGTCTCTCGATCCTACCGAGAGACAAGATGGCGGCCGCTACGGACTGTTTGGAATGTTGACAGACGCCGGAGAACCAATCAGCTTCGCTTCACAAAGCTCCGTTGCGCGAAAAGTACGCGTCCTGGGGCGCTGCCCGGTCCGCTGTTACAGATATATATCTTTTTTTAAACGTTAATTTCTCAAAATCCACTGGAGCACATATATTGAGACCTACAAAAGGCACATCGGGCTACCAGTCCCTACAATTTTGCCAAGTTTCGTGCAAATCCATTCAGCCGTTCGGGCTAAAAGTGAGGCCAACCGCCCTATGGAAATTAACATGGGAAAAACGCGTTTTGGGACCCCCCTTTTTTCTCGGCCCCCCCTTGACGAACCCCCCCAAAATTTTCAGGGGCTGCTCAGAAACAAAATGTGCCATTTTCCTGAAAATTTCAGCCAATTCCGTCCACAAACGCCAAAGGTATTAGACATAGAATTTTCAAAAATCCCATAGGGAAAAAATCCTAACTATATATACCTACTGGCGACCGCCAGTAGGTAATATATATATATATATTATATATATATAATAGTGATTGTGTCGTGTTTTGGAGAGTCTTGAATCCTCCTTTTCTAGCTAATGAAGCTGCCCCATCTCTTTCTTCTGTGATACCTGAAGATAAGTGGTATGACCACTTTTCTCAAACTAATTCCTTTGAGGATGGGATGGAATCAGCTATTTTAAATATTGTTTACAAGGCTTTGTGCACCGCCAGCCTCCTTTCTCCTTTATTGTAGTCATGCATACCATCAGACGTCTTGCCTGTATTGAGACCCCTGCACCAGACGACAACCCAGGAGACTTTTTCAGGAGTGGGCTAACTTGTTTGCAAACACCTTAAATGCACCTACATCAATTGGCCCCCCAAGCTCTCGGTCTCAATCCATCATTGTGCCAGTGTCTCAGAAGAGTGACAGGGCAGACCTAAGATGTTATAGGTGTATATCTCTGATTAATACCACCATTAAGGGCTTGGGTGAGGTAGTCCTGGAAAGGCTATCCTCGTGAGTAGAGAAGAAAATCACCCCGACTCACAGTGTGGGTTCAGACCTGGCCTGAATACAATTGACCAAAGTCTGAATTTGTATATATTAATTGAGAAATACATTGTACCCTCTTTTTGGATTTCATGGACCTTTCATCAGCTTTTGACCGGGTGAACTACTTTAAGCTGTGGTCCATGCTGCTGACCCTTGATGTTGAGCCAGCCATGGTTTCCTTCTTGGCAGACATCCATATGTATATGTCTGAGTCAGTTAGATTTGGGGAACACAGCTCATGTACCAAAAGCTTTCCTATCACTCAAAAGGTCAGGAGGGGGTGAATCCTGGCCCCTTTCTTATTTACTATTTACGTCAATGGTCTAGAGGTGGCATTGCTAAGAGAACAATGCGATCCCCCCGCATGGGCTCCCAGTCATTACCAGTTTTTTATATGCAGACAACGCCGTCCTTATGTCAAGAACGGCTTTAGGCCTCTAATTGCTCTTTGATTCTTTTGCTGACTTTATGGGTGGCCTGGACCTCTTGGTAAATATTCTGAAATCTTTTGTTATAGTCACTGATGTTCTCAAGACTCAAAGACTCACTTTAGCCAGATAATGTGGGTCAGTATGGGATTCCAGCTTAAGGGTTGGCAAGCTATAAAAACCCTGATCAATATTTATAAAGGCAAGTGTATATCTGCAACATTCTAGGGCAGTGACATTTGAGGGTAAATTGTTCTTTTTGCATTTTTCACTCAGAGTGGAATGGGTTTGCTTAGATGTGGGTCACCTGCTCCACATGCCACTGGATTCAAGCTACCCTGACTGACATGGGGTGATACCCTGAAACCTGTCCCAGGTTACTTGTTTCCGGTCGAGGGAGGACCTGGCCTGGCAGTTCGGGCTGAACTGTTCCCATGGGGAGCGATGTCAAGAATGATTAGCATATAGCTGGGTTTAAACTGGAATTGCATGGTGAGGAAAAAAAATTATGATTTAGGCCCTGATCTCTACTGGGGTTGAATGTTTAATATTTTTCAGCATTCTGTCCATCAATTGTTGTTTTTGCATTTGTCACCTACAGTGGGAAGGGGAATGCCCAAACGTGGGTCCTGTGCTCACCATGCCACTGGATTCAAGCTAACCTGGCTGATGAGTGGCGATACCTTGAAACCAGGCCCAGGAAGCTTGTTTCCGGTCCATGGAGGACCTGGCCTGTCAGCTTGTGCTGGACTATTCCCATGGGGAGCAGGGTCGAGACTGGTCTGTATATGGCTGGGTTTAACTGGAATGGCATGGTGGGATGGGTTTGCTTAGATGTGGGTACCGTGCTCACCATGCCACTGGATTCAAGCTAACCTTACTGATGAGCTGTGATACCCTGAAACCGGTCCCAGGATACTTGTTTCCGGTCGAGGAAGGACCTGGCCTGGCAGTTCGGGCTGGACTGTTCCCATGGGGAGTGAGGTCAAGGCTGATTTGCATATAGCTGGGTTTAAACTGGATTGGCATGGTGAGGAAAGAAATGAGGATTCAGGCCCAAATATCTGTACTGGGGTGAAAGTTTTACATTGTTCTTTTTGCATTTGTCACCCCGAGTGGGGCGGGAATGCCCAGATGTGGGTCCTGTGCTCACCATGCCACTGGATTCAAGCTAACCTGGCTGATATGGGGTGATAACCCGAGACAGGTACCAGGATGCTTGTTTCCCGGACAGGGAGGACCTGGCCTGGTAGTTCAGATTGGACTGTTCCCATGGGGAGCAATGGCAAGACTGATTTACATTTGGCTGGGTCCAAACTGGAATGGCATGGTGGGCAAAAAACACAGGGATTTTTTAGAGGCCCAGATCTCTGTACTGGGGATGAATGTTTGACATTGATCACCATTCCGTCCATCAGTTGTTCTTTTTGAATTTTTGTCGAGGAAGGGGAACAGGAGGGAAGAATAGCGTAAGAATCACTAACTCCAGATAAGAACGAGATGCTGACTAAAAGCACAAACTGGTTAGGTGTTCCGTGTTATCTTCAATAAATCTATGTAATAACAACCACGCAATTTGTCTGAAGTAGGCGCACTTTATTTGACACCTTTTTTTCCCAAGTAATATCAGCAAATTAATCACCTGACAGAGTGCAATCACTACCAGTAGAACCCTCGAAACAAATCTTTCCATACTCCTCTCAGGCGAGAGCTCAGGTAGCATGAATAGACACATAATTTAACAGGGGAAAAGAAAGAAGTGCCTTCAGAATCCTACGCACGTGCAATGGCAGTGGATGCCTGGAGTCAAGCTGCTCTAGACTGTGTCTTGTGATCCTGGTACATCTAGGATTCGTTGCACGTGAAGAAATGTCACTGTTTTCATTTTCTGTATTCTATTTGCAGATTTCCTCATTATAGTTTATCCATTTTAGAAAATGTAAATATAACTAATAAATTAAATGACATAAGTAAAATCAATTTATGATAATACCATTTCTTTTTAGCCTACGGTATTTTTAAAACAACGTCTAGAATCTGTCAGAAAATTCTGTTCAGTAAATAATTTGAAGCAACGTACAAAATAACTGACCTTTACATTTTAGAATGAAAAGTAGAAACGAGGAATTGAAGCATGAATCTCGCGGGCAACGTTTCTCAGTGGAGCTCAAACCAGGGCAGGAAATTATGGATAACATCAGCAATTTGATATAAAGGCGTTGCCTGCTGTTCTAGAGATGCCTGTGCTCTCAGGAGGCCGGCCTTTCCGAGTGAGTGCATAATGGCGCTTTTCTGAGACCCGAGAAGGAGGAGAGAGAGAGAGATACGAAAGTCCCCAGACCGAACAAGTGATGTTACAGGAATGAGCAACAATTTTCATTTTCCTTCTGAGGACAAGGAAAGGCCACTCTGCTTCTTCTGGGACTTCGTTAGAGAAAATTGTAAATTACAAGAAAGTATTCTTAGGTTTGCAATTATCTCTGATGTTACTCTTGAAATTATATTTTATGAAAAAAGCACAATGTTTCAGCAAAGTAAATGTGCTCCTGAGCTTTGGGGACATCTCCTGTGCTGCATTACAAGTTATAAATTCTCATACTGTCAGCATGCAGTTTTCCCTCATTAAAGGTTTAAAAGCAGAACATGCTTCCATATTTTGATGACCAAGGCTATGTTTGCAAAGTGGCTTTTTCGAGACATTTTCTCTAGAGACCACAAATGCCGTCTTTACTATCTGGGGCCATGGTTGGTAGCTTGCTGGTGTGTGATTTTTTCTTACAGAGGGTTATGCTAGACTAAATGAAAATCAGAAAAGGCTGAAAATTCTAGAGGTATTTGCGTTGTATTATACTGTGGTTGCATTTATATAGCATTAACATGAATATAGAATCTACATTTTTAGGATCCTCTGCGCTGGATGCATTGTATGTTATTGTACAATGTTAATTAATCATCAATACATTGAAATTCTAGTTGCTTTTGTATTGGACTTGCTACCCATGGGACAAGGCACTAAAGGACATTTGGTCACGGGCAGTGATAACGAAATAGATAAGGATGATATTTGCACTGCGCAAACATGAAACTCTGCTATGGCCACTCAGATGGACCTTTATCTCAAACTGAGGCTAAGAATACAAATTCAATATCATTTCAACGGCAGTGAAGCTGATTTTGCCCCACAGAATGAAAAAGAGGAGTACAGTTGCAAACCATAAAGGTTTATTAGCAAATTAGTAAAGTTACAGTCTCCAATCAAATCAATTATAAATCAATCAAGATTCACCTGAACACAGCTTGCACAAATAAGATCCAAATAAATACATTTAGTGAATGTGGTTATTGCATTACTAAAGGCAACATATGGAAACCCAGGTGAAGTCTTGTGTTCACAAAGGAAACTCCCTAAGGCTATTATACATTTGTAGGCAGGTCAGGGAAACTCAGAAAAAACAGGTGTCAGAAAAAAAAAAGGTTCCAATTACAATGATAAAGCATTTGCTTGCTTTTGAGAGTAACTCTAAAAGCAGGAAAATGAAAAGCATTAGTATCAAGAGAAGGAAAAGGACTTCTGACTGATAGGGTGGAAAGGGGCAAGAGATCTAACTGACTAAAAAGCTTCACACCGTTAAAAGGAAAGTCCCATCCAAGTGATCAATGTTTCAGGTTCCCACCAGGCAAAAACCAATCAAAATAAAATGTTCTCTCCATACTTGGTGACAGCCTCCTTCACATGGGTAATACAATTCCAACTTTTACCTTGACGGTGACCTTCACAATACCTCACAAAGAGCATTCACCTTCTCAGTTTCCCATTAAGGGCAGGTGCAGATGTCAAACCAAACGAGTTAATTAGCACTTGATGACCTTCAAACTATAAGCTTACAAAGAATAGCATATCTGAGGAGGACCCAGTAACTGTGTTACCTGAAACAGACATGGTTTCATGCACAACAAGCGGAAATACAATGTTTAATTCACACATAGAGTAAGGCACCTACGCGATCTCACAACAATGTTAAATTGCACATGTCCTAACTAAATGAAATTAAAACCTGTAATTCATTCAGTTTAGCAAAACTGAATATAAAACAATGAACAAAAATAATATAAGAAGTAATCAATAAGTCAGGTGTAAATCATTTGTAAATTATATAAACAGTATTCATGTGGGTTACAGATTAATATATCATTAAGCACAAATGAGTGATGGTGACACTGAATCATCTGTTCCCCATCTAATAGCTCTGGGAGCCATCACACAAAACATTCACCATTTTCCTGCATGACAGTTCTAGATACACTGCAACCCGTCTCTGTTTACTCTAGATCCCTCCAACCCCTTCAACTCAGTATAGATAAAACACTGCATCTCCTCCAATTCTATTTCTTTTCTCGTTGTATTCAGTCCTCTAAACTCTGCAGATTCCTCTAATTCTTTCTGCCCTGAATTCCTCCATCATTTAATCAACTTAAATCCCTTTATTATAAACAGAATGAATCACACAAATACCAATAATCAATAAGGGTCTCAATATAGCACCTGAAAGCCCGCTACCAAGCTCACTTAGTCAACTACTTATTGCAGAAAAACTTTGCCCAATTGCTTCCCAAGCACTAGTCTTTTTCAACTCCTCCAAGTCTTTCAACAGATCTGTAATATTCTTCACATACTTGCTGATCGTCTCGCTCTTATCTGGCTCATAGGTGCAGCATTGCAGGCCACACAAACCTTTACAAACTCCACCCTCTTTTGACATCAAAATACCCAAAGCAAGACTGTTTTGAAAAACCATGGCTCTCATTGCTACTAATTCGGAATGTATGGCATCTAATGTACCGGTAGTTTCAGCCACCTGCCTGTCAACTACAGTGGACAACTTTCTATTTTTAAAAGCAAACACAAGGAGATAATGGATGGAATGCTGAAACTTGTCAGATACTCAACCCCAGTCAAAGATCTGGGTTGAATCCATCATCATTCTTTAGCTCACTGCGCCACCTCAGTTCAGACCCAGCTATATGAAAATCACTTTTGACCCTGTGCCTCATGGGAACAGTTTCCTGGTATGGGTCATGTTGTCCGTGATCAAGGAATGACTTCCTCACTTGCTTCTTCACCAAGACCCAATCGCCAGAACTGAGAAAAGAGGATCACCTTCAAGCTCCTCACCCACGCACACAAAGCACTCCACAACACCGGACCAGCCTAACATAACAGCAGACTCAGCTTCCACACCCCCACCCGCCAGCTCCGCTCCGCCAGCCTCGCCCTCACCGCTGTCCCCCGCATTAACGAACGACCTCCGGCGGCAGATCCTTCTCCTACCTCGCCGCCAAGACCTGGAACACCCTCCCTACCCACATACGGCAGACCCAAGCCCTACTCGCCTTCAGAAGACTCCTCAAGACCTGGCTCTTCAAGCAGTAGCAGCACCCCCTCACCCCCTAGCGCCTTGAGACCCTCACGGGTATGTAGCGCGCTCTACAAGTACTCTGATTGATTGATTGATTGGTTGAGGTCATAGCACTGTTCCTGCCTTGGAAGTGGAGTCGCCAATTCAACCTGATGAGAGACATAATGCACTACATCAGCTAGGCTATTGCAGTACTCAGAACAATGTCTCCTGTAATATTTACAAGTGCAGGTACAGCACAGAGTCTCATGGAGTTACCCATGAGAATCTCATAGGGGCAGAGTCCTGTCCTCTGATTCAGAATGCTACTCAGACTCATCAACAGCAAGGGAAGGGCATCAAGCCACTTCAGAGACAAGGATGCAAGACCTTAGCAAGATGGGATTCCAACGTACCACTAATTTGTTCCACGATGCCTTACGCCTCAGGGTGGTAACTAGAGTGAAACCTCTGATCAACTTGGTAGGCTGCATGCAAAGGTTTCATCACCTCCTTCTTAAAGTGACGGCCATGATCTGATTCAAGTGAAACTGGGATCCCAAAATGAAGATCAACTCCCGCAGCAACAATTTCGACGTAGTAAGACTGTCATCCCTCCTAGTAGGGTATGTCTCCACCCAACAGGAAAAAAAGACAAACCACCACCAAGATATAACAGAGACAGGCTTCTCAAGATAGTCAAGCTGCATGCAATTAAAGGGAGCATCCGATCTCCCTAAGTGACAAAAGAGAACTGGGGTACTCTTGCCTGCATTCAACTGTTACCTCGTAACATACCGGTGACATAACTCAGCTGCAATTACAGGGAAGCTGTGATTAAACAACTGCAGCATTATGATCAATGCTCTAAACATAGGTACCCTAAGTATATACATTTGTCAACATCTGAAAAATAATAACCTAAATGTCCTAATATTACAAGTTAAGGGGTAAGTTAGTGGGATTTGGTGGGGCGTGGCTAGGCGCCGAACATGGCGGCCGCAGTGTAGTGGAGCTCCCAGCCGGGACTTTGTTCATCCTGCTGTTTCTGCCGACCCTGGGAGTCTCCCTACCACAGAAGCTGTCTGCCTGATTGTGGAATTCACTGGGGTTGCATACCTGAGACGGCAGGGCTGTGGGCCCCCGTGACGGCCGGGATCTCTGACCTTGAGGGTCGTCGGCACTCCTTGGCCCTGAGTCATCAGGCTGGAGGCCTGCTCTGGGGAGCCAGCTGCGAGCCGGCGCGTGACTGGCACCAAACTACCACAGTGGGGGAGGAGGATCGCCGTTGGACCGGGAGCTCGGGGTGGAGAGCCTCGGCTCCTACACTGGCTTCCGCACAAGGGACTACTGACTTGGGGAGTGCTACCTGCTCTACTGCAAGCCTTCTGGAGAGGAGGGAACGGTGCGGAGTACCTTGCTGCACGGCCTCAGCGTCTGCTGTCTGCAAGGCTGCTGTATCCTGGGCCCGACCGGCGGCCGGCCTGGTGTGTGGCCGCCACGCTGTTGCTGACTGCGCCACAGGGAGTGGCTGCGATACCCGTCCTCAGGCTGCTGCTGGTGCCCCCGTGACTGTGAGGCTGGAACCACTCTACAACGAGCTGAGAGCTCCCCTGTGACCCTGTGCGATGGGGGCCCCGCCGGCCAAAGGTGTGGTGGACTGGCTTTGTGGTCCGACGGCAAATCAGATGCGCACACAACCGGATGGCTGTAATTGGGGACCGGCGCTGCGCTGACTGAGATCTGGGCCCCACGTTTGTCCCCTGGAGTGGGCGCGGATCCATAGACTGGAACTGGACACAGTGAGTACCGCCTGCGCTCTCCCAGGAACCTGCTCTTGCTACTGGCTGGAGTATCTTCCCCTCTTTTGCGGCCTACAGACTGCTTCCAAGTGGACTGTACACTTGCCCGGTGGTGCATAGCCTTAATGGTGTGTTGTGTGTGATGACTGCTACTTCCTACTCTGCCTTTGCTCGTGGGTCACTTATTTGGGTTTGGAATGGGGTGCCATTCGAATTGCTCGAATGAAGGGTGGACACTGCAGGGCGCTATGTTCTCCTGTGGGGCAAGCTGGACGGAATCCCAATTCTTTTGAGCAGCCTGTACGCCCCGAACTATGAACAGACTGCTCATCTTCCTAACCTTAATGCGGTTTTGATGGACTGGGTACTGTGCCCCTGGGTTCTTGGGGAGATTTTAACTCTGGTCTGGATGTGCCATTGGACCACTCTCATCCCACAGTGCAGGGTGCAGTGACTACTAAGATAGCGGGGTTCCTACATGCCTGGGCGGAGGGCTGGGGGATTAGTGACATATGGAGCACACAACACCCGTCCGACTGTGAATATACATTTTACTCCCCACCACACCAACTACATATGTGAATAGAAAGAATTTTCTGCTCCCTGTCATCCCGAGTGATTGAAGCCACGTACCTCGGGAAAATGTTATTCGATCACAATCCACTTGAGGTGCTGCTCGATTGGGGGAGGGCCCTACCCCCGGTCCCATCTTGGAGACTGTGGCCGCTCACACTGGAAAATGGGGTGTTTTGAGACACTCTGGGTACCACTATCACCAAATACTTCATATAAAATACAGGCTTGGCATCCTCATGTCTAGTTGAATGGGATGCGTTTAAGTCAGTGATTGGGTGTGGGCTTAGGGGCTACTGTTGCGGCCCGACACGAGCTACATCAGAAGCTTGTCTCAGAGGAGGACTCCCTGAACACACTGGAAATTGAGGCTCTTTCTGACCCTACTCGGCAGGAGCCACTGCAGGATGCCAGGATTCAATATGCAGAGCTCCTTGAACGACTCAGTTCAATAGATTACAGTATATACACCCAATATAGTCATGAAGAGGCTGACAAATCAGGAACTCTTTTGGCTCGTCTCATCTGCAAAACCCCACCCCCGCACCCTATATTAGAGGTACTCCTCCCGGATGGCACTGTGGCTAATACCCAGGCTGATATTAACATGGTGTTTTGCACCTAGTATAAGTCCCTCTACGCTGCCCTGACCGCTGTGTCCCAAGATCTCCTGACTAATTTCCTGGATTACCTCACCTTCCCTGTACAGTTGGCAGATACACAATCGGACTTGGAGGCCCCTATCACTAAAGCAGAAGTAATGGGAGTCCTTAAGAGTCTCCCTAAGAATAAAATGCCTGGGCTGGATGGGCTCCCAGTGGAGTTTTATTTGACATATGCTGAGCAACTAACTCCATGCCTGTTGACTCTTTACAAGACAGCACTAGAAAAGCGCACACTTCCTGTAACGACTATGCAAGAGCTGGTTGTTTCCCTCCCCAAGCTCAACAGAGATCCCCAAAACATATTGGGATACCGTCCTCTTCCCTATATTAGCTTCCGAGTATAAAATACTAGCACAGCGTCTGCTTCCTTATCTCCCCAAACTTATCCACATGGACCAGTGGGGTTTCTTCCCGGGCCGTAGCACCTCTCTCAATATTAGGCTCCTCCATTATCTGATGGAAACACTGCAACCTTTTCAGACACCGCCTGGTGCATCTCTCTGGATATGCGGCAGGCGTTTGACACTCTTGACTGGACTGGACGTATATGTTGTCCTCTCTTAAGAGGTTTGGTATCCCACAAGGATACCGGATGTGGGTCAAATTGCTGTACTCTTCTCCCACGGCCCGGGCTCGGACAGGCACATCCATCTCGGCCGCTTATCCTGTGGCCAGGGGCACGCAACAGGGCTGCCCCTTGTCACCAATATAATTTTATCAGGTGCTAGAACCCCTACTTCTCAAGATCCGCAAAGAGGCCATGGGCCTGGGGATACCCACGTTTAACACAACACATATTGCGCCTGCATATGCTGACGACATTATCCTTTACTTTAAGGACCTTACGACCAGTCTGGAACCCATCCCAACTCTACTTAAAAGTTTTGGACAGATATCGGGTTTGACGATCAATACCCAGAAATCCCATGCCTTCTTTATGCGACATAGGGAGGCCCCTGACCCGATAGGTTTTGGCGACGTCTGCTATTTCCAGCTCTTCTAATTCAGGTTTTAAATCAGAGATGTTCTTTGCAAATTCCTCTATTTTCTTTCTCTCATCAGGTATGTAGTAGCAGCAATTAGTTAATTTTAGCTTCTTGCATGCTCTGCCTTTTTCTTTAAGTAGAACCATTGGACATATGGGAATCAGCTCAGTGTTTACCACTAATAAAGCTCAAGAAGTGCTTGTTGCCAGCTTTTCAACAACAGTTGATAGTTTTCTAATCTTGCCATCATTTAAAATGACTCCTACTGGATCCCTTACTTTTCTCATTATACCTGAGTTACCTCCCGGATAGTTTTCTGCAGGTTGACAATTTCCCTCCAAAGATTGCATCATGTAACATATATATAATGATGCATGCCAACGATGTGGTCATTTTCAACCTTACCCCCATTTGGATTACAAAGGAACCTAGACGTTCTAACAAGATACACAAAAGAAAACGTACTGGTTCCAAATATAACAAAAACGAAAGTAGTCCCATGGAGAGGGAAAACGTTATATAAAATACAACTGGACATTAGGTGGAGAAATGATAGAAGTGGTAAAAGAATATATCTACCTGGGGCAAATAGTCTCCAAAACATTATCAAACTCTCCTCACCTGCAGCATTTGAATCGTAAAGCAGATATTCACGAGGGGGCGCTCTTAAGATTATATTCTTCTTCCGGCCAAATGCACTTCTCTTCTTTATTACAGGTTTACAGCTCTAAAATCCCCCCTATCCTATCCTATGCTCTGGAATAGATTCCAATTAACCAGTGGCATCTAATTCAAACTAAAGAAGGGAAAATTCTCCGCAAATTGGCTAAGGCACACCAAGCTGTCCCGGCACAAGCACTGCGTTTGGAATGTTCTTTAGTCAGCTCCTTTGTCAGAGCCATTAACAACATATTAAGGATGGGCTTACAATCTTCTTCATGCAGATCAAGGCACTCTAAGATTTCTACTAAAAACTGAGACATTTGAGCCCGAATCTACTAAATACATCTTTAGTCGAAATCTGATCATTGCTTCCAAATTATCAAAATGCACAACTACACTTTTGAAAACATGGACTCCCGGCCAATTGAAGTTCTTCCGGAAACATCTGATGCTGAGGATCAGCTTTGAACTGGATACTCAGCACTGTACTAAACTGCATAATTACGAACTCTATGCAGAATCAATTGAATACAAACAGGTTAAACAATATATTTGCTTCTCCTTCAGGCATGGAATTCGGCGTTGTATAATTTTATTGTGGCTTGGGTTACTCTCTTTCAATTCACTTACTTTTAAATGGACTAAAAAAGAAAATGTGACCAGTATCTGCGATCTTTGCAATGGAGGAGTGCTAGATCTGAACCACATACTGTCGAAATGCCTGAACTTGAAACTGGTCGAGGCCCGAAGGTGCTACTCGAAAGCAGTCCAATTTAGATACAACAGCTCATCTGTACAGAGTTTGATTTAGCTTTTTAAATCCTCCCCTGATGAATTTGTGTCATAACCTATTTAAATTCTTAAAGTCTTTATTAAATCTGTATTGAATGTTTTTTACATATATTGTTATAACAAATGTTCTGTTTTAAAGTTTGTTGTTCTCAGGAGAGAACTAAATCAAATAAATTAAACTTGAAACTGTAAAACTTGAAACATCTATACTAGTCACATGATACATTTGAGAAAATATCACTCCTAAATAACAATTATCCTCCCAATCAGCAGGTAATAGGAAATAAGCATTCTGTCTGCAAACAATGTAAACTCCCGGAATTGCAGATAATTCTCCCTGTAAAATTTACCATGCTCCTCCCATTAATTCAAATGTAAATTCACAACTACTAATTCTGGTTTGTTCGGGTGTCCTTCTGTAAAAACAAACTTTCCCTTTGTGTTGACTGTCTAATTTCAATTTTGAATAAACCAATTTCTTTCTAAATTCATCTTCATTCTTTCAAACATTTTTCAAAACATCACTATGTCTGTCTTTGCGACGTGTTATGTTAGTGTTTCTTGCTGCTAAAGTCATAATTAAAACTTTTTCTAATGGGAGCATCAAACAAGTAAAATTATTTTGATAGGTTTAAACTAGCTATAGGTCTATGTGGCATAAACTAGTACCAGGCTGTGTTTATTTCTATTCCTGGAAAGTATAAATGTATGCTTTCTGTCAACAGCACTCTAGAAAGTATTAAGTCATAGTTAGAACACAAATATTCAAAATGTTCTCATCTATATACAAGTGTAAGTACTATGCTACATGAAATTCCATATAATAACGGCATGTGGTAATATGTGACTTCCTCTGATGTGGATGATGGTAAATGAACACAGACATAAAAGTCTTTAGCTCCCATGGCATGTGCATATTACTGTACTAACCTAGAATAAACAGTTGTTGGGTGATCTTCCCTATTGTATGCACCAAAAGAGGCTTTCAGTTGTTCCTCACCACTCAGATATGTATGCTTTTGTGTAGAGTTTGTATTTCTAAAATCTGTCTCATGTGTTAAATAAAACCCTACTAATACTATGATAATTTTCGTAAATATAAGTTCCCTAGCACAGCTTATTTTTATAGTATCTTGGAGGTTCAAATAGTTCAGCTCACACGTTCCACAGATAATCGATGGAGACGTTTAAACCTAGATCACAAACTAGCACAGGCAAGATGGCTGCCGACAGTCCGTAGGGGGTAGCTGCACCCGGCCATTCTCCTGCAACTACGGCTACTTTTGTGCTTAACCCATACTGGTATGGCTCAGTTTTGATTAAGAGCCTTAGCAACTGATCTACGAGAGGCCGGGGGACTCCTTGGAAATATATATGGAATATACAACTGTTTTGTTGGTTGTGGCAGAGGAGGCAGAGACACTCACATGGTGCAGCTGGAAGCTAGAGTGGAGTTTGCCAAACACATCGAGCATATCAAGCGCACCGAGAGGCAGTTGGCGGGCTGTACTGTCTAAAGCACTATCTAATGCGTTATCAGATGTCAAAGAGAGGTTAACACCGTGCCAAGCGATTTGGAGGGCTTTTAAATGTGTCATGGCCCCTAAGGTGCTGAAGACTATCCAGAAGCAGAAGCGGAAGCAAGAGGAGTTGGAAACACTTAGCGACCCTGACACACCGACATCGAAGCTGAGAACAAAGGCACAGCAAAGGGCTCAGACTCGGAGAGAGGCAGCTAAAAAACGTGAAGAGGAGCGCCTTCTGGCTAGTCAGAAGAGGAGAGAGGAGCGACGCAAGGATTTACCTGTTCTGGATCTTGCGACGGAAGCAATTCTGCGCCAGCCTCTGATTTTCGAGTCATTCCAGGCAAGGGGGTCGTCACCCTCTTCATCTTCATTATCAACAGCAAAAGGTCTGAAGAGTCTGAAGAGTGCTGAAATGGAGTCAGCTGCATCGAGCTGTGAGACGGGAGCAGGAGCGGATCTGGCGCAGAGGGGGCAAGGATGCAGCTCTGTTATAACCGATGGCGTTGGGGCTGGCTCGCTGCCCCAGCAAATGCTAGAAGTCGGAGCAACGGTTGGAGCAACAGTGGCGACTCCGGTGCTTGCAAGGCATGGAACAGAGGCAGAATCGGAAGAGCAACTAGAGTCTGCGAAGGGTACAGTGAGTGAGGAAAGGGAAGGAACTCAAGAGTCTGGAGCGGCGCTCACAGAGGCAGAGGATATGCCTGTGCGCCCTGCTCTGACGGAGGTTACAGAGCGTCTGTCGCAGGAGGCTTTAGTAGGCGGAGAGCCTGGTGTGGGCGGAGAGCCTGGTGGGGGCGGGGCCAAACTCGCAGAGGCAAAGAAAGTGGATGCGAACCCTCGTGAGGAAGGAGGAGGTGCTGGAATTGGAGACACCGACACAGGCATAGCGAGTACTGCAACGCCAGGTACTGGGGGTGAAGGGCATCCGTGCGCAGATAGCGTAGATAGCGCACATAGTGCTAGCAACGGAATGGAACCAAAAAGGGGCAATAACGATAATGGTATTTTGGAAGTCAGTGACAGCGAGAGAAATGGAGAGGAAAGTATACAAATTGTAATGATCACGGATATTCATGAGATAGGCATATTACCTAAAATTACGGCCATGGAAATGAATGATGGTTTGAGCAAAAATTTAAAAGAATCTATATTGGTGCCCGAAATTGCAAAAGCTGCAAAAGGTGGAGATGCAGGTGCAGATACATGTGCTGCTGCTGAGACTACTATTAGTGCCGAAGAAGGTTTGAATGGCATTAACATAGTTAACCCACAAGTTGCAATAGTAGTTACAGAGTCTGGAGTTAAGAATGCACCATTACCTAATCAAGGAGCAATTCCTAAGAATAAGGATAAGGACAGAAGCAAGAGCGAAATAAAAACTGTATCTCTGTTTAAAAGCCCATTGTACAGCGAGGATAGTGACTATAGTGAGTTGCTGGAGGAGGAGGAGGAGGACGAGGATGAGGAGGGAGAGGAGTCGGAATCATCACCCACTTCTTCTGTAGAACTGGAAGATTCTTCAATGAGTGATGCCCAAGAGTCTGAGGCTGACTCTTTATGCTCAAAAAAGACGAAAGAGGAAAGTAATTTGAAATCTAAAATTAAAGGTAAGACTCATAAGGTTAGGGGTAAATCTAGAGGAAGATTTCTAGTAAGCAATAATAAGAGTGAGAGTAAGAGCAGGAGCAAGAAGGGAAAGATGCCGCAAAAAGAAATATCTAACATACTCGAGGGGGCTGAAGTTGACCCGTATAAGGACAAATTTGACATTTTACTTGCTACAATGAAACAAATACAAGGAGAAGCACGGCAGGAAAGTCAAAGAGCCAAGCGGGCTAACAAAAAAATACAGAAATCTCTCCATAACTTACAGGACATGTACTCTGAAGTAACAGGCAGACTGTCAGAGGTAGAACAGAGAACTGGCAAAATGGAGGATGAGATGGCAGAGATTCAGGAATTTAGGCAGACCCAGGGAAAAACTGAATCTGACATATTATGGAAGCTGGAAGATTTTGAAAATCGCCAGAGGAGAAATAATATAAGACTGTTAGGAGTGGAAGAAGGTAAAGAAGGGGGAGATACAAGAGCCTTTGTCGTAGAACTATTGAAAGGTGCGTTCCCAGAGATGGGTGCATGGGATTGGGATAAGGAAGTGCAACGAGCGCCCCCTTGTACAGAAAAAAGGCAATGCGGGCGTAAGATCGAGGGCAATTCTTGTTTATGTAGGAAACTATTTGTTAAGGGAGGAAGTGATAATGAAAGCTAAACCTACGAAGAAACGCACATATAAAGACATCACTTTCTTTGCCCGTCCAGACTTTTGTCATACAACAGTCGAGAGAAGATGGCGGATGCGGCAACTTATAGTACCATTTCAGAACTTAGGCTGCGAAGTCTACTTGCTGTTTCCTTCCCGCCTCAAAGTGGGCCTCAATGGGCAGTTCAGAATCTTCTTTTCTGAAATTGTTGCACAAGAATACCTGACTTATCTTCGAGAAGAGAGAAGACATAGGGACCGAAATGGACAATTGGATCGCACAGAGAGTATAAAACAAGTAGCTTCTATCACAAAGAGATAACTGAGCCTTTCTTGTCCTTTTTTGAGTAAATGTGATTATATTTTCAAAATGTTGCAGCATGGGGAGTGGCTGGGGGAAACTCCCCTGGGAGGACGCGGCTGTCACATATAGGTCAGGATTGACCTATTAGCCAGTAAGGGAAAGGGTGGGGAGGGAGGGGAAAGAGAAGGGGGTGCGGGGTGGGAAGCACAGGGGGAACAGGGCACGGCACGACAAATAATAGAGAGAGGGAGTTAAAAAAAGACATTTTCTAGTCAAAGGGAACAGGTGGGGCTGAGAAAAAGTAAAGGATGCAACGCAATAAACAACGCTAAGCTAGTGATAATGAAATTTTGGATTACCAAATGGATAACTTATAGAAGAGAGTGTAGGAGGGAAAGGAGACTTGAGAATGAGGATAATGGGGGTTAGAGTTGTAACTTGGAATGTTTGTGGGCTAAATGATCCCCAAAAAAGAGCGAAAATAGCATTAATGTTGAAACAAATGAATCTGGACTTTGCATACATTCAGGAAACTCATATTATGATATCACAAGCTTACGCTCTGTCGCAGTTAGGATTTAAGGTCCTAGCTCACTCGAGTCAAGGGGTTAAAAAAAGAGGGGTAGCTATCCTAGCTAGGAATAATAATATCTTAATCAGAAAGAAAGCACAAGACAAATGGGGAAGATGGGCTATGGTTGAGTGTTTTATTGATGGAGAGTGGATAACATTGGTAAATGTATATGGCTCAACAGAGGACGACCCTGATATTTTTCAATTTTTAGATGTTGAGTTAGCAACATGGGCACCAAAAATTATACTGGGAGGCGATTTTAATATTAATGGAGCAGACGGATTAGGACTGGGTTCTTTTGGAAAGTATAACGGCAGGAAAAAAAAAGTATTTCAGGCACTACACAGCCTGGTGTTAAACAATGCTCTCTCAGATGTATGGGGGAAAAAGAGAATGGATAATAAAGGTTACACATACTATTCTGCTCCGCATCAAACATGTGCAAGATTAGATTATTTTTTTATTTCAAGTACTAATATTTCTAACTCAAAGATTGAAAGGTTGCCACGGATCCTTAGCGACCATAACCCTCTAGTACTCACTATAATAACAAAAACAAGTACTAGACAGCATACAAACTGGACCTTTGAAAGAGAGTTATTGAAAGATGAAAAATATATAGAACACATGAATAAATGGATTATTGATTTTTTTTCCTTTAATAGAGATACAGCAGAAATGGGAGTGGTTTGGGATACCTTTAAAGCTGGAATACGAGGGGAAACAAAGAGTTATAATTCTTATAAAAGGAAACAAACCCAGTTGAGGAACTCAGAATTAGCTCTGAAGGTTCTGATGGCAGAAGAAAGCTTAGAAAACAGCGTGGTGTCGGGGCGGGATTTGGAAAAAGCTTGGGTAGAGTTAGTCAAAGCTAAAGGTGAAGCAGAGGGCGAAATTGCTAGTAAGGCAGCGAAAATTTATAATACTAAAAGAGAGAAGTGCTATGAGTTGAGCGAGTCAGTAGGCAGGATACTGGCTACTCGAACACGGCAACAAGAAGCTGCAGGCATAGTGAGGGAAATTAGGGATACTTCGGGTACGGTTCATTCAGACTCGAATAAAATAAGAGAAATCTTTAGGATATTTTACGAGAAGTTATACGACGACGAATTACAGGGTCGTGATCCTATAAAAGACAATGAAGAAATGATGGAGTATCTCCGAGAGACTCCTATAGACCTAATAGAGGAAGAGGAAGCAGATGGGTTAGAGGGAGAGCTGCAGTTAGAAGAAATTAAGGAGGCAATATGGAACCTACCTTCTGGTAAAGCAGCAGGCCCTGATCAGATACCTATAGAATTCTATAAAGTATTTTGGGATTGTCTGAGAGAAGAAATGATAAAGGTGATGCAAGGAGCACAGTTGGGCAAAACAGCACCTAAATCATGGGGGGGTGCAGAGGTGGTTGTAATACTAAAAAAAGGTAAAAATCCGGAAGAACCAGGTTCGTATAGGCCTATAACTCTACTTAATGCGGACGTAAAAGTCTTCTCTAAAGCATTGGCATCAAGGTTGGCAAAAGTTATAGATAAAATTGTCAGTAGTTGCCAACACGGTTTTATACCAGGGAGAGGCACCACCCACCATATACGGAAAGCAATAACGTTATTTGATGTATCGTCAGTCACAGGAGACCCGATTGCAGTGATGTTACTTGATGCAGAAAAAGCATTCGATCGGGTCTCCGGGGGCTACCTCTGGTATGCTTTAGCTAGAACAGGAATTAAACAAGGCTTTATTAAAGCTTTACAAACTCTTTACTTAGAACCAGTAGGGACTCTACGAGTGAATGGTGGAAACACAGGTCAATTCCATATAAAAAGAGGGACTAGACAGGGGTGCCCTTGCTCACCTTTATTGTTTGCCATATATATCGACCCATTTATACGCAGAATAGAGGCATCTGAGATGATAACTCCGGTAACAACAGTCATTGGGCAGTGTAAAATCTTAGCCTATGCAGATGACATTGCTGTTATTTCTCCAAATCCATCTGAAACCATAGAACATCTTGAACTTGAGGCGTTGAAATTTGGAAAGATATCGGGATATAAAGTAAATACATCAAAAACACAGATAATAAAAAACTCATATACCCCATGTTTAGATAACCGAGTGGTGCAAGAAGGCATGTATTTAGGGGTTATCATAATGTCAGATCTGGATATCTTAGTGGAAAGGAATATTACCCCTTTAATCAAGAAAGTGGAGAAAGACTTGGATAGATGGGATAATTTGCACCTGTCAATAGTGGGAAGGTCTAATATAGTAAAAATGATCATTCTTCCAAAATTTTTATATTTATTTAGGGCAATACCGCTATTTTTTGATAGCAAAATATTTTAAAAACTTGAGAGTATACTAAATAGATTTATCTGGGCAAAAGGGAAAACGAGAAGGGCTCTTAGATATATGACATTGCCGAGAGAAAGGGGAGGCTGGGGAGTCCCAGATTTAAAATCTTATTATTGTGCGGCGGCTTTACAGAATATGACTGGTTTAATGGGAGGTGAACAGTGCCGTGGATTAGAGGAGTGGAGTAAATTCGGATCATTAGCAATCTTTGGATTAACCTTGGGAATGGAAGCGAAGGATGTTCTCCTGAAATTTACAGAGGCTAGTTATTATAAGAGGACAAAGTTTAAGACAATAATGGCAGCATTTGAAATTTGGAAAAGTTTTGCTAAAAAAATTGGTCTAGGAAAATATAATTCATCCACAAGACTGTTACACAATCCAACCTCACACAAGATATCTTTTCGGGATCTATAATTGCAGAGTGGGAAAACAGGGGAATCAGAACTATTGGAGATATAAAGGGGGATCAGGGTGTTCTCCAATTTAAAGATCTACAAGACAGATTCAATTTAGAAACTAGGCAATTTTTCAAATATCTCCAAATTAGGAGTTTTCTCCTGAATAAAAAAGGTGGCGATTTGGGATTTAGGCGTAACGCTATTATGGAAATTATTCAAAGGGGGCAGGATTGCACAATCAAAAGATTATATGCTGAACTGATTAAAGTAAAACAAGACGACCACCAAAAATGGAGCGAAAAATGGAAGGATAATCTTAAAATCAGCTCTGAAAGTTTTGGTATCTCCTTAGAAAAGGGGAATTCATTACTATGTTCAGCACCATTACAGGCTCAACACTACAAAACACTCTATCATTTGTATTATACACCGGCTAAAATAGCACAATGGGGAGGTTTAGCAGGCATTACGTGCTATAGGTGTGGAAGTTCGGATGCTGATTTGCAACATGTATTTGCTCTATGCCCCCGTCTAGATTTATTTAAAAAAGAAATCGAATGTTTTATAAACAAAATTTTAGAAAGCGAAATTGTATTAACCCCTGGAACTATTCTACTAGGAGTCAATGTTGAGGATGTACGGCCTTTTTGTGGGAGGGAATTTTTGTTTGTCGCTATGTCTATTATGAGATTATGTATAGCCTCTGCATGGATAGATCCTGTACCGCCTACCTTTCACAAATGGTTGGCTAAGTTACTAATAACACATAAAGTGGAGAAAGAGATATATGCAAGGAAGGGAAAAAGAGGAAGGAAGTTAGGTAAGATAATATGGGATCCCATAACACGATGGAAGGAGGAATAATTGTATGAAATATAGGCTTGCCTAAAGATAAGGAAATAATAATTCGGTGTAATTACAATATCAATGTTACACAACATGAAAGTACACTATGCCCCAATTTATGCTATTTTTGTGTTCTAATTTGCTTGTTGTAACATCTACCTCGCCTGTTGATGATTTATTGATTGGTTTTTTTAGTTTGGTCTTTGAATGTTTTGTATATACTTTTTCCCTCGTTCTTTCTGTATTAATGAAGCCGTGCCTTGTATATAACTGCAAAATACTTTAATAAAAAAAAAAAAAAAAAAAAAAAAAAAAAAGGAGACGTTTAAACCTACATTCAGGTAATAAGTCCTCTCAGGAATTGAATACCTCTGACAAGGTACCTTTACTCTTCTTGACCTCACCTTTTGTTGATTTTCCCCTGAGTCACTTTCATCACTTGTCTCTGCTTCTCCCTGCATTGTGACTGGGATTCTATCAATCGACAAACTCTGTTTCAGTTTTCTTTGATTATGACTTTATGGCCATCCAACTTCATGATAGACTCTTCTCCATCCAGTGCTTGGGCTTTCACAAAGATCTTCTTGATGCATTGTTGTTTTAGTCACAGTTTCATGCTGAAGATCAGTTTCGGCTTCTTTTTTGTTAGAGACTTCAATGCTACTTGATGCAACAAGAGATACTTGGATTGGATTGGTGCGATTTGTTTCAGTTCTTCACCCCTTTCTTCTCCTTGCTGCTGGTGAAATCTCAATACCACTGCTCCACACGGTCTCTCAGCTTGTGGTGGTGCAGTCACCAATGCTTTTGGTTTCGGGCGAAAGAGAACAATTTCTTCTTCAGGATTTCTCACCTTCTTGGTGTGGGACGCGTGCACCCAGTTTGGAACTCTCCAACATTTCACAACACTTTTAATCACCAAAAAGCCCTGGACTGGGCCTTTCCACCTTGGCTCCAAACAATTCTTTTGAACATGCTTCTTAATAACAAACCAGGCACCAGGATTGAGGCTGTGCCACTGTTCTTCATCTGGATCTTTAGTGGCAGATGCAACCTGGTAAGAAACAGAATGCACCACATCAGCCAATCCAATGCAGTAATTGAGTATCATGTCATCTGTGATGTTCAACAGTGCAATTGCAGGCACAGCAGGTAATCTCATTGCTGGTCCTATCAACACTTCATGTGGAGAAAGACCAGTCTTTCTAGCTAGAATACCTTGGATACTCAACATCAATGGCAAAACATCTGGCCAATTCAGTGAGGTTGAAGCACAAACCTTTGCCAAAGGAGACCTGATAGCCCATTCATTTGTTCTACAATTAATGAGACTTCTGGTTGATAACCGTAGTGTAATATTTGTTCAATTTGTAATGTTATGCCAATCATTATCAGGACCTCATTGCTAAAATAGGTCCCCCAACCGACTACAAAGTGACCGGAAAGCCATACATGGGTATTAATGCTCATAATAACAGTTTTTCTACTGTGAGACTATAATTTATTATGGTTGATAAGGCTTCCACCCATCTGGAAAAGACACATATTATGACTAGGACGTAACTCAGCCCATTGCAAACAGGCATCTAAATAAAGTCCATCTATAGCCTGTTGAAAGGACCACCTGATCTCCCTATGTGACTCAGTGTAATATATGTCCTTTTTTCCTGTATTCATTCGTTGGCAAGTCACGCATCTGTGACACACCTCCTCTGCCAGCACCCTGAATCTGAAATTAAACCAACTTTGGTGAAACAATGTGTCCATTTCGTCCCTAGCTAGTGTGTAACCATGACCTATACAACTCCCTAGCCACCTTCTTTCAACGCAAGATCACAAACATCCACAACAGCTTCAACACCCAGACCCTCCCGACAGCCACAGACTCACCACCCCCCGCCTCACCAACCTCCTGGTCTCCTGAACCCACGTCAACGACAACGACACCATCAAAACCATGAACACCATCCACTCCGGCCCCTGCCCTCACCACATCGTCAACAAAGCAAACCGCATCATTGCACCCCAACTCCGGAAGATCAACAGTTCCTTCGAGAGTGCCGCCTTCCCGGAAAGCTGGAAGCACACTGAGATCAACGCACTACTCAAGAAACCCACAGTGGACCCAAAGGACCTCAAGAACTTCCGGCCCATCTCCCAGCTCCCATTTCTAGCGAAAGTCATCGAGAAGATCGTCAACAGGAAACTGACCCACTTCCTCGAGGAGAACAACATCCTGGACCTGTACCAATCTGGATTCCGCAGCAATCACAGCACCGAAACTGCCCTCATCGCTGCCACGGATGACATCAGGACCCTGCTGAAAAACTGCAAAACCGCAGCCCTTATCCTCCTGGACCTCTTGGCCACCTTCGACACCATCAGCCACCACACCCTATGCACACACCTCCACGATGCAGGAATCCGTGACAACGCCCAGGACTGGATCACCTCCTTCCTCACCATCAGAATCCAGAGGGTTCGCCTCCCCATTCCGTTCTGAAGCCACCAAGATCATCTGCGGCGTGCCCCAAGGATCATCTCTCAGCCCCACCCTCTTCAATGTCTACATGGCGCCGCTCGCCAACATCGTCTGCTTGTACAACCTCAACATCATCTCCTATGCCAAGGAAACCCAGTTGATCCTCTCACTCACCAAAGACCCCGCCACCGCCAAAACCAAACTCCACGAAGGAATGAAGGCCGCCGCCGACTGGATGAAGAACAGTTGCCTGAAACTAAACTCAGACAAGACAGAGGTCCTCATCCTCGGCTCCACCCCCTCCACCTGGGACGACTCTTGGTGGCCAGTCACTCTGGGAGCCGCACCCACACCCACTGAGCACGCACGCAATCTGGGGTTCATCATGGACTCATCGCTCTCAATGACCCAGCAAGTCAACACCATCTCCAACTCCTGCTTCAACACCCTCTGAAAACTTCGCAAGATCTACAGATGGATCCCCATCGGAACCAGAAGGACGATCACCCAGGCACTATTCAGCTGGAAACTGGACAACGGCAATGTCCTCTAAGCAGGAACCACGACCAAACTCCAGAAAAAACTACAAAGTATACAGAACGCCTCTGCATGCCTCATCCTCGACATCCCCCGCCACACTCACATCACAGCCCACCTGAAAGACCTACACTGGCTCCCAGTCAAAAAGAGGATCACCTTTAATCTCCTTACCCACGCGTACAAAGGACTCCACAATGCCGGACCAGCATACCTCAACAAACAACTCACCTTCTATACCCTGAACCAACAGCTTTGCTC
Source organism: Lissotriton helveticus (assembly GCF_964261635.1). Taxonomy (NCBI): domain Eukaryota; kingdom Metazoa; phylum Chordata; class Amphibia; order Caudata; family Salamandridae; genus Lissotriton; species Lissotriton helveticus. The sequence goes on along the minus strand of NC_136063.1, from coordinate 1,120,649,103 downwards.
TACGACCTTGCCCTCGCCACCGTCCCACGCATCCACAGGATGACCACCGGTGGCAGATCCTTTTCCTACCTCACCGTCAAGACATGGAACATCCTCCCCGCCCATCTGCGACAGACTCAAGACCTGCTGACCTTGATGAGACGTCTCAAGACCTGGCTGTTCGAGCAGTAGCTGCACCACCCCCTCAGCACCTTGAGACCCTCACGGGTGATTAGTGTGCTCTACAAATGATTGATTGATTGATTGATGTAAGTATTGTGTCATTGGAAACAACAAACTATCAGGTAACACTGGTCTTTCATCGGCTGACATCCAAATGTTATTGGCATTCAGTGCACAACCTGCTCTAATCCATCTCTGCTGCTCAGCCTCCGAGACATTTTCTTATACTCTTTTTAGTTCGCCCCAGGTATCTGTCACTTTCATCAACATGGTAAAGTTAGTGCCCTCCTCAGACTCACATGTAATAGTTCCATTAAATGTGCAGGCCAACAAAGCACAATATTGTGCTACTGAATCGGAGTACACATTTCCCATGGCTATATAATCATTTTCACTTTGATGAGCTGCACATTTAACAACTGCATTTTCAACTGGTGACTGGAGAGCATTCGTTAAATCCTTCACCTGCACCTTGTTCCTAGTTGGGGTCCTGAAGAGGTCATAAACCCCTTTGTGACCATGATTGCCCAAAATCATGGACAACGCCAAGGCCATACTGACTATCTGTAAATATGGTGACTCTCATCTGGGCAGTTAAACAGCATGCTCTGGTAAGGGCAATCAATTCTGCAACTTGTGCTGAGGTAACCCCTTTAAGCCATAAAGTCTCAACAACATAATTTATTGTACACACAGTGTAAGCTGCTCTTAGGGAACCTTTGTTAATTCTCAAGCATGAGCTATCTACAAAAAGTACATAATCTGGCTCAATCAGGGGTTCATCGTTTATTTCTGGTCTAGGCTTTGTGCATAAATCCATGATATCTAAACAAATATGTTCAACTTCTTAACATACATCATAATTTATTGGTAATAACGTAGCAGGATTCAGTATGTGGCATCGTGGAATAATAATATTCACAGAGGATAGGATCCTCGGTTCATATTTTATTAATCTGTTATAGGTCATGTGCTGTATTTTCGTTCTTGTCAATAGAAGCTCCACAGAGTAAGGGATAATTACAGTTGCTGGATATCCCATCACTATGCTTTCCCTCTTTTTCAGACTAGAGCTCACTGCAGCAATGGATTTGAGACAGCCAGGCAGACCTGCGGCAACAGGGTCAAGAGTTCTAGAAAAATATGCCACAAGTTTCCGTGCATCTCCATGTTCTGTGTTTGAGTTTGAGTTTGAGTTTGAGTTTGAGTTTGAGTTGGGATTTATAAAGCGCGTAGCTACCCTAGGGCGTCCCAGCGCTGACATGACCTAAGTTCCAGAGGGGAGAGCAGAAGAATTACAGATTTATGGGAAGAGCCAAGTTTTTAATTGCCTCCGAAAGGCCAGGAGGTTGTGTTCTCTCCGCATGGCGAGAGGGAGGGCGTTCCACAGTTTTGGGGCGTTGTAAGAGAACAAGCGCCCCACGGATCGGGACTTTTTTAATCTGGGAATGCTGGCGAGGGAAAGAGAGTCTGATCTGAGTTGTTTGTTAGAATGGTTGGGCTTAACAAAGGGTCTCAGAATCGGGGGGCCTCTGCCTTGCATTATTTTATGCAAGATGCATAAGGTCTTAAAGGTAATCCTTTCTTTGACCGGGAGCCAGTGTAGGCTTTTGAGTGCTGGTTTGGCCGAGAATCTTGATTTGGTTCCGGTTAGGAGTCTGGCCGCAGCGTTCTGGGCGCATTGTAGTCTATAAATGACTGATGCCGGTGCCCCCAGGTACAGGACGTTGCCATAGTCCAGTCTGGAGTTCACCAACCCCTGCATCAGCAGTTTCCTTGATTGAAAGGGAATCAGGTGGAGGATTTTTCGTGCCATACGAATGAGGCCAAGGCAGGTGCCCGAGGTTTTTCTGGCCTGAGTTTTGAAGTTGAGGTCTTGATCCAACCAAATGCCAAGACTCTTAACTTAAGAAAGCGCAGCCCTCCGTCTCAGTACAAAAATGAAAAAACTCTGCACATGAGCCGCAGTAAAGACTTAGCCACCAAGGAAAAGTTGGGAGTCCACTGTCTGAAGTAGACAACCATTCAGAGAAACATCCTAACTACCTTCTGTGTCCGAGGTAGATTCATTTGAAGAATTGCTTCCACTCTCTCTGGGGACACCTTTCTAGCTCCTTCTTTAATTATGTGCCCCAGATATTGAACTTCTTTCTGCCGTACTACAGTTTCCCTGGGGGACACTTTTCAACCAGGTGATTTAACAAAGCTATGGTAACTTGTTTACATGCTTCTCGTGTCTCTGATGCCACAATCAGGTCACCTATATACTGCACTAATACTAATCTATAGGGCATTTGTAATGACTCCAGATTCTTTTTCAAGAGCTGGTTACATTCTGATGTACTCTCTGTATACCCTTGTGGGACTCTGTACCATGCCAAAACTCGCTGAAATACAAAGGAAAAAAAGGAACTTACAGTTTTCATGTCATAGCACCAAGAAAAACACCTGAGAGAGATCAATGACTATAAAACATTCTGCAGTACAAGGATTCTGAAGCAATATTGTGGCTGGATTCGATACCAAGTGACAACATGGGATGACAATTTCATTAATTTTTCTCGGGTCCTGTACAATCCGATATTTTCCATTTAGTTTCTGTGAACCCATGATTGGAGAGTTACATGGACTTCCAAATAATTCTCTCAAGATCCCTTTCTGTAACATGTCCTCTATTACAGGTGTTATTTCTGCAATTGTTTATGGAGATAAGTGGTATGGCGGGGTTATTGGCAACACCACATTCTTTTTTACAGTATTCTGAACTTGTTCCATTCTGTTAATTAATCCAATACATTTTCGTGGGAGATCCCGTACTTCTGGATTCACTGTTCCCTTTAGATCAGTAGGCAATTCTTCAATTGTCATTAAAGGGAATAATTCTACTGCTGTCTTTTGCAGAATCATTCTAAATCCCACATCTTCATTGTTGATCTACAGTTCATCACCATCTGGTGTGCAATGGGTTGTGAAATTTAACTTACACAACAAATCTCTTCCTAACAGATTTACAGGACACGTGTCACACATTGATGCTTATTCTCAAAAGTACCTATTTTTTACATGGACCCCTTCTGCAATTGGATTCGTAATCTGTCTATTTGAAACTCCTACAACTTGGATCTTATTTCCCGAGAGGGGTAGGTGTGGGACTACCACAGTTCTAACAGTGGGTCTGGTAGTGCCAGTATCTACAAGAAAAGATACTGATTGGCCATTCACCTCACCATCTACATATGATCTAGTCTAGTCTACCTCCAAGACCGCGCCAAGCACGCAATCTTCCTAACCTCTCTGGCCCTCTCATAGAGAAGTATCTTAGTCTGAGCCACCACTTCCAAAAACAGGAAATTGCTGAAAGCATTCTGACCTGCACTTTGGAACTGTTGCATCGCATTCTGATCCTTATTCTGGAAATAATTTGAGTTTGCTTTTGGCATCTGATTTGTGTTGAATTTGGGGTTCCCCATATTTTGTGGGATCATTTGTGTTTGTGGAACCTATATCAATGGGACTTTTTTTGCATTGCCATCTGCATCTGTTGCACTGACATCTTTTGCATTTGTACTCCTCTCTCTATTATCACATTACCATTTGCATTATCAGGATTAAATCTACATTCCCACTTCCAATGCACGACAAGGAGTCATTTTCTTCAATGCCAAAACTTCCATTTCAGGACCGGGATCAATAGATACTACTCTACCTCTACCCTGCGGAACACCAAGTCCTCCAGAATCTCCCTGAAAACCCATCTGTGAAACAACACCTTGCATTCCCCAAGGACTACCTGTAAAAGAAGTATTTTGAATCCCAGTCTGTGCTAATGTTTTCTGTGCCAACTTAAATTTCTCTTTAATCTTTTTCTGCTACATTTTTAATTCATCGTCACATTATTTTTAATATCACAGGATCTCATCAAGTGACTTAATATGTCAACAGATTAGAGTCTGGGTTGCATGTGAACTAATTTCTGGTCTCAACCCTCACACAAACTGTGACACAAACATACCCATATCCTTCCCTTCAGAGTATTCTCTTCTACTGTGATGTTGAAACACCTGCAACAAACATTTATGATACTCGGGAACTGTTTCCTTTGCCTCCTGTGTAGTTTGATTAATTTTCAGCCAACCTAAATCTTTTGGTGGCACTCAACCTCTCAGGAAAGTAATCACTGCTTCATACTTTCCATAACTATGGAAGATGGCGCATTTGTGCGTTTGTCAATCATGGCCATTGTACAGCAGTCTTACATTCAGCCCACAAATCACTTGCCACTACAATCTCAAATAGTGTATCCGAATCTGTCCACAACACTTTCAAAATTTCCACAAATCATTCAACTTGTGTGACCACTGCACAGGTTTGTTTGTCTCTCAATTTTTTTAAATTGTTCGTAAATGCTGTAAGATCACCTCTGCTCCAAGACACATGTATGCATATTCCTCCTGCTAATTTCCAAGGGGATAAGCAGAATCTCCCTCTTCGTCTGGCTTTTTATTTTCTCTCAGAAATTCGCCCAATAATATCTCCTAACTCAATTTTTAATCTTGGCCAATTTAGCGGCCTCATTTTCTCAGGATCTGGGTTAGTCATTTGCATTGCACCTTCTGTCCTTTTAACACCAATAGCCTCCTCAAGCCACAGTGGAAAGATTCCTTTTTCGAACAGGTTAATTTCTTCTTGGGTCCAACTTCTCAAGATCCGCAAAGAGGCCATGGGCCTGGGGGTACGCGCGTTTAACACAACACATATTGCGTCTGCATATGCTGACGACACTATCCTTTACTTTAAGGACCTTATGACCAGTCTGGTACCCATCCCGACTCTACTTAAAAGTTTTGGACAGATATCGGGTTTGATGATCAATGCCCAGAAATCCCATGCCTTCTTTATGCGACATAGGGAGGCCCCTGACCCGATAGCCTTTAGCGACCTCTGCTATTTCCAGCTCTTCTAATTCAGGTTTTAAATCGAAGATGTTCTTTGCAAATTCCTCTATTTTCTTTCTCTCATCAGCTATGTGGTAGCAGCAATTAGTTACTTTTATCATCTTGCATTCTCTGCCTTTTTCTTTAAGTAGAACCATTGAACATATAGGAATCCGCTCAGTGTTTACCACTAATAAAGCTCAAGAAGTGCTTGTTGCCAGCTTTTCAACAACAGTTGATAGTTTTCTAATCTTGCCATCATTTAAAATGACTCCTACTGGCTCCCTTACTTTTCTCATTATACCTGAGTGACCTCCCGGATAGTTTTCTGCAGGTTGACAATTTCCCTCCAAAGATTGCATCATGTAACATACATATAATAATGCATGCAGACGATGTGGTCATTTTCAACCTTACCCCATTTGGATTACAAAGGAACCTAGACGTTCTAACAAAATACACAAAAGAAAACGTATTGGTTCCAAATATAACAAAAACGAAAGTAGTCCCATTGAGAGGGAAAACGTTATATAAAATACAACTGGACATTAGGTGGAGAAACGATAGAAGTGGTAAAAGAATATATCTACCTGGGGCAAATAGTCTCCCAAACATTATCAAACTCTCCTCACCTGCAGCATTTGAATCGTAAAGCAGATATTCACGAGGGGGCGCTCTTACGATTATATTCTTCTTCCGGCCAAAGGTACTTCTCTTCTTTATTACAGGTTTACAGCTCTAAAATCCCCCCTATCCTATCCTATGCTCTGGAATAGATTACAATTAACCAGTGGCATCTAAATCAAACTAAAGAAGGGAAAATTCTCCGCAAATTGGCTAAGGCCCACCATGCTGTCCCGGCACAAGCACAGCGTTTGGAATGTTCTCTAGTCAGCTCCTTTGCCAGAGCCATTAACAACATATTAAGGGGGTTCGGCTATGGGGGAACACGCTTCCGGATAGCCGCAAGTGACCGCTGCCACGCCCCCGCAAACATGGCGATTATCGACCGCGAGGACGCCGCAGCTATGCTGTGATTCTCCAGCTCGAGCACCCGGCTCTTAGCAGAAGCGCATCACGATAAGGATCGCGATAAGGATAAGGATTGTGCCGCGGCTTCTCTTTCCCACGGCTTTGGTGAGGCCGTACCTCGGAGCCAGCAGGGGATGGCAGTGAATGGAGGATTAAGCGACGCCCTAGGAGGAGCAGCTGGAGGTCGCTGGAGGTGACGTGAGGCGAGTCGTGGAGGGGGTGCTTATCTCCAGATGACTGCGAAACCTGCCGCAAGGTGTGCCAAGTTTAATTTCAAGCAGAAGAAGGCCGAGGCTGCACTGTCAGAATATTTTTCTCTGAGGGAAAAGGGGAAGAAAAGAAATACAGTGGGCAAAGGGTGAAGGGGGTGGAGAAGAAATGATAAGAGGGAGAAAGAAAAAAGAGAAAGAGAGATATAAGAGAAAGTGGTGATAATGGGGAAGCCCCAGAAAGATACTGCCATGGCAAGCAAGTCCAACAAAACTGATGCTTCAGCTGTTGCTGTTGCAGCTCGCTTAAAGTGTAAAACTCGCTAGGCACGAGCTAAGAGGAAAGCTACGCTCCGGGGCAACAAGGAAAAAGAAAAGGAAAATAACTACAGCTCCCCTGACCCTAATAGCACCTCAGATATTTCTGAAGACAAGTCTCCATCTGTCTTTGTTTCTCCTCAATGTGAAGGTCTGCTCCACTCGGTGTTAGAACCAGAACACACATCACCGGGACAGTCTGAGGTTGTTGTTTCAACATCTCCCAAAGATAATTCTACACAGGACGATCTGGCGAAAGCTGGTAAGGGAGTGAAGGATTATCCACTGTTTATAAAAAAATCTACTCTGCAGATCTCACAATCCCCTCCACCAACTGTGTCTGTAGCTGTAACTTCACTTCAGCCCCCGAGTCACCTAATATTCCGTTGCTGGAGCAAGGAGTAGCTCTAACAGGATTACGAGAACAAGGAAACCTGACTCCTAAGGGGGATGGTGCAGCTCAAGGATATCGGGGACTAGACCCCGCGGGAAATCCAAGTCTGCAGCAAAAAATAGCTTCAACACAAGTATTAACAACAGCTCCAGCTCACCCTATACCTCCAAGCACCTCGAACACATCAAGATTAAGTTCCATTCAGGCGCAGCTTTCACCTCAATTACAAACTCACTCACCAAGACAATCTCCCTCAGAGAATGGTTTGGAGAATGGCTTGGTCTTGCTGGATCCCGGGGCCGAAGGCAGGACTTTTGCAGATAAAGCTCAATCGAATAGTCCTCATCAAAATTTGGAGACTGGAAGGGTCTTTCAGCTAGACATCAAGGAGATGCTGAATCTGATCTTAGGAGAGGTTCTCGAAATGAAGAAAACACAACAAATGGAAATCGCTGCCCTGCATCAGAGGCTAGGGAAAATCGAAGAAGCGATGCTGGGGTTGCCCGTGAGGCTACAGGAAGCGGAAGCCAGAATATCGGTTCTGGAGGATCAAATGAACCTGGCCATGGGAGAGGTAAAGGAGGCAGCTAAAAAGAAAAACTACCTCGAGTATAAGCTGTAAGAGCTTGAAAATCACTCGCGGAGGTCTAACCTTCACATTGTTGGGGTTCCCGAGGGGATTGAGGGCTCCCAACTTCTCCTGTGGGTAAACTTGTTCATCAAACAGCATGTTCTTCCTGAATTTGAGGGCGATCTCACCATCACAAGAGCCCATCGAGTCCCTGCACAGCCTTTTCCAAACTGTCCGATACCCAGAACCATCTTACTTAACTTTGCTGACTTTCTAATAAAAGAAAGGATTTTGTCCAAAGCGATTCAGCAAAGGCAATTTTTTGTGAACGAGACTACCAAGTGTCGTATGTTCTCTGACATGACTGCGGTGGCAGCCCGCAGGAGAAAATCATTTGGAAAAATATAGCATTTGTTTAAAGCCCACGGTGCGCAGGCATCAATTGCCCAGCAATCAAAGCTTAGAGTTTTAGTAAAGGGAAAGTTTTTCATGTTTTCAGATCTTGAGGAGGCACAGGCCCTGTTGAAGGAGATCTCAGCAGGTTCTAGTGGGTAAACATGCAATATTGAAATAGAGGGTAAAAGTCTCCCTTTTTTTTTCTCTTTCTTGAAGGAATATGGCTTTATGTTATCAGATTTTGCAGAGGCTTGAATGTATTGAATTGATATATTGTGGTACTTCAGTTGTAAATCGTCTATTGTTAAAGAATATTATGGTTACCGATTTATACTCTATTTGAGGCAGCCTCTTGGCCAAACTAGAAAGGGATTTATATATATGTGTTGTATGTTGGTGCAGGTCTAAATAGACCTCTTTTTTCTCTTCTGTTAAAAAGTTTTGGGGGGTATGCATGGTCACTGAGGGTGTAATTCCATGACACCCACGGAAATTCTTGGGAGGGGCGAAATGTGGATAGAGTGGGGGGATGGGTTTTTTCCACATTTCATGAGGTGGGTTTCTGCTTGGGGTGGGTTATAGTGCACAGCAAGAAAAAGAGCGCGAGCAAAAGGTTCAGAGAGTCTAGGAATGTACAAAATAGGATTGACTATGGAGACCAGTAAATGCAAGATTCTATCGCAGGGCTCGAAAATTCCACTCGACCTCTCGCAGAGTCGAGCTAAATTTAACAAGGTCGAGCTGTTTTTAGGTCCTACTCGCCCTTTCTGGCGAGTAGGAAAATATACCAACTTTTGTCCTCTGTCTGTGAAAACAAAACAAATGTGACAAGATAACAAGATTTAAAGGCATTTTTATTGGTCACAAAGTTAATGAGCAATAGAGATGCCTTTAAATCTTGTTATCTTGTCAAATTTGCTCCGCTTTCAGAGACGGAGGTCAAGTAGGTTGCAGTTAGGTCGAGGACATTTTTTAAGGTAGTAGTCCTGCAGGACTAGTACCATTTTTTGGATTTTTCGAGCCCTGTATCGGTCAATACTAACGGATTATTGAACAAAAGGAAATACAGTGCTCTCATTAGATGGCTGTCCTCACTAAATCCCCAAGTCCTTTTTCTTCAGGAGATGCATTTGAAATCCAACTCCCCTAATTTGTTTATACCTAAGTCTTTATCTAAAGCCTTTTATGCGTCTTCAGGTCTGGCGGTTAGAGGGGTGGCGATTTACTTTTCCAATAAACTCCCCTGGGAATTTATACAGATACACACGGATGCATTAGTGAGGTGGATATGGGTAGTAGCAAAGGTACAGGGGGAAACATTAAATTTCATAAATTATTATGGCCCTATATCAGATGATATTGCATCTTTGGTCCAGATCAATGATTTATTGATGAGATCTTCTGGACAAGTTGTATTTGGTGGAGATTTTAATTATATTTAGGATATTAGGAAAGACAATTCGAATAAAAACAAAAAACAATTAAAACCTAATACAAAAAAAATAATGGGAGCCATTATACAAGAATATCAATTGGAGGACCCATGGCGTAGAATCAACTTAGATAAAGAATTCTACATCTGCTACTCACATCGTTTCCAGACAGCATCCTGAATAGACTACTTTCTTACCTCCAGATCCCTTCAGATTCAAGATGCATGCGTAGGCTGTAATCCGTTCTCAGACCATGCTTACATAGGGGTAGATCTGGTGCTTGGGGGAAAAGCAAGGGAACGTTCCAGGTGGCAGCTTCTCCTTTTTCCGTGTGGGGGGATTTAAGGCAGCAGCTTGCGGACAGATAATAGCCTATACGGCTGCTCAGGCTAACAACCGAAGGTCCAAGATAGTTCAGTTACAAGCCAAAATGTATCAAGAATATGCTCACCAACTCCAACATCTTCTAAATAGGTATGAGCAGGCAAGAGCTGCACTGAGGGACTTTTTTACTTCAGAAGAAGTTTGTAATTCGCGTATTTACCAATAGCGGGTATATGAAGAAAGCCAGTTAATTGGCAAATTCTTGGTGAATTCCACAAGGAAAAAACAAGAACTATCTATAATAACTAAAATTACGGATCCATTGACTGGGCATAAAATTGTTGAAAGTGATAATATCGAGCAGATTTTTTTGTAACACTTCCGTCAACTATACTCTACTGAGTATTTAGTGGAGGAGGAACAAATTCAGGAATATTTTATCAACATAAATGTCCCTCAGCTATCAGATAATCGGATAGGTGATCTAGGCAGGGAAATAGAAACGATCGAGATATCAACAGCCATCAAATCAACAGCAGGGGCTAAAGCTTGCGGGCAGGATGGCTTCCCTATCAAGTTCTATAAGGCCTTTATAAAAGAACTTGCCATTCCATTGAAACATCTATTTAATTTTATTAAGAAAGGGGTGAGGTCCCAGAGGTTTTTAAAGAGGCAATTATTGTTTCTTTCGTAAAAAAGGATAAAAACCCAGAAGATCTGAATTCATACAGGCCTATTAGTCTCTGTTGAATACTGACTATAAAATTATGATGAAAGTTTGGGCTGAACGCCTTGTACTAGAAACAATACATAGGGATCAAACCGGCTTTATAGCCGGGACATCAATGACAACAAACACTCAGTTCTTAATTCAGGCACTAGACTATTTTACTACGAACATAATTCCGGCTAGCATCATAATGGTCGACGCGGAGAAAGCTTTCGACCTAGTGAAGTGGAAAACCCTGTTTTACACCTTGGGCCGGTTTGGATTTCCCGCACAGGTGGTTAGTATGTTGCGTAATATATATCAGGGGGCCACGGCTCAGGTTATAATAAATTCAAATCGTGCGGGTGGGATAAAAATAAATCGGGGAACCAGGCAGGGCTGCCCGCTTTCGCCTTTTCTTTTCACCTTTTTTATTGAACCCTTGGTTTTAAAAATTCGAAATAATGTTGCCATCCTGCCCCCAATTCCCGGTATGTCTAAGGTAAAACTTTTTGCTGATGATATTATATTATACCTAACTCCCGACAGAGACAATTTCGAAACTGCATTTATGGAATTCAGTGAGTTCGAACAAATAGGTGGATATAAAATAAACGCTAGGAAAACTGAGGTTCTGGCCCTTAATACTGATTTGAACTCCTTTCCATCTTGTCTAAGGACTCAAGCACTAAAAAGCGATCCTATAAGATATCTCGGGATTTATGTATCTGAACAGTATCATCAGCTATTTGAATTGAACTATTTAAAAATGAAGAACAAGATCCGGAAATTGTTGGACCAATGGGCACTACTCCCTCTTTCGATCATAGGCAGAGTCTCAATGATCAAAATGTCTATATTACCTTTGTTAATTTTTTTATTTTCTAGTGCACCCTGCCTGAGGGCTAAGGCCTGCTAGAGGGGGTCTTACCTTTATGTCATGCAGTGTCTATGGGCATGGCACACAGGGATGTGTGCCATACAGACTCTTCAGTTTTGTCTGTACCAAGGCATGCAGGCTGCATTGGCAGTGTGCATGTGCATAGTGAGGCATTGCTTAAAACGGCATGTTTCATGCTGCAGCCCTTAAGGACCCTGTTTAACCATAAGGCCCTTGTTTCCAGGGGTAACTTTTACTAGGGACGTATATTAGAGCTACAGGGGGCCAATTGTGGTATAGTTTTTGGGAAAGAATACTGGCATTGGGAACCTGGTTAGCAGGGACCCAGTACTCTTCAGTCAAATTTGCATCAAAAGGCCAGGCAAAAGGCCGGGGGCTACTGCAACAGAAACCCACTTTCCTACAACCACTTACTGGGGTACTACTTCCAGAACTATCAGTTGTAGTCCCAGAAGGCAGGTATCGAGCAGCCAACATCTCTTCTAATAAATAATCTCCCAAATCACTATCTGTTTCATTTTCTTCTTTTTTTCTCTCCCTATCTTTTTCTTTTGTATTCTCTTTCTTTCCTTTCTCCAGCATCTCCGTAGAAATTGCTAAATATAGCCTAGTACCTTCAACTATAGCTTTCTTTCATGTACGCTGTTTGTCATCCCATTTAGCGTCTGCATTATTACTCATTGTTCTCTTAGACTTTTTACTGGTACCTCTCCCTCTCTTTCTCCATTGCTGCTTTCCCCAACATGCTTAAGGCTTTAAATTACACAGTTCTAAGTGGTGTTTTCATTTCACATAACTTCTCTCTTAATTTGTTGATGATTCTTATTTCAAAACTCTCATATATTAGAAACCTCAATGGACCCTTTTTCTCAGTAATCTTACACCATTGACGTAGCCATAAACAGGCATCTAATTCTACCTCAGTTAACATAGAAGGTGCAGGTGTACCTAAAAGGTGAGCCTCTTTAACTTTCTCTATTAGAACTGTAACATTTCCTCTCACAACACTTGTAAATCCTTTAAAAAATGGCATGTTTTCACAAAACTTGTAAACAACTAGTCCACAGTTCAATATTATGATTTGTTCCGCAAACATCAGTTTCTCCTTCCAATCCTGTTTCAGTCGTTATTCTATTAAAATTCTGTCCTTGAATCTCAATACGGTATTCACAACTCAGTGACCTATTACAGAGTTGACCTTGACGTCGTCAACCTTTCCCACACCAACCGATCATTCCCTGCACGGACCACTATGACTCGTGAGCTAACTCCCTGAAGCAGTTCACCCTCCTTTACAAGTTCCCTCGTATTTTCACAAATCACAAACTTTTATTGAGACAACTCATATATCAGTTCTTGTTTGCTTTCTAAAAGGAAAAATTGATAGTAATTCAACAACCAGGATATTTAAGGTTTTACATCTGCCGTCTTTTATCATCCACACAGAAAATCATCATTCGCAGGTCAATTCTCAACTAGCGTGAAATCGCCCTAATCAATGCAGCTTCTCCTGTTTGAGCAATTAGGTTCTTCCAACAGCAATCAATATTAGTCAACCACCGCAATTTATTCATATTTGTATCTCAATTGTGTTGGTACCTCACACTGTACACCATAAAAATCTTTTGCTAACAAGAATGTATTCATGTGTCTTCTACACTTGTCTCAATCTTTTATTGTCCTAGGATATAGGAAATCGCAAAGTCTGAATTCAACAATCTCTTCACGTAAAACATGTATCAATAATCACCTATTTTCATCAAGGATCTTATCTGAATCCCATAACACAAAAAAACACAACTGCAATCACAATAGATGTTTCATCACCTTATTAATACTCACACCTGCAAAACAGCAACAGCCTTCAAAAAACGCAGCTTGACAGCTCCTCAAGCTCGAGGCATTGGATTACAGGATTCAGATATTGTTTTCTAAACTTGGGATTTATTTTAACAGCTTGCTCTGAGCAATTAAAGCCATTACCCTGCTACCAGTAAACTGACAGCACGGTACTGGGGCCTAAAGTAATTTCGTAGGGTCATTTATGTCCAAGTTGAGCCCACCTTCCTACACAAAGGGGCCCATTACGATGTCCGCTCACCACCGTAACGGTAAATGGGACCAACCGTCAGAGATGCAGTGGTCTCACTGTGCCTATTAGGATGCGACCGCCACCCTGGCTGTCACATCCTGCATATTTAACAATGTGGCGGGTGGTGCTGTAAGCAGCATCCACCAAAATGTTAAAAAGGCATATTGTGCAATGGCATGCACAATGCAAATGAAGGGGGTACCATGGTTACCACCCCATATGCACCCCCCACCCCCCAAACACCCGGGGGGCCGCAACGGGCCCCCCAAGCCAAGACTGCATGCCTTTTCATGGTGGAGTCTCCGCCATGGAAAGGCATTCTACTGCCCCCATCATAATATGGATGGCGGTGCCTGCAAGGCACAGCCACCATATTGTGGCACTTTTCCGCCCAACAGGCAATCGTGACAATTACCTGCAGGCGGGAAAACGGCAGACGGACTCTACGTCCGCTGTGGTACTCCCGCCTGACTAATGTGGCAGGGGGTAAATAGCCGTCCGGCGGTGAGTTTTGGTGGGCGGATCGCCACCGCCAGTCGGACGGTGGCAATCCGCCCGCCATGATAATAGGCCCCCTAAGTCTTTCTTCTCCTGCGATGGACCTTTGAATTGTGTATTATATGTCAAGGTGCAAGTTAGACATTAAATAACAGTTTAGGTCCAGTGAATGATAAGAGCTGCGTTTTCATTTTAAAATGTTATTTTTCTCAATAAAAGATTAGTAAAGATCTTTATTTATTTTGGGTATTTATTTAATAGGTCTATCAATCAAATAATGTTACAGTAATCTCATCAAAAAGAATATTGGTTAGAGTAAGTCATCATAAAACTCAAATGCATTTAAGCACGTTCCAGAAAGGAAATAAGCTCCCTATTCTATGGAATAAGGATCAGAGTTTTAATCTATTTGAAACTCCTGAAGAGTTCTAAATCAAATGGAAACGAAATGAGCATGAAGCTTCAAAATTTAGTAAAAAAGCAGAATTAACCAGGAAGAGTATTTCATAAGACTCAGCCGAGTCTTAGATCAGCAGGAAGTTGAGTTGCAGTAGCAATCTGTTGAATCCAAGTGAGTCAGGTAAAGGAGGGAAACCGTAGCAGCAGTAGCTACCGCCGTCAGCAAGGTCTAGGTTACTCCTCCAAGCAAAAAGCATGGAAGAGAAGAGGCTCTAGCTACATAAAAACACTGACTAATATGAAATTCAAGAAAACATATTGAAATCATTGTTGCTTGTTTCTTACTCCAAGAGGCAATGAGAGGCCAGGGATCTTTAGTAAGAAAGTTCAGTTCCTCTGTTCCGGCAGAAATGCACGTGGATTCAACTTTTTATTATGTTGTTAGCTAATGACAATCATGCAAGGTTATATTCTGGAAACATCAGGCACAATTTTCATTGGTTTCTCTTACTCATTGACCTTTTATATCTCTACTTGTTTCACTGCGAAAATAATGAATCACTAACTAAAGAACAAACTCACTATTGGGCAATACATTCTTTTATATTAAACGATAATTCATTATTGTTTAACTGTGCAAGGTTATATTATGAAATTATTTGAAAAAAACAATTGAGTAGGAAGTTCATGACATTTTAGAGTGAAATGTTGCATAGTAAATTTACACATTTTGTGAAATTCCACAGTTTTGACAGCATCTCTGAGCATCACTTTAAGATCAAGCTTCTAAATCGCGTTGTGCACATTTCAGCAATATCGAGTGCTTTTCTTTAGATTAGCAAAAACTGTAGTAAGGGTTTTTCTGCAGCCTACATGAATAACAATGACTCCCTACTGTGATACCCTCTTTTCAGCACATTAAGCATACTATATCGATTAATTTTCCGTTCTTTTTTTAGACTCTATTACTTCACCTTACATAGGTACTATACTATTGCCGCAACTTGCAGATGATTTTGGTAACATCAGTGAGAGTAGCACTGCTTGTATATCTTTCATACTAGTCATAAATTGGATAAAAACATACCTCTGCATTACTACTACAAATATTCAAGATCTTTGGACCAATTTCTAAGGCACTGTCTGAACAAAATATTTTAGATACCACAGAGATTGGGTTGGTCTAATGAAGGCAGCTCCACTTCTGCTCTGATGCTTTTGGCACTGCCTGGTCCAATGCTAAATGCAACCTCCTCTTGCCAGCATCATGTTCCAAAATCTTTGTTTCTAGTGAGGTAAAAGGAAACCTAATACCATGCATGCAGCTTAATTCCTTCCTGCCCAAAACATACAGTCTAGCACAGTAGTGTGCCTGTACTGTGAACTTCAGCTTGCAATAGAAATTTTGCAGCAAAACAAAGAGTGGGTCCTTCCCAAAAGCCAGTTTGTGCCCTCAGCTGCTAAGACAGTTGTAGACTGAATGCATATCTGCCTTTAGACTATGTTCATTTAGGAAATATCTCTCCTGCTGGAGGTACAGACTAGAAAAAATATTTGATTAAGGGAGCCACAGTAAGTTAAAAAGAAATATTTGAAGTGTCATGGAGGAGTATGTGTTCCTCATTAGCTAAAGTCACTTGAGGTGTTTAAGCACAAAGATACTCTTTATCTTACCCACAGAAACATCAATCCACTGAGCTACCACTCTGAATGTGATGTAAAAGGCCCCATTGAATTCTTCTCATCATCCTTCTCAGGACAAAATATATTTGACTTGTGTAACCATATCGTCGAAGTCTTACTTGTTCCTCCTGATGATGTTGTGTTTCTTGCTTGAGAACCATGACTCTGCTTCCCAGGATACATACTTCTCCTTGGATTGTAGCTCAAATGATCCAATACCTTCATGTCTGCGGCTGCCAAATTGATCTCTATTGACAGTTTAGTCTGTGTAATATGACTACCTTGCAATAACAACAAAACCGAGTGTACTCTAAAAGCACTAAACATATTGTGAAATTGTAAAGCATATGTTCAACACTTGGATTTCTTGGTGCTGATATAGCAGGTGTTTTTTATCCAACTCAATAGCTTTCATTTTTATCAAACTTAGAAGGACGAAAGGCTGAGTGGACCTAAGTGATATAGGGCCGCTTTCCACCTCTGGATACTGGTGTCTGTAATCCTTTGTAAGGTGCTGCCGTCACTCTCTGTCTGAAAGTCAGCCGCGGTCCGTGCAGGTAACAGCAGTGAGGCGGTAGGGCTGGGCCGTGCGGGGGGAGGGGGGGGGGGTATTTTGAGGGACAATGCAAACGGAAAATCAATTATTTATTTAATTTTCCCTCAGCATCATCCCTCGAAATCCCCCCCTCACGTGGCCCATCGCTGTTACATGCACGGACCGCGGCTGCTGAAAGTGCAGCATGTGTGAATATCTGTATTCAATTCCAAAAGTAGGACACATCATATTGATTTGTTTCAACAAGTACTGGGCATGTCAGTGAAAAACCATGTCCGAAATAGATGGTAAAAGATAAACAAATATAGCTTGTCAAACTTAAATTCCATATCACACTCTTCTTTCACCCTTCCTTTCTTCCATAGTATTACTATCTTAGCCCCCTTTACGAATTTTAGTAAGGCTATGTCATGCCTGCAATCAATATGGAATGTGATATGTATTACACATAACATATCATGTTCAGAAGATATATAAAGAAATAGAGGCTACACAACATAACAGACAGCAGTAACATATTAGATAATATCTACATAACACAGCATACACATGATTCATAACATAAAAACCATAGTTTCATACTACACAAAAACATATAATATACAACAATTAACAATAAAACAAAAAACACGACATAAACAGCATCTATATAGCAGTCAACAGTTGCATAAAACCTGACAGACAGCGGCAACACAGCATACCATGCACCCCATGCACGCCCTAAGTGCGCTGGGGATGCCCAGACGTGGGTCCCAGGCACTCCACACCACTGGAATCAAGCTAGCCGGGCTGAAGAGAGGTGTTACCTCGAAACCGGTCCGGTCCTCGGATGCTTGATTCCGTTCTGGGAAGGACATGGCTTTTGTAGTTCGGACTGGACTGTTTCCATGGGGCAACAGGGTCAGAGCTGATTTGCATATCGCCATTGTCTAACCCAGGGTGGTGTGGAGTGCAAAAAAACGATGGATTTGGGCCCAGATCTTTTGACTGGGGGAGTGTGTGACATTGATCCACATTCAGTCCATCACTTGTTGTTTTTGCAATTGCCGCCCTAAGTGCGCTGGGGATGCCCAGACGTGGGTCCCAGGCACTCCACACCACTGGAATCAAGCTAGCCGGGCTGAAGAGAGGTGTTACCTCGAAACCGGTCCGGTCCTCGGATGCTTGATTCCGTTCTGGGAAGGACATGGCTTTTGTAGTTCGGACTGGACTGTTCCCATGGGGCAACAGGGTCAGAGCTGATTTGCATATCGCCATTGTCTAACCCAGGGTGGTGTGGAGTGCAAAAAAACGATGGATTTGGGCCCAGATCTTTTGCCTGGGGGAGTGTGTGACATTGATCCACATTCAGTCCATCACTTGTTGTTTTTGCAATTGCCGCCCTAAGTGCGCTGGGGATGCCCAGACGTGGGTCCCAGGCACTCCACACCACTGGAATCAAGCTAGCCGGGCTGAAGAGAGGTGTTACCTCGAAACCGGTCCGGTCCTCGGATGCTTGATTCCGTTCTGGGAAGGACATGGCTTTTGTAGTTCGGACTGGACTGTTCCCATGGGGCAACAGGGTCAGAGCTGATTTGCATATCGCCATTGTCTAACCCAGGGTGGTGTGGAGTGCAAAAAAACGATGGATTTGGGCCCAGATCTTTTGACTGGGGGAGTGTGTGACATTGATCCACATTCAGTCCATCACTTGTTGTTTTTGCAATTGCCGCCCCAGGGGCAGCTGGCAGATTCTAAAAGTTATGGGGCGGAAAATTCCAATCCAAAATGAACGACTGAGTAATCAAATCTGAAATGAAGTAGTGTGGTGAAGGGTTTTTCTTCCTGCAAAAACATTAAATTGCTCATTTTGTAGCTAAAATTCAAGAACACTTGACACATGGACTGTTCCCATGAGGAGCAGGATCAAGACTGATTTGCATATGGCTGGGTCCAAACTGGGGTGATGTAGTGAGTTAAAAGAACAATGGATTTAACCCGGAATTCTTGACTGGGGTGAATGTTTGATTTATTCAGCATTCTGTCCATCTTTTGTTGCCGCAGTATCTCAAGGATACATCACATTCTTCCCTTTTCTTTTAACGAAAGACAGCACAGCAGGAAGGCTTGCGATGTTGCCCAATGCCAAAAATAAGTAAATGAGGCCCACTATTTTCACCAATCCTGATGTCACTGCACTGTTGTCTACCCAAGGACAAATACGAGATTGTGCATCACATCCTGCCTGCAAAGAATACAGTATATTTGAAAGGTCATTGAAAGTCTGGCAGACACTTGCATCTATACAAATAAATGATAGGAAGAATTCCTGCTGTCAGCCATAATATTAACAAAAGACAACATATTTACAGCCAGCTATTCCTCAACCCACATCATTTCCTTCCACCCCAAGAATTATATTTTAAGGTGAACAACACAAAACCAACCAACTACCCCAGAACCTCTGATTTACTTTACCATTGAAGTTATGAATTGAAGAAATTGACACCTTAAGCTCGGTCCCTAGTCTTTCCTTTTAAAATATATGGAAAAAACATAACTTGATAATAAACACCTTCATGCAACATCTGGGCCTGGGATCTACCACAGGAATAAGTGGTGCCACTCAAGACAACCCAACCCCCATATCTATGAGGAATACTAATGAATCCATGAACCATTAAAGTCAGCTGCCATCACAGAAGGTGAAAATCAGCTTGCAAATGGCTCCAATATGGCGATCCAGGTTTCCATGCATAACATAATAAAACCCCAAAATTTATCTATGTCAATGAATGTGTCTGTTTACTACCTTACAGACTTGGAATTCACTGACCATTACAATGCTAATGCCGCTGACCATAGTATCTCTTGAATCTTTAGGACATTAGTACAAAACATTAGAGCTTACTTTTTATTGTGGAGGGCATTGTGCTGTATTATCTATGCAGGCTAACCACGCATGACTGCAATGGCACACTGTGCCTGCCTTGAAACAACTTCAAACTCATTTTAACTGGAAACAGAAAAACAAGAACAGCAAGGTGAATTAATTATATTTGACTCATATTTGCCCTGAATATTTGACGATACAAGACATACTTTTACATTGCAGTTTTTACACAGCAAATACCATTACAACATATGTTTTCACACCTCATGCCTTTACCATGCAAATTCATAGGATTGTATTAAAAGTACCATTATATCGCAAACCATTACCACGTATACTAATACAGCACATATCATTACAACTTATAATAAGTCTGCAATATAATTTTTTTTAAATAAGGTTAACTATTTTTTTTCATCCAAACTCTGGGACGGGATGCAAGGGAAACAGGGGTTTTGGGTGGGGAGTACATTAATACCCAGCTTTTAATTTTAATACTCAAGTACTAATTCAAATACCGAAATATTCAAATACATAGGTATTAATAATTTTCATCATTTTTCAAAAATTGCCTTGAATTTAAAGCATATATACAAACAACATTTTAAAAGATACATTGTACAGTTTGTGTCATAAACAGAATGTACATACAAAGCACAGAAAGCAAAGAGAATGGGTGTCCTTCAACTATTTCCATTAAAGCACCTGACCCATCATCTCCTCAAAATGGCTGACATTCTGAAACAGAACGTATAAACCGACATTTCACACTACATATTTTAAATATACATTCTGTAAGGTCCTGATTCACGAGAAACAATTGTTTCTAAAACATATTTTCTTTCAAATTCTCGTTTACCCCAAAAAACATATAAAAGAAGCCATCCACCATTTTGTGCTCACTGGTGCACTGACTTCCATGGTGACAACACACAGCAGAAGTAGGAGGAGACTTGACGAGACTTTCAAGTAAGTAAGGGCGAATTTTGCGAATTCGCGCTCCGCGAATTTGCACGAAATTGAATTCGCAATCCGCAAAATTCGCGAATTCGTGCGAATTTGCGGATTTTATTTTGCGAGTTCACGGGGTTTTTTGCGTATTTGCGAGCCGCTTGCAGCGCACCGACCGCGAAGTTACCCATGCGGACGTACATGGGCGCGGCCATCTTGTGCGCGTTGCGTATTTCCGTTTCTGGGCGCTATTGGCAATCTCGCATTATGTACGGCACACTATTACAAGTTCGCGTGTGTTTTTGCGTGCTCGCGGGGGAAATATCGCGCGAACT
This sequence comes from Lissotriton helveticus, assembly GCF_964261635.1. Classification (NCBI taxonomy): domain Eukaryota; kingdom Metazoa; phylum Chordata; class Amphibia; order Caudata; family Salamandridae; genus Lissotriton; species Lissotriton helveticus. Next base: position 1,120,628,334 of record NC_136063.1, on the reverse strand, counting down.
TACCCACGCGGTCCTCAACAGGCGTGGCCATCTTGTTTTTCATTCATTGCTATGGTGCTGGGCATGCTTTCTCTATCAACCTTCAATCTTTTCCATCCTTTGCTTGTTTGAAGTTTTTTTTAATCTATTTTACTTATTATCTATCCCTCTAGTTTTCTAGCTCTATATTTTGTGTTTTCTTCTACTTTTGGTTAATTTAAAACTACTTTTTTTAACTCTTTTCTTTTCTTTACTTTTTCCCTATTCTCTTTCCTATTTATTATTTACCTTCCTGTCCAGACCATGGCAAAGGTAGCCGGGAAGCAGCCTGACAAGGGGAAGGGTCCCGCACCCCGTTCCTGGCTCCCATGTGGGCGATTGAGGGGGGAGCAAGTCACAGCCCGGGAGATATTCAGCGCGGAGGAGGTGGCCCCACTGGTTTATTATGTGCAGCGCCGCCTCCCCAAGACCATCGCGGCAGGCGGCAGGATCGCTAGCGGGTACGGGCTCCGGGAGCGTTGGAAGCTGTGGGAGAAGGTGTGCCGGGCCATGTATAAACACTCTCGGGTCCGGAGCACCTACAGCGAGGCCATGCACCGGTGGTCCGACCACCTGGACCGTGAACACGACTTGTCGACCTGCTAGGCGTCGAGATCCCCGGGCTTGGTGAGTAGTAGTAGCTATTTAATCACTACTCTGTTTTCTCCTGCTCTATGTGTTATCATATTGCAAATTTTTGTTTTTTCCGAAGAGCAATAATGCTGCCAATTACATTGTAGGTAAATTATGTTTCAAAATCTTCTGTGATTGCATTTCAGGTGCACTGCTCTCCTGCTCAGTGGCGGTGCTACTATGCTTATTTGTTTTCGATTTTGTGCTCATTTCATTGGCCTGAGTAATTATGTATGAGTGTACTTTACAGAACTGTGTAATGCTAGACACTAAGGGGCAGATTTACAATTACTGGCGCATCCCTGCAAATTAGCAGGGATGCACCAGTAGTTGTGCAGCATGCTTCCACCACCCATGGTGCGCCGCATTTACAATGCGGCGCACCATGGGGCAAAAACAACACAGAAGCGTCACGCATCTGTGCCCTAAAGGCGGCGCATTGCTGGAGTTGCGTCGCAACCTCGACGCAGCTCCAGCAATGCTCTGGGTTCCCTATCTCCCCAACGCTGCGTCAAGCCGTACGTCTGATTCAAGCAGGTGCAGGGTTTTGAGTGACGCAGCATGTGCCTAAAAGTGACTGAGTGAAATCTTGTAGATTTCACTCAGCCACTTTTAGGATGCGTTCCTGTGCAGAAACGCCCTCCCTTGCGCCGGAACGCCCCCTAATGGTGCAGGGCTTTACAACGTGATGCATCTCCCAGATGCGTCACGTTGTTAATATACCCCGCACCATGGCGCCTCTTTTGCGCTGCCGCTGCGTCACAAAAGTCACGCAACGACGGAGCAATAGAGCCGCAAGGGGCTTGTAAATCTGCCCCTAGAGACTCAAGTCCAGTCCTTCCTTTGTACACCTGCCACTAAGAAGGGATCACTGAAAGAATATCGACTACCAAAATATCGACTACCCAAAATATCGAGGAAAAAATATCTACAGCAAAAATATCGAGTTTGTATGTACAAACAGGTAAGTACAAAAATATCGAGTACAAAATATCGTTTACAAAAATATAGTTGTAAAAAATATCGTATTTACTAAAAACAGTGTTAAATTAAATTAATATTAATAATTAATTACTAAAATATACTTAAAATTACTTAAATTAACTTATAATAATTAAATAATTAATGAAAGTTAAATAAATATTTTTTTATTTCATATTTATTAAACATATATATATAGTAATAAAATATAATAAAATAATACCCAAAAACTGAAAACTGACCCTGAACCCTAAAAATACCCCTTTACCCAAAAACTGAAAACTGACTCTGAACCCTAAAAATACCCCTTTACCCAAAAACTGAAAACTGACCCTGAACCCTAAAAATACCCCTTTACCCAAAAACTGAAAACTGACCCTGAACCCTAAAAATACCCCTTTACCCAAAAACTGAAAACTGACCCTGAACCCTAAAAATACCCCTTTACCCAAAAACTGAAAACTGACCCTGAACCCTAAAAATACCCCTTTACCCAAAAACTGAAAACTGACCCTGAACCCTAAAAATACCCCTTTACCCAAAAACCCAAAAACCCAAAACTGACTCTGAACCCTAAAAATACCCCTTTACCCAAAAACCCAAAACTGACCCTGAACCCTAAAAATAAAAACAATTTATTTTACTATCTATAGTATATACTTACATATTTTCACTTTCTATATTATTTACAGTCGATATTACTGCACTTACCTTAAAAACGATATTTTGGCTGTCGATATTCTGTCCAGTCGATATTTTGTCCAAACGATATTTTTTCCTCGATATTCTGTCCAAACGATATTTTGGAGTCGATATTATGTCTGTGCACCACTAAGAAGAGATAGTGGTGGTGGATTGATAGTTTGAGTATTTTAATGACTGGTTATGTAGTAGGAAACTTACTTTTTAGTGTTCTTACTGGTCTGCAATCACGATGGACTTTGTCTGCCACTTCGCGTGCTGCGGAGTGCTGCCTGCCAGTCCTAGTCGAACCTTTTTGTAGTTGGTATAGTGAGTTACATAACTTTCGAAGTCGAAGGTCCGCGAATCCAGCAATACTAATATCCTAGTAGACCACATCAGATAGGTCAATAAATGTAGTGCAATTGATGTCTATTTGCTATTTCCCCGAAATAATTTGTTATTGTTCTTTTGAAATGTTTAATTTGGTTGACAACAATCATCCATGTTTGGGTCTTTCTGTCATGTTGTACATCAGCTCCCCCCAGGGCCAAGAGGACAGAGGAGGAGGTAGTGGCGCCGGTGGAGCAGGAACAGGAAGGCCAGGATCGGTCCGGCGAGGGCTCCTCTGCTGCCCCCAGTAAGTTTTCATGTTAATATTAATAATTATACTTCCCTATCTTTTAGAGTACCTATTTTTTACTAACGTTCCTCATTCGATTTTTTATAAATCGTCTTTGATCTTCTTGTAGACTGTTTCTAAATTCTTATCCTGCCTCTACTATGACTCACTGTGGTAGTACTAGATTATTATTATTAGTCTGTCTGTGTAGCTAACTAAGCTTGCACAGTTGTCAAAAGGTGTTAAACGAAACTCCCATTCTATTCAGCAATAGCTCTATGCACTGAGTGCAGTCCTCTGGGTTGTCCATAATGTCTTTTGAAGTCTTCTAAATGTTTATGCTTTGACAATTCCCAACAATAAAATGTCAATGACCACCAAGAAAGAATAAGATACTAGTTTACTTTTGATTGGATAGGAGGACAATCCATACTACTATTGTTGCAGGGACAATTCTGCACAAACAGAACTATGGACACTAAATAGTGCATTGTTTATCAATTATAATAGGCGCAGTTAGACTTTCCACATACCTCAGTCATAACAGAATTTGAACCCCCAATCTCCTTACTGACTAGCTAGTGTGGCAGAGACATTTAGCTCCCTAATTCATCTATGATTGATCCCCAATGATGATTATCCAACCCAGGACATAAGACTACGGAGTCAGAGTCCAGAACTGTCAGAGCCACGGACTCATGCTTGCAATTTGCAAACCCTTTTGCTCACTCACTCATGACCAAAAACCACAGAGTCTATGTAAGTTTTAAAGCTTTATTAAAAGTAAAAACATTTATTAAAATCAAGTTCATCATACAACATAAACGGTGGATTGAAAATGGAAAAGTGCTTAGTGATTTCACACATTAATTGTGGGCGAGCCCTCACCTGGTTGGAACTTCAAATCTTCTTTGTGGTGCTGAATCATTGCTGACTCCGTCCTTGTGATGATGATCTGATCTTGCTCTTGTTCTTAGAAGGGAACCTTCTGTCTGTTATGAGAAAAATGGTGCGTGTTAAAAAGCAAGCATTCATCCGTTGTGCCAAAAAGTGTAGCAAGACAACACCCTTCCCTGAAAAAAGGGCAATTTTTAGTTTTGACTAGACAGTCACAAATCATTAAATTTGTTTTTGTAGTCGTAGTGACATTTTTTCATTCCTAGACAAAATACTAGGGAGTGGTGTATATGGCATCTAAGAATCTGAAATGTATTTTCTAGGCGGAACATCGGCACAACCATCCACCGTGCCGGGCCCAGCGCGGAGATGGACACTCCTGGGGCGGAGGCGGTGCAACAGCCAGCGGAAACTGCTGTGGGGGATGCCACAGTAGTGGCGGACAGTGGTAAGCTATTATATTCCTTACTTATTGAGATTACAGACTGCAGAGTGTGCTCTCTGCACGGGTGTATATGTTGTACAGTACAAGTATACTATACTGTTAAGAAGACTTACAAATTTAGAACTAAGTTTTTATCAACCAGGTAGTAGCCTCCTCTAAATTGACTTCAACTCAGCTGTGAAAGTTTTTTCGAGAACCCAATTCAGATCAGAGATGAACTTGATGGATGGGATGAACGAAGGGGGGCGTGGCTAAGGCACCGATGTAGGTGGAAGCGGGACTCCGGAGCTCCTCCGCGCCCGCCTCGCACCACACCACATCCTGTACCCCGGCCCGGACCCCGAACCCCTAGATGCACGGGGGAGGATCCAGGGAGCACGAGGGGTGTGTTTAGGGACCCGGGAGCCCCGATAACTAACTGCGGGGAGCGTTCCCCGTGAAGCAAGGAGACTGACGCGAGGAGCGGACAAGAAGGCGGCCGTTGGCCCAGCCTAAGGTGCCTGGCGGAGAGAGGCTGTCGGCAGCCGAGGGCTCAGTCTGACGGAGCAACTCCCCCACTCGGCGGCGAAAGGCCCCCGGGGGCCGTGGGAGGTGAGCGGCGCCACCTGACAGCGAGACTCGGCTGAGACCCGGGAACGGGCGCCGGACGGACTGCCTGACCCCAAGATGGTGCCGAGTACATCATCGGAGCTGCATTGACTGTCGGCAGCGAGGACCCTGAGGCCGCGATGCGTGCTGCGCTCGCCCTACCGCTGCGGGCATTCCCCTGGTGCCCCTTCCGCCCTGAGCAGCGGGGCGCCTGCATTACATGTGGACTTCAGGTGAGCGGGCTCCGGCGGAGTGACCGGCCGAGCGCCCCAGGGGGACACTCGAGCTGCTGAGGGACGGAGGTACAGCTCCCTGGCCGGGAACACTCACGCACCAGCCACTGCTCTGGACCTGACACCAATAGGCGTGCAAACGTTCCGTGGCACCCCGGAGAAGGAGGACACATCGGGCGACTGGAGCGGGGGTCCCATTACCCCTCCGTCCTAGCGGAGGGAGTCTTGCTCCCTACGTCGACCAAGGTACTGAGACCTCACCTGACAGAGGCCCGGAGGTGCAGCGGGGCTGAGTGGCGAAGGAGAGGTCGGGGAGGAATAGACGAGCACCTTGCCTGGCTGGGGGCCTCTGTGGCGACGCCTGGACTATTGGTGGTGAGGCTCTGAATCTTGGCCAGGTACGCCTCCGCACCGGAAACTGACCGGGACCTGGCGCTTGGGGGCGCAAAACCACCCTGCGGCACCCTGGAGGACTGACACCGCCTGTCCTGACGTACCTGGAGCGAGGGCCCTGGTGCCCTGCCGGCCTGGTGGAGGGGGACTTGCTCCCTGTATTGGGCCCCATCTGACGAGGAAGAAGAAACGCAGCAGTGCTGAGTGACTGGAACAGGACCGGAGAAACACCTGGGTGCGACCTGACTCACTGGTGGCCACAGCGGGGGCACGTACGCCTTGCAGCCCGGCAATATGACGCGGGGCAGCAGAAAGAAGGGTTTTGAGGCCTTGAAGCTGGACGACCCGGGCCATCTCATAGAGGAGGATGCGTCGACGTCTGGAGCGGGAAGCTCGCCCTGCCCACGAGATCCATCACTGGGCGACATCATGCAGGCGATAATGGCGTCTCGGGAAGCTCTTGAAAAGCGGATGGACACCATCGGATCGGACCTGACCCTATTGAAGGACGACCACAGGAAGCTGAAGGAGCGAGTGGCGACCTCGGAGGCAACCCTGAAAGATCTGCCCGGGGACGTGGAGACTCTGAGAGCATCATTGGCGGAGGTGGCGCAGAAGGTCCGGGTGCTGGAGCTCAGGGCCGAAGACAGCGAAGGACGCTCCAGACGCAACAACCTCTGCCTCGTGGGGGTCCCAGAAAAAGTGGAGGGCCAGGATGCGGTCACTTACCTGGAAGATTGGCTGCGGACTGCGGTGGCTCCTGAGGGACTCTCCCCATTCTTTGCTCTGGAGCGGGCCCACAGAGTCCCGGCGCGCCCCCCCAAGCCGGGAGGACCGCGGCGGCCGATAGTGATGCGCCTCTTGCACTTCCGAGATAGAGATCACATCCTCCGAAGAGTCAGAGACCTGCCGGACCTAAGAATTGATAATAGCAGGGTCATGGTCTTCCCGGACTTCACCAGAGACGTGCAAAAGCAGCGGGCGTCTTTCCTGGCGGTCAAGCGAAAGTTGAGGTCGCTACAGTTGCCCTATGCTATGTTGTTCCCGGCTCGACTGAGGATTATCGCTGGAGGACGCTCACACTTCTTCCTCACACCGCAGGAGGCCTGGAGCTGGTTGGATGCCAGGGGGGAGTCGGGTGCAGGCGCCCCTCCGGAGACCTCGCCTAGTGGACATTCTGCTCAGACGACGCCGACGCGGGGGACGGGTTCCCCGATGGCAGCAGGAGAGAGCTGAGGCAGTCCTGGCGGTGGTGGCCATCAGCCAGGGAGACGCCAGCCCATCCGGTAGGGCGTCGGAGCAGTCGAGGGTCAGTGCTCCCAGTCCTGGCTCCAGTAGTGAGCATGATCTCTCCGAGACGGATCTGCCGGTGGTGACTCCCCAAACAGCAGACGGAGTTCTTGGCTGAGGCGGACAGCGAGACACTGGACTTATTTGTAAGGTACTGGGTGCGGTCTGAGGCTGCTTTCGGATGCTGTACGGAGAGACATGGGGGCCTCCCAAAAATTATTACTGGGCTGTGGGGGGGAGAGAAGGGCCGAGGGGCTTCTCCTGAAGGTTCCGAGGGGGGGTGGGGTGGGAGCGGGGGGCTGCGGACCTGTTCGGGTCGGCGTACTGGCCACCCTAGCCCTATTCTATTGAAGCACACTTACGACTTGAGTTTGGATGGGGTTTCCACGTTGGTTGTCTGTCCTGGGGTGTGGGAGTTGGGGAAGTTTAATTGTTCAGGTTGGGGGGGGATGGGGATGGGGGTGGGACCCGGGCGTGCCAGGGGAATTGCTGAGAGATTGGATGAAGCGCGATGGGCTCTACAATGGGACCCGACCTAGGCTACAAATGTCTCACGTGGAATGTAAGGGGGATGCACACAATGCAGAGGCGCCACAAGATCCACTCCTATTTAGTCAGGCGGGGTATTCACTTCGCCTTCCTCCAGGAAACACATCTACTAGCTAAGGAGGGAAAGGCTCTACAAAGGAGGTGGAGGGGGCAGGTCTACCACACTGGATACTCCGCATATGCCAGGGGGGTGGCCATCTGGATACGGGCGGGGGTTCCTTTCCAATGTACACAGCACCTAATTGACCCAGAGGGGAGGTATGTCGTGGTGAGGGGCAAACTAGATGGGAGGGACCTTACTTTGGGCTGTCTGTACGCCCCGATCGTAGACCAACCTGCACTTCTCTCCTTGTTGTCCAGCAAGCTGGCCCCGTTTCTGGTGGAGCCCTTGCTCCTTGGAGGGGACTTTAATAGCGTCACAGACACCACCCTGGACAGGTCGCACCCCCCCCTACCCAATGCACCAGCTGGCAAACTAGCACTTGCGCGCACTGCTTGGCAGCGCCAATGAGGCCTGGTCGACTCTTGGAGGGCTAACCATCCATCGGACAGGGACTACTCGTTTTTCTCCGCTCTCCATGAGCTACACGGTCGCATCGATGCCTTCCTGTGCTCTCAGGGCGTGCATGCAGAGGTGTGCCACAGTGAGTACCTCACGCGCACGATCTCGGATCATAACCCGCTACTTTTGCAGTTGAGCTGGTCGCGGCCCGCGAATCCCTGCCTGGAAGCTGCGCCCGGAGGCACTGGACGACCAACTCTTCCGCACAACAATAGCCTCGAACATCGAGGAATACTTTCAGATCAATGCGGGCACAGCGGGCTCGGCCACGATAGAGTGGGACGCCTTCAAGACGGTGGTGAGGGGTCAATGCATTGCGGCGGCGTCGGGAGTTAGGAGGACGTTGTTAGCAGACATCACGAAGGCAGACGTGAAATTGCGAGAGCTAGAAAGAGCGAGGCCTGAGCGGCCAGACACACATGAGGCACTACTTGAGGTGCGGGAAGTAGTGGCGGCGACAGTGGAGCGCCTCAGGTGCTTCGACTACAAGGCCTACCTCACACGCGCGCACTCGGAGTGCGACAAGTCGGGAGCTCTTTTGGCCTGGCTGGCCAATCCAGTTCGCCGGAGCTCGGTCATTCTTGAGCTCAGGGACCACTCGGGAGTGGCACGGTTTGACCAGGGGGGGATTAATGAGGTATTCTATGATTACTACACGGAGCTCTACCGCAGCAGGATCCTGCCGTCGGCGGATGAATTCCAGGGTTTCGTGGAAGGCCTGGACTTGCCCGAGTTGGGCAGGGAGGGTGCGAAGCTGCTCGGAGGCAAAATTGAGGAGAGAGAGGTGAAGGTCGCCATCAAGGGTATGGCAAGGAACAAGACGCCGGGCTCAGACGGGCTCCCAACGGAATTTTATCTCACGTATATCGACCTCCTGGCACCCACACTGACGCAGGTCTACAATGAGGCGAAGCGGCTGGGCAACCTTCCGACGTCCGCTGGCGAAGCGCTCATAGTCCCCCTACTGAAACCGGGCAAGCAGCCGTGGGACAGGACAGCATATCGCCCGTTGTCCATGCTCAACATAGACTACAAGATCTTGAGTAAGATCTTAGCAACGCGTCTGCTCCCCCACATGGCCACGTTGATCCACGCGGACCTGTCCGGCTTCATCCCGGCCCGTAACACGGCGCTTAACGTGCGACGACTCCTACACGTGTTGGAGGCTGACACCTATGACGGAGATGAAGCGGCGGTGTTTGCAGTAGACATGGAAAAGGCCTTTGACAGCCTGGAATGGCCTTATCTCTTCCATGTTATGCGCACGATGGGTCTGGGCGAGGACTTCGTGGATTGGACGGCGCTGCTATACCGAAATGCGAAGGCGAGGGTCAGAACTGGGAGAATCATCTCTGAGAAGTGTGCAGTGAGCAGGGGCACCCGTCAGGGATGCCCTCTTTCTCCCCTATTGTTCGCCATAGCTGTCGAACCACTCGCGGCGAGAGCCCGGCTGGGTCGGACATATCAGGGGCTAGATGTTTATGGACAGGTACACCACATAGCTTTGTATGCAGACGACCTGCTGATGTTCCTGGCGGACTCGGCTGACTCTCTGCGCGGCGCTAAGGCCCTCCTACAATCACTAAGTAGGGTGTCAGGTCTCCGAGTAAACTGGACGAAGTCATACCTGTTCCCAGCCCGCCCGCGTAGAATATGCCCACAGCCCTCGGAAGGGGTGACGTGGGAGGAGAGGAGCCTGCGCTACCTAGGGACCTCGATCTTTCATGACAAAGCGGATATTCTTGAGGGGAACGTAGGTTCGGCAATTAGACACGCCAAAGAGAACTTCGAGTTTTGGAGCACGCTCCCGTTGTCACTCATGGGGAGAGTGGCACTTCTTAAGATGGTGACCCTGCCACGGCTGCTTTATTTCTTTAGGACCCTCCCGATCTGGATCCCGGCGAGCTACTTCCGGCGGTTAAGATCGTTGGTAATCGGCTTTCTGTGGGGGACAGGCAGACACAGGGTGGCGCACAGCACACTTCTCCGCCCTAGAGAGGAGGGTGGGCTAGCGGTGCCAGACTACGAGCTGTACTACCTGGCGGCTCAGCTGCAGTGGCTGACGCAATGGGTCGCGCGAGCCAAGAGAGAAGGCGATGGATCCGGGGAACCGGCGGGCCCGGTTCAGGTGTTATCCCGGATTGTTCTGGGGCTCCCGATGGGAGATTTCCATCTCACTCAAGAATTTGCGATGGCCCGGAAGTGCTGGAATAGATACCGCCGAAGGGGCCGCATTGGGGTGCCGTACGCTCCTGAGATCCCGCTCCAGCTCTGCGGGGCACTGCCGCATGGGGGCTCGTGGCACGGGCTAGGGGATTGGGAACAGCAGGGACTCAAGTCCATGGGGGACCTCTATGAGGACGGGGCGATGCTACCTTTCGACCTTCTGAGAGACTGCTTTGAGCTGTCGGGGGGGGACTTCCTCCTTCATGCGGCGCTAACGTCGGCAATCCGCAAGCACTGGAAGACGGGTATGACGGAGCCGCCACTGTCTCTGGGATGCCAGTACGTGGTGATGATGGCGGGGACGGTCAAGGCAGTCATGTGTCTATACAGACGCATGGTCTCGGAGACTGTTGCTCCTCTGCTGTCCCTGAAGACGAAATGGGAAGCGGATCTGGCGGTGAAGATCCCTGACGAAGCGTGGACTGGCATTGTGGCACGGGCCCGAAGCGGAACGCGCAACGCTAGATTTCAGCTGATGCACTTCTATGTCCTGCACAGGGCCGACCTGACACCTGACAAATTACATAAATACTTCCCAACCCATCCGGCGGCCTGTCCGCGATGCCCGGCAACCTTAGCTGATTTCCAGCACATGTTCTGGTCCTGCCCAGAGTTGGGTTCCTTTTGGCGGGAGGTAGTGGACACCCTGAGGGAGGTTACGGAGAGGGACTTGCATTTATCCATGGCACACTGCATCCTACACTGGTTCCCACACACATCAAAGAACAAGATTACTAGCAAGTTCCTGGACCTGGGTCTGCTCCTGGCGAAGCGGGCCATAACATCCCAATGGAAGGCGAATAGGGGCCCTGGGATGGAGAGGTGGAAGGCTGAGCTGCTCAAATGGGCCCGGTGTGAAGGAGAACTCCGTATGCAGGCTGCGCTTAGAGCAGATAATGACGCGGCACTGGAGAGGGCCAGGGCATGGGAGGGGCTGATCTTAGACCTCACACTTTTGGGCCTGGAGGAGGAGGACACCCCGGCACATAGCCCTGCCCCGGCGGACCACTTGCCCAGAGAGGTAGTGACCTAGGCTCCCTCCCTTGTTCCCCTACTTCCTGAGTGAGGACTACGAGTTGTTTGTTGATTGCTCCTGATGACCTACTTCGGGACTGAATTGGTCGGGATGAATGTGATCTGGCACTGGTGATGAGCTGGCACGTCTGGGGGGGTGGGGGCAGAGTTGGGGGAAGGAGGGATAGTTCTGGAGGAGAGGAAGGGGTTTGGGGGAGTAGGGTGGGTTGGGGGGGTGGGGAGTTCTTGCTCAGACGTGTAGAAGAGGACTTCCTGATTTTGCTGGGCAACGCGTTTAGGAGGGGGAGCGAGAGGACCGGAAAAGCAGCACTGTCATTTCCCAGAAAGCTGGTAACAACTGATCCATGCTATTCCACCCTACACACGTATTTATCTGCTATTGCGCTGCTCGACCTCCGGGGTGTGAGCTAAAGAGCTGTGTAGCACGTATATTGAAAATCTATCAGGGGAATGATCACCAGTGGAAATGACACATGTGATTTGAATGTACCACTAACTTTGCTGCAATAAAAAGATATTTACAAAAAAAAATGGATGGGATGAACGAAAAGGGAAAGGAGGGTGTAAGTAAGTGTGGAAGGACGAGCGAGTTAAAAGTAATGATGACTGGCAAAGAATGATACGTGTTTGATTGCTGCCCTAGATGGCTAGGAATATGATGCATGGCCAGTTGAAGGATGAAGCAAGGATGGGTGGAAGGAGAAAGGGAAGAGGACTGCCTGGGTGGGTGAAACAGAAACTGTATGTGTGCGCAATATATCCTTTGTTTGAAATTCAAATGCAAGTCAAGCATGGATGCATGGCTTGCGGTTGCCAAAATAAAATGAAAATGTTGTTTTCCCGTGAGAAAAAGTAAGGTTTGTCCAGTTGAGACATTAAGAAGAATGATTGACATTTACTTTGAATGGATGGATGCCTGGATCATGGTACTATCTGACTCAGATAGCATATGTGTATGTAGAGAGAGTAGACGGTCAATGGATGAACTAAGTGTTACTTTGAAGAGCATGTAACACCGCACCCGCACGTCCGTTCCAGTGTAGGAAAGGCAAGGGAAAGAAGTTGTAATTTTTCCGAATACCACTATGAATAGTAGCAGTAGTTTTTATTGCAAGCAAAGCATATATCCGGCGATTACGGGGGCCACTCACTACCTCTGTTAATAATTTTAGTACAACTCTGTCATTCATGTGTGGCCTATCAGTGTTCACTCAATAAAAAACAAAGCACCTAAAGTCATCCCATATGTAAGCAAATACATATCCGGTGAAGGGATAGATGATCATATTATTTATCTTCTTCATTTTCCTTTTCTAGTAGTCATTGGCACTGCAGGGTGAAAGTTAAATTAATTAAGCAGTAGCCCTTGTAACAGAGTATTCTCAGTGCCACCCGTAATAGAAAAGTAAGAGCTTCCCCACCTGCATGTACTGGACTGGTACAGTAACGCAAGCCTGTGTCATCATGGCGTGCGTCTGTTTTTCTCGGGTGCAACTTGACTGCGCTGGCATTATGCCGGCTTCCAGAAGTTTACGTACCAATTTCGCTAAACAAGAGAGAAGAAGAAGAATAAGACTGGTGTACTGTCATAGTCGACTCTAATGTAGTAAGTCCATAGTGCTCGTAGAATTGATTCCTGAAACTCCCACTAATGTTAGAGCAAGGCTGAAGAAGTGGGAGGTTAGATAGATACAGGCCACAAATGTTATGTACTGTGCTTGCAAGTTGCTAGTTCTACTGTGACACAAATTTCTGCTGAATTATTTCGTGGTAATCTTAAAGAGCATTGGTTACAGACTATGTCTTTCTTTCTTCATATAGATGCTCCTTCAAAACTGTCACGGAAGGAGCTGGCTAGACGGGCCCGGCAACGAAAGCTGGAGGCGACTGTCACCGAATATCGGCGGCTGGTGGCCCAGGAGGAGGAGGACACGCAGTCGACCTCCACAACATCCACAGCAACAGCTGCATCCTCCTCCCTGGGTCAGCCAGTCAGCGCAAGCCTCCAGCGGTACGGAGCCCTGGTACCGCAGCCACCCGCCACCGCCAAGCAGCCAAAAAATCAGCTGCCCCCCACAGCACTTCAAAGGCACGCGTGCACCGCCTAACCCTCAGGGTGTCATACCTTGAGCAGGAGCAGAAGAAAATGAAAATCCTGCTCAAGAACCTCCGCAAGGAGCATGACCACCTGGCCAAAAAAGTACACCGCCGTCGGCATTAGAGGAGGAGAGACTGTCCCTTGCCCCTTTTTTAAAGACTTTTGGGGGGTGGGAATTGGGAGTTGGGTTTTTTGGACTATGGGGACTTTTTATTTCACGGACATTCTTTGGGGTTAGGGAGGGGGGTGGGTCTGGTCTTGCGGGATAGTTTATTTTTGTTAGGGATATAAATAATTATTACTTTCAACTTAAACATAGCATACGTGTTTTTACTGCAGTTGAGGCTGGGGGGGTTTAACTGTAAGTTTGTTTTCCTGAAACTTAAGTGGCTTCTTGATTCAAATTTTTTAAGTAACTGCCCAAATGTTTACAAAACTAAGTGCCTCTCACAGAGTTAGTGAATTCAATTGTCCTAGGACTTTACTAGTACCACCATCAGTCTCTCGTCTCTCCTACTACTCCATTATTCTTCCTCCCCCCAAACGCTTATCTTACCTGTAATTCGTGTTTGAAAATAGGGCTAGGCACAGGGCTGGCTGCATGGCAAATGGCGATTAAGGTTGGCAATCCTGGGCGGATGAAATGGCATCATTGCGGTGGTACCAGTGGTGGTACACAGTGGCAGTTGCAGCATATGAAAAAAAAGAAAATGAAACCTTGATTGGCCTGAGCGGAGCATTAGAACGGTACGATAGATACTATAGCATGTGACAGTACACTAGAACAGTGCCATAATGTAGCCTTACAAATGCTAAAGTATTGAAAGTATAACTACTACTTGCGTGGAATTTGACATTGGCTACTACTACAAGAAATAGTACTTAAGGTGAAGGACACAGCAGCGTAATCATTTGCCACGTGTAGGAGGAGGATGTTCTTGATGATCAATCCAGTTGATGGTGCCCATGAAAATCTACTTTGATTTGCCAATAGTCATGGGTCTGTGTCAAGCTGAGTAAGAATATATCCTCAGATTCCTTCACCAGCCTTCAAATGTAATTCATTTTCTGTTGCTATGACCCAGCAAGTGTGTGGAATTATTGCTGTCGTTTACTCACACATCAATGAAAACCACACAGCCCGGGGGAAGAGGGTTAGGGTTTGGAAATTGGATGGGAATGGTGTTTTTTGGGAAAGTTTTGTTGAGAGAAGAAAAAAAAAGCACAGCATGTACAAACAACAAATGAAGATAAACAAATCTTTGGATACGAAGCTATCCATAAATCTTTTAAGTGATATAAAGGAAGGGCATGCACTACTGCATGCATCAAGTTGTTTGCTAAATGGGTAGGTTACTGAAAAGTAAGTAGTACTTTCTACAACGTACTAACTATGAATGAAAGAATGCGACAGTACAGGGCTGCAGTAATTATGCGTTTTCACTTGCCTATCTCTGCACTCAGAGAAACACTTCGTACATTAAATTAGTTTGAAAAATAGCAAAGTAAAACCTACACAATGGCTGGAGGGATGAATTTAGAAGCAGAGAGCAAAGAAATGCAGAGTCACACTCATAGAAGTTCACAGCAATAATATTACTTAAAAGATAAGTAGAAATGAATGGATACTGTTACTGTATGATGTTGTTGTTGTCCTGTTGAATTTGGGAAGTTGCATGCATCCAGCCATTCCTCTTATTTGCGGTACTCCTCCATTCCATCTGACGCTCCGTCGATCAATGTTGGTGACCAGAAGACACCCTGTCCACTGTCTGCCTGGCGGATGCTGAATTGCGGCTCGCTAATGTGAAGCCTGACTTCATCCTTTTACCGAATGCACAGGGTGAAAGCTGCCCTGTAAATGTTGATGGAAAAACAGGAAGTGATATTAAAACACCACTGAGAAAAAAATAAAAGGTACGTACGCGGTGTAGTGCAAAAATTCACACTTTCAGTTTCAGAATCGACAGTACAATAGTTTTGAAAGGGCGTACTCTGTGTCTCCTTTTGAAGGATAAATAAGTATGGGTGAATTTTGCGGATCTTTCCCCTCAAGCTAGGTGTACTGTAAACTGCGATTTTAGAACAAAATTAGACCTTCCCAGCAGTGCTCCCGGACCCTTAAACCCAGTCGCAAAAATGTAGAAGACCCCCCAAAAAACTTGCGAAACTGCTATCTGTCTGAGGCCTAGTGGAAAATGGTGACAAAACGTACTTTGAAAGTAAAGTAGGCCCAAATCCCCCCTTTTCCACCATGGATTTTCTTCAAACCACTTGCAACCAAAATTAGACATTTCTCGACAAGTGCTCCAAGAGTAGACCCCAGAACGCAGTTGACAAAATCTCGAACATCCCCAAACACATGCACTACTGCTAACCCTAACGAGCCCTAAGTTAAAAATGGTGTGAAACTCTTTCGTCAACTAGGCCAAAACGCCCCTTTCCCACCATGGATTTCCTTCAAACCACTTGCACCCAAAACTAGGCATGCCCAGCATTGCTCCAAGACCCCCCAAGACCCCCCAAACACCAGGACCCCCCCAAGCAGCCCCCCAAAAACACGAAAGTGAGCAAAATCGCTGAAAAGTGAAAAACTTTTTCACCATGGATTTTCTCCAAAACACTTTTATCCGGTATTAGACCTTCCCAGCAATGCCCCCAGACCCGTCAACCCACCCGCAAAAAAGTAGAAGAACCCCAAACAGGCAAAAAGCAAAAATACAAAAACGGGGACTTAGAAATATTTAGGCCTAGTTCCAAAATCACTCCATGCGTGCTCTGCAGCTAGGCCCTAACTCCCCTTTCCAACCATGGACTTTCTTCAAACCACATGCAACCAACATTAGGCATGCCCAGCATTGCTCAAAGACCCCCCAACCCCCCCCCCAAACACCAGGAACCCCCAAACAGCCCCTCAAAAACAGGCAAGTGGGCAAAAACAGGAAAAAAATGTCGCCAGGGATTTTGTCAAAACGACTTGATTCCGATATTAGACCTTCCCAGCAATGCCCCAAGACCCGCCAACCCACCCGCCAAAAAGCAGAAGACCCCCAAACAGGCAAAAAGCAAAAATAAAAAAACGGGGACTTAGAAATATTTAGGCCTAGTTCCAAAATCACTCCATGCGCGCTCTGCAGCTAGGCCCTAACTCCCCTTTGCCACCATGGATTTTCTTCAAACCACTTGCAATCAAAACTATGCATACCCAGCGTTGCTCCAAGATCCCCCAATACCCCCCAAACAACAGGAACTCCCCCAAGCAGGCCCCCGAAAATACGAAAGTGAGCAAAAACTCTGAAAAGTGAAAAACTTTTTCACCATGGATTTTTTCCAAAACACTTTTTTCCGGTATTAGACCTTCCCAGCAATGCCCCCAGACCCGTCAACCCAGGCGAAAACAAGTTTTTTTTAATGTTATTTTTTTTAAATTTTTTTATTAACAAGACCTTTATTGTTGACATGCGTTCAGAGTACACAGCTTATTGCCCACAACCTTAGATAGGCCGGCAGCATGACGTTTTCGTTAAACAACAGTTGGTGGGTTACACAGCAAGTCGCCTACAACCACTTTGGGCCGGCCACGTTATTGATGTTTCTTAATTATTTATTTTGGTCTCGTTTTTTTTTTACTGTTTTGTTCTTTCCTTTAACTAACATTTATTTAACATAACTAGATCAGCCCACTACAGCATTTCGCACTCAACCCTACAAAAGAAATAGCCTGTAATAGTCAAAACCTCTATACATCAATTATAGTCATTAAGCCATGTGCCGTTCAATCCTCCAATTGTGTGTTTAAGTAATTCGTGAGATAGGTCCAGTAATCCTTGGGTCTGGATCTAGCGGGAAGTGATTCCTCGTATGTACTAAGTGTATCTTGACAATAGGACATGTCTCTCAACCACTGTTTGACTTGAGGTATGTTTGGGCTGTCCCAGCACATTGAGATTCTGCGTTTGGCCAATAGTAATGCTATTACACAAAATTTACGTTTTGTGGCCTTTACATTATGTAGTATTCCCAGGAGACAGTTCGTGATTGTACATGTCAGTTGCACCCCTACCATGTCTGTCAGTTTTTCCATCACCACCACCCAGTAGGCCTGTATCTTCGGACATTTCCATGCCATATGAATAAAATCCGCTTGGTCCTGACCGCATCTCTTGCAACGCGACTCCTCGCGTAGGCCATATCTATATAGTTGGGCTGGTGTATAGTATACCTGGTGTAGGTATTTGAAATGGATTACACGTAAATTGCCGTTTGGCGTGAGCATTGTTGTGAGAGTGCATGTGGTTTCCCATTCTTTTTCTGTGAGGGGAGTGTCGAGTTGTTTGTTCCACCTGTGCAGTGCCCTAGTCGCCCTGTGATCTAACTCCGCCTGTGCTTGTACATATAAACGTGAAACCAAATGTGACGTATTTGGGGAGGTGATCAATAGTTGTAGGGTGTCTAGAGTCGGTGGTTCTGCCGGGAAGGTCGGGTAGTGCTGTTTTAACACCCCTTTGAGTCTGTGAAGCGTGAAGCGGAATAGCAGTGTCGGATTCTGAACAAAGGCTAAGTCTTGATCCGTAATGAAGGTACCGTCTTTATAGATATCACCCATTGTGCATAGGCCTACTTGCTGTAAGATGTTCATGCCCACTTCTTCATTTGTGACAGAGAGATTGGGGTGGTGATGTAGGGGTAAAGCCGGAGCATAGAGTGGTAGTTTGCGCATCATTTGGCCTAGTGTTCTCCAAGCTGAGTTTGTAGTGTCTATCGTATTTATGTCATTGTGATGAAGCGGGGGTCTTATGTGCGTGATTATGGCATCCAGTGGGACTGGAGCAGCGTCTCCTTCTTCCACCGCCACATGTGTTAGATATGGGGTGGTGTGGTACCAGTGTGTTGCGTATTGGACTTGAGCACACAGATAGTATAACCAAAAGTTTGGTACGCCCCAACCTCCTTTGTGAACGGGCAGTGTTAGTATATCTAGTTTGATTCGCGCTTTCTTGCCTGCCCATATTAGCTGCAGGACCATGGTCGTGATGCGTTTGAATACCTCCCGTGGAGGTTGAATCGGGATATTGTTGAAAAGGTATAGGAGTTTAGGGAGTATCACCATTTTTACGATCGCCATCCTATCTGCTATTGACAGCGGGAGTTGGATCCACCTCTTGACCCTTTCTTCTAGCGTGTCAATTGCCCTACCATAGTTGGTTCGTATGACCACTTCCGGGTCACGATGAAACCAAATGCCCAGATATCTTATAGGGTCAGTCTGCCATTCTAGTGGATATTCAGACGTGTATTGTTGCGTGGAATCAGTTAACGGAAATATAGATGATTTATCCCAGTTTATCTGTAAGCCCGAAAACCCCCCAAATTTTATGTATACTCTTAAGAGTGGGTCCAGATTAACAGACGGATCTTTAACGTATAATAGCATGTCATCGGCATATAGCGATATATGCAGTGGTCTGCTAGGGAATTGAAGTGCCAGGTGGTGGTGTTTCTGTCTTACTATGCATGCTAGTGGTTCCAGTGCCAAGGCGAATAGCAGGGGAGATAGGGGGCAACCCTGCCTCGTTCCTCTCTCTATATTAATGGCGTCCGATACATATCTGTTTATTTTAATTCTAGCAGTTGGTTTGGTGTAAAGTAATTGCACCCATTGAATAAAAACCTTGGGAAAGCCCATCCTGTGGAGAATAGTTATCAAATACGACCATTCGATGGTGTCGAACGCTTTCGCAGCGTCTAGCATGATTGCTGCTGCTTTCGTGGTCGGTGTGAGGTAATGTGCTGTAGCAAATAGTGTTCTTGTATTATGCGTGGTGTTGCGAGATGGGATGAATCCCGATTGGTCGGGTAGGACTAGTGCGGTCATGAGTGGTTGTAAACGGGCAGCTAGAACTTTAGCCAATATTTTGGAATCTACATTTATCAGGGACAAGGGGCGATATGAGTGGCAGGCGTCCGGGTCTTTACCCGGTTTGAGGAGCGCTATTATCATCGCTTCGCGCAGTGTGGTTGGAAGTATCTGCGCTTCTAGTGCTTCCCCGAACATGTCGACTAGATATGGAGACAGAGCGTCGCTGAATGTTTTATAGAATTCACATGTGAATCCATCTGGGCCCGGCGCCTTGCCGTTCGGTAGTGACTTTATCACATCTTTAATTTCCTCCCTCGTAAGTGGTTGGGCTAGATACTGCCGCTGATTATCAGACAACCATGCTATAGCGATGTCATCCAAATATTGCAGCGTTTCCCGTTGCGTAGCAATCGGTCGCGTCGTGTATAGGTCCTGATAGGTTTGTACGAAGCTTTGTAGTATGCCTGCTTGATCAGTGTGTGTTACTCCCTCTGCCCCAACCACCTTCGTGATTATATGTGGTTTGCGCCCAGTGCATATTTTAGTAGCTAAAGCTCTGCCTGGTCGGCCTCCTTCTCCGTACGTTCTAGCCACATGTCTTTTGCTTAGATACTTAATTTCATCTGCTGCAAATTTTTGATGTTCGGTGAGTGTGTCTCTAATTGTACTTAGAATGGCTGGAGATGGGGTTATCTCATATTGGCGTTCTAATGTTCGGAGTGAGGATTCACAACGCGATATTTGTGTTCTGATGTCTTTTAGAATACCAGCAGTTGTGCCGATGCAAACCCCTCGTATTGTTGCCTTGAATGCTTCCCATAGAAGCCCAGAGTCTTCTGTGGTTGCGGCATTAAGTCGGAAGTATTCTTCAATCGCCTTCCCAATGGTGTCCACATATAGGGGATCTGTGAGAGCGGTTGTATTGAAACGCCAACTGTATGGCGGTGGTATATAATCCGGGATGTTTAATGACAGTTTGACGGGGTTATGGTCTGACAATGTTTTGGGCATGTGTGTTATGTCGTGGGTCCATAGTAACACGTCTACTGAACCTAGCCAGTAATCTATTCTTGACCAGCTACCATGTTGTACTGAGGCATGTGTAGCTTCACTGACCTCCGGGTTACGCTCTCTCCATATGTCTCTTAGGGACAGATCGTGTATGATATCTAGCAGTTTGGTTCTGGCCCGTGTATGGCGTTCTGTCGTGTCTCCTGATCTGTCAACTTCGTCGTTTAGCGCTATGTTAAAGTCGCCTCCCCATATTAGTGTTTGATCAATATCAGTGTTTAGATGTTGCCAGATGTCCTGAAAAAACTCCGGCGTGTCTATGTTGGGGCCATATGTGTTTACCATCATCATCTGACGGCCTCAAATTGTACCCCTTAGTATCACGTATCTACCATTAGTGTCCAATGTTACCTTATCAATCCTGAAATCCGTGCCTTTTTTGACCAGAATAGAGACTCCCCTGGCGTAGGATGAGTATTTGGAGCAATGTGTCGACTCGGCCCATCGCCTCCCCACCTGTGCATATGAGTGGGGGGATTCATGTGTCTCTTGGAACATGACAATGTCAATGCGCCATCTGTCCAGACAAGCAAATATGTGACGTATTTTGTTCGGGTTCGTAAAACCTCTGATGTTCCAAGACAGGACATTTAATGTTCGGTGTGGAAAGGTAGTACTAGTCATCGATACTGCTCCTAGCATCTAGTAACGATATCACCCTCTGACACTGGAGGGTCCACGGCATATTATAGTAATATTGTATTAGGTTTCTGTGCACATTGTGATAACAGTGTTTCGGTTGGCTATAGGCAATGCATCTCAAGTAGTCTGATCTATAAATAACAGTAACAGTCCCCCCTACCTCCCCCCACCCCACAACAGCAGCCCAATCCTGCCGATGCCATACCCACAGTAAACAACCCAATTGCATAGAAACTTTGTCGGGGAACACCCATTGGGGGGTCCGCCTGGGCTACACATCCCCATCCGGACTAGCGGATGTGGACGGCATTAATGTGTTATACAGCTACGGTATTGCGGCATTACAGATCTGGTCGGCATACAAGGTCGGCATCATCTCTGATATGTAGTAATGTCACAGGACCATCCGCACCACACCTGTTTTACATACATAATGTTGTTCCCAGTTACAAGTGGGTGTAATATACATGGCTGTGTATCTGGTTACCCAGTTATACCATTAGTGTATGGTGTGTAGCACTACAGCTCTTGCAATGCGTATGTAGTCTTGTAATCCTCCTCAAGAACTGTACGACAGGTGGGATACGTCTACACAGTAATTATTGTTGCCGCAGTGTCCAGTGTAGTGTGCCATGCCACATAAAGCAGTTAACGCTTGTGGCTATCTGTGTAGTACAAAGCACCTGGGTGTATGGTGTGGATGTAGACTGCAATATCTATATATTTGTATTATGGTTAAACATTCTACTCTTTTTCCCCCCATCCTTTCAACAGCCAAGAACCAGTGATCATCAGTAGTGTTGTATTAGGGAGATAAGCAGCACTGCCCTTGATGAGTGGTATTCGTAGTTCATGCCAACACAGTCTGCGTTAGAGTCTTTGACCAGTTTGCTCCTATTACAACGTTAGTCTTATATTGTGGTTGGAGCTGTACATGACCTTAAAACTATAAAAGTCTGTCGATACCAGTTGGTACAAGCATCTTATTTACCACATTAGTTGGATCTGCATAAACAACGTATCGGTGTAGACAATACAGTGGCAAACCATTGTGGTGCATGACAACCAAAAAAAGCGACAACTGTAATAAGCAAGGTAAACTATAATGTGTTCTCTCCACACAATCCCTACAGAAGCGGCCACTCTTAGCGGCCTATGTCAGCCAATTGTAGTAGACCACGTACTTGTTACCAAAATAAGAGGAAATATCGTTGAACATACCTAGACGTGTGGGCAAATATGTAGAATAGCATACCATGCCTGGTTGAACTACGACACATTAACTTAACGTTAAACTTACCCTCCTCCCTCACAAACTAACTCAGCATGTTGAAACAGTGGATAAACCCTATGTAGGTGCAGTACATCCCTCTAGGCATGTACTATTGGCATTGCATAGTATGACATTTCTGTCGTCGAGCAGCTTTTTCCCACAGTGTATAAGTACTGTCGCCGTAGACAGATCGCAGTTTGTTTTGTGGCCATACTATAGTTCATGCAACGAGTAGTTCAAATGGCCCATGTGTTACATCCATAAAGTTTACACCCTTACTGATATGCCATAGTTAGGTACATCCTGGACCTACCCCTAGATATGTCAACATTTTCTGTCGTCCCATTCGTGCGATGCACAATAAGGTGCCAGTGTCACTTAAGCAAGCCATCCTTACCGCAAATGCTCACAGGGGCAAAACATCTACACTGTCTGCTGTCAGTCGTCTTCTGTAGCCTGCTGCTGTCTTTGACGTTCTTTGCGGTGGTTGAGAATTTTCTTTATGAAATCGTTCGCCGCTTTAGGAGTGGTGAGTAGTGTGGACTGGCCTTCCCAGGACACCTTGAGACGTGCGGGATAGAGCATGGCATATTCTATTCGTAATTCTCGCAGTTTCGCCTTGGCTCCGTTGAATTCTCTACGAGCTTGCTGTACCGCCTGCGTATAATCAGGATAAAATTCGAGTTTGTTGTTTTGGAATTGAAGATCTTTTTGCTCTCGAGCCATACGCAATATTGCGTCTCTGTCGCGGTAGTTTAAGATGCGGGCCACTATTGGTCTCGGTGGAGTACCTGGAGGTGGACGTGGTGCCAATGTTCTATGTGCCCTTTCCACTATGAAGACTTGAGATAGTTTCTCTTTGCCGAATAGAGTTAGGCACATGTCTTCCACATAAGTCTCTATGTTGCCCATGTTTGTTGATTCTGGTACGCCCGCTATGCGCACGTTGTTTCGGCGCGATCTCGCTTCCAAATCCTCTGACTTGGATCGAATCACCTCTAGAATCTTCTCGAAACCTGTGCATTTAGATGTGTTTGTTCGCGATGTATCCTCCACTGCAGATATCCGTGTCTCTGCTTCGTCCAACCGCTCGTCATGACGATCTACTTTTGCTGCCATGGTGTCCATGCGTGATGTTAGGTGATCCATTTTGCCGTGCATGTCTTGCAGGCTATCTTGTATTGCTTTTAGCATTGCCTCCATACCCTTGGGTGTCGATTGCTCTGTTTCCGCTTCAGTGTCTGAGTTCGGGTGCTGTCCCCTGTTAGCACGCCGTTTCTCAAAGGTAATCGTTGGTTGCTGCTTGTCTGGTTTCCCCATTTTGACAATACGTCCCCAGTTAGCGTGATGGTGCGTTGGCTTTATTAGTTATTCCCGATCTACAGGCGTGGTATGTTGATTGCGCCCCACGGAGCAGTGTTGAGTTGCAGAGCAGTGAGTGTCGTAGAGTCGAACACAGGTTCCTCTGCACTCGCAGCCAAGGTTGTATCGTCTGGTGAATGCCCGGGCGCCGTTCTGTAAGTTAGGTCAGTGCTTCGCGCCTTTTTTGAGTCATGCGTGTGGAGGTAGCGATTGGGGGATGGTTGCGCGCATTCCTGCCTCAATGTGTACTGTCCTTATGATCAGGATGCACAGTCAGCACACAACGGCGGTCGAATATGGCGCGCCTGCTTCCCAAAATATTTACAATACGTGTAGTGAGGAATGTTTGCCACTGTCCCTTTGTCGTGAATCTCCGAGTCCTCTACAGTTCCTTGTGTGCCACGTACAGATATTGTCTCTGTGTATTAATGCGTGATTTAATGCAGTGGCAGTGATGCATTGGTTGGTTGTGCTTAGGCTGAGTCATGGTGCATCATACGATATTGATGACAAGTTGGCATTGACTCCATGCTACTTCTTGGGATCATTTATTTTGTTGCGTGTATCAATATTGAGCTTATTCAGTGTGTAACCAGGCACAATCGTGTACAATAGCGTCGCTCATTCATGCACTCTGTAGCGCATATATTACACGTTCCTCCGTGTGTCCCAAAGCCCACCAGTAGCGCCTATCAGTAATGCTGCAGCAGGCAGATCGTGATCGTAAAGGGCGTAGAAATCGTTTAAATTATTCATGATTCATGTAATATAACCTGCCAGTTCGTGCGCATGCTATCCGAGCAGCAGCTGCAATCCTGGCGCCGGTATTCAGTTGTATAACCTAGGGCGCCGCCATCTTAGCTATCATGTTCGCGCCTGTAGGTTCCCAATTTCTGTAAAACGCAACCGTGTTTAATTATGTCTCTCCTTGCGGCGCTTACATTAGTCATCACAGTTTAGGTTGTCACATACGCACAATTCCTCCTGTTATGCAGGCGAAGCTCCGATATGAAGTTTGGGCGGGCACCGTAGCTTAACTAAGAACCGCCATTTCAAACAGTGTCTATGACCATTTAACGAACTTTGCTGCACGGACAAATTGGTAGCCTTTATATTTCCCCCTTATGCCGCAGTGCAGTACAAATCTGTATTCCGGCAACAAGTTTTACCTTGCTCTGGTCTGTGTGGTGATTTCAGACGCCGGTCGCGGTATCCGTTCCTCCGCAGTCGCCATCTCGCCTGCTCCGGCCGCAGTCTACAGCAACCTTTTCAACCAGATTTTCCACGGTTACACTTGGGGTACAGCCTTAAGATGCATACCACTGTGCGCCGCTGACTTTCCGCCGCACGATTTTCGGCGTCAGTATTGTGATCCGTAGCAGTAGTAGCGTGAATTCCAGCAGATTATGGTCCGTCCGGCGGAGCTGGTTGATTAGCCAGCCATCCCGCAGTGCGCCCTCTAGCGCGCCCTCAGGCGAAAACAAGTTTAACACCCCCAAACAGCCAAAAAGCAAAACCGGAAAAACTCACACTGAACAATTTAGGTCTCATTCCGAAATCACTCCAAGCACGCTCTGCAGCTAGACCCTAACTCCCCTTTTCCACCATGGATTTTCTGAAAAACAAATGCAATCAAAATTAGACTGTGCCAGCAGTGCTCCCAGACCCCGAAACCCACCCCAAACACCAGGAACCCCCCCCAAACAGCCCCCCAAAAACAGGCAAGTGAGCAAAAACTGAAAACCACTTGATTCCGATATTAGACCTTCCCAGCAATGCCCCAAGACCAGCCAACCCACCCGCAAAAATGCAGAAGACCCCCAAACAGGCAAAAAGCAAAAATACAAAAACGGGGACTTGGAAATATTTAGGCCTAGTTCCAAAATCACTCCAGGAGCGCTCTGCAGCTAGGCCTTAACTCCCCTTTCCAACCATGGATTTTCTTCAAACCACTTGCAACCAAAATTAGCCATGCCCAGCATTGCTCAAAGACCCCCCAACCCCCCCAAACACCAGGAACCCCCTCAAACAGCCACCCAAAAACAGGCAAGTGAGCAAAAACGGGAAAACATTTTCACCATGGATTTTGTCAAAACCACTTGATTCCAATATTAGACCTTCCCAGCAATGCCCCAAGACCCGCCAACCCACCCGCAAAAAAGCAGAACCCCCCCCCCAAACAGGCAAAAAGCAAAAAATGAAAATCTCATGCTTAGAATATTTTCGGCCTTCTTTCAACTCTGTCCAAATACGCTCTGCAGCTAGGCCATAACTCCCCTTTTCCACCAAGGATTTCCTTCAAAACAAATGCAATCAAAATTTGACTGTGCCAGCAGTGCTCCCAGACCCCCCGACCCAGCACCGCAAATCTAGAACACCCCCAAAGAAACCCCCAAAAACCTGCAATACTGGTATATTCAAAACATGGCAAATTGCGCTGTTCACAAAAAACACAAAAAACAAACAGCAATTGGTTTCAACAGAGACAGACAGCCATTGCTTTCCACTGCATTCCATATTCTCATTATTCATTACCTGTTCTACTTTTTGTCCGCATCTTCTTCGGAAAGTGAGGGCCCTCAGGGCAGCCTCTCCTGTCAATTTCAGAAGTAAGTCTGTCAACAATCATTAAGCATGTAGTCGTCAGTCAGTAATTTCAGTCCCACTTGAGGGGACTCGTCTACGAAGACAAAGTTTATTTATTCTCCATAATCCATCCGTCTGCCTTGAGGGAAATGGATAGGGGGAGTCTGGAGGAGGAGGATAGAGGAGCATGATTGAGTTGTGAACTTGTGAACATCAGGAATGCAGACTGCGGCACCTTCAAATCAATAAGGAAAATAAGATGAAGACAGTGCTGATGATGGACTTGTTGTGATTAGGTGATTAGTGTTTTGTTGTGGTAAAAGTTGCAAAACAAAGAAAGACACACAGGAATAAAAGTGAATAAGGACGAAAAAAAAAGGAAGTAATTTTCAGGCCTCGGTGTCAGGGAAGTAGAGCTTGTCCTCAAAGTCTATGAATTGAGACGGGAGTAGGTCAGGTGACAGAGAAGAACTTCCGTCGGCGTCAGCTAAGTCGGTGTCCTCTTCTTCCTGGGTGCATTCACGTATTTTGTAATCGGGTGGTATGAAGTGCTGATTCATCTTGATTATTGTTAACCTCTCCACATTTTTGGGCGAGAGGCGGGTCCTTTTTGAAGTTACAATGGCACCAGCAGCACTGAAAACCCGTTCAGAAGACACGCTTGCGAGAGGGCAAGACAAATAATTTAGAGCCAGGTTGGTGATCAGCCGCCATCCAGACCTTTTCCTATACCAATACACCAATGGGTTCTCATTAAGACAGACCTCTGTTGGGTCATCCAGATAGGCCTGCACCACCGATTCAAGGTTCTCCAGGGTTGCTCCACTTTGCGTAAAATCTGTGGCCTTTGCAGCAGTGGACCGAGCAAACCCATGCTGAGTTAGCCAATCCGCTTCCGACAATATTTTTTTTGGGCCTGGTACAGGTGAGGATGATGATGACACGGTTGCTGGTGTCGTTAACGGCTGTGAGGGAAAGTGCCTCCCTTCGGCCACGGAAGTTGACGCCGGATGTCCTGCTGATTCAGTTGTACTTGTGCTGTCTCCTTTTTCGAATCGAGTGGCTGACACAGCAAGCCAATGTTTGTACTTTGAAACATCTGCTTCATCAAAAGGAATGAATGCTTTGCTGGCCGCTGCCTTTTTGTACAGTGGATCCAGAATAGTGGCACAAATGTAATGTTGTTCTGTATGTATGTTTTGAAGCCTTTCATTGTGAAGTAGGCGCCTTAATAACTTCTCCGCCAAATCATATGCTTGTTGCTTTTCAGTATGATCTCTGAACATTGAAGACACCTCCTTCAGTTGGTGCTCTAGCATGACCAACAATGGGATAGCTTTGCCCAAAGAACAGTCCTCCCTGCTGACTTCACGCGTGAAGACCTCAAAAGGACGAAGCATGTCTGTCAGGCTTGCAATTAGCTTCCATTCCTCCAACTCTAGCCTCATTTCTTTCTGAGTAGGACCCAGTTTATAGACATACTCATTTATTACCCCCCACTGTTCAGACAGACGCTCAAGCATGTAAAAGGTTGAGTTCCAACGTGTTGCCACCTCCTGGATTAGTCCTTTGACTGGCAGTTTACGTTCATGTTGAATGCTCCTCAGCTGCTTCCGGGCCTTAAAAGAATTCTTCGGCAGATGGTCAGTAATTTGATGACTGGGTCTTCTTTTTTCAAGAATTCTTGCACCACGATGTTAATACTGTGCGCCAAACACGGCACTCTGAAATATTCACCATCAGTCATGGCCCTAACTGTATTACTGCCATTATCCGTGGAAACATAACCAACTATGTGGTTTCTTGGATGCAGCCATTCTTTGACCTTCCTGTTAAACTCCTCCAAAAGGTTAGCTGCAGTGTGAGATTTCTCCATGGCAAACATGCCTACTGTTGCATGTTTGCGAGTAGCTTGAAAAACTTTCTCCGTGTCAACACCTGCTTGTTTTAACTGTTGTGCGACCCCTGCAAAAGAGACCTAGTGTGCAGTGATGCACATGTAATCAAGGGCTTGGCAACTGGTCCACATGTCTGTTGTCATGTGGATAGTGTGAACAGCACTATTCAGAATAGCTGCGCCAATCACCTCCAGCACATCTTGATGTAGTGCTGCAACAGCAACCCTGGCAAAATAGGACAGGCTAGGAACCTTCCATTTAGGGTTGACTGTTGCCACAAATTGAAGAAAACCCACCCCTTCCACGAAAGAGAAAGGGAGAAGGTCCAGCGCTAGCATTTTAGCCAGCTTTGCGTGATACAGACGTACCGTTGGGTGGTTGCGTTCAAATGGCGTATCCGACCAAAATATGCTGCTAATGGTGGGCTGGACCGTTTTACGTGATGATGATGATGCAGACTTCACACCAGTTAGGCTCATTGATTTAGTTTTTTGCATTGGTGTCTGTCCCAGACTCTTAATGTGCCTCATACATGTTGCAGGAGTAGAGGGTGTGGGCGCTACCACTGCACTGCTGCTGCCAGGGGTACTGGGAGTATCAGAAAAAGTATCGGTCGGTTCTTGACTTCCCCCCTGCACGATCAGCCCCTTGTCATCATCAAATGCAATATCAATGTCTACATTTGGATTTGTACTTTTGGCTTCCCGGATCTTCCTTAGGTGCGCCTCCCACTGGATAATGTGGTGTTTTTTTAGATGACCTCTCTGGCCTCCGGTGCCATAGTTGGTACCAAGCTTACCCCGACTAACTGCTTGTCTACAAATCTAACAAATGACCATGTTTTTCACCTTTTGGCTAACAGTAAAGAAGATTCCTAATGAGGTGTGTGGTTGAACAAAAGGAAGGAATTCTCCTTTTGTTAAAAACCCCTCACTCACCACCTAGTGGTGACATGCTTCATCATCGGGGTCCACCCTAATGACCTAGCGCCATCAGGGTGTGCTACAACACCTGATTACAGTGGAGCAGGTTGTGAGTGAAGGTGCATGAACAAAAAGGTGTGTTAAAAATTGTCCTGGTTTAACTTGGGAGAAATAAAACTTTATTTTCAAGCAACTGGACAATGTTAAAAACAATGGCGAGATAATGTGAGGGTAATTATGAGCCCGTGTATCTCTATGTGTATCTGGGCTACATGTTTCAACCGTGAAGGTAATATTTAACCAGGTTTTCTTCAGGACCAAAATCCAGGGAAGTGGACGGTCTGCGCCCCCTAAAAGACGCACCCAATCCTACCCCCTGGAACCAAAAGGCAAAAATATGCCTATGGTGTCAGCTTGTACCGCAATGGGTAGGCATAGAAAAAACAGATCAAAATACCTGTGAGGAAGGAAAGACAAACGTCAAAATATAAACTTATACATGCCTGTTACGTTGTGCAGTGTCTCAATATTGTGCCTGCATGCTGTCACTCCCATTAGGATAGTATATTGGCCCGGCGTCGCGATAATGAGGGCGCGATGGCTTGTTGGGTGTGCCTGTTCTCAGTGAGAGATCGTGCTTGTACATGGCCGTGGATGGGCGATTGATATTACCACACCATGCATGATTATCAATTGTGTGTGCTGGGTGGTAGCTCTATTTCTTATAAACTCACGCGCTTCTCATAAATTTAAGTGGCGTGATCATACCTCGCATTCTGAATTGTGAGGGCGAGGCTGTATGAATAGATAGTGCATGAGCTGCCATACCTTACTTACATCACATAAATAGACTTACTGACATTTATACATGTAGGACAAACACACATATAGTTGTTAATGTGAGTCTTACTCTCATTGGGGTATTTATAGACATCGTAGGGCAGGGGAAGGATTTCCTCTGTATGAAACGTATTCTGAAACGAAATGGATGTTCCGTTTTGTAAATAACGTTTTTGGGAAGACCGGCTCGAGTTCAAAGCCGCTTTGCCGTAGCAGGTAATGGCACCGCAGAGCGGAGTTAATTAAAGGTGCCCGTAATGGTCCTGTGGCTTTGGGCTGGTCTAATGGGCTGTCTACTTACAGTTTTGATGTGAGGCTCCTGGCCGATAACCTACTTCTGTCCGCTGCCCTGCTACAATGGGCCGGGCGCTCGGGGACTCAAATGAAGGATTACGGCTTCCGTGTTGGGCGGGGCTACGCTCCGGTCACGTGGGGCGTAGCCATGGAAGCCAAGGGGCTTACATCGGCTATGGTGGCCGTAGAGGTTCACGATAGGCTCCTCATGAATGGGGTTCGATCCTGGGTTTGGAATATAGGGCGAGGCGCTAAATTAATTGCAAGGTCCCAAACTGAATATTCAGTATGAAGTATTAAAGTCATGCACCAATTGGTGCTGTGGCATGCTCAAAAGTGGGTTTAAAATGCCCTATCAGGTACAATGATAGTCGGCATTACAGTGGGGGCCCTAACTCAGGTCCGGGATTAATAGAAAAGGTCAAAGCACCAAAGGCAGGGGTAAATGGGCATTCCATGGCTGCCTGTGATTGCTGGAGGTGGTGTTCAATCACCGGGTGCATTATACAGACACCACATTGAGGAGTATTGTCATTGATATGGGTGAAAACTGCCCACTAGGCCATTATTGCGTGAAACCATCTAAAGTTGGAGCGGGGGTTCCTGTAGGACTGGTAACTCATTGGGTGGGTCACCCTATGGGGTGAACCATTTTCACGATAATGTTTAAAGGTACATGGCTGGGATGGTATAGTTTATTTAAGTACCCCTTGGCTCCCATGGCTACGCCCCACGTGACCGGAGCAAAGCCCCGCCCAACACGGAAGCCGTAATCCTTCATTTGAGTCCCCGAGCGCCCGGCCCATTGTAGCAGGGCAGCGGACAGAAGTAGGTTATCGGCCAGGAGCCTCACATCAAAACTGTAAGTAGACAGCCCATTAGACTAGCCCAAAGCCACAGGACCATTACGGGCACCTTTAATTAACTCTGCTCTGCGGTGCCATTACCTGCTACGGCAAAGCGGCTTTGAACTCGAGCCGGTCTTCCCAAAAACGTTATTTACAAAACGGAACATCCATTTCGTTTCAGAATACGTTTCATACAGAGGAAATCCTTCCCCTGCCCTACGATGTCTATAAATACCCCAATGAGAGTAAGACTCTCATTAACAACTATATGTGTGTTTGTCCTACATGTATAAATGTCAGTAAGTCTATTTATGTGATGTAAGTAAGGTATGGCAGCTCATGCACTATCTATTGATACAGCCTCGCCCTCACAATTCAGAATGCGAGGTATGATCACGCCACTTAAATTTATGAGAAGCGCGTGAGTTTATAAGAAATAGAGCTACCACCCAGCACGCACAATTGATAAGCATGCATGGTGTGGTAATATCAATCGCCCATCCACGGCCATGTACAAGCACGATCTCTCACTGAGAACAGGCACACCCAACAAGCCATCGCGCCCTCATTTTCGCGACGCCGGGCCAATATACTATCCTAATGGGAGTGACGGCATGCAGGCACAATATTGAGACACTGCACAACGTAACAGGCATGTATAAGTTTACACCCAGCTGGTGTTTCCATACTCGGAGGTGTCGGAAGAGGCCTTTGCGACTTTTAAGGGATGCCTCCGAGATGTGGCCAGATGGATGAACGCCAATAAACTTAAACTGAATACTGAGAAGACCGAGGTTATCTTCTTTGGCAAGGGGTTGCCCCCCCCTGCAGAACTTTGGTGGCCGGTGGAAATGGGAACACCTCCGTCACCGAGCCAGAGCGCGAAAAATTTGGGAGTCCGATGGGATAGCAATCTCTCCTTCGCTTCCCATATTCAGCAGGTTGCTGGTTGCTGTCTCACCAAGTTGAGAAATCTACGCAAGATCTTGAGACTACTACCAGTAGAGTGCCGTAAAATGGTGGTCCATGCTACAATAACATCGAGGCTGGACTACGCAAACGGACTCTATCTCGGCCTCCCACGGTATCTAATCCAGCGCCTTCAGACGGTACAGAATGCGGCTGCGAGACTGCTGAGGTGCATTCCTTTCAAACACTCTGTCTCTCCGCATCTACGGGCAATGCACTGGCTCCCAGTGGCCAGCCGGGTCAAGTTCAAAACCCTGACGTTGGCCTTTAGGTCCCTGTTTGGCACTTGCCCTAACTACCTGAAAGTTAGACTCCCCAGGTATCACCAGTCTCGGTCCCTCCGCTCCAACGGGCAGGTGAAGATTGTGATCCCACGAGTGCGAAGGGCACGGCTGGGCGGAAGAACGTTCTCGGCCAATGTGGCGGGGCTATGGAACTCTCTTCCTTCCGCTCTCCAACAGGCCCCCTCAGAAGCCTGTTTTAAACGACTGCTGAAAACCTGGCTTTTCACTCCACAACGTTAAGCATGCCACATGACTTCTACGGCCGTTCTGTTCTTATAGCGCCGGGATACCTCCTTGTGAGGCAACTGTTCGCGCTCTATAAAACTCTTTATTATTATTATTATTATTATTTTGACGTTTGTCTTTCCTTCCTCTAAGGTATTTTGATCTGTTTTTTCTATGCCTACCCATTGCGGTACAAGCTGACACCATAGGCATATTTTTGCCTTTTGGTTCCAGGGGGTAGGATTGGGTGCGTCTTTTAAGGGGC
The DNA here is from genome assembly GCF_964261635.1 of Lissotriton helveticus. Lineage (NCBI taxonomy): Eukaryota > Metazoa > Chordata > Amphibia > Caudata > Salamandridae > Lissotriton > Lissotriton helveticus. The sequence goes on along the minus strand of NC_136063.1, from coordinate 1,120,595,743 downwards.
GCAGACCGTCCACTTCCCTGGATTTTGGTCCTGAAGAATACCTGGTTAAATATTACCCTCACGGTTGAAACATGTAGACCAGATACACATAGAGATACACGGGCTCATAATTACCCTCACATTATCTCGCCATTGTTTTTAACATTGTCCAGTTGCTTGAAAATAAAGTTTTATTTCTCCCAAGTTAAAACAGAACAATTTTTAACACACCTTTTTGTTCATGCACCTTCACTCACAACCTGCTCCACTGTAATCAGGTGTTGTAGCACACCCTGATGGCGCTAGGTCATTAGGGTGGACCCCGATGATGAAGCATGTCACCACTAGGTGGTGAGTGAGGGGTTTTTAACAAAAGGAGAATTCCTTCCTTTTGTTCAACCACACACCCCATTAGGAATCTCTGATTACACATGGTGGTACTCCTCCTTTTGTTTCTATTGATAATTACCCAGGGGTACAGGAGTACTCCCCGTTCACTGAATGTGAACAGAATCCCTTGCTCTCTCCCTTGTTAGTTCATAACAGTAAAGAAGTCCCAAACTGGAGACTGGAGATGTCTGCTGGTGGTGGCGGTGCTACTTTGACTTTCAATGCCAGATGAAGTGGAGGATGGGCGTGTCTGAATTTGTTTCTGTGGTTGACTTACAGCACCACTACTTGAGGTAATGGAGGTCGCGCTGGATGGAGGTCCCTGCTGGCCCTTCTGACGAGAAAATATGGAAGCTGTAGGTCGTTTTGGTGTTGTAGTTAACTGCGTTGGTGGTGGTACCAGTGCCACGCCACCCACATCCTGCTCAGCAGCCTTTCGGGATAGGGTGAAAATGTTTGTCTGCTGCATGCCCGCTGTGGCTGGAGTGACGTCTGTGATGACTGGGTCATCGTCAGACTGTTCATCAGCAGCAGAAGACACCACTTCTTGTTCGTTGTCATCACCCATAAGTCGAAGCCTTGCGGGAACCTTCCTTTTAGGCTTAGCTACCTTTGTCGGCTCAGGGCGTGCCTCACTCTCAGACTGTATTTGTGGGTTCCAATCAGGATCAAGGTCATCAGAATGAAGGGGGCTTGAAGAAGAACTTGTAGTAGTAGTAGCCCTCCTTGACCTTTTTCTTGCTGGGGATGTGGAAGACAATGGATCAACATCAGGAGGAGTGGCTTCCTCGCATGATACCTCCTCTTCAATCTTGATTTGCTGATGTGCCCCTACTTCTGGAGGAACAAGCATTGTGGGCAGTTGTGTCGCTCCATGCGCCTCTAGTTGCGCCTCTCGATATGTCTCTCGATGAGCCTCTCCATGCGCCTCTCGATGCACCTCTCCTTGCGCCTCTACTTGCGCCTCTACTTGCGCCTCTGCTTGCGCATGTACTTGCGCCTCTCCTTGCGCATGTACTTGCGCCTCTCCTTGCCCATGTACTTGCGCTTGTACTAGTTGCACCTGTGGTTGTCGTTGCGGCTGTGGTTGTTGAACACTCGTCAGCTGAGTTACACCCGGCGTTGATTGGATGGTACTTTCTTGTGATGAGCCAACATCACTGGTCGATGGTGATTGAACAACCAAAGTGGCTGCCGCAGCAGCACTTATGGTCTTGGACCTAACTTGGCGTGGTGGCACTGAGCCATATGAAGCGGAGGTGCTGCTTCCAGCTTGGTCCCCGGCGGACACCGCTGCTGCTTCAGGCGTGGGTTTTTTTTCTCCCAAAAAAGGTGTCGGTTGACACACCAGTCTCCTTGGTAGGTGGTGCCACTTGCTTCTTCTGATCCTTCTTACTGGCAGTGGCACTGGCAACTTTTTTCGCTGAGGCGCTACGGCCACCTTTCTTTGGGGCCATCTTCTTCAGATGTCAGAAGAGCAGGCCGCAGTTGCACGAGTTGCAGAGTTGTCTTGTCTGTGGCCACACGTGACGTCACGTGATGTTGTGCTGCACACACCGCTGCAGGACTTCTTCCTGGCACTGGTGGTTCTCTTGAGCACCTAAAAGCAATGGAAGCCAGAGAAACATCAGTTAAACACCCCAAAAAGACAAAAAACACACAAAAATCACCACAATCCAATGCCATCCATGCCCTCAATGATGTTTAAATTCAAGAGGCCCCACACAAAGCCTTGCTACATGCACCATTCACTACCCCTAGGAATAATGGGTGAAAGCAGGGCAGACTGGGTGCAGGCCTATGGCTCAGAGCACACTGCCTGGCTTCAAAATGGGCCCTTGACCCCCAGCTACATGGCCAGGCCCTGCCTGGACCAGGGCTCAAAATGACCCCCACCCACATGGCCAGGCCCCAACACCACCCCAAAAAGTCGAAAAACACACAAAAATCACCACAATCCAATGCCATCCATGCCCTCAATGATGTTTAAATTCAAGAGGCCCACACAAAGCCTTGCTACATGCACCACTCACTACCCCTGGGCATAATGGGTGAAAGCAGGGCAGAAGGGTACAGGCCTATGGCTCAGAGCACACTGCCTGGCTTCAAAATGGGCCCTTGACCCCCCCCCCCACATGGCCATGCCCTGCCTGGACCAGGCCTCAATATGGCCCCCACCCACATGGCCAGGCCCCAACAATACCCCAAAAAGTAAAAAAACAAACAAAAATCACCACAATCCAATGCCATCCATGCCCTCAATGATGTTTAAATTCAAGACACCCCACAGAAAGACTTGGCCCATGCACCACTCACTACCACTGGGCCTAATGGATGAAAGCAAGGCAACCTGGGTGCAGGCCTGAGCACACTGCCTGGCTTCAAAATGGCCCCTTGACCCCCACCACACGGCCCGGCCCTGCCTGGACCAGGCCTCTAAATGGTCCCCACCCACATGGCCAGGCCCCAACACCACCCCAAAAGTCAAAAAACAACCAAAAATCACCAAAATCCAATGCCATCCATGCCCTCAATGATGTTTAAATTCAAGAGGCCCCACACAAAGCCTTGCTACATGCACCACTCACTACCCCTGGGCATAATGGGTGAAAGCAGGGCAGAAGGGTACAGGACTATGGCTCAGAGCACACTGCCTGGCTTCAAAATGGGCCCTTGACCCCCACCCCCACATGGCCAGGCCCTGCCTGGACCAGGCCTCAAAATGGCCCCCACCCACATGTCCAGGCCCCAACAATACCCCAAAAAGTCAAAAAACAAACAAAAATCACCACAATCCAATGCCATCCATGCCCTCAATGATGTTTACATTCAAGACACCCCACAGAAAGACTTGTCCCATGCACCACTCACTACCACTGGGCCTAATGGATGAAAGCAAGGCAACCTGGGTGCAGGCCTGAGCACACTGCCTGGCTTCAAAATGGCCCCTTGACCCCCACCACACGGCCCAGCCCGGCCCTGCCTAGACCAGGCCTCAAAATGGTCCCCACCCACATGGCCAGGCCCCAACACCACCCCAAACGTCAAAAAACACACAAAAATCACCAAAATCCAATGCCATCCATGCCCTCAATGATGTTTAAATTCGAGAGGCCCCACAGAAAGCCTTGCTACATGCACCACTCACTACCCCTGGGCATAATGGGTGAAAGCGTGGTAGACTGGGTGCAGGCCTATGGCTCAGAGCACACTGCCTGGCTTCAAAATGGGCTCTTGACCCCCAGCTACATGGCCAGGTCCTGCCTGGACCAGGCCTCCAAATGATCCCCACCCACATGGCCAGGCCCCAACACCACCCCAAAAAGTCGAAAAACACACAAATCACCACAATCCAATGCCATACATGCCCTCAATGATGTTTAACTTCAAGACACCCCACAGAAAGACTTGGCCCATGCACCACTCACTACCACTGGGCCTAATGGATGAAAGCAAGGCAACCTGGGTGCAGGCCTGAGCACACTGCCTGGCTTCAAAATGGCCCCTTGACCCCCACCACATGGCCAGGCCCTGCCTGGACCAGGCCTCAAAATGGCCCCCACCCACATGGCCAGGCCCCAACACCACCCCAAAAAGTCGAAAAACACACAAAAGTCACCCCAATCCAATGCCATCCATGCCCTCAATGATGTTTAAATTCAAGACACCCCACAGAAAGACCATGCACCACTCAGTCATTACCACTGGGCCTACTGGCTAGTGTGGCTTTACAGGCACCCCAAAATAAAAAATAAAAATCCACATATAGTGAGCTAAAATTCAATGACATAAATGAGATTTAAGTTCAACAAAACCCACAGAAACACTTGTATCATGCACCCATGACAAGCCTTGGGCCTACTGGATACTGTGGCTAACCACAATATATATTTTTTAAAGTTGAAAAAGCTTTAAAATTGTAGTTGCAGCAACTGCAATGCCCCAAACAAACAACACCAACTTACTTGTAAAATCTCAAATCCAAACGTAAAGTCCAAAAAGTCCTCAAATACAAATATCCAGAAGCAGCCACAAAAAGTAATCCTTCCAGCTCCAGATCCAAATGAAAAGTGACCAAGAGATGGACAAATCCCTGGGAGGAGCCTGCTGGACAGGAACAGGAAGTTGGAGACTCTGGGGCACTTCCTTCCTCCCACCCCCCCAAAAATGGACTCCTTCCACAAAATAGTGCAGCCAAATCTCAATCTGAGGAGTTATTCTGATCAAAATCATGATTTTCAGAAGGTTTATGCTGCCTGTGGTGGATTTCTTGTGCAGAATTGCAATTTTTGTAATTTCGGGAAAGCGAGCTGTTCAAATCTCCCGCCGGATGTCAGCTGCGCGCCGCATCTACGTGTTCGGCATTGTTTACTCCCGCGATGCGTGATCGCGGACCCTTATGACGTACTCGCGTTGTCAAACTCTCGCTGTGCAAGATGGCAAACCGCGATGACGTAATTGCGGTCGAAAAACTCACGCGCGATCACGCAGCAAGATCCAAAATGGCGCAGCACACGCAAACCGAGAGAAAAACAACTCGGCGGACTCAGAATCACGGTAAGTCAATGCCGCACGCGCGATATTGTATTTTTCAAGCGCGAGCAAGCAAAATAATTCGCAACTTGCGAAGTTGTTGGTTTTTGGGCAAATTTGCACGATTCGCAGACCGCGAAATTGTAAAAAATCCACAAATTCGCCCGCGAAATGGATTTTACGCCCATGCTTACTTTCAAGTCGGACACCGACATCTACAGACAGAAGTAAGTGTACATTTAACACAAAACACCTTCAGAATGAAAACAAATATATCAAGTACTTAAATCATATCTTTACATTATTTTAAGCACTTCAAAAGTCAGCCCCAAGTCGACTACAAATGTTCCGGAATCTATATTTCCATTTAAAAGTAAGTGAATATCAAACTACATTTTTTAATTACAAAAAGAGCCCAAAACAAAACTGAAAATATGATAAATGTTTAAATGTTTAAATACTACACAGATTGAAGAAAAACACCAACAACAATTACAAATCGAAGTAATCAATCAATTGGCAAATCAGCTGTAAGTAAACATTATAATTTTTTTTTAAAAACATTATAAATTTCCAAAATAAAATGGTAAGTAATAGTCCGGTAAAGAGGGCAACATTTTAAAGCAAAATCCACCAGGTGTTTGCCTCAGGGAATGTTCTGGACAGTGGTGGCGGGCACATTTGGTATTCTAACACCACCAGGTTTTTGCCGCAGGGAAAATACTGGTCAGTGGTAGAGGGGTAAAATAACTATTCTAACTCCACCAAGTGATTGACTAATGGAAGGTGGTGAACAGTGTGGGGGGGGGGGCAACATTGCTATTCTAACTCCGCCAAGTGATTGCTTCAGGGAAGGTGCTGGACAGTGGGGGGGGGGGGGCAAAATTGCTATTCTAACTCTGCCAAGTGAAAGTCTCAGGGAAGGTGCTGGACAGTGGTAGGGGCCTAAAGTACTATTCTAACTCCACCAAGTGATTCACTCAGGGAAGGTGCTGGACAGTGGTAGGGAGCAAAATTACTATTCTAACTCTGCCAAGTGATTGCCTCAGGGAATGTCCTGGACAGTGGTGGGAGGCAAATTTGGTATTCGAACTCCAACAGGTATTTGCCGCAGGGAAAGTTCTGGTCAGGGGTAGAGGGGTAAAATAACTATTCTAACTCCACCAGGTGATTGACTCATGCAAGGTGGTGGACAGTGGTTGGGGGCAACATTGGTATTCTAACTCCGCCAAGTGATTGCCTCAGGGAAGGTGCTGGACAATGGTGGGGGCAAACATGCTATTCTAACTCCGCCAAGTGAAAGCCTCAGGGAAGGTGCTGGACAGTGGTGGGGGCCTAAATTACTATTCTAACTCCATTAAGTGATTGACTCAGGGAAGGTGCTGGACAGTGGTGGGGGCAAAACTACTATTCTAACTCTGCCAGGTGATTGCCTCATGGAAGGTGCTGGACAGTGGTGGGGGCAAAATTGCTATTCTAACTCCACCAAGTGATTGACTCAGGGAAGGTGCTAGACAGTGGTAGGGAGCAAAATTACTATTCTAACACCGCCAACTGATTGCCTCAGTTAATGTGCTGGACAGTGGTGTTGGGATAAATTAATATTCAAACTCTGCCAAGTGATTGCCTCAGGGAAGGTGATGGACAGAGGCGGGGGGCTACATTGCTATTCCAACTCTGCCAAGTGATTGCCTCAGGGAAGGTGCTGGACAGTGGTAGGGGCTAAATGGCTACATTTCTATTCTAACTCCACCAAGAGATTGCCTCAGGGAAGTTGCTGGACAGTGGTGGGGGTTAAATCAATATTCTAACTCCACCAAGTGATTGATTCAGAGATGATACTGGACAGTGTTGGGGAATAAATTACTATTCTAACTCCACCAAGTGATTGACTCAGGGAAGGTGCTAAACAGCGGTGGGGGCCATAATTACTATTCTAACTCCACCATGGGATTGCATCAGGGAAGGAGCTGGGCAGTGGTGGGGGGAAAAATTACTATTATAACTTCGCCAAGTGATTGGCTCAGGAAAGGTGCTGGACTGAGGTTAGAGAAAACATGAATCAAATGAAAAATCCACCTCCAATGAACCCTGTGGCTCAATTTTGAGGCAGGTATCCCAAAACATTCCTATGCATGTAGCAAGTTGTACGCCCACACTCCCAAACTTACACAGGATTATACAGTGTAAAAAACAGGCATGTAACCTCCTACATGTAACACCCCAGACATACTCTGATATTAACATTCCTCCTAAACTAATTGTGACTGCTATTAATGAAATCTTTCTTTTGCATGATAACAAAAACCTTTCAGAAAAGAATACTAATATTTAGCACAACCCATAACCTCGTGAAATTAAAGACTAGTGAAATTTGGATGATGAATGGCACTTTTAAATCTACACCCCATCCACTCACCCAAATATACACTATTCACACCTGCATTAATAACACAGTAGTACCTTTAGTGTAAAGTTTACTCCCTGATAAGTAAACCTCAACATATACTGATTTTCTATCAGTAGTAAAAGCTAAACTAGTCCATGCGGCAGAGCCATTAGATCCTTTTGTATCTGTTGATTCAGGTTACGATGGGTTCTGCGCTTGGATCTCTAAGGCGCTTGATGCGCTTATTCCTCTGACCGCCTGTAAGATCAGTTCTAGGGACTCCAGTCCATGGTACGATGGCGCCCTTCGTGTACTCAAGGGTAATTGTAGGCGAGAAGAGAGGGCTTGGCGGAAGGCGTATGATATGGGGAAAAAAGCTATCTATCTCGCCTCCGTCAAACTTTACCATCGGGCTGTTTGCCGAGCTCGGGCTACTTACTATACTGCCGAGGTTGGCAATAGCTCCAATCCCTCTAAAACCATCTTTAAACTGATGAAGGATCTACTAGCTAAACGCCCCGGTGCCCCGACGACTGGTTCTACCGCTCACTGTGAGGCCCTTGCTGTGTTCTTTCAGGACAAGGTCCAAAACATCTATATGACCTTTCCATCTACAGGGCCCCCAGTGGGGTCCCCGACCAACATCTATGGAGATGTCGCTTTGCGCACGCTGCCCCCGTTGACATCTGAAGGGTTTGACATCTTGGCGAAGCAGGTTAAATCTGGGTCCCCCGCCGACCCGCTCAGCTCGACTCTTTTTAGAGACCAGTCGTTCGTGGGACGGGCCGTGGTGCACTCCTTGATTAACATCTCGTTGGAGTCTGGCACGGTTCCCCTTAGCTGGAAGCGGGCGGTGGTTTCTCCTATCTTAAAGAAACCCTCACTGGACCCGGATAAGCCCGAGAATTATCGGCCTATCTCTTTGCTCCCTTGGCCTACCAAAGTCCTAGAGGCCCATGTCAACAAAGTTCTGTCGGCCCACCTTATCCAGGCTAACATATTGGACCCCACCCAGAACGGCTTCCGTCCTGGCCACAGTACGGAGACCGCCCTTCTCTCCATGGCGGAACATCTTCGTACAGTGATGGATGCGGGGCAGACAGCGGCGCTCGTGTTACTAGACCTGAGCGCCGCGTTTGATACTGTGTCCCATCCCATCCTGTTACATCGCCTGGAGGAGATTGGGCTGGGTGGCACTGCCCTCCAGTGGTTTCGCTCCTTCCTGGACGATCGTTTCTTTAGCGTTGCTTTGCCACCGTTCCAGTCCCAATTCCATCCTCTGAGACAGGGAGTCCCGCAAGGCTCCTCGCTGAGCCCCACGCTGTTCAATCTGTACGTGAGACCGCTGGCTGAAGTCGTCAAGCAATGGGACATGACTATGGTCTCATATGCGGACGACACTCAGCTAGCGGTTACGATCAGCGGGGATGCGGACCGGGACGCCCCTAGGTTTCAGAGTGGTCTTAGGGCGGTGGCAAGCTGGATGAAGAACAACTGTCTCCAGCTCAACGCAAAGAAAACAGAGATCATGATCGTTGGTAGGAGGGCGGAACTTTGGGGGGACAAGTGGTGGCCCGCTGAACTGGGGCCGGTCCCCCGCCCGGTCACTGAACTAAAGAATTTGGGAGTATGGATGGACCCCGCTCTCAGCTATGTGGGCCATTCGAAGAAAATCGCGGCCTTCTGTTTTGGTATCTTGCGGTCGCTGCGTCCCATTCTGAAGTTCTTTGACCGTGGTACCAGGCAGCTGATAGTCCAGGCCACTGTGCTATCTCGCCTGGACTATGCAAGCTCTCTCCTGGTAGGGACCAATGTGGCAGAGACTATTCGCCTCCAACGGGTGCAGAACGCCGCGGCGAGAGCCATTGTTGGCTTACCTCGAACGAGTTCCGTCTCTGGCACTCTGAGATCGCTGCACTGGCTGCCCATCAAGTCACGCATTCAGTTTAAAGTGCTTTGTCTGGTGTTTAAGATCTTGAGGGGAGGAGGTCCCCAAATTCTTGAAGATCTTTTGTCTTGGTACGTCCCTACCCGTTCTTTGAGATCGGGGGGCCAAGCTCTCGCCGTGATCCCCCGATACAGGTTGTGTCGGGTTGGTGGCCGGTCCTTCCGGGTCAAGGCAGCTGAGCTTTGGAACTCCCTCCCAGTTGAACTGAGGTTAATAGACAATCTGTTAGCGTTCCGTAAAGCTCTGAAAACTTTTCTTTTTTAAACTGCCCCTCTGCTTTTATTTGTTGTGTTTTTGGTATTGGTCGCACATTTGCCTGCCATGCGCCAGGACGCCCCTTAGCTGGGGCAGCTGTGCGCAATACAAATGTGCGTAACATAACATAACATAACATAAACCCTTGAACAAAAATCCTAGAAAAGTGTTATTTGACTTTGAATTGCCCATGATCAACACCATCACCAAAATGTATCAAGAAACCCGAATTCATAGATGGGTTTTTTCACTTTTCACAGGCATATTGGAGAAAAATGTTAAAAAACATCCTTAGTTGAGGATTACATATCAGACAGTAACCTCCAATTCGGGTAAAAAAAAAACTAACAGCCCTTTGCTTAGTTCCTCCAGACTGTGTATATGAATACTACACATCTATTCCTGAATCTGAATATTTTACTACAAACAATGAAAAATTTGCACCCTTCTAAATTATTTTGAGGACACATGGATTGGCCATCTAAGCAAGTCAGGTCGCAGGAGGAAGCAATGATTATATGTGGAGTGGTGGAGCTGCCACACAACCTGCTTAGAGGGAGGAGCAAAAACAAACAATGCCATAGTGGGATGACATAACACCTTCAACAAATCTATTGGAAAACCTCTCCCAAACTTGTATAATTTTGGGGAAATTTTGAAGAAGGAACAAAGTTTCTAAGAAATGAGAATAGCACAATCGTTGACTGGTAGTCTAAACCCACACATTTCAAAAAGAACAAAATAAATGTCTGAGCAACTACTGGGTCAAATTGAACAACTACTGTTGTTGGTGGCTTCTGACTACCTAGACAATATTGCACTCATCCTACATTTCTAATCTACAATCTACACTAACCCCTATTCAACCTTACTTGCCTGTTTTAAAAATCTTTTTTACGAATTCAATTGGCATTTTTCAAAAATAAATTTTAAATTTAAAATAAAAGTAGGGTTCCCTACCTTACGTTGTCTTCTTTCTTCGGGTCTAGGACTTAGGTAAAATCCCACATTTTCACCAAGAGTCTTGTACAGTCCGTAAATCCAGAGATAGTAATACAAAAACCATGTTGAAACCCAAAACCCGGGTAAAACTATCGAAAAAAGACCATAGTTTGGCATAGCCACATTGTACAGCTAAATTAGTGCTGCAAACAATACTTTTCCACCTAATAAAAATGCATCCCAAAAAGCAAATCCTGAATGAATAACGTTTTGGGCAAAATTCTCAACAAGTAATCCATCAATGCAATCCTTTATCCACAGTAATTGACCATATCACAAAAGTCCATTCAGAAAATCTTCTAAAAGTTTACTCCCTGATAAGTAAACCTCAACATATACTGATTTTCTATCAGTAGTAAAAGCTAAACTAGTCCATGCGGCAGAGCCATTAGATCCTTTTGTATCTGTTGATTCAGGTTACGATGGGTTCTGCGCTTGGATCTCTAAGGCGCTTGATGCGCTTATTCCTCTGACCGCCTGTAAGATCAGTTCTAGGGACTCCAGTCCATGGTACGATGGCGCCCTTCGTGTACTCAAGGGTAATTGTAGGCGAGAAGAGAGGGCTTGGCGGAAGGCGTATGATATGGGGAAAAAAGCTATCTATCTCGCCTCCGTCAAACTTTACCATCGGGCTGTTTGCCGAGCTCGGGCTACTTACTATACTGCCGAGGTTGGCAATAGCTCCAATCCCTCTAAAACCATCTTTAAACTGATGAAGGATCTACTAGCTAAACGCCCCGGTGCCCCGACGACTGGTTCTACCGCTCACTGTGAGGCCCTTGCTGTGTTCTTTCAGGACAAGGTCCAAAACATCTATATGACCTTTCCATCTACAGGGCCCCCAGTGGGGTCCCCGACCAACATCTATGGAGATGTCGCTTTGCGCACGCTGCCCCCGTTGACATCTGAAGGGTTTGACATCTTGGCGAAGCAGGTTAAATCTGGGTCCCCCGCCGACCCGCTCAGCTCGACTCTTTTTAGAGACCAGTCGTTCGTGGGACGGGCCGTGGTGCACTCCTTGATTAACATCTCGTTGGAGTCTGGCACGGTTCCCCTTAGCTGGAAGCGGGCGGTGATTTCTCCTATCTTAAAGAAACCCTCACTGGACCCGGATAAGCCCGAGAATTATCGGCCTATCTCTTTGCTCCCTTGGCCTACCAAAGTCCTAGAGGCCCATGTCAACAAAGTTCTGTCGGCCCACCTTATCCAGGCTAACATATTGGACCCCACCCAGAACGGCTTCCGTCCTGGCCACAGTACGGAGACCGCCCTTCTCTCCATGGCGGAACATCTTCGTACAGTGATGGATGCGGGGCAGACAGCGGCGCTCGTGTTACTAGACCTGAGCGCCGCGTTTGATACTGTGTCCCATCCCATCCTGTTACATCGCCTGGAGGAGATTGGGCTGGGTGGCACTGCCCTCCAGTGGTTTCGCTCCTTCCTGGACGATCGTTTCTTTAGCGTTGCTTTGCCACCGTTCCAGTCCCAATTCCATCCTCTGAGACAGGGAGTCCCGCAAGGCTCCTCGCTGAGCCCCACGCTGTTCAATCTGTACGTGAGACCGCTGGCTGAAGTCGTCAAGCAATGGGACATGACTATGGTCTCATATGCGGACGACACTCAGCTAGCGGTTACGATCAGCGGGGATGCGGACCGGGACGCCCCTAGGTTTCAGAGTGGTCTTAGGGCGGTGGCAAGCTGGATGAAGAACAACTGTCTCCAGCTCAACGCAAAGAAAACAGAGATCATGATCGTTGGTAGGAGGGCGGAACTTTGGGGGGACAAGTGGTGGCCCGCTGAACTGGGGCCGGTCCCCCGCCCGGTCACTGAACTAAAGAATTTGGGAGTATGGATGGACCCCGCTCTCAGCTATGTGGGCCATTCGAAGAAAATCGCGGCCTGCTGTTTTGGTATCTTGCGGTCGCTGCGTCCCATTCTGAAGTTCTTTGACCGTGGTACCAGGCAGCTGATAGTCCAGGCCACTGTGCTATCTCGCCTGGACTATGCAAGCTCTCTCCTGGTAGGGACCAATGTGGCAGAGACTATTCGCCTCCAACGGGTGCAGAACGCCGCGGCGAGAGCCATTGTTGGCTTACCTCGAACGAGTTCCGTCTCTGGCACTCTGAGATCGCTGCACTGGCTGCCCATCAAGTCACGCATTCAGTTTAAAGTGCTTTGTCTGGTGTTTAAGATCTTGAGGGGAGGAGGTCCCCAAATTCTTGAAGATCTTTTGTCTTGGTACGTCCCTACCCGTTCTTTGAGATCGGGGGGCCAAGCTCTCGCCGTGATCCCCCGATACAGGTTGTGTCGGGTTGGTGGCCGGTCCTTCCGGGTCAAGGCAGCTGAGCTTTGGAACTCCCTCCCAGTTGAACTGAGGTTAATAGACAATCTGTTAGCGTTCCGTAAAGCTCTGAAAACTTTTCTTTTTTAAACTGCCCCTCTGCTTTTATTTGTTGTGTTTTTGGTATTGGTCGCACATTTGCCTGCCATGCGCCAGGACGCCCCTTAGCTGGGGCAGCTGTGCGCAATACAAATGTGCGTAACATAACATAACATAACATAAACCCTTGAACAAAAATCCTAGAAAAGTGTTATTTGACTTTGAATTGCCCATGATCAACACCATCACCAAAATGTATCAAGAAACCCGAATTCATAGATGGGTTTTTTCACTTTTCACAGGCATATTGGAGAAAAATGTTAAAAAACATCCTTAGTTGAGGATTACATATCAGACAGTAACCTCCAATTCGGGTAAAAAAAAAACTAACAGCCCTTTGCTTAGTTCCTCCAGACTGTGTATATGAATACTACACATCTATTCCTGAATCTGAATATTTTACTACAAACAATGAAAAATTTGCACCCTTCTAAATTATTTTGAGGACACATGGATTGGCCATCTAAGCAAGTCAGGTCGCAGGAGGAAGCAATGATTATATGTGGAGTGGTGGAGCTGCCACACAACCTGCTTAGAGGGAGGAGCAAAAACAAACAATGCCATAGTGGGATGACATAACTCCTTCAACAAATCTATTGGAAAACCTCTCCCAAACTTGTATAATTTTGGGGAAATTTTGAAGAAGGAACAAAGTTTCTAAGAAATGAGAATAGCACAATCGTTGACTGGTAGTCTAAACCCACACATTTCAAAAAGAACAAAATAAATGTCTGAGCAACTACTGGGTCAAATTGAACAACTACTGTTGTTGGTGGCTTCTGACTACCTAGACAATATTGCACTCATCCTACATTTCTAATCTACAATCTACACTAACCCCTATTCAACCTTACTTGCCTGTTTTAAAAATCTTTTTTACGAATTCAATTGGCATTTTTCAAAAATAAATTTTAAATTTAAAATAAAAGTAGGGTTCCCTACCTTACGTTGTCTTCTTTCTTCGGGTCTAGGACTTAGGTAAAATCCCACATTTTCACCAAGAGTCTTGTACAGTCCGTAAATCCAGAGATAGTAATACAAAAACCATGTTGAAACCCAAAACCCGGGTAAAACTATCGAAAAAAGACCATAGTTTGGCATAGCCACATTGTACAGCTAAATTAGTGCTGCAAACAATACTTTTCCACCTAATAAAAATGCATCCCAAAAAGCAAATCCTGAATGAATAACGTTTTGGGCAAAATTCTCAACAAGTAATCCATCAATGCAATCCTTTATCCACAGTAATTGACCATATCACAAAAGTCCATTCAGAAAATCTTCTAAAATGTCCCAAAAATCAATTCTGCTATCCATGCCATCTATGTTTTGAACCTTCCATCTTTTAGAATAACCCAACACTTTCAAAATATTTTTAAAAGATTGCTTTCTTGAAACTTTTTTATTTTTTTTTATTTTTAATAAAGCCTTCTTTAAAAAAATAAGTTCTTAAACCAGAAGCGTCAAGAAAGCAATCAACCCGACATGGGCCTACAACTGCTACCTGCATAGGAATGAAAATGAGGGTTAAAACATTCAAAACATACCAAAAACTACTATCCTAGTTCTAACTACCTCATTCCTTTCTCCTTACAATAAACGGAGCCACGTAAAAGCTGTTTTACATATTTTTTAATGGGCCTTCCCGTGTGCGCAGCTCTTCTTTCCATCCAATCTTGATCGCAACGCTCCGCCAACTGTAGAAAGTTACATAAAACCGGCAACGTCATCTCTATTAGTAAAAATGAAAAAAGGATATTTTTTCCTATTGATTTCAATGGGAAACTGTGGGAAAACCTACAGACAAAAACACATTTCTTTTAGAGTACAGCACAGTTGCAATGTTGATTTTTTAAAAAATAATAATAACATTTAAGTTGACTGTCTTATATTTGTTTAAAGAAATAAACATTTTTTTAAATGTAGTTTGAGTTGTCTTTATTATTTAATATCTATATTTTATATTTTTAGTAATATTAAATAATTAACTACATTTACTCTGACTTAATCATGTTTACATATTATTAATTATTTTATTTTCTATGTTATTGATTTTTATTCTTTAACTATTATATAAAAATGTATTATAAATAAATACCCAAGTATTAACCTCTTCCATGCTCATAACGAGCTGAGCTCGGCATGAGCCACGGCGCTCCGGTGCCCATGACGAGCTCAGCTCGTCATGAGCCGTGGAATTCTCGCATGCGGGGATAATTCCCCTGCTGTGCTGAGCGCTCCACGGCAGGTAATGCACCTGTGACGAGCTGAGCTCGTCATGAGCACAGGAGCGCCGTGCCTCATGACGAGCCGCCTTTAGAAAACTAAGGGCCTAACATACTGTGGACCCTGAAAGGAGGGCTAAAAATGAAAAAGCAGGGGGGCGTGGCCAAGATGGTGGCAGAGTAGGACGTGCTTCTTAGTCCCTCTGGTGCCGCCTGGCATCTAGCGTTGTATATCACCCTACCTGGTGCCCATCCACGCCGCCGAAGGGGTGCTCCTGAGTCCTCTCGCTGTCCTGGTCCTGGCAGTACCTTTATTTTGGAGCTGAATGAGGGAGTTTCGATGTTTTGGAGCTGAGCGGCCCTGACGTCCCCTGGGCCTGGCCCGGCTCGTGGTGAGAGGATCCGAGGCCTGTATGCCGCGTTGTGGCGCATCCCGGGCTGTGTGCGGCCACCCCTGGTACCGGGGACTGCAAGGGACCTGTGTTGGCAGCAGCTGCAGAGTGGGGCAACTGCTGTTGGGCCCGGCGATGCGCTGGCCCACATATCGCGCTGAGGTCTGCTTCCAGAGAGGCTGGCGCTGCCTGTGAGCTCCCGCTGTGGGTACGGTGGTCGAGCGCCTCGGGCGGAGGTTGCCGGGCAACAGAGGTGAGGAGCGGAGGGGCAGCTGGCTGGAGGCGGGTGGGTCAGTCCACGGAGTGGGGCCCCGTGAGGCTAGTGATGAGTGCGGCCCCCCCTGGATGTGCCTGCCCATTGGGCTGCGCTAACTGGACCTTGCTACTTTTGGGGCCCGGCGGCGCCCTGACCTGGCCCGCGGATCGGCAGCCGGCGCATCGACGGGACCCTTCTCCCCCTGCTGGCTGGGGTGCCTAATGCTGCCTCTGCGAGGCCGGTGATTTGGTCCGCGGTCCAGGTGGTGGGCCTCGATGTTAGCGGCAAGTGCGGCCCCCGCTACCGGGCCGTGCTGTGGTAGTCTCTGCAGCACAGTTGAATCCTGATGTTCCGGGGCCCGTGGTGCTCCGCTTCGGCCCCCGGATTGGCGGGCAGTGCATCGGTGCATCAGTGGGGCCCTTCTCCTCTGCTGGTCGGAGCGCCCGGGGTGTGGCCGCCGTGGGACTGGTGTGGGGCCCCATATCTGCCCGCGTTTCGGCGGGCAGAGATTTCTCATGTTGGTGCTCCCCTGCTTGGCTTCTCCCAGCGTGCAGGGGGTGGGAGTGCATGGCGGGCTGATTGACTGCCTGGGTTGCGACCGCCGCTTTGGGCACAGAACGGGGGAGAGAGCACGGACAGGCCCCCAGAGTAACCCGTGAGAGGGCTTGTGGGCAGAGAAGGGGTGCGGTGTGCGGCCTGGTGACTGTCTGCCTGGGTTGCAGCTTTGGTGGTGTTCGAGAGGCCTGGGGCCTGGCTGCCTCCTTGTCTGAAGTGCCCCCCTGCCCTGCTAGCCTACGTCCTGTAACGACCTTTATGAGCCACATGGATGCCCTGGTTGGACGATTGACGCAGCCACCTTGGTGGCGGGGAAGTGAATGGGCAGCTGCCTGTGGAAGCCTTGTGCTGGGGTGGACTTTTGCAGTTGGCGGTCCTGAGGTCTGCTCCCCCGTGGCGCTGCCTGTGTGAGGAGCTTGTTGGATAGCGGGGGGGCTCGCTATCAGCCTGCGTATCGGCGGGTGGCGTTTTCCAGCGGTGGCCCGGGGCTGAGCTGAACAGGGAGGTGCCGGGTCTGCTGGAGCCTGGTTATGGCCCACTGGGCCCCTAGCGACGTTGCTATGTCGGCTACCAGGGGCAAGAAAGAGTAGCCCCTGAAGAACTCACTACAAAAGCTGGCGAGCCGGCCTGCCTCGTAATCGGATGCCCAGTTTGCGCAGCTTGAGGATGTTGATGCGCCAGCGACTAAGGCCTTTATGCTGGAGCTCTTTGCCGCCATCAAGGAAGACATCCTGGAACTCCGTTCTCAGCTCTCCTCAGATGTCCGAGAAATGCGGCGAGACGTTGACGCCCTTGGTGAGAGAGTGGTGACCCTAGAGGAGCACGGTCTAGGCACTGCCGAAGAGATCCATCAGCTCCAGCAAGATGTTCTCCGCTTGACGGAACTGAACCTGGACTTGCAGGCGCACACCGAAGATCTGGAAAACCGCTCGCGGAGGAACAACATCAGGATCCGAGCGGTCCCCTGGAAGGGAGAAGGAGATAGACTGCGGGAGTATGTGACGGAGTTGTTCAGACAGATCCTGGATGAGGGGGACGACTTTGACCTCCAACTGGATCCAGGTGCATCGCGTTGGCCTGCTGAGTGGGGCTAAGACTCCACCACCTGACATTTTAGTCAGCGTCCACGATTTCCAGATTAAGGAGCGGATCCTACGCAAAGCGCAAGCTCTCCCCTCGGTGCAGTTTCGTGGTCACCAACCTACCCTTTTTCAAGATTTGGCGGCCTCCACTCTCATCATGCATCGTAGTTTCAAGCCAATTACCATGTACTTACGGGAACAAGGCATCCCTTATTCGTGGGGGCATCTGTTCCGCATCATTTTCAAGTTCAAGGGTAAACTCCTGCAGCTTCGCTCTCTGGACGCAGTATATGAGACGCTGGGCTTGGAGAGGTCGGACACTCCAGCTGGACCAGCCGGGTCTCCCGCTCGGCGACACAGGCGCTCCACGGAATGGCAGAAAGTGGGGAGGTCGCCCCCGCTGGGGAGGCTGGACCTTTCTGCGAGTCTCTTGGAGAGAGAGGCAGCTGTCTCCTCGGTGCCATTGGTGAACGACAGTGAGAGTGCTCCTTGAACGCTGTTTGCTTGGCCCAGGCTGGGGCGCATGGCGGCATCGGAGGGGGGCCCTGAGGGTTAAAACTGTTATATCCGCTCTGCTTCTTGTCCTTAGTGGGAGGTGGTGCCCTGTATCAGGGTTGAGTAAGGTTCCGAATGGCGCCATGTTCCCCTTCCAGAGTGATTCTTCTGACGAACATTGGTCATCTCACAAGACTTCTTCTTCTGCTGTTCACCTTTTTTGTGGTTCTGTCTTGTGGGGAGGTTGGGGAGGGGTTTTGGGGAATGGGTTGTTTTAGGGGCTCCGCATCAGTTCTCTGGGGGGGTAGGTGGAGGATGGGGTGGCTGTGTGCTGCCGATGTGTCCGCCGGTGACCCGGTCTTAGATAAGCAAGCTGGTGATTTCGTCCCTCTTTGCAGAATATGGGTAGGGATCTGAAAATTGTTAGCTTGAATGTGTGAGGCCTAAATAGCCCTGTTAAGCACGCAGCCATCCTGTCTCTGTTGGAGAATGCAGAAGGTGATGTGTGTCTGTTGCAGGAGACCCACCTCCTCTCCAAAGATATTAAGTCGATGAAGGACAGGCGCTTCCCCGTGCAGTTATGGTCCTTAGGCCCGGCAAAGAAGCATGGGGTGGCTATCCTTTTTAGTGCTAGGGCTCACTGTAAGATCCTATCCCAAGTAGTTGATATTAGAGGACGATTCCTGGCGGTCCGGGTTCAATGGGGGGGACACACATTTGACAGTGGGCTCATTGTATGCACCAAACGAGAAGCAAGAGCCCTTCTTGAAGGTGGCTCTTTCCGAGGCGCTAGCTTCCCCAGATGTGTTTGTGCTGGTGGGGGTGACCTTAATGTAGTGAGGACTCGGGCTGGATAGATCTGCTGCGTGCTCACACCAAGCGGGGGCCTTCACGCAGGGAGGGAAGCAATGGTTACAAGACGGGTGGCTACATGATGTTTGGCGCACTCAGCATCACCTAGAGCGGGATTACACTATTATTCCGCAGCTCATAAAACTTATGCACGCTTAGATCACTTCTTGGCTACGACTTCTCTCCTGCCCCATTTGTCTGAGGCGGCTATTACCCCGCGCTCTCTGTCAGACCACGCCCTTATTTCTGTTCAACTTACCTGTAGTGGGCAGCGGCCACTGTCGTCTGGCTGGCGTCTTCAAGACTCTCTCCTCAGCTCGGAGTCTGCAGTCACTCGCATTAGGGATGCTATCACCCAATACTTCGCCACCAACTATAGGGATGTATGTCCTTGGGGTCCGTTTGGGAGGCCCTCAAGCTGTTGGTCCGAGGAGAGTTTATTGCGTTGTCTGCGACATATGCTCGGATACGTAGGGAGAAACGCACAGAGCTGGAGAGGGAGGTGGGTGACCTGGAGGCGATACATAAGAGGACGGGGGCCCCACGCGTATGGAGGGAGTTGGAAACAAAAAGACGCATGCTGAAACACCTTGATCTGGACCGGGCGGAATATGCCCTTTTGCGCTTGCACCATAAGTTTTATCTTATAGGGGACAGAGGGGGCCGGATGTTGGTGCACAGGTTGAGGGCACGAGCGCAGCGGTCAGCCGTCCAGTCCATTAGGGACTCTCAAGCGGTGGAACAGACTACCGATTCTCTTATTGTAGAATCCTTTAGGCGCTTTTACCAAACCTAATATTAATATATAGTCTATTTCATCCTGTGTGAGGCAGCTATCTTCCTTCTTTGTTGATGCTCACATCCAAGATAAGTTCATTTTACTTTGTCTGCTTTCATTTTAATGTATTTTGAAGCATGCGTGGATTAATATTGCAATGGATGGATTTGAAATGAGTGATACGTTTATCTGGAACTTTGTTTGTACTTAGATTTATTTATTTATAGAAGAAGTTAAGATTTATTTGTCTTTTTCAAATAAGTCATGTTGCTAATTGGCGAATTTCGCAGGTTGGATATTTTTATCATTATTTGTTGCTTAAGAATATGTCATTTCGTATTTAGTTTGAAGATCGATTAATACATTTAATTCTCTCTTGGTCGCATTTGGCTCTGTACGTGTGCTAAAGGCTGGGGGTTCATTGGAAACGAGCGTGCGTGCTCAACAACTTTAATGAGTATATGAGCGCGAGTGAAATAATCCTAGCGCAAGCTTTTTTCTTGCGCTCTAATCCTTCGTTGAATGCGAGTGAGGGTTTTGAGAGCAAGAGCCTTTTACGCACGCTCCAACTCTAAGTCTGTGTTCGATTTATTTTTAAACTGCAAACGCAAGGATCAAATAAATAAATAAGGAGTTTAAAGACTTAATATCGGCAAGGAGTAAGATAAGATTTGTCTTACCTACCATTCTTGAGAGATTGAACCCATTTGGCCGCCCTAGAGAGGTCACATGACGTGTCAGCCATCTTAGATTGGGCCTTTAGTGAATATTAACATTAATTTTAAGGTGACCACCTTTTGGGACTCGAGAGAGCTTGAGTTACCGTTTTTTACTACAGAGTTATTCCTGTCGGGGTCAAGAGTTGATTGTAGGTTTACAACGTCTGTGGCTGCAGCACCATTTAGCTTTTGTGAAAAAGTGATTTTGTTTGATAGGGTCTGTAGTGGTTTAGATTTGTGTATTTATTTAATCCTTTTGGGGAGACTGATTTTGTTTTAGGGATAGAGTTCTTTGGTGTGTTGGGTTAATCATTGTTCTAGGTTGTTTTGACATTAAAGTTGGAATACTTTTATATGAAAGATAATAGTTTGATTGACACTGGTTTAGTGATCAAGGTTCAGGAATGTGTAGATAAGGCAGTTTCTGCCTTAGCATCTCAGTTGGGTAAAAAACTGGAGGATTGCATGGAGAAATCGGAAGGGAGATTGGCTGAAAAGCCCAAGGAGTCTGTTGTAGAGGTGGCTGAAAACACCTCGTCTGCTGGAGGAGTAAGGAAGGTCTCCCAGAAGAGAAAACATCTTGAGAAGGAGAGAATTTCTAAGGCAAAGGAGGCCTTTAATCAGTGGGTCCCATCTAAACACGTTGCTCAGTACATTGAATATTGGATAAGGAGAGAAATGCCTAAGGATGTCAGGACACAACTCCGTTCGGAGTGTCCAAGACCCTCCATCTCTAATAAGGTGGCATATACGCCCGAACTTGATGGCAAGATGCTTACCTTCTTGTATAAATTAGGAAGGGACCTGAAAAGGGTTCTGGATAAAGGGCTAAAAGGGTGTCAAGATTGCCTTCTTGATGTGTTTGGGGCTTTGACCAAGATATTTGACCTCTGCGAAGAGGCTTATCTTCAAGAGACTGCTATTGACAGCCTTAAGTTAAGACAGTGGATTCAGAGAGCTGTCTGTTTATTGGGGAACGCTAATGCGTCTCTATGTATTGAGCGTAGGAAAAGCCTACTCATGAAAATCTATCCCAAATTGGCTGAGTTGGTTGGGAAAGAATCAGGCTTGGAAGCAAACAGTTTGTTATTTGACGAGGAATTTGTTAGAGAAATGGCTCGCTCTGCTGGGGCCTTTAATTTGATACAAAAGGTCCAGAAGGACATTAGAAAGGTTTTTTTTCTCAGCCAGGAGAATGCGGGGTCGATTCCCTGGCTGAGGCACTGGAATCTCACAGAGCAGCTCCTTCTCCCGTGGGTACAGACCCGGATCCTTTCAAGCAGGATACTATTCTCCTGCATTCTAGCCTCAAAGACAGAGAGGAAGAGGTTGATTTAGAGGAGAAAGAAGGACAAGAACCCAAGTTATGTTTGCTAAACAACCTTTTTCTATTCAAGTAAATTTGTGTGGCAGACTCACCCATTTTATAGACAGATGGAGGGAGATTACTTCCAATCCTTGGGTATTACAAATGGTAAGTGGTTATCAAATAGATTTTGTGGAGACTCCGGTTCAGCTGAGGCATCCTCCCCCTTAAGGTTTTCAAAAGAGGAACAAAGTTTAGTAGATCAGAAAGTTTTGGAATTAGAGAAAAGAATGTGCCATAGAGATTGCTTCAGATTCATCGCTAGGTTTTGTAAGCAATATATTTCTGGTGGAGAAAAAGGACAAGGGTATGAGACCGGCCATAAACCTGAAAGATTTTAACAGATGGGTGGAATACAACCACTCCAAGATGGAAGGTATTCACATGTTGAGGGACATTTTAAGAAAAGAGGACTGGTCGACCCATTTGGATCTAAAGGGCGCATATTGGGCCGTCCCAGTTTGTGAGGATCAGAGGGATCTTTTGAAGTTCCAGTGGAAGGGAACCATGTGGAGAGTCAAAAGCCTCGCCTTCGGTTTAACTTCAGCACCTTGGTGCTTTACAAAGGTAATGAAACCGATAACGGCTTGGTTGCAGATGAGGGGGATCAGGCTAATCATCTATTTAGACGATATCCTGATTACGATATCCTGATTATGGCACAGAGCAAGGAGTTAGCTCAAGAGCACACCACCTTTGTGGTTCATGTGATAGAGGACTTAGGTTTTGTAGTAAACAAAAAGAAGTCCTGTTTGAAGCCAAGTCAGGAGAATGTTTTCTTGGGTTTTCAGATCTGGACATTGGACTGTGTGTTGAGGTTACCGATGGAGAAGGGAAAGAAAATTTGCAAGCAAATAAAGAGATTGTTAGCAAGCGAATGGGTAACATTGAGGCAATTAGCAAGAGTCCTGGGTCTTCTTTCAGCTACCATTCAAGCTAATTTCCCAGGTCCCTTGCAATATCATGTGATCCAAAGGCTAAAGACTCTGTATTTGTGGAAAGGAGTGAGTTACTCTCAGAGGGTTCAGTTGGATTTGGAGACAAGAGAGGAGTTAAGGTGGTGGCTAAAAAATCTAGAGGCTTGGAATGGAAGGACGATTTTCAGAGCAAGCTCGGATGTAGTAATGGAGTCAGCTGCCAGTTTGCAGGAATGGGGAGCGAGATGTGGCTCTCTGGCAACTGGTGGGAAATGGACAGGTCAGAAGAAAAAAATGCACATCAATTATTTAGAATTGATGGCAGGCTTCTGTGTGATAAAGAGTTTTATCAAAGATCAGACGAAATGTTGCATTCTATTGAAAATGGACAACATTTCGGCTGTGAGATATGTAAATAAATTAGGGCAAACTCGCTCGAAGGCTCTTGCAGATTTACCGAAGGAGTTTTGACCTTACTGTTTGAGGATAAACATCATGATGCTTGCTCATTATCTTCCGGGGGGTCACAATTCAGTGGCAGACTGGAATCCGAGACAGTTGATGGATTACAGCGATTGGAGGTTGAACAGGGAGATGATTGATTGCTTAAGGCAGGAGATGGGGGTCTCTAGACTTGTTTGCAAACAGGGTGACTGCCCAGATCCACAGGTTCTTCAGTTGGAGGCCGGGTCCAGCAGCGGAAGCAGTAGATGCTTTTCTGCAGGTCTGGGGAATGTTTCGGAATTATGCTTTTCCCCCTTTGCATTAATTCGAAAGGTGCTTCTGAAAGTAAAATAGAACAGAGGCGAGTTAGTGTTAGTAGCTCCTTTCTGGACTTCACAAGTTTGGTTTCCAGACATTACGGAAATGCTGAATGCCGACCCGGTACTTCTTTCAGTTGTCCCAGAGTTGTTGACGAACCCGTCAGGAGAGTTTCACGAGATGGTTCTTCAAGGTCATTTAAGTTTGATGGCTTGGTTGGTTTCGGGAGAGCCTGGCAAGTGTCAGGATTATCATTGGAAGCTTCGAAACTCATTGAAAAGTCATGGGCACCTGGGACTTCAAAAGTATACAGAATGGCCTGGAAAAGATGGCTTTGTTGGAGTTCTGCGCAGGGTCTGGATCCCGTTTCAGCACCTGTGGTAGACGTTGTGAACTATTAGACACAATTTTTTCTTGAAGGCAAATCTTACAGTGCAGTTAACATTGCTAGGTCTGCCATCTCAGCTGGCCATGATTTAGTAGACAGTTTGCCAGTCGGTTAACAGGATGTGGTCAAGAGATTGTTAAGAAGTGTACGTTTAAAGACACAGCCAGGGGCAAAATATTCTTCCCTTTGGGACTTTGATCAAGTCCTTAAGGAGTTGCTGACTTGGAGCGAAAATTAGTTTTTAAACTTGAGGGATATTTCAGTGAAGTTCCTTATGTTGTTATGGTTGGTTTCTTTTAGAAGAGTTTTCGATGTTAGAGCTCTGAAGATTTCAGGTCCAAGCTTGGTACCTGAAGGGGTTTGTTTCAATATCTCTAAAAGGACCAAAACTATGTCTTGTACTATTTTTATCCTTATTTGGATTAATGCAGGAAGCTGTGTGTGGTTAGATGTTTGCGTGAGTATGAGAGAAAAATGGAATGTTTGAGGTACAGTGCAGGATCTCAAATGATTATTTCTTACAGACCCCCGCACAATGCAATGTCTGCACCTACCTTGGCTCATTAGGTCAGGGAGGTCATTAGAAGGGCAGGAATAGATTTATCTAAATTTAGAGCGCATTCCGCAAGGGGGGCTAAGGCTTCTAAGGCTCTCCTTTTGGGATGTGGTTTGCATGGCATCTTAGCTGCAGCAGATTGGTAATCAGATTCTGTAGTTAAGAAGTTCTATTTTAAGCATGTGGATTTGGCTGTTAGGAATATTATGGCAAGGCTTTAAACATGCATAATATTGGCCTCCGTGCCTTGCCATGAAATTCAGATTTTCCACAGTTAGGATGGGTAGAAAATCATGATTTCATTAGAGACACGGAAGCTGATATTATCCCACCCGTTAATTATTTGTTTGTGATTCTTTTCAGGAGGAGACTTCAAGAAGTAGCTGCCAGATGTGGATTTTGGACTTTATACGTTTTGAACATTTATAGATTCTTCTGTTAATTAGTTTATATTCACGATTCAGTGTGGCGGAGAGTCCGCAGCAAAAAATAAGGAAGATGACTTCCTCACACTGGATGAAATAGACTTTAGAATGGTAATTTACTATTCTTTTTAATTGTTTTGGAGTTGCTGCCGTGGGTTAGCAATTAAAGAAATGTGCATAATATCAGCCTCCGTGTCTTTAATAAAATCATGATTTTCTACCCATCCTAACTGTGGAAAATCTGAATTATGCATCACGACTTCCATGCTTCTTGGCAGCTGGTGCTGGTATGAGGCATTATAATGTCAGAACTCAACTTTAGCAACTAATCACAGCTGAGCAGCTACATCATATCATTATTACACGTAACATAAGATAGCTCAAGTCACATACAATAAGGAATTTATAGATAGGCTTTTATACATGATGTACAGGCTCCCTTGTATTATGTACGGGATAAAGAACCCCCTGCCGTACATAATTAGAATATTACAATTCACGGAGGAGCTCCATAACCATACAGGAAAACCAGGCTGAAGGCCAAGTTCCTTTATAAGGTTATGGAGATAACTTGTAATACCCATATCATGTACGCCATGGTTACTGTAGCCCAAATAATACATGGTCACACCACCACCCTTCCCACAAGCCACTTAAAATCTTGCTGCATAGCTCTTTCATATGAAAGAGCTAGTGTGTTTGAAAATATGAAGAATAAAAATAAAGCCTAATCACATCAAACCCCTTTTAGATATTTGTTGCAAATAGATATTCGAAACAGTTCAATACAAGTCAGTTGTTTTTTTAAATGAAAGCTGCAGTAGCTCGGAGTGTGTAGAAACATGCAGAAAGATTCCAGCTTTTCTCTATCTAATCAGTGCAAAACATAAACATGTTCTCTCTGCTTTACATTGTAATCTAAAAAATAGAGCAGAAGAAAGAAAAACAACGTTCCATTTCTGTTGCTTTAAACTGCTGCTTCAAATATGCTCTGTTACCTGACCTGCCTTTTACCTCAGCTGCTGGCGCTGGCTCCAGTTAACATTCTAAGTTGGATCGGTAACAAAGAAAAAAAACAAATAAAAGCATTTACAAAACACTGGGTACATGTAAGCAACACAGGAAGCGGTAGCAACTCAGGGGTTGGGTGGGGTAGGAGCAACATTGCGGGGGGAGGGAGGAGATGCAATAAATGAGAGAACAATGTAGAGCATGTAGGGGAGCACACAGGTGAGCACGCCACATGACGAGAACAGTGGTGGGGAGGAGAAGCAATGGGCGAGAGATGTGGGCATTGGTGGGGGCAAGCAATACAGAGGATTGGGTTGGGGTGGAGCAGCAATGGGCGAGAGAGCAACAATGAGCAGGCGGGGAAAACACATGGGTGAGAAAGCAACAGGGGGAGGATCACAAGGACTAGTGCAACATGGATGTGGGTGTGGCGAAGCACAGGAATGACACATAGCAACACACAGTGCTGCAGGAGAGAAGTGCATAAGGGAGACAGCTGAAAAACATGCACTCTCATTGTCTGCTTAACTGAAAAGACACAAGTAAAGCTTGAAAAGTAGGCATTGGAAGAAAAGAAAAGAGACAATCAAAAGTGTTGTAAAGAGGCAATGCTGTATGGAAAGGGCAAACATGTATTAACTCCATGAAATGGAAATTGTGTGACAAATACACATGGTGGAGCAAGGATCCAACCTATGAGGCGCGTGATGAAAAAAAAAAGACTGCAATTGTAAAACCTTCCAAAGAAGACTTGACGACTGTTCTCATAGAAACTACTGCAACCACCACTGCGGATAAGTGATACAGATGATAAGGCAAAAGATATCTTTAAATTTGACACAAAAATGTTCCTATTATATTGCATAAAAAGCAGAAGACTTGTCCGGGCATGTTATACGTGGACAGCATTACATGTGAATAGACAGGCTGGTTAATGTCACCTTTATATTATGTGACAAATAAACATGGTGCATCAAAAGATCAAACCTATGAGGTGCGTGGTGAAAAGGGGATTGCAATTATAGCACTGTCCAAAGAAAGATTTGGCATCAACATGCACAGAAACTACTGCAACCACCGCTGCAAATCAGGCAAACAAATATGAGGGCAAAAAGATACCTTCAACTCTGGCGCAAAAAAGATCCTTTTATATTTCTGAGAAAGCAGAAGAAGTGTCCAGGCATAATATATGTATACAGCATTGCGTTAAGACAAACAGGCTAGCTGAAAGCACCTTTATATTTCCTGATGAAAGCCTGCATATCTCCTGAAAATGGCATCATCAAAAATGTTGGTTCAGAAGAGATGAGGTAATACAAAAATGTATACATGCATAATGAAATTTACAGGAGCCCTCATAGAAATGCGATAATGGGGGTTTTCTAGAAAAAGGCGTTGGGAGCGTTTTTACTGTGGCATTTACTGCAGCTGAGGTGGAATAGGAGAAGCGCCGCCGCCTCGCATTCTATGCATTCCGCACTTAAGATGGCGGCCGCGATAACGCGTACCCGCCTCCGTGCGTCTTCTTTAAAACGCTGCCGATTAGAGATGCGCTGGTGACTGAAAATACACGAGTTCAGCGCCCGGTGCTATCATATTCCGGGTCCGCTGTTTGGTTGCGCGAGGAAGTATTGTTGAGCGCGTCTTCACGTCCTCAGCCCCAGAGCCTCACAAAATTGCTGCCATGCCGTCCGGGCGCCAAGACACGCCCCTTGGCACTTCTCTCTTGATGGGCAATCCCAGCATGAGAGGAGCATCTGGATTGACACAGGGGTGTCTGTGTATCAGGGAGCTGCAGAACACAGAGGCAGCAGATATGTCTTCTTCTCTTTTATTCTTAAACCCTGCGCTGCCTAAACACTATTCCATGATAGCATCCACCACTGGGGAAAGGGCAGGAATGCACTGCATTTAAGTCAATAGGGCACATTCCTGCCTTTTCCCTTTCTTTTGGTGCCCTTTAGGCAGCCTAACGCCAACGCAGGCACCCTTGCACCATGGTCTAAGGGTGCCTCTGTGGCATGCAGGATGGTTTTTATGCAGGAAGGGGCACCTTTCTGCACTAAAACACCCTCCTGAGGCATATTCCTCTTTTTATGTGTGCTGCAGAATGCAGTACGCATAGAAAGAAGAAGTAACGAGGAGAAATGAAGATACTTCTTCTCGCTACACCTCCCGTGGGATGGAGTATCTTTTTTGTGCATTCCCACTTTTACCAAATTTGGTAAATCTGGGAATGCATCAATATCCATGAGAGTTGCATGGGAACACCCATGCAACGCCCATGGAAAGCCTTGCCGGGGCAGAATAAGTAAACAGAGGGATTTGCACTGTGTTGCTTTACTCAAGATTAATTGAGCCACTCGGGGCCACGCAATATGGCCTAACAGGGCTTCATAAATTTCACTTGAGGTTTGCATCATGCATGTACCATGTTGCGTGGTGCAAACGCTACGCAAACCAGCTCGTACATAGGCCCCTTGTTGTATTGGCTGCTCTGTATGTGGCCTACGGGAAACATCCTTTATAACGCAACTTTTACAACGCACTACCATTACGACGCAGCTTTTACAACGCAAGTCATTACAACGAATTGCGCTGGAGGGCGCTCTAGGATAGGGAATAGTTTAATTACTATCCAACACCTTCCCTACTATCCACGGGGACTGGAGTTAGCGTTGTATAACCTGCGTCGTAATGACATGCTTTGTAAAAGCATGCGTTGTAGTGACATACATCCGTGGCCTACAGCAAAACACTACAGCACCAATTATTCCAATACAAGCCCATTACATGGGGTTTGACAGAGCAGCTGCTGTAGCGCCTCTGAGTGCAGCATGAAAAGCGGCGTGTCTTCTTTCAGGAACCATCAGAATTCAATTATGCAATCTGAGTCTACTAAAAAAACGCATCATTCCCACAGTGCTTCTCATAACAGTATTATACTATTATATATGCATTTGCCTTGTTCGTGAATAATGTTGGTTTCCCTACTCAGTAATAAGCATTAGAAAAGCATGCTAGCCTTGCATTTTCAAGCGCTGGGTATGTCAGTGATGTGTTATTTCACATTTTTCCTAAGGTGAGACAATATTACCTACATCTAATTTGCTGTCTTCACAGTATGCACATTTTTTCACGGGCATTAGTCACCATGAATCACAAACTGAAAAAGGAATTAAGCATTTTTTTGTATCGTTATTTGAACAAGATGAATAGGACTGGATATGCACTTTAACATTTTTCGCGACTGGAATGAGCTTATGAAATAAAAAAGACGAGTTGGCCTGTTATGTTTTTATTTTTAGTATATTTCATTATATTTCGCAGACCTACTTCTTCATTTAATTATGATCGATTTTACTGGACGAGCAAAATTACTTCCAAAGCATTTTGCCATTAGGCCAAACTAGGGAATCTCTTCTGCTCACAAGTGTTGGGTGAATCAGTCAGAGAAAAAAGAAGTTAGCAGACCTCGGCCTAGTTCCATAATAGGCGTTCAGGAGTATTCATGAATTAGACTCTGTTCCATCTAAAAATCACCAGCCTGGGGAATCGCCATTACAATGCAAGAAAATCCACTGTGCCAAACGATGTCAAAATATACCATCATTGGATCAGAATGTATACTCGAGACCCATGCGACATTCTAATAATGCCATTGCGTTCATATGTGCTATTCATGCACAGCACCCTTCATTACGAGAGTGCTCTTAGTTCCGAAGGGACCCTGATCCTGGTCCGATTGGAACAGTCCAGCCTGAACTGCCAACAGTAGCAGCTTCTACCAAATGGGTGTGGGGCGGGTAATTAAAAATACATTTTAAAAAACACTTACCTTGATGCGGTCGGCCCACTGGCCGGCCGCCACCACTCCTCCATTCTCTTCATGGCTTCTGTAGAAGCAGAAAGGACCCAGGCTGCCCTGAGCCAATCACATTGCTGCAATGAAGTTGTGATTGGTCTGAGAGCCGTGGTTTGGCACTCAGAGAGGGAATGGGAGACTGGGCATGTCTCCCCCCAGGCTGTAATGCAACCTGGGTGGAGAACATGGAAAGTGTGCATGACATTTTGGCTGGCCCCAGACAGCCAGCCAAATGTCATGCGCACTTACAAAGTGCCTACCACTCCCCCATCCTCTAAACAGGCCAGCCCCGCCCTGTCCCTAATCAACAGAGCCAGCAGCTTAAATAAAATATTAATGAATGGCTCTTGCGAACACCACAACACAGCCTAATCATAGTTATTTGTTGTTGCCACGGCCTGAAAATTTGATCAAGTGGAGCCTGCTGTGAAGGGTAAAGCATCTGGCAGCTTGCCCTAACATGTAAGGAACTGCTCCTTGGACTGCACAAGCACAGGGGGAGCCGTTGCGGGTAAGAGCTGATCAGTCACGCCTCTTAAGGCGGCTCACACTCCCGCAGTGCTGGATTAACAACTTGCCGTTTCCATTTCCTTGGGAGCCTGCTGTGAAAGGACGAGCTCTGACGGAGCCCGGGTGAAGCCCGGGCCAATGGCGGGCCCGTTCTGCACCCGTGAGTGCCAGCAAGAGGCAGGGCAGGGCTACCCCCCTTGATTTTATTTTTTGATATCCATGTTCAATCGTCTGTGAGTCAGTAAGCTTCCCCTCATCTTCCCTATCCTTTTCGTTGACTATTGACTTTGAATAGAGGTGGCCACCAACTTTTCCTCTTAGAATTTACAATTTTCTTATTGTTGCAATCTGTAACTATTGAGGAAAATCGATTTTGTTTTGTTTGCTCTTTGCGAAGAGCCTGTGATTGAACGAATGTAAAACTTTCTTCTTCCAAAAATTGTTTTAAGCAGATGAGATGAACAAAGTGTTTAAAAAAACAAGGAACACATTGAACATTTTAAGACTTTACCTATTATTAATAAAAGTATGGGAAAGCGAAAAGCTACGGAGGGTTTAGATAAGGGGAAATTGAGAAAAATAATTAAATGTGCAGGGGAGAATTGTACCATAGAAAAAAATTGACGACTTGTTAGAAGAAGTTGAGACACTATTGCATAGCAAATGTAAAGCATCCAGTAAGCAAAAGTCTAAAAGTACAGCCTTCTATAAGAAAAGCAAGGCTAACCCCTAAACAAACAACACTCTTGAACCAGGCAAAACATGTGCAACCATTAAAATTCCACCATCTAAAACAACCATTCTCCACCTAGATTCTGTGCAGATCATTGACAGAGACATACAAGCAATGCAGGACATAAATCGATTGATTACAGAGGGCTCATACTGTGATGAGGGGGAGTACACCAACAATAGCATGCTCAAACAAGTATCTTCCTCTAGCACTGTTAGATAATGATGCTACCCCAATTTAGGAATAATATTCAACAACATTATCTCTAATGGGAATAAGGGGAGGCGGGATACCGTGGAGGGGGCCAAATCTACAATAGGATGCTAAATGTCAATCACCAAGCTCCTAAAACAGTTAAACAAGGGTGATATCCCCGTAGACATGATGGGAATCTGGTGGAGAATGCCAAAGAGGCACCATACGAGGCGGGAACTGTTGCTAACAATAGGCAGGAGAGGAGGAAAGTAGGCATAGAGAGAGTGAATGCAGAACGAGAGCAGATATATTGAGCAAGCGATATGATTGGACATAATCATACTCATAGAAATAGAATGAATCCTAGCCATAATAGGGGGGGGCTCAATTTTCAATCAGGGACCATTATAAACAGAAACAGAGAAGATACATCACAGGCAACGCAGATGGCGGAATACCCAAACATCAGACACACTGTTTTCAGGCAGAGTAACGTTAATACTGAACCCAGCGGTAGACGGAGACCGGCGTACCACAACATTTTTATGATTAATCTACTGAAGGTAACTCTCCCTTCCTATAGGGAAGATATGGATACAATGAAGAATTAGGTCATACACTGGATTAGACACAATCGTGCCTTCCTTTCAGGGATACGTTCTGATATATTAAGAGTGGAAACATTATCAAGTAAAAGTGATCCCTTCCATGCAATATTACTTGTCCTTCATGACAAAAACTGATTGATGAATTAATTTCTATGGAACTAAGAGCACCCCTAAATTCGAGCTCCATTGTGAGATTTAAGCTAAATAGACCTACTGCAATGGAGGCAAGAGACAGTTAATGTATGTAGGCTCCAAAGAAACATATCATCGTACCGACACACAAAATGACTTGGAGGCAGTTGATTGACTGATGAAGCGGCAAACTACTAATGCTGAGAATGACCTGCACACTCAGACCCCTATATATATATACCTGGGAAAGAGAAAAGGCGCTTACAAATAGAAAACAGTTGCATAAAATCCCAAGAGCTGTCTCAAGCAAGCCCTGCAGCTATAGAACCTGATGCTATCCTGCCTAGTCTGTTACATATTGGGGAAGCATCTTAGAACATTAAAATGCGAGACTGCACGTTATTGATTCTGTTTGGTAGGAGGAGAAACTGTCCCGGATTACCTCCTGTTGTTGTTGCCTGCCCTAGGATTCTCCGCCCAAGGACACTTTGCAACTGCTAGCCGGACCCGCTACGCGAGTCCTGCGTCGCGCTCCCTGGACACTGTCTGCCTGCCTGCTTTGTTGACTGGTGTTGAGGCGCTGTGATGAGGAGAGGCGAGGGGGAGACAGGCAGCAGGGCTGCGAGCGATATTACAGGGACTCCGTCTCCCAGGAGTCCCTGTCTGACCAATTGTCTCCACCTGGTCCGCTCTCCCTGCCTGCCCCGCCCCCCGTCCACCCTTCATAGCACTCAGAGTTCACCGCTGCGCGGGAGCGCACAGGAACGTCCCGGGAGAAGACCGGGCCAAGAGCGGGCCCGTTTTAGCCCGTTAGAGACCGAGTGAGACCGGACCAGGCCACCCCTCTTGGCTCCCAGTTCTGTTCCATCAACATTGTTCTGTGCTTATTAGTTCTTTGGTGGGAACTTAGAAATAATGTCCACGCGAGAAAGTAGAAGCAGGGCTGCCAAAGGAGGGAAGCAGTTAAATGGGTCTCTCAACGACTTCATAACCAGGACTAACACTGCTATAGATGTAGAGATTAACAAAATGCAACAGAGAGTTTCTATGGAATTAGATGCAGCTAGAAGATTGTCCCAGGATCTTGCAATGACCAAGAAATCATCTTTAGGTCACATCGCATCTGCCAAAACCCCCGAGGGCTTGACTGGCCCAGCGTCAATTATGACGCTGGCGGATGTGCATCATACCTTGGACATAACTCCTCACATTCCAGTCCCTAATCTAGGGTTACTCCACCCATCCACCAACCTGACTTCATCCCTGGGTGTGGTGGATCCGGCACTGGGGACACCAACAGAGATAATTCCTAAGGGAAAGGGGGCGGGTGGGAGTAATTTGTGTGTTAGCAAAGAGGGTGCAATCCAAAAAAGGAAGCGTAACATTACATCTGCCTACACTAGGAAAAAGACTAAAGTAGCAAAGGCCCAGTATTTTAATGGCGGGAAGTCTATTGCAGGAGGTGGGGGTGGTATGCTATATCAGGTGCCTCCAAATGTTGAAAAAACTGTTTGAATGCTGATGAGGCTAATTTGGATGTAGTAGAAGGGGAGCAAGAGTCACTAATTGGAGCTGAGAATGGAGGGGTATCTGTGTGTGAGGTAGTGGGAAGAGATGAGGAATTTCTGAAAATTGTATGGGAAACGCTAAAAAAACTCCAAACCCCTCTGGAAATTAGGTTATCGCGTATAGAAAACCAGCTGCTTGAGGTAGAAAAGAGGATCCTAACCCTAGCAAGCTTTAGTATAGAGGAAAATAAACCAAATAGCACATCCGGTGTTAATAAAACTACACCAGTACCTACTGTCATTTCCCCAACATTACCGCTAGTTAAACCCTTACCCAAACCCCGATCAAAGGCTCACGAAACACATGTTAATAATCCAATAGCGAAGGTATCTAAACAATTGCCTGCACAATCTGTACCAGCCCAGAAAGATACTGCTGCCCCGAGGGTCAAAGAATCTAAGGCTCACCAATCTAATCTACAGGAGATCCAAACTATAGATAAACATTGTGGGGGTTTTATAGATCTTCCTCCAGGTGCAAGGCCGTACGTAGTAGTGTTAACAGGGGTACCGGAAATTAGCAACCACTATCAGGAAAACTTTTGGTCACTGAGGAATAAGGTAACTTACTGGCTGGATGAAAACAGGCCGTTACCCAACCATTTGAGAAGCAAAATCTTAATGGTACGAAGGGTGCCCCTCATATAAATCTATTCCAGGTGATTGTATTGTTGTCTCATTTGAAGATCCAAACACGGTACATCACATATGCTCATGGAACACCTATGGCGGGAATTCGCCTATTGAAGCTTGATCACTCACTTTCTTCTATCCCCCGCGAACATGCTCTAATCATGGGGGGAACTGGGCATTGGCTAGACACCATGTTCGGGGAGGGGCTGGAGAAGGCTGGCAGGGCAATCACAGTTGGTGGAATGGGGCACCAACTTACAACAGGTTTAGTTGCCTTGAAGAAGTAGATTGACTCACCCCAAAGATAGCTTGTTCAATTAGCTCTGATGGTACATCCTCTACATCTTGTACTGAGCCCACGTTGATTACATGTAACCCAGAAAAAAGTAATCTACCTGAAAGTATAGAAATGGTTACAGGGGGGGGAGTTGTCAACTGCTTAGATATTGATGCAGTCCCCAAGTTCACCAGTGATAAGATAGGCCTGGTAGCATCAGTTGAACAGGGTGTGATGGGTAATCCCTCACAATGGGAGGTGTATGAAACATGCAGATTGCTCCAAGATGTGTTGTCTCTTCCGGTGCCACCATTACCGTATGCAACCATTCCAAATGAAGGACCTCCTGGTAGTAGTTCCAACTCGCCATTGACGTCAATCTCGGGGGGGAGCTTGCCCGGTCCCTGTGGAGGTCCCTGGGGGGGAAGCTCTATCTTTGATCTTGGATGAGGCCCCTAGCACTGTTCATGACCCTCTCGCGAGTGATCTTGCGTTAGGGCTGGGAGGAGCCGGTGGCGAAGCCCTGAAGGTGGTCAGTTGGAATATAGCGGGCCTTGCACGGAATATTGACATACCTGAATGGAATTAATTCGTTGAATCCTTCGGGATTTGCTTATTCCAGGAAACTTGGTGCTTGGAACCACGCCACAAGGTGGGTTATACCACCTACTTTGTGTCTGTGTCACAATCGCCTGGAGGGAAGGGCCGCCCTTCTGGCGGCCTATTAATTTGGGCGAGTGTCTCCCTGGGTTTCTCCATCAGGTCTATAGCCACCAAATCACCTGACCTGCAGAGAATATCAGTCAGAGGGCCACGTGGGGGGAGGAAGCTTGAAGTCTTCAACATCTACGTCAGAGGATCAAGGGGTGGAGTATCCACACTGTCCCTTACGGGCATCGAGGAGGGACTTAGATCTTGTGGTGCTGACTCCCTTGTCATACTGGCTGGGGACTTCAATTGCACATTTGAACCCCTTGCTAGGGAGGATATATTGGGCACCAGGGAGGATGATGCTAGGAGAGATATCCCCCCTTACACTATCTCCAATTAGGAGTTGGACCCAAAGTGCCATTGACCTTAATGCCCTCTGCCTGGAACATGGCCTTAGGGCAACCAACGGTAGATCAAGCTCAGACTCCACTGGGGCACACACGTTTAACAGAGTGGGCCACTCCTCACAAATTTACTTCATTCTTTTGAACTACAGACTTTGGGCTCACCTGATAGATATGGTGGTTTTACCGTCTACTGACAGCGACCACATCCCTCTACTTTTGTCCCTGTCCCCTCTTTGGACGGGTGCGACCCCAGCCCCAACCCCACATGTATGGAAAACAACGCACGAAGTATGCCCTTCTAATTGTGGCAGGCGTCTGAAATGGAACACCATTGCTGCCAACAAGGGAAAGATTTTGGAAGTAAAATCCATAATGTCTAATATTGTGCTGTGTTTAGACTCCCCCGGACTCAGCATGCATGAGGTTTCAACTTTGTTTGCCGAAACCACCAACGCGTTAGGTGAATTGTTTATAGTTCGTTCTGTAGGCACAAGGGGCAACGCAAGAGGTGGACCCATGGGTAATGTGGGCTGGTTCTCCTCTGCGTGCCGTGTTGCCAAAAGGGAACTAATTAAAGCGGTGAAAGCCAAGGATGGTGGCCTGATTAGCATTGCAAGGAGTAATTATAGAAGGGCTTTATCTAAGGCAAGGGCCGAGCATGAGAACCAGTTTTGGTATGACTTGAAGGTGGCTAGCTCAAGGAAGGACTTCAAGGGATTTTGGGACCTAATAAGAGCTAGGGAAAAACCCGTGGACTCTCTCATAACATGCAATATAGCAGAGGGAGTGTGGTTTGACCACTTCTCTCAGCTATATACAATGGCTGCGGGCTCCGAGGTAACCCTGATGGAACAGCACCCCATAGATTGCACAGAGCTCAACGAGGAATTCCTGTTTACACCCAAGGAAGTAGTGGGGGCGATTAAGTGCCTTGTCCCCAATAAGGCAGCGGGCCCTGATGGCCTCCCAGGAGACTTGCTCCGCATTAATCCAGATGAGTGGGGGAGACTTATTGCTTCCTTACTGAATGCTGGTTTGGCAGGTGCGGCTCTCCCGGATTCATGGAAGGGCGCAGAGGTCGTCCCGATCTTTAAGAAAGGGAGTCGGGACGACCCTGCTAACTACCGCCCTATAAGCCTCTTGGATTCCACACAGAAGGTAGCAGGCAAAGTGGTTCTAGGAAGGGTCTTGCAGTGGGTTGAGGAGAAGCAAATTCTTTCAGACTTTCAGGCTGGGTTCAGAACTGGTATGGGGACTATTGAGCAATCATTCTGGTTAATGATGCTTTTTTGGAAAGTGGTTGTACTGGGCAAAGGCAGTCTGTACCTTGCTTTCATAGATCTACGGACTGCCTTTGACCTGGTCCCACATAACCACCTTTGGAGTGTACTTGATGCATTGGGTATTCCCCCATACTTACTAAACATGCTGATAAAGTTACATGCAGATAACTTTGCGCAGATAAGGTGGGGTAACCAGGGACAAAAAACATCACGAATTCCTGTAAATAGAGGTGTCCGTCAGGGATGTGTGCTAGCCCCCACTCTGTTTTCATTGTATGTTAACGGAGTGGTGGAGCACTTGCTGCAACATCCAGCAGACGCACCATCCGTGGCTGGCAGGAGAATACCTACCCTCCTATTTGCAGATGACACCCTCCTGATCTCCAAAATCCCAGCGGGCCTGCAGAGTCTTCTAACTAGTTTTAAGACCTTCTGTGACTCAAGGGGACTAGTTATAGACACAGGGAAGACTAAGTTTCTGGTTTTAAACCCCCGAAGAAGACTGTCAAACCACCTACCTAGAATCAGTTCCACTCGGGAGGGTCAAGGAGTTCGATTACCTCGGCATTCGTCTCTGCGACTCTATGAGTTGGAAATGTCATCACCAAAAGATGCTGCTGACCCACAAGAGGGTAGTGGGGGCCCTCCTTAATGAACAACGTGCCTCATCCCTCAAACCCATTGCACCAGTACTTGACATCTACAGGGCAAGAGGTGTCAGTGCAGCTCTTTATGGGGCAGAACTCTGGGGTGTACAGAATGTGGACCAGTTGTCTCGCTCTGAAAACAAATTTCACAAGGACTTAATGGGCCTCCCCTACAGTACACCAACTCTTCCACTTCTTTTAGATATGGGCACCCGGCCCATTAGTGACCAGGCGAGGCTGCGTCCCCCTCTTTTGTGGACACGCATTTGGAGAGTCCCAGAAATGTCCAGTTACGCAGAGGGTTTAAAAGAGGTTCTTCTAACGCCTGGCTGGTCTAAGGTCCGTTGGTTAAGGGAAGTCAAGCGCCTTCTTATAGACCTGGGCCTTGAAGACGCCTGGATTACTAGAACTGCCCCGCCCAAGTCAACCCTAAAGAAGTTATACTGGAGTTGGGTGATTGATGGCAGAAATAGTAATGCCAATTTGTGTAAGACCACTGGGGAATTTCTTTTGGTTAAGGAGGTGCACTTCTGCGAGCCGTATCTGGATATTATTCTAAATTCCTGGGACAGGGCTCTATACTTCAAATTTAGGGTAGGCCTACTTCCAGTGGGGAAACTGACTGCCAGTTGGAAGGTCCCGGCGCAGACAACTACCTTCTGTCCTTTCTGTGTGAACAGGATAGAGACAGTTCCCCACTTATTGTTTGAATGCCCGGCCTATGCAGTTCCTCGCCACAGATGGCTGAAGCCACTCTGTAGAGAGCTTGGGACTAGATCTCATAAGGAGGCCTTACGAATTTTAAAAACGGACCCCCGGCCCCTGTTTGCATGTGGATTGGCGAAATTTCTAGGCTGGGCATGGCGCATTAGATCCACTAGGCTTTTGTATCTTGTTTAATATGTATTTTAGACTGTTTTTACGTAAATTATTCATGCCATTTGCAATATGAATTGTATGTTTATTACCCATGCACTGGCTTTTATTGTTTTTATGTACATGTACTGCTTTTTAAGATATGAACTATATCGATATAAAGCCTAATCTACTACTACTTAAATGCGTCTAATATCATGGAATGTAGCAGGATTAAAACAAAAGCTATTAGACCTTGAATCGCAAGAGTTCATGAATCAATATGATATATGCCTACTACAAGAAACTTGGGCTTTGAATTTCCCAATATATACGATGAGTTATAAAACGTTTAGTGCTAATGCAATCCCATCAACTTGAGTCCAGCAATCAGGGTGGCTAGTGATACTGGTTAGGATCTCGCTAAAGATTGAAACCAAGGAACTTAAAATACCATCACAAGATATAATTGGCATAAAAATAAAAAACACTGTTAGAGCAGATGTCTACTTGCTCAATGTTTATAATAGACCGAGAGTATCCAGTATTGAATCACCAGAGATAGAGCAATTGGATAATTTCCTGGGCTATATATAGATTCTAGTAAAGTATATCTATAAATATAGGAGGGAATTTCAATTGTAAGTTTGAGCCAATAGTGGGCCTTGAGAATATTCTAGATGAAGAGAACACTGCACGTGGGATCCAGTTGCCAGAGGCTGGTGCTTCTGTGCCCAGCACAACTCCAGCAATTCAGCTAGCTACATTTGTGATGGAGCAAGGATTAAGGGCCTGTAATGGTGGGCTACCGTCAGATAGTCCAAGTGTGTATACCGGAGTAAAATTGATTATATTTTAGCTAGCATTAACATGTGGAATAGCTTAATAGATTTAAAAGTTGAGCTAAGAAAAGATAGTGACCACAATCCACTATATTTAATGTTAAGGGGTTCGTTTTTTTGAAGACTGGGAATTGGGGATGGATCCTAATATTGGGAACCAACCACAGCCAACTGGTAGTAACTACCGCAGAGCACTAAAATTGCCAGCTATTGCAGGCAATTATGAAATTATGACTAAGATCTGTAACATTTTTTCTGACACTCTCCTACCACATTCAAAATCCACTGCAGGCAAGATTCCAATTATGCAGGTTCATCATACCATGGGGTGAAAATTGAAACTGCTTTTGAGTAACAACTGCAATAAGCAAGTGCGGTCAAACCATATACAAAATAATCCTTTTAACTCCTGGTTTAGTAAGACTTGCAGAGAAGCAGACCTTCATTTGCTAGAGGAAATAAGATTGATCAATACACAGAAAATAAGAGACAAGAGGGCAAAATATAAGAAAATAATAGCACAAGCAAATAAAGATTGGGAAGACTGTAATTGGAATGATTTAATTACAGAAGCAAAAAAATAAGGATCACGCTGGGTTCTGGAATACGTTAGCGCGTGGAAACAGAACTGTTAACCAAGGTCGAGAACACTATCTGGATCCAGGCACAAGAACCAATCACTTTTCAACTCTGTACTCTGAAGTTGTAGATCCGGTAATTAATGATATCTCTACTATTGAAATGGATTTTCAGGAGTTTGGATGGCAGGGTTCAAATAGCATCCCCTTTTTTACACCAGAAGATACAGAGGACGCAATAGAAAGTATTAGGAAAGGGGACCTCTTAAGGCATGATACATTAGTTTGGGCACCGTATGTGAATTTACTTTGCAACGATTTGGCTACAGGGCACCAATACCTGACTCTTGGAAGGGGGCCGAAATAGTACCTATTTTCAAGAAAGGGAATCGTCAAGACCCTGCAAAATACAG
Source organism: Lissotriton helveticus (assembly GCF_964261635.1). NCBI lineage: Eukaryota > Metazoa > Chordata > Amphibia > Caudata > Salamandridae > Lissotriton > Lissotriton helveticus. Next base: position 1,120,555,831 of record NC_136063.1, on the reverse strand, counting down.
GCCAATAAGCCTAATAGACACTCTACAAAAGGTCTATGCAAAAAAGATCTTGGTAAAGCTTAACACTTGGCTGGAGGAAAATAACATCTTACCCCAATGTCAAGCCAGATTTAGAATGAAAACTAGTACAATAGATAAGGTTTTTCGATTGCTGTGCATAGCCTGGAAATATATTATTTTAAAGGGAGGGCACATCGCTTTTATAGATTTGAAAGCTGCTTTTGACCTTATTCTCAGGAGACCCTTATGGAACTGCTTAAAAAGCCTCGGAGTCTCTGAGGATCTTTTGACACAGATTGTGAGGCTACATAAGGATAACTACGCAAAAGTCAGGTGGGGACCTGGGGGGAACTGCCGGATGCAATACAGATAAAAAGAGGAGTAAGGCAGGGATGCATGCTGGCCTCAACCTTGTTCTCTTTATACGTGAACAACATTGTGCAATATCTTCAGGGCTGTGATCATGACTCTCCGAAAGTTAGGAGGGGTCCCAGTTCTAGCATGACTTTTTGCTGATGATACAATTTTAATATCGCAAACACCTGTCCACTTAGATGTATTGCATTTTATCCATAAGACGTGGAAGTCAACTTCATATACAGTGCTTTGGCCATCAGAGGTTGTATTTCATCTAAATAATCCTCAAAGGCAGGGAAAGGATTGATGGATATAAACTGCAAAGTTAAACTTTCTGTCTTTGAAGAGCAGTATATACTATTTTCTAGGTACATGAATATGTGCTTTGTAAACTGTTTTTGACAGTCGTGAGAGCTACTCAGGAGCATCCCAATAACTATTCATACCATAGAACCATATTCGAATATATCGTACCCAGGGAAGTGCAATGCTGTGATCGAGTTTCAGTAACTCAATTAACCCATCTTTATCATTTTTAAGTTCCTGACAGGGAAGGTTTTTGCTCCCTGTGCTCCCAAAATGTTGTTGAAAATAATGCCCACTTATTATTTTTTTGTCCAAAATATGCTATTTCTAGGAAAAAATGGATTAAAGCAGTATGTTGGAATATGGGATTTAGGACACATCTAGAAGCATTGAGAATTTTACTGATACATCCCACAAAATAGTTGTTAATCTAAGCCGATACCTATTTGCAGTAAACCTTACTCGCAAGGGAAAGGGTCTGCAATTCTAATGCCCATGAGGCTGTGATATGTACATCATACTAAGGAGAATGGAACTGGAGAGCTTGTAGCACTTGTACTCTGTTATTTTATAAAGCTTTTAAATTGCAATTGTACTTTAGCACCTAAAATTTGCATTTTAGCTATAGTCGATTGATCCTATAGCACTATTTCAGGATGTACTCTCCTGTTGACACAGGCAACTCAAGACCAGTCTTGCCTCAGTTGGGGCTCTCAGTCAGGTGCAGCTTGGCTCCATTAGCAAAGTGAGCATGGGACCCATATATGGGCATGCTCGCCACACTTGGGGCATCACACTGAAGTAAACAAGCGATGGGTGTGATGCTTGAGTTTATCTAAACCACTAGTAATTAATTACTCAGGGCAGCATCCCAGTTAATTTTTTTTGGGTCCAATGCCACCACTCATAAGACTGAGCCATATGTAAATCAGCCTTGATCCTGCTCCAATTGGAACAGCCACGCTCGAACTGCCAAGCAAGGCCTCTCTGAACAGCAACACAAGCAATCCTAAACCATTCCTCACTGTGTAAGTGAAACCAAATTACACATGAATAAAGAGCCCCAATGATGGCAAAACTGGTCTTGGGTTGCTTGCGTTATGGTTTAGAGCATACCTGGTATGAACTGTTCCTATTGGAGCAGGACCAAGACTGATTTGCATACGGCTAGTTCAAATATGAGGAGGCATAGTGGGCAAATGAACAATGGTTTGGAATGCTACACCAAGCAATTGCCAGCGGTTAGACTTATTGCAAGCATTCCTCTGCCAACTTTTGTGTGTTTCATGTAACTTTTATATGGCAGGACTAGAGGTATACCTCTGCTAGTTGTGGAGTCCTACCTTTGCGTTATTGCCACATCACAGCTATTTGGGTTTTATTAAAATGTAGCAAATGGCCTGAAATTTTAAAACTTCACAGATGGTTGCCAGGCATGAAACCTTCTCATAGTAAATTGCTGGCTCCTGGGACTAATGTTTATGCCTCAAACTGCCAATTAGATATGCGTAAAAGATCAGCACAAATAAGGAAGTGGCAGAATCTGCCCATTTTTCAGTCCACATCGAGATGGAGTTTTGTTTTGAATCATGTCAATCACCAACCCTGCAAGTGGACTACTTTGATCTCCCATCTGTTATCATTAGGCTTACATCAGCTGGTCTCCCTACCCACTCATAAGGCAGGACACACACTAGACGGGCTATATTACTAACAATGGTTGCATCTCCCTAAACTCAGTTATCCCTCTGATCTGGACAGATCACTCTGTAATAATTTTTAAGATTAAGATTAAGACAACCAAGTCCGGCGAGACCAACCGCCAAAGACCCAGACAAATCCGGGCATGGAACACAATTGATGCCCAACATTTGCAAAAATCTATGTCTACCTCTCATTACATTCCATCAGAAGACCCCGAAACAGCCACCAATAATTACTCTGACTGGCTACATGAAATCTTTGCCCTATCAGTACCATATAAAAAAAATGTCCACCAATCGTAGAGTTCGTTCTGCTCCTTGGTTTACAGAGGGACTAAGACTCGAGAGACAACACTGCAGGAACCTAGAGAGACACTGGCGTAAAGAGTACAATCACAAAGCTAAAACTTTATACAAAGAGGCAATGAAAAAATACAAACATCTGATCACCGTGCACAAGAGTAACTACTATTGTTCTCAAATAAAATCCGCCAAAAATTCCCTGAAAGAACTCTTCCAAGTAGTAACCAAACTCTCCACACCCCCAACAGGCACCACGCTTCAACCTTCCCAAGACTTATGTAACTCACTGGCAAAATTCTTTAAGGACTAAGTGACCTGTATCTATTCTGACTTTGCAACTCAGTCTAATAGACCAGCCAACACCTAAAAATGTTTATAACACGTCCTCCATGGCTGTGATTCCAGAATTCACTCAGGTCTCCTTGGAGCAAGTACGTGAACTTCTTCTCTCAATTAAATCCGGTTCCCCGTTAGACCCTTTGCCACCCTCAATTCTTAAATTAATTCCCGATCCCACTGTTAGCATTCTTAGCGACATTTTGACCTCTATGCTCAACACTGGAGTCTATCCTACAATCTGGAAAAAGGCCATTATCAAACCTTTACTCAAGAAACCCAACGCGGACCTGCTGGATCCTAAAAATTACTGCCCAATAGCATGTCTCCCTCTCCCACCAAAAATCATAGAAAAAATGATAAATACTCAACTTACCCAATACATCGACACTAATGACCTGCTCGATGATACACAATTTGGGTTTAGGAAGGAGCATGGTACAGAAACAGCTCTTATTAAGGCCGCCGATGATATCAGGATGATTCTGGATAAGGGTGGAGCAGCGGTCCTTATTCTGCTGGATCTGTCTGCTGCATTTGACACGGTCGATCATACCATCCTGATCAACCGTGTCTCTGCCATTGGCATCAGCCAAACGGCCACGTCCTTACTCATTTCCTTTCTTGAAAGCCGGACACAGTCTGTCAAGCTGGGTGACTTCCAATCTCCAGTCTTTTCCCTCCCATGTGGCGTGCCTCAGAGATCTTCCCTAAGTCCGACACTGTTTAATATATATGTGTCGGATCTGGCAACTACCATCAAAACCCATGGGATGGGTTTGAACTCTTATGCCGACGACACCCAACTTGTACTTGCTATCCATAAGGACGGAGTAGAAGTGGCATCCAAATTTCAGGAAGGAATGAGTGGATGGATGTCTCGCAACTGCCTGAAATTAAACTCTGATAAAACGGAGATAATGACTTTCGGTAATTTAGTCCCAAGTTGGTCCCCAACTTGGTGGCCAACCGAAATGGGACCTCCCCCACCTCCTGTTTCAAAGGTCAGGAATTTGGGAGTGATGTTCGATGATAGACTCTCGTTTATACATCATGCTAATGCCCTTTCGTCCACCTCTTTTTTCACTCTTAAAATGATCAGAAAACTTCTGCCTTTTCTTCCACTGAATGCAGGAAGAACTCTGATGTGCACTCTGATCTTATCTAAGATCGACTATTGTAATGGGCTTTTTTTAAATGCTCAGGGAAATGTTCTGAACAAATTGCAGCTAATTCAATATTCAGCAGCCAGAATCCTATCAGGCACACCCAAGTTCAAATCAATTTCCCTGGCAATACGTCAGCTTCACTGGATGCGTCAGGAATCAAATTAAATTCAAAGCTCTCTGTATTGCATACAGAGCAGTTAACAATTCAGGACCCAAGTTCCTAAGAAGGTCACTAGGACGTTACACCCCGAATAAACTCCTGCGCTCTTCCTCAGCTGGCCTCCTAACCGTCACTCGGACAAAGAAATCATCATGGGGAGACAGATACTTTTCAATCACCACTGCAAAATTATGGAACACCCTGCCCCCCTACATCAGGGCCAGCCCCTGCTCTGTAATACTGTTTTTCAGCACCGAGATGCCTCCGGGTATTTTCGCGCTTTACAAATTGCATAAATAAATAAATAATAAAAGAGAGGGTGGGATGTCTGGCCATGGACAAGTGTTTGTGTTTAGTTATCTACACCTCTTTAGAATAGTGGAATGTTGGTATCTCCATTGAAGACAATGGAGAATGTCGGGCTTCTGATGGACAGTAGAAGCCCGGACCCCCAGCATTCCAATGTTTGTTCACAGCTGCTGCTGTGAACAAAGGCCTCAGGAACCAGAGGGTATTTCAGTTCCTTCTGACTCCATTAGGCCTTTGTTTTTCTATTTAGAAGATTCTGCCCTCTAGAGGCTGAATGTTCTAATATTCTTATAGCCCTCCGTGGCTGGGCTATACCAGCATTAAAGTTCCGCTCCCATGTTAAAGGCCCTTACCTTTGGCTCGAGCCTTTAACACTTGAGTGTGCCTTTAATGACTTGTATAGTCGCTACGGTGGTCTATAAGGCTATAGTGGCATGCAACATTGTCTTGAAATCTGAAAGTTATTGCCAACCATCCTCAACGGCACCTGTGTCTAAAGCCAGAGAACAATTCAGATCTGTTCTAATGTGCTGAAACAGCAGGTTGCTTTAGCAGTTCTGATAGACTACCTTGACCCAATCAAAATTTGTCTCTGCGTTTTTATCAGTTAGACAGTCAAAATTATATTCTCATACACATACCATGTCACAGCAGACCATGGCCTTGTATTGGGCACGGGCCACATGTTTTGGGCACATACAAGAGAGGCAACATATTTTTTTTTTGGGCCTAGATAATTTCCTAATCTTAAATACTTTTTTACAATACCTTTTATAATATTGGGGAGGAGGCACCCCTTGTGTACCTAATAAGGATATAACAAGTCACCAATGAGTTCTGTGACCCTATAGTGGAATGAGGCCCAAAAGAAGATTAGAAAATCTAGTGCAAAATGAAACCCACCGAAAAGCAGTTAGATATATGTTTCTAAAAGATACTAGAATCAGTTTAATACAAGTCAGATTTAACGAAAAATGACGCTCATAATGTATTGAAACATGCAGAGGGATTCTATTTTTCCCTTTAGTACCTAAACTGTGAAAATATTAAGCATGTTGTAATCAATATTTCCTTTCTTTTTATTGCACTGTTCAACCTTACCCTCGGATTCTGACTCTGGCAACAGGCATTGTGATACCACAACAAAACTGTGATAAGCTTCATCACTTCCTTTTTATCAGTGACTAGAATTATAAAAGTTGCCTGTAATGAGAACATTGGAGACACGCTTTAATACAGGAATTGCAGGCTCCCATGTGTGTTATGTGAGACAAAGTAGCCCCTGACGTACATCACAAGGATATGTCAAGTCATCAAGGAGTTCTGTGACCACCCAGAGGAATGAGGTTGAAGGCCGAGTTCCTTTATAAAGTCATGGAACTCCGATGTGATTTGCAATATCCTTAAAATGTATTGCACATAGTATTTTAGATTCATCAAGTACATGGTCATCACATTTTCAAAAAATTACTTATATTCTTGGGCCCTCAATACGCTGTCTGGTGGATGCAACCATTGCGGTAAAGGAACCACCTGATCATGGGTTGGTGGTTCCGCAATCCCAATTAGGATGAAACAGCACATAGAGGAGTCAGAAACTTACATTTTTCAATTGGAGCTTGTGCCGCTGGCTGAAAATGCCAGTAGCACAAACTCCTGTTCAAAAATCGAAGTTTGTAAACATCCCTGCACCTTGTACCTGCCAGTGCAGAATGCGGAGGGACAGGGGGGAAGGGGGCTCTGCTAGGGTCCCCCAATATTGCTTTCTTGACAGCCTTTCCATGTCGGAAAGGTCAACATGCAATGACTGTCAGAAACCAACATCATAATACCGACTGTGGAAACACCGTCCTTAACCGCGGCCCGAATTCCGCTGTGGTGCGGCGGTTTTAATCAGTGGGTGGGGCCGCGTCGGCCAATGGACGTGCACAGCACTATGGAGGTAGTGCTCATGACAGCCGTTGGCAAACAGGAGCACTTAAGGGGTTAAGAGATAATGTTGCCTTTCCAACTGACTGTCGGGGTCCTTGAGCCCATCGGAACCGTGTCGGATTCCCCCGTAGCTTTAAACTCTGACTGCTGTTATCCTAATATGGCGGTCGGACTTTAAACCTACCATGTCAGAAGGAAAGCCTCCGACCAGCGGTTGGAGGCTTTCTGCCCGACATCGTAATAGGGCCCTCGGTTTCTTGCTCTTCCATATGGAAAAGAGTTACCATGGCTGCAGACATGATGAACAAAAGTGGAATCTAGTGTGAAATTAGGCACACCGATTACAAATTTGTTGCAAACAGATATTAAAATCAGTTTAATGTAAGCCTGAATAATTAACTACTGAGGCACAGAATGTGTAAACAAAAAAAGCAGAGAGAGTCTATTTTTCCTGTGAGTATCTTTAGTGTGCATCTGCCGCAACCACTCCGGAGGATCCTCCTTCTCCCACCTTGCTTCCAGATCCTGGAACACCCTCGACCTCCGCACATCACCCTCAATGAACCACTTCAGGAAGGGACTCAAGGCCTGGCTTTTCACCAAGACGTGGGTCCTGTGCTCTCCATGCCACTGGAGTCAAGCTATCTTGGCTGATGAGGGGTAAAACCACAAAACCGGTCCTAGGATGCTTGGTTCCAGTCCAGAAAGGACCTGGCCTGGCAGTTTGGGCTGGATTTTTCCCATTGGGCACAGGGCCAAGACTGATTTGCATATGGCTGGGTTCAAACTGGAATGGCATGGGGAGCAAAATAAACTATAGATTTAGGCCCAGGTCTCTGTACTGGGGTGAATGCATGACATTGTTCTGCATTCTGTCCATCAATTGTTGTTTTTGCAACTAAAACCTGCAGCACAGTACCTGGATACTCCCCGGGGTGCTTAGCGTGCTATACAAATACTACTTGATTAATTGGAAAAATAAATATCTCCTTTCTGCCCATGCTGTTTGTTTTAGAAAAAAAGATAAAAAGATTCAAACACCATTTTCCATTGTTGTTGCTTAAAGATGCATCTGTACTTTTATGGCAAGGCATGGAGACCAATATAATGCATGTTTCTTTAATTGCTAACTCACAGCAGCAACTACAAAACAATAAAAAAAAACTTAGAATTGTAAATTCACATTCTAAAGTCTATTTCATCCTGTGTGAGGCAGCCATCTTCCTTCTTTGTTGCTGCTCACATCCAAGATAAGTTCATTTTACTTTGTCAGCTTTAATTTTAATGTGTTTTGAGGCGTGCGCGGATTAATATTGCAATGGATAGATTTGAAAAGAGTGATACGTTTATCTGGACCTTTGTTTGTACTTAGATTTATTTATTTATAGAATAAGTTAAGATTTATTTGTCTTTATAAAATAATTCATGTTGTTAATTGGCGAATTTTGCATGTTGGATATTTTTATCATTATTTGTTGCTTAAGAATGTGTCATTTCGTATTTAGTTTAAAGATCGATTAATAGATTTAATTCTCTCTTGGTCGCATTTGGCTCTGTTCGTATGCTCAAGGCTGGGGGTTTGTAGGAAACGAGAGTGCGTGCTCAACAACTTTAATGAGTATATGAGCGCGAGTGAAATTCTCCTTGCGTAAGCTTTTTTCTCTCGCTCTAATCCTTCAGTGAATGCGAGTGAGGGTTTTGAGAGCGAGAGCCTTTTACGCGCGCTCCAACTCTAAGTCTAAGTGTTCGGTTTATTTTTAAACTGCAAACGCAAGGATCAAATAAATAAATAAGGGGGTTTAAAGGCTTAATATCGTCAAGGAGTAAGATAAGAGTTGTCTTAACTACCATTCTCAAGAGATTGAGCCCCTTTGGCCGCCGTAGAGACGTGGCAGCCAACTTAGATTGGGCCTTTAGTGATTATTAACATTAATTTTAAGGTGACCATCTTCTGGGACTCGAGAGAGCTTGAGTTACCGTTTTTTACTACAGAGTTATTCCTGTCAGGGTCAAGAGTTGATTGTAGGTTTACCATGTCTGTGGCTACATCACCATTTAGCTTTTGTGAAAAAGTGATTTTGTTTGATAGGGTCTGTAGTGGTTTAGATTTGTGTATTTATCTAATCCTTTTGGGGAGACTGATTTTGTTTTAGGGACATAGTTCTTTGGTGTGTTGGGTTAATCATTGTTCTAGGTTGTTTTGACATTAAAGTTGGAATACTTTTATCTGAAGGATAATAGTTTGATTGATACTGGTATAGCGATCAAGGTTCAGGAATGTGTAGATAAGGCAGTTTCTGCCTTAGCATCCCAGTTGGGTAAAAAACTGGTGGATTGCATGAAGTAGGAACAATACTGGTCTGTTGAAGAGGTGGTTGAAAACACCTCGTCTGCTGGAGGAGTTAGGAAGGTCACCCAGAAGAGAAAACATCTTGAGAAGGAGAGAATTTCTAAGGCAAAGGAGGCCTTTAATCAGTGGGTCCCATGTAAACATGTTGCTCAGTACATTGAATATTAGATAAGGAGAGAAATGCCTAAGGATGTCAGGAGTACCCAAGACCGTCCCTCTCTAATAAGGTGGCGTATATGCCCGAACTCAATGGCAAGATGTTTTCCTTCTTCTATAAATTAGGAAGGGACCTGAGAAGGGGTCTGGATAAAGGGCTAAAAGGGTGTCAAAGATCGCCTTCTTGATGTGTTTGGAGCTTTGACCAAGATATTTGACCTCTGCGAAGAGGCTTATCTTCAAGAGACTGCTATTAACAGCCTTAAGTTAAGACAGTGGATTCAGTGAGCTGTCTGTTTATTGGGGAACGCTAATGTGTCTCTATGTATTGAGCATAGGAAAAGCCTACTCATGAAAATCTATCCCAAATTGGCTGCGTTGGCTGGGAAAGAATCAGGCTTGGAAGCAAACAGTTTGTTATTTGACGAGGAATTTGTTAGAGAAATGGCTCGCACTGCCGGGGACTTTAATTTGATACAAAAGGTCCAGAAGGACATAAGAAAGATTTTTTTTCAGCCAGGAGAATCCGGGGTCAATTCCCCGGCCGAGGCACTGGAATCTCACAGAGTTCCTTCTCCCGTGGGTACAGACCCGGATCTTTTCAAGCAGGATACTATTCTCCTGGATTCTAGCCTCAAAGACAGAGAGGAAGAGGTTGATTTAGAGGAGAAAGAAGGACAAGGAACCAAGGTATGTTTGCTAAACAACCCTTTTCTATTCAAGTAAATTTGGGTGGCAGACTCATCCATTTTATAGACAGATGGAGGGAGATTACTTCCGATCCTTTGGTGTTACAAACGGTAAGTGGTTATCAAATAGATTTTGTGGAGACTCCGGTTCAGCTGAGGCATCCTCCCTCTTAAGGTTTTCAAAAGAGGAACAAAGTTTAGTAGATCAGAAAGTTTTGGAATTAGAGAAAAAAGGTGCCATAGAGATTGCTTCAGATTCATCGCTAGGTTTTGTAAGCAATATATTTCTGGTGGAGAAAAAGGACAAGGGTATGAGACCGGTCATAAACCTGAAAGATTTTAACAGATGGGTGGAATACGACCACTCCAAGATGGAAGGTCTTCACATGTTGAGGGACATTTTAAGAAAAGGGGACTAGTTGACCCATTTGGATCTAAAGGACACATATTGGGCCGTCCCAGTTTGTGAGGATCAGAGGGATATTTTGAAGTTCCAGTGGAAGGGAACCATGTGGAGAGTCAAAAGTCTCGCCTTTGGTTAACTTCAGCACCTTGGTGTTTTACAAAGGTAATGAAACAGATAACGGTTTGGTTGCAGATGAGGGGGATCGGGCTAATCATCTATTTAGATGATATCCTGATTATGGCACAGAGCAAGGAGTTAGCTCAAGATCACACCACCTTTGTGGTTGTGTGATAGAAGACTTAGGTTTTGTAGTAAACACAAAGAAGTCCTGTTTGAAGCAAAGTCAGGAGAATGTTTTCTTGGGTTTTCAGATCTGGACATTGGACTGTGTGTTGAGGGTACCGATGGAGAAGGGAAAGAAAATGTTCAAGCAAATAAAGAGATTGTTAGCAAGCAAATGGGTAACATTGAGGCAATTAGAAAGATTCCTGGATCTTCTTTCAGCTACCATTCAAGCTATCTTCCCGGGTCCCTTGCATTATCATGTGATCCAAAGGCTAAAGACTCTGTATTTGTGGAAAGGAGTGAGTTACTCTCAGAGGGTTCAGTTGGATTTGGAGACAAGAGAGGAGTTAAGGTGGTTGGCGGAAAATCTAGAGGCTTGGAATGGAAGGACGATTTCCAGAGCAAGCCTGGATGTAGTAATAGGGTCAGATGCCAGTTTGCAGGAATGGGGAGCGAGAAGTGGCTCTCTGGCAACTGGTGGGTAATGGACAGGCCAGAAGAAAAAAATGCACACCAATTATTTAGAATTGATGTCAGGCTTCTTTGTGATAAATAGTTTCATCAAAGATCAGACAAAATGTTGTGTTCTATTGAAGATGGACAACATTTCGGCTGTGAGATATATAAACAAATTAGGGGGAACTCGCTCGAAGGCTCTTGCAGATTTAGCGAAGGAGTTTTGACATTACTGTCTGAGGAAAAACATCATGATTCTTGCTCAATATCTTTCGGGGGTTCACAATTCAGTGGCAGACTGGAATTCGAGACAGTTGATGGATTACAGTGATTGGAGGTTGAACAGGGAGATGTTCAATTGCTTTAGACAGGAGATGGGGTTCTCTGGCTATAGACTTGTTTGCAAACAGGGTGACTGCCCAGATCCACAGGTTCTTCAGTTGGAGGCCGGGTCCAGCAGCGGAAGCAGTAGATGCCTTTCTGCAGGTCTGGGGAATGTTTCGGAATTATTCATTTCCCCATTTGCGTTAAATCGAAAGGTGCTTCTGAAAGTAAAATAGAAGGTAGGCGAGTTAGTGTTAGTAGCTCCTTTCTGGACTTCACAAGTTTGGTTTCCAGACATTCTGGAAATGCTGAATGCTGACCCGGTACTTCTTTCAGTCGTCCCAGAGTTGTTGACGAACCCGTCAGGAGAGTTTCACTAGGTGGTTCTTCAGGTCATTTAAGTTTGATGGCTTGGTTGGTTTCGGAAGAGCCTGTCAAGTGTCAGGATTATCATTGGAAGCTTTGAAACTCATTGAAAAGTAATGGGCACCTGGGACTTCAAAAGCATACAGAATGGCCTGGAAAAGATGGCTTTGTTGGAGATCTACGCAGAGTCTGGATCCAGTTTCAGCACCTGTGGTAGAGGTTGTGAACTATTTGACACAATTTTTTCTTAAAGGCAAATCTTACATTGCAGTTAACATTGCTAGGTCTGCCATCTCAGCTGGCCATGATTTAGAAGACAGTTTGCCAGTCGGTCAACATGATGTGGTCATGAGATTGTTAAGAAGTGTACGTTTAAAGACACCGCCAGGGGCAAAATATTCTTCACTTTGGGACTTTGATCAAGTCCTTAAGAAGTTGCTGTCTTGGAGCGAAAATTAGTTTTTAAACTTGAGGGATATTTCAATGAAGTTGCTTATGTTGTTATGTTTGGTTTCTTTTAGAAGAGTTTTGGATGTTAGAGCTCTGGAGATTTCAGGTTCAAGCTTGGTACCTGAAGGGGTTTGTTTCAATATTTCTAAAAGGACTAAAACTATGTCTCTGACTATTTTATCATTATTTGGATGAATGCAGGAAGCTGTGTGTGGTTAGATGTTTGTGTGAGTATGAGAGAAGAATGGAATGTTTGAGGTACAGTACGGGATCTCAAATGATTATTTCTTACAGACCCCCGCACATTGCAATGTCTTCACCTACCTCGACTTGTTCGGTCAGGGAGGTCATTAAAAGGGCAGGAATAGATTTATCTAAATTTAGAGCGCATTCCACAAGGGGGGCTATGGCTTCTAAGGCTCTCCTTTTGGGGGTGGTTTGCATGGCATCTTAGCTGCAGCAGATTGGTCATCAGATTCTGTGTTTAAGAAGTTCTATTTTAAGCCTGTGGATTCTGCTGTTAGGTATATTAGGGCAAGGCTTTAAACATGCATAATATTGGCCTCCGTGCCTTGCCATAAAATTCAGATTTTCCACAGTTTGGCTGAGGCCTTTTAAAGATTGAAATAATAAAGGAACCATTCTTTCATGAAACGATAAATCTCTGGACTTTTGTATTTTGTGCACCATCCTTATCTTCAAGATTTTCCACAGTTAGGATGGGTAGAAAATCATTATCTAATTAGAGACACGGAGGCTGATATTATCCCTCCCTGTTTTATTCCCACCCGTTAATTATTTGTTTGTGATTCTTTTTAGGAGGAGACTTCAAGAAGTAGCTGCCAGATGTGGATTTTGGACTTTATACGTTTTGAACATTTATGGATTCTTCTGTTAATTAGTTTATATTCACGATTCAGTGTGGCGGAGAGTCTGCAGCAAAAAATAAGGAAGATGACTGCCTCACACTGGATGAAATAGACTTTAGAATGGTAATTTACTATTCTTTTTAATTGTTTTGGAGTTGCTGCCGTGGGTTAGCAATTAAAGAAATATGCATAATATCAGCCTCCGTGTCTTTGATAAAATCATGATTTTCTACCCATCCTAACTGTGGAAAATCTGAATTATGCACCATGACTTCCATGCTTCTTGGCAGCTGGTTCTGGCATGAGGCATTATAATGTCAGAACTCAACTTTAGCAACTAATCACAGCTGAGCAGCTACATCATATCATTATTACACGCAACATGAGATAGCTCAAGTCAAATACAATAAAGATTTATAGATAGGCTTTCATACATGTTGTACAGGCTTCCTTGTATTATGTATGGGATAAAGAACCCCTGCCGTACATAATTAGAATATTGCAAGTCACGGAGGACCTCCATAACCATTCAGTAAAACCAGGCTGAAGGCCAAGTTCCTTTATAAGGTTATGGAGATAACTTGCAATACCCATATCATGTACGCCGTGGTTACTGTAGCCCAAATAATACATGGTCACACCACCACCCTTCCTACAAGCCACTTAAAATCTTGCTGCATAGCTCTTTCATATGAAAGAGCTAGTGTGTTTGCAAATATGAAGAATAAAAATAAAGCCTACAGTGCAAAATTAAACACATCAAACCCCTTTTAGATATTTGTTGCAAATAGATATTCGAAACAGTTCAATACAAGTCAGTTTTTTTTTAATGAAAGCTGCAGTAGCTCGGAGTGTGTAGAAACATGCAGAAAGATTCCAGCTTTTCTCTATCTAATCAGTGCAAAACATAAACATGTTCTCTCTGCTTTACATTGTAATCTAAAAAAATAGAGCAGAAGAAAGAAAAACAACGTTCCATTTCTGTTGCTTTAAACTGCTGCTTCAAATATGCTCTGTTACCTGACCTGCCTTTTACCTCAGCTGCTGGCGCTGGCTCCAGTTAACATTCTAAGTTGGATCGGTAACAAAGAAAAAAAACAAATAAAAGCATTTACAAAACACTGGGTACATGTAAGCAACACAGGAAGCGGTAGCAACTCAGGGGTTGGGTGGGGCAGGAGCAACATTGCGGGGGGAGGGAGGAGATGAAATAAATGAGAGAACAATGTAGAGCATGTAGGGGAGCACACAGGTGAGCACGCCACATGATGAGAACAGTGGTGGGGAGGAGAAGCAATGGGCGAGAGATGTGGGCATTGGTGGGGGCAAGCAATACAGAGGATTGGGTTGGGGTGGAGCAGCAACGAGCGAGAGAGCAACATTGAGCAGGCAGGGAAAAACACATGGGTGAGAAAGCAACAGGGGGAGGATCACAAGGACTAGTGCAACATGGATGTGGGTGTGGCGAAGCACAGGAATGACACATAGCAACACACAGTGCTGCAGGAGAGAAGTGCATAAGGGAGACAGCTGAAAAACATGCACTCTCATTGGCTGCTTAACTGAAAAGACACAAGTAAAGCTTGAAAAGTAGGCATTGGAAGAAAAGAAAAGAGACAATCAAACGTGTTGTAAAGAGGCAATGCTGTATGGAAAGGGTAAACATAAGATGGACAAGCTGTGACACAAATAAAAAACAAGCAGATGAGAGTAACAGGACAGCCAACCAATGGTTAGCAAGCTCTTGTATGTTCTCAGTAATCCCAAAATATGTCTCTCAGCAGGCAGTGCGGAAAAGAAAGCAAAACCTAACAAGCCCTGAAGTGCAGAAGAAATACATTGATAAGGTTCCTGTGGAGGGCTTTCTGGTTTGTGAGTATTTGTTGAGATAATCTCCGATAATAATTTGGATATTTTAAAGGATCTTTAAATTCTTGGTCATGATTTACATTTAATGTATCAGTCCACCGCAAACTTCATGGGAACAAACTTCAAACCATACGCAGCATAACATGTGACCCTGCACTTTCAGTGACAGAACCTCCTTTTTCACAGCTATGACAAAACATAAACCTACTACCCCTTTTGGAAACGTTTTGATCTTCTTTATTACAGATTTGGTGACTAGATGTGAGGCTCTTAATTTTCAGCAGTTACGTTATCCTATAGCGCCAGATCTCTTCAGCAAACACAGAGCTTTATGAAGAGTAACATAACGTTGACATTTTGTATAAAAGAGGTAAAACCTAACACCACTACCTTTCAGACCCTGCCAAGCCAATGGCACATTTTGAAATGATCAGGTAGAAAAGGGCAAGGTTTACCATCAAGTGGAAGAGAGTTCAAAATATTTGGAGCCTGGACAGAAAAGGATTGTCAATCTTTAATACTTTGGTTACATACGGAAGTGGGAGTATTTTTTAAACAATAATATTTGATATAAAGTATGAATATTTTCAATGTAACTCCTCCATATACTAAAAAGGAGATGTTGCACATGCTGCAAATGTGATGTACTGTAAATGCACTATACAGCTGACAAAATCAGTTTACATTGCATTCCCCATGCAGCCAAAGTTTTGGAAGGCTGGCCTCTGCTAAACATGGATGTAAATTCCAAACCTCACCGACCCTTACAAATGGACTTTCTTCATCAAAGGCAAAAGTCAGAGAGTATGGTTCACCCTCTAGGTTAAACTGTTATGTTCACTGTAGGGAACTGAACTGCTTAAAACGCTGCCATCTCAACTACATTTAGCAGGAATAAACCTTGATTCACTGTGCTGGAGATATCACCAGTAAGACTGTAATGTAATGTATATTCTTTGGGTCTGTCCTCAGTTACAGCACTAATTAGCTGAGGTCTGGAACAGCATGAAAGAAAGTGGCAACTGAGTTTTTAAAATACCAATCACCCATGTGCTACTGTACTTTATCATTCCTTCTCTATTTCCTTCTTTTTCTTTCAATCTCTTTTTCACTTTCTTTCTTTCTTTCTTTCTTTCTTTCTTTCTTTCTTTCTTTCCCAGAAAGATTAGCTTTTTTAGGTCTGTCTTAGCCAAGACTTTTTGATTTTACTGAAATTACGTATATAACATTGTTACGTATAGAGGCTTACGTTTGACTTCCTCCTCTACTCTGTAGTGGGTGTCTTTACATTTTTTTCTTACTCCCACTCCAGCTTTCATTAAGGGGCAATTTGTCAGCCCACTTCAGCCATTGGGTAACTTCACTGTGAGATATGGCCTGCGCCCTTTCACAAGTAACACATCCACATACCGCGCAATTCCCTTCAGGTTCAGGAAGTAAAATGGTGAGATTAGGTTTTTAGAGACCAAAAACACTTTTTTTGCCAGTAGCAAATGATTTGTTTTTTTTTAGATTGATGTGGGCAGGCATATTTCCAAACAATAAAGTTTTGCAAAAACCATGGGAAAACAGAGCAAGAATTGACAGAAGGCTGGAGTCAAGCTAGATCTATTGGCTTTACCAAAGCTAGTTCCATATGTTATTGGGTTGTATGACACAATAACCACCACCACACAATATCGAACAACAGTAATATGGCAAACACATATTATTCACCTAAATATTGTCACCCTATACTTAAACAGGAAATACATAAATATATCCGACAAAAATGTCAACTTAGTAAGTATTTAAATGACATTATATTTAATGCAGGTAATATACAAATACGAAGGGGCCAATTACAATTTGGCCATAAAAGGCTCCAACAGTGGGTTGGAGCCTTTACAGAGCCTTTACAGCAGCATCCTAATGGGCCGGTTGGATTCCTTTCTAACAGCCTCATTAGGAAGTAGGCGGTCAGTAAGGAATCCGACCGGTCAGTCCGGCTGGCTTTTGATGGGCTTGGAGACGCCGTCTGTCAGTCGGAATGCCGCAAGTAATCTCAAGGACGAGCCATTCTGCCCTCGAGATTACAATGACGGTTTCCGTCATGGTTTCCATTCCAGCCTGTCCGACATACAAACCATGAATGAAAGCATCGTTGGTGCATGGCCTCGAGATGGATCCCTGCTCCTTGTGGCAGGCACTTTGAGGTGCCAATCACGGGATGCAGGGATGAACAGCGCCACCCATTCTCCTATGGGAGCATGCATTCCAGCTGGTTTACGGCCAGAATGCACGCTCCCATAGTAAAATATAGGAATGCAGCCGAACAGTGTTGGGCTCATCCTAATTCGGCGGTCGAGACTGCCGTCCAGACAGTGTCGGGCGAAGTTATTCCGCCTGACATCGTAATGAGCCCCTAAATATTGTCATACCATTACATAAACACAAAAAACTAAACTAAAACATTGAAACAAAAATATCAACTACAGCAATTTTGTGTAAAATAATAAAAAGTATTAATATAAATAAATAGAAAGGATTAAATAATGTACAGCCGTCGCGAGCACTACCTCAGTAGTGCTGTGCACGTCTGTAGGCCGACACAGCCCTGCCCACTCGTTTTTACCGCTGCACCGCGGCGGAATTCGCACCGCGGTTAAGCAGTTAAAGAAAATAATTTACCTATACAAACACAAAATAAACTATTACAAATTAATTTTATAATCGCATCTATTCACAATAAAAGTTTCAAAGTGAATACCATAGTAAACCAATTAAACATATAAAAATAACCTAAAGAAAATAAACTGAAACCAATTCATAAAATATTTACTATTAATTATACAAAATAGGAAATACATTCTTTATACATATATGCATACATAACTCAAAACTAACTAGCATCCACCAAATACAGAATAAATGATAAAACTAAATTCAAACACACCTAAAATAGCCAATAAACTCTAATGTAAAACAAAATAACCAATACAAGACCGTTACTAATTAAATTAAGTGTAAAAAAAAGTCTATAAAAACACCTTTATTTTGCAGCCAAGGATTCCAGGGAGAGAAACCGTGGTCTTAACCTTAAAAAACGCCACAATCCATTTGAAATTAAAATAATATTTCCATCCAAATCCGAGTTCAAAGCTGCCTATTGGACTATGGTTAATACGAAATGCATTCTGGCTTCCCCTAGCTCCACTCTGTCTAGTGTTTTTCTAGACTTCAAGCAGGAGCCAAAATATGAGGGGTATTGGGATATCATTTCATCAACTCGCGATAGGAAGTTATTCCACCAGTTCAGAGTGGGAACGCTCCCCACCAATAATTTTACACTTAAGTGGGGTAATACACAATCTAGCTACAGCCCCTTTTGTGTGGACATGACACAAACAATAGGTCATATTTTTTTTATCTGTCCTGCTTATAGTAAACCAAAAACGAGGTGGTTGAAACCAACCTGTGCAACACTACAAACACTATAAAGAAGTTACCAACACGGAAGGAGTGCACCGCTCAAGGGCCAAAAGTGGGATTTACATCCCTTGATTTGACTAATGTGGCTATGGACCCGGTTCTCTCACACATTAATTTGTTTATTGGTTCCCTAAAGGAGTACTTATTTAAGTATGTTCCATCTGACTTAGATCGTGTGTTGGATAGGCTAACTAAAATTGAGTGCAAACTTGATGGCCACAGCGTGGGAGGGAGTCAGGTTCTAATGTAAAAACTATGGGTGATAATTCAGGTGATGTCAGGGTGGCAGGAGCTCTCAGTTGCCTTGTGCTAGGGTTCCTGATAATGATGATAGGGCATTAACCTTGATTCCCTCAGGCCCTTTTAGTAAACATAATGTAAGTAATGACCCAACGGTTGGTATTGCTAAAGGGTCCGCAAGTACTACTCAACAGAAGACTAATATACCACCTACGACAGAGCCAAATCCCAAACTTTCAAGAGCTGAACAAGTAGGGCTGGACTTGTCACTGGAGGCCACTCCCCTAGTAGCGGTTTTAGTAGGGATACCCCCTCTCAAAAGTAATTGCGTTGAGACATCAGAGGGGCTCATTCGCAAAGTTATGTTCTGGTGTAGCAGGGCTTCTGAGGGGGTTTAAGAGCATCTGCACATATTATAATGGCCAGGCGGGTTGGTTGGGTGGGAAGTTGCCCTAAAACGGAAGATGGAGATTGCATAGTGATCAATTTTGATCGGAAGGACATGGCAGGTTGGCTTCTCCATGGGAGCTCTAATCAGGCATCGGAAGGGATTATAGCTTTACCTTTGGGCTTTTTTATCCCCCTGTTCCAGGTGCTCGGGGCAGAGATAGCAAGGGGCCACAAAGATATACGGTAGGAAATGGGTTATTTAGTTCTACTGTTCAAACAATGCATAACCCTTTTCAGTTTCCCATGGTTAATACTGTTGACCAAACCCGAGATCATCATAGAGGGATCCCCCCCTGTAGATGACAGGATCAATGAGAGTAGGTTCATGACATTGAATAGATTTGCCCCCTTAAGTGAGCTGGACAATAATGACTGACTAGACTGCTGTCCTGAAGGGCAGAATAGAGCTGGAGTAAATAACATGACATGTCTGAGTAATTCTACTCAGGGGGTGAAGAATAATTTGGGACATTGTTCAAAGATATTAAGCTGGAATATAGCAGGGCTGAAAAGTAAGTCAGATGATGTTAGGTAGAAAGATTTTTTAAGTGATTTTGACATCATCGGGCTACAGGAAACCTGGGATTTTTTCTCGATGGATGGTTATACCACCTACTCGGAACCAGCCAAAGCATCAGTAATGCGTAGGGCAAAGGGTGGCTACTGACCTTGATTTCTCTGAAAGTTGCAGGCATCCACTGTAATTTGGATACTGGCTCACTAAATTGTCTGGCGGCACAGATCACTTTTACTAATGCTCCAACTCTGCTTATTATTCATTTTTATACTTCATTTGATAAGGCAACTACAAATTAACATTTGGTCAGTCTGCATTATTTTCATGAATTGTATAGTGAGAAACAAACATCTTCTCATTCAGTTATTGTTTTAGGTGATTTTAATGTACATTGTTGCCATCTAAATTGTTATGTCTGGGATAGCTTAGGTCCTGTTGACCAATCAGAGATACACTTTGAACATTCATTGCAGGGAGGTTTTCTGGAGAGCTTCATGGCGGACAATGGTCTAATTTATCCTAATAAATTTGTTGATGGTATAGCTGTGCCAACTTTTAAATGCAGGGGTATGCATTCGACCATCAATTATATTTTTATTAGTGCAGCCCTGACCACAAGGGTGATAGGTTACATCACGATTTGGTCCCAGTATGGTGACCATAACCCTATTAGTTTGACATTGGCAGAAGGACTGGTATCTTAAGTAAACGACCCAAAGACCAGGCCCGCAGAATTAAATGGTGCTCGGTAGTGCCGGGGGATTTTCAGGAGAATTTGTCGCTTGAAGTTGGAAGGGAGATGTACCTCTGTTTAGACGAAAACATCAGGGATAAAGAGGTCCTTATGGCTTATACCAAAATTTGCATCCAGGTGGCCTCTGATCTTAAGCAGCCCTGTAAGGAACAGTCAACCAAAGGGGAGAGATGGTTTGACCGCAGCTGTTCAGCGGCCACCGAAAGTTGCTAGCAGCACTAAAGTCTAAACCTCAAGATAAATGTGTCATAGCAGCTTTAAGAAAAGTTATAAATTGGCACTAACTAAAGGCAAAAAAGAGATTAAAAAGGAGGCATGGAATGATCTATTGTCTATTGATGCTATTAAAAATAGGGCCAAATTCTGGGAAATTGTTAACAAACCCTTTTTCTAAGATTCCATGGTTATTCCCCTTGACTGTAACATACGGGAGCAGGTTTGGTACAATAGTTTGAAATCTGTATATGGCGATCAAGACACCCAAGGACCCTCTGGTACTATATTTGAAGTTGAGGCATATACGTTGACGTTAACAGAGTCAGATGTAGCAGAGGCGATAAACCAAATGACCAGCAATAAAATCCCCAAGACCAGATGGTGTCCCAGCCGACCTTTTTAAATCTGATATAATGATTTGGTCTAAAATATTGGCCAATGTTTTTAATATGGCTTTTAAAATAGGCCTACCTAGATCTTGGTCTGAGTCAGTGATTGTCCCAATCTTTAAAAAAGGCAACAGAGAGGACCCAAGCTGCTATCAACCTATTTTGCTTATTGACTCTGCCGTACAGGTGCTTGCAAGTGAGGTACTCAGCAAACTCACAGCTTGGCTATCTGGAACTAAAACCCTGTCAGATCTGCTATACATATTTAGAAAAGGAAGAGGCACTACTGATCAATACCTCAATCTGCACCTAATAATTGAGAAGTATACCATGATCAAGAAGGGAACACTCTATCTGGCGTTTATGGACCTTTCCTCGGCCTTTGACCGAACAGGTCCAAACTATGGGTTATGCTTCTCAAGCTAGGTGTAGATAGAAATATCGTCCATTTCCTTGTTGATTTGCACAGGGATCTGTGAGATATGACCAAAGGGGTAACTGCACCCAGGGAATACGTATTGCCAATGGTGTTAGGCCGGGGTGCATTTTGGCCCCCTTACATTTTACCCTTTACATTATTAATTTGGATCAACTTTTAGGGGAAGCAAGTAAAGATATTCCGCGTGTGGGGAACGATTGATCCCGGCACTCCCTTACGCGGATGATGCTGCCCTTTTAGCAAGAACGGCGGTTGGGTTACAACTTCTTTTAAATTCTTTTGCTGCTTTTATGAAATCCCTGGACTTTAGTGTTAATTTCTCAAAATCTCATATTATGATAATTGGCCTTAAGCCTAAAAGGGTTAAAACTCTCCACTGTGAGGGTAATGTGATCACTAGGGTCACTGCTTTCCCTTATTTAGGCATTATATTTGATTATCAAGGCACATGGTCCCCACAAATACATGCTAAAATAAATGTCTTGGTCAGATCCACATCTGCAGTCTTAGGTTTTGCACGCAGGTTAGGGACCAAACCAATGCAAGCTCTGTTAAAAGTTATGGAGCAAAATGTATTTCTCTCGCAACATATGGCGCAGATATTTGGGGTTTTAGAGACGCAAGGGAAATTCAAGTAGCTGAGAATACGTTTTTAAGACACCTGTTATCGGTCCCACAATCCACGCCAGCTTTTATAATTCATCAGGAGACTGGGACCGGTTTAATTGATATAGCACCTCTTCTGAAAAGGATCTCAACTTGGTTAAATCCTGAATTAGAATTGAACCGTGCTCTAGATCGAGTGAATCGTATCCCCTGGTTGAGTTACGTCCATAGGCTGGCAGTGAAATCGGAATGACCAGAGCTATTTAACTCACCAGATAAGCTAGTAAAAGGTGATATGAAATAGGCGAAGGAATCTTATTTATTCATGGCTTCTATGGAAAGAGAAGAAAGGGAGCAGGCAAAACCAACCGTACGTGCTCACCAACTGTTAAAAAAATCCTGTGCAATTGAACCCTTTTTGAATGTAGTATCCAATCCTAACCACCGCTTTCTCCTTGCAAGATTTAGGTCAAATCAGCTAAAAAAAATTCTTGCTGATCCTCCGGGATAGAGGAGGGTGGAGGATTTGGGGGTAGGTTCATGTGATAACTTTTCTACCCAGGACACATTGCACATTATCTGTTTTTATGAGCACTTTTTGCACATTCGAAAGCGTTTTATCCTCCCATTCTTAAAAGATAAAGATTTTTTACAAGTTAAACCAGCACTTTTGTATTTACAGCTGCTATCCAATGTTTGGGAGATTTTTAGTATAGCCAGCTTTCTTACTGCAGCAGTTAGAATGGGGAGGGAAAAATGTGAATGATGGTTATGATCTAGTTCATATTAATCAATTTTAAAAGAATTTGAGGTTTTTATAATGTCATTGACTGCTTCTGATGATTATTTAATGTTTGATATTTTTGCCACTAATTAATGTTTTATTAATCTAAATTTGTGTATAGAATGTTTTTATGATTTTAAATTAACCGAATAAAGTATTTTTGACTGACTGACTGACTGCCAGATCGCAAAAGCAATCTCTTTTTCCCAACCTTTATCAAAATATATACTTCCACAATTTCTTGAGCACACTAAAGGGCATCTTCCAGCAATCCCACAGTTAAAAAAAAATAATAGCACACACTGGAAAGGCTACAACAGACACACCTTGGTGTTCCTAAAAGATTCTATGGCATCAACTTTCCAGGGACTCTAACCACTATACATAGTGAAGAACCTTTCCTCCCATATGATAATAATACTGACGAGAGAATAAATATCTAAGCAACTGAAAATAACCTTCTTAGACTAACCCAAAGAAAAAGGTGGATAGTACTTTGAAATCCACCTTTCAACAGATCTACACCATTGGAGCAGCAGACATTTAGTGCTTCATATTCAGTCCTAATAATATGTTATTCTGTGTGATAAAATATTAATTTGTGAGTTATTAGGTGGCAATATATCCACATAAAGGAGACACATTCGATATATTCATAGAGTACTCATTAACATATGCTGTATGTACGTTAATCAAATGTTTTTCTAACATGGGCCTAACTACAGGTAGATCTCAGCTATCCAAATGTTTTTGATTCTAATGCACAAGTTACTTACCTTCGGTAATGATATATCTGTAATAAATAGTAGGTAGTGTTAGATTGCTTACCTTAGAATAACCCCCAGGCGTCAGACTGTATCCAGAAAGTTTTGCGTGGCAGTACCCCTGCGCATCGATAGGCGTTGTCTGCAGCTCCACGTCCGTCATCGGCGTCGTGATCGCCGGGGTGAAGTCGTCAGAGTACTTAAATGCCGCCCTCGCGCGCTGACGTCAGTCCTTGTACATAGCTTTCCCCGCCAGAAACGCAGAGCCATGCCTGAGACCGACACTGGTGCCATGAAACTAGGGCTCTGAAAGGGATGTCCTTAACCCTAGATATCGGTTCGCAGAACAGGGAGGATGGGCGGGGCGGTAAGAAATCTAACACTAACTACTGTTTCTTACAGATATATCGTTACCGAAGGTAAGTAACTTGTGCAGCTGAAGGAAACAGGTTAGTGTTAGATTCCTTACCTTAGAATAGATACCCCAGCAATACCAACCCCGGTGGTGGGTCTGCAAACCAAGATCACACCAGAAAGTCCTGGAGAACGGAACGGTCGAAAAAGCCATCTCTCCGGACTTGGCTGTCTAGGCAGTAGTGTCTAGCAAACATATGCAGCGAAGCCCACGTAGCTGCCTGACAGATGTCCTGTAAGGGGACTCCCCGACCAAGGGCAGTTGTAGCCACCGTGGCCCGAGTGGAATGGGCTCCCAGCCCAACAGGGGGCTTCTTTTTAGCCAAGGAGTAACAGACCATGATGCACAACATGACCCACCGAGAGATGGTTAGTTTGTGCACCGCCCGTCCCTTCTTCGCACCCACGTAACCAACAAAGAGCTGGTCATCCACCCGGAACTGGCGTGTGCGATCTAAGTAGAAGGAGAGTGCACTTTTTGGGTCCAGACGGTGGAGCCTCTCTTCCTCCTTCGAAGGATGCGGAGGTGGAAGAGATGGACTGGCCAATGTGAAAGGCCGTAACCACCTTGGCCAGGAAAGAAGGACGAGTTTTTGAAACAACTTTGTCCGGATGGACAGAAAGCAAAGGAGGCTTAGAAGACAGAGCCTGGAGCTCACTCACTCTCCTGGCAGAGGTGATGGCAACCAGGAATGCAGTCTTACGAGTCAGAAGACGAAGAGGGCAATTGTGAAGCGGCTCGAAAGGAGCACACATCAGATAGCTGAGAACAAGGTTCAAGTCCCACTGAGGCATCATGAAAGGAACAGGAGGAAGCATGTGCGTGATGCCTTTCAAGAATCTAGTTACAACAGGGGACTTGAAAAGAGAAGGCTGATCAGGAAGCCTCAAGAAGGCAGAAATGGCAGAGAGGTAGCCCTTAAGAGTGCCCAGAGCAGAGCCCTGCTGGGTAAGAGAAAGAAGGAAGAGGAGAACCTCTGAAAGTGAGGTAGTGAGAGGATCCACAGCCTTTGCTGTGCCCCATGCCACAAATTTGTTCCACCTGCAGGCGTATACCAATTTTGTGGAGGGACGCCTGGCTGCGGGAATCACATCACAGATTTCAGGAGGCAAGTCAAATGGCCTCAACTGTCACTGCTCAATCTCCATGCATGGAGGTGGAGGCTGGACAGGTTCGGGTGGAGGACCGTCCCCTGCTGCTGCGACAGAAGGTCCTCCTGAAGAGGCAGACGAATCGGGGGATCGACTGGCATGTTGAGTAGGTCGGGATACCAGAATCTTCGTGCCCAGTCCGGAGCCACAAGGATGACTTGGGCCCGATAGCGCCTGATCTTCTTAAGCACTCTGGGCGGAAGTGGTATAGGCGGAAAGGCGTACAACAGACCGCAGCTCCACTCGCGACGAAAAGCGTCTCAGAGCGAGTGCCGCCTTGGAAATTCCAACGCGCAGAACTGAAGACATTGCGCGTTCTCTTCGGTGGCAAATAGATCTAACTAAGTCTCTCCCCACTGCCAAAAGAGGCCTTGCGTCACGTCCGAGTTCAGACGCCATTCCTGATCCATCATGCACCAGCGGCTGAGTTATTCCGCCCTGGCATTCAGGGAACCTGCCAGGTGTCGAACCACCAGGGTCACGCCCTGGTGTTCCAGCCATGTCCAGAGGCGCAGAGCCTCCTGACAAAGGGTCCACGATCCCCACCCCGCCTTGTTTGTTGAAGTACCACATGGTGGTGGTGTTGTCCGTGAACACCTGCACTACACTTCCCCGGACAGAGGGAAGGAATGCCTTCAGTGCAAGCCGGATCGCCCGCAGGTCCAGGAGGTTGATGTGGAGCCGGGACTCCGCTGGAGACCAGAGGCCTCTGATCTCCCTCTCTCCCATGTAGCCCCCCATCCCAGGAGGGACGCATCCGTCACCACTACGTGCTCCGGTTGGGGTAGGGAGAGAGATCTGCCGCTGACCCAATTGCGGTTCATGAGCCACCACTGCAACTGTCTTGCAGTGTCCTCCGAGATCCGAACATGGTCGGACAGATTGCCCTGATGCTGTGCCCACTGAAACTTCAGGTCCCGCTGCAGAGCCCACATCCGCCATCTGGCGTGATGCACCAGAAGGATGCAGGAAGCCATCAGCCCGAGGAGCCGCAGCGTCAACCTGACCGAGACTCGGGATAAAGGCTGAAAGATCGGAATCAGAGCCTGAATATCCCAAACCCGCTGTTCGGGGGGATAAACCCGAAACTGCGCTGAGTCCAGAACCCCGATGAAAAGGAACTTTTGAGAGGGGCACAGGTGTGACTTCGGCACGTTGATAGAGAACTCCAGCGAGTGCAGGAGGTCGGCCATAGTCTGGAGGTGGGAGACGACTGTCTGGGGCGGGCCCGCCTTCAACAACCAATCGTCGAGATAGGGGAAGACTGAAACCCGTAATCTGCACAGGTGAGCTGCGACCCCCACCGCCATCACTTTCGTGAACACCCGTGGGGCGCTGGTAAGGCCGAACGGGAGCACGACAAACTGAAAGTGCTCGTGGCCTACCGTGAACCGCAGTTAACGCCAATGGGCCGGCAGGACAGGGATGAAAAAATAAGCGTCCTGCAAGTCTAACACTACCATCCACAATTCTGGGTCCAGGGCAGCTAGGACCTGAGCCAAAGTTAGCATCTTGAACTTCTCCTTCCGGAGGAAGCTGTTGACGCTCCGTAGGCCCAAGATAGGGCGTAGGCCCCCTTTGCCCTTCTTGGGAACCAGAAAGTAGTGGGATTAGCATCCATGTCCTACTTCTGGCCCAGGAACACGCACTACAGCCCCCTTGGCCAAGTGGGGCGTAACTTCCTCTTGGAGAAGTCGCAAGTGATCCCCCGACATGCGGTGGTACTGCAGTGGCATGGCTAGAGGGGTCGCCTCGAAGGGGAGGGAGTAGCCCCTTCGGAAGATTTGCAGCACACACCTGTCCGATGTGATGGAGCGCTAGTGGAGGAGGTGATGGCGAACCATGCCCCCCACTGGCATCAAATGGGCCTGAAAACTCGGAGGATTTTGATGCAGATGCTGTGGGGCCGGGTGTGGACTGACCTTGCCAGTGTCCCCCGGCACCGCCATGGCGGGTACCACGTCCGCGACCGCGTTGAGGTTGGTTCTGCGGCCTGTGGCTTGCTGGACGTGAGGGGGCGCCCCTTCCTTGTCACGAAAGGGACAAAAGGCGGAAGTTTGCTGGTGTTGGCCGAGGCCCAAGTACTGGGCCGTAGCCCTGGAGTCCTTGAAACGCTCCAGCGCACTGTTCACCTTGTCGCCAAAGAGGAGACGGCCATCAAAGGGCATGTCCATAAGGGAGCCTTGGACATCACCCGAGAAGTTGGCGAACCTCAGCCAAGCGCGGTGGCGAACCGCCACCACCGTTGCAATCGTCCTGCCTAGCGAGTCCGTGGTATCCAGTCCACACCAAATGGAATATCTTGCTGCATCCCTTCCCTCTGCCAGGGCTTGGGTAAGCTTTGCCTGGACCTCCGCCAGGCATTGCGGCAGCACTTCCGCAACCGAATCCCACAGAGAGTGGGAGTAACGGCCCAAAAGGCAGGCAGTGTTAACAGACCGCAACCCCAAACTCAGTGAGAACAGTTTCTTACCCAACTGCTCATACCTTTTGGATTCCCGTTCCGGAGGGACGGTCGGGAATGCGGTCTGGGAGGTGGAGGCCTTGATCATCAGGCTCTCAGGGGTGGGATGAACGGACAGGAATCTGGGGTCGCCTGGAGCCGAGCGGTGGCGTGGACCAGGTGCCCAACAGAACGTCCGTAAGGGCTTCATTAAACAGCAGGAGAGGCTCCGAGGAGCTTGCCTGCGGTTTGAGCACCTCAGTGAGGAGGTTAGTCCTCACGGCCGCGACTGGGAGCTCAAGAGCCAAGGCCTTGGCTGGCCTAGTCAACACCACGCTGTAAGCAGCCCCTCCTCCGTAGCCACAGTAGGGGGGGAGACAAAACCAGTGTCTGGAGAAGTGTACAGACCACTGGCCTCCCCCAGTTTGTCTACCCAGTCCTGGCTCAGCTGGCACTGCACTGCCAGAGGGTCCTTAGACCCCTCCCAATCCCTCTCGTCATCCATCTCCTGGAGGTCAGGAATAAAAGATGGAGCTGGGTCTTCGTTGAAGGGCTCACCGATCGGCGTAAAGACGGCGCCGGTCCGACGCCGGATCCGGACCGGGGTGGGGATCGAGGATGACACCATCCGGGGACGGCGCCAGGGGCGACACCCTTGGTGATGGTGCCGGCAGAGGGCTCTCAATGTCGACCGGCGTCGTCACGGATCCAGGCCTGGTTCCTGAGAAACCCTGCGGCGTCGGGATCGGAGTCGTCGACGGCGCCAAGGCCGAAGCACCCGACGGCGCCGTGGTCGGAGCCGCTGACCCACTTGGGCTCCCGGATGGGACCGCGGGGCCGAAGGCACCTCGGCGGGACCCGACGGAGTGAAGTGCGACCTCATGGCCGTGAGGAAGGCGCTGATCTCCTCCGGCGTCGTTTTCAGCCAAGGGACCGGCGGGTATGGAGCTTGCCGCGGCGCTTGCGGCTCCCACGGAACCGTGTGGGCGGTGTCACCCAAACCTCCGGCTGCGTCACGCGAGCATTGGGGGGAGTCAGAAGAGAGATGTCGCTTCTTCGACTTACCTGAGGACTTGGAGCCCGACGAGTGGTGTCGATTCACAGAGCTGTGATGACTGTGGCCCGCGACCGGTCCCTCAACCTCCTCCTGGACAGGGACCTTGAGCGGCGCGGGGCCGACTGCCGGATCTCGAGGCGCTTACGGGACCGTTCCCGCCTATCCTTTGACGTCAAAGCCCGGCAGTCGGGGCACGACTTGGCATCCCTATCGGCACAGGAGTCGAGGATCGACTCGAGAAGATCCAAAAGAGATCGAAAAAGTTTAGTCAAAAATTGACTAGGAGTACTGCTCTTCCCGAATC
Organism: Lissotriton helveticus; assembly: GCF_964261635.1. Taxonomy (NCBI): domain Eukaryota; kingdom Metazoa; phylum Chordata; class Amphibia; order Caudata; family Salamandridae; genus Lissotriton; species Lissotriton helveticus. Next base: position 1,120,527,036 of record NC_136063.1, on the reverse strand, counting down.
TGCACTTGCTGGAGCGGAAAAAAAAAGAACTGACGTCAGAGCGCGAGGGTGGCATCTAAGTACTCCGACGATGTCATCCCGGCGATCACGACGCCAACGACGGACGCGGAGCCGCAGACGACGCCTACCGACGCACAGGTGTACTGCTACGCAAAACTTTCCGGATCCAGTCTGACGCCTGGGGGTTATTCTGAGGTAAGGAATCTAATACTAACCTGTTTCTTTCAGATACTAATGTTAAGGCTAAAACGCTTTCACATTTTTTTCCTTTTTATTGCAGATGCTTTACAATCTACGTTGTTAGAAGAATAGCTCATTGTTTGCTTTGGAAATGTTAACTTAGAAATTAATTGGATAGATGTTTTGATTTACACTGTGTGTTAGGATGGGAATGAGACTTTTCTACCAGGAGGCCCAGAACATTGCTATCTTCAAGTCCATGCCACTGTGTGAGGCTTTCTTTGGTGATAGAGAAATATGGAGTCTATTTGCGCCCAGAATTCAGAGAGAAGATGTTTCGAAGAGAATGCAATGTGTCTTTTAATTGTGTGTTTTTAGAATAGCTCAGCATATTGTGACGTGATTTCACTGAGGGGAGGCCTTTCCTTATCTCTGCTGTTACCCATTTCATTGGTTCTTGAGCTTGTCTCTTGAACATTTCTGCCTTTCTCCATGAATTTTAATTTGGGAAATTTAAGACAGACACCTTCCGCTTAGAATTTCCCCTCGAAACTATTGATGTTTATTTAGAATAGGAAAGCTCCTTTATGCAACCAATACTAACTTTGTTTTGCATCCTTTACATTGTGAAGATTTGCATTGCTTGCCTCATTATGTATAGCTTCAGATTGAATAATTGGTTTGATATAAATGCTTACTTGATAAACTGATTTATCAAATGACTAAAGTCGGTAACTGATTAATCTGCTAAAAAACATCATGATTTGGACATCATCCTCTTTGTTGTTCTTATGAAGTCCAGTAGGTTTCACTGAAAATTAATATTTTGTGCTGATGTGAGCTTCCCAATAGACTTCAAGTCGATAATCAATGGTCCATACGACCAGTCGTGTAACTTGTTTGACAACTACACCAAAGCCTATTAGTATAGAAGAGTGTGCAAGATCAACATACAATATCAGGACGGTCATATACCCCTAGTATACGCAATGCTTAGGAACAACCAAAGTGCTGCATGATATGAACAACTTAAAATTGAAATTAAAGCCTTGAAAAATTATCATGGACTTGAAGCAAGCAACAATTCTACACAAATGTTTACTAATCTACCCACCACACACAGTCGCACAAGGCGGCTTTACTATTTCAATCAAAGCATTTGGCGGCACCTCCAAAAGTCTACACAAAGTGTAGAATAAGCAAAAAATCGATTATTCACTTTTGAGGTAAAAAAATGAATAATTCTAGCATATGTGGCAGTCACAGATGTAGCTAACCACTACAACCTCCAGATAGGGACCCCTTACTACCAAGCAGAAAATAAGTGCCCTAAAGGACTATTTTGAAGAAATGTGGGTTGCCATACTGCAACGTTCCGGCCACAGAAGACAACCCAAGTATTAAAAACAATGGTGGCACATAAATGACACCATGATGGCTCAACAAGTGAAAAACGGAGAAGGATGTGTGGGCATGGCAAGTTGAGGACTGTGACTGGGCGTGGCACATAGACTAGTGCAGAGGTCCATCCTACATGAGGGTTTGCTTCTCCTGAGGGGAAGCAGAGACCCTCGCAAGAAGAAATAAGGTCAGGAGAGGAATGATGTGATACCAGGGGACGCTCACCACAGCCACTTACACCTTGGGCTGCAACACAGCGAGGGGGCTGCTCTCTTCTTGCACTACCGCCGTGAGGGCAACGGCCAGCATTGCAGGAATCTGGCTCACCAGCAGTGAGGGGAACGGCTTACAGGAACCACAGCCCCCTGAATCCCCTGCTTTTTCGCCGGGCATTGATGCAGTGTAGCGCGCCAGGAGGCTCCATATCATCGCCCCCAGCCTCCAGCAGCACGGGACACTCACCACAGCCACTCACACCTTGGGCTGCAACACAGCGAGGGGGCTGCTCTCTCCTTGCACTACCACCGTGAGGGCAATGGCCAGCATTGCAGGAATCTGGCTCACCAGCCGTGAGGGAAACAGCTTACCGGAATCACAGCCCCCAGAATCCCCTGCTTCATCGCCGGGCATTGACGTGGTGTAGCGCGCCAGGAGGCATCATATCTTCGCCTCCTGCAGTGCGGGACGCGCAAGTGCGTGCCTGGGTAAAGCCCGGGCCAAGGGCGGGCCCGTCATTGCCAGGAAGAGGCAGAGCAGAGCCACCCCCCTTCATCCTAGGCCCTGGGTTTGTGTCTTGCATTTGGAATTGGCTATCAGGTATTGTGTGGATCCTCTTGTCGTCTCCATTATTTGCACCTGCTCGTAGCAACTGCACTTTATTGCTATCAGCAAAACTTACATGCATCATGGTCAAACGGATTTTCTGTGTCTAAATTTTTAATACTGAACTTGATTTCATTGGCTTTCAGGACCCAGCCTTTTTTTTAATTAGGGCTTTGTACCACATACTGCACTTTAGTGACATTATTGTGCCCATATACCAGCATTATTATTGCTGCTAAAAAACCAATAAGCACGTTGCACTTTTACTGGTAATATAAGGCCTTTTGATTATTTTATTATTTGGTATCTGTGGTTTATGATCTAGTACTGTATTGTATTTTGCACATTGCATATTGCACCTAGTTCTGCAAGTGGTGAAGTACTCTAACAGGGAATTGATAATATATCAGTGTGTACAGACACGGTTAACATGAGTAAACATAAGCTGAGTGTGGGTAAAAGTGTGGTTGGAACCTTAGATGCCTTCATATTGAGGGCTGAATCAGCCCTTATTAATGAGATAAAGCTTACCGAACAAAGGCTATCTCTTGAGCCAACAACTTTCACAAGGTAGACTTTCTTTAACTCCCGCAATCCCTGAATCTCTGGTGGTATCCAACCGTGATATATCCCCATCCCGGCCAAGTCAGACCCCATATGTTGTTCCAGACCCTATGACAACCCTCTCTCCTGTTCATCTTTTGACCAAGAACCCAGCCCGGTTAAACTTAAAGTTACAACCAAAGGGCAGAAAGCAAAATTGAGGCCAACCCGTACCAATGAATCCCCCTCAAAAAACAGGAGGAGCAGAGGATTATTTAAACCAAGTAAACCTGCTCAGAGAAAGAAAGCACTACCTGTCATCACTGTAAATGATTCCAATGAGGGCCTCCCCACCCCTATGATCCAGACGACGATAGGGCAGGTTGCAGATAGCACACAGGAGGGGAACCTTTGGGGCAGGCTGGAAATTATGATATCTACCTTATTGGATCCCATTTTGCCGAAAATAAGCTCAGTAGAAACCAGATTACTGAAACTGGAGGGAATGGTTAGTTGCAATCTGCCGGTCTTATCGGTAGATAGTTCAAATGCTCGTAGAGTACATTTAGCTACCAGGGGAACAGGTACAGGGGTAGGTTCTCCTGTGAGCTCTGTTATAAATAGAGAGGTGACAGATAAGCGTAGCTCCAATAACAATATGCCTAGTAGTGTAGATATTCTAGCTCGCGCTCGTCAGTCTCCTACAAGAGCAGAGTCCTTTGTGCCTCCAAGGGTTGGGAGGTTAGAAAGAAGGGAGTTACAGCCAACGAGTCTCCCAGTTATCGACCTCCCACCGGAATCCACTCCTTTTGTAGTAGTCTTGGGGAGTGTTCCCTCAAGGAGCTAGTGAGAAATATGGGCAGCTGATAAACAAACCAACTCATTGGTTTACATATAACACTACTTTGGGTGCCTGTGTGGCCAAAAACATTATCATGGCCCGCAGGGTGAGTTGGATCGGGAGTTCACGAAAAATGGGCTCAGGTGACTGTGTTATTATAAACTTCGATAACCCCCACACTGCGGGTAAGATCCTATCTAGGGACACCTGCCTCACTCCCCTTTCTGGATCTGCCATCAGGGTTTTACCTATGGGTTATTTTTACAAGCCAGTCCCGTTTAGAGATATGTTTGATAATGGCACCAGGGCATTTTCATTGAGGTGGGTGGTTAAACAGAATAGCACCCAGGCAACAGCCTATCTCTATGGCCTACTCATCCTTCGAAACAGATGGGCAGATTAGTGCCAATCACTCATTGGAGCTAAAAAACAGATTTTTTGTTTTAACTGGGTTGGAGGAGTGTGACTGACTAAGGATCCTGTGGAAAAGAAGAAGTAGGCAGGTCCAGTTCCATATTTCTTTATTCCAAGAAGATAGTATAACACAGCGACACCGAACACACCTCCAACCTCCAACCCTCCTCCTTCAGCAACTGCCTTCCTTACGACCTCAACCTTCTAGTATCCCATGCATTCCACACCTTACACACGTGCACACACAGACACGCGCTAACACACACACGAGATAAACCACGCGCACAATACAACACATACGACCCAATAACACACACCCTCCTCCTCAACAGCTTACAAGACACTAACCAAAAAGTTACCCTAACTTAAAATCAGTAAACCGGACAGGCAACTTCCTCGTTCTATTACCACAGTGTAAAGTCTCACCTTCAGTGGAACCAGGTTCAATAACATCACTAACACCACTCCTACTCCTGATTACATCACGGCCAGATGTGTCACATCTGGCACTACAACTACTCGTACTTCCAGTTGACGCCATATCCTTCATTAGTCCAAAATCATCACCTAACATATATCCACTACATACTCCTTCATCAACACCAGATTGTGTACCTACCCCGCCATCCTTCCCATTGCAAAGACTCAATTGGCGAAAATTCCATCTCTTACCGTCCTCCAACTCTACTGCACTGCCAAACACCTTCATTACTCTCAGGGGTTTAGACCATACACTTTCCCCCTTCAGCACAATTCTAGGATTCTTTACCCGAACCATTTGACCTATCTTAACTAACGGCCAACTACACCTACCTCCATGATACTGCTGACTGCGATCCTGATACTTTTTGACCTCAGATCTAATTTCTTTATCTATATCGTTGTTATTGCACTGCATTTTATCATTCCTTTTCCTTAACCACCAAGGAACTAACCCAGTGAATGGTTTCCTACCTCTCAAAACCTCAAAAGGTGTTTTCCCTGTAGCGGAATGCGGGGTGACACAGTATGCAGTCAACCTTTCTTGTAGAGCCTTCCTCCAGGGTAACCCTGCACTCAATGCTAATTCAATCACTTCCTTGACCACCCTGTTGAAGCGCTCAACTTGACCATTACTTTCGGGATGATATAGTGATGATTTGATGTGCTTGATGCCCATCACCACTAAAAATTCTTCCATTTTTTGTGACACAAACTGCGGCCCATTATCTCAAACAAGAACTTCCGGGACTCCTTCCCTGGAAAACACATCCTCTAAAAACTCAATAACCACATCCGTAGTCATCCCATTTACCATTCTTACCTCAGGCCATTTCGAATAATAATCGACTAATACAATGGCATAACAATCCTTTGCTGACAGAGCTGAAAATGGACCCATAAAATCAATAGCAACTTTTTGCCATGGATACTCAGGTAACTCCACCATAGTTAAAGGCACGCTCAACGGCTTTGCCACCTTATCGCTGGTACAACAAACTTTACAGTTCCTCACTAAATGATCCACCATAGAATCAACTCCTGGCCACCAAAACCACTCTTTAATTCTCCTTTTTGTACTGGACATACCACCGTGCCCCATGTGACTCTTCTCAACAATATCCTCTCTTAAACTAAATGGAGGCACAATTCTGTCCCCTCTTAAAACAATATCATTAACAACACATAGTTCCTCTTTGATTTTCCAAAATGCAGCACATTCACCCCGTAAGTTAGACTCTCTTGGCCAACCATTAATTATGAACTGTTTAACCTCTTTCAAAACAATATCTTTGTCCATCTCTCACATCCATGACGCCTCAGATACTATGTTATTGACATCCTTTCCATCAATCAAAAATACATCCTTGAAGGTAAAAGCTATTTCACAATCATTGTTGATTTCAGTTCCTGTCGAATCTACATTAGGTAATCTTGAAAGACCATCCGCAACCACGTTATCCTTACCAGGAATATATTCTTTGTCAAAACTGAACATTTGTAACTTTGAAGCTAAGAGAGCTAACCTAGGAGTTAAATTCTTCCCACCTTCAGGTCTCAGAATATTTACCAAGGGTTTATGATCGGTACGAATTTTGAATTTTCTCCCCCACACGTACATCTCAGCAGCCCATGAAGCAGCCAACAACTCCTTCTCTATTACAGAATAATTGCGTTCTGATTTTGTCAACGAGCGTGAAGCATACGCAACTACCCACTTCTCTGATTTAACATGCTGAGAGAACACAGCACCAATGCCATACCCAGACGCATCCACAGACAATATACATTCAGCAGTTGGCAAGAATGGTTTCAAACATGGTGTTGTGATAATTTCTTTCTTCACTTTTTCAAAACACATTTTTTGTTGCTCATCCCCTGTAAATGCTACACCTCTTTTTAACAATGACCTTAATGGTTCAACTTTAGAAGCATAATTTTCAATAAACCGTGAGTAAAACTCTGTTAATCCTAAGAATGACATTAATTGTTCCTTATTTGTAGGTTCAGGAACAGCTAGAATCGCATCCATATGACCAATTTTTGGTTGAATACCATCCTTGGATATAACATGTCCTAAATATTCCACTTCAGGTTTTCCAAAGACACATTTTTCATTTTTGATAGTTAATCCACTACTTCTCAATGCTTCTAAAACAGCATATAAACTTTCATCATGACATTCCTTATTCCTTCCATATATTAAAATGTCATCCTGGAATACTTTTGTATTTTCAATGCCTTTCAAAATTCTGCACATCTCTCTTTGAAACACTGCAGACGCGCTTGCAAGGCCAAACGGCATACGTTTATATCTAAACATACCCTCTGTGGTAATGAATGCGGTACAATGCTTAGAATCTTCATCTAAAACGATTTGGTGATACGCATTTGTCAAATCTATCTTGGAAAACCAAGAGGACCCACCAACAGAAGATGTAAGTTCTTGTAAATTTGGAAGAGGAAATGTATCAACCCAAATGGCATCATTTAAACATCTTAAATCGACACATAAGCGTAAATCGCCATTGGATTTAAGGGAAATCACCACTGGCGAAACCCAGTCTGAACTCTCAACTGGTTCAACAATTCCATACTTGCACAATTTCTTTAGTTTTTCACCCAATTTCTCTCTATAACTAATAGGAACGTTCCTAAGTTTTTGTCTCACGGGACACGCACCTTCTCTTAGAATGATTCTATGTTTAAATCCAATCATCTTGCCGATGCCATTGGAAAATACATCAGGAAATTTTTCCTTAAGAAATGAATAGTTGTTCATCTCACGACACTCATCCTGAAAAGAATAAACAGGACAATTTAAACTAGGATCAATTTTCATACCCAAGGCAGTTATGTGTGGCCATCCTAAAATGGTTGCACCTTTGTTAGCCACATATATTTTACCTTGACACAAATTATGTCCAAAACTAATCTTAGCCAATATAAAACCTTCTAAAGGTATTTTATGTCCAGTATAACTTCCAGGGTGTACATCCGATCCTAATAATGATCTGTTTGGCCAAAGTGATTTAAATAGATCCATGCCCATAATGGTATACCATGCACAAGAGTCTACCATTACTTTAACTTCTAGACCGTCAATGTTGACGATGCATGATGGTAACTTTTTAACTTTACTCGTCCCCTTAATTGACTCATCATGTACACTGCAAATTTCACCTACGACATGAAAAATATCATCTTGATTATCTTCTTGGACACAATTTATGTCATCTTGATCATCCTCTTGGACACAATTAACTTTCGCCTTAAAGTTGTGACATACTCTAGTGAAATGTCCCTTTTTTTACAGTTGGTGCATATTTTATCAAGTGCAGGACACCACTTATAATTTGCTAAATGGTTGCTAGATCCGCACCTATAGCATGCAAACTTCTTTTGCTCACTGCTTTTCTCGTAACTTTTCTCATTACCTTTCTTGTTAGGGTAATTACTAAACGACTTACCATCAGTCTTATACTTGGATTTGTCACCCTTATTTATCACATTAACTGAACTAGATTCAGAATCATTTTTCTAATTTCTAACTTCACGAATACATTGGTCGGAAATTTCCACACCTCTAGCTACTTCAATGGCATTTTTTAACGAAGTACTACTTGATGACCATAACTTTTCTTGAATTTTTTTTAGATTTAGTTTTCATAAGAATTTGGTCGCGTAAAACCTGGTCATATGTCATACTTTCAAACTCACACGTAACAGCTAAACCCCTCAGAACTGAAACATACTGATCAATCGACTCATCTACTTTTTGAGCCCTCGAATAGAACTTGAACCTTTCCATAACAACGTTAATTTTCCTCCCAAACCTCTCCTGCATTTGTTTAACAGCACATTGATAAACACCCATGTCGCCAGCATTCTCAATTTTAGGTACATTTTTGAATTCCCTTAAACCTACTGCACCAAGTCTATGTTTAAGTAAAGACACTTTCCTTTCCTGTGAGCATTCTTCTTCATCTAAAACCTCAACATAAGCTTCACACATGTCAACCCATAAGTCCCATGCAATAGGAGGTTCATTAGATTCTGCTAAAAAAAATGGCGGTGGGTGAATTGAAGACATTCTAAATAGAGAAATAAAATACAATGCAAAAAAAAAAAACTTCCTTTTTTTTTTTTTAAATATAATTCTTGCTCAAAAAGTTCACCAAAGTTCCAGTAGATCTTTTGTTGCACTTAAATTTGGGCAAAAAGTTCACCACAGTTTTATTGGAAATCTTCCCAAAAGTCAAAAGACTTGTAAATCGAAATAATCCAGAAGATTAAGAAAAGGTGAATTAAAAAAAATATAAACGCTTACTATGATAAGCGCTGGACAATAAAAGCTTCTTTATGCATACAGCGTAAGAAAAAATAAATGTTCGGCGCTCGGCACTCGTTGCTCGGTACACGGCACTTGTTGCTAGGATACCTTCGATAAAATTAAAGATGGCCGCCAATTTGCGTGGTAGTACGTGGTGATGAGCAGGCGTTAATGACGCAGTACGGAAGCTTGAAAGCGTGTCCTTTGCATCATTGGTTGCTAAGAGACGTAGATCGTAGTGCGCACGCTCAGTCTACTCACGCACGTATTGATGGGAACCACTTGAAAGATGCCAGGTGTAACGGTAACAGACGAGCGCCACAGAAGTAAATGTTTCAATCAAGATTTTCAAGGATTCTGCTGATACAAAGCTCGAAAAGTACCTTAGAAATTCCACAAGTCTAAAAATCGGTGAAATCGGTAAGACTGCACAAGTAGTAAATCCGATATAGCAGAGAAAAAAATCCTTGAAAAACACGAAAAAAACTGTGCTCAGTGCCGCTGAATCCCGCTCGTCGCCATGTGTGGAAAAGAAGAAGTAGGCAGGTCCAGTTCCATATTTCTTTATTCCAAGAAGATAGTATAACACAGCGACACCGAACACACCTCCAACCTCCAACCCTCCTCCTTCAGCAACTGCCTTCCTTACGACCTCAACCTTCTAGTATCCCATGCATTCCACACCTTACACACGTGCACACACAGACACGCGCTAACACACACACGAGATAAACCACACGCACAACACAACACATACGAACCAATACCACAGATCCCCACACCCTCCGAGATGGAGCTTGCTGCACTTACTCAGTCCCCAGTAGAGGTAGCTGATAGGCCAATAGGTGAGGGACCCAACAACTTTTTATCCTGGAATATTGCAGGGTTGGCTAACAAGCTTCAAGACCAATTGTGGGTGCGATTTGTGAAGCAATTTTTGGTCATCAGTCTTCAAGAAACATGGTCAGTGGATTGCGATCTATTTTTGGAAGGTTATAAGGCTTTTTTGTCCTAGCCACTCCTTCTGTGAGTGGAAGACCAAAAGGTTGTTTAGTTATATACATATCTGTGGCTGTCGATTGCAAGATTCAGGTTGTGTCAAGTTACCACAAATCCAGGAATTCTGGCATTGCCAGCCAAAAGGTGGGACAGTAGATGGGGCCTTGTTAACGTCTATAATTCGGTGGCCTGTTCTTATGGTGCTTGCAATATCACCACCTTGGGAGCATTTATAGGACAATCTTATGGCCCTATCCTACATAATCTTTTGGTTTCTGGGGATGTATGTCACTTCAACGCATACTATTACAACGCATGCTATTACAACGCATTTTTTATCACGCAAGTACCATTACAACAAATGTTTTTACAACGCATACCATTACAACGCGAAATAGTAAAAATAATGGAAAAGTACCATTACAACGAAAACAAATACAATGCATACCATTACAGCGCATATTTTTTACAAAAATATATATTTTTTTTGTAAAATAACTCCTGGCACGGAATGCAGGGAAAATAGGGGTTTTGGGTGGGGAAGTGTATTAAAAAATAGTAGAGAACTGAACGTATATTAAGAAAAATAGCATGTTTTTTAAAATTAATACTCGAGTTTTAAAAAAGGTACTCGAGTAATTTAAAAAAGTACTCGAGTGTAAAACGTATTTTATAAAATATAAACATATATTGAAATCATTTTCAATAATACACAAAAAATTATAATTAATCACAATATCAGGCGAATTATTTAAGAAAACAGCAAAACCAAAACATAGCCGCCATTTTAGAGATAATGCCAAAAATGAGTCCTACAACTCTTTTCATGAAAGAAACACAGAAGCACTGTAAACAAAATGAAGGTCTAAACGATACTCTGCGCACAAAAAACACACTTTTTAAATACAAATTTAAATTACACGTTTTCACAGCAAATGAATACTTTATTAAAACCGAACCAACCAATACTTTTCTCAAAACTTATGATGAGAATAATAAAAACCTATAAATACGAGTAATACTCCATTTTGAATTCAGAGAGAGCAGTCGCGACTTTCTGACCCGCTGACCTCTTGCCACTGTGAAGAAATCCTACTTAAAAGATACAACTTCTGTCTACAAAACAAGTAAGTTCATACACAAACACAAGTAAAAATCAGTACTTTTAAAAGAAATTAATAACATATTATTAAAACGAAAACGTTATTTTCTTTCAGATTTTATCAAAAATTGGCAATCACTACACATAATTTTCTCGACATGTTTACAAAGTGAGAAGAAATGTAAGTATATTTAGAGTAAATTAAAAGATTATTACAATGATTTTTTAAACGGTCACATAATAAAATGTTATCGTTATGTATGTTTTAATTTAAAATGAGATTTAAATAAATATCAAATCATATGAAATGTGTAACCAACAAATAACGAAAAAATATATAGTAAGCTTTACGTTCTTAAATGTTTTCAGCTTACTGAATACTTTTATGAGCCAGCGGTGTTGGGTGGGGAAGTGTCTAAAAAAATAGTAGAGAACTGAACGTATATTAAGGAAATTAGCTTGTCATTTTAAAAATTAATACTCGAGTATTAACAAAAGGTACTCGAGTAATTAATTAACTACTCGATTAAAAAACTTATTTTAAGAAATATAAACATTAAATTGAAATGATTTTCCGTAATACACCAAAAATTATAATTCATAAATTTGAATCTTTTCAGCATACTGAATACTTTTATGAGCCAAACATCGCCATCCTTAAAAGTTTTAAAGAAAACAGAACTGATTTTGAAATATCCTCATAAACTAAGGTAACCAATTAAAAATAATCGTAATGAAATGGTTATTTAAAAAATGCTTATCCATCTCTCCAAAAAGTTAAAAACAATGTTGTAAACGAAATAAACATGTTGAATAAAATTTCTAATTTTCTCACACAATTTTTACTAATTAATGAATGTTTACAATAACTACATCATTTTTCACTCAAAATACTAGGGTTTTTAAAATAACCTCCATAATCTCTTTCTTACCTACACAGATAAAACAAGTGGATTTTCAAGTTTAGAGGAAAAAAAACGACCATCATTTACCAAGCCTACAAAGAATCAGCCCACTGACAACAAAAGGACTACTTGTAATCAGGTAAATTATTTTCAAAAAACACCATTAACCAGTTTTTTATTAACCGCTTTTTAATCCACAGTTTGTGACCGCTAAAACACCACAGAAAATATATATATTTTTTTAAATATCCATTTTTTTCAGATTGTGAAAACACACCATAAAGAAACCAGTAATATCCAGTAAATCCAGAAAAGTTATCAAGCCACCAAAAGACAACTTCAAAAGGTAAGAAACGTGAAGTATCATATAAAAGCAATGCAAAAAAGAATCCTATTTTAAAATACTTACATAGCAAAAATGCAATGAAAATATGTTTTTGAAATAATAAATGTTTTAAAACTCTTTTGAAATCTACTTCATAATACGTGAACATATTAGCTAAGAAATAGAACATTAAAGTTAAAAAGTGCAATGTAATTATAGACATCATCAAAGAATTTTTTTTTAAAGGCAGAACATTAATTACATTTTATAAATGACATTGCAGACAGACCATCATTTGAAAAAAGAAGTGCAGCCAAAAATCCCAACAGAAAATACATTTTCAAGCAAAGCGTCAACAAATCAATTCCAAAAAGGTAAATTTATCAATTGCAAATGAACATATGATTAAAAAACCTCTGTAGTTTACCAAAGTCGTTGACTATTGAAACACCAGAAATGTGCAGCAATAGGGAAAGTGATGGAGATCCAGGAAGGTGCAGGAGTAGGGAAAGTAATGGATAGTGTAGGGGTGAAATTTGCTATTCTAACTCCAGTAGGTGCAGGATTGATAAAAGTGATGGAGAGTGTAGGGTTATGATTTACTATTCTAACTCCAGGAAGGTGCAGCAGTAGGGAGAGTGATGGATAGTGTAGGGGTGTTATTTAGTATTCTAACTCCAGGAAGGTGCAGCTGTAGGGAAAGTGATGGATAGTGTAAGGGTGTAATTTACTATTCTAACTCCAGGAAGGTGCAGCAGTAGGGAAAGTGATGGATAGTGTAAGGGTGTAATTTACTATTCTAACTCCAGGAAGGTGCAGCAGTAGGGAAAGTGATGGATAGAGTAGGGGTGTAATTTACTATTCTAACTCCAGGAAGGTGCAGCAGTAGGGAAAGTGATGGATAGAGTAGGGGTGTAATTTACTATTCTAACTCCAGGAAGGTGCAGCAGTAGTGAAAGTGATGGATAGAGTAGGGGTGTAATTTACTATTCTAACTCCAGGAAGGTGCAGCAGTAGGGAAAGTGATGGATAGTGTAGGGGCATAATTTACTATTCTAACTCCAGGAAGGTGCAGCAGTAGGGAAAGTGATGGATAGTGTAGGGGTGTCATTTACTATTATAAATCCAGGAAGGAGCAGCAGTAGGGAAAGGGATGGATAGTGTAGGGGTGTCATTTATTATTCTAACTCCAGGAAGGTGCAGCAGTAGGGAAATTGATGGATAGTGTAGGGGTGTAATTTACTATTCTAACTCCAGGAAGGTCCAGCAGTAGGGAAAGTGATGGATAGAGTAGGGGTGTAATTTACTATTCTAACTCCAGGAAGGTGCAGCAGTAGGGAAAGTGATGGATAGAGTAGGGGTGTAATTTACTATTCTAACTCCAGGAAGGTGCAGCAGTAGGGAAAGTGATGGATAGTGTAGGGGTGTAATTTACTATTCTAACTCCAGGAAGGTGCAGCATTGATAAAAGTGATGGATAGTGTAGGGCTATGATTTACTATTCTAACTCCAGGAAGGTGCAGCAGTAAGGAAAGTGATGGATAGTGTAGGGGTGTAATTTACTATTCTAACTCCAGGAAGGTGCAGCAGTAGGGAAAGTGATGGATAGTGTAAGGGTGTAATTTACTATTCTAACTCCAGGAAGGTGCAGCAGTAGGGAAAGTGATGGATAGTGTAGGAGTGTAATTTACTATTCTAACTCCAGGAAGGTGCAGTATTGATAAAAGTTATGGATAGTGTAGGGGTATGATTTACTATTCTAACTCCAGGAAGGTGCAGCAGTAGTGAAAGTGATGGATAGTGTAGGGGTGTAAATTACTATTCTAACTCCAGGAAGGTGCAGCAGTAGTGAAAGTGATGGATAGTGTAGGGTGTAATTTACTATTCTAACTCCAGGAAGGTGCAGCAGTAGGGAAAGTGATGGATCGTGTAAGGGTGTAATTTACTATTCTAGCTCCAGGAAGGTGCAGCAGTAGGGAAAGTGATGGATAGTGTAGGGGTGTAATTTACTATTCTAACGCCAGAAAGGTGCAGGAGTAGGGAAAGTGATGGATAGTGTAGGGGAGAAAAGTTGAAAATGTTTAACAATTTATAAGATACAAAAACATTATATCACTAAATCTTTTTCTTTCTCATTACAGATAATGTCATCTGACAAAACAGCAAGATCTGTCAAATCTAATAAAGGAAACAGACTACTTAAACACGCAGGATATATATATATATTGTAAGGAGAGAATAAGTGAACCACGAAGGCATTGGAGGTGCGTGCAATATTACTCAAGCCATTGCAAAGGCAGAGCGGTTACTCTTGATGAAACAATAATAAGTACATCTGAGCACAACCACTCTGCCTCTGCAATGGACATTGAAATTCGAGAAACTATAAATGAAATGAAAGATATTGCAAGCACCTCCAATGACACTTCAGGTTCTATTTTAAGGGAGGTTGCACAGCATGTCCCCAGTCATATAGCTAGTAGTATGCCTATAATTCCAAATCTGAGGAGAATAATTCATAGACAAAAGCAGGCAAGTAACACAAATACAACCACTCCACATACCTTTTCTGATATTGTCATTCCTCAAGAACTCACTATTTCTTTTTCTAATTAACCTTTCCTCCTGCATGACAACCAAAACCCTCAAAAACGTATACTTATCTTTAGTACACCCCGCAACCTTGTCAGATTAGAGAATAGTGAATTTTGGATGATGGATGGGACGTTTAAAAGCACGCCCCATCCATTCATTCAAATTTACACTATTCATGCTAAAATTAACAACAATGTAATTCCATTAGTGTACAGTTTGCTATCAGACAAACAATCTACAACCTACACTGAGCTTTTATTAGTGATTAAAAACAAAACCTCCAACAAAAGTCCTAGGAAAATCATTTTTGATTTTTAATTTGCAATGATCAATGTGATCACCAAAATGTACACGGATATCCAAATTCAGGGATGTTTTTTCCATTTTTCCCAGGCATTTTGGCGTAAATTACAAAAAACATCCCTTTTTGTAGATTATTCTAAGGATAGCAAACTACAGTACTAACTTAAAAAACTAACTGCTCTTTGCTTTGTTCCTCCTGAAAGTGTAGACGAGTACTACACTGCAATTACAGAATCTGAATTTTTTACTGAAAATGAGGAAAAATTGGCACCCTTACTAAATTATTTTGAGGACACATGGATTGGGCATCTAAGCAGGTCGGGTCGCAGGAGGAAGCCACGTTTCCATGTGGAGTGGTGGAACTGCTACACGAGCTGTTTAGAAGGAGAAGCAAAAACAAACAATGCCATAGAGGGATGGCATAACTCCTTCAACCATACAATTGGAAAACCTCACCCAAACTTCTATCATTTTTTGGAAACTTTGAAGAAGGAGCAAAGTTTTCAAGAAATGAGAATCTCCCAAACATTAACAGGTAGTCTAAATCCACAAATCTCCAAAAAACCTAAAGAAATCTCTGAGAGACTATTGGCTATTTTACAACAATTTTCGTTGTGTGTGGCTTTAGACTACCTTGATAATGTTGCTAACATACTACATTTCTAACAAAACTTAAAACATTACTTTCCTGCTTTGCCCTAAATTTCTGTAACATTTCAATTTAATTGGCATTTTTCTAAAAAACAAAATTTAAATATTAAAGACGGGTCACCTTACCTGAAGATGTCTTCTTTCTTCTTCTTTTTTTTCTTGTTCCCCAAAATATATCCATAGAAAAGTAAAATCCAACCAGAATACCTCTCCAAATTTTTGAAAAATCGATATCCACAAAAAAGCCCATTTACTGTATTCTTCATTCCATTCTCCAAAAATAAGTCAAGCATTCCATGTATAAAAAAAGAAGTCAATCCAAGATCGAATTCCATTTTCCCAATTTGTAAACAAAATCCATAAGGTTTCAGAAGTCTTCTTACTTCAAAACCGAACTCCCAATACGGAAAAAAATCCATCACAAATCCTTCGAAAAACAAATCCAAAATTCATCTTCTATTCCCAAAAAGAGGATCCCGATTCGGCTTTCAAAAAATGTTTGCAGTAATCTTTTTGAAGTCTTCTTTGTTCCAAAACGTACTTCCAATCTTGAAAAAAATCCAACTCCAATTCTTCGAAATCCAAATCCAAAAAACATTTTCTATTTCAAACAAATCTGATCCCGATTCGGCCCAAAAAAATGTTTGCAGACAAACCATAATCCTTAACCCATGTCCTTCAAAATTATGTCCAATTATTCCAAAAACTACGAATTCGATCTTCTACTTAACTTTTTTTTTGTACACATGTGAATGTCTTCGTAAACATTACATTTCAATAAATAAACGATACTTTACACTTTTTTTTACAACAATATTATACATTATTTACCATTTCAAACTCTAAACAGGCGACCCGACAAAGGCATGCTCTAGCTAAATGATCGGCGACATGTTAAAATAGTAAGCATAACATCCAACATTACATTTGCAACCTTCCCTTATTCTCTCCTTACAATATATATACTCCTTAAGTAATTTATGTATCTAAATAAAGTTTTAAAACTTTCCTACCTGAGCGCAGATCTGCTTCCTGCTGCATTGTCCAACGACGCTCTTCAAAATGGCCACGTCAATGCACGTTTACGCGTCTACGTCATCTTTTGCAACAAACAGAAAAAAGGGACAATTTATTAATATTATGTATTATAATACATTAATGTTGAATAAAACTTGTTTTGAAATATGTTTAAAAATTATATTTATTTAGCAAATGTCAAAATAAAATTATTAAAATTATTTTTGATCTAAATATATATTTTTCTAATAAATATATTCAAATTTAAATATGTTCTTCGTGTTTTATAATATGATTAAAGATATGTTATATTTTTAAATTCAAATACAACTTCCATAATTACTATTAAATTATCCTTACCTCTAAACTTGATCCATTTGGTCCTGCTCTGACCCCCATGTAGCTTCAAATGAACTTAGTAAACTGCTCTCCGGAATACACACAAGCGGATATAGAAATAAATGAAGGACAATACTTTAAATAGAACTCTATGGTAAAGCGAGGGAACTTATTCTTTTATTTCATTTTTTTCATACTGTAATAAATTTTTTTGTGAAAAAATACCAAACAATAATAATAATGTTTTACTTTTCTATTATTAATAAAATAATACTTTAATAAATTGATTTTTAATATATTTTAAATATTTTCTGAGAATAATTTAAATAATATTTATTAATAATAATATTAGTAACTTATATGAATTTACATATATTTTAAAACTATTCTATCAATATATTTACAATGAAAAGTACTATAAAAATAATTGTTTTTATTTTTATTTATTTAAATTTCTCTTAATTATTAAAACTTCTTCATTTTTTTATTTATTATTATATATAAATACTCATTAATACTCCTTTTTAAAATAAATCACTATTTTTAAACATAAATAAAAAAAATATTTATAATAAAAAAATAATAATAATTTGAGTTACTTTTTTAAAATAATCTAACTTTATGTTTTTTAAAAATACTAGTATAAATTCATATTTGAATAGATATGTATTTTTTTAAATATCTCTTAATTATTAATACTTCAGCATTTTTAAAAAATACTATATTTAAATACTTATTAATACTTCAGCATTTTTTTAAAATTAATAAATTAATACATCTTAAAAATAAAATATTTTCAAAAATTAATACTTGAAATTATAAGATGTAACTTTTTAAATAAATTAATTTATAAAAAAAAATAATTTCAGTAAAAACATTAAAATTAAATACTTACCTATACTTACGTTGTAATGGCATGCGTTGTAATAGCACCTGCGTTGTAATGACATGCGTTGTAATGACATGCGTTGTAATGGCACCTGCGTAGTAAAGGTTGGGTTGGGATGGTACTGCGTCGTAAAAGATGTGTTGTAATGGATGTTCCCCGTTTCTGGCGATTATAATATACATCCTTGTGGTAACCCAACACTATCATGTATTTCTGAGTTGGGTTGCCACTGTATGAGGGGGTTTAATTTTGAACACCATGTCCAGGGGGAACTGTTAAATAATATGATAAATTAATTTGATATGGTGGCTTTGATGTCCTCAAATTCTAGCAGGCCTGCCATTCATGTTCCTAGATGGTTTGACTCTCATTGCTCTAAGGCAACAATGAAGCTGAGGGAATCTCTGTCAGCCAAACCAAGAATCCAAACTGAGGTATGTTTTTGTCGAAAAGAATACAAGTTAGCTCTGGTTAGACGGAAGGGTGCCCTAATGGAAGAGGCGTGGAGGGAGCTGATTGATTCAAGCACTATTAGGAAAAGCTCCAGGTTCTGGAATGTTGTGAATCAACCCCTTTTCTGTCAGGAAAGGGGGGGCATTAGACTCGCACATTACTGAGTAGGAGTGGGTGCTTCACTTCAAATCTATGTTTGACTGTACTTTGGGGCATACTTGCCAAGAAAGTCGGGACACTAACGACCCTGTAATAGTTTTTGAAAGGGGTGAGGTCATGGCTGGTATCACAGGGCTATCCATTAATAAAGCACCAGGCCCAGATGGGATTCCTCCGGACTTATTTAAGTCCGACCCTCCTTTCTGGGCCCCGATACTGAAGGCAGTATTTAATGCAGTGGCAAAGAATGGTTGTCCTCAGTCTTGGGTCTCTTTCACCATAGTCCCTGTTTTCAAGAAAGGTGACAGGAATAGTACCCACTGTTACAAACCAATATCCCTCATCGATTCAGTGGTTAAGGTTGTAGGACACATTCTTTTGCAGAGGCTATCAACTTGGGCAGAGGAGCAGGAGATTTTGTTGGATGTCCAGTATGGATTCCGCTCGGGACGTTCTACTGTTGCTCAGTGTCTCAATCAATATATGATACAGAGCAAATATACTGTTGCACTCCCCGGTACTATTCACCTTGCGTTCATGGACCTGTCCTCTGCATTTGATTGTGTTAATAGGGGTAAACTGTGGCAGTCCATGAGGGCAATGGGGGTGGGTAACAGTATTGTTAATTTTATAGAGGACCTGCATAAATCAACCAAGGCTAATGCCAGGTTCTCACAGAATCTGCAGGTCACTAGGGACCTTGGCATCAAGAGGTGAGTTCAGCAAGGATGCATTTTGGCTCCATTTTTGTTTAATTTTTATATCAATGAGTTGGATGCTGTATTAAGAGCAACTGGAGTTGATTACCCTTGTGTTGGGCGGCGTGGTATTCCCGTCCTGCTATATGCGCATAACGCCATCCTTATATCCAGGACTGCAATGGGCTTGCTATCCCTTTTAACAACATTTTCTAGGTTCATGACTGATCAGGACTTGGCAATAAATAATTCCAAATCCTATGTAATGAAAGTGGGGCAACAACCCAAAAAGAGTTTCCAGAGTACGGGGGATTCTACAATCCCCCGTACTAATGTATTTTCCTACTTAGGGGTTCTTTTTGATGATCAATTAAAATGGAGTCCTTCACTTTCAAGGAAAAAGGGGGACCTGGCCCGGGTAAATGCAGCAATTTTTAAATTTTGCCTCCATAATAGGCAAGACACCAACAGGAGCTATGTTGAAAGTCTATCAAGCCAAAAGTACGGCTATCGCTACCTATGGTAGTGAAATCTGGGGATAAAATGCTGTGGATTCCCTTCAAGAAGCGGAGAATCAGGCGCGTCTGGTCCATTTGGGTGGAAGGGCCCGCCCCCTTTTTCCCCGTAGGAACAGTGTCTGTCAGGCTGAACAAAAGTCAGCCTGACAGACACTGTCCACTTTCAGTTTAAGCAGCCAGGAGACACACATGCGCATTTAGCGCTGGCTCCTGGCTGCCTGAACTGAACTATGCTGGGCTGAGAAAGTCACAGCTCCGTTGGGCGTGACTTTCTCAGCTCAGCAAAGGTTGCTGAGGCCCTCCACTCAATGCCGAAGGATAGCATCACTGATTGCCTTGCACCTGGGCGCTTCAGTTTTAAGCCCTGAAGCGCCCAGGGTTGAGTGTCAATCAGTGACACTTTATCACAGAGTGGGTTGGGGTCAGTAGTCTCCCCGACCCCATACCACTCTGTGATGATAGGACTGCTGCCTTCCCTCATTGGCTGACCGTAGGTAGCAGGCCAAAGCATCCGGAACCTACGAGGCAGAGTAGAGCTGGATGAAGGTAAGTGTGATTTATTTTCTTTTTACATTGTCTGGTGCGTGCGTGCATGAACGAATGTTTGGGAGAGTGTTGTGAATGAATGTGTTGTGTGTGTGTGCACGCCTAGTTGTGAATGTTATGTGTATGTGCGTGTGTGTGTGTGTGTGTGTGTTGTCCGCCCCCTCCCCCAAAACTTACCGGCCGCCACTGCGGAGAATTACTTTCTGAAGCGCTTATTGTGTGTTCCCTATTTAAGCGATGTTCTTGCATTGCGCCCCCTGGTTTTTTGGCTGAAGTGCTGGCTGAATAAAGATTTAACTCTCAACCATTCGATTCTAAGGGAGTGTATGTCTCTTGATAATTTATCTCAGATTCCATGGCTTCAGTATATTAAAAGCAGCTTTGAAGGGTTAGGGCACAGTGATTTATTCCGTAAGCCCGAATCCATTGCCAAGAAAGTTTTGGAATTAATTAGGGTAGCCTTCTTGACCTCAAGGAAAGTTGATTGGGAAGCGCAGGAGATGCTGAAACCAAGGGCTCCATTAGGATGACGGGCTGCCACCCTATCGTAGAACGGGACCGCCCGCCATAAGGGCGGGAGTCCCGTGGGGGGAATTAGGATGTGCCCGCCACAGTGGCGGGCACATCCTGTAGTTTTAGCATTGTGGCGGGCGGTGCACTCTGCACCGCCCGCCACAATGTTAAACATGCTTTTTTGCATTTGCATATGCAAAGCGGCAGGCACCGCGTGGTGCCTGCCGCTTTGCATATGCAAATGTGGGGGGTACCATAGGTACCCCCCATGTGCCCCCCGACAGTGGTGGCAACCTGGGGGCCCTGCAGTGGTCCCCCGCAGCAATCTCCGCCTGCCTTTGCCGCCGCAGAAAGGCCTCTACTTTTTGCCATTGTAATATGGCTGGCGGTGTCCATTGGACACCGCTACCATATTAATCTATTACCACCGCGGTCGCAAGGCGACCGAGGCGGTAAAGCGGCGGACGGTCTTTCCGTCCGCCGCTGTCCCCTCCGCCATCCTAATCTGGCGGAGGGGAAAACGAGAGTGCTTGTCGGGCGGATTGCCTCCGCCAGGGTGGCGGTGGCGACCGCCACCCTGGCGGAGGCAATCCGCCCGACATCCTAATGGGGCCCCTAGTGTTCATCCTTTTTTAATGCCTATAACAACTCCGACAACGGCACCTTATCTCATGGGGTTTCTCTCAACACACAAGAAGTTTTCATTAACCAGGTTTCGGGTGAACCTTTTCCAGCTTGTGTTAGCCAGACCGAAGGGGTACAGCAGAGGTCAAGTGTTAGCTTCCTGCAACTGCAACGGACAGTCTCCGCAGGATTTGCTGCATTTTATGTTTTTATATAAAGTGTATGAAATCCCCGAAGGCATTTTCTGGTTCCCATTTTAAAAAGAAGGAATTTTAGACAGGCCCATCCTGTTCTTATGTATCTTCAACTGTTGAAAGAAAACTGCATTATTTTTATAGTAGGGTTTTTAAAAGCTTCTGTGAAATTTAGGACCTGTATGGAAGCTTAGACATTGAAGGTTCTAGGTATGTTTTATTAGTTTAGTTGATTTAGCTTGCGGTATAAAGTTAATCTAAACTGAGCCCTTTTTTTATAAATTGTATAAGAGGATCTGACTTTTTAAATCATGTTTTAATGTAACACTGTTTTTTTTTAATGTACCTGTATTTGTGTAACTTTTATGGTTTTTGACTAAAAACCGAATAAAGTTTATTTGATTAATTGATTGATTGATTGAAAAACGACGACTGAGTGGAAAGATGGCACAACACCTTCCAAGCAACAGTCGAGCAAAGTCACCCTACTCTATATCAATTTCATGAAGTCTTAAAGAAAAAACAAAGATACCAATAACTAACAATAGAACAATCAATAACCCACATTAAACAAAACAAATCCAAAAAAAAACAAAGAAATTTATGAAATGCTACAATGCAAAGTAAAATTCATTGCAAAAACAATACTATAAAGCAACTGACACTCAAATGCAAACTAAAAACAATGGTGTAAAACAAACAAACCAAAACATATCAATGTATATAGATATTAGATTATTAATAAATGCATATTAAAATCCAATTTACAGCTCATAATCACAAGTAAAACTCAATAAGCAATTGGTAAAAATATATAAAATATAAAATAAGCAATAAATTAGTTCATTAAAATAAGTAATGGGAAATGATAAAAACATTTCCCACCCAAGAAAATTAAATTAGATAATCTACGGTCATCCAAAAATGAAAGAGATAAAACATCCATTGAGCAGGTCCATAGTCCTTTCAATGCATACAAAACCTGAAAATTTGTGAATTTAAGAATCGCTACTTGAAAACCAGAAAAAAAAGTAAACTTAAAGTAAACTTGGTTAAAATGTAACCAATATAATTTCCTTTTTAAAAATAAAAGGATCCAAAAATGAGACATTGCTTTCACCAGGGCTATTAGCTTGTATAAACGCACGATATGCTCACAGACACAAATAAACATAACAAACAACATGATATTCATTAAACGACTGTAGTCACATAATATAAGAAATAATAAAGCACACTATACTACACGTACTTCATTGAGGCCTACCATTCTATACTCAAATACAACCTAACACAAAACTACACAACAAATGAAAAACAACACACTTTATCTAAGTTTACTACCCCTACCTACACTGCATTCCCTTAAAACCACAAAAAGAAACATACATTTAGTTGTTACTGACCCGTAGAGCAGCAGCAGGGAATAGTAATCAACAGTAATCTAGAGTGACTGAAAATTATGTTAATAGGCTAAACAATAGAGGTAGCAGTGAAAACTGGCTGCTACATGCAAATAAAACAGGACTACACATCACTAGAAATCAATGGTTGTTAAATAATAATTATTACAAGTATGAGTTGTAATGATTCCTGTTAGTGAAAATTAAATTAAATATAAAGTAATTAGTATAATAAAATATTAAAATATATAAATGAAACAAATGTTTTCCACCCAATAAAAAGAAATTAAATAACTTACTGTTTTGTAGCTGATGTCCATGATCTTCCTTAAGTCCACAAAAAACAAATCCGCAAAAAGTGGAATAAATGAACCAAAACAAAACAAATAAGAGAGAAAAAGAAATCCATTGTATAAATCCATAATCCTTGGAATCAATACAAAAACAAAAAAAGTTAATTCAAGAATCGCTCCTTGAAAACGGAAAAATAAAAGGAATCATAAAGTGATCTTGGTTAAAACATAATGAATACAATTTCTGAAAATGAAAAGAAGATTCTACCAGGAAGAAAAACGTACAAAAAAGCACAATGTACCCGCCTACATGTAACAAATACCCCAAAATAAATTTCAAGCAATCTGGCATTCATTAAACAACAGCCTACTGCCCTATACTACATACAATCCAAATACTTCCTATCACAAAACTGCACACCCTTTGTAAAATAATACACTAAGTTTAAGACCCCTACCCACATCCTCATTACCCTAAACCATGCAAAAATACTTAAATGTAGTATTACTTGATACGTAGAGCAGCAGTAAGGAACCAAAAACTATTGGAACCAAGAAAGACTTTACGGTGACGATACCGGTATGGAAGTTGAGTTTAGACGCCATGAAAGCCTCTACTGACCCCTCTCAGTGCTGTCATGTGACTTTCTGTCATTAATCAGTGGCATTAAAGACGGCAATGCCACACTTTGACGAAGCGGGTAATATGACACGGGCTTGCGCTTTTTAGTAATGTGCAGTACTCGTGGATCAAACGTCCCTCATGAATAATGCTAAAACAAAGAGAAGAGAATACACTTTATCGTTAGTTGTAGACGCAATGAGCAATATGACCCGGGGTCATGCATTTTTAGCAGTGTGCAATAGGTAAGCAGTGATCAGATGATTCGCGGACCGAGTGCCTGCCATGCACAATTTTTAAACATTGTTAGTTCTCCAAAGTTAGACACACACTGGGTGTCAGGATAGCCACAAGTGAACTGGAGACTGGATGAATACACATATGCAGGAGGTTATCAGTCACAAGATTTCTCGTGGACTGAGCACTTCTCTTTTAAAGCTCCTTAATACAGCCATAAGAGAACTGGGTACACACAAATGTAGGAGGTTAGCGGTCATGAGATTTCTCTTGGACCGAGCACTCCTCTTTCTCAGCTTGTCATTTTTTAAAAGAATAAAAATAAAAAAAAGAGTGAGCAACTTTCCTATTAGGATACATAACACAACTCTTCCTTGGACTATTTATTTAGGTAGAGTGTAACTACAGGGCAACATGCCTACTCTGTCCCCGGTTTGGATTATTGTTGATGAAACCCGGGTGAGGGGGAGATTACTGTCATGCCTTTTACTTTTGGCACAGTTTTAGTTTTATTGAGTGTATCACATCTCATGTGGTGTTGGGTATCAATTCATTCTTGCTGAGAGCACAGCATGTAAATGGATTTCTCTGTACAATGTGAACATTTTTCCTGTTGTAAAGAAACATAATGGGTGAGCCCTACTGAGGGAAGAAGATCAAATAATAATGGGTTTTTGTTATAGCCTTGTAGGTAAATCTTTGAAGAGTGTCTACCAAGGGCAAGTATTGCCATACACCATTCCCTACCACATAGTGACTAACTAGGAGGGAGTTTCAGATATTACAAGGGATCTGTATCCTGAGGAAGGCCTTCGGCCATATTGGCCAGTTAATAAATGCTTAAACATGTCGGTCAGGAGATAGGGTAATGGAGATGTTGCTTCTCTCACCTACCCTTTTATAATAATTTGGTATCCTGCCAAGTGGGACCCATATTAAAATTTAGGAGTTTACCCGCCTAGTCAGTTTTATTTATTTCTCTTTCTGCAATAGGGTTCCACCATTGCACCTCTTGACAGCTTCTTTGCCTCTGCACTTGTGTCAGTAATACAGCACAGGTGCAGAGGCAAAGGGATTCCCTCATTTGTATGAGGCCACGCCACCATGCAAATGAGGGAAGACCCTCTGATGGTAGCACTGGTACTTTTTGTGTGCCAGCGCTATCGGTATTACAGAAGGGGACGCACAAGCGTCTGCAGCCCCTCTGTAATACCATAGTGCCCTAGGGGTGCACAAAGCAGGTGCAAATGCCCGTTGCACCCCGGGGCACTTCTGTAATAGGGCCCCAGGTGCTTATGTGCCATCACTTGCTCCACTATTCATACTACTCCCTCAAATGTAGTGGATTAACCTTAAATCACATGAAGGTGTTAGCTATCGCCGCATGACATGTTTGTACCTCATAGTCTGTTCTCATTCATATGAATTTTCTTCTACACTTTAGATAAGAGGAGAGCAAAGAACGTATTCCTTGCCTGATGGGAGGGTATGCCAAACTTTAGAGCTCCAACTATATGTGTGCTAGCGGCTCCAAATGGGTTCAAACAAATTAGTCCCAACCAAATTGCTATACCAAGAAATGAGTATTGAAATGAAACATGCTCACCCTGGCATATCGCGCATCAAGAGGGATGCACTAAAAGTATAATTCCTGATAGAAGTCAGCCAAGTTGGTTATTGAAAACAGGAACCCCTGTAATGAATACTCTCTTTAATTGGGCCAAAAGTGATTCTTTAGTTATATATTTTGTTCGATTTTTTCCTCCGTTCAATATCTCATAAGTATACTGTAATAAGAGACAGGATTGTGTAAATAATCATTAGTTGTAATCCCCCTTTTTGTCTCTGAATTCAAATAATCAATCTAATTTTGGATCCTCTCATCCCTCCGGACTGCGCCCTAGAGCTCGATAAGCTATCCCATGCTACATATACATGCTAAACATGGTGATTGAATAACATAGCTGTAGAAGAATTGACACGATTTGAGTTGTTTTTGAGTAAAAATCTCAAGTGCACTTCGCACATTGCACTGTCATTTATATAAAAAAGAACGCAGTGATATATGTCTTGTATGTTTTAATGTATTGCTGCGATGAATATTGGGTAAACAATGTGTTACATGAATTTTCAATGCCATTCATGAATAGATATATTAAGATAAACAAATAATAAAGGAAAATTCAAAAAGTTTGGATCAAACTTTGTTGTACTGGTCGCATATATACTTGACTGTGTGACTGATGACTCGGTGAACAACTTGTCAGGTTGCCGAAGGGTTTCTTTCTAGCTATAGTCAAGGCTTTATCAAATTGATAAGAAAATTCAATAGCATTAAAAGTTAATAAAATCTCCAATGAAGCAGATGAGTGAAAGGGAACTTGGAACTTGTAACTAATTTATGACTCGTAGATATTCGGGAAGAACTTGAATATGGCAAAACTTGAAAATATTACAATGCAAAAAAATATAGTGCTTAAAAAGGTTCCGGGATTAATGCTGTAATGGAGATTGAACGAATACCTTGAGATTTGACCTGGAAAAAAATATACTTGCTAAACTATGAAAAATAGCAATCTCTTTTAAAAATATCATCAATATTTATCAGGTTCTGAAGACAGATATGTTAGCAGAATCACTATTGTTTGAGAATTTTAATTAAAAATAAAATGATTTTAAATTACTTGACAGACCTAATATCTCCTCTCAGACTGCTGATATGAGGTAGGACTTACAAAAAGTAATGGAGGGGTTTAAATAACGATAGGCCTATCATAAAACAAGCTAAAATACATCTAACATGTCTGAGATTATGGATTTGACAGTTGGAATTTAAATACAATTAATAATAGCCGTAAAGAGCATTTTTATGAATGCAGTTTATCAAGCAAAATGCATATTCCTTCTTTAAGAAAAAACATTTAGCAATAAGTAATGTCATTATTAAAAAAAAAAAGTGACTGAAAGTTCCGATTACTGCCTGCTGTGTTAAATAGATAAGAGGACGTCCACAGAAATAAAAAGGTTAAGAACCATGCTCTAGAGCACTTATTTGTTTTCATACACTGTCAATGTTGAGTGGGTGGCCGAGTACAAATAATCACTAATACAAGTCAAGCCAAAGTTTTAGCAAATTCAACTTATCTCTACTTATTTCCTGCGAAGTTTTGAACTGTTTACCTTCTAGAATAACAGAATTTTCATCATCACAAGTGTACTAGAATATATCTTCTTACTTTGTCTTTCTTTGATGTTCTTCTGCGGTGTCAGGGTGTATCCTCAGACCTGTCTTAACTCCCTTTTGCCACTCCATCTTGAGATCGTCTCGAAAACAAAAACCACAGGTAACCAAAAGAAACAAGCAGATGCAATGCAATCGGTCTCGCCTTTGGGACCTTATATGCAATTAGCTATGCAGCACATTAGCCTGGGGAGTAGGTAGCACACCTGATGGAGTTCATAGGGAAACAAATTGAACTTCACATTCTTTATACCTCAAAAGCTGCATATATGTTTTACAGGCTAAAAGTCCACCATTACGAACAAGGTGAAAACAGGGTCACCCACTGGTGGATCAACTGAGACAGCAAGAAGCACTGAAATGCATCCCTGACAATATAAACAGCACTGGTGCTTAGTCCAGGAACTGCAGAATATAGCGTAAACCTTTGCTGCCTACTATGGTAAACTACATAGCGCAGAATTAATGCAAGATGAGAAACTGAAGATTACATTCTTTGTCAACATAAAATTACCCCATCTTAATAATGAGGGACAACTTATTTTAGAAAGTGAAATAATGAAAGAGGATATCGCACTTACCATCACAAAGCTTTCCTACAATAAAGTCCTGGGGGAGGACAGCTACCCAGGGGCATTTTATAAATGGGCTATATAGATAAGCTTGTAGATACTCTTTAGGGAGCCTTTAAGGAAGCAGACCGTTCTGGCAGCCTTGCAACTCCCTCTAACAGGGCTCTGATTGCCATTCTCCCAAAACCTAGAAAAGCAGAGTGGTTGTTACTGTCCAATCTCCCTGCTAAATGTGAACATTAAGATATTAGCGGGGATATTGGTGTCCAGGATGAAACAGCTAATACCAGCACTAGTTCACCACTCACAAGTGGGCTTTGTGACTTGATGAATGTCATGTAATCATATGCACACCTTACCACATTAACTCTAGTTTGCCAAAGACTCCTACGATGGCCCTATCTCTGGACACTGAGAAAAGGGTGACAGTATTGAATCAGCATATTTGTTCACAGTTAGGAGACGGGTCCTGGTAGACGAGTTAATCTCCAAAGCCAAATGGCTGTATGGTTCTTCCAATGCACAAGTCAATAGTGGGGGTGTTCTCTCATACTTTTGTCATGAACAGAGGGGTGAGCCCGGTACGCATACTCTCGCCACTATTATTCCTGCGTGTGTTAGAGTCCCTAGCAGCTGGTATTCATTAGTCCACAAACATTGTTTGTACTCCCACACCAGGTTTGCTAACCAAACGACTGGTACTAGTACGAGACATGACTGACTCCCCTACACTCTTGAAGCAAGAAA
Organism: Lissotriton helveticus; assembly: GCF_964261635.1. Lineage (NCBI taxonomy): Eukaryota > Metazoa > Chordata > Amphibia > Caudata > Salamandridae > Lissotriton > Lissotriton helveticus. The sequence continues at coordinate 1,120,498,077 of NC_136063.1, read as the reverse complement.
GGCATTTGTTAGCCTCTGCGATGACTGCAGCCAAGATCTATATCTTGAAGCATTGGCAACCCCCCCCCCTCCCCAGACACCCAAACAAGAAGAGTGGATTATTGAGCTGTACAGGACGGCTTTGTATGAGAAACTAATTTATGAGGTTCAGGTCTTGAAAACCTTTTAACACATCTCATCCCTATTCCTCGCACACATCTGATACCTCCCCAGAAAGGGTGACCTCATAAAGCTACAAATCCAGACTATTATTAGTTGCTCTACCAGACAATGAGTTACAATCATCCCACTCTTTTCTTGTGTCTATATTTCTGTATGTCTTGGAGTGGATGGATGACATGGTGATTATGGCGTCTGAGTGGTGAGAGGTGATCACGTGTTTATCTTTTGGCTGATGTTCGTTGGTTGTTGTGGATCCTCACTCATGCATACAAGGTACTATACAGCCAAGGACCATCCTACATCAATCATAGACTAAACTTCCACCTACCCACAAAACCCGTGGGCTCCTTCTCGTACAAAGCTGCCAAGTCCTGACTCTTCAACAGGTACAGCACCCTCAGAGCCTGGATACCCCCAGAGGTGGCAGTGCTGCGCTATGCAAATGCTGACTGATTGATTTGATATAAAACGTTGAATACTAATTGTGCAAAGGCCGACCAAAACAGCTCGTTCAGTTCGGAATTGAGACGGGTTATATGCATGTAGATTTGACAAAACAGAAAGGTCATTACGTATAGCAATTTATTTTCCAAGCACCACATATGAATAATGATGAATTCTTGCTACATTAAAGGCAACTCTCATTGTAGATGATGGGCACCTAAGATTTCTGTTGGAATCCATATAAAATTAGAATTTAAAATCCAAATGGATGAAAAGTTAACCTTTATTAATTTGAAGGTGTAAACACCACCAAACATGCAGTACTTCCACTAGCCCGGCTTAGCAGTACCACCATGCTGCCCTTCCAGAATCAGGACAATTCCCAAAAAGTTACCTTACCTCCTCTCAGTACTTCTCATGCATCCTGTCGCCTCTAATGCAATTCTGACTTTTAACTGATTGACAGGCTGAGGGGAGGTGCTACGATTGCATCCAGTAGCACCTCCGGACAAAATGTTCTGACTGGCTAGAAAAGTGACACTTCCCGAACAATACGCCACCCCATCCCCTAAAGAACCAGGCAGGTGCTGACCATAAAGCCCCCCCTACTTTTCCAAAAGGCTTCCTCCAGCCGCGTGCAAGATGGGGTTGGACCGTTGTAGACTTGAGTACGCTCTTTGCAATGCAATAGGACTGGCATTTACTCAAGACCTATTGTATTGGAAATGGGAGCGCGAGCAGGCGAGAAGGCACAAACGAGAGTGCGGGCGGGGGGCGGAGGCCGAGGAGCCACGGACTGTGGAGGGGCACAGGAAGAAAATAGTGTTTAGAGTAAAGGGGCCAGTAGCCATGGAAGGATACAAATGACGACATGGCCGTCATGAGGAGGGACTAACAAGCCTAAAACCAGTCGGAAGGCAGCATTTAGAAACTAAGCCAATGAAAAAGATGGGCAGAGAGTGGAAGGAGCTTCCACGGAGCTTCCACGCCATACTGAATACTGCATGCCTCACAAAGCGAGTGGAGCATGCACTGCCACTATAGACTCAACCTAAAAATCGGAACGAAATGTCACATCTGTGCTTCTTTTAGACCCTTTTTCCTTTCCTAGCTTTCTCTTTTATGTACGTTTTTATTGAAACTGAAAGGCCCTTTTTGTCCTCAGTAGGCTTTGAAGCTACTTTGTGCTCCCTTTCACAAAAATATGCAGAATAAGTTCAGGAAGGAAGTGAAGGTGTAAGTGCCCCACAGATAATACAACCATACCTTATTTTATAAAGGGCTACTCCCCCAGGCATACATTGCCCAACTAGGTCTGACACAGGAGTTTTTGCCTTAGAGGAGAGGGTAGAATGTTGTCTCTTGATTCGCCTCTGAATCAGCATTCCCCTGGCTGGTCTTTTGAAAGTGCTGCTCCCTCGTATCCAGTTCCTTTGACTTCTTTGGGTAGCATTAAGCCCAGATCTTCTACCCAGACAAGATAGAGGGGGCTCCAGCTTCATAGGTCACACTCTTTTGATGGATATTGATGTCTTCCCATCATTAATTCTCTCTGCTGTATATAGATTTTTCATTTGATAGTTAATTAAAAACATTCAAGTATAGGTGAACACACATAGTTAATTCTTAGAGAAAAGTCTACAATAAACAGTAGTTATATCCTAAAAATAGAGATAAAATATTAAAACCTAGTTTTGTCTAGTGGTGGCGGTGTTCAGTGCAGTGACATTACTAACAATTTCAAATGTAAAACATCTGCATCAGATTACATGGGTGCCTGTGAAAAAGTGCTATGTGCATGGCGCGAGTCCTGTTGATTACACTTCAAGGGAAAAAGCTATCTGCCTTTAGCTGTTGGGCAGTTCTCTCGTTGACTTTGTCACTGTACTTCACAAATTTCACCGTAAATCTTTGCCCTGGAAGCAGTGCTTGATTGCCTTCTGGCATTATCACACACCAGAAAGGACGCATGGTCAGGGAATCGATAGAGCACCGTGTTTATTTCAGATACAGTATGTTTTCTCTGTGGATTGTGTGTGTCCTGCATGTCTTTTGGGGTCTTAGGTCTGGATTCAGGTTGCTTTGCCGAGGGTCTGCCGGGATTTCCCTGGAGGGCTCTTCTTTCAGGGGTCTCCGCCTTGGGGAAAATGAAGAGTGGAACTGGCAGTTAGAGACCTGGGCTTTTCTACTACCGCTCCCATCCATTTTGTGAAACAAAAAAAAGGGAACCTCCTGCCTTGGGGATGGTGTTACCTCACCCGGTCACTCCAGGACATACAGTCAAAAAAGGAGGCTTGTGAACACCAAAAGAAAAATAAATACCTAAAGGAAAAACAGTGGGGGTCATTGTGAGGGAACTCGCCTGTGCAGGAAGAGAGGAAGGGCCAGGAGTTCTAAGTCCACTCACATTGTGTTGAGACTGTGGTGCCTCTGGGTTTAAGCGCCGCCTGGCCCCGCACCTCAATATCCCATAAACGCCACCCGGTAAACCACCCAGATTTGCCAGACCCTCCCTGCCCCTCTCGTCACTTGCCTTTTACCTTGACCCGGCAACAGGGTAACGGCTACCTCGTTCTCAGCGCCTTCCCAGCGGGTTTTTCCCTGGAATCCCTCGCTCCTGCTGTCTTCTTCACTCCTTTCACTCCCTGCTCCTCTGTTCCCGCTCTCTGATCCTCTGTTCCCAGTCTCCAGTCCTCTGCTCTCGGTCGCCGTCTCTTTGCTCCTTTCTTCCTTGTTGCTGTCCTCGCCAGGGTCCGATACTCCGTCTCTGTCCACCACACTGCAAATCCTGGCTTGTTCTGTCTCTTCCCCTTTTCTTGTTCCGCCGGAGTCGAGGGCTGGGCTTCCGGTTGGGGAAAGTATGTCCTTAAAGGTGCCTCGGGGTGCCTTGGGTCCGCTCCTGCAGCTACTCTGTCACACAGCATCCCTACCAGGCATGGCCGATCGGGCCATGAAGCCGCCTCTGGCCTGGATAGGAAATCCACATTGGTCTGCTGCACCCCCGGGTGATGGGATACGTGAAACAAAAAAAGTTGTAAGGCCAGGAACCACCGCAACACACGCGTATTGGTGTCTTTGTTTTGCGCCAAAATTAGAAAAGGAAGGGAGATACCCCTATGTTTGACAAAGGGACGGGGGTACGACAATGAAAACTAAAAAACACAAGAGTCTCTATATTTCGGAGGAGGTAGCAAAGGCTGTTTTTTCCCAGGCATCAGGGGTCAAGGCGATTTGCCAGTACCCCCTTGTAAGGTCTAAAGTGGTGAGGAATCTAGCTGTGCCTAATCGCTCAATCATCTCATCCATTCTGGGCTTGGGGACTGAATCAAAACGTGATAGGGAGTTCAGTTGTCGGAAATCTACACAGAAGCTCACTGGCCCGTCGGGTTTTGGAACCAGGACTATTGGGGAGCACCATGGGCTATTGGAATGGTCTATGATGCCGTCGCGTAGAATGGTCTCAACCTCCTGTTCTACCACCCGTCTTCGGGCTTCCAGAATGCAGTAGAGGCGTAATCTAATGGGTTTAGACCCGTTGGTGTTCATGTGGTGTTGTATTAGGGGTATCCTGCCAGGGTGTTTAGAGAAAATGTCCCTGTATTCCTTGGTAAGCGCAACAAGTCTCTTTTTGAGTGTTGTCGATTCCGGGTCCCATCGGGATTGCCACAGGGTTATTATCCGGGTCTAGGGGTGGAAAGGAGATGGACAGGGGTTGTTGATCCGTTATCATCAGGGCATGGTGTTGTGTGGGATGGGGATTGGGGTCCTCCTCCCATTTTTTTAGGAGGTTTACATGGTAGATCTGTCCTGTACTTCCAGTGTGTGGGACTGCAACCCAATAGGTGAACGGGGTGACCTGTTGGATGATGCTAAAGGGGCCTTTCCAATGTGCTAGTAGTTTGTTGTCGCATGAAGGTAGGAGAAGGAGAACCTTATCCCCCACCCGAAATGATCATAGGTTGGCTTGCTTGTCATATATCCCTTTCTGTTTATCCTGTGCGGCCTCCAGATTTTCCCTCACATGACCCCACAATGTGGCTAGTTTGTCTTTAAGACTGGTGGCCTAGTCAAGTAAGCCTTGTCCCTCGTTCTCTTCCTCCTCCCACTTCTCTGCTGCCATCTCTAGAAGAGTTCTGGGCTTTCCTCCAAAGACAAGTTCAAAGGAGCTGTACCCGGTGGATGATTGGGTGTGGGTGCGTATCGCGAATAGAGTGAGGGGTAGGTGTCTGTCCCAGTCTCTTACGGCTGATGATACTGCCTTTTTTAGTATGGTTTTGATGGTGTGGTTATATCGTTCTACCAACCCGTCTGTCTGAGGGTGGTATAGGGAGGTCCATATCTGTTTGATGGCTAGGAGTTTGCAGATCTGAGCCATCAGTTTGGACATGAAAGGCGTACCCTGATCTGTCAGGAGTTCCCTGGGAAAGCCCACCCGGCTAAAAAACCCTGGCATTGCATGAGCCACTTTGTTAGGCGTCATACTAGAAAGGGGTATGGCTTCAGGGTATCGGGTCGCATAGTCCACCAATACTAATATGTATTGGTGGCCTCGCGCAGAAGTGATCAAGGGACCTACCAGGTCCATACCAACCCTGGTGAACGGGGTGTCGATAATAGGGAGAGGCATCAGGGGTGCTCGGGGCACATGGGAGGGATTGGTTCGTTGGCACAAAGGAAAGGCAGCCTAGTGACGTCTGATATCCGAGAATTCCCCTGGCCAGTAGAATCTGCGGAGGAGGTACTCCTCGGTTTTCTCTCTTCCGTAATCCCCCCCGGCTTGGTTATGGGCCAGGTGGAGGACTTGGAGGCTGGAGGGAGTAGGAACCAGTAATTGTCTTGTTGTTTCTATGCCCTTCCTTACTCGTCAGTATAACAACCCTTTGGACTTATACAAACAGGGGCCTACCTGGTCGTCATCTTTGGGACTAACTGGGCCCAGGCATTTCCCGGAGAGGGGTCCTCTGCTTGTGCTGTCCTCTCGCTCGCACTCGCCGTCGCGGTGCTCCTTTCTTCCTCATCGCTGTCCTCGCCAGGGTCCGATACTCCGTCTCCGTCCACCACACCACATCTCCTCGCTTGTTCTGTCTCTTCCCCTTTTCTTGTTTCGCCGGAATCGAGGGCTGGGCTTCTGGTCGGGGAAAGAATGTCCTTGAAGGTGCCCCCGGGGGGCCTTGGGTCCTCCCCCGCAGCTACTCTGTCACAGGCATGATAGAATGCTTAGTTGCTGGAATAATGGTTTTAGTAGCAGCCTTCTTTCAAACTCAAAAGTGGGGCAAGTGCACATCACATGGCCTAAGGATTCTTTTGGAGAGGAGCAGAAGCGACAGGAGGTGTCTCAGTGTGTATATTTTCATCCTTGAGTCACTTCCCCTACATCAAATAAGCCCATTCGCAGTCTTAAAACCTTTTGTTTGGACAACTTTGAGAAGGGCAGCGATAAATAGTGTTGTGCCTTCAGCTTTACCCAGGTTGGTACTACAAATTGATTGTGGGTCTTGGCTTGCAGCATAAGGTAGTGATTTTTTATCTGAATGGGGTTTCATTGACTTGCACACAAGGATTTTGAACCAGCCATGGATGTTTAAGGACCTTGGTTGGACTGTGTTCCGGGGTCTGCATTCCAACTTCACAACCTTCAGTGCCCTGGACCTCTCATAGAACAACCTGCACAGTTCTCAATTTGTTTTACCCTTTTCCTCTTACAGTCATGTGTAGCCTTTCTTCCATATCTCCCCCTTCTGTTCTAGGCCTTTCATCTCTTTCTCTTAAGTCCTTCTTTGCTAACTACCTTTCCTTTGCCTTCCCTAGATCAGTTTCTGGCAGACTGAGTAAATCTGTGTCTACCACATGTGTTTCCTCTGTGGCCCATTGTAGTTTTCCCTATGTTAGCCAAACTGTGTGCCCTGTAGGCCTTATGTATTCTCTGCACATGTTACTATATAAACACGCTTGCTTTTGTTCAACATTGTACTTTCACATGAACCTGCATATGTTTTCACAATATGTTCTTCGCCTAGGATTTAGTCTGAACACCACCAACAAGGTCAAACAACAATGTCCCTTGTTATTCCTTCTGGCCAGGCACTAGCACCTAGAGATAACAGAAAAATGCAGCTGTTGTTTACATTCATACATGTCTTGTCATATCGATGAGCACATGAGCCCAAAACAGACACATGGAACGAGAGTTCTGAGACAAGAGGACTGCATCTGCTGAGGTGTAGAGCGCTCATCTGTGAATGCTAAGATACCGGGTCGCCAGTAATCCCAGAGATATTTGATATATAGTCATTTAGCTTCAGTTGCAGGGGAGGGAGGTTAGGTTACTCCCTCCCATAGAATTACAGGGCTTTTCATGGTATACAGATTATTAACCACCCTAACAATATTTATAGTATGCTTTTGTTTTCTAATTGTGGCACGTATACGGCATTTCAGAGCACGATAGTTTAAATAAATATTTTAAACTTCCTTTGTGTCTCCTGGTTATCTTATTGGGGACAAGTACGGGTGAGAGAGCAAACTGTTACCATGATTCCTGAGAGGATCGAGAGTGTTGCTTTCAGGGGTGCCAATTCACTTGTTTATCTGGTAAGGTTAGGAGGGTAAGTGAGCACTATAGCTAGTTGGACTCATATTCATAGATAATAGGGTGGTATGGTGACTCATTCCCAGATTCTGGTGTCCTATGGTTCCAATTGTAGTTCTGTTGTAGAGCAGAATCCCTGCAGCACAATTAGTCTCACACAATATTTTACATTTGTTTATTCTGTGAAGAGACATGTGATGGGATTGCAAACTCTAAGCACTTTTTAATCCACAAGAAGTTGTTTGTGCGAGTCACAAATTAACTATTGCTATAAACTCTAGTGGAATATTGTTGGTACAGAATTTTTGTAGTATATTATGCTGATGTCAATAATAGTAAATATATTAATTCTAGGCTATAGATGAGATATGGTGATACTAATGAATTCATTTCATGTTACAGTTATCAATTAATTATTCTGAAAGTAAATAAATCACATGAAGCAATTTTCATAAACGTAAAGGTACACCACTCCGTAGCTAATAACATACTATAATTCCGAGGGTGACTCACACTTACTATTTCAATCTTAAGTGCATTTCTGCTAAAAAGAAATATCACATTCCAATTTATGCTGGAGACCGTAAAATTGAGAAAGTGCCAAAAGGTGTTGTATAGCGTTTTAGGACCCTAGTGTAATTTTACCGAATCATGCCCTTATATAGGTATAACATACTGTATCCTTATATAGGCATTGAAATCATAAACATATTAAGACATAACTCAAGTAGTCCTAATACGGCTTGGCTACTTCCACTAGTTCCGAAAATCTACAACGATTTCTTGGAAAAACCCGCCTTCAGCAGTCAGGGACCTCCCACTGCATGAATATTGATTTATCCAAGAACTCATGGAGTTTTCAGAGAATTAAGTCTCTAATGACGTTATTATGCCCAATCTTACGACAAACTCGGCACCTTCAAGGTAAAAATATGCCCACACTTGCCCAAACAAACACATGGTGGTTTGGAGCAGTTCGACTATCTACTTGCCCGACGCCCTGCTACAGCAAGTGCCGAAGTAAGCCGACCCTCCAGCAGACGCACTGAGAGAGACTGTCTTTTCTCTTGCCGAGAAATCCAGCTCCAGTGTTTCCAATCTACCCATGCGGGTTGTTGGGAAATCGAGTCCTGAGAGAGAGATTCCAGACCTCCTACATTCTAAAAACCAAGGTACAGAGCTGATTAGACCCTAAGATAATTCTTGGATTAGATTCTTGGCAAAAGAATACTGAAACTAAGCTACACCTCACTTACTTCTTCCCTTGTACTAGACCTAGGTTAGGTACACCGGGGTAGGCGTATTTTAGAAGCACCAGTTGCGTACTTTTAGTCACTATTTATCAATATATGTATTTTATATATTATATGGCTTAGAAACCATATCATGCTTTTACAGTATTATTTTATAATACTCCTCGTATTGTATGCTTTGAACTTTACAACCAGTATTACGATTGCAGCACTTCATTTCTTATGCTTGAGAAAGAAGACTGTTCAATAAATACATTTTATTGAAAACGCCCGTCTCTCTCTTTTCTCTGCACCACTGGTGAAACGAAGCATGCACGATTACCTGAGTGAAATAACTATCTATTGTTTCCACGACTCTAGAGATATATTTCTTATTCTGGGGAAACAAAGTTGTCATGTTTTAAGCGGTTGTCAGAAACGAATCCCTTCTTGTGAATTCGAGAAAGTTTCTAGTGACCTCTGAGCTAGCTGGCACACACAATTAAGTCTAGTATATTCGATAGAGACCTAGTCGACCTCAGTCCTACGTCTAAACTATAGGATATATTATTCCAATGTTCAGAGCCTATTGGGAATATAGGAACTACACTACACAGGTATATCATATACAATTATTGAAGTTAAACTTCAAGATACACACTAGTCATATAAAGATCTCCTTTTGCTTCTAGATATCATTGCTCCTATTGTTTAGACTACCCCAGCTGTGCAGCATTCAATGTGATGCTATCCAGTTTCTCGATTTCTCTTTCTTGCACCACTCTCTTTTCCCCAGGCCTACTTCAAACATGCACAGTAGCAGTGTCAGGGTAGTTGTAGGCTCTGGGAATTCTGGAAGCTACCAACCTTCCTGTTGCATGCGGATTGCCAAGTTAGTGTGTCTTGTAGGTTTTTTAATATGGTGAAAAGAAATTACAAAAGTAAAACTGGGTCAAACCACTAATGAAAGGGAACTTGGATATACAGATTTCAAGTACTACTATTGGGCAACACATCTATATAAAATTAAGTTCCACGATGTCGTAACCCTGATTTCAGTAAAATCCAAACCTTGATTCATCTGGTTCCAGCTGATGACTATCTGATGAAATTGAGATCTCCTAAAAATGTAAACAAGGTATTACTGAAGTTGATTGTACAACTATGTAAGATCTGGCATTATATAAGTAAGATTTACAATATTGTTGAGATGGTACCTACGACACTGGAAAGGCGGGATTTTACCTCTAGAGTCTGCTTGTCATTCTCCAGAATCCCGTCACAGGTCGACTAGACCTTTTTACCTGCCATAGAGTGAATTAGGCAATCTGTCATAAGAGAATAAACAATTTAGAAATCCCAATTGCTTCCCCCAAGAACCACTGACCAAACTAAGTTTGAAAGATTTATTACATAACCAAAAATAACTGCAGGTACAAACACCTCAACAAGAGGTTCAAAAGGTAAACAGGCACTAATACAAACATAATCCTACGGAAAAGTCTCAGGCGACTGATGAACAATACCAGGATCAATTCCAGGACCATCAGACTGAACAGAATAGCTATAACCTGGGTTCTGGTACTCATCAGAATAAAGGACATAAATCCAGGTTAATCTGTCCCTACACTATTCTAAGTGACATCCCTACTCAACAATAGCCCAACCTAACCAAAGGTGTCAGCAGTTGTGACTTCAATGAAGTTCACTCACTTCTCTCCAAGACTAGAGAATCCTCAGTCATAGCTAAGCTATTTACCAAGACCAACCACTCTCTCTGACTCCTCAGACCATCTGCACTGCCTCCACCCTCGGGGTGCTGTCCCTAATATGAAACCCCAAAATGTGAATGACACGCCTTCAGGTACGCCCTCTCCAAGGTGTCGATTACATGAAGTTTTCCACTTTGGCCTTTTTCCATCCTTGTCCGTTAAACGTCCTTGGGTCTCAGACTCTCTGTCGCTTCCAGTTGTATCTTCAAATTCCTGGTTTACTCCTCCATGTCTGAGTCTAACATTTCTAGCTCTCGCACACAATGGGCCCTTCTACTCTACAATCTACTGGATGATGCACCTGCAAAGGAATATACGCAAATAGGCTCACAGTCTAATAATGTTGCAACATTTTCTAAAGTCTCTTTCATAAGCATTTATACCGTTTATATGCAAAGCAAACATTTTCATACAGGCCTGCGCCATTTCCATGAACTAGGCCTAGGTTAGAATTAAGGCCTTACGTTTAAATGAGCAATTCTCTGGGTTCACTAGGCCTCCAACCTTAACGACAAATGCATTTTTTCTCTATGTTCGACTAATTATTGAGTACATAAAGCATGATTACATTTCAATTAGTTCATCTGAAGGCACATTAGCAAATCAATTAAACATTCTTATTAATAGTGAAAGATTTCCTTTCAAAGCATCTCTCTTATTGCCGCAAATATGAATTTGCACCTTGTAACGTTGGCTCTGCACATTCTCTGATACCAATTTACATTAGTACTTTGTCATACATTGCATCTAAACATGATTAAAAAGTCCTCTATATATACGGGTGCTGACTACTTGTACATATGCTGCACCCCTACAAATTTCACTGTAAATGGTGCTCTCTCAGTTCCCCCCTTTGATGACCCGTGTCATCACCACCCACACATCTTCCTTAGGGTAAGAACCAACTAAACTGAGCTTGTGGCCATTTTCCCTCGCTTGAACGATTCCAACGCTCTCAGGCTGCGGTATTGACTATCCTGCAGCCTTTCCATTCGCATCTCTTGCGCTCTCATTGATCTCGCCAACCTATTGGACCTGTACCACTTGTACAATCTTACCAAACCCCACAATCCAATCACACATGCCACTGCTATGATAAGGGTCTTCAGTACAAATCCAAGAAAACCCTTTCCTAAGTTGGCAAACCAGTTTCCAACCTTCCCAAATCCCTTGCCAACCGTCTCCCACGCATTCTCTTGCGTCAAGTCCTCAATTTCATAATGGATTGCAGTAATGTTGCTTATATATTTCTCCAGATCCTTAGAGTTGTCTGGTATATAAGTGCAACATTCTTGGACCTTCAAACGTTTACAGACCCCGCCTTCTTCTGCTAGAATGACGTCAAGAGCAAGACGGTTCTGTAAAACCATTGTTCTGATCGACAACATCTCAACCAACACCAATGACTTGGCAGTATTCATTGACAATTCATCCACAACAGTTGCCAGCCGCCGTATCTTTATGTCATTCAAAATGACACCCAACATAGGTATCGCTGCTCCAAACACATCTCCCACAATTGCTCCAGCACTTTCCCCTCGCTTAACCCTCCTTTGAGGCCCTCCCTCTAAGAGTGCAAAATCTTCCGTATGATAAATCTTGGGAAAGATGATTGCTAGGTAGCAAGTTCCATACCACTTCTCTGGCAATCTCACATACGCATTCCTTCCGCAGACAAAATACACAGTAGGAATCACCTGAACCACGCTCTTCAAGAAGTCCTTTGTATAGTATTCTAAGGTGAAGGTGTGGTCACACGTAGTCTGACCCACATACACATTTTCATAATACGTCTGTGGTCTGTGGAGACATAACTTCCCTTTCTGTACTTCATCTAGAGCTATCGGTCCATAACTCCCTCTTGACTTATGCTGCTTCTCTTCTTCGGTCCAATCTACCTTTCCTTGCCCTGAATCTCGCAACTTTTTCTGTTTCGTGTACCTATCTTCTACTTGTTCAATGAACTTCTTCTCTATATCTGACAACAAACATGTCAAGTTGTGTCGGTGTGCATACGGGGTGTCTAGCTCTTGAGTGGGAATGAAAAAATATCCAAGTCTGTCCTCTGACTTATAATAGTCCCACTTGTTCAAATGCTTGTAATTCGGGACTTCTGGTAACACAGCATCATAATTCGAAAAGAAGTATTCAAAGTGATTTCGCCCATATAGGATACTAATCAGCAAACTACAGGATATTCCATATGTCAATGGAAGGTGATGGTATCTAATACCCTCATCTACTGAAGCTGGTAATTGCATGCACACATAACAGTCCTTTGCGTCCATCGCCTCAATGTGTTCATACAACAGCTTTGCATAAGCATTCTGCCCAAAAATTCCTTTAGACAGATCAGTGTGTAACCTACGGCTTTCTGCTGCCAGTATGGCTTTCTCTCTTCGCTCTCTCTCTTCTTTCTGGCTAGGAGTGGTAGGCGTCGATGTCCCCACAGCCTTCTCTACCTGTTCGTGTGGTGCAAAATAAGAAACTAAAACTACTATAGCTATAAGGAGTATCACTCCTCCTAAAAGAGTGCCTTCTATGCACTTTGCTCTACGATTCGGGTTTCCAGACGCCATGGTCTCAGTACAAAGTAGTTCGTTCTCGGAAAGCACCCAAAAGTCTCTGTCAGTGCTATTTGAGTCTCTCGAACCACCTTGAAAAAGCGGAAAGTCCCGTTTCAGTTCTTCTTTTGTTCAATGACAGACAACCTTAACCCTTCTCCGTCCTCTGTGGAAAGTCCCTAAATTTGTTCTTCTTCCACTCGGCTCTAGGTCAAGTTCAACAGTTATTTACAAAGTCTTTTCAAAAAGTCTTTCAAAGCAATTCAAAATTCAAGGTTCTCAATAGTCTATGATTATACTTGATCCGATTGCTTGCAACACATAATCTAAAAGTTCCATGCAGAGCACAACTTCATCATATACTGGCATGTCGGGAACAAACGTAGGAATAATCAGTCTATCCAGCAGTAAATCACGTATCTTGCTCAGGAGAGGGGGATTGGGAATGGTGAGTGTCAGTTTACCTTCGATTTCAAGTCCAGGAACCAACAGTATCACTTCCAGCTTAACATTTGGGATCGTACTGGTCACTGCTACTCCTCCCGGACCTCAGTACTCCTGGCATTTGTAAAAGGGTAGGTCCACTCTGGAGTGGCGTATCTTTGGCAAGGTACCCTCACCCTCCTTGACCTTCTCAGACCTCCTTGCTCAGCTCCTCGTTCTCCCTCTTCCGGATCTGATTCTTCGGACACAGGGGCAAGATCTGTTTCGGAAGCCGATCTCACATTCATTCGCCTCCGTCTCTCGGGCCACTGATCCCCTGCACTTCTTGCCCTTCTGGTTCTCGTTCGCACCCCCGTTCGTCTCCACTGTCGACCTCTTCTGCGCTCAGATCGCCTTCTCCGCCACTTCCTCCCTCTGAGGCAGATTCCGTGTCACTTTCGTCTTGGCCGTTTCCTGCTTGATCAGGGGAGTCCCCAAGTTCTACAGGCACCCCCACAGCTTGACTTGCTCCCTCTGATGAATCCTCTTCTTCGTTATTATTTTCATCTACGAGAGGAGCTGTCCTCTCCTTGGGTGCTGGGACTCGTCGGGTGTGAGAAGCATGGACCCAATTTGGCAATCCACCGCACTTCACAGCAGTAGTAGTGACTAGGATCACTTGGAAAGGTCCTCTCCAACGTACGTCCAGGCAGCTCTTCCTGACGTGCTTCCGCACCAGGACCCAGTCACCAGGGCACAGGTCGTGAAAAAGGTCGCTAGAAGCCGGAATTTCAGCAGCCTGCATCTGAAGAGACACAGAACGCATGACATCAGAAAGTCCTCTGCAATAGTCAAGAATCACATCATCTGTGATATTCATCAAGGCAGTTGTAGGAATAGATGGCAGTCTCATAGCCCTCTCCATCAGCACTTCATGAGGCGAGAGCCCTGTCCTTCTGTCTGGGGTACTACGCATGCTCATTAGTACCAATGGCAAGGCATCGGGCCACTTCAGGGACATGGATGTGCACACTTTTGCCATTCGAGCTTTCAAAGTCCCATTGATTTGCTCCACTATGCCAGAAGCCTCTGGTCGATAGCTACAATGCAGTCTCTGGTCAATGTTCAGGGCAGAGCAAAGCATCTTCACAACTTCGCTATTAAAGTGTTTTCCTCTGTCTGATTCCAAAGAGGTCGGAACCCCGAATCGTGGCACTAACTCCCTCAACAACAGTTTTGCTACTGTGAGTGTATCGCACCTACGAGTGGGATATGCCTCAACCCATCTAGAAAACACACACACAATCACCAAGACGTACCTGAGGCGATTGCACCTCGGCATCTCGATGAAATCTATCTGCATCCTATAGAAAGGTCCGCCAGACCTCCCAATGTGACTCAATGTAACAGGTGTTCTTTTCCCAACATTCAGCTGTTGACAGGTTACACATCTCTGACATACTGCTTCTGCGGCCTGTCTAAATTTTGGGTTGTACCACGTTTGCCTGAATGCACGCATCATCGCATCCCTTCCCAAATGTACAGGACCATGTATCTGTCGTGCCATTGCACTCACCAACTCATTCGGTAACACAGCTCTTCCATCAGCTGAAACCCACATGTCCAAATCTCCCTTGACACAGCCAGCCGATTCCCACACCCTTTTTTCATAATCAGATGTCTGTCCTTGCATGTCTCTCAGCTCTTCCCATGTGTCTGCCACCTCAAGCATCATGCTTAGTGCGGTTATTTCACTTGGTCCCTCAATTGTTTGTTCCGTAAAGGAGTATCCCTGCTCTGCACAATAGCGTGCAACTTCATCAGCATAACGGTTCCCTTGTGTCACAAAATCCGTTCCCTTTGTGTGTGTTGTGCATTTTACCACAGCTATTTCTGCAGGTCTTTGCAAGGCATCCAGCAATAACCTGATAAATTCACCATTTCTGATTGGGGAGCCCGATGATGTCATGTAACCCCTCTGGGACCACAACTGGCCAAAGTCATGAACCATCCCAAATCCGTACTGGTTGTCCGTGAATATGGTGATCTTAATGCCGTTGGCTGCTAAACAGGCGCGTGTCAATGCAATTATCTCAGCCTCCTGTGCAGAGTGTACTCCTTCCAGGCAGGCTGCTTCAATTATTCCAGAAATAGTGCAGACAGCAAAGGCGGCTCTCAACTGACCAGTATTGTCTCTTACACATGAGCCATCCACAAAATACATTTCATCAGGGTCTGTTAATGGCACATCAACAATATCCGGTCTAGGTTTGGTGCATAGTTCAGTTACATCAAGACAATCATGGTCTTCCCAATCATCTTCTATATCATTCGGTAATGGTAACAAAGTAGCAGGATTCAAGACAGAGCACCTCCTGAGAGTCACATTCTCTGCAGCAAGTATAACCTGCTCGTAGCGTGTGAGCCTGTTGTTTGTCAAGTGCTGCGTCTTGGTCCTGGTCATCAACATTTCCACAGAATGAGGTACATGCACTGTCAGTAGATATCTCATCACAATACTTTCACACCTTTCAATGCTGACACCTGTTGCAGCAACGGATTTGAGACATCCGGGCAACGCTGCGGCTACTGGATCTAAGGTAGCCAAGAAGTATGCAACTGGTCTACGGACTCCTCCATGATCTTGCACTAAGACTGCCAATGCACACCCCTCCCTCTCACAGCAGAACAATGCAAATGATTTGGTGTAATCGGGCATTCCCAGAGCTGGAGCGCGACACAGGTCCCCTCTCAGCTCCAAAAAAGGCCATCATACAATCTGTGTCCCATGGTACCGGATCACTCACGTCCTTGTGCGTCAGTTTCTGCAGTGGTTTCGCCTTCAGAGAAAAGTTAGCAATCCACTGTCGGCAGTAGCCAACCATGCCTAAGAACATCCTGACCTCTCTGAGTCGAGGGCACACTCATTCTCATGATAGTCTCAATCCTGTCAGGTGACACCTTTCTCTTCCCCTTCTCTATTCTGTGACCCAGATACTGCACTTCTTGCAGGCAGTACTGTAATTTACTGGGAGATACCTTGTGTCCATTCTTCCCCAGATGGTTCAACAAGGCAATGGTATCAATCCTACAAGCATCTTCTGTGTCTGACGCAACAAAGAGGTCGTCTATGTACTGCACAAGAACGGAGTTCTGCGGTAGTACTAGACTCTCAAGATTCCTTTTCAGCAATTGATTAAGGATCGATGGGCTCTCTGTATACCCTTGGGGGATACGACACCATGTTAAAACGCGACTCTCTATTTTAAATGCGAAAAGAAATTGGCTCTCCTCGTGCAATGGGATAGAAAAGAAAGCCTGACACAAATCAATCACAGAAAACCATTCAGCTTGGAACGGTATCTGAAACAGTATCACTGATGGATTTGGTACCACTGGACAGCATGGAACAACTATGTTGTTAATTTTTCGTAAGTCCTGCACAATCCTGAACTTCCCACTTGGTTTCTGCAATCCCATTATCGGAGAGTTACGGGGACTTCCCATAACCTCCTTCAGAATTCCCTGTCTAACCATGGACTCAATCACAGGTTTTATACCTTCAAGTGTTTCTGGGGTCAGCTTGTACTGGGGAGTTCGAGGAAATTCAACATTCTGTCTCACCTGAATTCTGACTGGCTCTACCCCCTTAATCAGTCCAATCTCCTCTCCTGTGAAGTCCCAGACTTCTGGGGAGACCGAGTCTCTCAAGTCCCAAGGGAGTTCCTCCACAGTTATAGCAGGGTACAACTCAATGCACGTATGCGTATTTGCAACCTTAAAATCAGCATCATCATCGTTAGTCTGTAATTCCACTCCCTTTGGGGTACAATAGATGGTGCAATTAAGTTTGCACAAAAGATCTCTTCCTAACAGGCACACAGGACTGGAATCACACACCACGAACTGGTGTTGGTCACTAAAACTTCCAATCTTAACAGGGACTGGCTCAGTCAGGGGGTTTGTCATTCTTCTGTTTGCAACTCCTACAACTTGGATGGTCTATCCTGAAAGGGGTAAGTTGGGGACCACCGCAGACCGCACAGTGGAGCGAGAGGCACCAGTGTCAACCAGAAATGTGGTGGGATGACCATCTACATCTGCCTCTACAAAAGGTCCTCTCTGATCTACCTCCAGTACAGCTCCTAGAGTACAGCCCTCCTCCCCATCCATGTACCGTCCTGTCACTGGATCAAATTGGTAACACTCGTCCCCTTCCACTATGAAAGGCATCTGCTTATATACCTTGCTTCCTGTTGAAATCTTCGGTGCCTGGGGAACTGGAGCCCTAGGGGCTGACGTCCCCCCTTTCGTCGTCTGGGATTTGGTCACTGTCACCTTCCGTACCGGAGGGGCTTGTACTTCCTCCTCCTCCTCCTCCTCCTCCTGTACCTGATTGTCAGGGTTATGGGGACACTCGCGTCTCCAATGCCCCACCTCGTGACATTGATGGCACTTGGTCGTCTTTTTCAGGGCCTCTATATCTATCCTAGGTCTCGGACCATCCTCTCCGTCCCTCTTCTGCCCCCCTGATCTCCTTCCCATGGTGCCATTGCCTGACTGACCCTGTCCTCCTGCTTGCATCTGTACTAACATCAGTTTGTCCTTAAGCTTCTTTGTCTTCGAGTCTATCTCGTCACTGCAATACCTCGCATACCTCAAAATCTCATCCAGGGGTTTATTTTGCCAACAGATCAGATGTTGCTGTATCATAAGGCAAATATCAGGCCTTAGTCCTAGGACAAATTTGGATACGTACTGTCCCATATCCTTTGGGTCCATCACATCTAACCCACTGTACTGCTTAAAGATCAGCAATAACCTCTCGTAGTATTCATGCACTGTCTCTTTTGGTTCCTGTCTAGTCCGATCTATTTTCACCCAGTCTATGTCCTGTGGTGGTACCTTAGTCTTCAGCCACGTGATCGCCTGCTCATACGTTGCCATCACCCTGGGTGACGGCCCATTCGTGGCAGAATCTCGTTCTGGCTCCGCGGTGGGCCATTCAACACTAACCTTGCACGCTATCCATAAGTCACTTGGGACTACAATGTCAAACAGTGTGTTCAAATCAATCCACAGCACCTTTGAGATTTTAACAAACCTCTCCACCTGTTTGTACCATTCCACTGGACTCTCTCTCAACTTTGGGAATGTGTTCGTAAAGGCAGCCAGATCTCCCCTACTCCAGGGTACGTGTACATAGCCTCCATGAGCCACCTCCCGCAAGGGGTATGCCTCTGCATGCATCAACCCTCCTCCCGGAGATGTCTCCAGAACGCTCCTTCTAACACTCTTTCTTTTTGACCACCTTTCCTCCCATTTCTCCAGAGGGGACCACGTTCGTATTCCCACAATCAGCTCCCTGATGTGAGTTTTCAATCCGATCACCCTCTTTTCTTCTAGATCTTGATCTGAATACTGTAACCGGTGGCCACTCTGCAAAGCTTTTGTTTTTGTCAAATCTACGCTGTATTTATTTGCCAATTCCGAGAGTTTCTCATGAGCAGCCCTAGCCCTCCGTGTAACATCCTTCGCTACAAACAGTAGCACATCTGGTTCGTATAGTTCAATTCTCTCTAGTGGCAATGTACCTTCCACTATTTCCTCCACTTCTGTTTTCAGCCTCAGCACATCTATTCTTCTTGCCTTTATCGCAGCCCTCAATGTACCTTGGCTAGTAGTTCCATTAGAGCCTCTCCCGCCACTGTCCTGAATTTCTCGTTTGTTTTCCTCAGGTGTGTTAGGGGGAACCCTTCTGTTCTCCCAGCCTTCTCGAACCCACTCCTGTCTACTATCGCTAGAGGTGTGATGGGACGCCCCCCCCTATTCCCCACCCCTTCTCGTTCCCACTCCTGCCTGCTTTCACTAGGCGCACAGTGGGACACCATCCTATCTTCCTGGTTGTCAGACCCAAAGACATTCCTGGATCTATCACTCTGAGTGTCCACAACCGTTTCCCACGTTCTCAAGTCTGGCCTTAATTCTCTCATCGACCTCGGCCTTGGTCCCCTCAGGTCCATCGGTCCCCTCCAACCCATCTGTCCTTCCGAGGAGTCTGCCGATGCCACCAAAGGAGTACTTCTGTCTACTGGCTTTGGCAACTGCCTCCACCCTTCTTCTGTCCCGTTACTCCTGTCTTCACTGGTGCATCTCTCACTCCCCCTTTGCAACAGATTCTCGACTTGTTTCTGCTCTGGGTTGTACACTGATACTATGGGACCTATGGTAACCGGTACCGTAAACGCATCTGGCAATTTCTGTGAGTGGACCCCCTTTTCCACCCGAACCTTCTGTACTGTAAATCGCCCCACTACTCTCGTCACTGGGGAAGGGGGAGGTGCTTTTTCTCCCTTCACTGGACAAAACATGTCCCCTGAGGTGCTCAAATCACTCACCATTTTGACCCCACCATCTCCGTCTGACGCTTCCCCGCACTTGGCTGACATTTGCGTGCCCCCCACCTCAGGATTGTATGGAGGTGGTCTCTCTGCCAACATCCTCTCTATCAGGCCATCGTCTGTCTCGCTGTCCTCATCTTCATCTTCTGTATTTCGCCTCTGTGCATCTAGTAACGGGTACAATCTATCCCCTTCTATAGTCTGTACCCTCCATCTCGTCTCCATGGCATCCCATCTCGCATCTTGGACCGCCTTAACTGATCGTTTCACCCTTTCTTGTCGCCTATCTCTGCCCCTATCATGGGCTGCCCTGATCCATGCATTTAGCGCTTTAAATTGTGTTGGTCTGGGCAAAGGTCGCAACGCAGCCATGATCGCTTTCAGCTGATACAACACTTCTAGCCTAAACGTCCCGTATTTAGGGAAGGTCAATTCTTCATTTCCATCTGTCATCTTACACCAGGTATCAAGCCACAATATGGTATGTAACCCAACATTCGTAGCCATGTAATGAGCTGGAGTATCCTCGGGTGGAGCCTCCTCCCCACCCCGAGGTTCTATCTTGTTTTCGCCTTTGAAACATTTCCGCAACACCTTAAAACATTTCATGATGAAAACCCAAAACGTTTCCTTGTTCCACAGCGCTTGTTTACTTCCTGATGACAATCCACCAATCTCAGCGCGGCTTCTCACTAACCGCCCTATCTCAGCGCGGCTCCACGCCAACCGACCAATCTCAGCGCGGCTCTTTCTGACGTCACTCGCCTCCGTTTTGCAGCAGTTCCCCTCCTCTCTCCGTACTTCTCGCGGTCTCGCATGCGTCCCAATCATACACTGAAAATGATTACTTCCGACCAAGCAACCACTTCCCTGACTGTACGGCCACAGTCTAACTGTAATTGTCACCAGAACTGGCAAATGTCTGTCCGCGAACGACCGGACAATCGCCTCACTGATAGGTTATAAACTCACGGCAACTTCCGACCAGCGTCTGTTACCCACGCACTCACACATTTGTTCCCCCTATCTCGGTCTTGCGGGCGATTAATGGTACCTCATAACCCCCTTAACAATGGTCGACAATTACTATGGGTGTTCGATACACCCGGACCACTTGGACTCTCCCTGAACCCAAGATTTTCACTGGTTGCGCGCGCTCACAACCTGTTCCTCTTTCACACTACAGGCATTCAACTCCGCAAGACAATACAACACACAATACAACATAACACCGCAATCTAGCAACGCATGACCCTTTTCATACTCACTCTCCTTCGACCTGCTGCTTTCTGCCGCACTGTCACTCTCCGTCAGTTTTCGTGGAACGCCGTCCTCCATCCGCGATTCTCTGGACACTCATCCTTGGTTCCATGGGCCTCGGGGAAATCTCAACCTACTTCTGGATTACCCTCACTCTAGAAGGTAAACCATGCTACTCTGCTACCAACTGGAAAGGCGGGATTTTACCTCTAGAGTCTGCTTGTCATTCTCCAGAATCCCGTCACAGGTCGACTAGACCTTTTTACCTGCTATAGAGTGAATTAGGCAATCTGTCATAAGAGAATAAACAATTTAGAAATCCCAATTGCTTCCCCAAGAACCACTGACCAAACTAAGTTTGAAAGATTTATTACATAACCAAAAATAACTGCAGGTACAAACACCTCAACAAGAGGTTCAAAAGGTAAACAGGCACTAATACAAACATAATCCTACGGAAAAGTCTCAGGCGACTGATGAACAATACCAGGATCAATTCCAGGACCATCAGACTGAACAGAATAGCTATAACCTGGGTTCTGGTACTCATCAGAATAAAGGACATAAATCCAGGTTAATGTGTCCCTACACTATTCTAAGTGACATCCCTACACAACAATAGCCCAACCTAACCAAAGGTGTCAGCAGTTGTGACTTCAATGAAGTTCACTCACTTCTCTCCAAGACTAGAGAATCCTCAGTCATAGCTAAGCTATTTACCAAGACCAACCACTCTCTCTGACTCCTCAGCCCATCTGCACTGCCTCCACCCTCGGGGTGCTGTCCCTAATACAAAACCCCAAAATGTGAATGACACGCCTTCAGGTACGCCCTCTCCAAGGTGTCGATTACATGAAGTTTTCCACTTTGGCCTTTTTCCATCCTTGTCCGTTAAACGTCCTTGGGTCTCAGACTCTCTGTCGCTTCCAGTTGTATCTTCAAATTCCTGGTTTACTCCTCCATGTCTGAGTCTAACATTTCTAGCTCTCGCACACAATGGGCCCTTCTACTCTACAATCTACTGGATGATGCACCTGCAAAGGAATATACGCAAATAGGCTCACAGTCTAATAATGTTGCAACATTTTCTAAAGTCTCTTTCATAAGCATTTATACCGTTTATATGCAAAGCAAACATTTTCATACAGGCCTGCGCCATTTCCATGAACTAGGCCTAGGCTAGAATTTAGGCCTTACGTTTAAATGAGCAATTCTCTGGGTTCACTAGGCCTCCAACCTTAACGACAAATGCATTTTTTCTCTATGTTCGACTAATTATTGAGTACATAAAGCATGATTACATTTCAATTAGTCCATCTGAAGGCACATTAGCAAATCAATTAAACATTCTTATTAATAGTGAAAGATTTCCTTTCAAAGCATCTCTCTTATTGCCACAAATATGAATTTGCACCTTGTAACGTTGGCTCTGCACATTCTCTGATACCAATTTACATTAGTACTTTGTCATACATTGCATCTAAACATGATTAAAAAGTCCTCTATATATACGGGTGCTGACTACTTGTACATATGCTGCACCCCTACAAATTTCACTGTAAATGGCGCTCTCTTAACACTATATCGAACAATCCAACTATCCATCAGCATTCATCCTCACACCCTGTTATGCCTCACATGAAAAAACTCCATCCAAGTCTAATTTATCCTCCTACAAGTTCAGTCAAATACCTTCTTTCGGGACCAGTTAGGTGTAAGACACGTGCCTGCAAAAGAGGGAACTGGTGTTAGATGACACAGTAACAAGGCTTTGAATAACCCCCGTACAGGGCCCACTCCAGAAACAGACGTGTTACCAAAATCACAGCCAACACGAGTTGTAGTTTTTGTGGTCGTTGTTGGCCGCAGTTTTTATTACCATTGTATACCAACACATTTTGTCCCCTGGGCATCCCTTTTATGGCCAGGGTCATAAATCATTATCAAGGCATATCATAAATCATACGTCCTACATCTTCTACATGTCATAAATCATAACTCATGCGTCCTACATCATCAGCATGTCATAAATCATTTAGCATGTCATAAATCATTTAGTGTTATGATAACTTGGACGTCATACATGATCAGAGCTGCCTGTCATAAATCATTTGTCATAAATCATACTGTTGGTCATAAATCATTCTGTTGGTCATAAATCATTATCCGTCATTACTTATTTGCATATCACAGGGTCATAAATCATTTGTGTCCCATAAATCATTTGTGTGATGGACCGCCATAAATTGGAGGCGTATCTCCTTCCTTGGCACTTTTCTGATCCAACTTGTTCTGTTGGTTTCCATGTTCCTTTGCATGTGGGGAGTAGCCTCTCTCCAGAGTTAGGCCCCAACTCGCTACCTTGCTTTTGTTGTGCCCTGCCGTCCGGCCGGGTCTGGGCTGCGAGCGCCGTCTCTGTCTGCTACCCCCTTTTGTTCGGCCTACTCACCCTGCCGTTCGGCATCCCAGAGTGAGTGGCCCTCCTTCTACACACCGCCCTGCCGGTGTGCCTCCATAACCATCCGCTGTACCTCTCTTATCCGCCAGCACTGCGACATTGCTGGTACTTAGGTGTGGGTGGGTGGGACTCAAAATTCTTCTGCGCCGCTCCCCCAGCTCCACGATGTAGTGACGAGCTGCAGTGAGGGGGAGCGGCGTCTTATACTTCCCCCCACGATTCTCCCGCCATGAAAAGGCGGGTCTGCCACCTGGGGGAGGGTCAGTCCTCACCTGGCCCCCCCATTGGCCGAGTTCCTAGGCGCCATCCTGGCGCAAGTTGTTGCCGCGACGAGAGTGCCCTTTCTAGTTTAAGGCCCTTCCCGGCGGCTAGAACCGGATCCTTCCTGGGCACTGGCGTCCGTTATGGCGCCGGCCCTCGAGGCCCCCTTCAGGGGCCGGCCTCTGCAATATCTTTTTGGCACAGTTTATTTTAGGGCTACGTAATTGTTAGAAGTGAGTATTGCAGTGCAAAACTGTAACACATTAAAGAAAATCAGGGAGTCACATTACTTATTGTGAGATTGGTAGCCATGCTAGGGGTAACCTTGTATAACCTCCTTGCCCCCACTAAAACTCTCTGCTGAAGTTTGAAAGAAGCAGCAACAAATAGGGGCTTATTTCCCCTGCGGTAGTATCCTACTTGGATGAGGGCACAGGTCGGTGACTGCAGATCATCTGGGCTGTCCCAATGCCTGGTAATCCATTTGACACAAAGGAAGCAAGGTAAAGCAGCACGCCTCACTTAGCATTAGCTCACCTTGATATGGCTGGATGCAGCAGAGTGTATCCACGGACATTAACCTAGAGAAAAAGACATTAAAGAAACTGAGAAAGCGTGCCCGAGCAGTACTAACTATTGCACGCTTAGAAACCCTTTTAACAAGTGTTAATTCTGGTTTCAAATAGACAGTTTGCGAAATGTGCCTCCAGTAGTTTTCATAAATACAATATTGTAATCTTATTAATTTCTTTTTTATATCAAGCAATGTTTGGGTTGTGTTATTATATGCATAAAAAACATTCAGAAATTATTTAAGATTGCTGTAGCGTTTAGAAGACATTATGAACATTCGGATGTAAACATGAATACACAGAAGTGAGAGTGGTAGTGCTTTAACTCCTATTCTTTTTTAGGCGATGGCAACAAATTACCGCACACATTCTCGAGAAGAATATCAGAGCTCCTGAAAAATTTCCGGGATAGAATATCTTAAAGAAGAACTTGAATGTAGAGAATTATTTTATAGAAAGTATTTATCAGAGGTACAGGCTAAGTGCACTGCTTTCCCAGGCTCTCTCTACAATGCGTCACATAAATTGGCATGGACTTTTCAAGCCAGTTCTCGTTTATCGTCAACTCCGGATTGTATCTTCGCAGTTTTTACCAGCAGTTTAGCAGTATGCTTCGGAGTTAAGTTGGGATCAAAGACGTTTAACGCATTCAAGCTTCCATTGCCTTCCTCAAGTAAGGTTTCCACATTAGTTTTTCCTCGTGTTTCCCTCGCTTTATCATTTCTGTCAGGGACCCCGCTGCTGCGGCCCTGAGCTTCACAGAGTATCCTAAAAACAAAGCCTTGAACAACACTGATTGCTTATTAAGGCCAAATTCCAGCTGTAGCTCTGAAGAAGATGCTCCATCAGCAAGGTTGGATTGGCGCCTATAACATCCTAAATGCACTTTGTCCAGCCAACCCGAGATGTGATCTTTAAAAATCAGTGAATCATCCGTGAGTGTTGGCATACATTTAACATAAATCACTTTACAGAGGTCCGTTAGATCAGGCCACTCATCTTGGAAGCCATTTTTTTTAAAGCTTGTTATCCTTGACTAGGCAGAATCCTTTAGGAAACTAAAGTATGTGGCATGAGAGCCACGGTTGTTGAAATAGATGCCCAGATATTTAGAGTTCTAGAGCCACATTATTCATTGAAAATTTGAATTTTGCCACATAGCTAGTTCCAATCCCACAGTGCATTTTCATTTTGGCATAATTAACTTCCAGCTCGTTTTCTGCACAGGGACAAGCAAGGGCTGTCAGTGATCGCTGCAGCCTTTTTGTGGTGTGATCAAGTATAATCTGTGCACTGAATGCATTGCATATGGGATCCGGCAAATTTGGGTGGAAGAGCCCGTGCCACCACCAATGCTTTGTTAATGTCTGCCAAGTAAAGGCTAAACAATAGTGGAGTGAGAATGCAGCCTTGATTTACTTCAGCTGTGGTCTCGATTTCATGGGTATTGACTCTGTTAGATGTAACTTTACATTTTACCCAGGTTTCTGTGCATAGGCTTCTGATGGCTCTCAGATCTTCCATGATGCCCCAACTGGACAGCTTCTGTCACAGTCTTCTGCTATTCACTTTATCAAATGCTGTTTTGAAGTCTATTGAGGTTACATAGAGGAGGGACCTTTTTGCTGTTTGAGACCTGAAACAACGAAGAGAAGATAATCAAATTGTCTTCAGAGCCCACTCCTTGCCAGATATCCGGAATTGTGTTCTCCAACAGACAGTTTTTGAAGAGGGGACTAAGTAAAGATGCCTGTTCTTCTGTAGCAATTTTAAATATTCTCATGGGGAAGCCATTCGGGCCTGGAGCTCCAGCAGCTTGAAAAGATGCCAATGTACACTTAAGCAGTTCTTGGGACGCAGCTGCTTCTCCCCAGTGCAGCAGGTTTTCAGTAGAGCCGTCCACTAGTTCTTCCACAGGACCCTCCTAGCCGCCTTTATTTTTCCCAGCATTATACAGGTTTAAAAAATATTCCGACCACTTGGTGGCCAGCAAGGCAGGCAAGGTTTTTCGCATATTTGGCTCAAACTGTTTTTAATGAGATTCCAAAATTTTGCTGGATTTTTAGTTTTCAGTGACCCATATAATTATGGTGGGAGGGGGTGTAAAACACTATTGGCCATTCATGTATCGTAAGTAGAAATTATAACAATTACTTCAGGAGTATGGAATCATTTCTATATTTAATGCTGATTACTTTCACTTGAACAAAATTACCCCAATAGCTCTGCAGACTGCACATCAAGAAAAAGAAGTACATTTGAGGGAAAGAAGAAATCCCCTGCGTGGTATATTTGAGATATGTATATTTGGCCTCCTATTACCAATCCAAGACCAAAAATGTATTTCAGCTGCCTGTACTCTCTGCCATAAACTTGTTGCTATACAACGATTAACTGAATTATCTTCAATTAATGAGTAATAGCCCAGATAATTTCTTGATTATACATCAATGTAAAAGAAGTTCTGAGCAAAAGACCACCATCCAAGATAAAGTCAAATGCTTTGAAGGAATCTGGTATATTCATGGTACCTAACCAAAGCCATGCGAACAGCATGCTGCATGTAGTACCAACCTGAATACCTTATTACATAATATGCTTACCTCAATAATTTCTGTGTAACTGTCTACAAACCATTACTTGAATCTTAAACTTTGAGCTTTTTTCTCTATACACCTTGCTATCTAACTCTTGGGAACTTATCAAAAGGAATCAGGGGAGGCTCCCTGACCACATCCTTGATGGCGATAGAAAACGGAGCAGAGCTGCAGAGCGGAGAGAGCTACGCCTACTCCCTTCACGGAGCAGCAGAGCAGCAGAGCAGCAGAGCCGCCATTGCCACCGCCTCTACCGACCGTGCCGCACTGCCCGGCCTCGGCCCCAGCCTGAGCATTAGCGAAATCCAGTGACAGTCGGCAATAGCGGCGGAGAGCCAAGAGGCCGCGGCGCTGAGCTGCAGGGTAAAAGCAGTAGTTAACAGCGCCTGTAGAAACGCGGCTGCAGCATACCGCAGGCAGCGGGGGGTCCTGTGAGCGCCGCGGGAGAGCAGGAGCAGGAGCCTCGTCCGAGACCCGCGGCTGCAACAGGTCCGCCGGAGAGAGCCGGAGCCGGAGAGAGCGGCACAAGACCTGCAACTGAGGCAGGAGAGGTGAGAACAGCGCGTGGCGAGTCTCGGTGGAAGGAGCAGTCCAGCCTAGCCAGCTCCACCCCATGCGGGAGGTAAGTCCTGGAGGCAAGCGCGGCCGCGGATAGAGGCGGCTGCGAAGTAAGAGCCCGGGGGTGGACCGTGGGGCTGCCTGACTAGGTCTTCCAGCCCGCGTTTTCCCTTGAGTGCACCGCTTGCCCCCTCCTCCCCTTTAAGATGAACAATAAATTTTGGAAAAAGCCTCGTCCAGAACTTGTTTAAAAAAACTTTGCACAGACTCGTTCTGACATTTTCTGTCATCTTCTGACTTACCTAAGGCCCACCACCTGTGCCTCTTCCATCATCCCTTCACACTCTCATTGACGCTTTCGAAAGCAGGCCAAGCGCCGTGGGTGGCCATTTATTTCATCGGGACGACTTCAGCACCCCTTCGCCAAGAGCACCATTACAAACTCATTTCAAAACTCTAAAGCTGCCGCAATTACACCACGATCCACACCACGTCCCCCACCTCTAGTTCAGGCAACTAAGTGCCGACAAAAAGGACTCTGGGTACTGTAGTCCTCCTTAGTAACGGTGTGCTAGCAGAATCAGGCATACAAATTAAACACAGGGGCCTCTTTTCAACAAGGTGGCCCATAAGCACTGAGTTACATCGCTTTGAGCTCCAGCTTTCGCTGCCTGAGGATGTCGCTCAAAAAGACCCAGGCAAGCACGGAGGCAGGGCCGGAGGTGGACTCCGAAAGCGCATCTTAAAGATGGATAACAAGGAGCATCAGCTCTCAAAAATCCCAGGAATTAATTAATGGCAATACCCTCGCTCAAGGACTTATCACTCATTTCTTCCAGGCGACCAGTTGCCCTACAGCCCTGGATGAGGGTCAAGCAGAGTCAGTGCCAGAGATTATCCATAAACTGGGTCCCCCAAAAACAATTAAAGATCAGGGGAGTCTCCATCCCTGTGAGTTTGCTGCCACCCAGAAGACTGGGAGTCCCGAGGTACGCCTCCAGCCTGTCGCTAGGGCAAAGAGCCCGACATGGATCACAGCCGACATTCATGTGAGACCTATAGCGAGGGAGAGCGAGGAGAAAGAGAACAAGGAGGCAGCTGCGGCAACTTCTCCAAAGAGTATACGCAAACGATCAACCCTAATGGAGACACCCCGCGAAAAACAGAAGCCAACCCCCTCAGGAATGGACGTTCTAACAACATCATTCCAGCAAAAACTAGAACAGTCTATCGAACGAACATTGGAAGCAACACCAATAAACCCGGGCAGAACTGCCGTCCCGGGAACGTCTCAAACAGCGGGGTGGAGCCCACTGGGCCTAGCACACCAGCAAGATGCAACAGAAGAAGTTACATTCAAAATGTTAAATCTGTCAGCAATAAGAGACGTACAGGACACAATGGCCAGGGCGCTGCTATGGCAGTCCACAAAGATGGAAGTACAAATCGATCTGCTGTACTCAATCGCTCAGCACCTGGCGCGTCAAGATGATAAGTTGGCTAAACTAGAGGTCCTACTCGAAGCTCAACACACCAACGTGGCTAACACCGACGCTAATGCTGCAATCATTGAAAAATGGGCAAGTCTACCAGAAGTTTTAAAGGACATGTTGCCACTTGCAAAAGGTCAAAGCGAGACGTCCCCCCCAGTACATGTTACTCAAAAGCCATCAGCCTTGAAGACGGTGCATACCGAATTGTCGAACTATTGCACTGCGGCTAGCTGCCCACCAAAGAAGCCCCAGGCAGGGCCAAGCAATAACATCTCCTCGGTAGCACAAGGGAACGGGGTGCCGAGGTCTTGGCACTCGATACTTCAAGTGACGACTCATTTGACACTGCCCTCCCAGCGGCGAAGGCCGAAGGTGCATCGGCCGGAATGAAAGCCCCACTGTCAAGGAGGGCCAAAAAAAGATTAAAGAAACAAATAAAGAAATCCAAAGCTCAAAGCAGACAAATACTACCAGTAACACAAACTGTTGGTGACACGGTAAATAAAAGCAGTTCAAAACCATCTTATCCCATTTTCAACTTCAAGCAGGAAACTAAGGCCACAAAGCCAAGAGATGCACCTCCCGTCCCAGATAAGGCCCAAAGTCCTCAGATCAACCATCGGTTGAGTAGACACGACGAGGAGGTTCAGCCGAGGATGGCTCAGGAGGTACTCGGTGCACAATTTAGTGCCCCAGCACCCCTGGCCTGATGCATCAACATAAGACTGTAATAAACTCCAACTTAAACCAGGGTGAGCTGCTAAGAGTCCAAAGAGAGGAGGGTTCACTAAACGAGGTGCCAGGCAGACTGCGGCCAGAAGTCACCTACAAAAACCCTTTGATCACTAACTGCCAGAGTCACATCATTCTGGGAGAAGGGCTGACCTTGCGCCCTCTTCAACATAAAAACCAACCTGCCATATACGAGGTGCTGCTGACCCCCAGATACACTGCCAGAGGCTCCTACGATATCTTAAACAGGTCTAATATTGTTCGCCTCTTCGGCTCCATCGCATCCTTGGCACAAATCACCTCGGGTGAGATCGAGTGGGTAATGTTCAAAAGTCTGGAGACGGACACCCATGGCGACTCCAACTTACTCGGATTCACACAACAGCAGGTTCAACACGCGGTCCTCAAGGAAGCCACACAACTCACAGAATGGGGCATAGAAGTCACTGCCCCCAGGGCACCAAAGTATCCACATGTTCTCATGCCTAACCATGGTCAGCAAGAATCTACCTCAGTCCTTAAAGGAACCAGGCCCATAAGCCTAGACGGGGGATCGAAAATTGGGGGGAGGTCAAGAACTCCGCTAAAAATTACCATCTTGCATAAAGACACGCAGTGGAGAGTGCAGCGGCTTCAGCAAGGCCTGGACTATCCGGAGATCACACGGAGACAGGGTCCCTAACCAAATATATACCTATGGAAATATTGCATACTTACATCCACCCAGGGGTCAAGACCGTAAGCTTACCATCATTTCATGGAACGTAGCAGGGCTAAGCAATATTGTCGGAGATATAGCCTCACTTGAATACCTCGCACAGGGAGACATATTGTGCATCCAGGAACCCTGGGCGAGGTCATTCACTCCAATTGGAGGCTTCTACGAACACTTTAAATCAGCGACCAAAAGGACCATCTTTGGTCGCCCGTCAGGGGGCCTTTCCATCTTTGTAAGCCACGCCTGCAAATTCAAGATCACAGAACTAAAAGTGGTGTCACCCGACCTTCAAGCCATTATAATAGAGGGGTTGAAAGCGGGTCAAAAGTCCCTCCCCCTTTTACTAATCAACTGTTACATCAATCCAACTAAATATCAAACGCATCAGGCCATGGAAGCACTCATTACCACGTTGGAAGATCTACTCATAAGCTTAGAGCATCATGACGTCATAATAGCGGGTGACTTCAACACTAGAGGTCTGGGTCTGTTCCCCGCAGCGCCCTCAAGCAAGAAGTCAGCCCCTCTGACTCAATTTCTCACAAATTTTAACCTGCAATCCACTCATGGGTCGCAAAAAATGCGCCATCCCTCCTGGACCGCTAAACCGTCCTTCAGGAATATATCGGCCATAGACTATATCTTTACCAACGAAGGGCTGGCCCATAAACTTGGTGTCTTTACTGTGGACGATAGAGTGGAAAGCGACCACAGGCCCCTCCGCGCCACATTCAACCTGGTGCGGGAACAGGTGGAAGCTCAGCAAATAATCGGAGCAACCTCAGGCGAAGAACACCTTCGTGTCCTCAAAAGAATAAAATGGTCGACCAACCTCAGCCACAGCCTGTCACAGTTTGTAGCCAGCAGGGAGGCAGACCTAAAGTCACAAGACATAAAGAACATCACATACTTCTGGGAAATACTGACCATGGACTTACTTAAGAGCCTGGGTAACTCCAACCAACCAAGAAACCATCAAAATAACACCAGGCCAAGACGCAAAAAACCACGGAGTTTGATACAAAGCAAGAAAGCGCTTAATAAGGCAATCAAGGATAAAAAGAAAGGCATTCACCTGCCAGCGAAGACCCCTATCTCTGCCCTGAGAGCCAATTACAAAAAGAAAGTCTGGGAGCTGAAAAGACAGTGGTCAGAAAAGAACTGGCTCAAAGTGTTTTCCCTAATGAAAGAAAAGGACAACAGCAAGCTATGGCGTTATATCAATAGCCTGACCCCCAGAGGCGAGCATAAGGAACACAGTGTTGTAGGGGTTGTGTGGGAAGAATACACAAAGGGGCTGTACACCAGTGGGGCAAACCAGATCATCCCTGGCAGCTTAGAGTGGTCCAAGGAGGCAGCTGTAACTATTAAAACTCAAAGCACGCCGAAAGACTCCTCAGGGCCCGGCCAATCCGTAAAGTACACAGAGGAGGAGATCCTAAAGCTCATTAGGGCTATAAGAACAGATGGGGCTCTCGGCCCAAACGGTATCCCTGCCCAGGTTTTTAAAGCTGCCCCAGCCTTTTTTGCAACCATACTCACCCCGCTATTCAATCACTCATTTGCCACTGCAATCCTGCCATCATCCTGGAAAGGTTCGGTCCTATTTCCAATACACAAGAAGGGTGATCACTAGAATCCGGCTAATTATAGGCTCATAGCGCTTCTTGTTATAGAAGCCAAGGTCTACGCACGCCTACTATTAAGGGACCTTGAGGCCTGGGTTGATAAGAACGGCATCCTCCCGCCCTCACAGACTGGCTTCAGGGCCAATAGTTCCACCTTGGACAATATCATAGCGCTCTCCTACCTCGCGAAGCAAGCCAACATGAGGAATAAGCTGCCCCTGTTTTGTTGTTTCATAGACTATTCTACCGCCTTCGACCGAGTAAATAGGAGTCGGCTATGGGCAAAGCTTGAGACCTGGGGGCTCCCTCAAATGTTGCTTAAAGCCATAAAAGCTCTTTATGAGGGGACTTGGGTCCAGGTGAAATTAAGTCCAACAATTACAACAGCAAGAATCAACACCAACTCTGGACTTAAGCAGGGGTGCGTGCTGGCCCCCCTACTTTTCAACTTGTACACAGCAGACAGGGGGAAAGCTTTGAAAGATGCAAACTTAGTACCCCCAAGACTGGGGAAGCTGGCCCTGGGTACCCTTCAGTACGCAGACGACGGGTAAAGGTCCTCTCATTTGGACACCTCAAGAGGAGGATGCAACAGACAGAAAAATAAGCTATAAAGATTAAATCCATGTTTGAATACTCCTTACTATTAAATGACACTGCATCTGGAAGCTGCTGAATGATAAACTGGCACAGGCTTGTAGCTATGTAACACTCCGTAAATACCACAGTGTTCTTTTCTCTGCTGGGATTCCGTGGCATAGCAATGTCACCATGAACCCTAGTGCAAACTGAGAAAGGAGGCACCAGTCCTGATCAGAGCCTCAAAACCCTCATTAAAACCTTCTTTGCCACTCATCAACCTTCTGTGGCACTAACTGTCCCACTGTGCTTTCATAGAATATAGAACGACAAAGCAGTTCCATTAATGGGGTATCCAACAGGGACTGAACACATCTTTACTGGTCAATTTGAGGATTCGTCACCAAGAAACTTTCGGTAAAAGCAGTAAAGCTTGTATGGGGACTTACAAGTTCAATGTAAATTATTATAAAATACTTTAGCACCAGTGAGTCTGGGCGATATTGCCACATGGTGCTAGGAGTATATTCATGAAAACCTACCAAAAAAAAGAAAATGTAGAGATCTCAAGCTACACTATATCAGGAATGAGTATCTCATCCTGTGTGACTTATTCTAGGCATTTTCGGAATATAAGATTTGCATTTATAATGTAAAAATCTAAAGTACTAATGTCAGAGTACAAAGACCAAAGACGGGACTAAATATACTGCTGATGGCAGGCAATGAAAACATAAGAGGTCGACTCTGCCCTCATGCGGCAATCAGATTTATGTATATATGAACAAAGTTTGTGTACTCCCCACATTCTGACTGCAGCCCATCCGTCATGGCTGCAGGTAAGAGGCAGCAGCCCACTTCCTGCATGTTGCGTGTTCTTTTGTGTGCACCCGTTGTGATTGCCAGACTTATAAGATTGTTCTTACTTTTGGTAGGTTCAAATGCCTGTCACGGATGCCTTTTCTACTGCAGAGCTTAGTATGGACATAAACGAATTGAACAGTAGGTGATTCATCACCACCTTGCTCTTGTATGCCTCTGCGATACACACCGCAACCCACTCCTCCCTCAAGGACTTTGACAGCCACGAAAGGTAGAATTCAATATCACGTTTCCAATCCTCCAATACGCTCTGGAACCTAGGTGAACTCGAAATCCTCGCTCTGCTCTAAAAACCATCATGCAATTAAACATCCACTCAAATAATGATTTCTGATGTCATCAGCCAAGTGACCATATACGGGAGTGAATGTTCTGTGAGCACATTTTTTCCACGCCAATCATCATTTTGCTGTCTTAGAACACCAAAAGTGAAAATATAGAATTCCATGATCAGTTTTTAGGGGCTTTGGTGCTAACCTGCTTTGAGCTCATACATTAAATAACTGGATATTGTCATATGTAGGTAAATCGTAGTCACATTGGTCTATTTGAACAGTGAAAGATGATCAGTACAAAACGGGCTGATTTTCAAATCATTTATGTACTTGTATTATGCTGAATGTTAACGCTGTGTTTTCTGAAAAAGTCCCCTGACAAAGTGCGAAGCCCGAAATGCATTGGGCAGGTCACAAGAATTGTGTATAAATACATGAATGAAGTAGTATTTCATGAACAAGCTAAAAAAGTATCAGTATGAAGAAGAATCAAAATATTTGAAGAACTTTATGAGTTAAACTTCATTGAATTTCACTGAGAGTGCGACATGGAGACGTCCCCCCACTCTGGGACAGCGCTAGTTAACTTATTTACCTCATCCTCATACTCAGGAGGATTTACCAACCAGCAAACACGAATATATTACATTCAGGTTCACCCGAGTGCCATATACAACATTCCTGAAGTGTGAGGGTCTTTTCTCCATTTGGAAGAAATCAGTACAAAACTGGCAACAGACAATTTTGCTTTATTGGGACACAGGACCACGGTTATAAAATCTCACTTGTTTTTTAGTGTTCAGCTAAACTTTGTTTATTCATCGTTTCGAAAATCCTGTCCTTTACTTGCTATTTGATGCTGCAGTGTCTGCTCCAAATACTGAACGATTGATTGTTGCTGTACAATGTGTGTGCACTGTAACATACTTGCACAGGATCTCTTCTCAGGACGCATGAGAAGAAGCCACACAAAAGCAGCACAACAACGTGTGGTGGTGTGATGAATGGGTGATGTGCTCTCTCATAAAGTTAGTAGCTTTGAGATTAGATGACTCAATCACAAGATGAATTAGAGACTTCCAATCACATAGCAGCTTACCATGTGAGCAGGCATGAGTGCAAAAACTGCAGCTATGCTATGACTTACAACTGCAACTATGAGCTGCCTCAGTCACGTTACAAAGTGACACAGAATACACAACATGTGAGCAGCCGATTCCAAGGCCCCCTCAACCTCTGGGCCTAAGTGACATATAATAGCTATACCCATAGTGGAATTTCAAAGACATCATGGAATCACAACCTCTCATGAACATCCAACCACCACTAAAATATTTGGGGGCAGATTTACAAGTCGCATGCACCACATTTAGGCGCCATGCGCCACATTTATGCTGCTGATGCATCACTTCTGTGAGGCAGTGGCGGCGTAAACCATGCTCCACGTTGTGCCTTATTTACAAAGTGACGCATCTAGGGAGATGCGTCACGTTGTAAAGCCCTGTGCCACATGAAACCTGCGTTAGGTTTCATGTGGGCATAGGTTTCATGTGGGCATTCCAATACAGGGTGGGCGTTCCGTCACTGGAACGCCTCATAAAAGTGACGCAGTGATATCTACAAGATTTCACTGAGTCACTTTTATGTCCATGCTGTGTCAAAACCCTGCTCCTGCTTGAAGCAGGCGTAAGGAGTGACGCAGCATGTTAGGCATAGGGCGCCGCTGAGCATTGCTGGAGCCACGTCGCGCTTGCGACACGACTCCAGCAATGTGCCGCCCTTATGCCACAGGATGCGACACGCATCGCCCTACGCATCGCCCTAGCCTTGCGCCATCGTGCGCCGCATTGTAAATGCGTCGCATTTGTGGTGGCGCAGGGAGGGATTTGCAAAGATGTGCCAGAACTCGTAAACCTGCCCCTAAGTATCCCACTAAAATATTAAGTAACTCAACAGAGAAATAATCCTAAGTAAAGGGGATTTAGGAATAAACTAAAATATCAACTCCAAAAATTAGGAAGGGAAGCAAGAAAACATTCACCTCCAAGGACAAAAAATACGTAATAATTGTTTACGCTTCAATGTATAAGGTGCTTATAGTTAGTATAAATTCCCCACATAATTACATTCATATCTCTTGGACAACTCTTGGATTTCCAAAGCCT
Organism: Lissotriton helveticus; assembly: GCF_964261635.1. NCBI lineage: Eukaryota > Metazoa > Chordata > Amphibia > Caudata > Salamandridae > Lissotriton > Lissotriton helveticus. The sequence continues at coordinate 1,120,462,312 of NC_136063.1, read as the reverse complement.
TTTACCTTATTTTTTTCTTCCTGCGGGTGTGTTTTCAGACTACCCTATCTGGGTGGCTCACTTCTTACCAGTGCTTGATTTGAGCCTGTTGTTGCCACTGGAGCTCACCAGCACTCATTTTTGTGGCAGATGGGACCCACCGACTCTTATTTTTCCTTATCAGACATTTCTCTGTAACAAGAGAGGGGGAAACATACCAAACGGGAAGAAAGAAGGAAGAGAAGACAGAACAAGCATTTACAATGCAATGGTTTTGCCTTTGTTAAAGTTAGAGCTATTGGCATTGCTCTTGACATTATTTTTATTTATGTGTTTTTTTTAAAACATAAATAAATGGCATTGTCATTTACAATGCCAATAGCTTAATCGCTCGCAAATGCATGACCTCTTGCATTTTACACCCACACAGAGCCACACACGCAAAGCCACCCACACACACATAGAGTCACCCACACAATCTGCACTCTGAATCTGCACTCTGCACTCTGGATCTGCACTCTGAATCTGCACTCTGAATCTGCACTCTGAATCTGCACTCTGAATCTGCACTCTCAATCTGCACTCTGAATCTGCACTCTCAATCTGCACTCTGAATCTGCACTCTGAATCTGCACTCTGAATCTGCACTCTGAATCTGCACTCTGAATCTGCACTCTGAATCTGCACTCTCAATCTGCACTCTCAATCTGCACTCTGCACTCTCAATCTGCACTCTGCACTCTCAATCTGCACTCTGAATCGGCACTCTGCACTCTGAATCTGCACTCTGAATCTGCACTCTGAATCTGCACTCTGAATCTGCACTCTGAATCTGCACTCTTAATCTGCACTCTCAATCTGCACTCTGCACTCTCAATCTGCACTCTGCACTCTCAATCTGCACTCTGAATCTGCACTCTGCACTCTGAATCTGCACTCTGAATCTGCACTCTGAACTGCACTCTCAATCTGCACTCTGAATCTGCACTCTCAATCTGCACTCTGCACTCTCAATCTGCACTCTGCACTCTCAATCTGCACTCTGCACTCTCAATCTGCACTCTGCACTCTCAATCTGCACTCTCTGCACTCTCAATCTGCAATCTCTGCACTCTCAATCTGCACTCTGCACTCTGAATCTGCACTCTGAATCTGCACTCTGAATCCGTGCGCTATACAAGTCACCATAGCATAGCATAGCATAGCATAGCATAGCATAGCATGGCTTCCACTCGCCTCCCTTGATTTAAAGATGCGTACGAGTGCCTGTAGTCTGGGTACCACTTGCGCAACGCCCCATGCTCAGTGAAGGTCACCGTGTGCGGATGTCAAACGTCTGCCATTCAGGTTCAGAGAGGCAGATATTTTCCCGCAGACGTGCTTGCGCTCAGGAAAGGGAGTATATATGTGTGGCACCGACAGTAACCTGGAAGTGAGGGCAGATGAAACCCCCATCCCCGCCGCTCTTCCAGGGGCTCCCAGAGGAGGTGCAGGCTGCGTGATTAATAATATTTTAGCGTGGCTGTCCTCTCGGGTTGGGTTTTTTGACGCACAAGCTGTTAAATCACTCTGGAGGTGGAAGGCCCTGACATGTCTCCGGTTACGAAAACAAGCCCCGAAAATGAATGAAATTATTTCTGTGCGAGGGAAGAGCTTACGCACTGTCCACAGAGGTCACACCGCAGAATTGGGTGGGAATTAAGCGTCCCCAGATGTGCCTCGTGCTCCTCTTCGTGCTGGAGTTCAGCATAGCTGGAATATTTGGTGTCTTCTGCTGCAGCAACAGCTCTGAAGAGCCAGCAACAATTTGCAGTCTGCCCTGGCTGGATGGACTGGCCCCTGGGATAGGGTGGGGACCACATTAAGGTTGACGGGCAGTCATAGGAAGTGACTGTAAGAACCTACTAAATCCATGTTTTAGGGAACTGTGTTTTTCCATCCAGAATACATCTTCGAGCTCCCCATGATTTTATAAAAATCCATGTGATTACATGTGATAGCCTGACGGGGTGTCTGAAATCTATACTGTGGAATTAAACACACCATTACGCAGCTTGTAAACTGTGCCAACACGTCGCCAGTAGTTCATTCTAAATCAGATTCGAGGCCAGCTTTAAAGTGTTGAATGTGCGGTAATACGCAGGTGGAATCCTGCTTTCCTGTACTGAACCCCAGCTGTGGAGTAAATAAACACCCACTCTTAATTGCTGCTTTATTCTATGTGGGAGACTATAATCACCTTATAAAGGCTTGCACAATATTTTCAGCAGGCGTGAGATGACATAATAAGAAGGTAATGTAGCAGAGTTGCTCCGTTTGCCAAAGAGATCGGTGCTGTTGTGTTTACACATACTGTGGCAGGGTTTGTAAAGATACCTACTTCAGCACTGACTGTGCAGAGTTTCTTAACATTTCCCTGCACAGAGCGGTGTTTGTAAAGTTCTCTCCTCTGCAGCCTAATGCAGTGTCTGCAAGTTGTCTGTGCAGCACTGAAAGTGCGGCGTTTGTAAAAGGAACCCCGAACACTGCTGTGTTTGTGAAGTAGTTTGCGCAGCCCTGCACAGTGCAGTGACACCCTGCGGCGGTCCCCTCCGGCACCTGTGTACAGCGCACTGTTTGTAAAGACACCCACGGAGCCCCGTAGACGTGAGTGGAAAGTTCCTTCCACAGCCCTGCTCGCGGCAGTGTTTGCAGTGCACCCATGCCAACCCGCACGTGGCAGCAAGCACTTCAAGTTATACATGGCATTTCCTGGTCGGCAGGGGCGCTGCCTCTGCCCCCAGAGCTGGCACCATTGGCTGGAGACAACTCTGCACACACGGAGTTTGCAACACTCGGATAGATACAGGAGAGGATGGGGTCCTACGTAACCCCAAGACACGGGAAGGGTGGGTTGGGGCAGGAACAGTGTTCATAGAATAAAAAGGTGACATATCCAGCAGTGAGGCGTGAGATCCTCGTGTGTGGGGCGCTATGCGGGGGGGGGGGGCTCAACTCCGCGCTTTTGTTATCCTGACTGTTGTTTTCCTTGGCGCACTTTCCCCTGGAAAACATCCAGCATACCTTATCCACGAGTCCCTGCTGAGGAAACACCCTACCCGACCGACAAGTCTTCCTTTAACTCTGGATATTTGTATTTTTAGGTATCAAAACCTAGCCTCGCCAGGAGCCAACGTTCACTAACCTTTCCCTGTCACTTCCTCTTAAATAGCGGATATATTTCCCAGACAAAAAAAGTGTTTAACAGTCCCACGAGCTTCCAAGGCGATTAGCGTGCATTAAACGTGGCGCTCCAGCCGGAAGAAAGGAATGTTATCAAAATATTTCTCTTTTTGAGACGAAGGTGTACTTGCATATAATCTTCTAAAGGCAGGGGTTTGCAGGAGGGCAGTAAAACAATTCCTTGACAGAACGAATATTTCTAGAATTATTGAGAGAGGCATTAATATGTGTATCCGGACACCAAAGGTGTATATGAAACTGTATTTGTGTTCCACAAAAATAGATATATCTATAGGGGTGGGGCTCTGAAATATGGACGTGTCGAGTTCAGAAATGTGTACTTCCTTGAAATGTAAATTTATATATAATATTCCATTTCTGTCAGTGAAACTGAAAAAATACATCGTCGATTTTTCCCAATAATTAATAACATCGATGCGTGACTCTGTTTGAACGTGCTCTCTACCGACGGGGAAATAAAAGGCGTGCACCTTTTATTCATCTCTCCCTTCGATTGTGTGCCGTGGGCTCCCCGTGGGTGCTGCAGGTGGTGGCAAGGTTTGTGTCCCTAGGAAACACACGGATTTAGGAGTCTTATCTGTCAAACGGGCCATGTTATATATACAAATTAAAACGTCATGGATTTGTTGGAATTCATTGGAAACAAACGGTCACTGTTTTATGGTTGGTGCCCTTTTGAGACGCACGGTTTTTGAACAAAATTCTGTCAGATGTGTATGCATTATTTTCATTAATTATCAACATCTGACGTGTGTTTGAACAGATTTTATTACTTTGAAGTTTACCACATGCGGTCGTTTTCGGTGTGGCCTGTTTTGGCATGTGTGGAATGTTCGTGTGAATTTAAGGTACTGCTCCTCTCAATAAATGTGCTCGGGCCATGTTATATATACAAATTAAAACGTCATGGATTTGTTGGAATTCATTGGAAACGAACGGTCACTGTTTTATGGTTGGTGCCCTTTTGAGACGCACGGTTTTTGAACAAAATTCTGTCAGATGTGTATGCATTATTTTCATTAATTATCAACATCTGACGTGTGTTTGAACAGATTTTATTACTTTGAAGTTTACCACATGCGGTCGTTTTCGGTGTGGCCTGTTTTGGCATGTGTGGAATGTTCGTGTGAATTTAAGGTACTGCTCCTCTCAATAAATGTGCTGTATTGTTTTAAACAGAAATTGAACATTTTTGCCGTATCCTCACACGTAGTAATAACAGGCTACAAAGAGCGCGACATTTCTCACACGTCGGCAAGCCCGTGGCTGTTGTAATCATGCAAGGTGGGCTTTGGAACCGGGTTGTAGTCTCGGCGTCGGCTCGCCACCCTGTTATTCTGGGCAAATCTCTTTAACTCCCCCTACCCAAAAACAAACGGCAAACTGATTGCGTCCTTGTGTAATTTAACCGGTGCTCCTCCAAAGATTTCTAATGTTTTTGAGGCGAGTTCATGCTATATAAAACTGCCAGAAAAAAACACTGGTTGCTTTCTGCGTTTTCAACTCCTCTAAGTCGATTTTGCTCCCGGGAGCAGACTGAGCTGGCCACCAAACGGCACTTTTCGAACAAGATTTTCAGGGCCGTCGGAGCTCGGAAACACGAGAGGGACGGGGGGAGGGGGGCGGGAGAGGACACGGACGGCGGGAGACACCGGAGCAGGAAGGCGGGTGCCGGCAATGCCGGACCAGATTCGGGGGCGTTCCCGGCTTTCGGCTGACGTCGCGTGACGTCGGCAAAAGCCAAAGAATCTCGGGAACGCCCCCGAATCTGGTCCGGCATTGACGGACAGGCCCCTCGTCCAATGGCTAGGCTCCATTTATGGAGCCAGCCAATGAATGACGAGGGCCGACCCAAAGCCACACTACAGTTCTCATCAGGATTTCGCCTGCGCGAAAAAGATGCGCAGAGCGCATATTTTCGCCAGGCAAAACCTAAAAACCACCAACAAGGAAGAAAACAGGTGCCTGCCAGAGTGAGATTGAGGGGCAGGGCGAGTCAGGCAGCGGATTAAAGAGGATGAGGAGGATTCAAGACTACACAGCTTCAGCATTTAATTCTGGACATTTAATAGCACCAGCCGCTGTCTTTTGTGCTGTGCTTCGGGTATCGGCACTCATTATGTTACAAATTAAGCACTGCTTCTTACGTAATACCTATAATGGGTGATTTAACTCTGAAACAGAAGGGTGGATTAGTTCCCTGCTTCACTCATAACACATTACTTACTAGCTTAAATTGAAATGGCTTGAAAATAAAGCTCCTACTGTAGAATCTTACCATTGCTTCTTCAGCTGAAGATGAGAGCCACGATTGTTCAAATTCCTATGACACAATCCAACCACCTGAGATCTCAACATCAGATGGCCCATGAAGAAGAAGAAAGGTTTGGATCCCTTCAAACATACTAAGAAATTCAAGAGAGTAAATAAACTGACACCTCATCAGGATGATGATTAAAATGGATGTCCACAGATTACTGTTAAAGACACTTTCTTCCAATAAACAAAAGAACTTGTCACGCGTTCACTTGCGCAAATTTCAAATGCATTAACAACCCAGTGGCCTGCAACATTTTCACCTGTAAGAGAAAACAATAGTTCAGACTGTTCTTTTTAAAGAAAACAAGACTCAGAAGCGATCTCAAGGCCTTCTCTTGAACAGGCCAGGCGTTTGGTTGGTGACAGTCAAAATGAGTTGTGCTTCAGTTTGTTCTGTGATACTCAGGGGCATATTCACAAGGAACAATCGCCGAATCAACGGCACTTTATCGCAGCCAAAGTCGTGATACATTTTCCCCATCATTCACAAGTTATTGCTAACAGCACACAGCACCAGTTTTCCCACAATAGCAGCCGCAAAAAACATCGCCACAGAGGACCCCCGCAACTATCGCTAATGAGATGCAGAGGAGCCGTTCCCGTGCCAAAACCTGCGACAACACCACACCTCAACATTCACAACGACCAGCCAGATTGGTGATAAGAACACAAAACATGCGATAAGGCAGGTTAACAGCAGGAAATTTACAACTGCTCTGACTTGGTGTAAAGTCAGACCACAGTCTGCACCACAAAAGGGAGCACTGCCCACATCCACACCTGAAGACAAACAGGTGCCGTAGAGCAACTGAACATGCTGCACGGACACCCAAGAGAGCCACAACACCCACTGACACCCCACCCAGGCCCACAAACCCCCCCCGGCCCACCCCCAACCCCGGACAAAGAAACTGCACACCAACACTACAAATCCCAAAACAAATATTCTGCCTGAATCCCACATGCAGGAACATCAACATACATGCATGGCCAGAAAATGGAGATTCAATCATCCAGCAATGCAATCACCAACAAAAAACACCATACAAACAAATGCCAAAACAACCATTCAGATGAGACCTAACGGGTCCTCACTGGACAATCCGTAGGGCACAGCCTGGATCCCTAAATCCAAGAGATGAAGGTGTGCCATGTGCCCAACAATGGAAAGAAAGGGAGAGAGTGAGGGAGAGAGACGGAGTGAAGTTGCACAAGCAGCGCAAGGCCTTGCAGGGCACCTGGCTCCTCATGCCAACATGTGTGTGTGCATCGCCATCTGTACACCATGAGCCAAAGGCCATGTCCCAATCTCAGCGCCCAAGCCACATCACATTATGAAAATGCAAGTAGAAGACAGACAAACATCAGGGATGAAAGGTCCATTGTCCCAATGCAGAAGGCGAGAGGACACCTGCACCTCTGACCTTGGTCCAGAATGCGCCTGGAACACCCTGAGAGAGATGCCATGGCAGATGTGGACGACTCCCACACCACACATAGCGCAAATAAACTATCCTACTCATCTACACCCCACACACAGAAGCCCCTGCCAGAGGTACCCCTGCATGGGATGCCCTTGACACTAACGGAAACAGCAACCCATTCAGCCCAATGTTGCACACACTTTCGAATCATTGCCCAGAGCTGTGGCATATCCTCCAAACAACTGCCACAGTTCAGAAGAGTGCCGGTTCCACGAGACGCACCAAGGTAATGGCAGGACATAGCGGGCACATGCACAACCCCTAACACGTGGAACACTACCGTGCACGAGTGCTGCATTTACTGGGCGCAGTGCCACTGGCAGTGCTGCAGATCCGTTACCGGCTCAGCTTCCGCATTGCCAACGTCACCTGCGTCCAGCCCTGGTTCCACTGCAGAACATGCTCATTCGAGTGTCCCATGGATCTCTGCCTATCCAACGCAACCGTAGATGAAGTGGACTATGACTTGAGTGTGCACCCCTGTTGGAACAGGAGTGTATTGGCAATAGTGCATGGGAGATTGCACAATTCCTCGTGTGCAGTGACCACATAGAGGTGCTCCCCTATTGGGCTGTATTGCGGATTGGTGAAACTGTGTGGGCTGAGCACACCTGCCTGGACCAGTTAATGGATTGGCTCACCCTGGTGTTCCTTGAACAGGACAACGACGTACTATTGGAACACATTGCACATGAAGCAGCACGGGCATTCATGGATGAGTAACTACGTCCCTGCAGCCACATCCGAATGTTACCTACAGCACATGTCCCAACAACTTGTTGCATCGTGGGGATTCCTCACATATCGCACCACAAAAGAGGACATGTCTGCCATCGTCCGGACTCTGGATGCATGCGCGTGGCACAACGTGTGTGTAAACACATCTGTGCAAGGTGATGCAGGTCCATGGTCAGAGCAAGACAGCGTAGTTTGGAAACGTTGCCAATTCGGCCACACTGCTGGGGGAGAGCACACACATGGCAATGTAGCACGACATGTGAATCTGTCGGACCCTTTCACCTGAACACTGTCAGCAGAGCAGACAATCGTAGCACTCCATTGGCAGAGCACTATGCAGATTATTTATTTATTTATTAAAGTTTTGTATAGCGCTGGCTGGACCCGAGGGTATCAGAGCGCTTCACAGCAAGAATAAAGGCGTTTAGACAGACAATGTGGACAAAAAAAAGCAAGGCAATGAGCACAGGAGTGAGTACAGTCTGTACAATAGCAGCCAGGCGCGAAACAGGGCGGAGAGTCGAAGGCAAGTCAATCAGCTCTGGGGTGAACGAGAACATGGAACTATAAAGTCTAGGTTGAGTTCTAGTTGGTTCCGGAACGCTCGAGGAAGAGGACTTTGAGTAGCTTCTTGAATTTCGGGAAGGATGCGGTCATTCTGATGTGTGGGGGGGTGGAGTTCCATATCTTGGGAGCATTGCCCGCAAAGGATTTGCTAGATGTTGAAAGTTTCTGGGATTTCAGAGGAATGAGTAGGAGCGTGTTGGAGCTTCTGAGGTTTCTAGACTGACCGGCCCTTTTGAGCTTATTGGCCAGGTATTCCGGTTTGCCCGTATGCAGGGCTTTATGTGTGAGGCAAGCTGTGCAGAAGCTAGCTCGTTGGTCAATAGGGAGCCACTTCAGATCCTTAAGAGCTGGGGTGATGTGTTCATATTTCTTTGTTCCCGTGATCATTCTTGCAGCGGCATTCAGGGTAGAGGTCAGAGGACGCAAGTGAGATTTGGCTGTTCCAGTCAGAGTGGCAATGCCGTAGTCAATTCTGGAGAGAACCAGAGCCTGCGTGGCCTGTTTTAAGTCTTTTGTGGGGAGAAATGGTTTTAGTTTGTAGAGCAATTTCAGGTTCAGGAAGGCACTTTTGGCAGTTTTTGAGATGTGTTCTTTCATATCCAGTTTGGGGTCAAGGGTGATCCCTAGGGATTTTATGGAGTTCGATGGAACAAGAGGAACATTCAGGGCGTTTAAGGCTTTGGGCCATTCAAGAATTTGGGGGTTTTCTTCTTTGTTAGAGATGAGGAGCACTTCAGTTTTTTCCTCATTGAGTTTGAGGTGGTTGGAAGAGAGCCAGAGCTGAACTTCGGTAAGTGTGTGGTTCAGTCTGTGGATGTCCGAGATCGATGTGGTTTCCAAATAGAGTTGCGCGTCGTCCGCATAAAGGTGGAAGGGGATGTTAGCTTTCCTTAGAATTGAGGTGAAGGGCAGATCCCAAGGGCAGTGAGCTGTGCCCCCTCACACAGGGCAATGGGTAGACACCACGCAACACATGACACATCCAGCAAGGCAAGGTGGGCTGGGAGCATTGCCATCCGTGATGATTGTTGTACATTTTTGCACCACCATATTCTGAACCTCGACATATACCCATGCTATGCGTATGTGTCTTAAGCATGTCCCTGCCTGTTGTGGCTGTTGCCTCGTCCATACTGACACACACATCTGAATAAAGTCTATGCCACACCACTGGTGTCTAACTGTGAGCTGTGTTGATTTGATTGTCCTCTTGTGTGCCACAATGAGAATAGTCACTACACAGGCAGGAACTGATTGACGTATGTGCAATGGGGGTGGGTCCCTTTTGCAAGTTCAACCTCTGTGAGCCAGACATTGTTTTGGGATAGGTGTTGGCCGACATGTGTACTGACTTGACTTCAGCAATGTGAGTATGGTGTCCAACCTCTGACCATGTGGAGCAATGTCATTTATCATAACAGAATGTGTCCACACAGATGTGTGTAAGTAGGTATGTGTCGTGAAGTTCTTTTGTCATATGTGAAGTAGGACACAACACCCAGCCTGCTACCGATTTGGTCACTTCTACACATAGCCCTATTCAACACTTGGGCGTGTGCCTACGTTGGCGCTTCATGAGATTGTTGTTGAAGTGCAATTGGGCCACAGCTAGTACTCACCTTCACAATCATCAAATTTGCCATGTGTCTCAGGGATACACATGCGCATAGATGTCAGTTACCATGGTGTACCTTCAAGTGCAATCATTGTCTCTACATCCAGCCATACATCATATGTTACTGAACATAGTAATGACACATCTGTGTGATTATGAATGTTTAATTCACATACAGGTGATTGACTGAGCTGTAGCTGTACATGGCCATCCAAGCTCTCATCACAAGAAAGCCCAGTGGTGGGCAAACCACAGTCCTTTGGGGATTGAGAAGTGATTAGGAAGTGGGAGGGTGTAGTCCATAGCTGGATTGCTGTGTAATTGTCCAGCAGTGATGAAATTGGAGTCCGTGTCGGGGTCCGGGTGGATGTTGCTGAGTGTTCCGGGGGTCACTAGGAGGTGTTTCCCAGCGCATGATGCATAGGTCATCACCAGGCAGGGACAGGGGATATGGTGGTGATGGATGGTACTGCCTCCTTACTCACACAGTAATTCCCTTCCCCCTCTTACTCCACTGGTACGGGTTCTGTGTCCAGTGTGTCCGGTGTGTGTGATGGCTGCATCACTGTGTGCCACTGACACAACAGACTGTGAGGGTGATGGGGCAGCATCACTGTGTGCCACGGACACATCAGGGGTCGGAGCTGTGTGTGCCGATGTTCCCTCTGCAGTCATCTGGGAGCGGCTCAGTGGCAGCACTGGCAAGATGAAGCACTGCAGGGCATTGAAGTTCCCAGTTACTAACTTGCTGGTGTCCAGCTGTGGCAGACATTCTTCCAGCCTGCATCTGCTCCATGGTCTCCATTGGCCTCTGCATCTGTGCCAACTCTGTGCTGTAATCGCTGGTGCCTGTCTGACCAGACAGTTCTTGTAGTAGATTCATGGCCACAGCGAGGTCGGCCAAGGTCTGTGGCGGAGCATTGTGCGTGCAGGAGGTCTCCAATAGGGACTGTACATGGTCCCTGATGGGACTCAGACACCCACGTATGGCATCGAGTTTGGATGCCACGAGTTCGAAACCCACTCACAGCTGTTCAGCCAAATCCAGCAGCCAAGTCCACACACGTTGTTGGAACTCCATGTATTGGTCGGGGGTGCTGGGAGACAGCTGTGGTGGTGTGTGTTTCCTGCTGTGTGGTCTGTGCAGGTGGTGGGCTCACCTCAGGGCAGCTGGCCTGCCCTGCTCCTGGGGATGGGGTGTGGAGGCTGTCCATTATCCTTTGGAGGGTGTCTTGACATATGAGCAGGTTGTCCTCTTCATCATCAATGATGTGAACTGTGGTCTGCCCTGCATGAGGTGTTGTTTTTCCCTCTGCAAAGAGAACGGTGAAATACAGGTTAACAGAGTTACAAATGTATTTTGGACTTTTGCAGATGTTTACATTCAAACTGCATGCCAATGTACATTGTCACAGTTTTGATGGAGCTGGCTATTTGATGGCAGTCAGTGTGTTTTTTGACTACATGATGTATGTGTGGTAGGATGTGCATTTTCATCACACAGTGCCAGGCAATGCCGGATGTGAGTGGACAGTAACTATGCACGTGCGGGACCTGTTGTGAGTCGTGGCCTATGCTATTGGTGTTCCACTTTGTACCACATTGCTGTCATTGTTGTTGTTCTGTGATTCCAATGTGTTTGTGTGCTGCATTGTGGGGGAGTTGCCCCTGCAGCTCTGATTTCATGTGGCCTTCTCCCTTTGAGGAGGTGTGCCTTTAAATTGTGTGCTTTTCGGGCCCTGATTCGTTTTTGACTTGGGTCATATGTGCTCTTGGACAGATTTTGTGGCCTGGTGCATTGTTCGTCTGATGCGTGTATTGTACGGCATGGGTTGCATGTGCACGTGGACATGTCAGTGTCTGACGTGTTCCTTTTTTAGATGTGATGCACACTGAGCTACCTCCATGTCAATCTGTGGGCCATCTTATGTTTTTGGGCTGCTTCCATGCTATCGGCATGCCGTGTTACTTGCATAGTCAGCGTGAATCACAGAGCCACTGCTGTGCTGGATTCAGCCCATGTGAATGGAACGGTTGTGATATTGGTGATATGGAGGGGGCCCCTTTGTGTACATGTGGACGGGGGCCTACTTGGAGTTTCTATGTGTGCCGCAGTGTGCCAAGGCTATCAGTGACATGTTCCACGATCATTGTGGGTGTGCAGTGTGCTACACATAATTGTGAATGTGTGCCATTGTGTCCATCTCCCCCCGTCCCCCGTCGTTACTCACCCTGTTGCTGTTGGGTCAAGTCGTATTGTGCTGTGTCCAAGCCCCCAACTCCTTCCACCGTCTCTACACTGCTGACTGTGGCCTCCGTTTCCTCCAGCTCCGCCTGTGTCACAGGACTCCCTCCTCCAGTCGCCCTTGCTGCCTTCCTGTTGGTGGAGAGCTTCTCCTTGGTTTGCTGTGCACTTCATGCCAGCGCCTCTTGACCTCCTCGACACTGCGACTGCATTGACGTTGATGACAATGGTCTGCCATATTTCCGTTTGGGTTGCCAGTGCCGCAGTGGAGGTGCCGAACAGATCTTGATTGTGCCCTATGACCTCCGTGACGATGATCCGGTCTACCTGTGGACTGAACCCCCTCTTCCTCTTCTCCTTGAACTTCCCCGAACACGGGGTTCAATGCTGGTCCTCCGTGGGGCTTGTGGGTTTCGGCTTGTCCTCTGCACTCGGTCCGAGTGCATCCATAGTGCTACGCAGTTAGAATTGGTTCTTTTTGTTTCTTATTTCTTTTATAGTGCATTTTCCCACATGACGCGTGGGATTTGCAGACCTGTGGCAGGCTTTCTCTGATTTTTGTCCCGTGATTTGCCTCATCGCATTTTTTTGCGTTCGCGTATCGCATTTTTGCAGCGTGGAGTTGATTTTCACGCGGACATTTGCTGTGTTGTCTGGTGTCTATCGCATGGTACTGCCGGGAAACAACCTTTACAACGCAACTTTTACAACGCATTACCATTACAACGAAACTTTTACAACGCAAAAACTATTACAACGCATGTATTTACAACGCATGTTTTTACAACGCAGGTACCTTTACAACGCATACCATTACAACGTAAGTATTGGTAAGTATATAATTATATTTAAAATTTTATATGTTTGGGTTTTTTTTAAGGGGTATTTTTAGGGTTCAGGGTCAGTTTTTAGTTTTTGGGTAAAGGGGTATTTTTAGGGTTCAGGGTCCGTTTTTAGTTTATGGGTAAAGGGGTATTTTTAGGGTTCAGGGTCAGTTTTCAGTTTTTGAGTAAAGGGGTATTTTTAGGGTTCAGGGTCAGTTTTCAGGTAAAGAGGTATTTTTAGGGTTCAGGGTCAGTTTTCAGTTTTTGGGGTAAAGGGGTATTTTTAGGGTTCAGGGTCAGTTTTCAGTTTTTGGGTAAAGGGGTATTTTTAGGGTTCAGGGTCAGTTTTCAGTTTTTGGGTAAAGGGGTATTTTTAGGGTTCAGGGTCAGTTTTCAGTTTTTGAGTAAAGGGGTATTTTTAGGGTTCAGGGTCAGTTTTCAGGTAAAGAGGTATTTTTAGGGTTCAGGGTCAGTTTTCAGTTTTTGGAGTAAAGGGGTATTTTTAGGGTTCAGGGTCAGTTTTCAGTTTTTGGAAAAAAGGGTATTTTTAGGGTTCAGGGTCAGTTTTCAGTTTTTGGGTAAAGGGGTATTTTTAGGGTTCAGGGTCAGTTTTCAGTTTTTGGGTAAAGGGGTATTTTTAGGGTTCAGGGTCAGTTTTCAGGTAAAGAGGTATTTTTAGGGTTCAGGGTCAGTTTTCAGTTTTTGGGGTAAAGGGGTATTTTTAGGGTTCAGGGTCAGTTTTCAGTTTTTGGGTAAAGGGGTATTTTTAGGGTTCAGGGTCAGTTTTCAGTTTTTGGGTAAAGGGGTATTTTTAGGGTTCAGGGTCAGTTTGGGGTTTTTGGGTAAAGGGGTATTTTTAGGGTTCAGGGTCAGTTTTCAGTTTTTGGGTAAAGGGGTATTTTTAGGGTTCAGGGTCAGTTTTGGGTTTTTAGGTAAAGGGGTATTTTTAGGGTTCAGGGTCAGTTTTGGGTTTTTGGGGTACAGGGGTATTTTTAGGGTTAAGGGTTAGTTTTGGGTTTTTGGGGTACAGGGGTACAGGGTAAAAATAAAATAAAATTAAATTTAAATTAAATTATTTAAATTACATTTAAATTAAATTAATTAAATTAAATTAACTATAATTAAATTAAATTAAATTAAATTACATTATATTAATTTCAAATAATTTAAAATAAAAAAATTAATATATACTTACCAATACTTACGTTGTAATGGTATGCGTTGTAAAGGTACCTGCGTTGTGAAAACATGCGTTGTAAATACCTGCGTTGTAATAGTTTTTGCGTTGTAAAATTTTCGTTGTAACGGTATGCGTTGTAAAAGTATGCGTTGTAACGTCATACATCCGGTACTGCCACGTTGTGAATTCCATGTTGCCACAGGGTTATTTTCCCACGATGGGCTGCGATGTTGAAAGTTGCGTTCCGCTACTCTTGCAATAGTTATCACATGCTCTTGTGAATATACCCCTCAATGTACAAAGTCTCGCTTGGTTCTGTTCACTGACACAAAACAAACAATGTTGCGCTTTGTTCAGTTCAATGTCTTTCAAAAAAGAGTTTGGCCCATGTGGACAGAAGTGGGGTAAGGGCCCGAATATTTTATAAAAAAGAGGAAGGAACCCACACTTCATAACATTTCGCACCATACAATTTCGGATGAAAAGGATAAACAAAAATTACTATGTTTATCTTGGCGATTAGTTGCGCTGTTTTATTCATCAATTTTGTAAAAAAGCAACTTTTAATGAATATTATTTAAGTCAAGAGAAATACCATTGCCTTTTGATGAAGCAAAGCTTCGCATATTTGCGACCTTGCTGTATTCAAGAACCTCGTTTATGTGTAACAAGGTAATAAGTGTACGTCTTACTAACGTTATATTAAGTTTGAATAAGGGTTAAGAGGCTTGCCTATGTGTATTCCTAACTACTTTAATCCGTGTCTGTAGAATGGCCGCCGCTTGTATTTAGTTACTGCGCATGCGTCAGCCACACTCACGTGTCCTGACGCGTCTGCAGAAGTGGAGGGAAATTTATGCGCATGCGTAATACATAGCTGTGCCCATCATGTGGTACTGCTCGTGCCACTGCTCTTGTGCCTGTATCCATGTAGCTAACATTTAGACTGCATAAGTATATGTTATGATGATAAGTTGAAAGTACAACCCTGTGATGTGATTTCATAACGTTATTTCTATGTATTAATTTGTTCTCGCTTACTTTTCATGTACCGCGGGGAATGGGGGTCTATCTGTACCGAGAGCCATCTTGGAGGTCCCTTCTGCGCATGTGCGACTTTCTGGGGCACCGACAACCTTGGCTGATGGAACTCCGCCAGTTGGCAGTGATGGGCAAGACGCTCCTGAGAATTGACCTGCAAAACTCGGCTGGACGAAATCATGTGTCCCCATTCTGTTACTTTGTACAATTGTCATTGTATTTCTGCACAGTTTCTCATGGGAACCCCAATCTTGCTAGGCGGTACCCAAATATGATAATGAAGCATCTAAATAGTCTATTCTGATTGGTGTGTTACCCAAATCCTATCTTAGGACCAATCCAAATTGAGGGATTCTGACACTTTGCAACATTGGGGGGTGGTACACCGTCCCAAAAGAGTATATCTACCCTGGGTTCACCTAGGGAATTGTCCGACTTGTCTGGTTTAGCTGACCTGTCACTGACCCATCGTACTCAATAGGTGACTGAAGATACAGAGAGCTGCGGAGCACTCTGTCTGAAATTGACCATAGACTAAGGTTCTACTGAACCTTAAAGTGCTGGTGAAGCACTTTGCTGGGAGTTCGCTGACCCAATCGGGGTCTTGATCGATAGCTGCAGAGAGGGTGGAGCGCAGGCGTTGCTTCCAAACTGCTGGTGCGGTCCTGTCCTGAGCGGTCCTGTCCTGAGGGTTTGCTGTCCTGTCCTGAGGTCCTGTCCTGATTCCTAATCTGAGGGTATCCTGTCCTGTCCGGGGTGTCCATTCTGCACCTGCTGTCCTTTGAGGGGTATCCTTCCTTGAGGGTTTCCTGTCCTTAACTGACCCGTGGCCAGGGTTTGGTTTCCACACCAGTCTAGGTAAATACTGCTCTAAGTTCTTTAAACTTGCACCTTTCTATATTTCTATCTTTTGCTACAATAAAGTGACACCTTTCCATATATTGATTTTCCATGCTTTTTGCCGCAAACTATTGAAACGTAAAGTCATTTGCATATTTTCATGATATGTTCCCATGTTACCCTACCTTTTAGAAATTATATTTTGCATTGCAGTTTGTCATTTTCTGATATGGTCTAGAACCTCCTTACCTAGACTGTTTAAAGGTCCCTTCACTTTAAGTTTAGCGTGTTACTCTTTATAGGCCCTCCTATAGTTACCCATGCATAGTCTGTCCATGCTTAAACATTTCTGAGATTATATAGCATTTTTCCCATTTGCATTTCATAACAGTATTTCGATGATTACACTGTCTTTATTTCTCTATAGTTATATCATTTACATTATCCTAGTTATTGAATGCCTTACTCTTGTATATCTCATGAATGAAAATAACGAACTTTAGATAAACATTTTAAAACTTCCAGTTGTCCGTGGTCATTTAAATAATATTGAATGTCATTTGAAATTGCATTTGCTGCCTTTCCTTTTACAGCTAGGCCCCTGATCCATTGAAGTCATAGGTACCCGTGTCGGTGGATGGTAAGTCGGGTACACTGAGTCATAACAATAGGGAACACACACACAATTGGTAGCAGCCCGTGAAGTCGCCTGGTCAATGAATAGTGTGAATTGAAAGTATATGGGCCCTGAAGCCGGAAACGGCGGAATCATTGGCTGGGTGACCTCGCGCGCTCTACCAGTTTTCTGGTAGATCAGAGGATGGTTAGGGACTAGTTAAAGGTTAGGTAGGACTAGTTAGGCTAGTTAAGTCGGTAGCTGCTAGTATATTGATGCTGCTAGAAGAGCGGCTGTTCTAAGAGACCTGATCAATCTCTTATGAATACGCACGAATAATATCTTGTAAAAATAATTCATGAATTATTGTATTGCTATTATTCTTGTTCTTATATTGTTATATGTATTAATCCATGCGTTCGTAAACCGTATTGTTTCTTGTTGTCCGAACTCCCCGGGGAAATGAAAGGGCAAGTGGTGAATAGAATCCATTGTCCTGAGGTCACAGGCTTAAAGGAAAGTTAGGTGCAGGTTAGGATAACCGGGAAGCACTAACTAGGGTTTTCTGAATATATGTGTGAATAAATGTCAGTAACGAGGTTCATTGGCAAAATTCCCATAGTGGCGTAACCTAGTAAGGGTCACATCGGAAGAGTAGCAGGTTCCTCGGAACTAGGGTGAAAGCAGAGGGGTCCGCTGGGAAACCTTAAACTCGGATATATCCCGGAAAGAAGTGGATGAGTTTGGGGGAATAACAGGTTCACTGATGCTAGAGTGAAGGGTAGGCGGAAGAGATCTGCCCGTAGCGCGTGAAAAGTAAATGGAAGTAGTTTACTTACAGTAAAAGAAATCTTTCTGTCTAGACACTTGAGCACTGTGGCGAATGTGTATTTGTTGTAAAATAACCAAGCACTGAGCACTTTAGAAAGAAAGAAAGTTTCCGTTACCTTGTGAAGGGAGGGAGTCAGCCGCGAAGCGTCCCTGACGTCACTCCGTGCCGCGCTGGGATTGGTAGAAACAGCGGGCGGGTAGCGGGGCTGGAATTGTAAAGGAGGGGTGAAGCGCCGAGGAGTGAGAACTGTCTCACGAAGGGGCCGCGCACCCATTGGCCGAAATTATTTGAACGCGCGCACCTCATTGGTCGCACGGAATTGCAAGACGCGTTCTGATTGGAGGTAACCTTGTAAACAGAGTTAAGCGTAGAAATCGTATGTGGCACTCGTATTGTCCAGAGACTAGACCTGATCCGAGAAACCAAGGGTTTGAAAGGGATCAGTGGAAAGCCAATAGATACGATATTATGTACGGAGGAAAGAGAAAGATGTCCCTTGTAAGTAGGGTAAAGAATTATTTCAAAACGGACAAACCGATTAAATCTAGGGAAGGCGTTATTGTCCCGCCACCGAATACTCCTGCCTCATTCATGTTGTTTGACCGAGGGTACAATACCTGTGTGTGGTTGGAGAATTGGGTGAAGTACACAAAAGATGACGGAGTATTGGCTTTTCCGTTAGACGGTACTTTCAATGGCAGAATTTTATTTAATTTGAGAACCCGCATGAATGAATTGCATCCCAGACCGAGACTAACGCAGTATGAGGCATTAGAGGAATGGGAGATTGAGGCTTTTGAAAGAGAGAAACCCCGAATGGACAAAGGTCTGACCAAGTGGTACCCCAGGCTGAAACAAGAGACCAGGGATAAGAGGATGAAACAGTGGAGGCAGAGCATGATTGTTGAGGGTCTGTTTCCCATGATGCCAGCAGGTAACCCTTCTGGGGGAGAGAAAAGGACAGAAAAGAGTAAGCATTGGGGAGCTCCTGGGGAGTCAGACGATGAATTTTTAGATGACATTTTTACGAGAAGTCCGCCCCCTTATAATGAGGGAGCCCGAACTTCCAGTGCAGGAGAGAACCACCAGCGTCCATCTATTAAGGAGGAGGACAGATCCCTATGTAGGGGGGGAGGAGGCCAGGTATTGCCCTATTTTGAGAAGCCCGAGCCCCCAGAGGTACGAAATATATATCCCAGTATGCCCGTGAACCCGGAGGAAAAATATTCCCGTGAAAAGCTCTTTTACCCCAGACCCCTTTATGAAAACGAAGAGAAGCCATTAAGTTCAGGAGTGCCCTTTTTGCAGCCTCCATATGGGGAGGAGCGCAGGTCATTTGGGACCGGAACTTTGTTCCCGAAACCAAATTATGGTGGGGGACCAAGTGAAACGCATCCTACTGCCCCGAGTTTTACGCCTCAACTGACCCCACAGATGATACCTGACCGAACTTTAGGAAGAGTGTTAGATGAAAGGGAGCAAGAGGCCATAGCTAGACAGAGGTCAGAAATAATTCAGAAAATTTCCCAGTCAAATACCAGTCCTGAAGCTTTGACTATTCCGGTAACAATCGGACCCGTGGTTCCGTTGTATGGGAATAGTCAAAGAAGTCTAAACCCTCCGGTTATGAACCCAGCGATGGCCCCGCCGAGGCAAGAGCCCCTATTGATAGACGATCAGTCCAGTGAGTGCGAGTCCGAAGTTGTGTTCTTGGACCTGCCAAACAAACAAACAGGGAAGGGAGTGCAGAAGAGGCATAATCCTTTTGATACGAAAGAAATTAAATTAGAGTCAGCAACAGGTACCAGGAGTGTCTCTTTGGTAACGCCAGAAGAAATTGAAAATTGGAGTCGTGAATTAGAAAAACAGGCTCCGCAAACGAAACCTTTAGACCTCTACAAACTGAGAGTAGAAATAGAGGAATTAATGGCAGGAAATGTGGGGCTAGACAGACTGAACACCTATTCTGAAGAAGAGTTGCTGTTTATGTGTAAAAGTCTTACCAGGAGTACTAGGGTGCTCCACGAGAAACTGACCGACACCGCAGCTAGTATGGGGATAGATATATCAAGATCGAAGCCCTTGCAGAAACCATACCGAGCTGAGTTCTCAGACAAGGATTTAGAAAATTTGAATGTGTCAGGAAGAAAGTTGCAGATTAAAGAGTTGCTTGCAGTTTTGCAAAAATGGGGAGACGTGGAAAAATGGAAAACGAGGTGGGCACATAAGAAAGAGGAGGCCCGATCCAGACAAGCAACCCCTGAGTTCTCTTTGAGAGAGGTAGACAAGCACGAAACTTTATGCCCCATGCGCGAGGTACCCGGTGGGAGGTATGTGCACGTTCCATGGTCCAGACAGGATATTGTGTCCTTTACTAACGATTTCCCGAAACTACGCGAGAAGCCAGTTGAATGGTACCGGCAAGTGGAAAGGTTTGTAAAGGTGCAGAAATGCCTGTGGAAAGACCTGGATGGGTTTTTCGACATTGTGGTCCCGGTCGATCTATGGACCGAGTGTAAAATAGCCATAGCCTGGCCTAGTGAGGAATACCCGAGAGATGAGAAAACAGGGGAACCATCGAAAGAAGTAATGAGAAAATATGAGCAAGTAATTCAGCATCTGAAACTAAAAGTCCCAGCAAAGGAAACTGATTGGACCAGGATAGATAGAACAACGCAGGAAAGAGAGGAGACAGTGCACTCCTATTATGAAAGGCTGTTACAGGTGTTTAAAACATACAGTGGTATAGATAACATCGAGATGAAGGACATGACGCACTTCATTTACAGGTTTGTAAATGGTTTAAGGCCTGAAATTTGTCAGTGGATAAAAGATAACAAAATATGTTGGCACTCCAAAAAGGTAGATGAGGTCCTGCGGTACGCAAAGTACTGCGAGGACGAGATGGCAGAAAAGAAAAAGGCTCTCAAGGAAAAGGTGATGTGGGCTCAGGTGAAGCTCGCAGAGCAGCAGGAAAAGCAGTTGAGTAACATGGTCAAAAATGCTAAGAATGAAGGCCCTGGGGGAGGGGGAGGAGGCAAGCCCCGGCCCAAAATGAGCAGGGAAGAGGCTATGAAGAAGTTTCCCTGCCATCAGTGCGGCGAAATTGGACACTGGCGTAACGAGTGTCCTTACTTGCCCGAAGATAACCCTAAAACTCCTGATTTAACTCCACAGACGCAGAAAGAGAGACCGAGAAAGACTCAACCACAGGTAAAAACAGTTCAGGTGCCCCGAGCACCAAAGCAAGTGTACAGGGGAAAACAGGCAGAGGGAGATGAGATAGAAGTATGGGAAAGCAATGAGAACAGAAATGCAGCAACTTCGCAGTATCTTTTAAATGATACCTTCCTTTGTGATGACCAGTACTGACGGGGCCTGAGAGGGGAGGACGAGGAGTGCGTACTTGGCGCCTCCTTGCCGGTAGACCAGTCCGGACCATACATTGAAGGAAAGGTTGACGGAAATGATGTCACCTTTCTGTTGGACACTGGCGCTACCCGTTCTACTGTGAGAACAGTGGACATTCCAAACCTACCCCTCTCGGGAGAAGCCATCCAAGTAGTGGGTGTATCTAATCAATTGATTAGTACTCCTGTTACCAAGCCCATGGAGATCTCAATTGGAAACTTTAAGGAAATGCATAGATTTGTCGTTTGCGACACCAGTCCAGTAAACTTACTGGGACGTGATTTGCTGTGCAAAATGAACTGTACCATCTTTTGCACACCAAAGGGTGTTGAAATTCAGACCCCAGATGAAGACGGCATTTATAAATTAATGTTAGTCCGTCCTGACTCGGAAATTAAACGAATGACCATGCAGGATTTACCCCAAGAACTCCAAGAAGCAGTGAAGCCAGAGGTGTGGGACTTTACTGGGAAAGATGTAGGGTTAATGAAAAATGTGGACCCCATACAGATAGCAATAAAGGACAATGCAGTATACCCCAATACTAAACCCTACAGAATGAATGCAGAAGTGAAAGCTGGTGTTGCTGTGGAAATACAGAAATTGCTAGAAGGAAACATCATACAGGAGGTAATGAGTAGCCCATGTAACTCTCCGATTATGGGCATCAAGAAGCCTAGTGGCAAGTACAGAGTAGTACAGGATCTGCGAAAAGTCAACAAAATAGTAGTTCCCTGTTGCCCTATTGTCCCGAACCCAGCAGTGATTCTGTATCAGATTCCATGGGATGCTGAGTGGTTCACAGTGATAGACTTGTGTCATGCATTCTTTTCCATTCCCTTGCATCCAGATAGCAAATTTCTTTTCTCATTTGCCTTCGAAGGTCACGTGTATTGCTGGAACCGGGTCCCTCAAGGGTATACAGAGAGCCCCTCTATCTTTAATCAGATCTTGAAGAAATGTTTGGAAACTTTAGTCCTACCTGGGAACTCTGTCTTAGTGCAATACATAGACGACCTCTTGGTGGCGTCTAAAAGTCACAAGGATTGTGTGATTGACACCATTGCCCTACTGAATCACCTGTGTGAAAAGGGACATAAAGTGTCCCCTGACAAGTTACAGTTTTGTGCGAAATCGGTGAAATATCTGGGGCACCAGATAGAAAAAGGTGTCAGAAAAGTGACATCGGAAAGAGTGAGGATAATTCAAAAGATGCAGTTACCCCGTACTCAAAAAGAGATCAGAATGTTCCTGGGGGTGATAGGTTACTGCAGGCAGTGGATTCTGGGATTTGCAGTCCTAGCCAGGCCCTTGATAAAAATGACCAAGAGAGGAACACCTGAGATTGTAGAATGGGATGATGAAAGCTTAACAGCCTTCACAAAACTGCGAAATTGTCTGTGCACAGCCCCTGCATTGGGAATGCCAGACTATTCCAAAGAGTTTGCCCTATTCTGTGACACTCGCGATAATTGCGCGTTGTCTGTCCTAACTCAAGAACATGGCACAACCAGAAGGCCTGTGGCGTATTTCTCTGCCACCTTGGATCCAGTGGCTGCTGGATTGCCTGGTTGTCTGAAAGCAGTAGCTGCTACCTGTGCCAGTTTAGAACAGAGTGAGTCAATTGTCATGGGACATCCTGTAACTGTGTATGTCCCACATGGAGTGGTGATTTTGTTGACCAGAACAAAAACTCAGTATCTCACCCCTAGTCGGCTGACTAAATATGAAAGGATTCTTGTGGGTGCTGCAAATGTAAACATTGTTAGGTGCAGTATTCTGAACCCAGCCACCTTACTCCCCGACCCGAAGGATATGGAAGGGGGGTGGATGATGAACATGATTGTATTGATCTGACAGAATTCAATACCAAGCCACGCCCAGACATAAAAGAAACGCCATTACCTGTGCATGATAAAGAACTTTTTGTGGATGGTTCATGTCTAAGGCATGAACAAGGAGGCCTGAGTGCTGCCTATGCAGTAGTGTCCCTAGAGAAAATTGAGGAAGCAGGTTATCTATATCACATCAAGTCTGCACAAGTAGCCGAATTGATTGCTATGATAAAAGCTTGCCAAATTGGGAAGAACCTACGCATAACAGTGTATACTGACAGTCAGTACTGTTATGGGGTCGTGCATGACTTTGGCCAGTTGTGGCTACAGAGGGAGTTCCTGACTTCATCAGGTACCCCTATTCGCAATGGAAAGGTTATTCAAGACCTTTTAGAGGCACTCCAGTTACCAAAGGAACTGGCAGTGGTAAAATGTGCTGCTCATAAGAAGAGCATGGACAAGGTATCACTGGGAAACGATTATGCCAATCGAGTGGCCCAATGGTGCGCAAGAGATCGGTATATCGTAAATCCAAAACGAGGGGGGCCAGGAACCAGCTGCCAACTTCAGGTGTTTGAAGAAGTGCCCACATGGGATGAAGTGAAAGAGTGGCAGCAGGCGGCACCTTGGCAAGAAAGAGAGAAGTGGAAGGACGATGGGTGTCGACCAAGGCGTGTGGATGGTGTCATCTTAGGTCCAACTGGTATGCCTGTGTTACCTAGACACTTACTTAGCACAATGGCGAGGTTGATACATGAAGGGTCACACATTGGTAGGGATGCCATGATTCTAGTATTCCAACAGACTTGGTACAGTAAAAGGTTCAGGAAAGTAGCAGAATCCCTCTGCCAGAGGTGCCTGTCATGTCAAAAGATGAACCCAGGGAAGAAAACTTTGGTGGAACTGGGAAAAATTGGGAGGTCCGGGGGTCCCTTTGTAAGAATACAGGTTGATTTCATCACCATGCCCCGTTGTGAAGGGAAAAGATATGTCCTTGTCATGGTCTGTTTATTTTCCAAGTGGGTGGAAGCTTTCCCTACTCCCCAAAATGACGCAAAGACAGTAGCTAAGTGTTTACTAAAAGAACTGATACCTAGGTTTGGGGTGCCAGTCACTATTGAATCAGATCAAGGCTCACATTTTCAGAATGCAGTGATCGACGAACTCTGTAAGGCCTTTGGAATTGCCCAAAAGCTTCACTGTGCCTACCGTCCAGAGGCTTCTGGAGTAGTGGAACAAATAAATGGAACTATCAAAAACAGACTAGCAAAACTGTGTGATGCATCTAAATTGACCTGGGTGAAGGCCCTGCCCCTGGTCCTGATGGGACTGAGAAGTGTTCCTGATCGCAAAACAGGCCTAAGTCCCCATGAAATCATTATGGGAAGAGTGATGAGACAAGCATGGGTGCCAGGAAGCAAACTGTTGAGTATTACTGATGATTTGGTGCTTGAATACTGCAAGAGATTGGGTGACCATGTGCGTTCTATCTCTCGCCAGATCGGAGAAGACGCCATCCTCAATCCAACGACTCCTCTCCACAAACTGGTCCCAGGGGACTGGGTGAAGATAAAGAAGCACACTCGGAAGACTTGCCTGGAGCCAAGGTGGGGAGAAAAACGTCAGGTGATCTGGTAACTACCACAGCAGTAAAGTGTGCGGGAGTTCCACGCTGGGTACACGCCAGCCACACCCAAAAGGTACCACCAGACGAGGAGCCTGAAGCAGAAGTATGTCCAACAGAGGACTCTGCAGGAGCCAGACCAGAAGTAGCTGACGACGTACAGCCCAGTACCAGTCGAGCTGCAGAATCAGCAGATGTTGGCCCAAGAATAGTTGATAACGAACTGCCAAGAGTCCAGCCTGCTGAAGGGGTCCAAGAAGCTGAGCCAGAAGTAGCTGAAGACGAGCTGCCAAGCATATGGCCAGAAGAGTGGATTCCATTGATTGATCTCACTGAAGATCCCATTCGAACAAGGGAGCGACTACAGGAAGGTAGAGAGTGGACTAGTGAGGAAAAGCAAGGCACAGGCGAAGAACCTCAGAATCTTGAGATTCACATCAAAACTGAGGAAGGAGAAGGTCAGACAGGGACAGAGCACGTGATTGATACAGAACAAGTGAATAAGACTGAACAAGTGCCCAAGACTGAACAAGTGCAGGATACAGAGCAAGTGTTTGATACTCCTCCACTGACTCCTGATATCGGGAAGGGACAGACTAGACATAGTGTAATAGTTCGAGCAGAAGAAAGTCCAGAGATCGAAGTGCTTGAACAGGATCAGATAGGATTAGAAGAACGTGTTCAGGAAACAGAATCAGAGACACTTGCAGAGCAAACACCTAATTTACCTGAACAAGGCCAGATTAGTAACCAGGCAGAAGAAATAGATGCGAGTCCTGGTATTAGTCAGATAGAAGAAGAAGAAACTGAAACAGAATTACCAACAGTACATGAAAACAAAAGGGCAAGAGAAGAAAACGAAGTCCAGGTACCAACTAAAAGACTCAAGAAAAGAAAGCATCTTGAACCAAGATTTGTGAAGAAGCTAAGACTGAGGATAAAGATGGTAGAAGAAAAACGTGCAGAAGAAAGGAGAAGTGCACGCATAGCTAAACAACAAGAGGATACTTCCAACAGAAGGAGTGATCGAATAAAAAGACAAAACAAAAAGTACAAGTCACCTGAATGGACTCTGGTGTTGGAAGAACTTGAAGATCTTGATATAACTGACGTAAGCGACGGAGAGCCCGTCCCTGAGTACTCTGACGAAGAAGAAGACGAGCCACCGTGAATTTGCACAAAGTAAGATACTCGTGTAAAGTCACAAAGAGGGGTCGAGAACTTCTTCTGAGCCAAAATGTCTGATTCAAACGTGAGTGGTAGACCTAGTCGCAGCTGTTGCAAAACATGCTGCAAGGTATGTGTCTGTAGTGTAGTTGTCCTGATATTACTCTGGATAGGACTAACAATCTTTATACCCTTTGCTGTGAGTAAAGATACTAACATTGTCCCTACTGAAATTGTAAAGACTGACAGTGAGGAGCTGACGACACAGAGTGTAGCAAGACATGAGAGAGCACTGAGACAAACAAAACAAGACTTAGAAGCATCAGATGAGGGAGGACTACATTATCATGGAGTTAAGAACAAGACACACTTAAATGTTTTCGCAAATTTGTTAATACACTATGTAGAGACTATGGAAATTGAAGATTGCTATGTCTGCATGAAGCTACCTACTTCTGTAGCTGAAGGCGTGACATACCATCACTTGCCGTTGACATATGGAATCTCCTGTAGCATTTTAGCTAGTTTATTTTACAAAAGAGGACCGTTACAGTACTATTACTCTAACAATGACGTGATCTTTTCTGAACTTCCTATACGTGGGAACTTGAATCCTGTACATACCAAAAGTGACACAATAAGATATATGGGAGACTACTTTCTGACTATAGGTAACATTGACATAGCTGATGCACACAGAGATAACTTGACTTGTTCTTTGCGTGAGCAGGAAAAGATGTTCCTGAACATGGCAGAGAAAAGGAGAATTAAAATACAAAAGAAGGCTAATGACGAAAGTCAGAAAAGGCCGAGATGGGCAGAGAACATGGAAGGCACCTCATCTGGTGGGGCGGGTCCTGCTCTGTTGCTGGATTTTGAAAAAAAAGGCAAGCTATGTCTTCACCGCGAGAAGACTAGCTATTATAATAAAATTTTCATTGGTTCCAGTGAATGCGAACATAATTACAAGGTAATTGGAGGTTGGGGTTTCAAAAATGGGTCAGAGCCTGTGTTTCCTGGAATTTATTATATTTGTGGGGACAAGGCTTATTTCAAATTGCCGG
Source organism: Lissotriton helveticus (assembly GCF_964261635.1). Lineage (NCBI taxonomy): Eukaryota > Metazoa > Chordata > Amphibia > Caudata > Salamandridae > Lissotriton > Lissotriton helveticus. The sequence continues at coordinate 1,120,435,688 of NC_136063.1, read as the reverse complement.
ATCACTGGTATGGAAGCTGCTATTTTGACATTGTCTTCCCGAAAATATACCATGTGAATGGGAAAGCTGGAAGCAATGAAAATACTAATGGCTTAGTGCGTAGTAAAAGAGAAAGTATAGGTGAAATTATGGGTAGTATTTTCAGTGCACTGATACCTGGAGTGGGAGTGGTTCTGAACACTCACAGAATTTGTAAATTGTCTACTATAGTGGATGTATTGTCTACTGAGACAGCTCATGGATTTCTGCTGGTCAACACCGAAATGGTTGCGATCAGATCAATGGTTTTGCAGAATCGACTTGCTCTTGACACCTTATTAGCGAAAGAGGGCGGAGTCTGCCGGATGTTGAAGGCGCAACATTGTTGCACTTATATTCCGGATAAAAGTGTACAGATCAAAAGATATGTGAAAAATATTACTAATTTGGCAAAGGAACTCAAACCACTCGAGGTTGATAGTGCCTGGAAGAGACTGGTAGATGGTCTCTCAAATGTAGGTCATTGGCTTGCTAGCGTAGGTAAAGGCTTATTGTTTAAAGTACTGATGCCAATTGGAATTATAGGTCTCATTCTATTCTTCATATTTGTTTGTTGTAAATGCCGCAAGCGCACCAAAAAGCACGAGGTAAATGCAAGAGGGTTGAAACGGAGTGTGGATGAGATCGAATTGGAGGAAGTGAATGATCAGATATACAAAAAGGTGAAGACTTCTCACCCTACCAGAACTGAAAGAGAGAAGTTGGAGCGATTGCTGGAAGAAATAGAGCTGTATAAAGTGTGAGAGAAAGTTAGCATCTGGTTCCATTTATTTTGTGATGATAGTAAATATCATCAAAGAGGGGATTGATGAAGCAAAGCTTCGCATATTTGCGACCTTGCTGTATTCAAGAACCTCGTTTATGTGTAACAAGGTAATAAGTGTACGTCTTACTAACGTTATATTAAGTTTGAATAAGGGTTAAGAGGCTTGCCTATGTGTATTCCTAACTACTTTAATCCGTGTCTGTAGAATGGCCGCCGCTTGTATTTAGTTACTGCGCATGCGTCAGCCACACTCACGTGTCCTGACGCGTCTGCAGAAGTGGAGGGAAATTTATGCGCATGCGTAATACATAGCTGTGCCCATCATGTGGTACTGCTCGTGCCACTGCTCTTGTGCCTGTATCCATGTAGCTAACATTTAGACTGCATAAGTATATGTTATGATGATAAGTTGAAAGTACAACCCTGTGATGTGATTTCATAACGTTATTTCTATGTATTAATTTGTTCTCGCTTACTTTTCATGTACCGCGGAGAATGGGGGTCTATCTGTACCGAGAGCCATCTTGGAGGTCCCTTCTGCGCATGTGCGACTTTCTGGGGCACCGACAACCTTGGCTGATGGAACTCCGCCAGTTGGCAGTGATGGGCAAGACGCTCCTGAGAATTGACCTGCAAAACTCGGCTGGACGAAATCATGTGTCCCCATTCTGTTACTTTGTACAATTGTCATTGTATTTCTGCACAGTTTCTCATGGGAACCCCAATCTTGCTAGGCGGTACCCAAATATGATAATGAAGCATCTAAATAGTCTATTCTGATTGGTGTGTTACCCAAATCCTATCTTAGGACCAATCCAAATTGAGGGATTCTGACACTTTGCAACATTGGGGGGTGGTACACCGTCCCAAAAGAGTATATCTACCCTGGGTTCACCTAGGGAATTGTCCGACTTGTCTGGTTTAGCTGACCTGTCACTGACCCATCGTACTCAATAGGTGACTGAAGATACAGAGAGCTGCGGAGCACTCTGTCTGAAATTGACCATAGACTAAGGTTCTACTGAACCTTAAAGTGCTGGTGAAGCACTTTGCTGGGAGTTCGCTGACCCAATCGGGGTCTTGATCGATAGCTGCAGAGAGGGTGGAGCGCAGGCGTTGCTTCCAAACTGCGGGTGCGGTCCTGTCCTGAGCGGTCCTGTCCTGAGGGTTTGCTGTCCTGTCCTGAGGTCCTGTCCTGATTCCTAATCTGAGGGTATCCTGTCCTGTCCGGGGTGTCCATTCTGCACCTGCTGTCCTTTGAGGGGTATCCTTCCTTGAGGGTTTCCTGTCCTTAACTGACCCGTGGCCAGGGTTTGGTTTCCACACCAGTCTAGGTAAATACTGCTCTAAGTTCTTTAAACTTGCACCTTTCTATATTTCTATCTTTTGCTACAATAAAGTGACACCTTTGCATATATTGATTTTCCATGCTTTTTGCCGCAAACTATTGAAACGTAAAGTCATTTGCATATTTTCATGAGAGGTTCCCATGTTACCCTACCTTTTAGAAATTATATTTTGCATTGCAGTTTGTCATTTTCTGATATGGTCTAGAACCTCCTTACCTAGACTGTTTAAAGGTCCCTTCACTTTAAGTTTAGCGTGTTACTCTTTATAGGCCCTCCTATAGTTACCCATGCATAGTCTGTCCATGCTTAAACATTTCTGAGATTATATAGCATTTTTCCCATTTGCATTTCATAACAGTATTTCGATGATTACCCTGTCTTTATTTCTCTATAGTTATATCATTTACATTATCCTAGTTATTGAATGCCTTACTCTTGTATATCTCATGAATGAAAATAACGAACTTTAGATAAACATTTTAAAACTTCCAGTTGTCCGTGGTCATTTAAATAATATTGAATGTCATTTGAAATTGCATTTGCTGCCTTTCCTTTTACAGCTAGGCCCCTGATCCATTGAAGTCATAGGTACCCGTGTCGGTGGATGGTAAGTCGGGTACACTGAGTCATAACAATAGGGAACACACACACAATTGGTAGCAGCCCGTGAAGTCACCTGGTCAATGAATAGTGTGAATTGAAAGTATATGGGCCCTGAAGCCGGAAACGGCGGAATCATTGGCTGGGTGACCTCGCGCGCTCTACCACTTTCACGTACTGACCATAAATGTCGTGATGCCTAATCTTTACAACAAAAAGCTTCAATCAAAAATATGTGATGCATAATCTTTACGACACAAAAACATAAATCAAAATACATATACAGTGTAGAGACATATAACTAATAGATAATGTACAAAAAAGTGATACCATATCACACAAAAGGGAAAAATGTCAAAGTATTTTTCAATAACATCATAATGAGCACTTAATCACAAGGAACAATATTTGACCGACAAGCAGACTTCCAATGAGTCTGCTGAAAACACAACAACCTCTCGGTGGAAGTGTTAGTAGGCTTCAAATTCCTAAACGTTTTATCTATATTTCAAGACTTAGGACTTTATCCTGTTCGCCTACGCGTTTCGAGTTTGGGAGGTTTCTTCACAAACTCTCTTCAGGGCCAAATGAATTCTTTCCCCCGTTTCTTAAACCTCTGGGGACTTGAGGTAAGTTCAGTTCATCCAAAAAACTTTTCATGGATTTGTCGAGTCTGTGCGCCTTTCTGGATCTAAGGTAAGGGGAGAGCCTGCTGTTTTCTGCTATTTCCTGTTTTGAAGTTGTGGCACTCGTTTTTCACATAAATCCTGAATTTCTTTATAGTCGTCCAAAGTTGTGGGTGTGGACAGCTCGCAGAAACCTCAAGAACGTCTTCGTTTCCTGAAGGTACCGGTGTGTGCCGGTTCCCCTTTTAGGCTGCCATCGGGTTCTGTGATCCTATCTTTCAATTTGGCAGCGTGTTCTACTTCCTCATTCCATCACATGAAGTGTTCAGTTCAATGGCACAAAACAATGTTGCATGTAGTTCATCAATGGTAGCTAATATCGAAACAATGTGGCCCAGAATCTCTAGCCTAGGCTTGAGCTCTGTAAGGCAAGAACTGGGCAGGGAGGTCACTCATTCTCACCTGGCTGGTGTTGCTTCAGCCTGAAAAGCTTTTTAAGTCTATTCTGACAGTGTGAAGTCAACGTCTCCATCAGGAACCTCGGTACGAAGCATCATGCCCTTAGGGGTGCAGCTTTTATACCAGTCGGCTTCACAGTGACCACTAGAAATTACCAAATCTCCAGGGTCTAGAATATCTTCTCTAAATCCCGCAAGATTTGGGAATCCTTGACCACCTGAGACTCAATCGTGTTCAAGCATCTTTCACAGAGATTTTCACAGTCTGCTATTTGGCATTAACGACATAGAATTTAGAGGTCCTTAACTAAACATACTTTACCATCATGTAGTTAACTTTTAGAACTAGACCTAGACCGAGTTACCCTCACAAGCCTCAATGTAGCCCAAACAGAGTGTCAGGACTGTGACTCGTGGGTTTTCTGCCATAAATTAGCAATGAAAGAAACCTGCGGACAGATATCCTGACAGATCACAAAACACCATAGTCTAAGATAATTAGGCTTCAAGTGTATTTCATTTTTTTCACTGAGTACCAAGGGAAAAAGCTACAGCTTCTAATATATACTCAGTTTAAATAAGAACATTCAATAGTTCTTTTGTGAAACGCTGTAGTGGAAGTTCAGCAGTATATTTATTAGCCATTGTAGAAACTAAAGTGTAATTTAGATTTAATGCCTTAGTTTCAAATCATGACTCGACAAAGACCAGATACATGCAGGTAGCGTTGGTTCAGTTAGTATATGAAGACAACAATCAAGCTACTGTTATTGTGATGCATTGCATTATTGTTTAACGTATTTTTAGTAGTATTTATCTTTTATGGCCTGTGTTTGGCCGAATAAATATTGTTGAACTGAAAACTGAACTGAAGACAACAAAGTTACAAGCGAAAATGTTGAGATTTGATACCGGAAAGCTACTGAAGACCGGTCATTGATAGCTGTTGCTGAGATACATGAGGGCGTTTCCGAGTCATGTAGAAATAAATGGCCACCCAGAATAACAAGTTGCCTCACGGCTGCTTGATTGTATGGTTTCTGTTCGTTCACTGACTTACGATTTTTTATTTTCCCTGTTCCTCTCATGTTTCCTCCCTCTCATTTGCACTTACCTCGATGATGGCTCCTGTAACCATCTGCAGTATATCTCTACTTGAAGCTCTCCCTAGACTACAGCAGGACTTAGTACTCTGTACTCCGGGGAGGTCTCTGGCTAAATCTTGTGTTTGTTACCAGCATTTCTAATTCGAGCGTCAGGTGAGTCACAGGGTTATTGGGCTTGCATTGTAGTCACATTCAAGGACCACTTTTGCCCCTCTCTATGTGCCTACTTTACCATATACATCCAATGTATACTGTCTGCATGACCATTACCACAGCCACTACCTCCTACTATGTGGGTACTCAGCTTAAGGCCACTAGATCCCAGAGACAAAACCAAGATCTATGGTGTGTTTTCCCTTTCTCCTACCAACCTCCATTAAACCTCACAAGATCCGGTTGACTTGGGTTAATTAAACTCTTGTCATGTAGTTCCTAATAATACATAGGATCTGCGCATTTAGACAACATAAACTGAAGGATCGGTGTCCAGACTGATTCCAGACATCCCCAAAGGATATGTAGGCCTTTAGACCAGCAAGCTCACCGTGCCAATATAAGCCCTCTAACCTTACCAACGAGCGGAATAGTTTCTTGCAACTAATGAACATAAAAACCCATGATCCTTCAGGGATCCTGGAAACAGTACAACACTTTTCATTCAGTCACTGTACTCACTTCTCAGAGAGATATACAGAATAAAGGATGGGGATGTTTTCAATAAGCCTTTATTGAACCAACGTCATTCTAGTATAAAAAATGTGTGCTGTGACAACCATTAGACAGAAACAAATATATACGATTGCAAGCACCGACACACTAAATAAAGGGTAGAATTCTACCATGATGCTAAAACAGTGACTATATGCAGACATATAAATACATAGCAATAATGGAGTGTACTCCTACGATGTGAACCCTAGCTAAGTATACCTTGCATGTAGGTAGTGTTGAAGCCAAGAATGGCCCTAGGAAAGAGCCAACCCCAGTACCGAATAAGAAAAAATGAAGGACCCCATCTTGGTCGCGAGTTGGACACCCCACAAGGGACGTCAGACCACTGCGTGCTGGAGTTTCTGCGTGTTGGGACTTAAGCGTCTCATGTCTGCAGGGAAGCTTCTCCTCTGGCTTGCACTGCAAGAATAGGTGGTGTTTTTATGCCCAAAAGATACCTTCAGGCATCTACCTAGATGTGTAATGGTACTGTGGGCATGTCATCCAAGGATAGCGGTAACTTTTGTTCAGAGTTAATATATAGAAGATGGTAATCCTGCTGTGTGACACTAAGAATCCTCATGCATAATAAAATAGGCTAGTTTTCTAAGAAAACCATACAACATTTATTTGGCACATAACTAGGCAAAATGTCAGTTAGACTTGGCATCTTTTGCCATGTTTCCCCTGAGTTTTTGCTTTCTGCCCTCCCGGTTTCGACTCTGTTTTTGCTGGTATAACATTTCTGTGCGCCTTTCAAAACTGCTGATCAGTGGTAAAGCACTCATGCTCCTGTGGTAAATTGTGCTATGATTGGATGTGTGACTTACTTGGCAGTCCCCAGTAAAGGGCACTGTGGGTGCCGGGGCTTGTGAGTCAACCGCTACTCGTGGGCCTGCAGCATGGATTGTATCACCCACGTATGTAGCCCGAAACAGGTATAAGTGAATTAAGTTTGGTATGCCTGAACTCAGCGTCTAAAGACGCAACCTTTAGTGAGGGTGCCCTTTTTATTCTGAGTTCATAGAGGCCACTTTTAGAAAGTGGGTATTATTTTTCTCGGTCATCCCATGTGCCTCTGCTGGATATGTGGATTGCCTGTCTGGTTTTTGGACGACAGATGGCTAGGAAGCAGGGTGGCTACCGATAGTCTAGGTGGGTCAGGAAAGGGCTAAATAGACCTGGGTTACGATGGGGGAAGAGAGAGGAGATTTCCTTGCACCTCAAAGGGCCTGGTCTGCCTCTGACACAGCCGTCTCCACCTCCTGCCAGGAATTCACACCAGAGAAGGCCCAACTGGTTCTGGCTGGACACCGACATTATCTGCCCTGAAGGTCAAAGGATTTTTGTGTACAAATACTAGGTCCCAGACCCCTGAACTTTCGAACTCATCTGGATCAAGAAGACAACACAGAAGAAGAGCCGGAGAAACTGCTAAAAGGGACGCCCACTTTGCTGCGTGCTTTGCTGGGCTGACCTGCAGTGTTTGCTTCTGTCTTGGGCAGTGAAAGGCCTGGAATGGACTTTCTGCAACCGAATTGGTGAGACTCTCCAAGGGCTTGAAGTAGAGCTTGCCCCCTGTTCACGAAGTCCCAGGCACAGCAAAGACTTCAGGTTATCTGACCCGCAGCACTGGGGACTGTGTGTTTGTGCAGCAACCCGAAGAACGCCACTCGACGACGTCTACAACGACACTGCCAAACCAGTGTCCTGAAGGTACCTCAGAGGGCACTGCCGCAACGCTGCACCGTGACCCTGGTCTCACCGACGACGTCTGCTGATGCCATCACCGGTGCGCTGCTCGCACCGTGACCTGTGGGTACCGCACTACGCACTGCCTTGCTTCATGCCGAAGCTTTGGCACTGCAGAGGGACCTGCCGCCATGCTGCACCGCGACCCTGGTCTCACTAGACGACGCCTGCTGATGCCATCACCGAGCAGCTGCTCGCACCGCGACATGTGGGCCCGCATTCTACAAAACGACGCTGAGCCTTACTGATGCAGCCACTTCCCGCCGAAATCGACGCCGCTGCTTTAACCGTGGTTCGGGGACACCGCTCGTAATTTTACACGACGCACCACCCTCATCCCCACACTGCAGCCTTGGCCTTGGTGTCATTGACTCTAGTTCGTCAGCTGACAACAGCGCTTCAGCAATGCCAACGCCGCTGCTTGCACCGTGACCTGCTAGCACCGTGATGAGCACTGCCTCCATCTCGCACCACGACCCTGGTCTCACTGATAACGCCATCTGACGCCTCCACCGAGACGTTGCTCATACTGCGACCTGGGGGTACTGCACGCCGCACAGCTGCGCTTCACACCGCAGCACCCAACACCTGTTGGCGCCAGCGCTCTGGATCCCATCAGAAAGGAGCTAAACCTGCAACGCGAGTGACTTCGGCCCCATCGCCCTGCATCTCTAAAAGGTATTGTTTGCGGGTCTTCCCAACACCGTAGTTGACTTGCGACACCGCGGTCAGCCAGAACTGTTTTTGGATTTGTGTGCCCACGACGCCATGGAAGCCCGGACGGAGCTATCCACACAAGGAACTCTTTTTAATCAACGTATTTTTGAACTGTGAACTTTTAAGTATAGTATTGTGGCTTTTCATCGTTTTTGGTCTTGTTTTAATTATATAAAAATATTTGATATTTTTCTAAACTGGTGTGGTGCCCTTTTGTGGTGCGTACACTGTCCTACTGTTGGTTATGTGCAAGTGCTTTACACACTGCCTCTAAGATAAGCCTGGCTGCTCATTCTAAGCTACTAAGGGGGTGAGCAGGGGTTATTTTAGATGTGTAACTCCCTTATCTTGACTAGAGTGGTGATCTTTGCCTGGCTTTGGCCTGCACCCTAACTACCAGGATGGAGTAACATGCATTCACAGCAATGTTGCACCAGGAGTGCTTTTGCAATCTCTTTGGAAGCTGGGATTTTTATTGTGTAGCAGGAAAATAAAACCAGGATACCCACTACAAGTCGTAGAACTAGCGGAAGCCCTCCAAAAACTCTTCCCAATACAGCGTGCATAAATGATGAAATCACTCAGAAGTTCATCTGAAAGGTGCACAATAGTCCAAAACCTATGCTCTTAAATTGGTGCACTATCCCACTCGTATCAGATATGTTAAAGTTACGAAGTACCATTTCTTCAAAATGGAGCGGGGAGTTCGGTCGGCCTATTGCCTGAAACTCAGCTGAAGACCTTGCAACCTGGAGATCAAAAGTCTCTCGGGCTGAGGTTAAGGCCACATCCTTCTTTGAAAGCATGGCTTTCAGCCTGCTCAGAGAATCAAACTGTATAAGGGAAACATTCAATGAAGGCCATAGCAGTGCCTCCCTGACTGTGTGGGTCGGTGGAAACAATACTTGCCTACAAGAAGTAACCCTGGAACTTACTCTGACCAGATATGCGATGCCTGGCAGCATCCCACAATAACCTCGATTATTCAACATAAAAAAACTCCTATTCAAGAGCAGTTTGAACACTGGATGAATCACAGCAGCTGGAGACCGTTTGAAATTACACAATACTGTTGGAACTGAAGCATTATGTTCTATGTGAAGCATAATATCCTGCCAAATTAGAGACCCACTTAAAAAAACTCTCACGGGGCGTGGTCTAACCAGCGATGTGGTAAGACGTGTCTCGTAAGAGCTCCCAGTGCCTGCCACCTACACAAGCTATTATAGCTGAGCCGGGGGTCTCACCTGCGATCCGGGGGGTGGACGCTGACCGCCATCACCAGGGCCACCTGCTGTGAAGTGGACTCGAGATCTGTGGCGGCGACGCGGGCGGACGGCCGGGGATGAACAGAGGCCTCGAGACAGAAGCCGCCATTTTGCGACTCCCGCGCTGAGGATCGCCCTACCATCCAGCGGCTTTCCGGCCTTGAAAGAGTTGCTGGCCTCCTGAGGCGGAATGCGATGCACCAGCTGCGGCAGTGGGGACTGCGGTGCTTGAGAAGGCGCTTGTTGGGGACGAGTGGCGGGACCGCCGGCGCTGATCCTCCGGTGGTAGTGGAGCAGAGACTTTGGGGCCTACGGAGGAGGGAAGCTCGGCCTGTGGAGCGGAGGCCTCGAGCGGTACTGGCGGCCCGTTGCCCCCCCCCTGGTCAGGTGAGATCGGGATGGAGCGGTGCAGTGGAGGAGAGGGCTCTGCTCGGCGGCGCTCCCTGCAACCTGTGACTAGAGCGCTCGGTGCCGACCGGCGGGGAGTCTCGTGGCTTAGGAGTGACCGGAGAGGCGGTGAGTCTGGGTCGGCCCTGAGCAGCTGTCGGCCGTACCCTGGTGATTGGAGCTCTTGCGGTGGGGCGGACCCAGACCCGGGAGGCTGCAGTATTCTGAGTTAGCGCCGGCGGCTCCCTGAGGTGAGCGTTGGTCCTGGGAGCGCGCTCCCCCACCATATTGGCTCTTTGTGCTGGGCGGCCGGGTGGCACAGGCCCCTGGGGGTTCCTGCCCACTTGCTGACTGTATTTGGCCTGGGGCCCCATCCTCTTGTGTGTTGCGGCCTGGGGACTAGAAGCAGCTCTCTGCGGACTGTAATCGGCCAGATCGCTCCGGGGAAGTGGAGAGAGAGGTGCGCAACGGAGCCGCCATTTTGTGTCTGCGCTTAGGGGCGCCCCGGAGCTTGTCCTCCCCGGTGTGGCCCTCAGATGCCGCCCTTTCGGCTGTGGTTTGGGACTTGCCATGGTCTCCGCAGCCTGCGCGACCCCCATCCTTGAGTGCTGAGTCCCCCTGACCCATAGTGTCCTGCTGCTGCGAGGGACGTCTGAGGAGGGCCTCTGAGAGGCCGCGGCTGGTCACCAGAGCGGGGGAGCGCTGGGCAGAGGCGCCATTGGATACCACTTCGGGACCTGGAGCTATTGACAAAAATCGCCTGCACCCACTTCGCCCTAGCTGCTCAGGGGGTGAGTGCAGCTTAGACGACGTTAGGGGAGGTGTGGGGGATTGGCTGCTGGGGACATCTGCGAGGGGGGAAGTGGTGGGGCGGGTGCACTCCCCATTTTGAATTGGTGACATTGTGGGGCCCTGCGCTGCTGCGGCTGCTCACTCTGCGCCCTGTGTCTGGTGTATCCTGAGGCCGGGGGGCCTGCAGTCTGACTTGGGGTCGCTGTGTGGGGTCATGCAGGGTCAGCTCTTGTGGGGGGTGGATGGGTGCACTGCCTAGGCCCCTCTGACCCGCTGAGGCCCTTACCTGTCTCTCCCCAGGGGATTGGGAGTGCTCTTTGCGCCTTGCTCCGCAGTCTTGATGCTACTCTGTCAGACTCCTGCAGCTAGTACCCCTGACTGGTGACTCCCTCCCCTTGCTCAGGCCCCGTACATGGAGGGTCGGGTTTGGTCTGACTGGACCTCCCTATGCCATCGAGCTTACGAGCAGACGAGGAGGAAATAGGGGATCTCCACTTTGTATCTCGTCCTGGGATCGAGGCCTTGGACTCCCACAACCTGAACAGTCGCTGTGTTGGAGAGCGGGAAGAGGGACCCCTAAATATCCTACGTTGAGCGTGCGGTGACTGCATTGTGTGACTCCCTGCAGGACACTGCGAAGCTGGCGATGACGCGCTCCAGAGGGGGCAAGGCCGACCCGGCTACTGCCCCCAGGGACAATTCTGTCATAGCGATGTGGGGGAAGGCGGGCACGTCTGGTACCACTGAGGGATCATCCCAAGCTGCGAGGGACTCTATGCCGGTCACCCAGGCGTTCATGACCTCCTTTATGTCGGAGCTCAAGATGGAGATCGGCTCCCTAAGGTCTGAGGTTCACACATGCGTGAAGGAGTTTCGGAGGGAGGTAACGGACTTGGGAGACCGAGTGGATGGACTGGAGAGGAAGATGGATGCCCGTACCGAAGACCAGGAGCAGCTGTGGCAGCGTCTGGCGGTTTTGGAGGAGCAGAATATAGAGCTTCAAGTGAAGCAGGAGGACTTGGAGAACAGAAGTCACCGGAACAATCTCCGCATCCGGGGGGTTCCCATTGGAGAAGAGGGGAAGGACATTCTGACGTACATGGCGCAGCTCCTTCACGAGGTCTGGGGTGATGAGAATGCCTCTCCGCCGGCTTTGGACCGAGCTCACTGTGTTTCCGGGCCCGTGGGGAGGCCGGGACTTATCCCGGACATCCTGACACGGGTCCATTTCTTTACAGAGAAGGAAGATATCTGGAGAGCGGCACGTGACAAACCAGACCTTAGCTACAAGGGGCACAGAATTCAGATATTCCAGGACCTGGCGCCTAACACTCTGAAGAGAAGGCGAGTCTTTAAGCCTGTGACTGAGAAGTTACGAACCCTGGGCATTTCCTACCAATGGGGCCACCCGTTTGCTCTCATCTTCCAGTGGGAAACAAGCGGAAAGTGGTACGAACTTACACGGAAGCGGCGCAGCTCCTTCATTTATCGACGTCGCCGCCGGCGAGCCCGGCCCGCCCATGAAGACAAGAGAGGGTGCCATCCAAGCCTTCCTGGACTACTGTGCAGCGCCATAGACGCACACCTCCTCTGGACGGACGGTTGGCCTCCCAGGCCAAACAGGACATTATTGCGCACATTAGATCTTTAGAAGGGGACCGGGTAGAGCTCGTCTCGCGCCCCTCGACACCATGACCTGAGGGGTGGCCGCACATTAACTAGCGGGTTGGAGGCCCACCGCACATACACACTCATCCTTGGTGTGGGGTCCTCAGGGAAGTATTTCACATTGCACCCCGGTTCCTGGTTGGGGGTTTGGGGGGTGGCGGGAGCTCCCAGATGTTAGACCTTTGAAACTGCCGCAGACCTACCCCGGGCTGTCCCTGAGGGAGTGACATCCCAGAGAGTATCCAAACCCTTGGGTGTAGGATGCCCTGTACTTGGGACAGTGTAATATGGCCCTGTTGGCCGACATTGTTGTTCGAGGATGTGTGGCCTGTTTGGTCGCTTTTCGTCTTCTCGATCTCTTCTTCCTTTCCTTGCTTCTTCCTGGCCTATTGCTCTCTCTCCTTTCTTCCTACTAAGAGCGCTTGGCGGGGGGGGGGTTCGTACTTTGGCGTGACATGGGGACTATACTGGCGGGCAGTTCTTGCGTTTATAGAGCACTGGTGGCGTGCGTGGGGGCGGCTTGGGTGGCCCCTGATTAGACCCTATAATGACAGCAAGCTTGCCTAGCCCTTTGAAGATCTTAACACTCAATGTCAAGGGCCTTAATTCCCCCAATAAGCGGAGGCAAGCGTGGCATTATCTCCTTCAGCAATGCCCCGACATCATATTCCTACAGGAGACAAACCTATTGCAGGCGTACACTAAGCGCATGGCACATCCCAAGTACCCTCTTCAGTTTTGGGCTGCAGCAGATACCAAGACAGCGGGGGTGGCAATATTGTGCAGAGCTGGCATCAGAAAGGGGGAGCAAGCCCTTTCGGAATGGGGATGGACGCTTCCTTAGAGTGAGTGTGGAGATTGGACTGCGCCGCTACACCCTGTGTAATATATATGCCCCTAACTAGTCGCAGGACCGTTACCTCCGAGATCTCCTATGAGAGCAGGTGCCGCAAGGAGACCCCTCGTTAATCCTGGGAGGGTACTTCAACTTAGTCTGGAGCCCGGAGGTGGACCGCAGCGAGGACTCCTTTAGTGGAGCAGGGGCCATGTCCTCAGCATTGCGCAAGCAGATAGAGGACTTAGGGCTACTGGACGCATGGCGCTACCACTCCCCAGACCGGAGGGAATACTCGTTCTATTTTCATGCGTACCGCTCATACTCCTGTATCAATTATCTATTTATTTCCAATGCCCTCTCCCGAGCCATACTTGGGGCCACTATGTCTGATATCTCGCTCTCGGACCACGCTCATGTCGAGCTGCTCCTGCAGGACCCGGCTGCTTGCCCTACCCGGGAAATGAGGTGGTGTCTGCCGCCGAGTATCCTCCGGGATGCCGCCGATGTGGAAAGCGTTAGGGATGCCATTGACTCCTACTTTGTTAGTAACGACCTGCCGGAGACACCCTTTCCAGTGATATGGGACGCCTTCAAAGCCACGATAAGGGGTCATATCACCACCCTCTCGATCGCACGGGCGCGCGAGGCTCGCTCGCTGGAAGACAGACTGGTGGGAGATATCAAGAAAGCAGAGCTGCAGGATCAGGGCCATTCCTCCCTAAAGTCGAGGAGGCGACTGGCCAACCTTAGAGGACAGCTCAGGCTCCTGGGTACTAACAGGGCGGAGAAATCCCTACTGGAGTTGTAACAGAGATATTTTGAAGGAGGGGACAAGGTGGGGAGATTACTGGCGGGACGACTGAGGGCACGTGCGGCCAAAGCGCATATCGCCAATGTCCAATTGCCGGATGGGACGAGGGCTACGGCGGAGAGGGATAAATGTGAGGCATTTAGGGCTTACTACTCAGCGTTGTATCGGGAGGAGGCGCCGCCCCCGGAGGTGGTGGGGGAGGGTCTGGGAAACTATACGGGGACGCCGCTACACCCGCACTATGCAAAGTCTCTGGAGGGCCCTATCTCTCAAGAGGAGATAACAACTGCCATGCGGGAGCTCCCGCTGGGGAAGACCCCGGGACCGGATGGTCTCCCTCTATCTTTCTATCGCATGTTCCAAGCTCAGCTTCGGCCTTACCTTCTCAGGTTGTACAGCTCCTTCACCGATGAGGTTGGGCCGTCCACCGATATGGGTATGGCGGAGATAGCCTTGATTCTGAAACCCGGAAAGGATCCTACGCTATGTGCGTCATACCGCCCGATTGCATTGCTGAACACCGATTTTAAAATTTACACTAGGCTGCTGGCAAAACGGCTAGACCCCCACTTGCCGGGCCTGGTAGACCCGGACCAGGTTGGCTTCATCCGCAACCGGCAGGGAGCGGATAACGTGCGCAGGGTTGCCCACCTTGTGGGCAAAGTGCACCATTGGAAGATACCGGCCTGCCTTCTATCGCTGGATGCGGAGAAGGCCTTTGACCGGGTGGACTGGTTCTTTTTGCGAGCGGTTTTGCATAAGATGGGGATAGGTCATAAGATGATCACTAGGATCATGGCACCGTACCTTGCTCTGCAGGCCAGGATCCGAGTCAACGGACAACTCACTGCACCGTTTACCATCTCTAGGGGTACCAGGCAGGGCTGCCCGCTCTCGCCATTATTATTCGCCCTTGCGATAGAGCCTTTAGCGGAAATGATCTGGCGGACCCCTGGAATCCATGGTATCCCCATAGGCGGCCACAAGAACAAGGTGGCGCTGTTTGCGGATGACCTTATTCTTATGCTTACGAACCTTCGAGAATCCCTCCCGGAGTTGCACTGCTGTGCCGTTTCGAAAGGGCCTCCGGCCTGAAGATCAATCACAATAAGTCCTGGGCCCTCAACCTCACCATTCCAAAAGATGAAATACCCCTCCTGGAGCAGCTTGTTCCATACCAATGGGCAGCCCAACACATTCGCTACCTTGGCCTTCTGGTGACCCCCTCCCTGGATGAGTGGACGCAAGTAAACTGGCGGGAATATCGGCGCTCGGTTCTTGATGATCTGCAGAGGTGGAAGCTGCTTATGCCGTCATGGTTGGGCAGACTCAATGCCATCAAGGTGTCTATCCTCCCCAAAATTCTATATTTATTCCAATGCCTCCCCACATCCATCCCGCTGCACTATATACGAGGCCTCCAGCGCGACCTTACAAAATTTATTTGGGGGGGAAGGAGGCCTCGGTTCTCCCAGACGCTCCTGATGGCGCCACGTGATAGGGGGGGACTGGCCTGCCCTAACCTTGTGGACTACTACTGGGCAGCGCACCTCTGCTTTATAGTGGAGTGGGGAGTCACTGAAAGCGAGAAGGGGTGGCTGCATATGGATCGGGCGGTGACTGGGCGTACCATCTGGGACCTCGCATGGCATCATAGGACGGCGCGCTCTCGGAGTACTTATATGGCGATACCCACGAAAACGGTGCTAGAGATCTGGGATAAGATAGCGGTGTGCAGGGGCCTCACGACCTTCCCCTCGCCGCACACTTCGATAGAGGGAAATCCGTCCTTTCCACCGGCCCATCGCACGGGTGCCTTCGGCAAGTGGACGCAAGGAAACTGCAGGGTGCTCACAGATCTGTTTGAGGGGGCTCCCTCAAGTCCTTTGCCCACTGTAAGGAGGAGTTTCGGGTCACTCCTGAAGCGGGGATGTAATACGCTCAGTTGAGACACTGGGTAGCTGAAGATGAAACATATTGGGGGGCTACGCGCCTTCACCCCGTTTGAGCGGTTGGCCCGCTCCTTTGTTGACTCAAAGGGCTTGATCTCACGGATCTAGCAGATTCTGAAACACCCAAAGACGCCACCCTCACATCCATATCAACAACGCTGGCAGGCAATGGCAGGTATGGACATTGCCCTGGCACAGTGGGGTCGCCTGTGGCAGGACATCCCCGAAGTGTATCGTACCATCCTGCAGCAGGAGAATGCCTATAAGATCATGACCCAGTGGTACTACACGCCTCAGCGCCTGTGCAAGATGTTTCCTGCCTCTTCCCCTACGTGTTGGTGGTGCCAGTCTGCAACGGGGGATTTTATTCATATTTGGTGGGCGTGTCCGTCGCTGACCCTCTTCTGGAAGGAGGTCCTAAGCCACATCAGGAGGGTGTTGGGGTTCCCTCTGCCTGAAGCCACAATCACACTCCTGCTGGGTATTAAACCTGCTGGCCTGAGGGCACTGACTCGGAGCGATTGGATTCTGGTGCTTCAAATGCTGAGAGCAGCCAGGCAGCTTATAGCCTTGTATTGGAAAAAGCCCGAAGCCCCTCCAATCGCAGCCTGGTTTGTGCGCTTATGGCATGTTATTACGATGGAGCTTTTTACGGCTAGGTTGCAAGCCCGGGACACGTGCTTTAAGGCTGTCTGGCAGCCCCTGGTTCAATATTGATGTGCCGTAGAGCATGCGCGTCATATGCCTGCTAAGCTCAGAGCCCTGCGACTCTTCGAGGATGCTGTAGCCCCCCTGATCCAGATAGACTGCTGTCATAGGCACCCTCGAGCACTAGGCCCTGGCCGCTAGGGGCGCTGGGCTAGACCTAATGCCCTGTAGTCTCCCCCTCCCGGCGCACACTGCACTTACTCCGGCTGTCTCTCTTTTTTCTCTCACTTTACTTATTCCTTCTGTCTATTCTGTCCTGCTATCTCTCACTCCACTGTTCTGTAGGAGTTTGGACCTTAGTGGTCCGTTTGTTCCATTTACGTTGGTTACCTGTTTGTATTCGACCCTAGGGGTCGGGCTATATTCTGCAAAGACTGAATGGCCTGTGCTTGATATTATGTGACGTGGACGGCCCCAAGGGGTTGTAGGCGAAACGCTGTGTACAATAGGACTGAGTGGGTGGCCTTCTAAAACTATTATTGTGCTATCTAGTAATGCGGCCGGCCCTGCGTGAGTTGTAGGCTCAACGCTGTGACATTCAGTCTTTTGCCTGCTGCTTATTCTGAAAATAAAAAAGATTTGAAACTAAAAAAACTCTCACAGTCTGAACCACTAAGACAAACTTCAGTGTCCTCATTCCTGCATCTAAATCTGTATGTTAATTCCCAAGATTCATGTATGTACCCCTCTCCCATCACTTCATACCTGGCTACCTGGTGATACTGTAGACAGTGCTGAGATTGGAATGTTGTGACTGGCAGTGTAATATGGCCAGGGATTAACCATTCTGTGGAGGGTGACTCAGCTATGGTAAAAGGTAATTGGTCAAATTTTTCAATGTGCACTATTGAATACGTTGCATCTCTTCGTGCCATTTTTATCTGACTGTCCGTTAGATTGCATGCCGAAATAGAGACGTTTTGTAGATATAACTCCAGGGCACATGACCAGAACACAGTGATTGCAGCTCCAGCTTCATAATTGAATGGATCACAATTGTGATTGCCCATGTTGAAGAGTAGACAAGTCCTGTTTTATCATATCTATTGTAGAAGACACAATGTTGCCAAGTGAATAAATGTTGGATGTCAGTGTGGTCATACCATTTTCGACCACTGCCAAAGCCTTTTCTAGTTTAACCCTGTCAATCTCACACCGAAGGCGCGCCTAAGGTAAGCTAGTCTGTGCCCCTCTGCGCCCGTCTGTGCCCGTCTGTGCCCGTCTGCACCTCTCTGTGCCCGTCACCGCCTGGACCGCGCCCAGCACCAGAACCCATGGACCCAAAGACACCACGACACCCGACCGCACTACGATGCCAGCACCCTCCACGCACTCAACCCCGGATGAGAATACACCTGCTACCGGGCCACCCCGAAGCGCACCCAAGGACGCTTCACCTGCCGGGACTGCAGCTTCACCAGCATCCAACCCGCAAAACCACCAACCAACGAACCCAACTACCTGAGATGCATCCTCCTCAACACTCGCTCTGCCCGAAAACACGCCATTGAACTCTGGGACCTCCTCGACTCAACCGCCCCAGACGTCGCCTTCCTTACGGAGACCTGGCTGAACCCCGCCTCAGCACCTGACATCGCCATAGCTATCCTGGAAGGCTACAAGATCTCCCGCAGAGACCGCACCAACGGAGTAGGAGGTGGAATTGCCATCATCCACAAGATCACCCTCAGGGTCTCGACCAACACCGACGACACCCTCAGCACCGCCGAACACCTGCACTTCCAGATCCACACCGACCCCAACACCACCCTCAGAGGAACCCTCATCTACAGACCCCCTGGACCCAGACCACAGTTCAGGGACTTCATCGCCGACCTCATCAGCATCCACGCCCTTGCCTCCACAAACTACATCCTCCTCGGGGACCTGAACTTCCACTTCGAGAACAACAACGACGTCAACTCCGCTACCCTGATCGACAACCTCGCCAACCTCGGACTCAGACAGCTTGTGACAACACCCACCCACGCCGCCGGTCACACGCTTGACCCCATCTTCTCCGCAAGCCCCCACGTCTCTTTCAACCTCACCACCGTACCCCACTGGACCGACCACCGCTGCGTCCATTTCACCTTCAGGAAGCCCACTACACACCACCGCACCCAACAGATGCCCCGTCGCTGCTGGGGCAAAGTCACCGAAGAGCAGCTACCCACCACTCTCACCCAGAGCCCACCAGCCAACCCCACCGAACCCAACACCGCCGCCCTCAACCTCCGACAGTGGATCGACGACTGCGTCAACATTCTCGCTCTGCTCAAGACATCCTCCAACAGCCACACCAGCAAGAAAGCCACCTGGTCCACTAAAGATCTCCAGGCCTCCAAGCGTACATGCCAGAAATTGGAGAAGAACTTGCTCCGCGAACGATCACCAGACAACTACACGGCCCTCAAGAATGCCACCCGCAGACACCATCAACTCATCAGAACCTCCAAGAGGAACGCCTTCAAGGACCGCCTGGATAACAACGCACACAACAGGAAAGAGCTCTTCAGCATCGTGAAGTACCTCTCCAACCCCAGGGACACCCCCCCTTCGCAGCACCTGTGCGACTCACTGGCCACCTTCTTCTACCGCAAGATCGCCGACATCCATGACAGCTTCAACGCCATGACCACCCCACCAACCACCGAGACCTCCACCCCTGCAACCACCAGCCGCCTGATCGCCTGGTCCAACATCAACGATGATGACACCATCAAAATTATGAACTCCGTCCATTCCGGATCCCCGTCGGACCCATGCCCACACCACGTCTTCAAGAAAGCCAGCACAACCATCGCCCCCCATCTCCGGAAAGCTATCAACATCTCCTTCGAGACAGCAACCTTCCCGGAGAGCTGGAAGCATGCCGAGATCAACGCCTTACTCAAGAAGCCCAAGGCGGACCTCAAGAACTTCGGTCCCATCTCCCTGCTCCCGTTCCCGGTGAAGGTCACCGAGAAAATCGTCAATGAACAACTGACACGCTGCCTCGAGGACAACAACATCCTGGACCCATCCCAGTCTGGTTTCTGCAGCAACCACAGCACTGAAACCGCCCTCATCCCCACCACCGACAACATCAGGACAGTGCTCGACAATGGAGAAACAGCAGCCCTCATCCTCATGGACCTGTCAGCCGCCTTCGACACACTACGAACACGCCTACACGGCGCCGGGATCCAAGAAAAGGCCCTGGACTGGATCACATCCTTCCTCTCTGGCAGAACTCAGAGCGTCCGCCTCCCACCCTTTCGCTCCACCGCCACCAAGATCATCTGCGGCGTACCCCAGGGCTCTTCCCTAAGCCCAACGCTGTTCAACATCTACATGGCACCCCTCGACCACGTCGCCCGACAGCACAACCGCAACATCATCTCCTACGCCGACGACACCCAGCTGATCATCTCCCTCACCAGAGACTCTCACACCACCAAAACCAACCTCCATGAAGGAATGAAGGCTGTCGCCGAATGGATGAAGAACAGCCGACTGAAGCTGAACTTGGACAAGACGGAGGTCCTCATCTTCTGCTCCACCCCTTCAGCCGGGAATGACTCCGGGTGGCCGACTTCACTGGGAACAGCCCCGACACCCACCAACCATGCACGCAACCTAGGGGTCATCCTCGACTCCACCCTCTCCATGTCTAAGCAGGTCAACACCGTCTCCTCATCCTGCTTCAACACCCTCCGAATGCTCCGCAGGATCTTCAAGTGGATCCCTAATGAAACGAGAAGAACAGTCACCCAGGCCCTCGTCACCAGCAGGCTGGACTACAGAAACGCCCTCTACGCAGGAAAGTCAACCAAGCTCCTGAGACGGCTGCAACGCATCCAGAACGCCTCGGCATGACTGATCCTCGACATCCCCCGCCGCAGCGAAATCACACCCCACCTGAGAGACCTTCACTGGCTCCCCGTCAACAAGAGGATAACTTTCAAGCTCCACACCCACACTCGCAAAGCGCTCCACAATGCCGGCCCAGCGTACCTCAACAGACGACTCAGCTTCTACACCCCTACCGCAAGCTTCGCTCCACCTGCCTCGCAATCACCACAGTCCCTCGCATCCGAAGAACAGCCGCCGCCGGCAGATCCTTCTCCCACCTCAGCACCAAGACCTGGAACACCCTCCGCACTAACCTACCTCCTAACTTTAGGACTCCTAAACTGAGAAAAATCCTAACTTTAAGACTTCCGGTATTCACAGAAGGCATTTAGGAGTCCTAAAGTTAGAACTCCTAACTTCTGTGAATACAAAAATGAGTAAGTGCCTTCTGTGAATACCAAAATGGTAGAAAGTTTAGGATTTTGTCTTAAGTTAGTTCTGTGAATCGGAGCCTAGGTGTTCGCATCAAGAACTGTGTAATATTTCTGTACAGATTTATTATTTCTTTGTGAAGTGGATGTAAGTCTGACAATTTATCTAGCTCTGGATGTGGTATATAAGCAGCTAGGACTGGCGAATTCGCTCTGTCTCTGCTGAGTGGACCGAGTCTCACTTTATCTGTGGTATTGGGGTGGGCGCCTTTAAACCAATTTATATGTTCTTGGTAAGTTAACAGGACTTCTATGACCTCATATGGATAGTATTCATCTGATATTTCATCTGGAGTATAAGAATTAAATGTATGTGTACGTGCATCTGCAGAGGGAATTTAACCCAATAGAACACCTCTGTTCTGAATGCCTTGTGTGCCTCAATCATGAAGGTAATGTTCCGCCTAACGTTTAGAGACCAACATTTTCTAACTTTATAGCAAGTGCATTTCTGCAATTTTCCAAAATGTTTATAGCTCCTTCCTGCTCAGTTTCCTCCCTTCCCTACCAGTACCAATAGTACCACTAGTACCACTAGCACCAGCATCTGCACTTTGAGGCATTATAGGTGAAAGTTTATAGAGAAAGAGGTAAGGTTTTTCACAATGTGGGGAACTAGTATGCTTTAATTTTGAATAGACCAACAGACAATACATAGGGTATACCTACTCAGCTGTGGCAGATTGTCCCTTCCCACTCTAGGCGTCTCTGAATAAATATGAGTAGGGGTCTCTAAGAAAGCACAAATGAACTACTCAGATTTGACCGTTAAATAAGAACCAGGCCAACATTGGGCGCCATGTCGTGTAGTTCCTAATAGGATTGGTGTCCATACTGATTCCAGACTTCCCCAAAGGATAAGTTAGCCTTTTGACCAGCAAGCTCACTGTGCCACTATAAGCCCCCTAACCTTACCAAGGAGCAAATAGTTTCTAGCAACTAATGAACATGAAAACCCTTGATCCTTCAGGGATCGTGGAAACAGTACAGTACATTTTGTTCAATCAGAGTGCTCACTTCTCAGAGAGATATACAGAATAAAGGATGGGCACGTTTTCAATAAGCATTAATTGAACCAACGTCATTCTAGTATTAAAAACGTCTGCTGTGACAACCATTAGACAGAAACAGATATATGCGATTGCAAGCACCAACAGAGTAAATAAAATGTAGAATTCTACCATGGTGCTAAAACAGTGAATATATGCAGGCATAGAGATCCATTGCAATAAACAAGCTTACTTCTAAGGTGTGATCCCTAGCTAAATGTACCTAAGTGTACCTAGCATGTATGTAGGTGTAAAGCCAAGAATCCCCTAGGATTGAGCCAACCCCATTACCTGATGGAACAAAATGAAGGACCCCGTCTTGGTCTCGAGTTGGACACTCTGCAAGGGATGTCAGAACACTGTGTGATGGAGTTTCTGCGTGTAGGGACTCCAGCATCTCATGTCAGCAGGCAAGCTTCTCCTCTGGTTTCCCCTGCAAAGATGTAGTGTTTTTATTCCCAAAAGATACCCTCAGGGGGTCTGCCTAAATGTGCAATGGTACTGTGGGCTTGTTGTCCAAGGATGACGATAGCGGTGATGTTTTAACAGAGTTATTACACAGCAGATCGTAATCCTGCTGTGTGATACTAAGAATCTTCATGCATAATAAATGAGGCTAGTTTTTGAAGAAAACCACACAACATTTATCTGCATATAACTAGGCAAAAGGTCAGTGCCAGAGCTGTTATGTAAAGCAAGGTAGGACAAATGTATGGAAAAGGTCTTGCAGCTACCTAGGCCTATATTGGGGTACATTGGGGCTCATAATACTCTCAGCCTTCAGATCTCTTCTGGTATAGATTGATAGATTTTTAATGGGCCAGTGTTCAAGACCTCCTAAAGACCCACATGGGTTGTGACATTTTCATTCTTGCAGGGTCCATTCCATTCTGTCCCCACCTTCCCATGAGGGTATCTTTCTAATTGTACTGAGGTATGAATTAAAGTCATAGGGAATTAAATGGGCATTCAAACTGATTGTGCAAAGACAACCTGACATTTGACCATGAGATGAGCCTGTGTCATTTTCATTACCTAAGCATACAAACCCATAACCTGTTTTACAAGCAGAGTAAAGGCCTAAGATGCATTAACAGGTATGATAGATGCTGTCTGAGCAATGATATCTGCACTTAACTAATGGGACAACCGTTTTCAGAACAGGGGTGTTGGTCCCTCATTCACAGTGTCATGGCCTACAGATGCGCATACCCTAAGATCTGGTCCTGTGAGGTCAAAACCTTGTTTAATGTCGCTGGAGCAGTGGAAAAAAATCACAAATGACAGAGGAGTCCATCGATTTTGGTAGAACTCAGCATCATTTGAGAAAGAAAATAAAAGAGGGAAGAAGGTAATAGAGGATTGTGTAAAAACAATGCAGACTGTGTCTATGGTCTTATTTGCATGGCTCAAATGGGACATGCCACAGTTAACTATAATTCCAAAAAAGATACCGATTTGGAATACGTGATTACTTCTCAGACTTAGCCAGAGCCCAGTGCAAAAGTCCATGTTAATATTGTTGAGTGGTATAGGAAACTTCATAGACCAGCTTATGGGCCTTTTATGGTATCTACGTATATGAGCTAAGGTTCGACTTGATAATGGACAAGCCATTCATGAGACTGCCCTCATATTGGGCCATAACACTGGATCTTGAAGTCTGTGACCATGAATTTGCATGGGTTTCATATGAGGTGTCTTCAATTTGAACGTATCTATGATTCCTAGTTTGGTAATATATGGGGATGCCCTAGTTCATCCAACATAATGCCAGACATGATTGGTGTAAGAGAATATTACAAATCAAACCTGTTTTTTTAAACCAAATTACCAACACTCCTCAGCACATTTGGTACCATGTTTCAGAGAAACCTAAATAGCTCTTCAATTACCTCTACAGCATAATTTTTTTTAAAGGATATTTTAGCAAAGCAAGAACAGATACCCTGCCCGTGGAGGAACAGGCTGACCTGGTGCCAGGAGAACTACAGCCCAGTTGTCAGATTGGCCCTGTTAGTAAGAAAATTAACACCTAACCACAAGTATTTAGCTACTGGCTTCATCAGTAATCTAACTCATATATACTTTGTTCCTGGCAATTCAAGGCCTAAGGGCTTGCATGAATTACAAGGCCCTAAGGTTGATCACTGTATAAAATACTGCGCCCATTGCCATTCATCTTTGTTTTAATGGATCACATCTGTTAAGCAGCTATTTACATCAATATAGACCTAGGTGGCACATAAAATCTCCAGCTTTTGGGCGGGTGTTGTGTGGAAAATGATATTAGAGGCAGCTGTATGAGTATTGATGCCTTTCAGACTTCAAATTTCCTGATGCCTCCACTCTTCCTAAACCAAGTGTTAAGGGATTGTTCAGATATGTCCACCTTGATAATATCCTCATTTACCTAAAAAATCTGAATTCCATGTGACACATGTGCAGGATGTGTAGGAGAAATTCAGTGCATTTCAGTCATATGCCAAACTCAATACATACAGATTCCATGACACAACTTTCGAGTTTCTGAACTGTATCTTCAAAAGAACACGGCAGAGATGAATCGAACAAATATATTGTAGATTCTGGACTGGCCCTCTCCTTCCTCAGGGAAGGAGCTGCAACATATAGTTTTGCCAATATTTAGGGGCACTTTGTTTAGAATGTTTCCATCCTTGTAATGTCAATCATGGCATTGCTTTATGAAACAAGAAAACTGATTGGACACAGGAAGCAGAGTAAACCATGTCGACATTAACCACACCTTCACTAAGCCATTGATACTGTATTATCCTCACATTCACACACACATTTGACATTTATTGTGGAAGGGGAGGCCTCCAGTACTGCCATGGAGCTATTCTGTCTGCGCCTTCATACAAGTTCAGGGCTAAATTCCGAACCCCATGCAAACAGGAGTTGGCAAAATGAATGGAATTATAATTTGTGTGGCAATTATTGAACCCTTGCAATTTTCTCCTGATAGCGTCCTGCAGTTTAAACCTGTCAAAGTTTATCAGGGGGATAGGCCTGGAGAAAGGCAAAACGTGCAGAATTTCAAATATAAAAAATGATTATGCATCTCATGTCTATTTTTTGTGTTGAAAACAAACTCAGAATAGAAGGCGATGATAAATACCTCCCTCTGGGGTAATGCCATTTACCCAGATTGGTAAATACCCCACTCTACTTGTAATGAGGCCCTAAGTGTGATCCAGATTCAGGGAATTACATCAGTTTGTATATTATTACAGACATTTCCTACCAAATGAACAGAACAATACTATAGTGAACAGAGCCTTGTTGGTGATTAAAGCTGCCTTTGCACAGTGATCTCACTACTGCCTGGTCTCTTCGCCTTCGTTTGGATACCCTGATCATCAGAAGTTGCTGTTTCAGAAACCCCTTGTAAAACTCATTATGGAAAACCGACACTTTTTCACAGATTTGTGGCAGCATTTATTTCTTATCTGCACGTTTTGTTATACTTACTTTCCATTAGTAATTCATATGTCTGGGTTTGTATTTTACCTTTTTTATTTTGAAATTGATTTACAAGTTCTTTTGCATCTTTTTGATGATAAATCATGTTAATGTCTGTACGTTCTAAGTGATCGAATAGACCTAATTGTTCCATGGATCTGTTTCTTCAGACACCACTGAGGTACAGCAATATTTAGAGAACCCTTTACTGGGGACAATAGGATTTACTATGATTTTTAATAAGAAAACTTGTGTAGCTTTTGTTTTATCATTCAGTCTTTAAACTTTTCCTACAAACAGGCCCTTTACTAAAGTACCTGGAACCAGATTATGTCACTTCAAAAATATGAAGAGGATGAAGAAAAAAAGAAACAATGTATAATTTTAAACAAGATTTGTATAATTTTCATTCTATGTTGGCCTCCAGCACAGAGTTGAAAAAAACATTGAATTAAATCATTAGACTGTTTGAGCATAAGATTTAATTGAAAGATATTGGGCCCTATTCACAAAGGTAAACTTAGACCAAAAGTCTGAGTTTAGACCTGAAGTCTTACTTTACTGGTAGTCAAGTTAGAATTTTGGTATAAGCTTAAACCAAAAGTCTAACTTAGACCAAAAGTCTAACATTACTAGTAGTAAAGTAAGACTTTTAGTCTAAACTTAACCCCTTGGGTGCTCATGACGAGGTCAGCTCGTCATCATCCACGGCGCTCCGGTGCTCATGACGAGCTGAGCTCGTCATGACGGCGCCCGTTCCGTGGAACCCTCGCATGCTGGGCCGAGCGTTCCATTTGAACGGGCGTGGTCATGACGAGCTCAGCTCATCATGATCACCGGAGCGCCGTGGCTCATGACGAGCTGACCTCGTCATGAGCACCAGGGCGCTGTATGCGCCCCCCCCACCCCCCGCCCCCCAGCACAGCAGGGGGAAACAGCCCCGCACAGAAGGTGTTCAACCAAAAGTCTAACTTTACTACTAGTACAGGTAGACTTCAGGTCTAAACTTAGACTTTTGGTCTACGTTTACCTGTAATACAAGGGTCCAAACCTATTATTCTCTTTTTCGGTGTTGTCAGCCTTTAGAAATAAAATCCGCATTGCGCTATTTGTTGAACTCATGTTCATATTGTTGCAATTTAAACACAGGAATCAGGATGTACTAATATAATTCCACATTTCCAGCTCTTACATCATATGATTGTTTTCCAGATCAGTAATAATTGTCTAAAAAGAAGTCAGAGATTCAAAGCTCTATGTGCAAGTGTCACATTCTTGTCAGTAAGGAAAAGAGCAAGAGCCTCAGGGATCTATCATATTCCATATTGGCATCACCTAGTAAAGTCGAGCAGCAGCATAGGTAATACAGTTTGTTCACCTTTTGTTGGAAAGTCTGAAAGACGGTTTCTAATGGTAACAGGGCCTAGTATGTTGTTAAATGTAGCACACTTCCTGGAAGTTAACCTCTTCTGCCACAAAACTGTAAATTACATTCTTGTTCTCTAATGTGCCTTACAGATATGTCCTCTTTCAGCTATCTTCTTTTTTAATGTTTACTTTTAGTACTGCAGATCATTTTTTGGTTTAAAAAAGGAACCCAAAGTACAAAAGGTTTTTGCAATCACAAAACCTACAGTAACACAACTGACGGCATCAGGATTGCACATATAAACCGACAATCAATGTACTGAAGGGTCGTTATGAGTTGCAAATTTCTTTTTACTATGCATGTGTTCCAGATCACTATGAAAAGTAGTTGTGAAATCTCACACTTTCTCAGAAATATGTAATACAATGTAGCAATTGCTTTTAACCATAAGTGCTGTTACAAATCATTAAACAAATAGCAACACCTTAAAGGGACTATTATGGCATTCACAAACTGGAAGTTGTTCATGAGTGACAACTTCCACTTTGTAAATACGTGGCTGAGAGTATCAAGGGGAATGCATGCTCGCTGTATGGGAAATCTCATCATGGCTTTTTTAACACTGCACTTACTCCCACATCTTTCTGGGACAAGGGTAGCAATGCCAATATTTTGTAAATGCCAATATAGGAATGTAAGTCTGCTGTCAACTCAAGCCTCCATCGTTGCATTTGCAGCCATTCAGTAGAATTCAAAGTGAACATTGCATCAATAAAATATAAATGCCAAGATTTTTGTAACGCTTAATAAATGGCACTTTTTGGTTGTGATGGATCAGTGCATCTGTTGCCACACATAGACATTCTTGGATCACAAACCGGTTGCTGCAAATAATACACCAGACCTCAGGTTTCATACAACTAATGTCTCACTTAACTGTTTTGTAGTGACCCTCATTCCCTTGGGGAGCCCACCCGGTAGAGACCTTAAGTCTGAAGAGGAAATATGTTTACTGTACCCTCTTTAGAGAAAAGAAGAACTGGCAGGTCTCGCTCACTTCTCTCTCTAATGAGTTATACTCGTGCAGGTAGGGTGCCTTAGGATTCAGATACCATGTCAGAGGAACTCTCACCTATAATGAATATTATAAAAGAACTGGGCATTCCCTGGTATGTGAAAACAGTAAACAGACAATAATTTATATTTTACAATGCATGGTTAATTATGGTGCATTATTTGTTTACAAATCATGTTTAAAGGAATGATGAAAATTATTATGAAAATGTCAGCAGTCGTTATAGAAACTAAAGCATTTGTTAAGAAGTTTCTTAGCATATTTCATCACTCATCCCTACTCTTTTAGTCTAATTGATGTCATTGGCATAACTCTATTGGCCAACTCTGCTTTCTTTGTATAAAAGTCCCCAGTCTTACTCAGCTGGTTTTTGTTTCAACATTAGCCTAATTTCTATCATGTTAAGCCATGCTACTTTCCCACCTGCCTTCCAAAGCAGTTGGTTCTGGAGTCAGACTTCGGCCATTCATCTTTTATGGGATTATTTTTTTTACATGAAGAATGGTGAGTAGAGGGTAAAGGCTCTTAGGGTGGTGTGGGACAGTGGCTTGATGCCAGGTAGATAGTACTCTATTGAATTGGCTAAGGGTGAGGGGCTGGAATGCTCAGAAGGTGATGGAATGTCAACAGGTAGGATTTGTTTCTGTGGAGGGAAAGGATGAGCAGAGGTGATTATGATGCCCTGGGTGGTTGAGTAATGTATGCCACCCCCATTAGTCCTATAGACTATCCCTGTTCTTATGAACCATGGAAGATAGTCTTGGGGCATACATAACCTAAAATGGTAGACAAGGTAACAGTGAATAAAGTGGATGTTTTATACCTTGGGGTTCTGAATGCCTTCCTAGGCAACTCAAGCTTTGTTCTTGTCATCTATGTGATTACACTCAGAACCCCCTTAATAAAGGACATCAATGTAAGTCACAGTTATTCCTCTAAAGGTCTATGTATTGCATCAATTCTAATTCATAACTCTTCAACTTATCCATGCTAAACCTTTATTTTCCACTACTGCAGCAATTACAAATGAGTGATTCCTATATCTATCCTATAAATGCATTCACTATTGTATGTATATTCTCTGTTATCAAACTTGTTCAGTTGTGTAAACTGGTATTTTCATTGGAAATAATTGCAAACACCACAATTTCTTGTGATGTCATCTTAAAAGAAACTCTAACTCTCTTATTTTAAAGGTTAAGGATCATATATTACATTCTGCTACAGCAATTGCAGTACAGTATAAAAGGAATCTGTGCATTTCATGGTCATTGTTGTGACTTTTATTTGATGCTTTTAGTATTTGAATCAACGTACTTCCTATTTGTGGGAGCACTATGTCTCTTTTGCCACATCATATTTGTTGTGCAGTGTGTTGCTACTTAGGGACCATGGGCTGCCTAGAAGATATGATCATCTGGTCTTTCATTCAGTTCTATCGAGCGCGGGCACACACTAGCTAGTGTAACCAGGCGCTTTATAAGCTTTATATAAATAAATAAATGTGTGCAATACAGTCAATGACAAAAAATCATAATGTATCTATGGATTTATTTACTTTTTTAGAAGTTATCTGCTGTTGGATATATTTGTTCTCTCTTGATGATGGGCCAACTGATGTTTGTTAACTCCCTGTGATGCTCCACATATACATTTTCCCTTTAGTGAATACGACTAGAAACTACAAACTGTGTCTGACAGTTGAGACATTGGTGTATACTATTTTTTCTTGACCATTTAAAACAAACAAACATCCTTTGTTTTACTTAATTTCAATGCTGAATAGAATATTTGACTCAGGTGAAGGAGCTTCCGCTAACCAGGCAAAAAAGCAGGAAAACTCATCAATTCAGCAACATAAAATAAATGATTAAATATTCATCCTCTTTTATCTATAATTTGGTAATCTGTTATTATTCTGACTGCTACAACATATGCATGTTTCTATGTTACCTTTGGTTATAGTACATCTTCTCTTTTCACTGAATAACTCTTTTCATCACCCTTCCAAATATTTCCTGGATGAATCATACCCCAATTGCCCAGACCTTGATTTTGACACTTCCAGTTGTTCATGAAAAACATATCTCTATAGCAATTTCTGAAGAATTTACAGACTGAATACAATTAAGCTTGCTCTGTGTACCATTCCTTATTGTACATTGTATTGAATGTTATGGTGTAGGCATTAAGCTCAAAATACTTTGCTGTTGTGAAGAGCTTCACTATATTCTATAACCCCAATTTGTGATTATTGCCACATGATAATTATGTCTTCAAAATAGCACAACCACTGTTTTATGTGAATGTAGATGTGCAGTTCCTTGTACCAAACTCACTCAAAGTTTAACTCCAAAATGACAACAATC
Organism: Lissotriton helveticus; assembly: GCF_964261635.1. Classification (NCBI taxonomy): domain Eukaryota; kingdom Metazoa; phylum Chordata; class Amphibia; order Caudata; family Salamandridae; genus Lissotriton; species Lissotriton helveticus. Next base: position 1,120,405,464 of record NC_136063.1, on the reverse strand, counting down.
CATTCAGGAGAACTGTAGTTATGGATTTTTAAAGTTTTTTGTAAAAACGAGTACCTAAAAGATGAAAGTAGCAACCGCGGATGTCAAGTCAAGCTAGACCAGATCTAAGTCGAAAAATATGGCTGACCGTGATGGAGCTCAGTTCGGATATAAGAAGTGGATTGGGTCCAGTAGTGCTTACCTTCAGACTTTGAAGACATTTTGAGAAAGATATTCTGAGAAGGCAAAGTTAAGCTGGGCAAGGCTGCAGGGGGTGTCCGAAGAGCAAGCATTGTTATCGCGGAGTCTGGGGTCAAAGTTGCGGTGAAGATTTCCATGTTTGTTTTATGTAAGTCAAAAATCTCCACCGGGACAAGGCAGAAGGCTGTATCAGAAGACAGTTCCAATTGCTCAATTATTCCTTTGGTGAAGGATTTGCTGCTGTAGAGAAGAACGTAGCAGGAGCAGCCACGAAGTCGAGCACATTGACGAGCAGGTTGGTTCAAGTCTCCTCTTAGTTCCAAGAGCAGTTCTTGGCCAAAATGTTTCTAATCCCTCCACTTTGGTTTTGGCCATCTGGGCAACTTTAGCACCGTAACCAAGGGTCTAGGACTGGTGGGACACCACTTGGGGGTTCAGGACTTACTTAGGCTGGGTCCAGGTGGGGTTCAAGACGGTGGGAGCTTTTTGTGTTCCTGTGGCTCTGAACAGTTGGCCATCAAACTAGCTTTTGCAGTCACTCTGGTAGTCATGGGTTCAGGTGAAGACGCAGTGCTCAACAGCAGGGTTGGCCATGAGGGTTTACGGCAGATTTCAGGCAGCAAAGCAATCCTTCCAGTTAGAGCAAAGCAGTCTAGCAGAGTCCACAGCATGTCACATCAGCAGGTAATACTCTGAGAGTCTTTCTGCAGGTCAAGGATTGAACTGAAGAGTGGGCCTCAGGGTCCTATTTTAATATCTGGTGCCCTTCCACAGGAAAGTAGGAGAAGCTTTCAGAAAGTCTCTTTGAAGTGAATGGAATTTCCTGACTCCCATGCCTTGGCTCCAAGCTGGCTGCAGTGACAACGTGGAGGTAATATGGTATGGCCTTTGTGTGAAGGCAAGGTACAGCTTATTCATTTGCAAGTGGTACAGCGCTCGGCTCTGTCCCCCTTCCTCCCCATCCTGCCCACTGAGGCAAACCTAATCCCTCTATTGTGAGACTGTCTGGGAGGAATTCACAAAGTCTAACTTTCAGTTACACTGAGTCAGGTGATTCTAGACAGGCTGCAGGCACAAAAGGGGTAATGGCAGGAAAACTGCAATGTTCTAACAGTCAACAAACAAAATGTTCTTAAAGGAATTATTTCCAATATACTTTACGTTTCATTGGTCTTTCAATCCAAAAGACTGAAACATCGACTGTTCCTCCTTTCCAACATCATTCACAGTGATATTTCATTTATCAGTCCATAAGACTATTTGAACAAAGAAGAGGAAATCTAATTGGACTGTATTTGTGAACAGGTGCGGTCAGGAGGATATATCATTTCCCAGTGATCTCTTCTTTAGAATTATTCTGCATTTGTTGATATGAACATATGGCTTGCGATAGACATGTAGTATGAATATTGTCAATTGAAAATTAAACCCTGAATATATATTGTTTATGGGACTATTGCTTTTTGTATGATAAGGAGAAAACTGCAAGACCAAAATTGGAAAAATCTTGTCAGATCAGTACACCTGCGTTTCATTTTAATTGGTTATATTGTGAATAGTGTCATTTGTATATTAATTATAGTGTTAGATTGAAAGACTAATGAAAAAAAGTATATTGGAAAATAGTCCTCCAGAAACATTTTGTTTTTTGATTGATTATCCATTTTCTTGGGAAAATATTGGGTTGCCCTAGTGTGATTAAATATAACTTTCTAACAGTGAAATTTTCTAAATTCTCAAGTGAAATCTGGCTTTATCATTAAGAGGATTTTTCATTACAATTTCATACATACCAAACATAAACTGGCTATCTGGTCTCACTCAAAAATTAGCACGTATTAATTGTACTAAGGGAACCCAATGTTATCCTAAGGGACAGGTGGGCCACACAGCTGTAAAAAACACATTTGGGAGTGTTTGAAATGGGATTTTTGGTCGGCTAGGGCATGTACCAAAGTCGGGCAGAAACCACCACTCTTGTCAGGATAAGGGAGTTACACTCCTAAAATAACCCCTGCTCACCCCCTTGATAGCTTGGCATGAGCAGTCAGGCTTTTTTTAAAAGCAGTGTGTAAAGCATTTGCACATAACCAACAGTAATACAGTGTAAGCACTACAAAAAGGACACCACACCATTTAGAAAAATATTCTATGATTTTATATATTTAGTCAAGACCAGAAATGATAAAAATCCACAATACAGTACTTAAAAGTCTTCAACTATCAAAATATGCTTGACAAATAGTTCCTTGATGTTGATAGCTCCATCCAGGGCTATCACGGCATTGTAAGCAAACAAATCCAACCAGTTCTGGCTGACTGTGGCGTCGCGGGCCAGCTACGGTGTCGGGAAGAACCGCAAACAGTATCTTGTAGAAATGCAGGGCGTCGGCAACCTCTCTTTGAGCTTCCGAAAGCACGAGGTCTGCAGGCGTCGGTTCCAGTGGGTGATGCAGGAGTCGTCGAGCTCTTGAAGTCACATGCATTGCAGGTCGAAATCCCCCTGTTGAAGTCAGGAGCGCTGGCATCGTCAGATCATCATGTGCTGCGGTGCGAAGTGCAGCAGTACGGCGTGCGGTGCCCTCAGGTCACAGTGCCAGCAGCGGCTAGGTGGCAGCATCAGATGGCATCGTCAGAGAGATCAGGGTTGTGGTGCGAGGTGAAGGCAATGCTAGTCGCGGTGCTGGCAAGTCATGGTGCAAGCAGCAGCATCGTCCTGGCTGAAGCGCTGTCATAAGCTGACGAACTGGAGTAGATGGTGCCGGTGTCGGTAGGCCAAGGCTGCGGTGCAGGATTGGGGCGGTGCGTCATGTAACTATACGAGTGGTGCCCTCGAAACACGGTGCAAGCAGCGGCGTAGGTTTTGGCATGGAGAGGCAGCATCAGGGATACCAAGGCTTCGTCGTGAAGTGAGGCGGTGTGGAGTGTGGTGCCCACAGGTCATGGTGTGAGCAGCGGCTCGTTGGCGGCATCAGCAGGCGTCGTTGGTGAGACCAGGGTCGCAGTGCGGCTTTGCGGTGGTGCCCTCTGCGGTGCCTTCAGGACACGGAGTCAGCAGCTACATTATAAACGGCGTCTGGTTGCTTTTTCCTCTGTTGCAGCACAAAACACACAGTCCCTGTTGCAGCACAAAATACACAGTCCCCAGTGCTGAGGGCCGAAGGGCTTGACGTCTTTGCTGTTCCTGAGACTTCTTAAACAGGGGGCCACCTCTACCTCAAGCCCTTGGAGAAACTCACAAAAGTAGATTGCAGAAATTTCAATCCAGTCCTTTCACTGCCCAAAACAGAAGCAGCCACTGCAGGCCAACACAGCAAAGCACACAGCAAAGTGGTAGTTTCTCGTCACAGCTTCTCCGGCTCTTCTTTTTAGCAGTCTTCTTGATCCAAAAGAGTTCTAAAAGTCAGTGGTCTAGGCCCCAAATATTTATATCCCAAAATACTTTGATCTCTTAGGCAGAGAGTGTTTGTTCCCAGCCAGAACCAGTTCTGCCTTATCTGGTATGACTTCCTGGCAGGAGGTGGAGAAGGCATGGTCAGAGGCAGACCAGGCCCTTTGAGGTGATAGGAAATCTCCTCCCCCTTCCCCAATTGCAGCCCAGGTCTATTCAGCCCTTTCCTGACGTAACTAGACTATCTGGAGCCACTCCTGATCCCCAGCCTTCTGTCATCCAAAACCCAGACAGGCAATCCACATTCCAGAAGAGGCACACAGGATGACTGAGCAAGAAAAAAACTACTTTCTAAAAGTGGTGTTTTCAAATAAATAAAAGATGCATCTTTAGATTCCGAGTTCAGGCATATTAAACTTTATTTTCCTACCTAATTCCCCGGGCCAGTTATGTTTATAAGATATTATAAACAAACTCCCCATTCTGTCCTATTGGGAACAGGTAGCCTTGCAATAGTAAAAAAACGAAATTGGCCGTAGTTCACTATCAGGACATGCCACACACACCAGGCCATGTCCTACCTTTCACATACACTGCACCCGACCCACAGGGGCACCTTGGGCCTACCTTAGGGGTGACTGAGATGTAAGAAAAGGGATGGTGAGGGACTGGCAAGTGTGTGCACTGGCCAAGTCGACATGGCAGTTACAAACTGCGCACAGACTCCGCAATGGCGGGTCTGAGTTACATTTACGGGCCGTTTGTGCAGGTGGCACAATCCCGTGCTGCAACCCACCAACGGCATTTGATTCACAGGCCCTGGCACACGCAGTACACTTTACTAGGGACTGACACATAAATCAAACAGGCAAATCATGGAAACCCCAATCCATAACACATTTTACCACATGAACACTTGCACTTTACCACTGATTAGCAGTGAGAAAAGTGCGCAGAAACACTAAGCCAGCAGAGAGTCAGAACCGGGAGGTCAGAAAGCAAACATACTCAGAGGAAACACATGCTAAAAACATGCCAAGTCTAACATGGAGTTTTTCACAATCAGGACATGTACAACTTGAAAGAACATGTCCAAACGTGTAATTAAAATGCACCCTGCCCTATGGTCAACCTAGGAACCACCTTAGACATATTTGTATGCAACAAATGGGTAATGTGAGGCTTGGCAATGGGGTAATGTTGCCAAGTTGAATTGTAAGTTTAAAACTGCATTCAGGCTACAATGGCAGGCATGGGGCAGGTTTTAAGGTGCGACACTAGAGGCATTTTAATTTACAGGCCCTGCGTATAAGGTATACAATCTACAAGGAAGTTATAAGTAAATTGAATGTGCCAATCACTTGTAAGTCAATTAAACCATGTTTAGGGGTATGAGCACAAGCGCTATAGCACTGATTAGCAGTGGTAAAGTGCACAGAGTCCCAATGCCAACAAAAACGAATTTCAGTGAAAAAAGGAGGTAAGTAGGTAAAAGGTTTGGGGTAAGTCTGACAGATCAAACAGTGGTTAATGTTGTTCTATGGAGAGGAAGTTTTGTAACATTTTTCCATAGGCATTTTCCGTAATTGGGACATATGTAAACTGGGAGCAACCTCAAAATATTAATAATAAAGGCAAAGTGAAACATGATATTCTGCAACGAGGCAGTGTTTCAGATAAAGGCGAGTGTCAGTAAAGCTCTCCTTCACAAGATCTTCACGTGACGAATTATGCAACCCTGCGTTGCGGGGGGGGGGGGGGGGTCGAGTTCCTGAGTGCCCCTTCGGACACTGGCAGGACATTGGCCTGAGAGCCCCGAACTTGATCCGGAGTGTCGGGGGAGGGGCTGCATGTACTTTGCACGGGGGTCGGGGCTTAAATGTTGTTACACCACTGAATTAACGTATTGATACACTTTAAATCACATTGTGGCGGTAAATTAGCAGCGTACTGTAGCGCGGTGCATAGGGCTGTGCAATTCTTCACTTCTCAATATACATGCCCGCCCTTAAAAACATAATTGCCAAGGCAGATAAATATAATGTGGCATTCCAATCAGCTGTCCAATTAAATAATAGATAGCTATCAGAGCTCTTGCTGACGCCGTTTCTTAGATTAAGTAAAACATGAAATACCATACAGCTAAATAAGATTTTAAATCCATCACATCAGTATTTAATCAATCATAAAGCACGTGTGAGTATTCGCCCGGATAATCTACAATGAACAAGTAACTGGGTGGCAAGGCTCAAGAACTGCCTGCTGCTATTGGGTGAGGCTCAAGAACCATCGGAAGAGAACATTCTAATTCAATTATTGCCACTGGATGTTCTCATTTGGAAAGGGACAGCTCAGGACACATTTTCACACACATAAAAAGAAGAAACCGGCATGGTTCTCTGATCAAATGAATGGTAGCTCGTTGCTGCTTCTGAATGTTATAATATTTTCTTAGCCTTTCAGAAACAGTACTATGCCCTTAACACGATTTTCCGCCAATTTGATAAATTACAAGCTGCCCAGTTAACGAAAATACAGGGGGTCTAGTCCATGGTGTGACAGAGCTAATCCTGAGGATGGCAAGCCCATAAACAGGTCAGGTAACCATGACAACCAATGCACATCAGATTGATAATAATACCATGTGCATGTATCCTATGATTATTTGACAACGCCTTGCTGCAGAGTAATTGTTTTCATTTGCCAAGTTTAAGGATTGTATTGTAGAAAATGTAATAACATGAATGGTGTGTAGATTCACGCACGGTTGCCGCACCCACGCGTTTTGTTCACAATTTTCTCTGTGATGTGTTAACATAGACATATACAAGCGTTGATTTTAGCAGCGTAAAACAACATTATTGATTAAAGAAATGAACGAGGCGAAAGAGCCCGCCTATACAATCTGTAAATTGCTGCAAAGCTGCACCTTCATGCAAATTAGCACCACCTTGGAAGATTACAATTGATTCAACGAGGCATCTATTTAAACGGATGGAGGAGAGGAAAAATCTGCGTTTCCTAGAGTTATACTAAGCAGGAGAACTGTTCAGTATTTGAGTGACCATGTGGATATAGATTTCACGTCACAAGGTTTAACCATGGAGCTTCAAGGTTTCAATAACCACAGAATTCGATGATCGTGCAAGAGAGGACATCCAAAGAACAACAACTGCACCATCACCGGGTTTTCAAGGTTGCTGTCTACATTACAATAATCGTGTAACTTGTTGACATCTAATTGTACAATCATATCAAGGATACCTGAGGCTATAGTCTTACAATAGCGGGAAAAGACCACTATTTTTACACTAGGAATCTCAGGCAATTTTAGAAATTATGAATAAAGTAACGAAAGTGAGGAGGGAAGGGTGGTTACATAATGGAGGGAAAAATTGGGACAGAAAGGTTAGGAGTGAGGGAAAGAATAAACACAATAGGAAGGAAGAAATGATTGAAAGAAGGAAATGAGGAAGGAAAGAAGGGGCGAGTGAGGCAAAAATCAAGGAAGGAGAAATAAAGGGTAGGCAGGATGGAATACAAACTAATTTGAGGAGCAAAGAAAGGATGGAGTCATGGAATTATGAAAAGAGGGAGGAACTCAAGTGAGAGGAAGGAAGGGGCAAATGAGAATAGAAGGAAATAATCCAGGCAGGGAAAGGAAGAAGAGTGAGATAGAAAGAGAGAAAGGAGCTATAAAATATTTAAGGAATAAAATGTAATGCTGAAGAGACAGTGAAAAAATAACAATTAGATAGAAATAATAGGGCACATGGGTGAAGAGAGCATAAGTGTATTTAAAAGAATGAATACATACTTTGAAGCTATGGCCACCATGACTAAGCGGTAATAGTGCATTCTAGACATGATGCTTAAGGCAGGACTTGTGTTGTATCCTTCTTCACATTTTATGTATGAACATTTGTCATGTGACCACTAAACATAAGGCTTCCAAGTGCTTTACCAAGAGTTCAAAACAATCAGGGCTCTATTCACCAAGCCAAATGCCGGTTTAAGCCCAGCTTTATCACGAAAAAGGTTCAATTTAGAACACGGTATTCACAAATTGTAACCATTGCTCATATAATAGATAGATATGAATTGTGAAAGCACAGATCAATTCATTATTTGAATTAAATTATATGAAGAGTCGCCTCGAATGTATGTAGCTTATGTAATGACACTGAGGAGCTGGTATGTAACAGATGCACGAGTGAGAGCACTGAATCTGGCATTCTATGACAGACTCTTAGGAAGATTTATCTGATACTGAAACAGTGTATGCAAATAGAGGTGGATGATAATAGTGAACCTCTGATCACTTAGCAGTATTCAGGTTGGCTGACCAACCAGCACATTTAGATCCTTACTCTAAAGGTTTCATTGGCCATCAACAATCAAAACAATTCCTAACCCTCTTCTTCGGATCCCCAGAAATGGCAAGTTACATATGGATCCTATGTTCAGAAGGTGTTCCATCAATACTCAGGGGCGGCTCCTCCACTAGGGTAGAGGAGCGTCGCCCCAATGCTCCTCGCAGTGCGAGAACCAGAAACATAAAATGGTAACAATTATTCGTTATTACCATTTTTTGTTTGGTTGCAGGAGGGCAGGTGGGCGGGGCTGCTCTGAGAGCAAGGCAGGGAGGGGCAGTGTGCTTGCCCACGCCCGAGTGCGCAAAAACTGTTTGGTCAGCCCCCTGGGGCTGCCCATCCAGTCATGCGTACTCTGCCCTTCTCCATGCAGGTTGCAATGCAGCCTACATGGAGAAAATGGCCTCCCCATAAACCGCTGCTGTGCGGAGTCCCAACCAATCAAAACTCTGCTTGCAGCATTTTGATTATCTTGGAGGAGAGAGGGAGCCTGGCAGCCTGCTTCTGCTTCCTGTTCCTGGAGAACAGAGAAGTCGCAGGAACCGGCCGGTGGGAAGGTAAGTTTAATTATATATAAATATTGTTATTAAAATTAAACCCCCCCTGCCCCACCCCTCTCCCCATGGGAACCCCCTCCCTGTGTGACCCCCCCACCCGCATGTCATGCCGGCCACGACTGTCAATACTGAAACTTGGAAATGTATGAATAGTATCAAGTCCTATATTTTTATGTGAGGAGACTCCGCAGTCCTAAAGATATTGCTAGTAAAATACCATTCTGAATAGCAAATAATTGTTAATTTACACAGAAGTGTAAGTTTACCTTAGTAAATCAGGCCCAATGTTTCAACACTATCCAACTGATACTGTGATTTCCTTATTTTGTCTGTAGGTAGTTGGGGCTAATCCAGGATACAGAACTAGTACAGAAATTGTTGACCAGATCCTACTGTCTGCCCTTTGTGAATATGTTTTCTATTGGAAAATACAAGTTGTCTATGTCTGCCGCAGGACGTTTGTCACAGGCCCATGGTGCAGCAGCATTCGAGGGGCAGTTGGATCAGTTCCTTCTTTATCATCTTCTTCATCCCTGCTTTCTTCTGATAAGTAAGGTTTGCTCGCTCTCTAGCGGTGTCAAAACTACAATAATGGCTGGCGCTCGGGGGGCGGGGTGGGGGGGGTGAATGCACAGTGGCAGACTCATTGGGTCATAGAGCAGCCTCTCCCGAGCCGTAACGCTTCGCGTTCTTACTCACGGGTTACTCAGACCTACCTTCCAGTTGTTTCCTGCATCTCTTCCTGCGGCGTGGGGCTCCTCTTCGGCGACCAGCTTCGTGACAGCGTTTCTCCAACCCTGAACTTCGTCCCTTTTCCCGCTCTGTGTTCATCCTACCTCAGTGGACCCTCGTTTCCCCTTCAAAGCGGCACCTGCAAGAAAAGAAGATAAGGACAAGCTGTGTCACTGTATTTTCGGTAACAACGCTTTGCACTGTCATTTACTATATTGTTATTCAAATTTCAATGCGCCCTTATCTGATCTAGTGCTCCAGTTGATTGTGAATTTCCGCTCCTTCAGTTTCGCATGGACACCTAATACAAAGAGAAAAAGGGACAGTAGTTATTTATAAAAAACCCACCCTGATTTATCGGGTCTCCCAGCTACTTCTCAGTTGGCTGCTATTAAAAACTGGCTTACCACGGCGTGCGACGAATTCGCTCCCTTAAGGCGGCTCACAGTTAAACGGGCCCACGCAGCAAACCGCTGGTTCTCACCGGACCTTAAGGAATTGAAACTAGCTGCAAGAAGGGCCGAGCGGGCTTGGAGAAACACCTACAATCCCGCGCAAAAGGCAATTTATCTCTCCACCCTACAAACCTACAAAAAAAGCATTCTGGAAGCAAAAACTGCATACTACACCAATAGGATAATTACAGCAGAATCTCAAACTAAGGAAATTTTCTCCACCGTCCACGAACTCGCATCATCCAACAGAACCACGGCCACCACCCCCCCCCTCCCAGTTCCTCTGTGACTCACTCAATGAGTTCTTCATAGATAAAGTGATTAAAATCAAACTCAATATTCCCTTGCCCTCCCCCACTTTTGTTACCCCGTCCCCACCTATCACCCCTGTTAAGTTAACTACTTTTCCACTGTTGACCAATGACACTCTCCTTCCCCTTCTTCACCGGGTCAAATCCGGTTCCCCCCTGGACTTTGCTCCTGCCCACATTCTTAAAGAAATTTATTCAGTCTGTCCTACACCTCCTCTCACTCTCCTTAACGACTCACTCACATACGGCTCCGTTCCCAGTTCACATAAATCGGCGATTGTCATACCACTCTTAAAAAAAACAGACGCCGATTCATCGGCTCCTGCCAGCTATCGTCCCATCTCACTCCTGCCCTACCTTGCAAAAGTCCTAGAAACCCACATCACCACTACCTTAACTACACATATTGAGACAAATCATTGTCTCTCCCCCTGTCAAGCTGGTTTCCGCCCCATGCACTCTACTGAGAAGGTGGTCGTCTCAGTAATGGACAAACTGCGTGGAGGTATTGACACCAACCTTCCGCAAGCCCTGATACTCCTAGACCTGTCCGCCGCTTTTGACACGGTGGACCATTCCATCCTTCTCCATCGTGTCAGGGCGGCGGGCATAGAAGGCCTGGCCTTTTCATGGCTTGAGTCCTTTCTTGCGGGGAGAAGCCAAGCGGTACGCTTGGCCGGCTATGCTGCGGCCTCACGCAAAGTAGAGTGCGGGGTTCCCCAGGGCTCATCACTTTCCCCCCTCTTGTTCAACCTTTATATCTTTCCCCTCATTTTTATGTTACAGCAGCTGGAGGTCACTGTGTTCAACTACGCGGATGACCTCCAGCTAATCTTCAACCTATCTCACTCACCTTCATCTGCTTTGAACGTCCAGACAGTAATGACTTTCATTCACGATTGGATGAACTGCAACCACCTCAAGCTTAACCCAGACAAGACCGAGCTGGTCTTGACTGGAGGTGGTTGCAGTCCATGGTCCCCCTCCTTCTGGCCCCCTTCCCTTGGTGCCCCCCCACTCCCTGTGCCCAAGGTGAAAACCCTGGGCATCTACCTTAACTCCCAACTCACTGTCCATTCACAGGTTAGTTCCGTAGTTTCCTCTTGTTTTTTTTCCCTTAGAACTATTAGGAAAGTTTCCCGTTTCTTTTCTACCCCTGCTCTAAAAATCATCGTGCTGGCCATGGTTCTGTCCCGTATAGACTATGGTAACATAGTCTATAATGGGGCCCCGGCTTATGCAATCCACCGCCTGCAACTGGTACAGAACCAGGCGGCCCGCCTGATCTATGGCCAGCCTAAATACCATCGGGCTACCCCACTGCTCAAAACCCTGCACTGGCTTCCAATAAAAGAATGCGCCCTTTTCAAGCTCGGCTGCCTCACCTATCAAGCCAGATCAGGCACTGCCCCTGAGTTCATCTGCTCGGCCATTAAGCCCTACCTTCCCGGCAGAGAACTCCGCTCCACTTATTCAGCTCTTCTTGCTATTCCCCGCTTTAAAAAACAGAAAGCGGGTGGATCCAGTTTTGCTGTCTTGGCTCCTACCTTCTGGAACTCCCTCCCTGTCACCCTGCGCACTTCTCCTTCCTACCTCCTGTTCCGGAAGAACCTTAAAACCTTCCTCTTCACGCAAGCCCATCTGACATAGACCCCTCTTGTCACCGCCGCCCACCGTCCGCCATTAGCGCCATGAAACCGCCTGGTAAACGAGCGCTGTACAAATGTTTTTAAATTCAAATTCAAATTTGCCTGAATTTAGGTCATATTTAGTTTCTTTAGTAGTGAACTTTTCTTTGGAACCTTATTATGCATACAGAAGACTTATAATTAGGTTGGTGTAATAGCAGGAATGTGCTTAATGTCTTTCTAAGATTATTTAGTCTTTATTTTTTTGTTTTCTGAAAAGCTCCTTGTTTTTTCCTATAGACTTGGATTATGCTGGTTAAGTCCAGCTACATTAACGTCTTAGAAGAAGGGAAATATTAAGGGAGGAAATAGCATGTAAGAGAGAATAGGTGTTGATAGGTGACCATTCAACACACTTGCCTGTTTTCTTTTTGTATCCTTATTTACAGCTTCTAGGCGTAGTCCCTGCCTGGTTCTGCTACATCCTGGGGTTCGATATGGAACTCCTATATCTCCTTGTTTTGTTTCCCTTCTTCCCCTGATTACGATTGTCACTTTGATTCTATTAGATGCAGTGGGTGATTTGGGGAGGTTGCGGATCTTGTCCTAATGTTTATGACGTTCCTACGGAAACAGAGGTGAGTTCTGACAGAACGCAAAGCCAAAAAAGAGAAAACATTTTCTTTCTGCCCACACGCCATGGAGATGAGTCAAGTATCCCTTGCAGACTTAGACCATATGTTGGAGAATTTATAGAAGGAAACTCAGGCCCTGTCAGCACGGGTGGATTCCATGCAGCGGAGTATGAGGTCTGACTCAGGTGTAGGGGCCCAGAACGTGAGTACTAGCTTCCCAGTAATACAAGTCACCGCACCACCGTCTATTCTCCTGGCCCCCCTGAGTGTTTTATGGGTGATCTGACTAGGTTTGCAGCCTTTATTAGTAAGTGTCAGCTCCACTTCATGTAAGGCTGTGTGCTTTCCAACAGACCAAGCAAAGGTGGCCTTTGTTGTCTCCTACCAAGGGGGGGTCTGCTGCCAATTGGACCATTCCCCTAATAGAAAGAAATTACCCTCTAAAGCAGGACTATAATTCCTTCAAGAGAGAACTCAGGAAGTTATTCAACAGACACGCCTTTAGTCAGTCAGTCAGTCAGTCAGTCAGTCAATCACTTTTATTCGATTTTTAAAAAATCACAAAAAGACACAGGATACGGAACATGAAATAGACAATAAGATACAACAGTAAAAATATCTACATAATATATCATACATCAGGCCAACAGATTTCATATTTCATTAGTTCATAAAAAGGTATATGTATACACAAGTTATACATCGTGCTAAATTAGCCTGAGCGAAAGGTCAATTCACATAGAAAATTTAAGACATCACAGTTTGTTAAAATATATTAAAATATTTCGTTTAAAATTTGTCCTTGTCTCCCTTTGCAACGCCTTTTGTTTATACGGACTCCTGCTACTAGAAAATTTGCAACAAGAAAAGTTATTCGTACATTGTGCAAGAGTTGCAAAATAAGAGTGCTGGTCTGACCTGTAAAAAGCTAGCCTCTCGAAGAATTGGTAAGAGATATTTTCTCCTAATTTGTGCATAGTGATCACAGAACATAATGAAATGTGATCACAGTCACAAGGACTTGCGTTGTCAGGTGTATCCCATCTAGTATAAGTGCCTAACAAAAAGTGTATCAAATTTAAACGAAATCTAGTTAAAAGAAAACGATGGAATGGTTTATTAACAAAGACCAGGTAGGGTTCTGGGCCTGGGACAGTAATGAGGGCATAGTTTCTTCTAACTGTCGTTTTTTTTAAGCTCTGCTTCTTCCCGCTCTACTATAAAGGAGTTTATCAATGATGTTTTTATCGTCAAGACGTCTACCTTTTGGATGCTATCAGGGGAGTAGAAGAGATCAATTCGTCCCACACGAGATAACATAGTTTTTACATAGTTCAGCCATGGGATCTTTAGGGCTCCATCCATGGCCAGGCAATCTTTGAGGATTTGATGGTTTAAAGAGATTTCCTCATTTAGCCAAGTTTTTAGCCAGGAGATGACAGGGGCAGATTTTATGTGGTCTGAAACAAACCCAGTGCCTAATTCTGAATGGATGGTAAAAATGGGTGTAGACTGGGGGACGGAAAGTAGTGAGCTAAAAAAACTATTTTTCGCCCTCTGTATATTAACTGGGTTTGTAATCCCCATATTGAGGCTCCATAGGTAGCGATTTCTAAGCATTTGGCATTATATACCTTAAGAATGGCTTCCATTGGGCGTGACCCCAATCTTTTGGCAAAATTCAAAAGGGCTCCAGCGGATCTGGTAACTGCATTTGATTTGGACTTGTGTTGAGCGCCCCAGGTTCCTTTATCGTCAAAAATCACGCCCAGGTAGGTAAAGGAAGAAACCCTTTGTACTTCCTTTCCTGTACAACTAAAAGTTATGGGTTTCTTTTTCCTGCCCTTAAGTCCCGCGATCATGACGTGGGATTTTTGTGTGTTTATTTTCAGGTCTAACGAAGTCATAAAATCCCCAAAGGAAACCAATAGCTTGTTGAGGGCCACGCCTGTACGGGCCAATAGGACTGCGTCATCCGCGTACAGGAGGACCGGGATGTTAATCTCTCCTGCACGCGGGACGTCGGCCCCCAGGGTGGAGAGCGCGGGCTCAAGTGCATTTATATATAAAGTGAAGAGGAGAGGGGCTAGGATGCATCCCTGCCTCACCCCTCTCTGTGATTTAAAAAGTCCAGTGCATCTTCCATCTTGAGTGACTCTAACAAAGGCCTCTAGTCCTTGGTGAAGATCCGCTAAAAATCCCACCAATGACCTGTCCATGCCCATTTCCAAGAGGACTCCCCACAGCCTTGACCTGTTAACCAGGTCAAAGGCTGAGGAGAGATCCATGAATGCCATGTACAGAGCCCCTTCTTTCACTGTTGTGTATTTACTAATGATCAGATGCAAATTTAGGCACTGATCCAGTGTGCTTCTTTTGGGTCTAAATCCGTATTGGGCATTTGATAGAATTCCCCTACCTTCTAGCCAGGATGTTATCCTACCCCAAATGACTCTGCCCAAGATCTTAACGGCAGAGTCTATTAGGGAAATAGGTCTATAGCAAGCAGGGTCGCCCTTTAGGCCCTTTTTAAAGATTGGTATAATTATTGATCTTGCCCAAGATTGAGGAAACATGTTTTGTCTTGCACAGTTAAACACATTTGACAAAATCTTTGCCCAAAATTTGGGTGCCGCTTTATATAGGTCCGCGAGGACCCCATCAGGGCCCGGCGCCTTGTTCTTAAGTGTATCATTTATGGCTTTTTCTACATCCACAGGGTCGAACGCTTGAATTAGCTCAGTGTGAGAATGGATAGGGCAATCCTGCGTGTGGCCGGTTGTGGGCTGACTATAGATATTGCCAAAATGGGATAGCCACTGCTCATCGGGTATGACACATTCCGCGGCGTGGTTCTCCACCCCTGAAAAATAGGGGTGATTAATCACCTCCCAGAATTTAGAGCTATCCCGGAGGACCTCTGCTGATTGGAGATCATTCCATGCTTGTTCTTTAATCTGCTTCTTCCGGTCATAAATGGCCTGTTTGTATGCCTTCCTCAGTTGGACTATATTTGTTTTATTTCTCGGTGTCTCTTTTAGTCCCTTTAAGAGGGCGGAATGAGCCCTGGAGCAGTTGGTGTCAAACCACCGTTTACCTCTCTGCCCTCCGGGCTTAGCTTTAAGCGTTAGGTCGTAGTTTACTTGCTGGCATATTAAATTAAAAGCCTCTACTGTGCTATTATTAGAGGCAAGAGGATCTAAGCAAATGCCAACCTCCTCTTCGACCTTTGCGAATACCTCTTTTAGGAAGGTAATCGGGGTCACATTAGACCATTTCAACCTTCTGCCCTGGTCTTTGGTTATCAGATCAGTCACACAACGTGTGACAGATTCTTTAGGGGTTTTAAAATCTAATATCCCCCCCTGTGTGACCTCTAATACCACAGGATTATGGTCACTAAAAATAGAGTCTACTACCCTATAACTTAAAATAGAAGCCAAAATAAGAGATGATATAAAAATATAGTCTAAGACCGAGCCTGTGTCTTTCCCTTTAAATGTTAGGGATCTAGGGCCTATTGGGCAGCAACTTGATTCGTAAAGATTAAAGGAGGCCAAAGAATTCTCCAGTGCTTCCCCATGTTTAGTGTGCTCAAAGTGCATGAGGAGCGAAAGGGTGGGCCCCCTTTATCTTCCATGGTGCAGTCCATGTGGCAAGGATGAATGTTGAAGTCACCCATAAGGATAACCTCAAAACTACTTTTAATTAATTTATAACTTTCCAAAAATTCCTCAAGTGATGCTATAGGTTGGTTTGTACTGACAAATTCTGGGGAATTATAAAAATTGATAAGCAGAATGGTGAGTGAGTTCATCACTGACAGTTCTACTACTAAAAAGTACGGGGAACAAGTCTCTAACTGTTTGGCTTTTCCTTTCAGGTTAAGTGAGAAAAGTATAGATAGGCCACCTTTTGCTCTACCCGACACGCTTGGTATAGCAGGAATGCTAAAATGAACAAACCCATCTAGTTCAAACCTATTAACTATATCCCACGTTTCCTGGAAAGATGAGATGAAACTCAGCCAGTACTCGTCTTCGATCTTGGACCTTAGGCCTGCGATGTTCCAACTGAGAATCCTACACATCTTCTTGCGTGTCAAAGGGGGGATCTGATTGGTGTCTTTAGTCTTGTGTAGTCAGTCCGAGTTATCTGGGAGTGACAGTGATGCAAAACGGTTGGATAGGGGAACACCCTCAGTCTGTTTACCATTCAAAGTCGGTGTAGGTATCGTAATTGATGGTAAATGCTGAGGAACAGAGATTGAAACCCCACTCTTGTGTTGCATGGCGAAATGGCACGGCCCTAGAGTGGGTGTAACTCTGTTCCCAACTACCTTCTGTGAATACGAATGGGCCTTCATGCTCCCCCGCGGGGGGTAAAAGTACCCCAAAGGGAGCGGTCTAATTGCATTATGTATAATAGGAGACCCATCCCAAAATAGGTTTTCTGCAACTTCTTTCTCAGAGAAATTAATGACAATACAATCTCCCATGATATTCTTCTCCCCTTGTCCTACCCACCCCACCCTTCTAGCCATGATGATGTAGCGGGTTATACCGTATTCGCCACTAGAGTATTGTTTACACCATTCCCTAGATTTATCTAGTAAATCCCTGGTGGACTCTTTCTCATTTTGACGTAAAAAAGGGACCCCAGTTATCACTGCCACAAAGGGGGCCGCCTCAGGTGGTAAATGCAGCCTGGGAGAGCTGGGAGAACTAGGGTTGGGTGAATTGTGGGGTGTATTGGAACTTGCAACAATATTCTCTTGTGTGGCTAGGATGGGGTTATGTTGTAGCAAAGACTTACTGATACCAGAGCTGACCACCTTGTGAGGTAAGGTTAATGATGGAACATGTATGGGTGGCGGGGGTGCGTTCACAGAGCTAGCTTTTATCGCTGTGCATTCCATGGGCTCCAAGTTATGAGTCTCATTAGTCTTAATATTGTTTGCAGGCAGTTGCTCTCTGGCGCGAAAATCGTTAATAAATAAGTCCATTTTTTCGCACCTCTTTAACAGCCCGGCCAAGCAGGTGTTCAAACAATCAACAATGTCTTTACCAATTTCTTCCAGGATTGGTTCTAGTCGGGCATTATTCAGTTCTTCCAATTTATCCCCCATGAGTAGGCAAATATCTCGAACGAGGTTCTGATGGAGGGAGACAGAAGTGCCTTTCCCCCCACTTTTCTTGGGCTTCTGTTTTGCCTTGTTTAGTGAAGTATTTAGGTCCAAGCCCCGGCTCTCTGTGTGTTGTGTCGGGGATTCATTGGTCTCTGTTTCCCTAGCAGGTAATGGCTCGACCAGACAACATTCAGGGGTTACCTCAATGGGATGTGAGAGGTCTGTGTTGGATAAATCAGTAACCCTTCCCAGTTCCAGTTCCTTTTCAGCGTTGGCTATTTTCTGGTTGATGGCGCCAACCGCTGAAGTAAGATATGAAATTATGGTATCTGCTTTGCGGGGTACCTTAGCGTCTTTAGCCCCTTGTCCCTCAGTTCCCAAATGTTTGCGCTTACCCATTTTTACGATCAAGGGGGGTGGCCCTGCCCGGCCTCTTCTGGCCCCTGATGGCCACAGATGACCCGCCCTCTGCCCGGGCTCAGCCCGGCGTCGCCCGCGCGCGTCCCGCGACGCGGAGGGAGCCTCTGCCCTTTGAACGCCTCCGGGCGCGATGTGGGCGGAAGTGGGCGGTGCTACCGCACTGCTACCTGGGAGCTGTAGTCTCCCCCCTCGGCGGCCGCGTGGTGGAACAGGCAGCGGCGGCAGGGGAGACCGGCAGTGTGGGGTCCCAGGTGAAGTTGTATTCTCCAGGCCAGGTAGGCGGTGTAGCGATGTCCCCCACAGCAAGGCAGTAATTGTAGCAAGTCCCCCGCTCCACCGAGGGAGCCTCTGCCCTTTGAACGCCTCCGGGCACGATGTGGGCGGAAGTGAGCGGTGCTACCGCACTGCTACCTGGGAGCTGTAGTCTCCCCCCTCGGCGGCCGCGCGGTGGAACGGGCAGCGGCGGCAGGGGAGACCGGCAGCGTGGGGTCCCAGGTGCAGTTGTATTCTCCAGGCCAGGTAGGCGGTATAGCGATGTCCCCCACAGCAAGGCAGTAATTGTAGCAAGTCAGTAGACACCGAGCTTTTGAATCTAAAACAGGGATCTAGAGATTTAACCACCTACATTTCCACATTCAACAGATTGGCAGCAGAAGCCAGGTGGCCAGAAGAGAAGCGTAGTACCTTGTTTTACAGGGATCTGAGAGATGACTTAAAAGATTTGTTAGCACAAGTGGTTGATCCCCTGAGTCCTCGCCGCCTTTATTGACTTAGTTGTCAAATTGGACCATAGAACAAGTGAAAGGAAAAGAGAGAGGGGCAGGCCAGAGGGGCGAGTCTTTGTTTATAAAAAAAGAAAACCAGATCCCGAAAGAACATCTGAGGAACCAGAAGCAATTCAAATAGGGAGTATAAGAGGCCCTCTTAGTGAAGAAGAGAGGCAGAAAAGGAGAGATAAGAAGTTGTGTATGTACTGTGGAAAGCAGGGCCATTTCCTAAAAGATGTAGCTAACTGTGTGGGTGGAGGTCTCTGGGTTTTTGTGCTACAATTGTCAGGGCCGATTTCGTTGTGACACATTCCTCACAAACGGCTTCACCCAAGAGCCATTTTTGAAAATAAGTATAGAGGAAAGTGGAGGATTGTGCCCTCACAGTCTGTCAAAGGTAGTCCAAAAAGAAAATTCAAGCGTTCCTTAATGGTATTGCGTATGTGGTTTTTATTGATTGTTGCATATGCGAAAAAAGAAGCACAGCCAACACGTGTTTCGCCCTATTGGCGGTGGGCTTGTTCAAGGCAGGGTTCAGGTGTGTAGTCAGGTAAAAGTCGTGATTCTTGGAATGTCCGATATTCTGTTTCTGCGGTCCTGGAGCATGTGCTTTGAGAATATATACATATTATAATTCTCACCGTCATGATCTCAGAGGAGTTTATGACCCGTCGCCACGAAGATCAAACTTTTTCACCTCCCGGAGAAAAGAAGTTCAGTACATAATTACTGCTCGAAAGTATTTCATTATGGATGTTCTTTTAAATAGATAACTTTATTTTCCTTTACTTTTTACTGTATCAATGGTATCAATCGTTATATTATGATATATTGTCCTATTGCTACAGAAGAGGAATGGGAGAATTTTCAGCGCCATCTGTAATATAACTTTCAAGTATTAAAAAGTACTTGATCAGATATTTTTTTCAAGAAATATATTTTACGAAACTGCTTTTCAAAGAAATATAGCTATCAAGCATACTTTGTTACTTTAAATATTTAATAAACCCTACATTTCTGAATGTTATTTTCTAATTTCTATTCTTATTTGCGGTTCCTATTCACCTTCTCCCTAAAGAATATATAGGACCAGTAATTTATATTATAAGAGTACCATCCTATATATTCTTTAGTGAGTATGTGATTTGTTAGCGGAACAGTCTGCAACCTCTAAGTACTACGACAGCACGTTCCTGAATTGTACAGAATACAAATTTGAAAAATAATAATGCATACATTTCTATGTAATATAAAGTCATTTGTATTTAACAGTATTTTACTTGTTCTCTTGTTCTCAGATAATGTAGTGTGGGAGTGTTTGCTGTAGCACTTCTATTCAACTTTATCTAAAAGTAACTGATGCCCTCTTACATCATCAAGAATGTGGGGCAACACTTTTACAAACTGTAGCAGAAAAAAGAAGGATATAGCCACGCTTAACTGATATTGTATGAAATTCCATTTTTAATTTTCACCCCTTTCATATATACAGCGACAGTTTCTGAAGAAAGTTTATTTGTGTTTGCTTAATAAAAACTGTTTCAAACCTAGACTGAATTTTTTGCTGCGCAACCACACCTCCACATCAGAAAAGTAAACACCACATTATATGTAAATAGTACTCCTAAGAAGTATGTCTCCCGCAAACTTGATTAAAAAAAACAGCGCAAGACACTGTCATTTTTCCACCGTGATTTATACACCACACGGCAATTATATAAATGGCCCTTGAAACATATAAAAATTCCCTCATAATCCCTCTCCACCACCTTATGAGCACTGTACAGAGTTAATAGTTTTCCTAACCTGCCCTCTACTACCTTCTTTTTCCATACTCCTTTGGAACTGCGTCACAAAATCACTGACAACAGTGAACCGTTCCCACCCAATAAGGAGCAAACTTGTGCTCAGAACACTTTAGCCAATAAAATGTCCATGTTGCTCCGCAGAGGAGGAAGGAATCACTGCCAAACCTTCTACCTATTATACTTCACACCAAAGAACATTAGGCTTCGTAAAGTCCCGCTTGGAGCACGTTACCCTAATACTCTCTGAACAGGAAAGAATCGCTTACAAAACTTTTCCACTGACTTCTTCTACGACTAACGGTTCCTATGAAAAAAATATAAATCTCCAGAACAGTAACTATTTCAATTAGCAACACATTGTGGTAAACTTCTAACCTCTGTGCTCATGCAAGTGTTCCATAAACTGTTACTACGGAAACAGGCAGAAAGCCGTTTGCGGATAGCTTTGCAAGGTACTGGCTGTACAAAAACCGTTATATTTACCCTGGATCCTCTACAAGACAGAAAGGAAAGCAAACTAAAACAAAACACTGTGTACCACATTTACAACCCCCTTGCGCCACTTGCGCGTCCACGCCTCAGCCCCCCTACAAAATTAAAAGTGTGTGGACCTCAAACCCCAGGAACAACCACCCCCCGGAGATTTCTGTATTATGTGACAGGGGCTCGGTGGCCCTCCGCCTGGTGCCCTCGAGAGCCCTGGAGACGCCACACCAAGAGCCGGTTCCTGCAGTGTTCTGGGGTGCCTACCCCTGGGACACTGCTGTTTGCTATGAGAGGGGGAAGTCTTACGGCTCCCGCCCTCCCATAGAAACTTAGTTTGAACTTTGAAAGACACAGCAGAGAAATCTGTTCTCACTTTCAAAATCCAAACAAGATTGCATTTCCACATGCAACTTAGCATCTCCCCATATGTAAAAGCAATGCCGGCTCCAGAAGGACACGAGGAGTTGGTGGGACCGTGGGGCCATTGTACGCTACGTCTTTTTTATAGATAGGGTCACGTGTGTAGTGACGGAAACGCGGGATGGGTGTGGTGTGGGTGTATACCTGCCATGAGGGAGTGTGAGTGCCGATCTGACAACTAGACCTGGAACTAAGAAATCACTACAATAGAAATCTGGGCCATGTAGTGTTGTGTTTTCCTGGTAGCGTAAGCACAGTGAGCTGTACCAACGTATTCAATCTCGATTAATTTACACCTCCCCCTGGGGCTTTTAAATATTGGGAGGGGGCCGCATGGCCCTGTTCATAACACTCAAACACAAACTTTGGTGGCGTATGAATTAATAAATTAGAGATGTATAGACCTCACTATTCACCTGTGAGGATTTCCAGGTGCTGGGTGAGTATGTGGGGGGGATTTGTGCAGCTTTCGTCATTCGAAAAGGCAGGTGTTATGGCTCTTCCTGAATGCTTTCAGTGTGGGGGTTAATCTGATGCTGAGAGTGAGTTCTTTCCAGGTCTTGTCCATTATGTACAACAAGGGTGTGCCTCTTGTCTGGTTATCTCATTACAGAGGACTTCGGCCAAGGCCTGGTCAGAGAAGTGGACCCCCTCTGGGCCCCCCATTATGAATAAAAAAATCCCCCCCGGGATTTGCCCCCCCCGCGGCTAATTAACAATAAAGCGGGCTTCGGGTTTTTTCTTCTTTTTCACATACCTTACGCGTATACCGTGACTTTTAAAAAAATAATGTTTTTTGCCAAAGGGGTCCTTGTGGGACCCCCTGGGCAGGCCTATGGGGTCAAGGTGTTTCTATCCTGCCCCCTTTCCATGTTTTTCGCTTTTCTTTTGCTGCTTTCTTGTGCCTCGGATGGCTGCCAACACTTCCTGGTTTGGAGTGTTGACAGACAGTCTACAGCCAATTAGCATGCAGCTCGAGCTCATAATGGTACGCACACTATCCTCGGACAGTACGTGTACGGTACTTCGTCTATAGATATATCTATGATTTTACTTCTGATTTTCTCAGAAACTACTGAACGGATTTACACAATTTAACAAAAAGCGTAATCTGCGAACCAAACTCTACCTTTTTGTCAAATTGAGATGTCATCAGTGATGTCATCAGTGATGTCATTTGAGATGTCATCAGTGATGTCATCAGTGATGTCACTGACCATGTCATGAATGATGTAATATGTGACATGATCAGCAGTGGATTGCGGGTGCGCGATATATAGTTAGTGCAACTAACTATATATGGAATTTCAATGGTTTTGTGTGAGTAAAATAAGGTTTTTTAAATGCTAATTCCTAACTATATATGGTCTATAACCTATGGTTTTTTCAGTGAATTTTCAAGGTTTTGTAAATGCTAATTCCTAACTATATATGGTCTATAACCTATGGTTTTTTCAGTGAATTTCATTGGTTTTTTAAAAGCTAATATCTACAGCTGTAAAATGTATTCTTCTTTAAATCCAAAAATATATTTTATATGTTTATTAATAATTTTTTTTTAATATTTTTTTTGTTTCGCTCCCGGTCCGCGAACCAGGAAGCTTCCCGTTAGCTCAATTCGATTCCGCGATCCGGTCCGCGAACCGGTAACAAATCAACATAGTTACGGTATCGCGTTGCCGCGTAATGCGTCTTATGACGTACTGCGTTAGCGCACCCGGAAGTGCCCCGGGGCGCGGACCGAGGCGCGAAACGCAACTCCCCGGAAGCGATCCGCGGCGCGAAAGCGCGACGTATCGCGTTGCCGCGAAATGCGTCTTGTGACGTACTGCGTTAGCGCACCCGGAAGTGTCCCCGGGCGCGGACCGAGGCGCGAAGCGCAGCGAACCGGAAGCTAACCGGGGAGCGTTCCGCAGCGCGTAACATGAAAGTTAGAGTCATGTGACTTGTTAATAAAGCTTTTCATTGGTTCATTTCACTTTTAGTTTCATAATTATGGAAGGCTAGGTCAGGTGACCTAAAAATAACACTTTTCATTGGTTGAGAACTATTGTTTTTCCCAAATGATGAAAACCCCTCCTTCTTTCCTCACTCTGACTTTCATCATTGTGAGAGGAAGACCTTTATTCATAGTAGAGCAATGGCTTCAGTACTTGCTTCAGCTGGTGCACCCCCACCACCACCTCCACCTCCTCATGGGAAGAGAGGACCACCTCCCCAGGTCATCACCAACACTGAGGAGGAAGAGGAAGAAATGGAGGAAGAGGAGGGAGAAGAACCACAGTTCTTGGAAGAGGTGCCCCGGGTTTCCCATAGGAAAGCCAGTTTCATCTGGCAGTTTTATTCAATCCCTCCAGGGCAAAAGAAAGTGAATGCGAGGTATGTGACCTGCCTCATCTGCAAAGAGAAATTATCAAGAGGGACTGATAAAAAGTATAGCTATGGGAACTATACCATGCATCGGCACATGACCAGGAAGCATCCACTTAATTACAGCCGGGCGGAAATACGGGATATGGAACAAAACCCAACAGCAACTCCTGTGGCCAGGTCAACATCGTCAATATCATTGACACCAGCAGAGGCACGGGAAACTGTGCCAAACATCCAAGAGAATTTTGGGCACATGAAACATACTTGTATGCACTGTGGTGCGTTGATATCATGTGGTAACATGAGTATTAATGCCATCAACCTGGCTTATGACAATCATAATTGCCCTAACCGCCCCCAGTAATTTTTTTTTGCTCCTGTTGAGCCCTTTTCAACGCCTGTTTTTTGTTGTTCCCCCCCCCCCAAAAAAACCCAAAAAAAATATAAAATCGTTCAAAAAATACAAAAAAAACAAAAAATGTTCAAAAAATACAAAAAAAATATAAAACAACAAAAATATAAAAAAAAAAGTTCTTTTCAGAACTACCTTCCCTTTCCAAAAAAATTGCTAGAATGTTTAGCACTCTGGCAAGCTCTATTTCTTTTGGTTCGCTTCCGGTTTAGCTTCCCGGTACGCGTACCGGGAGCTAACCAAAAAAAAAAACTTTTTAAAAAAAAAGAGTAAGTATAAGGAAAGTAAACAGAGAGTGATGTTTCAAGAAAGACAGCTATAGGTAGTAAAGAAGAGATACTATTTAATAGATCTATTTACCAAAAAACAGACAGAAGATGGTATAATTGTGAAAAACAAAATAGATAACGAAGTGAAAGAAAAACAAGCATTGGCATAGCCAATAGGTATCGACTTTTGGACCTTCTAAGTCTTTAGTTATGCAGCATAATATCCTTGGTGCAGCAACATCAACTGTTGCATGGCTAAACACGTATAAGGTCCCAAAGGCGAGACCTATTGTCTATGCCAATGCTTGTTTCTTAAGTAGAATTGCAATACGTATGGCTCTTCCATGTAAAAAAATCTTATCTTGTGCTCTAAAGATTGCTAAAGTCTCGACAGAGAACAGGCTAGATTGTAAGTAGGGTAAATTGCGCTTGGTGATCTGTTTGAGGGAGCGTCTGCTTTGCCTGGTGTCTTTGGAGAGCAATTTTGATTGTTATACTGGACAATATAGCCCTAATGTAAATAACATAGGGGCATATTATCAACATAGGCAATAAAAGTTTTGCAGCTTTTATAGGCAGAAATGTGTCGCTAAAGCTGCTTTTGCGGCAGAAAACTGCCGCTAAAGCCGCTTTTGCACCAGTTTTCTGCCAATAAAAAGAGCAATAATTTTATTGGCTGCATTCATAATATGCCCCTTAGTGTGCTTCAACTACACAGAGAAAGCATTATGAACAAATAGTGATACAGTGATCAGTCAAAGACACTAAGAGTAATAGAGACGGAGTGAGTGAACAAGAGTGAGGAACTATGAAAAGAGAGGGACTGAGAAAAAAAATGGAAGGAGTTGAGTAAGTAGGTAATAGAGAAAGGAATGAGGGAAGTAGCAAAGGCAGGAAACTGAGGATTAAAGAAATGAAGCAGTGGAACTAATAGTAGTTCAATGTGATAGAAATGTAACGAAAAGAGTACAAAATACTTACCTTATAATTGTCGTTAAATTCCTCACTTTTTATTTTTATACTTTCAATCTGTGAAAGAGAGAACAAACATTTGAAAAATATAAAAACATGTATTGAAAAATTACAAAAGACAAGGGCAAAGATTGAAGGACAAACAGTTTTTCAATAACTTTGACACTTACAGAAGCTACACAGTCCTAAAGATATACATTTTAAAGTAACACTATCTTGATGCAGATGAAGTGAGGCCTATCTTAAAACATAGTGCATCTTTTGCATTGCTGTTCTCTCAGAAAAGTGTCGCAAGACACTAAAATTTAAAATAATTGCTTCAGGATGCCAATAAGATGTCTACTATCCAGAGTTTTGTTTCAGGTGAGGCCTACTCAGGGTTGCAGATGAAATTTCAAGTTGTTGAAGAGAATAGAAGACATAATACATGTGAAGGTCTACCAATGAAGTGAGTCATGTCCACTGCAATCTTCAACAAAGTCCAAACCTCCTATGTTTCCCTGGACAGACCTAAACTTGATCTGCACAATGTGATTCGTAATGATAGGAAACACAGGTGATGTAATTGAAATACATGCAATTTATTTTGCTCATTTCACAATCACATCACTTCTGTTTCCTTTGCTTAGGTATCTCATTGTGCAGATGTAGTCTAGCATATCAAAGAATACGCAGAAGTGCAGCACTGCATGCAACAACTTTGACACTTACAGAAGCCTCACCTTCTCCATGCCTTCTACACAGTTCTACATATACATCATAAATGGAAACATTACAGAATTAATTATACATGTTAAATGGTTTATTTTTGCTGTTCTCAGAATGTATCAAAATTCACTAAAAACAGTGACTTGAAGGTATTCATCATGTAACAGCGGGGAAAAAAAAACACAATCAAAATGATTGTGTTTAAAAAACCCATACAAGATCAGAAATCAAAAATCAGAACTCCTTAAAGTTAACTTACTTTCCATGACGTCCAAGGATGTCCTATGAATAGCTTATACTCTTTTGTGCTGTTATTACTTTCAGCCCACCAGTTTCTGAAAGAAAATCTCCATCGTTTTTAAAAACATGTTACATACAATAAATGACTTCTTGCTCTCTACCACAAGATTCCACAAGGCCAAATTTTGTCAGAGCCATGTATAACTCTTGGATTTCTTGTTAACCAATCCCATCATTTGGCATTCCCGCAACTTTCAGAATTAAAATGTTGAAGATCATTTTCACAATCCTGGAATAGTAATATCTTCCCCTTCTTGCTCAGTCATGTTCTACATTTCGTATGACACTGATACTGCTTAATATGAAGCAGACTTACACTACCTCTATGAGTACTACAATTATTTAATTCTCTACATCACTTTTAATCACAAAGTAATGTAAAACAGTAGACAGCATTGCAGACTTACATTCCCTCTACTCCATGTTTTGATTGGCTGCTTTAATTAGCTTATGAAAAGAAACAGTTTTTCTGAATTCATTTAAACTGCACATACATGTCCATGATGTCCAATCCTATGATTAGAAGTTATGTCTCTGAACTACACTTATCCTCAAGGCCAAATTGTGTAGGAGCCATTAGAACTTCTTGAAATTCCACAGATCATATCCCGAGATTATTTTCCTAAAATTTTGGTTTTAAAAACACCAGGTAAGAGTTTTTAAGGTCATACGGCAATTTTTTTTTGAAAATTACAACAGAATCATTACAGAATGACCAGCCATTTCTAGACTTTAAATAAGCTGTGTAATGTCCTGATGATATTGAAGGGCCGTCATGATATATAATTGCTGTAGTTACAAAAGTCCTTCCTGATATTGACAACTGCGAAGCTACAAAATTTTTTATTAAAGTTGTCAATTTTGTTCCATCAGGCCTACATCGTTGGAACATTAAAATGATGAACTGGCCATATGTTCGTATAAATAATGTGGACATCATTTCAGATTTACATTGGCTACACTCCATGTTGTGATTAGCAGCTTTTACTAGCTTATTAAAGGAGACTGATTTACTGTCTGGCAAAGTTAAATATACAAATCTTTCTGAGTCTACACTAGTAGTACTTGATACCATACAGTTCTCGCAGTCATGCTGCCATTGATAAGAAAGCCCAAACAGCTGATCTACATCTACACCTTCAGCATGTAATACATGAAGCATATACATTAAAAACTCCTGACAATCTTGCTGAATATTTTGAGAGAATTGTGTTTGGCCTGAACATCTATCTAACAGATTTCTAATTTCAGACACACTTTCTATGTTTCTTCTATCAGTGGTACATTTCTCTAACACAGAATTTAACAAACTGCAAAATCTTTGATCAGAATTGACCACAATCTCTTCTTTTACATTTTTTAGAGAAAACAAAACATTCATTACTACATTAGCATAGCAGTTGACACCAGAACTGTTTTCAAACTGAAAACCAACAACATCTTCAACAGAATCCTCTTTGTTTCTGCTTGTAATTTTAGGTTCATTCACTTTTTTTCTTTTTGCTACAACCTGCCCAGTATTGTTCTCATTTCTTCGTTTCCGGCCTACCAGACGTTTCTCAAACAAAGGAAACTGAGGCAAATGTGGCGCATACTCTCTTCTTAACCTATTGTATTCCTTAACACAATCTAGATCTGCACAAATGTTTCTGACATCACAGTCAATCAAGTACAATCCCGATAAAGTTCTAACTCGTGACAATGCCACATATGCCATACCCTCCTTGAACACAGAACTGCCAATATTCACCAATGCAGTGTCTACACTTAAACCTTGCGATTTATGAATTGTCACCGCATATGCCAAGCAAACAGGGAACTGCTTACGGCGAACATATAAGTCTTTTACAAGCAAAAATCTAGCAGAACAACGAGCAATTAGCTGTACTTCCTCAATGCCATCAAATTTAATTTTTAAAAATTCAATTCCATCTCTATTTCTGTATTTCACAAAATCAACAACATTACCCATTGATCCATTTACCAGACCTCTTTCAACATGTAAATTCCTTCTTAAAATTATACGGCAGTTCAAGCACACATTCAGAGTCTTTTCAAAACCTGCAGTTTTAGATATACTCTTCTCTAATGAATCCAATTTTGTTTTCAGATTCTCAGACAAAATAATTGTTGATCCCATATGCTCTACTCTATCAATAGCTTCCACTTTCACAATCTCTTGCTTTTCTAAATGCAACATTTTGTTGTTAAATTTTGCACATTCTGCAAGAGTTGGCATCAAACATATTCCAGATTTCTTATCAGTAATTTTCTGAAAAATATTCTCAGGCACAACATCTTGTTCTGGATATAAATTTGACAGTAATCGTGCATGTAAAGCTTCTTTCCCATGCTCGGTCACTTTTCCAATTCTAACATCTTGTAGAATAGTCTTGTAAACTTCATCCTTTGCCTGACGCATATTTTCATGCAGTTCAGCATAATTGAAGTTTAACCATATATTGACGTTGCCAATGCTGCCTAGGCACTTCCTGGTATCTTCATGCGTGAGCATTTTGAACACAGGTTGCCCTTTCACTGGTGTCAGCTGCAGAAGATCTCCAAAAACAATGATGTGTTTGCCACCGAATAACACATCATACTCTGTTTTGAGAACTTCTTGCATCCTCAAATGCACAAAGGCAAGCATGACATTGGAAACCATGCTTACTTCGTCAATGATAAGAAGTTTCATTTTCCTCAAGATTCTTGAAACTTCAAAACAAGCATCTCCAGATAGCTTGTGATATTCTAATTTGTTGTCATGCTCCACTGGCAGCATCAGTAAACGATGTAAAGTAATCCCTTTAATATTATGTGCTGCCAGTCCAGTTGGAGCAGTGACAACACAAGACAGTGATGACTCTGTCCTTTCCTGCAAATAGCATGAAATTGCTTTAATGAGGAAACTTTTTCCAGTTCCCGCTTCTCCACTCACGTACAGTCGGACAGGCTTCAACGACGTACATGAGCATTCTTTCTTATCATGACTTAATCCATGATCAATTTGCATGGTAACTTCGTCATATATTTTCCTCTGCTCAACGTTGAGTTGCCTTTCCAACTCTTCTAAGTTAACCGCATCCTCTTGAGCATGTGCCATGGCTTTTTCCACCTCATTCATAGCAGTGGCAGCTTCATTTTCAATAAGAGGTCCTCCTAGTGGATCCTGACTCAATGAAGCAGAACTCTGACTGTCCTGAGAACTGTCTCTGGCAATCTCGGCTGCAATCGTTGCTTCCTGCTCACTTTCCGCATTCAACATTTCTACATATTTGGGAAAAGCAGGACATTCTATGGTCTCCTTGGCGGCATTGAAAGAGTCTTCGTAACAGAGGAAATCTCCAAGCAGTTCCTCTTCTGCACGCCAAGGCTTGAAAAGTTGCAAAAGTGCTAAATAGAAAAACTCCTTTTTTTCAGGAGATTCGCCACTCAATTTTCGATGGTTTATCAAGTGGCATTTTCTTTGCTTGACCAGACATCCCTCACTTCCTATTACAGCATACACTCCTTTCTCAGTATCTTCTTTGATGTTCCTCTTGAACATGTAATTTTGCAGAACCTCATACAGACAAACATTCTCTAGGTGACTGCTTCGATTTGGATAATATGTATCCAACATGTTTGTCTTCAAAATGTCGGTACTGTTTGGCTCCTTTTCCGCCAAATACTCAATTTCCCGCACAGGTTTGAGAACTCGATTACGCGTTGCAGCAAGACCAAGACTCGCCCAAACGATACTCCTGGACTTGGCATAGAGACTTGCTGAAGACAACCGGTCAGAACATTCGTACGCTCCGATTTCTCGATGCGACAACATCTTCAGACTGAAACTGTACAACTTCTTGCTGAGGCTCTTTTCATGGGAAATGTCCTCCCACATATCCTTCAATTCTGTCTTCTCTTTTTTGGTGATATACGACGTCACATACCGAGCCACAGCCATACAGTTATCAGCCACAAACTGTATATCCATGTTAGCATTCCACATGGACAAAATCACCGGGTTGTAGTCGTTGATATACTTGGACTCTTCGTTCCTCTTCAAATTGTAAGTGTTTTTAGGTGATTTCTTCATCACATTATGTCGCTGCGAAGACATCAAACTGTTTACTCTTCCTTTAGAAATCACCGGTCGTGGGAAGCCGAAACGACATTTGGTGTAGAACTTGTCTTTGTTTCGGAATTTACGACGGCAGTACTTTCCACATCGATGGCTTTGGAAACGCAGAACTTTTTCTCTTAGGCTTTTCTTCTCCTTTGCGTTTGGAACAGCACACGTAGAATACTGTTGGATGAAACTCATCACTGAGTCTTCTGGATCCGTTCCAAATTTAGGTGCATCCTTGATCCACAGCAACATATGTATATGAGGAGCTCCTCTTGCTTGGTACTCCTTTCTCCAGAAGAAATCCAACACCTCTCCAAGAGGTGGATTCTTCTTATTCATGATGAAAGACATCATAGCTTCAAATCTATGATTGAAGTACCTACATACATTGACTGGATCCAAAGAGCACAGTTCTCCGGGTGTCTTGAATTCGATGTTTTCTACGTTAGCATTTGCCTCTCGTAGAAATTGAAGTAAGTCTTCCCAGCCATACTCGGCACAACTCAGAGTGAGGAACCATGTGGGAGTACCTAAGTTCCTCAGCATACATTTTAAATCACCATGACGACGGTACCAGTACTCATTAGTACCACGCTGACACGCCATGAGATTAATCAGGTGAGATTCCAAAATACTATCTTGGACATTCACTTTATCCATAAAATCACTTGCCGAGATGTTTTGCATGTGTATACCACTTTTCAAGATGTGGTTCACTGCATATGACAGTCCAGACAGATCGCTTTCAAACAGGAGATGAAACAAATAAGGAATGCATTGTCGAAACCTAGCATCTCCTGCATACAATCGCAAAGTCCGGTATTCAGAAGCAGGAATTTGATGAGGTCGCTCATCATATCTTCCTCCCTGACCTGTTGGAAAAAGCTGTGGGAAACACCGAGCTTCCAAACTTTCCTCCCAAACACTAATGGGACTCCCTTTGGCTTGTTTCATTTGAAACAACTCAATAGCATTCCCCATGACTTCCTTTGAATGCAAAGGATGAACACTATAATGTTCATATATTTCCTCACTAGTAGAGGGTTCTACTTTCTCAATTTGACCAGCACACAAATCGCTATCCTCTTCCTCACTTACTTCCTCTTCTGCAACATATACATTCTTATAGTATTTATTATTTTTTTTCAAATACAATGTTGCCTTTTTAACTTTCCTAACATCTACTAAATCTTGCCATATTTTCTTATTCTTTGTCGGAACCCCATTAACTAAGATAACCAGAGGTTCCTCTTCCACTTTTTCTACTCCAATTGTGTTAATGTTTTTCTTCAAATCTAGAGGCAAATAAACAACTCTTCCCTTTAATCCTCTCTGTAAATCTGATGGAGGCAATTTCCCTGTCTTTGGCTCCATTCTTACAATAGCCTGAAAGGGATGGATACTTTGAATCAAAATAGATTCATAAGTATTTAAATCCTTCAATTCAGAAGGAATCTCAACCAATTCCAGATTATTATGAACTGCTCTAGCAGGCATCTGGTTTTGTTTTAATTTGTTACAACAATAAGTACACACACGTTGATCCAATCCCAAATCAAAACAATTTTCTACCATCAAGTATGTTGCAAAATCCTTCCATTCACTATTATTTTCCCTTTCACTTTTTGCATATAAATCCACTAACTTAGTCTGATTCTTATAATAAGTGCGTCTACAACACACACAAGTGAAATTAGGCCTCTCACTTGATTTCATGTCAAACGTCGCAATTTCCCTCTGGAAATTATCTGTACTGGAAACCTGTACACTATCTTCCAAATGACCCTCTACTTCTTGCTCAATTTCAACATTCTCCTCTTTACTTCCAAAGTAACAAAACTCAATTTCTTCACATATATTCTTCACATCTATTTCAGAACCATGCAAAAGAGCAGCGCATAATTGTTTCAGCATAATTGCTGGACTCTTAGCATAATACAACAGTCTAACTAACTTCCTCACTTTGTTATGATGCACTGCTAGCATCCTGAAATGATGAAAAACACTCTGGCATACTCTCCTGGAAAGACAAGCCAGTGAATGACCATGCAAACCTGTCACTTCTCTCACTCTGCAAGGATCTAATTCTTGCAACAACCTTATTTTCTGCTTCAAACTTTTCTTGTTAAATGACCGTACAAAATCACAAAGCAAATTGATGGAATCCTGTCGCACACTGCAAATACTACTACACTTCCAGGTGTACACAGGACCCTTACCACGTCTTCCTAAAACCTCATTACCTAACAACTCTTCTGCCTCTGTTGTCACAAGTTTTTCTTTTTCAACTGGACAACCATCTTTCACTTCATAAGCACGACCACTGATGTCAACTGCATGCACCAAATCATTATCCTGGAAATAACTCTCTTCATTAAAAAATGCCTCACAGCTTGAACTATGTATCCATTCTCCAGAAAAAACTTCACAAAAATTACTACGATTAACTATTCTCTTCCATCTACTATTTCTTTTGAAATCAAAAATTGCCTTGTTTAGCTTCCTAATTCTATTGATTATCAAAATAAATAACTTACGTTTAATTTCAAAAGCCTGATCAATAACTTTCTCAACTTTTTTTTTTCTCCTATAAAAAACTAATTTCTGTTGACCTTTCTTAATATTTTTTAACAAATTGCCAATTATCCTGTTACGGAACATTCGTTTACGAATCTCCGTAAACTGTTGTTTCCTTCTACTATCATGCACAGATTTATCTCTTGCTCTAGCAGTAACATTTTCATTTGTCCTTTTCTTTCCATTTGATTTACTTGTGTTGTTATGGATTGAAACATTTTCTGTACTAATATTTTTTTTATTATAAATATTTCTTATGAAATATTTAGAGCTCTTACCCGGTGCTTTCTTCATCGCTTGAGAAATCTTTTTGTTAGAGGACTGCTGCATTTTTTTTTTCTCCTGCTGTCTTTGACGTTTTGCAGCCTTCATCTCTCTTATTTTTGTAGGCATAGTTGAATCTGAGGAAAAATATAATAAAAATGTTATTAAACATTATTATCAAACAGTAAATCAGTAATAGTGATCAAAAACATAACACACTACTTGACATTTTAAATAGAAGATTTTTTAGTCCTTGCAAATTTACAATACAGAAATAGCAGAAAAGAAATGAGATTTATATTTATGTTACCTATGCTATTTTATATGTGAATCTGATCTAATTTTATGAGCATATTTTAATATTTTATTGAAGACACTACACATAACCTGTTTTTGAAGGTGTCTTTATTTTTAAATTAAACGGTTTACCTTTTTACTTTTTATTGATTATAAATTTTAAAAATAAATGTTTATAATTCCAAAGGCTCAACCAGGTCAGCTTCCCATCCTATATCATATAATTCGGACAAATCTGCATCCTCATCACGCTCTTCTTCATCCTCAGGATTTAAATCATCCAATGGATCAACATCCACTGATGTTTCAATTACAAGTTCAATGATGAGGTCAAAATCAACTGATTGCAGATTGTCGCTCATGTTGAGGTTGTCTTTATCTTTAAAGAAAGACAACAACAATGAGATGTTGCAGAGTAAGAGACAAATCTCACAGATTATAATAGTAAAATTATTTAACAAGAGTAACATTTTGCAGCTATTATTTAGCCATGTCCAGCGATGCTGAGCAGGTGAAGCCTATGTCTAATTTTTCACTGAACAGGACTCATCTGTTCTTAACCTTGGATAAGTCTCAACGACTCTGTGTCCCCTGCACATACTCAAATGTTAAAGTGCAGATTTATATTAAATGGCACATCCCCAGGCATGCACCAGTTAATGTGCACCACTGCTTTACCACCCATGGTGTGCCGCATTTACAATCAGATAGGAGAAAGCTGCTTCAAAACCCTGCGCCTGCTTGAAGCTGGCATAGGTCTTGACGCAGCATTGTATAGATGGGGCACCCCTGATCCTTGCTGGAGCTGCATCGCACTTACGATACAACTCCAGCAATGTGCCACCTTTACAGCACAGATGCGTCACGCATCTGTGCCTTTTTTGCCCCATGCTGCGCCGCATTGTAAATGCAGCACACCATGGGTGGCGGAACAGTGGCGCAGGATGACTGTCACATCCCTGGGGATGCGCCACTCATCATAAATCTATCCCTAAGCTTCTTATCTTGTTACAGATGAACTGCCATATGTATCATCAAAATATTTTACATATTATAAATAGCAAATTTTAAGGAATAAATAGCGATTCTTTACTATTCCTAATTTGCAATGAGCAAATTGCTAATTGCAAATTACCCATTCATTTCCATAGGCTAGGAGGCTCATAGGAATTAATGTTGCAAGTTGTGATTAGCAATTAGCTCATCACAAAATAGGATTTTTTTCAAGCGTGCAGGGGTATCTCAAGAACACCCTGCTGCACCCCTGAAAAAGAAATTTGGGAGCACATGTTACATCTACATGCCCTAATGGCATGTATGGGCGTCATATGGGACCTTTTTTTTTTTTAAAAAAAAAATGCTTTTTGAAAAGAATTCGCAAATTACCACAAACTAGAAGTTGGTGGTAGTTTCCAAATCCTTAATATCATTTTTTACATATTTTTTTTTGATACATTGCATTTAAGGAATCACAAATTTTGAATTATTGACATTTTAAGTAATTTCCACATGTGCACTGTTTTCTAAATATAATTTGAAAATCGTTTTTGGGGAAAAGTAATGGTTTGCAAATTTATGACAAGGACATAATGGTGTATGCTTCTCTATAAGGCATTTCAGTATCTCTAATGTCATTTTTCCCATATTACATTATAAGACCTTTCCCCATGAAGCACATTCCTTGTAAATATGCTCCCACCAGTGCATTGCAAATTTAGATTTTGACTGTTTCAGACACATAGCCATGTTGAAAGTGACCCAAAAAAATTGCAAACGTTTTAAAAAAAAACATTCATGTGTCTTAATGACATTTTAAGTCATTTCCCCATGGACAATGTTTTCTAAGTGGCACAAAAGAGGTATACACATATCATAAATCTGTCCCTAGCATTATAAATGATTAAATCAGGATGACAATAAGATGTGGCCTATCCAGAGGTTTGTTTAAGGTGAGGCCTACTCAGGATTGCAGATTAAAGTTATGCTTGATGAAGAATACAGAGGAGATAATTTATTGTAAAGGCCTACCAATGAAGTAAGTGATTTCTACTTCATTGCACCAGTCATCATAAATGTATCCATAAGCTTCTTATCTTGTTAGACATCAACCGCCATATGTATCATATAACTATTTTGCATTTCCAAAAAAGCGAATTTTAAGGAATAAATAGCGATTCTTTACCATTCCAAATTTGTTTGAGAAAATTGCTAATTGCAAATTACCCATTCATTTCCATGGGCTAGGAGGCTCATATAAATGAAGGTGCAATTTGCGATTAACAATTTGCTCATCACAAATTAGGAATTTATTCCAAAAGTGCAGGGGTGTCTCAAGAACACCCTGCTGCAACCCTGAAAAAGAAATTTGGGGGCATATGGCGAACATAAATTTTAACAACATTCCTTTACCTCAAAAACGATTTTCAAATCATAACTTCAAAACACTACACATGGGAAAATTACTTAAATTGTCCTTAAGACACATAAAAGCGTTTTTTGATTGGCTTTCCTGCATGGTAGGGTCACTTTTAACATGGCTATGTAACATAAACATTCAAAATCAAAATTTTCAATGTACAGGTGGGAGCATATTTACAAGCAATTTGCGCCACAAAGAAAGGTCTGACATTAAAATGGGAAAAATAACATCAGGGACAGTCAATTGCCTTATAAAGAACCATACACCATTATGTCCTTCTCATGAATTTAAAAACAATTCCTTTTTCCCAAAAACGATTTTCAGATCATAATTTCAAAAAACTGCACATGAGAAAATGACTTAAAATGTCATTGAAACACATGAAAGCGTTTTTTTTTTGGCTTTCCTGCATGGTTGGTTCACTTTTATCATGGCTATGTAACACAAACATTGATAATTAAAATTTTCATGCACATGTAAGAGCATATTTACAAGCAATTTGCGCCACAGAGAAAGGTCTTACACTAAAATGAGAAAAATAACATCAAGGACAGTCAATTGCCTTATAAATAACCATACACCATTATATCCTTGTCATGAATTTAAAAACAATTCCTTTTCCACAAAAACGATTTTCAAATCATAATTTCTAAACACTGCACATCAGAAAATGACTTAAAATGTCATTAAAACACATGAAATCATTTTTTGATTGGCTTTCCAGCATGGTTGCGTCACTTTTAACATGGCTATATAACAAAAACATTCAAAATCTAAATTTTCCATGCACATGTGAGAGCATATTTACAAGCAATTTGCGCCACATAAATCATAATTTTCTCCTTAAAGCACACTATTCTCTATCTAAAGTAAAGAAATATTTTCTCACCTTAGCAAATACTTTGAGTTTGAAAACAGTCTCAGAAACACACCAATTTGTCTTCAGCAGAGCAAAAGGTATGCACTCCAGAGTCTGCAGCTATCAAAAGCACAGAAATGGTGTAATTCTTCACACATATTTCTCATGTCACCCAATCAAAACTCTTCCCTCACTTTTTTT
The DNA here is from genome assembly GCF_964261635.1 of Lissotriton helveticus. Classification (NCBI taxonomy): domain Eukaryota; kingdom Metazoa; phylum Chordata; class Amphibia; order Caudata; family Salamandridae; genus Lissotriton; species Lissotriton helveticus. The sequence continues at coordinate 1,120,368,411 of NC_136063.1, read as the reverse complement.
CAAATGAAAACCCTTCCCCCTCTGCCCTTTCTGCCTATTTTCCATAGCAACCACCTCTTGGAGAAACTCTGGTGTTTGCAAATTCACACAACAATGTTGCAATTGAACTCTGAACTCTCAGTGCACCTGCATATCCAGTGCTTTCTTTCATTTAATGATTTTTTATTGACCACTCAAAATACATCTTTCAAAGAACACATCTCTACACCCTAACTTTCTGTTTTCATCAATCAAAATCCACCAATCACTGTTACTACTTCATGAACACAGAAACTCCACAGTTTTTTTCATTTCAAACTCACATTTTTTCAACTGCCATTTCATTGCCACACTTCATCTGACTGCAGGAGAACCTTCTCTCACCATGTTTTCTGTCTGGATTGTTGGTCATAGTTATATTCACTGGGCTCAAAGGTACGTTGAAAGCAGGAATTTACCTAACCTCAATTTACAAGATGTGGAAATTAAGTGGTTTGGCCACATGGGATTAAAATGTCACCAATTGATACCATTGGTGAAAACCTTTATGCATTTGCCCAAACCTGACCTGTTAATTGTGCACTGTGGAGGTAATGACTTGGGCACTTTGACTGGTGTAGGTCTGGAAATGCTTTTAAAGGACACCTTTGAGCAATTGATGGCACTTTTTCCTCAGACTGCCTTGGTATATTCAAATATATGCCAAAGACAGAAATGGAGGTGGTCAAACCAATTTTGTCCACAAATTGAGAAGTCGAGGAAGCATGTAAACAAATCTGTTTCAGCTTACATGAGAGACCATGGAATGGGCTCCCTGTACAACAATAACTTGCGTTACTACATGCAAGATATCTACAGAGGAGATGGAGTTCACTTCTCAGATGAGGGCAACAGAGTTTTCACTCTGAATTTAAAAATGTGCATTGGTACCTACTTATAAGTACCTAAATGTACCATAAACCCAAAAGCTCTTCTCAGAGCTACCCTACATCTAATCACTCACAATTATTATTTTACTCTAACTTTTTTTACTAATTTTCAACAAAGTACGCTCCCTGGGGCGCTACCCGGTACGCGTACCGGGAGCTAACCTCGCGAAATTTTAAAAAAAAATGTTTTTTTTTCGCACATATGGGCCTCCTCAGCCACCCTCACAAAACCTAGGGGGTCAAGATAAGTCTACCGTGCCCCCTTCTACCTATTCTGAACATTATTTGCCCTCCATCTTGTATCATAATTCGACCGAAACACAAAATGGTGGACTCCCGTTACGCTTAAGGTTCGCGTACCAGGGCGCTCACCGGTTCGCGTACCGGGTCGCTTCCTGGGAAGCGCACCATCAAAAAAGGTGGGAAAGTAGTTCACAGAAAAGCCACTGGAGACAATTTCACCAAATATAGATTAGCTCATACTACATACCAATCCCTACCATTTTCACAAATTTGATTGGAATTCCATTTAGCCGTTTAGCCTATAGAACTCACTAAATACCGTGAGGTAAATTACTTCACAAAACACATCTGAAGTGTTGGAATTGACAACCAATTAAAATGTTACTTTCATTTTCTACTTTTTTTACCTGACATTTGATTGGTTATGTACCCGAATATATATAAAGGAAGAGAAGGAAACACAGCCATTTTGACTACTACTTCCTGGTGTACATTTCTATTAGAATTTTCATTAATAACTTCAACTTCTTTTTAAAGGTAAGTTGTTATTTTTAAAACTGAAGTATATTGAGCACTTTAAGTTAATATGGCAAACTTTTTCTGTTAGTTATATACTATCCCTCTGTAGTACTTATAAATTTAGATACACTTTTTTATATTCCTACTTCCACTCTGATACTATACACTGCCCAAAGATAAATTCTCTGTTAAAAACTGCCTATCTAAAATTAATCCCAACAGTGCCCTACCTCTACTAATATATATTTTTTTTATGCAAATTTCAGGAAAAATGGAAAGTGAACAAAACATTTCATTTGAAATTGTCCTTCCAGAGTCCAACACAGAAATCATTGATCCAAATGAGATTGAATTTATGGATGAATCTTGGGACCAAGAACTACTGCAATGTGTACAAGCAGTAGATAACCTCCTTGCAAATGAGGACATTTTACAACCTCAGAGACTACAATCTATATTCCATGATTATGAAATTTCTGACAATGAAATGTTAGAAAGTTTATTAAATTATGAAACACAATAAAAAAAACTTTAAAAAAAAAAAAATAATCAACAAAACCAACAATCAATTAACATACAGCATTTGAAAAGTCTATCATTCATTTTTCATTGTGATACGCTCCCCAGAACGCTTCCCGGTTCGCGTACCGGGCGCTAACCACGAAAAAAAACAAAAAAAAAATATTTTTTTTTGCTTCGCGGGGCCCCTTTAAAGCCTCCACATCAAACCTAGGGGGTCAGGGAGGATCTACTATGCCCCCTTATAGTTATTTCCCCCTTTGTTTTGGCCTCCTCTTGTCTCTCAATCCTACCGAGAGACAAGATGGCGGCCGCTCCGGACTGTTTAGAATGTTGACAGACACCGGAGAGCCAATCAGCTTAGCTACGCGAAGTTCCGGTACGCTTAAGGTCCGCGGACCGGAGCGCTGCCCAGAGCGCGCTTACAGATATATATCTTTTTTTAAACGTTAATTTCTCAAAATCCACTGGAGCACATATATTGAGACCTACAAAAGGCACATCGGGCTATCAGTCCCTAATATTTTGCCAAGTTTCGTGCAAATCCATTCAGCCGTTCGGGCTAAAAGTGAGGCTAACCGCCCTATGGAAAACTCAATGTTAAAAACACGTTTTGGGACCCCCCTTTTTTCTCGGCCCCCCCTGGACCAACTCCCCCCAAATTTCCAGTGGCTGCTCAGAAACAGAATGTTCCATTTTCCAGAAAATTTCAGCCAATTCCGTCCACAAACGCCAAAGTTATTAGACATAGAATTTTCAAAAATCCCATAGGGAAAAAATCCTAACTATATATACCTACTGGCGACCGCCAGTAGGTAATATATATGGGTGGCGAGTATAGCGACATGTACTATCGGAGGAACTTTCCCTGTCCCAGCCAATGAGGTCACTCGGATGTTTGAAATATCAGCCCCGCGAAGAAAGCAACTTGACACTTGCAGCACTGACCTGGCACTGATGAGGCACACGCCGAAATGCGTCTGCCAAACGCTGTATTTGTGGACATCGCGCTCAATGGCAATTGTGCACCGGAGGCATTAAATTTCTGTTTGGCAACCTGAGCATGTGTCAGACCTGGTTTTATGAAATCAGGATTGGAGGAATATATATATATATATATATATATATATATATATATATATATATATATATATATATATATATATATATATATATATATATATATATATATATATATATATATATATATATATATATATATATATATATATAAATTTACTGAAAAAAACATAGGTTTCAGGCCTTATATAGTTAGGAATTAGCTTTTAAAAAACCATTGAAATTCACTCAAAAAACGATGTTTTAGGGGTGTTATAGTTAGCTGGACATTTCACTCATACAAAACCATTGAAATTGCTCCTATATAGTTAATTGTACTAACTATATTTCGCGTACCCGCAATGCACTGCTGATGATGTCACATATTAGATCATTCATGACATGGTCAGTGAGATCACTGGTGACATCTCAAACCGTCTCGTACCGTAAAAATTTTGGGGGGGCCTGGTGGGCCCTTGTGGGACCCCCATGAGCAGGCCTAGGGGGGCAGGGTGCTTCTACCCTGCCCCCTTTTTGAGTTCTACACGTTTGTTTTTCTGCTTTCCTGTGCCTCAGTCTACTGAGGTACAAGATGGCTGCCAACAATTTCTGTTTTGGAGTGTTGACAGACATTGGCAGCCAATCTGAATGCAGCTCGTACTCGGGAAGGTACAGAGTACAGTAAGCTTACAGTGAGCTTATAAAGATCTATAAATGTTTTCAAATTCTATTTTCTCAACAACTACTGGAGGGATTTACACCATTTAAACAAAAGGTCGTACTGCGTACCAGTCCCTACCATTTTGCCAAGTTTGGTGTAATTCCATTCAGCGGTTCGGGCTGTAGCCGTGTCTAATCGTCCTATGGAAAATAACATGGGGAAAACATGTTTTGGGACCCCCCTTTTTTCTCAGCCCCCACTTGACGAATCCCCCCAAAACATTCAGGGAAGGAGCGGAGCGGAGCCGGCCATCTTCTTTGAGAAATTCGCGGAGATTCATGAACCGGCGCCAAAGTTATTCCCAATAGAATGTTGCGGATTTCCTATGGAAACTAGGTCCTAACTATATATACCTACTGGCGACCGCCAGTAGGTAATATATATATATATATATATTCTCCCAACGAGTCCCCGCCACTTCCAGGAACCACTCGGACACTCCAATTGCTGCAAAAATTGTATTATGCAAGTGGAAAACGAAGCGTTTCAGTATTACACCTTGATCATGCTCGTAAATTCATATGCAAGCCATGTTTAAATACACTTCTAAACATACTGTGATTAAACAACAGACTCACCCCCCATGTGAATAGTGAGAAACTATCGCGGCCATGTTTAAATGTGCAAAATATCACAAGAGAGTCAAAATAAGTCCCCAAACATCTATGTACATGTACTGATGTTCACATTTCATCTATAAAATATAAATATACTGTACATTCTAATCAATGTTGTAATTATGATTGCTTAAATGTCACATGCAATTCTGTGTTAAAGCACATTGTGATTGACGCAAATATATGTCTACAAGTAAGATCTTACATATAGGACTTCTGGCGCACTATATATTTCAGGAAGTGCTCTTTACATAAATTAAATGTAGATATGTATAGCAATCACCCTCGCGCATACTAAATCGTACACGAGTGAAGCCGGGATATACACGGTGTTCAAATCTGTCCTCAACTTTCAATCAATAAAGTAAATATCTTTATTGAGACAGGTCTCCGTACCAAAAATCAGGCCCCAGTGGGCGCAATACTACTATTACGGGTCCATGGTTCAACAGTGCTGCCCAAGTGGGCAAAATCGAAATAATTCACCATTCCGATAATATATATCCTATTGGCAATTGCCAGTAGGTAGTTATACTTAAAACTTATTTTCCATAGGAAAAGCATTTTCTGCGTTGACAATAACTCTCGCACCATTTGAAGAATCCTCACAGAATTTTCTAAATGATTTTGCTACTCACTTTAGCTGCTGTGCTGAAAGTTTTGGGGTGCTTCATCAAGCGGGGGCGAAGAATAAGGGGGGTCCCTAAACATGTTTTCCCTGTACAATTTCCCATATGGAGTTTAGACACAAACTGCTGGACGGAATTGCAGAACATTTGGCAGAAAGCTAGTTCTTTGCCCTGAAACAGTAAACAGTCCTTATTCTGATTTGGTGTAAATCCATTCAGTTTTGGAGTTGTTAAAGAAAAAAGAAATATAGCATCTAGGGAAGCGGGTCCCTCCGGGGATATCCTGTGGTGAAACCGCAGCTTTACGTGCCAACAGCAAATCTGTGATTGGCTGGCCACAACCTGAGGGGAAAGTTGCGGCCCTCATTTCAGATAACTGGGAATGATCGCCGGTTGTCAGAATTTGCAAAGAAATGAATTTAAGGGTTTAGAGTAGAGGTGCCCTGACCCCATGTGTACAATATAGGGGTATATGAGGGACCCATGATTCAAACGGAATTGGCGTATTATTATTTTCTTTACATGTGTCAGAATTCCCAGATCTGTTACAACCCTCAATGCAGCACACCATGTAAAATCGTGGCAAATTTGCACATTTGGTGGCAAATGTTTTAAAAAATACATCCACTCAGTGACCCACTCAGATACTCAAACACCCACTCACGGATACTCAAACACCCACCTACAGACCCACACAGATTCTGACACACCCACTAACATACCCACTCAGACAATCATGCACCCATTTACAGATCCACTCACACACCCACTGACTGACTCACTTACATACTCACACACACACCCACTGACTGACTCACTTACATACTCACACCCACACACAAAAGCACTCACAAACCCACTCACACATTCACTCACAGACCCACTCACACGTTCACACATATACTTACAGACCCACTCACACACCAACTCATAGACCCACTTATACACAGACAGAGCTACTCAGACTCTGACGTACCAACTCACAGACCCACTCAGACACTCACATGCCTACTCATAGACCTGCTAACACACTCTCACACCCCCTACAGACCTACTCACATACTCACTCACAGACCCACACAGACAGTCAAATACCCACTCACAGACCCACTCAGACACTCACACACCCACTCAAAGGCCCACTCAAACTGTAACACACCCACTCACTGACCCCCTCAAACATGCATGCACCCATTTAAATACCCACTCAGGGCATCTCACACCCACTCAGAGACCCATGCAAACAAGGATACACCCACTCACAGACCCACTCACACTCACATATTCAATCAGACACTCACACATCTACTCACTGGCACCTTCCCACTGTCATAAACCCACTCATAAACCTACTCAAACACTCATGGGTCTATTCACATACCCACTCAGACTGGCTCACACCCACTCAGACACTCATACATCCACTTACAAACCCACACAGACACTCACACATCCACTCAAAGACCCACTCACCCTATCATACACCCACTCATGCTGTCATTAAAGACATCCATTCAGAGACCAATTCAGACATTCATACATGCACTCACAGACCCACTCAGACCCACTCAAACACCCACTCGCAGACCCACTCAGAAACTCACAGACCCAATCATACACCCGCTCACAAACCAAGAGAGACAATGACACATCCACAGAGTCATGCACACAGTTGTGAATCCTAAATTTGCTGCTGTTTACTGAATGTGTTTGTGGATTTGCGACAAATCCATACATTTTAATAAGAAATTAAAAAAGGGATTTAAAAACAAAAAGGAACTAGTGTTTGGGAAAAGGGGTGGCTCTAAGAAGAGCCTTTGTGTTTATTGTGTCTAGATGATAACTACACATAAAACAGGAGGTGATCTGTCAAGTTGCTGAAGAACACCCTGCTGCCTTTCTCTGTGAAACGAACTCCATCACTCCTATTAATACCACCCATCTCAAAGCATAAATGGTTATGTATATAGAGCCTATTTTTGGTCTATAGGAATGCAGAGACAATTTATTGAGATGTGTCCTTCATTTGTCTATCTGTGAACTTAATTTGTTTGACCAGTTCTATTTCTGTCTGTGGCAAATGTTGGAGAACACCAAGGCAGTGTGTGAGAAAAGTGGCATTAATTGACCAAAAATCTCCTTCATTAGGATTTCTAGTCTTACCTCAGCAAGTGTGCCTAGATCATTACCACCACAGTGCACAATAATGAGGTCTGGATGGTGGATTCCGTAATGCTTTCAACCAAAGGCAGCAATTGATGGCACTTTAACCCCTTCCAGGCTGATGACGAGCTCAGCTCGTCATGAGCGTAACCTGCCGTGCACTTCATGACGAGCTGAGCTCGTCATGTAACGCGGTATTTTAAAAATTACAGCGTACAGCGGGAAAAGCCGCCGCAGCGATGCGGTTAACCATCTCTGGCCAACCCAAATCATGTCCACATTTGGTAAACCCAAGTCCTTGTCAGTGCCCTCTGGCCCAAAACACAAAGCTATGACCCATAATCCACACAGGAGTAGCAGCACACAGGAGAAGGTTGAGCTGAATGAGACACTTTTCAAAATGAATGGCAATTAAAATGGAGGAGAGCCACCAAATTAAAACAGAACATATTTGATTGGATGCTTTTAATATGCAGGTACCTAAAAGTAGGTCAGTCATTTTGAGAAAAAAAGTAATTACTTGGCTCTGGAAAAATAAAGAAAACGTTAAACCCAGCTCTCTTGACTGGGGGAAATAGTTGAAAAGTTTCTGCACTACTTCTATCATCTTGCTGTGCTAGCTTTGTTCACCCTAAGTGGCCAAGGGTATGCCCAGACGTGGGTCCCTTGCTTGCTGTGCCACTGGATTCAAGCTAGCCAGCCTGATGAGCAGTGATACCCTGAAAACGGTCCCAGGATGCTTGTTTTTTGGTCCAGAAAGGACCTGCCCTGGCAGTTCGGTCTGGACTGTGAGGAGAAGGTTGAAGACTCATTTGCATATGGCTGGGGTGGCACAGTGAGAAAAAGAATGATGGATTAAACCCAGATCTCTTGACTGGGGTTGAGTGATTGAAAAATGTCAGCACTCTATCCATCATCTTGTGTTTTCTAGCTCTGTACGAGGACCACGAGTAGTCTCTGGGTGGCAGGCAATGCAGCAGCAGCAATTGTGAGCCGGGGAATGGTTTAAATTGTACAGGAGGGGTCTAGCAACAAGAGAGCAGCTGCGAGGTCATCCACAACCAGTGCTGGAAAGTAGGGGGATCCTGTCGGATCTCTGTTCTGGCAGCTATTCCAGGGCTGGATCTGGGAATCCTTCTGACCCAGGGAAACATGCTGAATTTGTCCTGGTGTCATTTTCTGATACCAGGACATAATTCAGCAGTGCCCCCACATTGTCTGCATTCCGTTCAGATCGGCAATCTGCAGGCAGTGAGGGGGTAACGTAAGGAAACAAAGGCACACAGCATATCTCTTCATTAGTACTTTAGAGGAACTATGACTTGAATGTAGGTTTTTTAGTTTCTTCATCTCCCTATGAGACATGAACATGCACTGTAAGAATGCATGCTTTCCCTGAGCGTATGAGTAATTACACATAAAAAAAATTAAATGGCACATACTAATTTTTTGTATTTCATTTTTTACAGCGCTACTCATCCCAGTGTAGGGTGTCAGATCAATTTACATCAAATACAGAGGCACAATGAGTTATACAATTGTGTAAATTAATGTGCATGAAATGTTCCGTAAACAAGGAGGGTTATAAGGAGTAAGAGGGAATGGTTGGAAGAAACACAAAGTCAGGATATGAAACATAACATAGGGATTGTGGTTGACTGTTCTAACAAGACTTTATTACATTTAAAGGTACCCTTGTGTGCAATTTTAGAATACCAACTGATTGAGAAAAAACATTAGGGATCTAAACCCATAGGGGCGTGGCTAGGCGCGCGCTGGGCATGGCGGCTTCCACTGAGGCTCCTCGTAACGGAGCGAAGGTCCCGCACTTCCCTGCTTCCGAAAGCGGGGAAAAACGGAAGCACAATCGTCGGAACAATAGCGGAACAAGATGAGCCTAATTCCACTCTACAAAACACCGTGGTCTGCTTGGAACTTTAATTAATCACTACTTACCAGACACAAAAATATCATGGCAGCCATTTTGTTTCCACAACTTGCCGCAAATTAGTCTTTACGAGTGCAGCAATGTGATTCTTTACATGAAATGCCCCCTAACTTCGTTTCTGAAACTGGCTGTGGTAATCTTTAAGCTTATTTAGTCCCAAATGGTCCGCTAATCCAGTTTCTCCTCTGTCTGTTAAATCTTATGAGGTGATGTGGTTATGACCAGAGCGAAGGTCCCGCACTTCCCTGCTTCTGAAAGCGGAGATAAACGGAAGCACAAGCGTCGGAACACTAGCGGAACAAGGTGAGCATAATGCCGCTCTACAAAACACTGTGGTTTGCTTGGAATTTTAATTAATCACTACGCAGCAGGTACGAAAATATCGCGCCTGCCATTTTGTTTCCGCAACTTGCCGCAAATTGATCTCCACGAGTGCAGCATTGCAATTTTTTACATGAAATGTGTCCTAACTTCGTTTCTGAAACTAGCTATGGTAATTTGTAAGCTTATTTTGTCCCACATAGTCCTCTAACCCAGCTTCTCCTCTTTCTGTTAAATCTTATGAGGTGATGTGGTTATGGACGCAATTTTGTGTGACTTTCACCATAGCATTTTACCACAACTTCCTATGAGCTTATAGTTGTACTCTCACAGCATACACCTGGATTCTGTACTTTGAGGGCCTAATCACTTCACAATTTCTAAAGGCTCTCATTGTCATAGGTGCATATTTTGGCAATATAAACCTGCTTAATATTTAATCCTCATTTGCTTACGCTCACTCTTGAACTTAGTCTTGAACATCTATCAGAGTGCGGTCTGCCCCTCAGGACTTTTTCTTTCATCTTACTTCAGGATTAATGGGCGGAGTGAACGGCTCTTTTCTCAACGCATCTAAACAAAAACATTCCTACATTAAAAATTCCAAACTCTTCACTCAATTTTCCAAGCTGGAAGGCTCAGACTCACTTCTGGCAGAGGATATTAACGCAACAATGGAAGCAGCCCAAGCCTTACCTAGTAAGTCCAACGTAAAAAGACTAAAAAAGGATCCACCTTTGCCACCTTAACCAACTTCACCTGTTTCCATGGAACTATTGCTGCAGGAAATAAGAGAGCTTTGGCCCTTTGTCAAAGAAACTAACTCCAAATTACAATTTCTTTCAGATAGCTGGTCCCAACTAGATGCCAGACTTACAGCAGTGGAGCAAAATGTCTCCTCAATCAACGACACTACTAAAACTGTTACCCATTTGCAATCTCAGGTGACAACACTTCTCCAAAAGGTTGAGGATCTTGAAAATCGAAATAGAAACAATATATGCATTTATGGCCTGGTGGAAGGGGCAGAGGGTACGGCTCCCCACAGTTTCTTCAAATCCTTTCTTCCCAATATTTTACAACTACCAGAAGACACTGTCCTTAATATTCAACGAGCACATAGATTGGGCCGTCTTCCATCAGGTACCTCACCATCGCAAAGACCAAGAGGAGTCATCCTTTATTTCCTAGAGTACACAGAGCTCCTAAAAGTACTGGCAGCAGTTAAACGTGCACACCGGATCTTCTGGTCTGGCTCAACTCTGTTTTTTGCCCAAGATTATGCCAAGGCCACAGCAGCCAGACGCAAAGCCTTCTTGAATATGAGACTAGTCCTCTGTTCAATGGGAGCCATATATGGTCTCTTTCACCCTTGTCTGTTTTAATTTCAAATGTGTTTTATTGATTTTAAGAGCAACAGTAGGCATCACAGTACGATAGAAATGCATCAGGCATAGAAGGCAGACGATACAGACAGGTACGTCTTCTCTACAGAGCAAATAGCAGGCTAGGTTCATTTGCCACAACAGAGGTATAGTGCCAAAGCTGCAAATGTCAAGCGTAGTGAGGTAACAAAACTGTGGGAACAAAAACCAGAACTCCACCCCCGTTCCCAGCTTTCCCCCACCCTTCCCACCCCACCCAGTGTGCCGGACTCGTGAAACAATCACGGATTCATTCACAGAATGAGTATCGCAGTTATCCATGGGATCATGAAGGGTCATGTGTAGGCTCTGTGAGTCGCAGTAAGCGAAGGTATCTGGGGCAGGTGATTTTGTTAACTCTTTCGACAGGAGGGAAAGCAGCGGGAGCCAGACCTTCCGGTATGCAGTCGTGGAATGTGTGAGCGTGACTTGGATACGTTCCATCCCCAAGGTGAACCAGATTTTGTGCAGCCATCCCGTGTGAGTGGGTCTGGTAGTCGAGCCCCAGAGGGACAGAACATGTTGTGTTGCAGCTTGCATGGCGATCCCCATTTGACGACCTCTGGGGGATTTCAGGGGAAAGGTGAGTGCGTTAGGTAGGCCTAAGATGGTGTAAGCTGGGAATCTCGGGATTTCAGTATCAAAGGTAGAATCAATGTCATCCAGGACTGTCTTCCAATATTCCTGGACTTCACAGCATTCCCAGAGGAGGTGAGTCAAGGTGCCCCTTTCCCCGCAACCCCTCCAGCACAGCGTGCTACTTGTCGGGTTACCCTTGTTGAGCCGGACTGGAGTGAGATGCCAGTACATGGCCAACTTCGTCGCTGCTTCCCTACCTGCGGTGTTGCGGGTGGTGTGAGAGGCTCTATAATATACATAACTCCATTCCTTGGGTGATAGAGCCCTCCCCAGTTCCGCCTCCTAGCGTTTCTGGCCCGCTGTTTTGCCCGAGATGGCTGGGGGCGTGAGCATTTTGTAGAGGTCTGAAATAAGATGCCTATCCGAATCTTTTGTCACCAGCCACTTCTCAAAGTCCGTCATAGGTCTACCAACCAAGGGGGCGATGTCTGGGTGCGTGAGCCAATGCCAAAGTTGGAAATACTGAAATAGGTGGGGGGAGACAACGCCGTAGCCTTGAATTATGTCCGAGAGGGGGAGAAAGCCCTGCAGGTCAAAAAGGTGGCCGGCGGAGAGGCAGCTGATACCACACCATTGCGGAAATGCATGAGGGACAGTGCCTGGCGGAAACTCCGGGTTGTCCAAGAGAGGGGTAAGTGGGGAGGGGAAGGTTGTCAACCCCTTCTTGACAGCGACCGCATTCCAAACCTGCATGACGGTACGAGTGATGGGGGGTCGCAAGAGGTAGCGCAGCCGATGCTGCCGGGGGAGGAACGGAATTTTCCAGAGGGACGTCTGGGCCTTCACCCTGTCCTGAAATAACCATCGCTTCTCGGATTCCGGCCTGTACCACTCCCCCAGGTACCGGAGTTGGGAGGCCTGGAAGTACTGCAAAATGTTGGGGATCCCAAGGCCCCCTTCGTCTGCGTTCCGGTATGCTAGTCGTTTATGTAAGCGTGCCAGCTTACCTTCCCAGATAAAATGGTGGAAGGCGGCTTGTAGACGCGCGATGGTGCCAGCCGGAGGGGGCACCGGGAGGGTCTGAAAAATTTACAGAATTTTGGGCAGAGCCGACATCTTCACTGCCGCGACACGTCCCAACAGGGAAAGGGGTTGTTTGGACCAACGCGCGAGGTCGGTTCGAATTTGGGAGGTGAGGGCTGCGTAGTTGAGAGCTACCGTCGACTCTGTAGACGAGGTCAGAGTAACGCCCAAGTACGGGAGTTGTGTGGTCGACAATAAACCTCCCCCGTAAGCGGGTGTGTCTGCCCGTGGTTGAGCATTTTTGCCCAGTGGCAATATGAGGGATTTCCCCCTGTTGATTTTGAAGCCGGAGACAGCTTCAAAAGACTCTAACTCTTCCAAGAAGGCGGGAACAGAGCGGTCCGGACGAACCAGAGCGGATATGATGTCGTCGGCGTAAAGGCCGATCACATGAGGCTCCCGGCCAAAGGGAATGCCATGGATAGCGGGGTTGTCGCGAATCTTTTGCGCAAGGGGCTCTATGTACAGGGCGAACAGGAGAGGTGAGAGGGGGCACCCCTGCCTCGTACCACGCTGGATCTCAAAAGGGCCCGAACGTAGGCTGCCTAGGCGGACCCGAGCCTGAGGACGGTGGTAGCAGCTCGCGATCCAGGACTGAAAGCGGTCCCCTAACCGAAAGCGCCGTAGGACTCGTTGTAGGTAGGTCTAGTCGACCCGGTCAAACGCTTTCTCAGCGTCAACAGCCAGCAGTGCAGAGTCCGAGTTTTGGAAGTGAGCCTTGTCAATCAAATGGAGTATCCTCTTAGTGTTATCGCTACATTGGCGATTCGGAACGAAGCCCGATTGGTCGGGTTCCAAGATCCCGGGCAAACATGGACCAAGACGCGCCGCTAGGACACCCGTAAAGAGTTTTAGGTCTAGGTTAAGTAAAGATATAGGGCGGAATGCAGAGCAGTGCATGGGCTTCTTACCCGGCTTAGGCAGCACCACTATCTCGGCTGCAAGCATATCTGAGGGGATGGAACTTGGGCCCTCGAAGGAATTGAAGAGCCGGGTGAGTACAGGAGCCAATAGCTGGCTGAAGGTTTTGTAAAATCCGGCCGAGAAGCCATCAGGCCCCGGGGATTTGAGAGGGCGAAGGCGGGAGATAGCAGCGAGCACCTCATCCAGGCAGATAGGGGTATCTAGGGCGTCCGCGTTAGCTTGAGGCAGCTCCGTGATCTCCGCCGATTCCAAATAGGCGTCAACGTCCTCCGGCGATACAAAGTCGGCTTTATATAAAGAGGCGTAGAAGGTCCGGAACGCCTCCGCAACCTGGGTCTCCCCAGTGATGTCTAAACCAGAGTCATCCGTGAGGCTGGAGATCTTGGTACGTTGGGTTTTCGCCTTCAGGGCGCTAGCAAGTAAGCGGCCAGTTTTGTTCCCCCCAACGTAATAGGTATGACGGAGGCGAAGAGCGGCAAAGTCTGCCCTATCTGTATCTAGGCTAGCTAACTGGGCTCTGGCGGCCTTCAGCTGTTTCCAGACCCGCGGAGCACCGGTACGGCTATGAACCCGCTCCAGTTCAGAGACCTGAGCAATGAGTTCATCCCTTTTTGCTTCGTGGACCTTGGCCTCTCCGCTGCAATCGCAATAAGTTTGCCACGGGCCACCGCTTTCAGGGCCCCCCAAAGGGCCGACACCAATGTCTCGGGGGTGTCATTAATAGCCAGATACTCAGTGAGGCACGCGTGAAGCTGCTTGGCGACGTCCGGTCGTTGTAAGATGGTTTCGCGCAATAGCCACGATCCAGGGGGGCGGGTGGATTTTGGGACCTGGAGCGTCAACTCAACCGCGTCGTGATCAGACAGGGCCGCTGGTACAATGCACGCATCACTGAGGGTTGCAAGTAGTTCAGAGGAACCTAAGTAGTGATCCAGCCTGGCATATGTGCGGTGTATGTGGGAATAAAACGTGAAGTGCGGTGTGTTGGGATGTGTAGCCGTCCATAGATCTACCAGGCCCCTCTCATGTAGCCATTCCCTACCGGCGGCCGTAATGGCGCCGGTGTCCCCATAGCGGTGCCCCGACCTGTCCATATTTGTGTCCATCACTAGATTGAGGTCCCCCCCAATGAGCAAGAGGGAAGTGGAGGATTGAAGCGATTCGGAGATGGCGCCTTTTAAAAAGGCTTCCTGTCCCGAATCTGGGCGTAGAGGGAGACGATCGTGAAGCGCTGGCCCCCCACTAAAAAGGTGTATGCTAACAGCCTGCCCCTGATCTCCCCCATCTTATCTCCCACGCTGCCCCGGAAGCGCCTGGACACCAGAATAGCCACCCCTGCCTTTTTCGCTGGGAGAGATGAAAAAAACTGCTGGGGGAAGGCACGTGAGCGCATTCTGTGCCAGTCTTTACGCAGGAGATGGGTTTCCTGTAATAAACAAATGTCGGCCACGGAATTCTCCAGGTACGAGATCACAGCCCTCCGCTTAACAGGATTGTTCAAGCCCTTCACATTAAGGGTTAATACCTTCAAACTGGACTCCAACATAGGAGGTCAGGTGATCCGTGCGCTATATGAATGCAATCCCACTGTCGGATCCGATGAAGACGCAATGAGCATCCCGGCCCCACAGACCCCCCCCCGGCACACTGGTTTCCTCCCGCAATCCAACTCCCAACCCCAGCCCCAACTCCGCCCCAACAGGCCCTCCCCTCCTCCCGCCCCCCTTCATCCCCATCCCCCCACCCGCCTCCCCAAACCCCCAAAGTCATGGACCCCGCCCCCCTTTCCCCCTTCCCGACCCCAACATCCCAACAGTGAAAGTTCAAAGTCCCAGTCCTGACAGTCCAACACAGGGCTGCGGAAACGTTACTTGGTGGGGTGATGTCCAGTGCCGGTTTCGGCGGCCCCCCACTCGTCCCCCCCGTCCTGCATGTAAATGTGCTGAGATGACCCCCTCTCGGGGACGTAGTTTAATTAGGAGATGACGTTTCTTTGGCCACTTCTAAGATAGCCGTGGCCCTCTCCTGCGATATGATGTGAGCTTTGGGTTTCGAGCGTAGATCCGGGGAGCGTCTGCGGTTGACCAGCTGCCAGCCTCCCCTGGATTGATTCTGTGAATGTGTCCCCAGGGGCGATTCGTCGGTCAGATCTATGCCTAGTAGTGCACACGTGTCTTTGAGGGACCGCATCTGCTGTTGGGTACCTTTCCACTTTAAATATGAGGCGGAACTGGTGGCCCCAGGAGTATGGGATCTCATGCTGACGTAGAAAGTCCGTGGCCACCTTGAATGTTTTCCTCTTCTGTAGGGTAATGGCCGAAAGGTCCTGATATAGGGCTATGGGGTGACCTCGGTATTGAAGAGGCTGGTGTTTGCGGGCCTCCCGGAGGATCCTTTCTTTATGCGGGAAATCAGGGAGGAAGGCCAAGATGTCGGGGGTGGGGCAGGCGAGCGCCTAGGTAGCCCCACTCTATGCGCCCTGTCTATCCTGATGTCAAAGTCGGAGGGCTCCCCTAGGATGTTACGGAAAAGGTCCTGCAGGTAGACAGTGACATCCGACCCTTCTTCTTTCTGAGGGACCCCCCGGACCCGTATGTTGTTTCGCCGGGACCGGTTTTCCAGGTCCTCTGCGTGAGCCTGTAGGTCAAGTTTCTGATCCTGGAGCCGCAGCACCTCTTGCTGGAGTTGTGTAATCTCTTCGCTCCAGGATTGATCGGCGTTCTCGATAGCAACCACTCATTCTCCGAGGCCCTCCACATCTCTTCTGAGTTCTCTGACCTCCCCAGCCACCTCCTGCTGTAATGATTTGAAATCGTCTCGGAGGGAGTTAAACAAGGATTCTAGAAAAGACTTGGTGATGGGCATCTGGTCAGCAGAAGATACCGGTGGTGATTTCGTGGCTTCGGGGGAGGGTGGTCCCTTATCAGCTTTGGACTGGTTTTCGCAAGCATCTCCGGAAGCATGCGGTCCCCCTTCTTCCTAAGGTTTGCCATGGCCTCTGCGACGCTGTCTCCGGATCTATGTATGGGGCTCTCAGAAGCCCTGGGTCATAGGCGTGCGTCGGTATGGTCCCGGTATGGTCCCGGGGCCGACCTCCTCCTGTGGCGTGGTGCGTGTAGGCCCTACGGTAGTTGCTATGCAGCCAGCCTCAGAGAACTTCGAAAGGGGGTCCTGCCTCTCGTCTACCCCGCCCCAGGCAGGTGGCTGTTATCGGGCCCCGCTGTAAACCAGGCCCGTTGGAGTTCGCCGCGGGAAGGCCTTCTATGGACCTCTAGGCCACAACTGGGTCTCGCATAAAGGTGTCTGAGGTCCCCTTGTGTCCAGTCTCGGCCGGTCTCCAGTGGCTCATCCGTTAGGGTTCCATTGTCAGTGGTCCCCCCAGTGTGTGGCCCGACTCCCTCCTGGGGCCCACTGGTGTATTTAACTGTTCTGCACCACCCTCTCACGCAGATGCTGAAGGCCTGTGGTCAGCAGGGCTTACTAGGCCCGACGCCGGGGGCTCGAGTTTGCCCCCCCGAGTCTCCAGCCCGCTCTGGTCTTGCGCGGCGCCTCTCACCTCTGTTGGGGTTCTCGGGTGTTATCGCCTGGTCATCTGCTCTCATGGGTGCCGCAGTCCGGACCTCGTGGGCGTTTGCGCACTGGGATGCCGGGGGGCTCACACATCGGCCCTGTGTAGGCCCTAAGCCGGGGCCTCGATTTCGGCGCCACCCCGCCGGGCCCCCTTCTGCCGCCAAATGTGCTGTGTGAGTAGCCGCTCTCGCAACTTGCTGCCCGTTCTGTTCAGTGTCCTCTGGTCCGCAAGCAGGGACCCCGGGTGTCTTGTCAGAAGGGGCCAGGTTCTCTCACCTCTGCCCAGTGCAGGCCCTCTCCCGCCGGACGGGTCTCTCGCCACCAGGTGTGTCGCGCGGGCAGTCTCACCGCTCGCTGTCCACTCTGCCCAGCGACCCCCGGTTAGCAAGCAGGGTCCCCGGGCGGCTTATCGGGAGGGGCAGGGTCGCTGCAATCACTCCGCGGGGCCCGTCACCATTTCCTGTCCTCACGGCTCGGGGACGTTCTCGCCGCCAGGAAGGGCTCCGAATGCTTGCCGGTTCGATCTCCGACCCGGATATGTGTGCGCTAGGCACCCGGTCAGTATAGTTGCTCGGAGGGTCGATTGTGGCTTATACCAGGGCATTAAGGGGGATCGGAGCGGGGAGCCACCAGAACACACGTCCGCTTAGGCCGCCATCTTGGCCACACCCCCCCACCCTTGTCTTTTTAAAGTTACGTATAACAACAGAACAACCACTTATGAGGACCCAATACGTTTGCAAAGCTTCATTAACTCGCATAATACTGATCATATGGAGTCTTCTGGATCCTCCTTCAGGCTGTCAAATGGACCCCCCTGACTTTCCCCCCATAGTTATTTATACCCCTTGTAGTTTGAGACTACTAAATGCCTTTTAGTCTCTTCAAAATATTATCTCTCTTTTCCTCATTCATAAGCTTTATGATGTTGTTGTATTCTTTTAGGTACATTTGCTTGTTCTTAACAGTTCTTATGTTTAATGTTCATATCGTTACTTTACGTTTCACATGATGTTTTTTGCTTTCACAGCTTTTTTCACCATATGGACATGATCTTCTCCTGGTCCCATTCAGTCTCTCCTCGAAGTGGTTCCATCCCTCCCCACCTTAATGTTCCCTGTGTGTAGGTATGTTTTCCTTGTTGTTTTATTGTTTCTTTCTTTGCATCCTCATGTTCCTTCACCTTATGCTGACTTTTTCTTGTTCCTTTCTTTTGACACTGTCATTTTCTATGTTCTTCGGTGTCTTTCATGGGTACTTTGTTATGTGTTTTGCATTATGTTTATCTACTCTTATCTTTTGCAATTTAATCTTTTCGCTTATTTTCTTTCTTGTGACTATTTTCTTTTCCCACCTCTACATTTGCTTATCTACTGTCTATATTTCTCTACGTTGTCAACTTATTTTCCTCCCTCTTCTCTTTAGTATCTCTCATAATGCTAAAAACGATTATGCACTTTGATGTTTTGAGCTCGGATTTTTCCATTTCTGATTCTTTCACCTTCTCTTGTTTCTGCTTAACTATTTTCTATATCTCTCAATGTCCTAAATTGAATTCACTCTCTCTTGTTTTTTCTATTTCTCTCAATGCTATGCAATGTTTTTACAATGTATTGGACTTTTGCACTGCAAGTTTAAATCATTCTTTTGTTGTTTTTTTCACTATCTAATTGGATCGGTTTTTTTTGCTTTTTTTACCATTCCACTTCAATAACCCATGTCACTTAAGTTAGTTTATTGGAACATTAGGGGTTTAAATTCTCCTATCAAGAGACAGAGAGTTTTATCACACTTTGCTAAGTTGAATGCCGATATTGTTTTATTACAGGAAACCCATCTTACAGATATTGAATCTCTAAAACAGAAAAGGGGTTGGGTGGGGTGAGGCTTTTTTTCTCCAGGAGATGGCAAACAAAATGGAGTGGAGATATTATGTCGTAAATCCTTACCAATTACATTGTTTTCACAAGAATTAGATGATGAAGGAAGATGGCTCATTGTTAAACTATCACTAAAAGGAATTCCAATTTCTCTTCTCAATGTTTATGCACCTACGGGTGGAGATACTTCCTTCTGGCCTGCTTGAGCAAAGCATGTCTCTCAATGTATTGAAGATAGTTGTATTTTAGCAGGAGACTGTAACCAGGTGTTAGACACATTTTTAGATAGAAATTCAAAAGTATCCTTCGTACCCAACAAATCACATAAATCTTTTACTCACCCTATACATCAACATAAATTGCTGGACGCCTTTGCAACCCGACTACTAGAGAATATTCCTTCTATTCCTCAGCTCACCATACCCAATCAAGAATTGACTATGTTTTTGTGTCTTATAACATTTCGGATCATGCACCGGTCTTCATTAATTTTGATATACTCCCCAGGAATAACGCTCCTAGAAGATGGCGTTTTATTAATGGACTCCTTTTGGACCCCACATTTATTACAGCTTTTGCTTCCTTCTTTACGGAATATTTTGAAGGGAATAACACGGATTACTTATCTCCCGCAATCATTTGGGATGCCTTTAAGGCATCAGCAAGAGGTTTTATTTTAGTTTACGTAGCAAAGAAATGAAAGGCTGCGCGTAAAATTACTAAAGACCTTCTTCAATATATTAAAGCATTAGAACCTTCATATTACACATCTCACTCAGATGAATGTTTACAAAACTCATTAACAGTTTAATAAAAAATCAACAGAAGATGCTTTACTTTATTTATTATAGCCAATCGCACATTTTTATGGAGGAAAAAACAAGGCAGGAACCTTTTTAGCCAATTGCTTAAAGATACGTCACAACAAACTAAACATTGAGTCTGTCTTTGATGAACACTCAACCTTAAAATTTAAAGATGTTGAAATTTTACATGAATTCTCCCTCTTTTACAAATCTTTATATTCTTCAGAAACCCAGCCTACAGATCATTCACTTTCGCAATTTTTCTCTACCATCCAAAAGCCTCTACAGGCCTCTTTGGATCTTTCCTCCTTAGAATCGGACTTTTCCCGACATAAACTCCTAAAAGCCCTCCAGAATCTCAAAAAAGACAAAGCTCCTGGCCCGGATGGCTTTACCGTTGAATTTTATACCTATTTTTCTAAGCTTTTAATACCCAAACTACATTCACTTATAAATTTCTTTTGCATCTCAAAACATTCTTCTGGTTCATTTTCCGAAGCTCATATCTGTCTTATCCCTAAAGAGGGTAAAGACTCTAAAAACTGTAAAAATTACAGACCTATTTCGTTGGTCAATATTGACTATAACATTTTCTCTAAAGACTTAGCTATACATCTTGAATCTTACCTCCCAAAGTTATTAGGTAAGGAACAATCTGGCTTTGTCAATGGAAGAGTCATTACAGACAACACGCGGCTCTTTTTTGATATCTTATCCAAATCCTCGCATCTTGACCATCCTTTTGCGGCAATTGCAGTGGACGCTGAAAAGGCTTTTGATAGGGTTGAGGGGAAATATTTATTTTATACTTTTGAATAGTTTGGATTTGGCCTCAATTTTATAATTTTACTATAGTTTCTCCACTCTAATCCTCGAGCAGCAATATGTGCCATTGGCCTAATTTCCTCATTTTTTGATCTAGGCAGAGGGGTACGCCAGGGTTATCCTCTATCGCCTTTCCTTTTTAACCTAGCCCTAGAGCCATTTTTATCCAAATTACGGTAAAACCCAAACATTTATGGATTTCAAACACCAAATGTCCACGTCAAACTCGCAGTCTATGCTGATGACATTCTTCTTTTTTTGTCCAAGCCAGAAGAATCAATCCCAGCTTTTTTAGCGGAGGTGAAATCTTATTTACTTATTTCCGGATACAAAATAAATAATGATAAGTGCGAAATATAACCGCTAACAAGACGTACTTTTAGTTCACAATTTCAAACTTATCAATTTAAATGGAGTCCAAATCATATTAAATATTTAGGTTTACACTTTACACCTTCATTTTCAGAAATTGTAACAATATGTATGAATAAGTGCCTCCAAAAGATCACAGAACTGACTTCTAAGTGACATCTTCTTTATCTGTCTTGGTGGGGCCGCTTGGACACCATAAAGAAGATGTTATCACCCATAGTATCATACACTATCTCGAACATTTCAATCCCCATTACTTCAAATTAATTTAAAAAATGAACTCCATTTTATCCTCTTTCTTATGGAATAATAAGAAATCTTGAATGTCTTTATCAAAACTAATCCGTCCTAAAACAGAGGGAGAAGTTAACTTCCCTGATTTCCAGGCTTATCACAAAGCTTTCTTACTACGTCAGGCCTCTCTGTGGTTGCTTGAATCTGCAGATGAATGCCCTCTTTGGACTTCAATTGAGCACCTGTTTATATCCCCTTATTCATTTTGTCAATATCTTTCTTTTTCACGTAAGCCGCAATCCATTTCTACTCCTGTTTTGAAGTACACTTCCGAATTACTTGACATACCTTCCCACTCTACTCTTGATTCTAAGGATTCCTTTTTGAATTCTATAATTTGGCATAATAAAGCTTTATTGATCCATAATAGACCCTTTTATTGGAGGACTTGGAGAGATAGGGGTTTGATATGGATTCATCAATTGTTCTTAGACTCAGAATGTTTGCCTTTTGTTACGCTCGAGCAGGTTTTCAACTTACCAACTTCCTTTATTCATAAATACAATATACTTAAGCTGTATTCGAAGCCTATTCCCATCACCCTGATTTACCTGCAATCTCCAATAACTCAGAAGCCTCTTTACGACTCCGTACCCTGTTGATGACCACACCCAAAGCCTCTACTATTTACAAACATCTACAAGGCATCGACACCGATAGACAGAAAACAAAAACTGAAGAGGCTTGGGAAAGAGACTTTGCGGTATGTTGGCCACTCTCACTCTGGAAAGGTATCTGGTCCAAAATACGTAAAAGCTCTAGAGCAGCAAATACCACACAAACATTATTTTTTGTTTACAATAGGCTTCTATTCACACCAGCCATTTTATGTAAGCGTTTTTTCAGCCACTCCAGACACATGTTGGACTTGCTCTTCCCCTGTTTCATATGCTATCCATTTGTCCACAAGT
The DNA here is from genome assembly GCF_964261635.1 of Lissotriton helveticus. NCBI lineage: Eukaryota > Metazoa > Chordata > Amphibia > Caudata > Salamandridae > Lissotriton > Lissotriton helveticus. The sequence continues at coordinate 1,120,346,096 of NC_136063.1, read as the reverse complement.
ACAAACATTTTGGAAGCAAGTATGGTCACAAGTTAACCTGATATGTGATACCACATTTCCTTTTTCTGATACTCATATCTTCTTGGGTAGTCTCTCTTCTATCTGGGAAGGGATTGCACTCAATATCAAGATTATTGATTTATTGTTAGCGATTGGCTTTCAACAAATTACTGTTAATTGGAAAGACTTCTCGAAGATTTCATATAGAGCTTGGTGGTACTCCGTTTTCCATAATCACAGGCTGGACACTGCATTTGTATATCCACCTCAAATGGCTACAAAACGCGCTGATGATAGTGCCAAAAGATGTTATTTACCACAACCGCTTCAGCAGGAGGTTCCCAAACCACCCTGACTTCCCTAATAGTTCCCTATGTTTCTTTCACAATTCTTATAATGCATAAATGTTTCATTTAATGTACATTGCTTTCTTTTTTGTTTCACTTTTGTATTATCTGTCCAATTCCTCTACTTTCTAAGCAATAAGATTGGAATGAGTTGTTCTAAGATTTATAACGTATACTTTGTTTGGCCACCTTCTTTTCCTCTTAATAAAATAATTTGAACTTTAAAAAAAGGGATCTAAACTCATGACTTACAGTTTGCATGCAGTTCCTTGATACCGGTAAATAGATCACTGTGCTAAATTAGAAAGATTGCAATTTATGGACTGGAACATAACATAATGATCTTAGTGTCAAAAGCAGTAGCCTACTTACTTATCTACATAAAATACAAATCTGTGATCTGCATGTTACATGATGTGCTTTGCAGCAGGTACAGTAATTAACCCTTTATGATACTTTATGCATCAACACTGTGATTGGACAAAAGATAGAACTTTCCCAGAACTGCGTTAACTACTAGAGTTATCTTACCACTATTATAATCCCCTCAAATTGAATGGACACACAAAGATTTCTGCAGCAGGTGTCTTAAACCTGTGAGACATTTTAAAATGCAGCCTCCTTGTGGCCAACTAAGTAAGCTGGAACAGTTTTTCTGTCACATATGTCCTTTTTGACAATTTCTTTGCAGCAGATTTAAAGAAATATGTATATATTGACTGTCAGACTCTGCTTGTCAAGTTTTGCTCCTTGTGACTTCACCCTTTTCTTCTGTCACAGTTTCACCCCAAATTTATGGGTTTCTGACGTAAATGTTTTCCAATTCCAGCAAGGCCCATTACCAACATGGAATGCTAAGCAATGTTTCCTGCTCTGCGTGAGTCAGTCACCACCTGTTGCAAAGCCTGTGCAAGCTTCACTTCGGGTGTGGGAGAGTTGACAGCTCAGGCCAGAGCAACCCACAGAGAATGGAATAGGTTGGTGATTGGGGTAAGACAACTAGCAAGGATAAGCTGCAAGACAACGAGCATGAACAAACTGTAGTGGGGAGGCAGGCGGGGAAAGACAACAGTTGAGGACAGGGCGTGAGTAGAGATTGGTGAGGGAGCAGGCAGGGAAAGAGAACATGCATGGACAGAGCAGAGAGGAGTGACTGAAGAGGTGGACAGCCGAAATACTGTTAACAGAGAAAGAGAACATGCATGGACATAGCAGAGAGGAGTGACTGAAGAGGTGGGCAGCCGAAATACTGTTAACATCCGTTGTTTCATAAAGTTTGTCTTTTACTTTTGCATCATATTTATATAACAATTTATGACCCAGAGAGAATAAGTGATTTGAATGGAATCACAGCATGTTGCGTTGTGCTGCCAAGACTCAAACCGGGATCTCCAGCTCTTGAGTCAGCAGCTCTGGCCGCTGAACCACATCCTCACCACTCCCGTGTTATCTCCCGGGGAGCTCTTGCGTTCTCCCGGACGATGATTAATGAAAACAGGTCTTTATTTATTACATAGCAGAAACGGAAGCATTACCAATGCTTGTTCTAACAGACACCACATTTGATCCTCTCCTGTAAAGTTCAACTCTCATCCCAGTGGAAACACAGGAATTGGCAAAGCCAATAGGTCTGGCTGGACGCAACCCTTTTGGCAATTCTTGTTTTGTCATGGTTTTTGCTCAACATTTTTGTCCAGGAAGTTGCCAGGCCTTCATCAATCGAAATGAAAATTGGAGAATGATAGAGAGAGAAAAAGATAGCTTAATATAGAACAGTTTCAAATGGACACAATGTGGTGTGCTTTGAAATAGCAGCAATGAGATAATCAAAGGCCACACCACTTTTTTACTTCGAGCAACAAAGCATTACATAACACTTGAATGTGGAAAACGCATGTTTACCCTATGGGTATTTTGGAGCTGATTAACAGATGCCCAACTCAATAGTGCTCCTTTTTAGGCCTTTCTTTAAGAATATAATTTACTTAAACAGGAGATGTATTTCAGTCATTTTAGACTCATTCCTCGACCAGTACCAGAGATTGGTGATTCCAACACCTCTTCTGTGTTGTAAAGCTAGGCTATATCTCAGAAGTAATCTTTTTCGCATGTCAGATATGCGGCCATACTTCATTGAGCATGCCGAAAGCGCGAGGTGAGAGAGAAATTAAGTGCAGCCTTTTCTTATGCATTCTGACAGCGCCTGGAAAACAGTGAAGCTTGAAGCAGAATGCATGAAATATGGAGCACAATCATCCCATTGCTCGGGATATATTCCAAATGCTATATGTAAGGCCGGCTTCGAAAACAATTAAAATATGTGAGGCGTGACAGTCTAACGTGCAACACATGGTAGGTGGAGACGTTGCAAGAATAATTTATGGCACCCTGTCGCAATTTGCAGAGGCTTCATAATTCATTACCATGAATTAATAATAGTTAAATCCGTTTCATTCAACAATTCCGATTGTTCTGCCATCTCAAATATGTTTACTGTATCTACCAGCTGTTTTGAAGTTCATTTGATATGGAGGAGGAGGTGGGCAAATAGCACTTACTTTCCATTTTAGGAAGTGACGTGAATAAAGTTCAATGTGTTTTGACAAACATGTCAAAATGTGGTATTGTGAAGCATCCCACCTAGACATGTTCACTCTGCCTCCCCCACCTAAAGTCTCAATAGACCTGTGACAAGGGTGGCCAGGGGCATGTGCTGCCAATGGTTTCCCATTGTGCTCCCTGGCACTGTTCCTGCTACCACTGTTCTCAGGGGCCTTGAAGGCAACATTATCAACAGAACGCAGAGGGGGCTCTTGGAGCCATGTTTACTGTCTGTGGTGTCCACCCCTTGCTTGTAACTTTGCACTCAGCAGGAAATACGAGACTGCTCAGGGGCAAGGTGTGGGACAAGGAGCCAACCCTGAAACAAATCGGGGTTAAAAAGTGACTGGTGTGACTTTCATGGAAGTCTCCAGATTGCATATGAGACTTATGTGACTCCAGAAAGGGTCTTTTTGGGGATTTAGAGGGGAACATTTTAGTCAGCCATGGTGGCGGAAGACTACGGAAGAGGTCCCCTCCCTACCAAGGCGTTCAAGGTGTGGGATACAGCATCAAAATCACACCACGGCATGCATAGAGAGCTGACATTTGTGAGTTCAGGTTACTTCAAAAGAGCAAATAACACTTCAGGGGTATCCCAAGTGTAAGGGCGCCAGGACGCCTCTCCACCTGTTTTTCGCCCTTTACTCTGATGGGCTCGGTTGTGCAGCATTGACTGAACAGGACAGCCAAAGACCCTTGATGTGACAAGGGAAAACTGCAGGCTATGAGTATCTGATCAGCCAATGATCCACGCTCAGCCCTTCTGATGCCTACAGTTTGTGTAGATGAGAACACCATTAAACAGAGATCTATTAGAGAGAAAAGGCCTGAAAAAGCACCCCACAACTTCAAATTAATGGTGTGATTGACAGAACACCCCTCAAATCAGGTACTGCTCAGTCACTGTAAATGTTACGCAGGGCAAGCAATGCAGTAGAAGCTAGACTCCAGAGGGCAGAAGAAAGCGAAGGCCGTCTGATACATATGCTGTAAGCTATTGGAACATAAGTATATAAACAACATGGAATCTGCTGCTCTGTGTCTCTGGGTGTGCCTCTGTGTACATACGTGTGTCAATATAAGCAAGTGCATTTATATATGTATATGTGTGCACATATGTGTGTGTATAGGAGAAGCTATGGAGGTACAGAGGAAGCACATTTTGTATAATATTAGCACTGACGTCTATGCCGTCATGGTGCCTACATTTGGTATAAAGATAGTCCTTGCACTAAGGCAAATTGTCAAATCATTGCGGGAATCCATCACATGGTGATACATCTCGTTTCGTGCTCGCCTTGTAATACTTGTGTTAATTTTTCTGGAATATTCTGTGACTCCATGGTATATTTTGTGTGGTACATGGGAATTCAAGATTGACCCTAACCATGCATGGCAATAGCACACGTGAGTGAGTAATTAATAAAAAGGATATGTAACGTAATGGGCACAAAGGAATGCTATACATTCTCATATGCTTGTTTGAGCTATTACAAGTTACACATCTATCAACAAAACGATCCTCAGAGAATTGCTGGCATACCAATATGGCTTCCATATGCCACCAAAATCTATTTTTATCCAATCTCCTGGGATGGCACAAACCTGGCCCCACCTGCATAAATGCTGCTCATCAGACTCGTTAACTTAGCGAAAGGGGGAAGGAAGACACCACCACAAGTACTTCCCTAGGGCCATTTCTTCACAACTGTCTTTTTAACTCATCTATAGGTCACATAATTCTCACTAGCTACACACCATTCACTGTGATGTCATGCTTGGCATCAAAAAGTAATTTTTTAACCAACACAACCATACAGTCATCATTCATAACTGCTCGCTCACTTTTCATGACCACAAAGTAGCATGCTTTGACACTTTTGCCCAAGCAATTTTTTCTATATCAAAATATTTCCACAATTGAAATATTCGGAGTGATTCATGGTCCAAACATAAGCCAAAGCTTCCCTGTGTGGAAAAAATTGGACAATGAAAGCTCAAGGTCCAACAAACTAGCATCCACCATAATGACAGAGGCCTCACCATTTGCAAAAGATTATAGGGCAGGAACTTAAATGATATCTTTCTTGATTTCCTCAAAACCCATGCTTTGAATTCCACATAAAGGTAACCACATTCCTGAACCTTTTTGAGATGTTATGCGAGGTTCCAAAGGCAGAGAGAACGCTACCATCAATTTAGCAGAATAATCAGAGATGACCAGGAAGGACTGCAATTGCCAGTGTGATTCGGTCTGTCGTCAATGAATTAAACTGGATCTTGTTTGAAGTTGATTCATTCATGTGTAATTAAGTGCTGTAGCTATTAAAAATGCACGTTATTTTCAGCGAACTGTCATTCATCATAGCCAACTTTTTTCCAGCCAGAATGATATTGAGGCTCTTATTCATTCTGGCCATGTTCTTTTACATTTTTCACAAAGATGCTTGTGTTTTTAAATGTGAACCTTTGAACAGTCTGCAGAACAGTCTTGTTTGTACTTCACTCTATGGAACTGGAGCAGAATATATGTAGAAGAGAGGTAAGGTGGCAGAAGTCCCATAAAACGTCCGAATCCTACTGGATGAGAACATCTGGCAGAGGACGGTTGAGTGATGAGCTCCCACTTTAAAAATAGGTTGATGCCTTTTTAAGACCCATGTTACATGCATCAGTTCCTATGTGAAGTATGCATGACACACGATTTTCAAGTTGGAGGGAATTTAATTAATTGAAATAGAAGTCATGATGGATATACAGACCCTTGATACAAATACACCATAGAAGGAAGCCAACAAAGTTGTTAAAAAAGTACAAACATGCACAGCCTCAAACAAAGTCAGACCCAATGTATCAATTCTCCAATGTTTGGAAATTGTACTTGGAGATAATTATTTCAAGTGTGGTGGAGAACTGTTACAACAGGTCAAGGAAAATATACAGGAGCATCCTGTGCATCTAGAGTAGCAAACATTTATGTGTGTATTTTGAAGAAAAATGTATTTACAATGAAATAGTGCTGTTTTATGAGAACATAGAAAACTGGTTATGATATATCAATTATATTTTCTATATCTGGTACGGGAGGAAGATCAGTTGAATGAGTTCACTGAGTGAATTGATGTTTACTCCTAAAATGAGCTGGCAAGAGCCGAGTTTTTGGACATCTGGATTCAACATAAGGACAATGTACTGGAAGTGTCCGTGTTCACCAAGCTGACAGCACGAGATACATTGTTGCACTTCCAGAGAAAGAATGGTAACCATTTAGTCATTGTCTCAGTGTAAAACAAAATTGTTATAATCGCGTTGATTTTACCGCGAATGCTGAAGCCCTCACAGAAAAACTATTGAAGAGAGGATATTCAAGATGGCTGGTTTGGGTAGCATTTAGGAGAGTGAAGTACTACATCAGAGCGGCCAGGTTTGGAGAAAAGCAACAGAGAACCACAGATTAGTTTGTGTCTCACACCATTCTGAACAATAAGATCAGACATGATTCATTCCCAGTGGCATATTCCTAATACTAATGAAAACAAACCCTTGTTCCCTATACCGACGCTCACTTTCTACAGGAATAGGAATCTAAAAGACAAGTTGGTGAAGTCTAGATTTCCACAAACATTAGATATATATTCAGAAAACTATTCAAGGAAACACTTTAGCGATTAGAAACCACAGATGTGATCATTGCCAGGCATGTGAGGGGACAAGCACATCTGTTTTGGTTAAGGAGCAAGGTTCAACTTTACAGCTTAAGGAGATGGTCGATTACAAAACATCCAATGTGATCTACTTGACCTTATGCCACTGTGGGCTTAGATATGTTGGATAAACCGTGTGTGAGTTTACCATTTGATTTGGTGAACACAAATCAGCTATCAGGACAAGACAATTTCAAGCTCCTATGGTCCAAAATTGTGCCAAATTAAATCATAAGGGCCGGATGTAGGTAGTCCTGAATAGCGAATTTTACCGATTCGCTATTAAGAAGTCGGTAATTCCGATGTAGGTAATAATTCAGTAAAAATTACTGAATCGGTTAAAATCGGTAATATTTAGCGATTTCGTAAAAATCTCAACAACAAAAAAAAATACTGAATCGGCATCGCCGATTCCTTAATACAGATTCGGTAATTAGCATTTCGGTATTTTAAAAAATCGGAAATTGTTGAATCAGCCAATCCTGTGCTTCCTCATGACCTCACAACCAGGAAGTGGCCACAGCCATGCAGCTGCACTGATCCTGAAGCTGTTGGAGAGGCAGGTAGCACAGCAAACAAGCCAGGAGCAACTTTTCCAACTTTTTGCTGACAACACAGCCAAGATATTGACAAACAGGAGAGGGAAAGGAGGCAGCTGAACCCGAGAGGAAACACAAATTTTGTGCGAGGGAGCTGGAGGTCCTTATTGAGGAGGTTACTAAGGACCATGACAAACTGTTTGGTAAGAATTCCCTGCACGTGCTTGAATCTCAGAAGAGGCAGATATGGCGGGTCATCCAGGAAAGGATTAATGCATCGGAGTAACCCAGTGCTCCACTGAAGAACTTAAATAACGCTGGTATGACCTCAGGAAGCGTGCAAAGGAGAGGCTGGCAGAGAGAATGAAGCAAGCAAACCAGACAGGTGGAGGGAGAAACACAGCACCTGCACCAACTGCCCTGGAACTCCTGGTGGAGTCCACCCACCAGCCGGAGAGTGTGAGTGGGATTGGGGATGCAGACAGCTCAGCCAGAGCTGGCAACAGGCAAGGTGAGATGCATGCACAGCATACTGTGCTCTCCACTCCCTAACCCCAATCCCCAATGAGGCAGTATGAATCCCACTCCAGCACATGTTTTACTACAAACCTGCAATGCATTATGGGAGATGTAGTCAGAAGTAACACATATCATAACAATCAGTCCACTGAACCCAAAGGCATGTGACACACATCAGCAATTAGCAAGCAGAGGACAGTCAGTTTGATTGACAATCATGAAATTTATTATTACGCAAATGCTGCCAGACAAGTGAGCAAATGTACATTCTGTTTCCCCGGGCGAGCCATCGCGCAGGGCTGCAGAAGGGGACACGGGAAAAGCACCCAGGAGAGAGAGAACACAGGAGGAGGAGGTCTTGTTGCCTGCAGAACATACCACACCACCACCACCACCATCACCAGCACCACCATCACCAGCATCACCGCCGCCACCATCACCGCCACCACCACCGAGAGCCAGGAGGCATACTGTGGGTAGCCTCCAGAAGATGGAGGTGACCGAGGAGGACAGCATGGGAGGCCAACAGACCACGGTGGCAGACAATGCCAACAGTGCAGGCACACAGTCCCCCACCGAGCGCACCCCCACAGGCGCCAGACGCCGCAGAGCAAGGGCAGCCAGTCCAGTTTCACAGGGCGAGGATCAAAGTGTATTTGCCGGTCTTGAGGGAAACATGCTCAAGGTGCAGCGCCTGCAAGGCAAAGCAATAAGATCAGTCCAACGTCAGATGGTACACATGAATAGACACATGCTGCAAATCGAGAAGGGCATCAGCAGCATGAACAATACTGTGGCTGAGGGCATGAGGGACATGTCCGAGGCAGTGAGCCTGCTGTGCAGCAAAATGGATGAGGACCGTTTGGCGAGTCGCAGGGAGAGGCAGAAACTTGACAAGTACACTAAGGCGGTGAACCGCCTCTCCACCTCTCTGATCTGCAGGCGCTCAGTGGCCATGCAGGAGGAGATGGCCCACTGCAGCCGTGACATGGCAAGGGGGCTGGTCACAGTGACCAGTGCACTGGAAGTGCTACAGACAAACTACACTACAGGTGCAGGTGATGGGGGATAGTGAAGAGGCAACTAGCCGCAGTAGTATCACGCCCCCTAAACCGAGTCCAGGAGGCGCAGCGAATGGCACAGTGCTGCCACAGGACAGACTGCCAGTGAGGACAGTGTGCCCAGGGAACGCAGCAGTGCTGCATGTGGGCGCAGGAAGTAATGCCAGCCATCACTTGGTATTGCAAAATGGGTGATGTAACCCATTTCGCCTTTGTGATCTACATTGCATATTGGGCTGGCATGTTAAGCCCTTCATGTTGTGGCGGTGTGCTCTGCTAATAAAACACCATCACACAATTACAGTAACCGACTGTGTCTCCTTACTTACTCAGAAATAGTTGCATGTGATCTCAGCCCATCTGTGTCTCCCATCTGGTGCTCCTGCCACACCTGCTGCGCTGTGCTCTAGCTGTGGACAATCCTCACCCTCCTCCTCGGAGTCAGTTAGTTCCACTGCTATTCCTTTCTCTGTGGCAAGGTTATGCGGCATGGTACATGTTGCTAGTATTTTACAGCAGATGATGGGGCGGTACTGAAGTGCACCTCCACTTTGTGGAGGCAGCGGAACCTGCTTTTTAAGAGTCCAAAGGTGCGCTCCACAACGTTGCGCGTAGTTCTATGTGCCACATTGTCCTTCTCTCACTTGGGGTGGATGGGTTGAGGTATGGAGCCAGGATAAATGCTCGCACGGCATATGAGCTATCACCTGAGTGAGAAAGGAAGTGCCATTAATAACAGTCACCAACGCATTCATCCAAGGTATACATCAGGGTGTGTCACATTGATTTACCTAGCAGGTATCCTTCTCCAAATTCACCCCCAGCCAGACGTGTGTAGATCCCACTGTTCCCGAATATGTAGGAGTCATGGGTACTCCCTGGAAATTTGGCTACAATGTCAGTCATGATGTTGTCTGCATCACATATTACCTGCACGTTGCCTGTAATTACCGGAGTAGCGTTTGGAGAGCTGAGGAGGGAGCCGAGGGAGCCTGCTGTCGCTTGCCTGCTTCCTGTCTGCTTCTGCTTCTGCCGCCACAACTCGCCGGACCCGCTTCGCGGGTCCCGCTTCGCGGCTAGGAGCGGTTTCCTGGCACTTGGAAGGGGCTTGCTAGTTGAACTTCAAACCGGCAGGGCTGCGAGTGTGTAGCGGTGGACTCCAAGCTCCAGGAGTCCCCGCGCGCCCGTGTCCACCTGGGCTGCTCTCCCTGCCGGCTCCGCCCCCACCTGAAAGGATTTAGCAGCGTCCCGCTTTGTCAGCGGCGGATTCCTTGCCTGTAATTACCGGAGTAGCGTTTGGAGAGCTGAGGAGGGAGCCGAGGGAGCCTGCTGTCGCTTGCCTGCTTCTTGTCTGCTTCTGCCGCCACAACTCGCCGGACCCGCTTCGCGGGTCCCGCTTCGCGGCTAGGTGCGGTTTCCTGGCACTTGGAAGGGGCTTGCTAGTTGAACTTCAAACCGGCAGGGCTGCGAGTGTGTAGCGGTGGACTCCAAGCTCCAGGAGTCCCCGCGCGCCCGTGTCCACCTGGGCTGCTCTCCCTGCCGGCTCCGCCCCCACCTGAAAGGATTTAGCAGCGTCCCGCTTTGTCAGCGGCGGATTCCTTGCCTGTAATTACCGGAGTAGCGTTTGGAGAGCTGAGGAGGGAGCCGAGGGAGCCTGCTGTCGCTTGCCTGCTTCTTGTCTGCTTCTGCCGCCACAACTCGCCGGACCCGCTTCGCGGGTCCCGCTTCGCGGCTAGGAGCGGTTTCCTGGCACTTGGAAGGGGCTTGCTAGTTGAACTTCAAACCGGCAGGGCTGCGAGTGTGTAGCGGTGGACTCCAAGCTCCAGGAGTCCCCGCGCGCCCGTGTCCACCTGGGCTGCTCTCCCTGCCGGCTCCGCCCCTAGAGACCAATTAGCCAGCAACAAAAGGGAAGCATCATCCCCGCTGCGCGGGAGCGCGCGGGAGGGCGCCGGGAGAAGCCCGGGACAAGGGCGGGACCGTTTGTGGCCGTTCGTGACCCGGAGTGACCGGACCGGGCTACCCCTCTAACCTGTGTGAGTCTCCTTCTATAAGGACTATGGCTGGCAGAGACAATAGGATCAAATCCTCCTTAACTGGTAGCCTGTCAACCGCCGGAGGTATGGAGAAATTCCTCATAAGGGCTAATAATATTATAGATAAGGAGATAGTCATACTGGAAAAGCGTTTGTCAACTGAACTTACCTCTCTGAAACGCTCATCTTTAGGACCCCTTGCTAACGCTAAAACGCCCAATAGAAATAGCGACCAGACTGCTATTACGGAGACAATATCCCCGCCTAGAGAAGATCCCGGCTCCATGGCTACCTTGGTTACCACAACTGACATTGTGGCCGACCTTAACTGTGTCCCCATTAGCAATAATGTCTCCCTCTTATCCCACCTTGATGTGAGCACTACAGAGAATAAGAGCCAAGGGGAAAGACAGGGTGCTGTGAGGAAACGGAAAAGAGTGTATAACAAGAAAGAAACTAAAATGGGAAGAGCTGTAAAATCTGCTAAAGTGCGGGAGGTGCCACCCAAGACCACTATTAACCCCCCTGACGCCCACCTCCCGAACAGAGAAATATCTATGGAATGGGCCGTGGCCATATTTAAATCAATTATATCCCCATTAGAGGCTAAACTGGATAGGCTTTGCTCCAGAATATCTAACGTAGAGAAAACATCTGCCTCCATTTTAGCCACCCTTGGTAACCTCCAGAGCCAACATATCCCCCCAACCATTATAACTCCCCTGATCACTGCCCCTCCCAACCCGCACTCGAATCAAGTAAATATCCCCCCGCTGAATACCAATATACCAACCCATATTCTCCCTCAGCCTAATAATCCAACAGCCGATAATGTGGCGAGCCAACTACCAAGCCAACCCAATCCACCAGCCCATACGGTTGAGGGAAACCAGGGAGCACCGAGTGAGGTATACAATACCCCTAGACCTAGATGGCCTGATCTTCCACCGGAGGCTAATCGGCTTACTGTCATTCTAGCCGGAGTTCCACCACTAGAAACAGGGGAATCGGAAACCTTTAGCTCCCTGAAAAATAAAATAATAAAATGGCTCAACTGGAATAGACCACTCCCGGGCCACTTACACAATGAAATCATTATGGCCAGGAGGGTTTCCTGGATAGGCAAGACCCCTAAAAACATCAATGGGGACTGCCTAACCGTTAGTTTCAGAGACCCCCGCACAGTATCTCATATATGTGCAGGTTTCAATAGATCCTTTGATTCAACCATCCAGACCCTCCCTGTTTCCTATTTCTTTCCACCAACTGATATCCGTTACCAGCCGAGAAGAGGGGATTGGACCGTTGTGGAACGGAGGCGTAGGCAACGAGCATACGATGCTGGACCACCTAGACAACCTCAAAACGCACCCCAATTCCACCCCTTCACGGACCATAACCGCTTTGGCTGTTTGGATGGCCTAGAGGGAGCCGACTGACTACACCCCATCTCTTCCTCCTCTGTCTCCCCCTCCTTGGAGCAGACCCATGTCCTAGTTAATTTTGATGTCTTACATACGGTTCATTTACCAACCCCTATCCCAGCTATCCCCACCAAACTGGCCCAGATTCCACCTGTTACAATCCCTACTATACAATGCTCGGTAACCATTCCCACCACTCCTACCCCAGTTACCCCCACTGAACCGGACCTGATCCCACCAGATACGACCCATACTACACCTTTTATCCCAACTACCCACTTTAATACAGTACAGGACCAAAGGCTAAAGGGATTTTTATTGGCGAGCTGGAACATTGCTGGGTGGCGGCAAAAAGTTTCAGCCTTGGGATGGAGGGAACATATTGTGGATTTTGACATTTTATGTCTGCAAGAAACGTGGTCAGTGGAAGATATTGTTTATGATGGTTTTGTTTCATACAACTGTAATGCGGTAGAATCTGCAATGGGGAGGGCCAAAGGGGGATTACTGATTTTATTGTCTGTACACCTCCCCATACATGTAAGGAAAAGTCACATAGTGGGGTCCCATTCGCAAATTCTGGAATTATTAGTAGGCAGGGACAGAAATCTATTGCTGATTAACCATTACAATAACACCTTTGACCCTTCTAGTACCACTGTAGTAGACGAACTCGAATCTGTTCTGGACTCTATTCTCTGCAATTCGGCGGTATCGTATGACATTGTTTGGGGGGGAGATTTTAACATCAGAACTTGCCCCCTCTCATATTCAACTACATGTGGTTACGATGGTGAAAATGGGGAGAATTTACTACACTTTTTACACTCTCCATATGGCACCTCCCTTAACAACCTGATGTTAAAACTTGATGTAATCATCCACCAACATGCCCCTGACAATGAGGGTAACCTGCCGCCAACCTTCACGGGGAGAAACACAACCTCTATTATTGATTTTTTGATCATCTCCAACCGGGTAGCTCCCCATTGTTCGGTCCCACAGATCTTAGACCTCGGTCTGAGTGACCATAATGCTCTTACTATGATCTTATACTGTGAGCACCATAGGGATGTATTTTCCGGCAGGGTTGTTGACGACATTATCCCATGCAGACCAAATGGGACCCGCATCAAGTGGTGTGGGGAAAAAGCAGAGAATCTACATTGTAGGGTGGTGAAAGCTGGTCTAAATACGCTACTTAGCTGCCTTGATACGGAAGCCTCCCCAGACCAATCTGTAAATAACTTTGAGAAGTTGGGTGCCATAATTAAGCAAACCCTCACTACAAGGAAGGCTAAAACTAGACAGGATACACAGGGTTGGTTTAACCAAGCATGTACAAGGGCACTAAAAGCCCTTAAACTTGCCCTCTCCACAACTCCGAGAGATAGGGAAGCGGTTATATCTCTGAGGGCCAATTATAAAAATGAGCTCAAAATCAGGAAACAAGAACTAAGAGAAATAGCCTGGGAAGACCTGAGCAAAGCTGCAGCTCTCCGGGACAGCAAACTATTCTGGAGTACCATCAACAGCCCCTTCCTGCAAAAAGAGGAATTCCCTGTCCTCACTGCCCAAGTTAGCGAAGATGGTTGGGTGTCCCACTTCTCAGGGATCTTTGATCCTACTGGAGAGCCCAATGACATTTTTAATTCTATCTGTATTACCCCAGTTCAAACTCCGAGAATTACGATCCATGAGGTGGATATGGCGATAATGAATAGTAAAGGGGGAAAGGCTCCAGGCCCAGATGGGGTACCAATCGACCTATACAAATTTGATCCAGCTCTCTGGAGCCCATTATTGACCATAGCTTTTAATGCTGCTATGGATAACAGGACTCCCTCTACTTGGGGTGAATCCATTATTATCCCAATTTATAAGAAGGGGGATAGAGGAGAGGCCAAAAACTACCGCCCTATCTCCCTTCTGGATTCCTCACTAAAAATCTTGAGTAGGGTCCTGTTAGCACGTTTGGAAGATTGGGCCTTAGACAACCATATTCTTGCCCCAACCCAATATGGCTTCAGAAAGGGCCTTGGTACGATTGAACAATGTATCAACTTGAACCTTTTAATTGGGAAGTATACCAAGGCCAAGCCGGGATCACTATTTTTGTGTTTCGCAGATCTTTCAAGCGCCTTCGATCTGGTCGATCATGCCCTGTTATGGACAACTTTATTGGGTATGGGAGCCCCCCCTGATATTATTCATTTTTTAGCAACACTTTACTCAAACTTATCTGCCCAAATCCGCTATGGTCCAGAGGGGGAGTGCACCCGAAAGATTAGTGTAAGATCTGGCATCCGGCAGGGATGTGTATTGGCCCCGTTGCTTTTTTCGCTCTTCATTAACTCGGTTGAGCAAGAATTAAAGCAAATCCATGCCGATGCCCCACAAGCAGGAGGCACCCCTATACCGGTACTACTCTATGCCGACGATACGGTTTTATTGTCCAGGACACCTATAGGCCTCCAAAAACTGATGGACGGGTTCTATGATTTTATACAGAGAAGGAAACTTAAAATCAATAATTCCAAAACGTTTGTCATGGTGTGTGGGAAAAAGCTGAAACTTTTTAAACCCTTCTGTTTTAAGGAAAACCATATTGAAATTGTTACCAATTTTTGTTATTTGGGTGTTACTTTTAATGACAGAGGATCGTGGGCCCCAGAGGAGATTAATGTCAAAGCAAGAATGGGGAAAGCCTCCTTAGGCGTCTTCCGCTTTGCCTCTAAAGTAGGAAGCCGCCGTATTGCTGATATGCTGACTATATTTAACCACAGATGTACCTCGATAGCATTGTATGGTTCGGGGGTGTGGGGACACTGCAATGCCAGGGCCCTGCAAACCGAAGAAAACAAGTTCATCAAACGGTTGCTTTGTCTTCCCTCCTCGGCATCTACTGTTTTAACTCATTTGGAACTAGATTTGGATTACCTGTCGGATCTTACCGGACTAAGGCCATTGCTGGTATGGAAATCCATTTTTACCAAGACGGAAACTGCCTTTACCAAAGACATCATCAAGGACTGCTTACTCTTGGATAAAGTTTCAAGTATACCATGGTTAAAATATGTGGTTGCGACTGTCAAGGACTTGTTTGACATGGACTTATGTAATGACCCCACCTGTCTGAACTTAGTTAGTAAACAGGAACTAAAAAATGTCTATCTTAGGGCGAAATCGGATGTGCGAAGGTATGCTACCAGAGAATATTCCACACATATTTTTCACTTCTCATTGAAAGATGATAGTTGTGGTATTCCTATGTACCTCAATGTTATTCACAGACAGTCTCACCAGTTTGTCCTCTCAAGATTGAGACTAGGTATAGTTCATAATCTGGTTGCCTTCCCAACAATGAAATCTCATCCAGTTACTCCTTGTCCATGTGACGGTTTTACCAAACAAAGCACATCGCACTTCTTACTACAATGTCCTTTGTATAAAGCGCAGCGCATTTGCTACCTCAAGCCTATGTTTCTTAAATATTCCATGTATACTACAGGTAACGCCATGAGGCTTCTCTTCTCACTCTCAAGCCCTGATGTATGTTTTTTTACTGCCACTTTTATTTTGAAATCTATCAGAGCTAGACTTAGTATGGTTTTCGTGTAAATTTATGTGCAGCAACCCGCACACCTTGTGACAAGGTTATCCCTGTATATTTTTTTATGAATCATGTATATGTAATGTGTTTTAACTGCATACTTTTATGATGTTTTTTAAACATTCGAATAAAGTTATAAACTAGACCTGCACGTAGGTGGAATGTGTAGATTTGCGGTACCGGTATATGTACTCTGTAGCAGCAGGTGGGCAGATTGGTATGTGTGTCCCATCAATGCACCCTATTACAAGTGGGAACTGTGCCTTTTGGTAAAAATCCATCTGTTTTCTGCAGTTCCACCTGTGTGCTGGGGAAGCGTATGTAGTGATGCATTCTTTGCATCGTGTCATCCAGGAAAGTGTTGTAAAAACGGGACAGGCAACTCTGTGACACACCACCTGCCACAGCTATCATCCCCTGGTAACTACCTGATGCAAGTAGGTGCAGGCTACAGTGCACCTGAACATGTGTTAGTATAGCGTGCGCCCTTCGTGTCTGATGCTCCAGGAGTGGGTGCAGGTCCCGTATCAGCTCTAGGATGGTTTAGGTGTCTAGCCTGTACCTCTCATGGATTTCAGCCTCAGTCAGTTGGAACAGTGTAACACGCAGTCTGTACACGCTCTACTCCCGTCTCCAGATCCTCAGTCCTGCTGCTTGCATACGTAGCCGCCTTGCAATGACGTAGAGAGGGCCGCCATTGTGTTCACACTGTTGCATTTTGGGGCTGTTTAAATGCAGTACACCTGATTACCACCTGCTTTGAGTCATGGAAATTAGCGACTCCTAAATACTGAAAAATTGAAAAATCGGTATTACCGATTTTTGGCACATCGATTTGAGAGTTTTTAAGGATTTCTTATTTAGAGATTCGGTATTTGGGGGTTTCGATGTCTGCTAATCGCAAATTAAGGAATCGGTAACTGGTGTCCCTTATTTTTACCGATTCCATATTTGCGATGGCGTTTGGTGTTACCTACATCGTACATGGCTAAATAGCGGTTGGTAACGCAGAAATTCTGTGAATTTCTGCGTTACCGACTGGTATTTAGCCACCTACATCTGGCCCTAAGAAAACATTCTGAAAGGGACCATGTTGGAAAAATCAAATTGATAGAAGGCAGAGATAGTCCACACTATTAATAAAAAAACAAAGTGTATTGGACTTTTACAGTTGCGACACATAAGGATGGTTGAAATGAATTGAGCCCTAGGGAAAATGCCATCAAAAACACGTAGTTGAACCTTTTCCCTTGCATTGGTTCTTTAAATGAACAAGGGAGACCCTAGATTCCTTCGGGAGCAAAGGTATATTTAGGCCATCAGGAACAGAGGCCCCAATGGTAAAGATAATATAGAAGAGGAAATCCTTTTCTTTGTGTAAAGTTTTTGTGAAAGCAATAATAGATAGCAAATGTATTGATTGATCAGTGAGGTGCACAAAGTGCTTGGGCGCTGACTTTCTTGAAACAATAACTCAAAATGCCCAATACAGGCATTATCAACTGTAGGCACAGCCCAAGCACAAAATTAACATTGGTCTTGTGCCAATTGTCGACTGTGTTTCGATCCCATATACACAAAGGATCATCATCAGGACTGAAGTAAATGTTGGCCCGAGACTGAGCTGAACAAAATTGACAGACTAGAAAATGAACATGTATTTAAAAATACAACATTCAAAATAAAATTCAAAACACTGACATGTAACGAGATAGTATGTATTAATAACGCAATATTACAATACCCAAGGTCTCTCATACCCAGAGTTATGTACAGATAGAATATAAATCAGAGGAAGTACATTTGAGTCAAAGCACTGCATAGGTATTTAAAAACCTAAACCATCCATAAGGATATTGCTGAGTGATCCTACAGGAAAAAGATAGAAAGTCAGCAACCTATGAAGTCACACGGGCAAAGTGTTCCAAAAAAATCAACAATGGGGCAGGGCCATGGACAAACTCTAACAAGCTTTGAGCAGATGTGAGGGAACAGAGGTCAGTGGAGCTGGAAGAACATGGGAATTGTTGGAAGATGACCTCAGAGTGAGCCAACCTGAAACACTCCATCCACTCAGTGAGAGGGACCACACCACGATGGGGAGTTCCTGCAGGAGGCTGATCATTGAAACAATGCCAAATTAGTCTGTATGTTCACGATCCAATGTTTGTGCTGGTGTAAGAAGCTAGCTCCATGTATGCTATACCAAAGCAAGGTATAGGTGGACGGAGTCCAGGGGATCCCCAGAGGTTTACAGAGGCTTAAGTAGATCACACCAAAACGCTCTATTTGTGGTGGAGTGGTCGAGCAGTTAGGCTTATCAGAGGGTAGTGTGAATGCATTTGTTGTACATACTCATACAAGACAGGAACAAATACTCAATGAGTGACTCCAAACCAATGTTTAGCAAAAATATTACTTAGTTACTTTTATGGTAGGAACCAAGTCAAACTGGTAGGTAGACTTTTCTGGGAGGTGATACTTTCAACATGTAGTAGAAATACTTAATAGTCTTGGAATTACTTTTGTACTTGTCAATCAGAAACAGTAAAAGATAGATGGTTGTATGCAACAGATAAAATACAATGCAATCCTAAGGAAGGAAAACAGTGTTATGCATCAGCAGGTAAGTACACAACTTACTTTTGCAGCATTCAGGGGTTTAGACCGGCCCTGGGCAAGGCTCAGGTTAATATAGGCACTGCACCACCAACAGCAATGAGGCAGCTGAGTGTAGAGTTCACCAAACCCAAGGCTGGTCAGTGGGGACTGGGGGCACCTGAGGAGGTGAGGAGTTCAGTATCTACGTCATGATGGCCAATACCGGCAATTATGATTGCTCTCGCGGTCAGCAGAGGACAATGAAGATGAATGGGATTCAGTAGGACCCAAATGCCAGTATTTTCCCTCGACAACGCACACAACAGCAAGGAACGTAGTTAAAGAACTCTCCAACCCCACCTCCAACGACATCCCACCGTGGCAAGCCCTGTTTGACTCCCTCGCCACCTTCTTCGACAGCAAGATTGCCGACATCCACAACAGCTTCAACCCCCGGATGACCCAAACAGGCCCCAACACACCGGACCCACCACACCCCACCGACCACAACCCCCTGACAACCTGGGTCAACGTGAGCATCGAAGACACAATCAAGACCATGGGCACAATCCACTCTGGCTCGCCGTCTGACCCTTTTCCACACCACATCTTCAACAAAGCCGGCAGCTCCATCGCACCCCACCTGCGCAACATCAGCAACCTCTCCTTCGAGACCGCAACAATCCCTGAGAGCTGGAAACATGCCTAGATCAACGCCCTACTGAAGAAACCCAAGGCAGACCCAAGCTAACTCAAAAACCTGTGGCCCATCTCCCTGCTTCCGTTCCCAGCGAAGGTCATCGAGAAGATAGTCAACATCCAGCTCACCCGTTACTTCGAAGACAACAGCATTCTAGACCCCTCCCAGTCAGGATTCCGCAGCAACCACAGCACCGAGACTGCCCTGATCTGCGCCACAGACGACATTAGGATCCTACTGGACAACAGCGAGATGGCGGCCCTCATACTTCTGGACCTTTCCGCCTCCTTCAACACCGTCTGCCACCGCATACTACGCACTCGACTCCATGACGCAGGGATCCGAGCCAAGGCCCTGGACTGGAGCCCCTCCTTCCTCTCCAGCAGAGCCCAAAGAGTCCGCCTCCCCCGTTCTGATCCGAAGCCTCCGATATCATCTGCGGCGTCCTGCAGGGCTCCTCCCTCAGCCTGATGCTGTTCAACGTCTACATGGTGCCACTCGCAAGCATCGCCCGACTTCATGATCTCAACATAATCTCCTACGCCGACGACATGCAACTGATCCTCTCCCTCACCAAGGACCCTCTCACCGCCAAATCCAACCTCCACCAGGGAATGAAGGCCGTCGCCGAATTGATGGAGGACAGCCACCTTAAGCTAAACACAGACAAGACGGAGATCCTCATCCTCGGGCCCAACCCTCAGCATGGGACAACTCCTGGTGGCCGACGTCACTGGGGACACCCCCTGCACCCACCAACCATGCCCGGAACCTGGGAGTCATCCTCAACTCGAAACTCACCATGACCAAACAAGTCAACGCCGTCTCCTCCACCTGCTTCAACACCCTCCGTATGCTCCGCAAGATCTGCAGATGGATCCCGACAGACACAAAGAAAACAGTCACCCGGGCCCTAGTCAGCAGCAGACTCGACTCCAGAAACGCCCTCTACGCCAGCGCCCCGACGAAGCTCATCAACAAACTGCAAAGAATACAGAATGCCTCTGCACGCCTGATCCTCGACATCCCGCGCCGCAACCACATTACCCCCCCACCTCAGGAACCTGCACTGGCTCCCTGTCGACAAAAGAATCTCCTTCAAGCTCCTGATCCACGCACACAAGACACTCCACAAGACCGGCCCAGCCTACCTCAACAGTTGACTCTCCTTCTACGCACCCAACAGGAAACTCTGCTCCACAGACCTCTGCCTGGCCACCGTCCCACGCATCTGTAGAAACACAGCCGGAGGCATATCCTTCTCCCACCGTGCCGCCACAACCTGAAACACCCTCCCCCTCATCCTACGACAAACCGAAGACCTTCTAACCTTCAAGAGACAACTCAAGACCTGGCTGTTCGACCAGTAGCAACAGCACGCCCCCTCTCCCCACCTCAGCGCTTTGGAACCCTTGCGGGTATGTAGCTCGCTCTACAAATTGTTGATTGATTGATTGAGCTGTACATCCCGTAGGCAGTGTTGGTGGGCATGGCACACAGGGATGTGTGCCAGGTCGACTCTTCAGTTTGGTCTGCAGCAAAACATGCAGCCTGCAATGGCAGTGTGTGGGTGTTAAGGTTAGGGGTCTCTAAAGGTGGCATAATACATGCTGCAGCCCTCAGATGCCCTCGGCAATCACAAGGCACTTGGTACCAAGGGTACCTTTTACAAGGGATTTACATAGAGGTGTGCCAATTGTCGAAAACATTTACAGTTTTGGGAAAGAACACAGGTGCTGGGGCCTGGTTCACAGGGTCCCAGCAAACACTCAGTCAAGTTAGCATCAGGTGTCTGGCAAAACTTTAGGGGTAACAATGCAAAAAGGGGCACTTGCCTACTGCTGGCACGAGCGGTCGTGCATACTCATGACTGTACATAGCACACATAGAAAAAAACAGTGAAACTCACTCACATCTCGGAGGCGTGAGACTTTGATGAACCACCTGAGTCTTACAGAAGGCTGTTTTTCTATTAGGGCTTATCATTATTCTCAGATGTATGTTTTAATACCCTGGCTCACCACCATTGCATGATATACCAGCCAATAAAATCAAGCTCCCTTGTTATAGGTCCACACCTTCAACTTGGGCTGATAATGCTGGAGCTGGTCTTTAATGGCCAGTATAGTCTTCTATAGTTTGTTATAATCCTATAATATAAAGTGTAATTATAAACTTTTTTAGTAGCAGTTACGCTTAATCATTCTGCCTGCAGTGCCTACTATCTCAGTACTATACTGTAGGGTGGATTGAACAGTCTGCATGGGTATATGATATCACCATTGAATTTTCAATGTAGAAACTCATTTTTCCCATTCTTATTATCAGGGCCACTAGAATTGTACAGCAGGAGACCACCAAATTACATGGCTGGGTTGACTAAATTATGCATCAAGAAAAGGCAAATTATGTGGCATTATGCATCACATTTTTGGATAGTGTTACTTCAGTAGTTGGACATTTTTACACATGGTAATACTGACTGGGGAAATGTTTCACCTCATTATATCAGTTTAACAACCAAATGTAAAAATAATAAACAGAAAGATGAAGAGGTAAACTTTGCGAAGGGCTTTCCACTGTGCGCAAACTCATGTTGCCACATTTTTAGTAACTTGTGATCTGTTTGAGCTAGAAATAACGTTTTTTTTGTTTAAATCTTCAGATTCTGCAACTAATGATGAATTATGTGGCAAATGTGGCAAACACATAATTATGTGAAAAAGTTAAAGGTACAGAATGGCACAATTCCAGTGGACCTGCTTAGTATTCATCAGTGCTCAGTAGTACCTTCCTCAGGCTTGTGTTTCTAAGAAATGAGCAAAGGAATTGGTGATGGGAAGACAGAGCACAAACACATTACAAGAAATATAGTTAAAAATATTAAAACACATTTAAAAATAATTACTAATACATATAATGTTAAAATAAGTTAAACATATACATATAAATTAATATATATACAGTAGGGAAAGTGTTGGATAGCGTAGAGGTAAAAATTACTATTCACATTCCAAACAGTGCAACACAAGGGAAAGTGTTGAATAGTGTAGGGGTAGAAATTACTATTCCCACTTCAATGAGTGCAACAGTAGGGAAAGTATTGGATACCGTAGGGGTAAAAATTACTATTCCCACTCCAGAGACTGCAACAGTAGGGAAAGAATTGGATAGCGTGGGGGTAAAAATTACTATTCCCACTCCAGAAAGTGCAACAGTAGGCAAAGCGTTGGATAGTGTAGGGGTAAAAATTAGTATTCCCACTCCAGAGAGTGCAACAGTAGGGAAAGAATTGGATAGAGTGGGGGTAAAAATTACTATTCCCACTCCAGAAAGTGCAACAGTAGGCAAAGCGTTGGATAGCGTAGGGGTAAAAACTACTATTCCCACTCCAGAGAGTGAAAAAGTAGGGAAAGTGCTGGATAGCGTTCGGGTAAAAATTACTATTCCCACTGCAGAGAGGGCAACAGTAGGTAAAGCGTTGGACAGCACAGGTGTTAAAAATTACATACTTATAAATCAAATAAATATTGTAATTAACCCCTTGCATGCTGGTGACGAACCCCAGCCGTCACGCTCCGCAGTGCTCGTGTGCGGATGACGGCTGGAGTTCGTCACGACCCCGCCCTGTTCGTTTGTTTACCGCACAGCGGCGGAAATGGGCCAGCATCGAAGGGGTTAAATCATGATTTATTAATAAATTTACAAAAAATAAAATACCAACTACAAATATATCAAAATTAATAATTACTTTAATAATAGTAAATACTTCCCACCCTATGCCCCAATAAACACACAACACACTCCACATAAAATTTCACACAATTAATTTAATTTTCAATTAATCAATTAATAAAAAATAATTTGCCATTAATAATGAATTTTAAATAAATGAATTACCAATAACAATAAATAACATTTAATAAATATAATAATGAATTAATAATTAACCAAACAAGTATTATTAATACCAATAATACAAAATAATATTTAATAAAAATTAATAACCTATTAATAATTAGTTAACCAAAAAATAATTATCATACCATTTTTTATTAATTACTTAATTACAAATAAATTACTTCCCAAATTAATACACATATTATAATGATCAATTAATAATGATAATTACCAATAATTAATTAACAATAAATTAATTTTTAACACCAATAATCAAAAATTAATAATTACTTAAATAAAATGTAATTACTTCCCACCCTAGTCCCATATAAACCCACAACCCGCTGCAGAACTAAAACACAAAATGTAATTACAAATAATTAATAATTCCTAAACATTATTATTTAATTTACTATTATTATATCACTTCCCACTCTATTCCCCTATAAACCCACAACCCGCTAGGGTACTAAAACGCAAAATTTACTTTAAAAAAAAATTACTATTTTCTTAAAAAATGTATACATATATTTAAAAAAACAGTGCAATACTTAACAAAAAATATAGAACACATACATATAAAATACATACTAAAATACATAATACTAATATAAATATCGATATTAACATCGATAATTTAACTATTGATATTACTAACATCGATATTTGCAACATCGATATTTCTAACCTTAAGTTCGATATTTTGGTTGTCGATATTCTTGATGTCGATATTCTGTTCCTACAATATATAAAACTCGATATAAATGTACTTCGATATTTAAAAATTTATATTTTGACTGTTCACCCAGAGGAGACACTGAAAAATTGCATCTACATTAGACAACCTTTATCACACTATAGTTTTATGACCTTTATGTGTTAATCTTAACTGTAGAAGAGATGCTAAGATTATCAGAAACATTCTTTATTAGAAGTCATGCTGCAAGTAAATAATGTATAGTATCACAAGGCACTCTAAATTAGGTGACATAAATAAAGCACACAAATCAAGCAAAATCAGAAAGGATAGCTATGCTGCTAGAAAGTAAAGGAAAAGTGTCTGAAACCCAAAGGGAAAGAAGAGGAGAAGAAAAGAGGGCAAAGAGATTGTTAGGGTTTGCATATGAAACCAACCAAGATAGTACAAACAGTTAGGTTAGAGAGACAAAACAGATCCTACATTGGACACCACCTACTCTTTTAAGTCTTTTTAACATTGTAACTTTATGACTATGCAAGTTATACTAAAACATCAAGAGCATTCTAGATCCTAAATAATACTTTAAACAAATAATATACACTGCCACTCAACACTATTTAGACCCGTAACTGCTGTACGTTCCCCCTGCCCCAGTTCTGAACCATTTTTGGGGTATTTGGTGTAGTTTGCGCGTAGGCCTCCATAGTTTGTTCTTCACATAAGGTATTCACAATAAATTTGGGTCCTTTTTTCCAACATCCAGGGAATTCTAAAGGTACCCAGCATTTGTGGATTCCTCTGGAGGGACTCAGAAAATTGGTAAAATGTAACTACGTTTTGAGTATTTTGGAAAACATGGCAACAAATGTTCCCTGGATATAAGGGTCTGGTTTTTTTCCTAAAAAGGGCATCAATAAATGGTTTGCTGCGCCAAAGTCACCATCTTGCCAGTTTCCAGGAACATGTAGAGATGAATCAAAAAACTTAGGGGCTCATTATGATGGCGGAAGGACCGCCACTGCCAGGCCAGCGGAGGCGGTCCTTCCGCCATCACATGGTGATTTACCCATCATCAAATTAGAATGGCGGTGGGTACCGCGGCGGACGGAAAGTCTGTCCGCCGGTTTTCTGCCGAAGGCGATCGCACCAATTGCCTGGCAGACGGAGCAGGGCCACTAATATGGTGGCGGTGCCTAACAGGCACCGTCCGCCATATTAGGATGTGGGTTCCAGGAGGCCTTTCTATGGCGGTGATGCTGCCATGGAAAGGCTGGCGGGGATTGGGTTTTGGGTGCCTGTTGCGGGCCCTCCTTGGGGGTGTGTCGCTGCACTGGGGGGGGTAATGCATTTCCATGCACCAAGTGGCAGGCACCGCGTGATGCCTGCCATGTGGTGCAGGGCAATGCGGTGCAAGCACCTTTATCAATGCGGACGGTGCTGCAGCCAGCAGCACCGCCCGCAATGTTAATGGTCCAGGATATGCCCACCAGTATGGCGGGCGCATCCTAATAGCAAGGCGGCGATAATGAGCCCCTTAGCTTTTTCAATCACAGTTTTCGAATTTTTCAAAACGGTAGCCCAATTTTCTTATTGTTGTGCTTTCAATCTATTCCCAGTTTGTGGTGGAAACCAGTGTGAAACTCATATGTGATCCAGGAAAGATATAGATTTCCGAAACATAGACAAAATTCAGAATTCAGCAAGAGGTCACATTAGATTATCCCTCAAAGTGTTCCCAAAGGAATTAACTATTAAAATGAAGAAATACTAAAAATGAGTAGGAAAAAACATACATTTGTGTCAATATTTCCTCAGTAACTTTTTGTTAAAATAAGTGATTTACAAAAGCAATACACCATTAGGTCGGCTAGACCCTTCTGATTGCAGGGATATATAGGGTTTGTAGAAACCCAAGACCCCAAGGTACTCAGAGTCAACAACTAAGCTGCACCATACAATGGTTTTTCATTGTATAACGAGTATAGATCAATTCATGTGGTGAAATATGTAGAATGAAAACTGTGTATCAAGGAAACCTATGTATTTCTGAAATGGGTACAAGATATGAAGTTTAGGAGCAGCAGTTATTTGCACATCTCTAAATTGTTGGTTACCCATACTAGCATATGATTCTGAGGACTTTCCAAAATGTCTTCTTTCATACACACTAGGTTTCATTTGGAGGGCACAAATGTCTTACTGTTCTATGTTCTCACATTTCTTCCAATAAATATGCCCTCTAACTTCCTTCCAACTAGCATTCCCCCAAGTCTCCCAATACAAAACGGTATCTCACTTGTGAGAATAGGCCTAGTGACTGCAACAGGAAACTGCCCAAAATGGAACTTGGACAAAACTAATTTTACCACAGAAAATTTATCCTTTTTTTGCAGTGTCAGTAGCTGTGGTTTTTGGAATCTAGCTCAGGCGGCACCTAGGGACACCAAGAAAACCTATACATTCTTGAAAACTAGACACGTAGGGGAATCCAAGGTAGAGTGGCCTGCGTGGCGATCACCAGGTTTTCTCATCCAGAATCGTTTGCAAACCTCACAATTTGACTAATACATGCATTTTCACACTTTTCTATGAGGAAAAAGTCTGGAGTCTATGGGGAGCCACACGTTTCCTAACACTCAGTTTAGGAGCAGTAGTTATTTGCACATCTCTAAATTTGTGGGTACCGATACTAGCATGTGATTCCGAGGACTTTCCAAAATTTCTTCTTCCTTAAACACAAGAGTACATTTGGAAGGCACAAATGCAGTGAACTCCATTTGGGAATAACAAATATTTTACTATATATATATGTTCTCACATGTCTTCCAATAAATATGCCACAAACTTCCTTCCAACTAGCGTTCCCCCAAGTCTCCCAATAAAAACGGTATCTCACTTGTGAGAATAGGCCTAATGACTGCAACAGGAAACTGCCCAAAATGCAACTTGGACACATCACATTTTCCACAAAAACTGATCCCTTTTTGAAGTGTTAGTAGCTGTGGATTTTGGAATCTAGCTCAGGCAGCATCTAGGGGCACAGATAAAACCTATACATTTTTGAAAACTAGACACCTAGGGGAATCCAAGGTAAAGTGACCTGCGTGGCGATCACCAGGTTTTCTCACCCAGAAGCATTTTCAAACCTCAAACTTGGACTAAATACACACATTTCTGTGAAAAAAACGTCTGGAATCTGTGGGGAGCCACACATTTACTAACACTCAGTTTAGGAGCAGTAGTTATTTGCACATCTCTGAATTTTTTGGGTACCCAAACTAGTATGTGATTCCGAGGGCATTTTTCAAAATGTCTTCTTTCTTACACACTGGCTTACATTTAGAAGGCACAAATGCAGTGAAATCCAATTGGGAATACCAAATGTTGTAACATTCTAAGTTCACACATGTCTTCCGATAAAAATGCCACAAACATCCTACCACGCATCATTCCCCCAAGTCTCCCGATAAAAATGCTACCTCACTTGTCTGGGTAGGCCTAGTGCCCACAACCAGAATATGTCCAAAACACAACATAATCATATTACATTTTGCACTGAAAACTGACTCTTTTTTTGCAATGTGGGTAGCTATGTATTTTTTTGCCCTAGCTTAGGCGACACCTGAAAAACATTGCAAACCCTTTCCATTGACCTCAGTTAGATCCATTCCTTTTGTAGGAACAAGGCCCAGTCACACAAGTGGCACCGGGTTTTTATCTGCACAAATGGGATTAACACAGTGTGGTAGAAGTTTTGTGAATTCCGGCAGAGTACAAAGGGTTTCATCAAAGAAATGTAAGGAAAATGTGAGATTTTAGGCAAACTTT
Source organism: Lissotriton helveticus (assembly GCF_964261635.1). Taxonomy (NCBI): domain Eukaryota; kingdom Metazoa; phylum Chordata; class Amphibia; order Caudata; family Salamandridae; genus Lissotriton; species Lissotriton helveticus. The sequence continues at coordinate 1,120,318,523 of NC_136063.1, read as the reverse complement.
GAGGTTAATGGGGCATTGTGGATGAGAAAACCTAATGGGATCCATGCAAGGTGCACTAACCTGGAATCCCCTGGTTATTTAGTATTTAAAAAGGTCTGTGGTTCAAAGATTTGTATGAGTGGTACCACACCAGGGCCACAAACACCGCAGCTACCTCTATTGCTTAACTCTCAGCATAGCACTTTAAGGCCTTTTGTGTTGTGGCCTCTTGCTCCACCCAGACAAGTGGATCAAGAGATGTGCGGGAACTAGGGGTTGTAGGAAAGATGTGGTTCTCTGCAAATTTCGGAAGGAATATATTTGTGTTTTTTTTTTACCAAAGATTTGCAGGAGTTTCTCAGTATAATTCCTGGGGAGAGCCACACAAGTCACACAATTCTGCACTCCCCTTGCTGTCTAGCTTTCAAACAAGTGTGGGTTTGGTAGGTTTCTCTGGGTTGCAGCCCAGACAAGTCCCAAAATCCACAGCTAACCACATTGAGAAAAAAGAATGGTTTTCAGTGGAAAAATGTAATGTGTCATGTTGTGTTTTGAGCACTTTCCGATAAGGTTTGCCAGGGCGACCCAAAAATAGTTTGGGCTCCCTAAAAGATTTGGAGACATGTGGAAATGCTGGGTGGTTGTGCAACTTGTGGTTACTGCAAAAACAACAATGATGGACAGAATGTGGATCAATGTCACACATTCACCCCAGTCAAAAGATCTGGGCCCAAATCCATCGTTTTTCCACTCCACACCACCCTGGGTTAGACAATGGCGATATGCAAATCAGCGCTGACCCTGTGCCCCATGGGAACAGTCCAGTCCAAACTACAAAAGCCATGTCCTTCCCAGAACGGAAACAAGCATCCGAGGACCGGCCCGGTTTCGAGGTAACACCTCTCATCAGCCCGGCTAGCTTGCTTCCAGTGGTGTGGAGTGCCTGGGACTCACGTCTGCAACTTGTGGAGCACAACACATTTCAGATATTTCCATCACAAAATGTAAATAAAGGAGTGATCTTGCCCATTCACGCAAACTTCCAATTGCTATTTATGCACCACCTACAAGACTTTCATACTACCAGCTACAAGCTCAATCCAACACATCCATGCAGTCATTTCAACATATACCGTGACAGAATTGCCGATCACATTCATACGTCACAGGATGGAATCCCCAATAAAACCAACTCTCGCCCAGTTATCAACTAACTTGTATTCAAACACAACATAAGCAAACATATAAACACATGTGGCCAGACATGTTAACAGTTGGTGCATCAATAACCTTCACAATGAAAAACACGTTTGACTATGTTTTTACTTCCTTTCAAGTATTTACCTCCATCAGCAATCTTTTTTTAATAAATATTTCTTTTGAAAATATCTTGTTCAGGTAAAAACAGCATTTCACTAGTATTATACAATTTACAGGAGTACTCACAGGTTGCATGTTATCACATTATTATCGGTTACTGTAGTGTAGTTCCGATAGTACCCTTCCATGCAGGACCTATTGCAAAGCAGGTAAACGACAATCAGGATTCCAGCAATAGCAAGCAAGATCAGAGGTAGACCCCCGAAAATACTTCTGAATACGGAGTGTATAAAGTTAGGAACATCTCAGAGGATGGTCTGGAAGGTGTTAAGGAATACAAACCCTATGGTTTTAAATAGGTGTACAACACCGCTCGTATCTGACATTATTACGATGCGACCCATTATTTCTGCGAAATGTCGGGGGCAGTTTGTACGGATTAGCGCCTGCATCTCTGTCGAGGTCCTTGCAACTTGAAGTTCAAAGGTTTCTTGTGCAGAGGTCAATGGCACGGTTTGTTGCAAAAGCATGGCTTTCATACTGCTTAAAGCATCAAACTGTATAAAAGAAACATTCAGTGAAGGTCATACTGGCGCCCCCCTGACTGTATTAAATGGAGGAAACAATACTTGCATACAACAAATAACCCTGGTGTTCACGGTGACCAGATAGGCAATGCCCGGGAGCATCCCACAACAACCCTGATCGTTCAGCATCAAGTAACTCCCATTCGAAAGTAACTCAAACCCTGGCATGATCACGGCAGCTGGAGTACCTTTCATGTGACAAGACTGATTTGAAACTGAACCACTACAGGCCCGTGCAAAATTATATCTTAGCCCATGAGAGAACAGCTTAAAGCGCTCTTGCAGTTAGTACCACTAAGAAACACTTCTTGATCCCCACTCCGGCATCGAAATCTATATTGTAAATGCCAGGATTTCTTAATGTATTCTTTACCAAAATTTTCATATATGCCTGCCTGCCTTTGCTCACGGCCCTAAGATACATGTCTTGTGAGAGTAAAGATAAGTGTTGTTTCACTTCTGCAAGTGTTGAGGTTTCTAGCCATTCTAGGCACAGTTTCCCAAAACTATAGGATGTCACTCTCCCTGGATGTTCTCTCTGTAAATAACGTGGATTTGGCCTATGCATACTGAGTCCATTGGTGATGTGCAGGAACCATTTATGGCATGTGTTTGTGTCGTCAAACCACCCACTCCTTCCAATTTGGGTCTGATCTATTGTACTTTAGTACGTCATCAACTGTTGCCCCTTCCTTCAAAGAAGAATTCTGGCACCCCTGTGATGGTGTAGGAAATTATGGAGTGTTCAGGTCCTTCATCTTGGCTATTCCAAGACAGCATGTCTGTTGCACAGTATCATTTAAAAAGATCATCTGCTGTGGAATGAGGCATGCTCTAAATAGTGCGTCTGTACCCTGGACTTGCCAGTTCCTTGAACTCTAAATCGATTTTCGAGTTGATTTTGTCTTTCCATAGGTTGAAACCCTGTTTGTCAACATAATTTTCAGTGCTGATTTTGGTGCAACCTTATAATAAAATGAGGCTGGGTCTGTGGTGTTAAACCCTGAAAAGTATGCAAATTTCTGTGCAAAAATGTGTGAACTACTTTTTGGTGGTGTTGGGCAATGTTCCCACTGATTGTACTAAAATACACTCCTAGGTGAAATGGATTTGTGCAGGAAATGATGACCAAAATGTTGATAACAATACAATTTGTCATAGTCTGAAGAACCACCTAACATTTCATTATTAGAAAATGCAGCGTCTGTTGGCGATCAGGGACTCAAGGAGACGCTGCTGCCATGCTGCCACCGTTGGGCGCTGACTGCTGGGTGCTGACTGCTGGTCATTGCGTGTGGCCAAACTACAATTCCAAGCATTCTGAGCAGCGTGCAGGCTGCTGACAAGGTCCCAAGCGCCAGGAGGCGCATAAGTATCAGCGAGAGATTCAGCAGCACGGGAGCGCTTGGAAAACCCACCTTACCTTAGTAAACCCACCTTGCCTTGCCACAAGCTCTATTGGTGATCAGGGAATCAAGGACACGCTGCTGCCACGCTGCCGCCGTTGGGCGCTGACCGCTGGGTGCTGACTGCCGGTCATCGCATGTGGCTAAACTACAATTCCTAGTTTTCTGAGCAGTGCGCAGGCTGCTGACGAGGTCCCAAGCGCCAGGAGGCACATAAGTATCGGTGAGAGCTCCCGCGGCGCAGGAGCTCTTGGAAAACTCACCTTGCCTTGGTAAACCCACCCTGTCTTGCCACAAGCTCTATTGGCAATAAGGGACTCAAGGACACGCTGCTGCCACGCTGCCACCGTTGGGCGCTGACTGCTGGGTGCTGACTGCTGGTCATCGTGTGCGGCCAAACTACAATTCCAAGCATTCTGAGAAGCGTGCAGGCTGCTGACAAGGTCCCAAGTGCCAGGAGGCGCATAAGTATCAGCGAGAGCTTCCGCAGAACGGGAGCACTTGGAAAACTCACCTTACCTTGGTAAACCCACCTTGCCTTGCCACAAGCTCTATTGGTGATCAGGGACTCAAGGACATGCTGCTGCCACGCTGCCGCCGTTGGGTGCTGACCGCTGGGTGCTGACTGCCGGTCATCACGTGTGGCCAAACTACAATTCCCAGTTTTCTGAGCAGTGCGCAGGCTGCTGACGAGGTCCCAAGCGCCAGGAGGCACATAAGTATCGATGAGAGCTCCCGCGGCGCAGGAGCTCTTGGAAAACTCACCTTGCCTTGGTAAACCCACCCTGTCTTCCCACAAGCTCTATTGGCGATCAGGGACTCAAGGACACGCTGCTGCCACGCTGCCACCGTTGGGCGCTGACTGCTGCGTGCTGACTGCTGGTCATCGCGTGTGGCCAAACTACAATTCCCAGCATTCTGAGCAGCGTGCAAGCTGTCAACTTTAATAATGAGTATGTTGTTAGACTTCTCTTGGATTGTTTGGGTAATAACTGAGGAAGTCACTCTGACAAAATCTCTGTCCTGCCACTGGGTTTCTTTTATAGACCTCACTTCCACCCTTCATTAGGGAGGGGCCCAACATGTGTAGTGAGACAGCCTTGGGCTCCCCTAAGAAGCTTACATAGATCTTCAGACCTAAGACTCGTTATTAGATTTGCCCCCTTATCTGATTTAGATGCATGCGACTGACTACAATCAGTCACCCCAACTCTGGCAGAGAAGACTGATAGTCAGCCTATTCTCTCTCCCGTCATAGCTGCGGGACTGCAGAAAATTAACTCCAACCATTCAGAGAGTACCAAGATCCCGATACCTCTAGCTCTAAGTGTGGAATATATCATCTTTATTGCTTGATTAATTAAAATTATTGCAATCACAACATCTTATGTCTCCAAGAAAAACACATTTACATTACAAACATCTTCTCATCACATAATATAAAAAACTGTCCCATAAAATCACAGAATGTTATTGCACATTATACATTTTAAAGTGACGGTGTGCATTACATACTATTTCCATAGATATAACAGAGAAATATTGTGACAAATAATCATTCATTTCCCCTTCCTTTCAAAGTGCTAATGTGCAAAAAATGGATCAATTTGCTGTGATGATAACCCAGCTATTGTTTCATTTCTAATTAATACTATTACAACAAAATTATTAAATAATAAAATGTTATAAGCCGTTAAAACTAATAGCATCAGGGCCCTAAAAATAGAGGGGATCTGCCCTATATTAGACATTTTTCAACTGCCATTAAAAATTGTATCAGTTGACATAGAAATGGAACCGATTCACCTGACAATGACTTGATTAATGCCTGTTGGGCAGATCTCACGCCACTCATCAAAAAATAAGGTCTCAAAACTGAACGTCTAAGATTAATCAGCTTCGGGCATACACATATTATATGTACAAGAGTTTCCTCTGGCCATCCCCAAAATCTACAATTAGAATCCGGCCACTGTTTGATCCAAGATCTAATTGCCCTCCTTTGTTGGGTTTATACCCATACATAGCCTTAAAAACATTTTTTTAACTTTACAGAAAAGAAAACCTTTAAATACAGCTGAACACGCGGGGATTGGTATCAATTGATCACATACCATGCATAGTTTCCTGTGGCCATCTGCAAAATCGACAATTAGAATCCGGCCACTGTTTGATCCAAGATCTAGTGCCCTCCTTTGTTGGGTTTATACCCATAATAAATAACCTTAAAAACATTTTTTTTAACTTTACAGAAAAGAAAACTTTTAAATACAGCTGAACACGTGGGCATTGGTATGAATTGATCACATACTATGCATAGTTTTTCTCATCTAATGCAGTTTTATCTAATTTAAACGATTCAGCTTTAATATGCTTTTTTAAAATTAATTCATAGTTGGGCATTTTCAGAGCTGTCAGTTCAATTTGCAGGCCGATATCTCAAAGGGAAGTTAAAATATAAGCTCTCCATTTAGCCATGTAAGGAGATTTATCAATTTATTGCCAACAAATATTCCCTAAAGATGCAGGGGCTGATGTTAACAAGGCAACCATGCATTTTAAGAAAGATCATTTTGATACCAGGCTCTGTCTTTGGAGACCGAATTCCAATCTAATTGCTGCTTGACACACTGACCTGTTAATTCCAAAGGTTGCATTAAAAACCTTAACAATCAGTAAGTCAAGCACCTTCACATCTTTTCCTCTAGTAATCAGGGAACCATAAATAAGGGTAGGTTGCAACTTGGCTTTGATTACTTTAAGAATAAACTTATATGATTGACAGTTCAGTGATTTTTTTAAACATTTAAAAGCATGGATCCATGTCACAGCCTTGGCCCTTAGATATTTAAGATGATATTTAAAAGACATGTGATTGTCAATTGTCACCCCTAAGTATCTATACGTCTTAACAATATCAATTGTACCTTCTCTGGCCTTCCAGGGATTTAACTTCTGTTTGACTACACCAATTTTCATCACTTTAGTTTTTTTAACATTCAATTCAAGACCATTCTGCTATATATAATCATCGAAGGCAGTAATAAGTCTTTGTAGGCTGATAGGGGTATGGCTCACAAGAATCGTAACATCAGCATACTGGAGGTAGCCAATTTGATCTCCCCCCATCCTAGGAACATGCTCATTAACAACATCCAAAGGCTGAGAAAGATATGATAAAAATAAATTAAATAAGCAAGGGGCAGGAACACAGACCTGCTCCAGGCCATTATATGTTCTAATCTTCCCCTAGCTTTAAGTGGTAGTCCGGCCTATTCCTTTTTAACATTTATCTCTTGGAATATAGACGGCCTACCATCTAAGATTATGTCATCTGATTGGTCATGTTACATAGAGGGGCACAACATCATTGCTTTTCTGGAGACATGGTCATAGAATATGATTTTTCGCCCTGGTTATCTGGCCTTCGGTAAACTGGCTATTGCAAAACACAAAGGGAGACCCGGCGGGGTCTGATTATTTGGGTTAGACAACAGACGGGCTATCAGGTTGAAGAGTTAACAATCCACAGCCCTGACATTCTGGCCATTAAAGTCCGATCAAAACTTGAGCCAGATTTTATACTGATCAACGCGTATGCGAGAGGTATAGCGGGTGGGAAAGCATCATCAACTGTCTCCCAATTAGATACCTTTATTGAAGCCATGAAAGGGGAAAATCATCTGGTAATTGCAGGTGATTTCAACAGTACTTTCAAGCCCCTTGGCCATGAAGACCTCGGCCTTAGCAGTGATGAGGACTCCAACTGGGGGATTCCACTCCTAATGTTGCCCCAATTAATAAATGGACTGAGACAGCGCTCCAGCTAAAAATCCTATGTTTGGAGAGGGGCCTAAGGGCTGTAAATCAGAGGTCGATATCAGACAGTGAAGGCAACCATACCTTTAACAACTGGATAAGAAGTAGCTGAATAGACTACTTTCTTATCAATCTAGGTTTATGGCCACGACTTATGGATATGAAGATCCAACGTAGAATGGAGAGTGACCATGATCCTTTATTGCTAACTCTAGATTCAAAAGGTCAGGAACCACAAAACTGAAATAGTGACAGCAGACGTAATTATGTCACAAGATTAAATGGGCAGTGGTTTCAGAAGATGATAACACTCTAGATCTGATGAAGCTAACAGTTGGAAACACATTAACAACAATGTCCACTCTAGATACCCAAGATGACTCTCTCTCTGCCCTTATGAAGGCACCATTTTGCTAGGCTGAAAGTCTTCTTTACTAAGAATAAAAGATCTACTAGGCACGTAATCCAAAAGTCAGCAAAATGGTATGACGGGGCATGCAGGATAGCTTTTAGGCACCTCTCTCAAGCAATCAGGTCAGGAGTGCCACAGGAGGTCAAAAATGCACGGTTAGAATACAAAAAAGTGCAACACAGGGCAAAGAAGAGCTTCAATGAAAATAGATGGAATGACCTGTCAGACGCAAGTAATGGGAAAAACTGGCGGAAATTTTGGCAAATAGTTAAATGGGGTAGTGGAGACCTGGGGCCTGTACCAGTTAATAATGTGCCACCAGAACAATGGGTCTCGAACTACCAGGCCCAATTTGCTACCACAGTAGCCACCCCCGTACACTACCCCGAAGTAACCTCTGACAAAGTCTTAACCTTTGGAATAGGGGAGATCGTAAGAGCTCTGGACAGTGTTCCTATAGGCAGGGTCCCTGGCCCGGATTTTATCCCGGCCAACATATTTAAACATGATAGAAAGAATTGGCTTAAATACATCCAGACCATATCCAATGCCCTGGCTAGAGGTGCCCCATACCAGAATCCTGGCGTGGGGCAGAAATAATACCTATATACAAAAAAGGGGATTGCGGCAGTCCAAGTAATTACGGGCCAATTAGCCTAATTGACACACTACAAAAGATTGTGGCCAGACTCGTGCAGAGTAGAGTAAACACATGGATAGATGATCAGGAAATCCTATCCACTTTTCAAGTGGGTTTTCGGCCCCATGTCAGTACTATCGACCAAGTCTTTAGGTTCATAATGATCGACTGGAGCACTGTGATTTTAGCTGAGGGGACTCTATATGCTGCATTTTTTGACCTGCCATATTTTGTGGCCCTGCAAGGTAATTTCAACCTTTTGGAAGGAGGTCTTGGGCCACAATAAGGGTATTTTGGGTTTTCCACTCCCGGGCCTGCCATCCGTCATGGTCTTAGCATACAACTGACTGGCATTGATGCTATGACCCACGCTAACTGGGCATTAGCAAGCCAACTCCTGTTGGCCGCACGGCAGCTCATCGCATGCACTTGGAGACAGAAGCTGCCTCCCTCCGTGGCGCAGTGGTTCATTAGGATGTGGCATTTCCTGGCAATGGAGCAGCTGTCACACAGCCTGGCAAACACCGATAAGAAGTTATAGCAGAAATGGCAGCTCCTCATACATTATCTCAGATGCATAGAATTTATATGTTTTAACCCTCCTAAGCTCAGAGCGCTCCAGCTTTTTGGGCCCGAGTGACCTACGGCCTCTAGCAGCTGGCTAGAGACTTCTTAGGCGGGTGAAGCGAACCAGAGCCTCCCTCCCCTCGCTGCTTGTGGGGAGACTCGCACCTCGCCACTATCATACAGACAATACTTTTTCAGACCTGTAGGAAGTTATTTTATTTTGTTAGATAGTTTCCCTTAGTTCACCCCTCAAGAAGTATTCTGATGCCACAACATACAAGGCTGCCCAGCTACTATTTTCACACCAGCCATGCTCCCATGGTCGGGTGACAGATGGAGACTTGGCACATGGGATCTACTATTGGGGACCACAAGGGGTCAGGGTGTCCCTTATGCTTTCCATTCCAGTCAGGGCGTGGAAGCTTTGGTTGTAACATATTTACTGATATCCCCTGACGCAATGTTTTCGACTCTGCATTTGCCATATTAAAGCAGCCGGCCCAAAGCGGTTGTAGGCGGTATGCTGTGTATCACTTGTACTGCCTTCTTGAATTTCTCATTCTTGGACATGTACCCAGTCCAACAGGGGTTGTAGGGGCTACAATGCATGTTATACCGCTTGTCTCTCTGTTAACAATAAAAAAATGACGGCCGCTCTGACTTGCGAGGACAGACCAGCGTGCTGCCAGCTGAGGAAGGGCTGAAAACGGAGCGGCAGAAGCAACAGGTAAAAGTACTTCAAATCACAAACACGATTTAAATAAAAATAAAACGCTTCCTCCAAGAGCTATAACCCAGCTCTATGTTCAGGAGAGGCCAGCGCTGCACGGTCGCATCAGCGCACCCATTTATCCTGTTGAGCTGAACAACTAGACCGCTAGCAAAATTGGCGGCCTTCTCTGACTTGCGGGGACCAACCAGCGTGCTGCCAACTGAGGAAGAGCTACAGACGGAGCAGCAGGGCAACAGGTACATGTAATTAAAATAACACTCATGCTTTACATTTTAGAAAACGCTTATCCCAAGAGCTATAACCCAGCTCTATGCTCAGGAGATGCCAACACGAGACTGGACCAGTGGCATAGACTGGAGTAGCATAGAGTGGAGTGGGGTAGAGTGCAGTTTCGTATAGTGGAGTGCCATACAGTGGAATACTGTCAATAGGATAGGGTGGAGTATTGTACAGTGGAGTTGCATACAGTTGTCAGAACTCCAAATCCAACCATCCATGCTGTGACTACCTACAAACGCAAACCGCATCGGTTTGCCAAGAAAAACGGGCCATCTAGCAATGTTTGGAGATTTCTTAATCATCTGCGGAATTCCAAGATGGCCGCCGATGGTTCCGTTTCTTTCACAGGTGCTAGAGCTAAGGTGAAGCTGTCGTGTTTTGGCAGCTCCTGAGTTAGCGTTTAGCACAACTACACGGTCTTTTCTGTTAACTTGACCAAAACGAACGGGGGCCATTTTGAATCCCTCTGACTTCCGTTTCCTATGAAACACGCTGCCTCGTGGTCAGTGTGCCCTTTCGTCCTTTCTCGATACCCATGGTCACTAGTCTGCTCGGCAACAGGCTATTTTTAGTACTGGTCAAGCGCACATGCGCATTACGCACCAATTGGTCACTCTTTAGGAATGTTCACACTAACTGACCAGTGCTGTTGAAACTCCTCCCACATGTTGGCTGTGTTCCAAAAATGACCTTATATGTACCTAAAATGTGTAACTTGTACCCGCCTATCTTTTTATTGCTATTAAACTGTATAAAAGGGGTCGCGCATCGATGTTCGGTGTGCTACTTCTTACATTACCGAAGGGTGCTGTGGGAATGTATCACCACCCCATGGGGTCTTAATAAACTTGTCTTTTACCTTTTTCCAGTGTCCGTGCCAACTTCTATACTAAAGCGTTCGAGAGTTTAACAAAGTATGTAGGCCTGATTTGAACCCAACACCACAAATTGGCGACCACGAAGGGACTCATCGGCGACTCGGATGCCCGAAGGAGAGGTCGTGACGAAGGTCAGGAAACTCGCCATGGACGCGTACGCTGCCACTGAGTGACCCGAGTCTCGGCACCCACGGTGTGTTTTCCCGTCCTTCCGATCTGACCTTCCAGGTGGCGCCGGTCTTCGACTGAGATTCTGATCTTGGATTGTCGTGATGTGCCGTTTTGGCTGATTTGACCACAGAACTTGGCAGTTGGACTTTGGACGTTTGAAAAGAAAATTGGTAAGCTTTTGATTGGTGAGGTAGTCTACTGACACTTACTGTGGCTTTTTGAAACTTTGAATTTGAATTTGAATTTGTTAGCTAACGTTTTGAATCTTTGAATTTGAATTTGAATATGTGAAGTGCACCTCACATAGGCAGGCATGTAGGGATATTTCTCTGATTTATTTGATTTGAACGGTACACCGCGTTAGGTGTCATTTTTGTAGTATCGTGCTTTCATGGTACTTTTTGAAACATGCCTGTTTTTAGCACACTCCGTAGGATGTGCTGTTCTGAAAATGGTACCAATTATCGATTAAGTGAAAAACAGCCGGCTCCCCCAGAGGGGACTCCAAATCGTGAAATGTATGTCAAATTCGGTATTCCACCTATAATGTATAGTACATTATGGCATAAGTATACTAAAACTGATCATGAATTACAGTGGCCACTATATGGGTCGTTTGACCTTCGAAAGGTACAATATGTAGAGCAGTGTTTGTTTCAGCGAAGGTCTAGACAAGATATGTTTGATTGTGTGCGCATGTGGGAGAAAGAGGTGCGTGAACGAGCGAAGCGTGAGGAAGCCTTGGCGGAGAAAGTGCAGCGGAAGGCTACACATGACAAAGCTTTACAGCTACAGGAGAAGGAATTACAGGAAAAGAAAGAGAGGGAGAGACGAGAACGCAATTTACAGGTTAATGGTCAATTCCCTATCAGACGTCCTCTCTATCCAGTCCTTACTAATGAAACGGATGATTTTTCATTACTAGATCGTTGTCCGCCCCCGTACGTCGCACCAACGGCTCCGAGCGAGGAATCAGACGAGGATAGTGATCGAACACAGCGTACCAGGTTACATGCGGAACGAGCTGCGGAATTACGTTCATTTGCACGAAAACTAAATATTAATACTGTTACTGTTTCTGACGTTACTGAACAAATGGAACAGTGGCCTGATAAGGAACGACTGTATTTTTTAGATCATTTTGGAGATGAAGTTGTTGAGCGGTATAGAAAATATTCTCTCGAGTTAGAACCAAAGGAGATATCCAAGGGTCGTGAGTATTTTCGTAAAGGTCTTTTTGTTCTTTCAGATGCGGACGACTTCTTCAAGCGTTTGATTGAACTGCGTAATGAGGCGACACGACTACGGGAGTTGGAAAAGTCGAAGAATTCGTCTACGTCCGGAGCGACGGGGATATCCAAAGAATGCCCTATTTTTGAAACAGATAAGATCGCTGCGATTAATGTTAGACCTATGCGAGAAGCTGCGCCGTTATATGTCCCTCATAAAGGGGATGGCACAGATGATGATAAAAGATCCAAAGACGCGAAAGGGTATTTTGTATATAATTGGGTTTATACGCCTTGGAATATAGCAGATGTCATGGCGCTTAAGAACGCTTTACCTGATCCCCGTAAAAACCCTGCGGCTTTTTATGAAAATGTTGAAAGTGCAATTTCTTCATGTATCATGACGTTAGTTGATATTGATCTATTTTTCGGGTTGATATTGCCCCCTGATATGTGGAGAGTAATTCGTAGGTTTGATGACCTCACGACTCTCGGGGCCACTTGGAAAGATCTTGTTCAGGCTGATTTAGATAGAGAACCAGCATGTAAGCCGTGTCAATTAATATTAGACCTTCCAGGGGCCATACTAACAAAACTAAAGACTCTTGCTCCCGCTAAAAAGATTGATTGGACTATATTAGCCTCTTGTAAGCAGAAAGCGGATGAATCAGTTTCCGATTTTTTCTCTCGCTTCGAGGAAGCGTTCCATGATTACAGTGGTCAATTATTGACAGAAGATACTGGCAGGCATCTATTCGTTGATAAGTATGTAGCTAATCTCCTACCGGAGATTGCGAAACGATTAAAAGCGAGTGAAAGTTCATGGACCACAGCAACCCCTGCTTCTTTATTGACTATGGCTCAATATTATGAAAGACAGGAATTAGAGGCGAAAGAAAGTAGTGACAAGAAGGCGAAGGATTTGAAGACGAAGGTAATGTTAGCTCAGGTTCAGGCTACGAGAGGAAACAGTAGAGGAGGGCGAGGATCATACAGTAATGCTCCTCCCCCTCGTTCTGACATTTCTGTGAATCAATGTGCATACTGCAAACAGTTTGGGCATTGGATTGCAGACTGTCCGGTGTTTCGAGAGCAGCGTAATTTGAGGGGACGAGGAAGTGGGAGATCTAGGAATTATTATGGAGGGTCAAGAGGAGGTTATGGCACGAATGATCGTGGAGGATATGGAGCAAGGGGTCGTGGTCAGTCAGATTATAATACGTTTGATAATCGCAATCAATATCAGATAAATGAGGGTGGTCCTGCTGAACCACGGGATGAGCATTACGCATAGGATTGCGTAGGATGGGGTGTGGAATCGGTTGAGGTACCAGTTGATCAGAGGGGTCCATACATAGAAGCACATGTTCTGGGTTCTACTGATCAATTTCTGGTCGATACAGGAGCTACTCGTAGCGCTTTGTCCAAATACTTGGTTCCAAGGGCTCCCCTGTCTGGCGAGGTAATTACAGCAATAGGGTTCGATGGAACACCTACTTCTAGCCCATTGTCTCAACCAGTTGCATTTCATGTTGATAAATTTGCTGCCCCTTGTCCCTTTTTGTTGTCTCCAAATACACCAGATAATATTATTGGACTCGATATGTTAAAACACTTTCGAGCTACTATTCGCTGTGCCCCAGAAGGAGTGCGAGTTGTGTTGAATGAGAATTACCCAGACTTTGAGCGAGTGTGTTTTCTCCATGAATCTGAAGTATTGGCCTCCTTACCAAAAACGTTGTGGGCCACTTCTGACACGGATGTGGGGCAGATGTTAATCCCTCCAGTACGTATTACTGTAAAGGAGGGAGTGTCTCTACCACGTGTCCCACAGTATAAGATTTCCAGAGAAGGAGAACTTGCTTTGATGCACATTGTGAATGATTTTATTTTGGCAGGAGTAGTTGAGGAAGTCCCCTACAATGTTTGCAATAGCCCAATTTTACCGATCCTTAAAAGAGATACAGATGCTAAGGTTTACCGTTTCATTATTGATTTGAGGGAAATAAACAAGATAGTAGTGCCTCAGTACCCGGTGGTGTCTGACATCACCACGTTGCTTACGTTGGTTCCATCGACGGCAACTACTTTTACAGTCATCGATTTGAAGAACGCCTTCTTTTCGATCCCTGTACATCCTGACAGTCGATATCTATTCGGCTTTACATTAAATAATAAATCGTACAGATTCTGTCGAGTTCCTCAAGGCTATACTGAAAGTCCTAGCATTTATAGTCAGGCATTAAAAAGACAGCTTGATTCCTTTGACTTACAAGAGGGAGTGGTTCTCATTCAATATGTAGACGATATCTTACTTGCTGCAGACACGCCAGAACAATGTGAGAAGAGTACCTTTTCCTTGCTTTCCTTCCTGGCTAAACATAATCATAAAGTTTCGAAGAAAAAGCTACAATATTGTAGACCAAAGGTGACCTACCTCGGTCATCTTTTGTCTAAGGAGGGCCGTGCATTGACACCAGACCGAATTCAAGCAATCCTAGATACTCCAGTCCCTCGCACTCAGAAGGATATTCGCGCCTTTATAGGTTTGACGTCTTTTTGTAGGCAATGGATATTGGGTTTTTCGCATATTGTTAAACCATTGTTAGCATTGTTGTCTAAAGATATACCGATTCCCATTGAATGGACGGATGAATGTCAGAACGCTTTTGAACAATTGAGACAAGCTCTTTGTTCTGCACCAGTGTTAGGTACACCTGATTACACGAAGATTTTTACATTATATGTACACGAGAAGGATGGGTGTGCATTGTCAGTGTTAGTGCAGACACACGGAGACAAACAGAGGCCTTGTGCATACTTCTCGGCGGTACTCGACCCTGTGGCTCGAGGGTTGCCTGGATGTTTTCGAGCAGTTGCAGCAACAGCAGTTGCGATACGACAAAGTGAGGGAATAGTTTTGTCACACAAATTGTTGGTGCTAGTTCCCCATGCGGTAGATGCGTTACTGAATCAAACAAAAACGCAGCATCTAACCAGTGCCCGTTTGACAGGATATGAGCTAACGTTGTTGGCGCCGCACATCACACTAAAGCGATGTGCGACACTGAATCCTGCTACTTTACTGCCGGATCCTGTTGCTGAGACCCAGAAGGAAGAACAACATGATTGTGTTTTTCTGACTGAG
The DNA here is from genome assembly GCF_964261635.1 of Lissotriton helveticus. Taxonomy (NCBI): domain Eukaryota; kingdom Metazoa; phylum Chordata; class Amphibia; order Caudata; family Salamandridae; genus Lissotriton; species Lissotriton helveticus. The sequence continues at coordinate 1,120,303,355 of NC_136063.1, read as the reverse complement.
GAACAGACAAAGGGTCGTATCGATTTACAGGATACGCCATTTCCAGATGTAGATGGGGAACTGTGGGTTGATGGATCGTGCGTGAGGTTACCAGATGGTACGACTTCCGCAGCTTATGCGATCACGACACTTAAGACCGTGGTAGAAGCAGCACGGATACCCCAAAAATCGGCTCAAGCGGCTGAGTTGATAGCCTTAACGAAGGCATGTGAGTTAAGTGCTGGACTATGTGTGAACATTTACACGGATAGTCGTTACGCTTTTGGAGTAGTGCATGATTTTGGCCTACTACTACACGGTCTTTTCTGTTAACTTGACCAAAACGAACGGGGGCCATTTTGAATCCCTCTGACTTCCGTTTCCTATGAAACACGCTGCCTCGTGGTCAGTGTGCCCTTTCGTCCTTTCTCGATACCCATGGTCACTAGTCTGCTCGGCAACAGGCTATTTTTAGTACTGGTCAAGCGCACATGCGCATTACGCACCAATTGGTCACTCTTTAGGAATGTTCACACTAACTGACCAGTGCTGTTGAAACTCCTCCCACATGTTGGCTGTGTTCCAAAAATGACCTTATATGTACCTAAAATGTGTAACTTGTACCCGCCTATCTTTTTATTGCTATTAAACTGTATAAAAGGGGTCGCGCATCGATGTTCGGTGTGCTACTTCTTACATTACCGAAGGGTGCTGTGGGAATGTATCACCACCCCATGGGGTCTTAATAAACTTGTCTTTTACCTTTTTCCAGTGTCCGTGCCAACTTCTATACTAAAGCGTTCGAGAGTTTAACAAAGTATGTAGGCCTGATTTGAACCCAACACCACAAAGCGCTAAATGAACCAATGAGCACTTCACTGAAGAAGCTTCCTGAGACGGTCGGATGTTCGTTGTTGTCCGAGATAATTTCACTGTTCTAGAAGTAGCAGTATTGTCAAGATTTCTTTTTCACTGCGCATAGTGTTCGCATAAGTGAAAGGGAATTCTTAGTAAAAGAAAAGATACATTTAGTGTTACCTGTCAAGAGAAGTTGGTGTTTCCTCACGAAATTCTTCTTGGCTTGAGTTCTCCTTCATCGACACGTGGCCTCCGCCGGCAGCTGTTCCTAGGATGAAGAAAGATAAATTGAGATAAGTCACAATTCAATGTTAATTCGAGTAGTGTCGACAATTGAATTCCAGCTAAATTAGCTACATGAAAGAAAGGACTTTCATGAGAAATATACTTACCAGAGAATAACGACTTTGGGGCATCTAAAGGAAAGAAGGAAAAAAGACATAGAAATTAGAATAGTTTTCGAGTTAAGCTTGCAATACATAAATTAGGTATATCTAAGTATTTAGAATATATTAGTCAGCACACTTATTTAGAGTAGGTCAAATTAGGTGTATATATATATATATATATATATATATATATATATATATACATTCACTGAAAAAACCATAGGTTTCAGGTCTTATATAGTTAGGAATTAGCATTTTAAAAAACCATTGAAATTGCTCCTATATAGTTCATTGTACTAACTATATTTCGCGCACCCGCAATCCACTGCTGATGATGTCACATATTACATCATTCATGACATGGTCAGTGACATCACTGCTGACATCTCAAATGACATCAATGATGACATCACTGATGACATCATCCAGTGAATGTGGTTTGCTTCAATATTTAAATATGCATTATATATATAGCAATTTGCATTGAAGTATGAGTGGATATATAAAAATAAATATTTGGATGGAGGACTTTAACAATTTATAGTGTCTCACTAAATATAGTAGATAGTGACTAAACTGTGTGAATATCTGTATCACTTTGTCAGTTGGTTTGTAAACTGGTTCTCCAGTTGGTTACTAGCTATGTGAAAGTCTATGTTAGTTATTGATTAGTTAACTGAGTATTTGTATGGGAGAGTGAATGTGTGTGTGGTTCGGTAGAGGGTGTGTGACTGCCCAAAGATGTGTGAATAGTTGATTCAGTAGATATATGAAGTTAAAACTACATGTTCTAACAGTTGTTTGGGTAAATGAATATCTTTATGGGTGTGGTGATGAGCAAATATATTTCTCAATGGTACATGTCCAACAAACTAGAAAAATAAAAGGCAGTGTATGTGTCAGTTGTTGTATATAAATAAGTATACATAAGACTCAATGATTGTGTGAGTGACTGTATGGATAACTGTATACTTGTAATAATGATTTTATAATATACTAAAAATGACTTACTATCTAAATGAATAGATGAAGCGGTGTTTGTATAAGTGTGTAGCTAAGTAAGTATGTAAGTATGATCCATTGTTTGCATAAGTGAGTAGGATAACTTCATATATGAATAGGTTGTGTGCTGGTGTGTAATGTCGGTATAGGTGTATACGTATTTTTGATAGTGTTCTATTGTTCATTGACAGCATGTATGAGTGAATCTACAGGTAAGTGATTAGATGTGTGTATACATCTAGGAATCAATGAGTGGTTTTTTATTTACTTGTATTGCTGTGTCAATGGATTCAAATATGACACTCTGTATTTTACAAAGAGTGATGAAAGATTTTACTAGTGTATGAAAAGGTGTATGTGATTGTCACGTGGATGATGTCATCAGTGATGTCATCATTGATGTCATTTGAGATGTCATCAGTGATGTCACTGACCATGTCATGAATGATGTAATATGTGACATCATCAGCAGTGGATTGCGGGTGCGCGAAATATAGTTAGTACAACTAACTATATAGGAGCAATTTCAATGTTTTTTTTAAATGCTAATTCCTAACTATATAAGGCCTGAAACCTATGGTTTTTTCAGTGAATTTCAATGGTTTTTTATATGCTAATTCCTAACTATAGAAGGCCTGAAACCTATGGTTTTTTCAGTGAATTTGCAAGGTTTTTTAAATGCTAATTCCTAACTATATAAGGCCTGAAACCTATGGTTTTTTCAGTGAATTTGCAAGGTTTTTTAAATGCTAATTCCTAACTATATAAGGCCTGAAACCTATGTTTTTTTCAGTGAATTTGCAAGGTTTTTTAAATGCTAATTCCTAACTATATCAGGCGTGAAACCTATGGTTTTTTTCAATACATTTCAAAGGTTTTCTAAATGCTAATTCTATTAGCGGATAACGTTTAAATATGTTAATATCCTTGTGGGACCACCTGAGCAGCCCTAGGGGGTGAGGGTAATTCTACCCTACCCCCTTTTTGCATTCTACACGCTTTTTTTCTGCTTCTTTTGTGCCTCGGTCTACCGAGCACAAGATGGCTGCCCAAACTTCCTGGTTTGGAGTGTTCACAGCCAATTAATGCAGCCCATGGTCGGAAAGGTCTGCGCGCACTCCTGATTGGCTGGCAGTCGTCTGTCAACATTCCAAACTGTTCAAACCAAGAAGTGTTGGCCACCATCTTGTTTCTCAGGAGAACTGAGGCACAAGAGAGCCCAAAACAAGAGTGGAAAATGCAAAAATGGGGCAGGGTAGAGACCCCCTGACCCCCTAGCCCTTCTCAGGGGGTCCCAGAAGGACCCCCAAGGCCATTTTATTTTTTTTTCGAAAAATCGCGGGGTACGCGTTTTCGAAACTTTTTTTTTCTGGCCCTTGGGGTTCTTCTGGGACCCCCTGAGAAGGGCTAGATGTCCTATGGAAAATTGCATGGCGAACAACACGTTTTGGGACCCCCCTTTTCACTGTTTTCCCCTGTAGTACGTTCAGGGTACGCGTACGGGTAAACGCATATGTACGCGTACATGTAAACGCGCCCTTAGCGTACTCCGCGAAATTTTCCCAAAAAAAGAATAGCTTTTTTGCCCTTCGGGGTCCTCCTAGGCCCCCCCTGAGAAAACCTAGGGATTCAGGGGGTCTCTACCCTGCCCCCTTTTAAAGTTTTCCCCTTTTGTTTTTCACCTCTTGTGTCTCGGTTCTACCGAGACACAAGATGGCGGACTCTCCGGACCATTTGGACTGTTCACAGACACCCGAGAGCCAATCAGCTTTCCGCTCGTGCACTTCCGTGGCGCGCCGGGTGCGCTTACCGGTACGCGTACCCAAAGCGCTCGAAGCGCGCATATAGATATATACATTTTTTTAAAGTTAATTTTCATATAAACCACTGGAGCGATTTTCACCAAATATGGAAAAGGCCCTACTGCGTACCAGTCCCTACCATTCTGCCAAGTTTGGTGTAATTCCGTTCAGTGGTTCGGGCTGTAGCCGTGTCTAAACGTCCTATGGTAATTAATATGGGGAAAACACGTTTTGGGATCCCCATTTTTTCTCGGCCCCCGCTTGACGAACCCCCCCGAAACTTTCAGGGAAGGAGCGGAGCGTAACGGGCCATCTTCTTTGAGAAAATCGCATACATTCATTAACCGGCGCCAAAGTTATTCTCAATAGAATGTTGTGGATTTCCTATGGAAACTAGGTCCTAACTATATATACCTACTGGCGACAACCAGTAGGTTATATATATATATATATATATATATATATATATATATATATATATTCACTGAAAAAACCATAGGTTATAGACCATATATAGTTAGGAATTTGCATTTACAAAACCTTGAAAATTCACTGAAAAAACCATAGGTTAGAGACCATATATAGTTAGCTGGACATTTTATTGACATAAAACCAATGAAATTCCATATATAGTTAGTTGCACTAACTATATATCGCGCACCCGCAATCCACTGCTGATGATGTCACATATTACATCATTCATGACATGGTCAGTGACATCACTGATGACATCACTGATGACATCTCAAATGACATCACTGATGACATCACTGATGACATCTCAAATGACATCACTGATGACATCATCTAGTGTCTGTGTGTTTTTGTAAAGTTTAAATATGTTTTACATATTGAAGAATGAGTGGATGTATGGAAGACTGAGTGTGTGTGTGGCTGGCTGGGAGGTGTGTGACTCTGTGCATATCAATGTGTACTTGTATCAGTGATTGTATAAGAGAGTAAGTATGTGTTAGTATATGTGTGAAAAGTATGGTGTTCTGTGTTTAACTGTATAGATGAGGAAATCGAAGTGTGATTGATTCTTCACAGGACTGACTAGGTGTATGAGTGCATATGATAGTGTTGTAATAATGAGTGACTGTATGTATGAGTGTATGGGTGAATGAGTCAATGTGTGTGTAGACGTAGGAATCAGTGAGTGCGTATGTAGTAACTGGTATTGGTGTGTCATGATGTCATCAGTGATGTCATTTGAGATGTCATCAGTGATGTCATTTGAGATGTCATCAGTGATGTCATCAGTGATGTCACTGAAGTATGGTGTTCTGTGTTTAACTGTATAGATGAGGAAATGGAAGTGTGATTGATTCTTTACAGGACTGACTAGGTGTGTGAGTAACTCCATGGATGAGTGGCAGTGTGTGAGTGTCTGCATAGGTGTATGAGTGCATATGATAGTGTTGTAATAATGAGTGACTGTATGTATGAGTGATTGTATGGGTGAATGAGTGAATGTGTGTGTAGACGTAGGAATCAGTGAGTGCGTATGTAGTAACTGGTATTGGTGTGTCATGATGTCATCAGTGATGTCATTTGAGATGTCATCAGTGATGTCATCAGTGATGTCATCAGTGATGTCATTTGAGATGTCATCAGTGATGTCATCAGTGATGTCACTGACCATGTCATGAATGATGTAATATGTGACATCATCAGCAGTGGATTGCGGGTGTGCGATATATAGTTAGTGCAACCAACTATATATGGAATTTCATTGGTTTTATGTCAATAAAATGTCCAGCTAACTATATATGGTCTCTAACCTATGTTTTTTTCAGTGAATTTTCAACGTTTTGTAAATGCAAATTCCTAACTATATATGGTCTATAACCTATGGTTTTTTCAGTGAATTTCATTGGTTTTTTAAAAGCTAATATCTATAGCTGTAAAATATATTCTTTATTACGTGACGTATCACGTAGCCACGTGAGACGCCTCATGACGCGTCGCATAACCGTGACGTATCGGCTCTGCAGCGCAAACAAAACCCGTAACGTAAGCGTGCCGGAGCACGCTTACAGATATATATATTTTTTTTAACCTTAATTAGACAAAATCCACACGTGCACATATCTTGAGGCCTTGCAAAGGCACATCAAACAAACAGTCCCTACAATTTTGCCAAGTTTGCTGGAAATCTATTCCCTTAATTTTTTCTTTACTGTTTCTCTTGGTTTTCCCCTTGTTACGCTTACCGGGACGCTACCCGCTACGCGAATCGGACGCTCCAAAAACACAAGATGGCGGACTCCCGTTACGCTGCCGGTTAGCTGCCCGGTTCGCGTACCGGGAAGCGCCTCTACCGCGAAAAATCGCGGGGCACTTTAATATCCCCCTCATCAATCCTAGGGGGTCAGGAGTGGTCTACCTTGCCCCCTTTCCTTCATTTCCCCCTTCGTTTTTTACCACATCTTGTCTCTCGATCGTACCGAGAGACAAGATGGCGGCCGCTCCGGACTGTTTAGAATGTTGACAGACACCGGAGAGCCAATCAGCTTCGCTTCGCGAAGTTCCGTTACGCGTCAGGTACGCGAACCGGGGCGCTAACCGGAGCGCTGTCACAGATATATATTTTTTTAAACGTTAATTTCTCAAAATCCACTGGAGCACATATATTGAGACATAGCAAAGGCACGTCGGGCAAACCATATCTACAATTTTGCCAAGTTTCATGTAAATCTATTCAGCCGTTCGAGCTAAAAGTGAGTCCAACCGCCCTATGGAAAAATGAATGGGAAAAACGCGTTTTGGGACCCCCCTTTTTTCTCGGCCCCCCCTTGACGAAACCCCCCCAAATATTCAGGGGCTGCTCAGAAACAAAATGTGCCATTTTCCTGAAAATTTCAGCCAATTCCGTCCACAAACGCCAAAGTTATTAGACATAGAATTTTCAGAAATCCCATAGAGAAAAAATCCTAACTATATATACCCACTGGCTATCGCCAGTAGGTAATATACATATATAAACATATATAATCTGCATATCTATATAAATATAAATGCATGCATACATATATGCATACATATGCATGTTATTTACATGAAAGTTTTAAAAACACTAATAAAAGCAAAGCTAAAAAGCCACCTCATTACAAACAGAATGGCTTTAACTTAAACGAGGGCGAGATCTATTGCATTTTCAATGCTTGTTTACTTTGGTTCTATCAAGAAGGCATTCGGATGTGTCACACATTTGCCATAAATTCTGAATGTTAGCACTCTAGTTGCTCATTAGATCACTGTACTAAAGCTAGTGCTCACCAGGGAAGTCTGCTGCTAATCATGGTTTGCAGCCATTTTCCCGCATTTTTTATCCCGCAGACTTTCAGTCCGCATACCATTATCCCGCAAGGTCATTGACCTCGCATACCATTATCCCGCATTTTTTCAAAACGCATGTGCATTTATCGCGCATGCCTTTACAAAGAATTACGTTTTAAAGGCATGTATGGTAAATGCATTTGCGTTGTGAAAACCACGATGACGAGAGAGGTAAGTGGGTTTGTGTTAATTTTTTCGTGGGTTAGTGATTGTGTAGTGTAGTGTAGTGTTGTGTAGTGTAGTGTTGTGTTAGTGTAGTGTAGAGTTGTGGTGGTTGTTTAGTGTAGGGTCATGCTGGGGGTAGTGTTTTAGGGTTTAGGGTTGTGTTGTAGTGTTTGCGTAGTGTAGGGTCATGCTGGGGGTAGTGTTTTAGGGTTTAGGATAGTGTTGTAGTGTTTGCGTAGTGTAGGGTCATGCTGGGGGTAGTGTTTTAGGGTTTAGGGTTGTGTTGTAGTGTTTGCGTAGTGTAGGGTCATGCTGGGGCTAGTGTTTTAGGGTTTAGAGTAGTGTTGTAGTGTTTGCGTAGTGTAGGGTCATGCTGGGCGTAGTGTTTTAGGGTTTAGGATAGTGTTGTAGTGTTTGCGTAGTGTAGGGTCATGCTGGGGGTAGTGTTTTAGGGTTTTGGGTAGTGTTGTAGTGTTTGCGTAGTGTAGGGTCATGCTGGGGTGTAGTATTTTAGGGTTTAGGGTAGTGTTGTAGTGTTTGCGTAGTGTATGGTCATGCTGGGGGTAGTGTTTTAGGGTTTTGGGTAGTGTTGTAGTGTTTGCGTAGTGTAGGGTCATGCTGGGCGTAGTGTTTTAGGGTTTTGGGTAGTGTTGTAGTGTTTGCGTAGTGTAGGGTCATGCTGGGGTGTAGTGTTTTAGGGTTTTGGGTAGTGTTGTAGTGTTTGCGTAGTGTAGGGTCATGCTGGGGTGTAGTGTTTTAGGGTTTTGGGTAGTGTTGTAGTGTTTGCGTAGTGTAGGGTCATGCTGGGGGTAGTGTTTTAGGGTTTTGGGTAGTGTTGTAGTGTTTGCGTAGTGTAGGGTCATGCTGGGGGTAGTGTTTTAGGGTTTTGGGTAGTGTTGTAGTGTTTGCGTAGTGTAGGGTCATGCTGGGGGGTAGTGTTTTAGGGTTTTGGGTAGTGTTGTAGTGTTTGCGTAGTGTAGGGTCATGCTGCGGGTAGTGTTTTAGGGTTTTGGGTAGTGTTGTAGTGTTTGCGTAGTGTAGGGTCATGCTGGGGGTAGTGTTTTAGGGTTTAGGGTAGTGTTGTAGTGTTTGCATAGTGTAGGGTCATGCTGGGGGTAGTGTTTTAGGGTTTAGGGTAGTGTTGTAGTGTTTGCGTAGTGTAGGGTCATGCTGGGGGTAGTGTTTTAGGGTTTAGGGTAGTGTTGTAGTGTTTGCGTAGTGTAGGGTCATGCTGGGCGTAGTGTTTTAGGGTTTTGGGTAGTGTTGTAGTGTTTGCGTAGTGTAGGGTCATGCTGGGGTGTAGTGTTTTAGGGTTTTGGGTAGTGTTGTAGTGTTTGCGTAGTGTAGGGTCATGCTGGGGGTAGTGTTTTAGGGTTTAGGGTAGTGTTGTAGTGTTTGCGTAGTGTAGGGTCATGCTGGGGTGTAGTGTTTTAGGGTTTTGGGTAGTGTTGTAGTGTTTGCGTAGTGTAGGGTCATGCTGGGGGTAGTGTTTTAGGGTTAAGGGTAGTGTTGTAGTGTTTGCGTAGTGTAGGGTCATGCTGGGGGTAGTGTTTTAGGGTTTAGGGTTGTGTTGTAGTGTTTGCGTAGTGTAGGGTCATGCTGAGGGCAGGGTTTTAGGGTTTAGGGTTGTGTTGTAGTGTTTGTGTAGTGTAGGGTCATGCTGGGGGTAGTGTTTTAGGGTTTAGGGTAGTGTTGTAGTGTTTGCGTAGTGTAGGGTCATGATGGGGTGTAGTGTTTTAGGGTTTTGGGTAGTGTTGTAGTGTTTGCGTAGTGTAGGGTCATGCTGGGGGTAGTGTTTTAGGGTTTAGGGTAGTGTTGTAGTGTTTGTGTAGTGTAGGGTCATGCTGGGGGTAGTGTTTTAGGGTTTAGGGTAGTGTTGTACTGTTTGTGTAGTGTAGGGTCATGCTGGGGGTAGTGTTTTAGGGTTTAGGGTAGTTTAGTTGTTTAGTGTATGCTAAAGGCATATTCGTTCTAAAGGTTTTCGTTATTTTAATTTGTGGCCTAATAGTACATGCGGGATTTTTTTTGCGGACTGATGGTATGCAGGATTTCGTCATATATTCGCTAATCATACTTTCTATGGCAAAATGAACCCCCTCATTTTGTTCCTTTTTAAATTAAATGTTTTAAGAGTTACCACTTTATTCCAATCAAGATGGGTTCAGGTGTGCCATACCTTTGTAATAAGTAGGACTGTTAGCACTCTAGTTGTTCTTTAGAACACTCTGGGACATTCTGTCATTGGGCTATAGTTGGGCTACATCTGGCTGATATTTGGGCTACATTTGTTTTTTTTTGTCTCTGGTGGCCATCTTTGGGCTACATTGGGCTACATTGGGCTACATTTGGGCTCCAACATATATATAGCCCAATGTAGCCCAATATATATTTTTCAAAGTAAATTTTCGTAAAAACCACTGGAGCCTATATCTTGAGACATAGCAAAGGCACATCGGGCTACCAGTCCCTACAATTTTGCCAAGTTTGGTGTAAATCCATTCAGCCGTTCAGGCTAAAAGTGAGGCCAACCGCCCTATGGAAAATTGCATGAAAAAAACACGTTTTGGGACCCCCCTTTTTACTCGGCCCCCCCTTGACGAAACTCCCCCAAATATTCAGGGGCTGCTCAGAAACAAAATGTTCAATTTTCCTGAAAATTTCAGCCAATTCTGTCCTCAAACGCCAAAGTTATTCGACATAGAATTTTCAAAAATCCCATAGGAAAAAAATCCTAACTATATATACCTACTGGCTATCGCCAGTAGGTAATATATATATATATATATATATATATATATATATATATTACCTACTGGCGGTCGCCAGTAGGTATATATAGTTAGGATTTTTTCCCTATGGGATTTTTGAAAATTCTATGTCTAATAACTTTGGCGTTTGTGGACGGAATTGGCTGAAATTTTCAGGAAAATGGAACATTTTGTTTCTGAGCCGCCCCTGAAAATTTGGGGGGGTTCGTCCAGGGGGGGCCGAGAAAAAAGGGGGGTCCCAAAACGTGTTTTTAACATTGAGTTTTCCATAGGGCGGTTAGCCTCACTTTTAGCCCGAACGGCTGAATGGATTTGCACGAAACTTGGCAAAATTGTAGGGACTGGTAGCCCGATGTGCCTTTTGTAGGTCTCAATATATGTGCTCCAGTGGATTTTGAGAAATTAACGTTTAAAAAAAGATATATATCTGTAAGCGCGGACCAGGCAGCGCCCCGGTTCGCGGACCTTACGCGTATCGGAACTTCGCGTAGCGAAGCTGATTGGTTCTCCGGTGTCTGTCAACATTCTAAACAGTCCGGAGCGGCCGCCATCTTGTCTCTCGGTAGGATTGAGAGACAAGAGGAGGCCAAAACAAAGGGGGAAATAACCATAAGGGGGTATAGTAGATCCTCCCTGACCCCCTAGGTTTAATGTGGAGGCTTTAAAAGGGCCCCGCGGGGCAAAAAAAAAATATTTTTTGTGGTTTTTTTCGTGGGTAGCTCCCGGTCCGCGAACCGGGAAGCGTTCTGGGCAGCGTACTGCAATGAAAAATGAATGATAGACTTTTCAAATGCTGTATGTATGTCTTTCTTGTAACATAACTGTCTGTTTCCTTCCCTTATACTTACTGTTCTTTTTTTAAAAAAAAAATTTTTTGGTTCGCTCCTGGTTCGCGTACCGGTGTGCGAACTGTAAGCGAACTATAAGAAATAGAGATTGGCAGATTGGCAGAGTTTCAAAAATTCTACCAATTTTTTTTATAATGGGGAGGTAGTTCTGAAAAGAACTTTTTTTTTGGTTTTTGTTGTTTTAAATTTTTTTTATTATTTTTCTGAACATTTTTTATATTTTTTTTGTTTTTTCTGAACATTTTGTAATTTTTTTGTTTTTTGGGGGGGGAGGGGGGAAACAAAAATGATTCATTGAGAAGGGCTCAACAGGAGCAACGAAAAAAAGAAGAATTTATTTTTTGGGGCGTTTCGGGCAATCATGATTTCTGATAGCTCTCATTATAAGAATAATGCTTCTTTCTCCGTGGCAAAGTGTTTGTCCGCACCACACGCACACTTGCCTTACTTCCCCCATGTCTATTTGAATATTCGGGATCACCTCCCTCGCCTCTGGTCCCGATATTTCTTTCACAGCAGATGTTCTCACCATTGCCAGGGGATTTTCTTGTTCATCACGCAGCTGGGCAGCACTATAATTATTTGGGTGCCACCTACTCATATGCCTGTGCATAGTATAATTGCCGAAGCTGTACTTCTTGTCAGTGCCCCTTGACAGTCGATCTTTGCAAATACGGCAAAACACATATCTTGCGTTAACTTTTTTTTGCCCAGCTGGAAATGTAAAAAATTGCCAGATGTAATTTTCCTTTCTGTTGTACCTCCTGGGCTCCTCTGGCAAAAACTGAGGCTCTTCCTCCTCTTCCTCCTCTTCTTGATCTTCCTCAAACATTGGTTGAGCAGGTGGTCCTTTCTTCCCTTGAGGAGGTGGGGGTGGTGGTGGGGGAACACTACCTGAAGCAACAATGGAAGCCATTTCTCAATAAAGTAAAAGGGTCTTTCTCTCACCAAGATGAAAGTCAGAGTGAGGAAAGAAGGAGGGGTTTTCATCATTTGGGAAAAGCAAAAGTTCTCAACCAATGAAAAGTGTTATTTTTAGGTCACCTGACCTAGCCTTCCATTATTATGAAACCAAAAGTGAAATGAACCAATGAAAAGTTTTATTACCAAGTCACATGACCTCTCACGCTCATGTTACGCGCTGCGGAACGCTCCCCGGTTAGCTTCCGGTTCTCTGCGCTTCGCGCCTCGGTCCGCGCCCCGGGACACTTCCGGGTGCGCTAACGCGATACGTCACAAGACGCATTACGCGGCAACGCGATACGTCGCGCTTTCGCGACGCGACGCGGATCGCTTCCGGGTCGCTGCGCTCCGCGCCTCGGTCCGCGCCCCGGGGCACTTCCGGGTGCGCTAACGCAGTACGTCATAAGACGCATTACGCGGCAACGCGATACCGTCACTATGTTGATTTCTTACCGGTTCGCGGACCGGGTCGCGGCATCTATTTGAGCTAACGGAAAGCTTCCCGGTTCGCGGACCGGGAGCGAAACAAAAAAAATATTTTAAAAAAATAATTAATAAACATATAAAATATATTTTTGTATTTAAAGAAGAATACATTTTACAGCTATAGATATTAGACATATAAAATATATTTTTGTATTTAAAGAAGAATACATTTTACAGCTATAGATATTAGCTTTTAAAAAACCAATGAAATTCACTGAAAAAACCATAGGTTATAGACCATATATAGTTAGGAATTAGCATTTACAAAACCTTGAAAATTCACTGAAAAAACCATAGGTTATACACCATATATAGTTAGGAATTAGCATTTAAAAAACCTTATTTTACTCACACAAAACCATTGAAATTCCATATATAGTTAGTTGTACTAACTATATATCGCGCACCCGCAATCCACTGCTGATCATGTCACATATTACATCATTCATGACATGGTCAGTGACATCACTGATGACATCACTGATGACATCTCAAATGACATCACTGATGACATCACTGATGACAACATCCAGTGACTGTATTTTTCTGTAAAGTTAAAATATGTCTTACATATTTAAGAATGAGTGGATGTATAAATGTCTGGATGAAGGATTTAGTAGGTGCATGACTGACTGTATGAGTGAGTGATTAAACATGTTTCACTGAGTGCATGGGTTAGTGACTAAACTGTCTCAATTTGTGCATCATTATGTCTGTTGTTGTTGTTCTATAAAATGCTGCATGTGTTGATCATTAGCTATATGATTAACTATATGGGTTATTGATTGGTTGCCCAAGTATTTGTATGGGAGATTGAGAGTGTGTATGGGTGGCTGGGAGGTGTATGACTCTGTGCATAGATGTGCGAGCAGTTGATTCACTAGATGTATGGGTTCAAAAGTGCATGTGGAAACAGCTGTATGGGCGGTTGACTGTGTGCATGAGTGTATTGGTGAGTGAATGGATATCTCAGTGCTACATGTCAAAGTAAGTACATATGTAAAACACAGAACATGTGAGAGTTGACATATATAAATAACTGTGCAAAAGAGCCAGTGAATGTGTGAGTGGCTGTATGGATCATTGTGAACTTGTATCAGGGATTGTATAAGAGAGTAAATATGTGTTAGTATATGTTTGAATAAGTAAGGTGTGTATAACTGTATAGTTGAGGAAATGGAGGTGTGATTGATTCTTTGCATGACTGACTAGGTGTGTGAGTAACTCCATGGATGAGTGACAGTCTGTGAGTGTCTGTTTACACTGAGTGTATCTAAGGTTATATTAGAGTCTGAAGAGCTTCATCGTATTATCACATGAATGATGTCATCAGTGATGTGATCAGTAATGTCAAATGAGATGTCATCAGTGATGTCATCAGTGATGTCATTTGAGATGTCATCAGTGATGTCATCAGTGATGTCATTTGAGATGTCATCAGTGATGTCATCAGTGATGTCATTTGAGATGTCATCAGTGATGTCATCAGTGATGTCACTGACCATGTCATGAATGATGTAATATGTGACATGATCAGCAGTGGATTGCGGGTGCGCGATATATAGTTAGTACAACTAACTATATATGGAATTTCAATGGTTTTGTGTGAGTAAAATAAGGTTTTTTAAATGCTAATTCCTAACTATATATGGTGTATAACCTATGGTTTTTTCAGTGAATATATATATATATATATATATATATATATATATATATATATATATATATATATATATATTACCTACTGGCGGTCGCCAGTAGGTATATATAGTTAGGATTTTTTCTCTATGGGATTTTTGAAAATTCTATGTCTAATAACTTTGGCGTTTGTGGACGGAATTGGCTGAAATTTTCAGGAAAATTGCACATTTTGTTTCTGAGCAGCCCTTGAAAATTTGGGGGGGTTCGTCAAGGGGGGGCCGAGAAAAAAGGGGGGTCCCAAAACGCGTTTTTCCCATGTTAATTTCCATAGGGCGGTTGGCCTCACTTTTAGCCCGAACGGCTGAATGGATTTGCACGAAACTTGGCAAAATTGTAGGGACTGGTAGCCCGATGTGCCTTTTGTAGGTCTCAATATATGTGCTCCAGTGGATTTTGAGAAATTAACCTTTAAAAAAAGATATATATCTGTAACAGCGGACCTGGCAGCGTCCCAGGACGCGTACTTTTCGCGCAACGGAGCTTTGTGAAGCGAAGCTGATTGGTTCTCCGGCGTCTGTCAACATTCCAAAAAGTCCGTAGCGGCCGCCATCTTGTCTCTCGGTAGGATCGAGAGACAAGAGGAGGTCAAAACAAAGGGGGAAATAACTATAAGGGGGCATAGTAGATCCTCGCTGACCCCCTAGGTTTGATGTGGAGGTTTTAAAAGGGCCCCGCGGGGCAAAAAAAAAAAATAATAATAATAATCGAACGGCTGAATGGATTTGCACGAAACTTGGCAAAATATTAGGGACTGGTAGCCCGATGTGCCTTTGCTAGGTCTCAATTTATGTGCTCCAGTGGATTTTGAGAAATTAACGTTCAAAAAAAGATATATATCTGTAACAGCGCTCCGCTTCGCGTAACGGAGGTTTGCGAAGCTGATTGGTCATTCTGTCACTGGGCTATAGTTGGGCTACATCTGGCTGATATTTGGGCTACATTTGTTTTTTTGTGTGTCTGGCGGCCATCTTTGGGCTACATTGGGCTACATTGGGCTTCATTGGGCTACATTGGGCTACATTTGGGCTCCAACATATATATAGGCCAATGTAGCCCAATATATATTTTTCAAAGTTAATTTTCGTAAAAACCACTGGAGCATATATCTTGAGACATAGCAAAGGCACATCGGGCTACCAGTCCCTACAATTTTGCCAAGTTTCGTGGAAATCCATTCAGCCGTTCGAGCTAAAAGTGAGTCCAACCGCCCTATGGAAATGAAGGAAATGAATGGGTAATTTGTAATTAGCAAATAGCTAATCGCAAACTAGGAATGGTAAAGAATCGCTATTTATTCCTTAAAGTTCGCTATTTAGGAAATGCAAAAAACTTTGATGATACATATGGCGGTTCATCTCTAACAAGATAAGAAGCATAGGGATACATTTATGATGACTGGCGCATCACCAGGGATGTGTTAGTCATTCTGTGCCGCTGTTCCGTCACCTATGGTGTGCTGCATTTACAATGCGGCGCATCATGGGGCAAAAACAGCACAGATGCGTGATGTATCTGTGCCGTAAAGGTGGCGCATTGCTGGAGTTGTATCGCAAGTGTGATGAAGCTCCAGCAAGGGTCGGGGGTGCCCCTGTCGCAGGGTTTCTGTTCTCACACAGAACTGGGGACAGAGGATTGGAACCTCGGCGAATTAGGGTGTCCCAAAACTCACGTTAGTAATCAAAAACTCCTTAGCAAGCTAGGTACAGTGTCACATTGGATATAACAAACTCTCAATGTTTAGACAATCCAGAATATGAACTTATAGTACCTCAGGATACGTGGAACTCATGAACAGTCGGTCGTTATATATTTCTTAGAAACCAGAACATGGAGTTAAGAAGAACACATGTGTATTTGAAATGTTTATTTACTAATGGCGTAGTATCTTAGATAATACAAGTACACATATTATCAGTAGCAAAATTACCAGCATAGTTACTAGTACATAAAAAGCGAATGGTGATAGTATGTTAACATGCTGTAAATGAATAAGAGTTAGCAACACTTATAAGCAGCCGCGGGCCGTGGAGGGAGTTACGGTGGGGCAGGGAGGCGGGGAGGGGGAGGGGCAAGGTAGAGAGGGCTCCACCCTGCTTCTCCCCCTCCCCGCCTCCCTGCCTCACCGTAACTCCCTCCACGGCCCGCGGCTGCTTATATCTCACCCTCCCTAATACACATATTATATTATTTGCTAAGAAGGTCTCTTTGTGTTGGTTTAGGGCGTGCCCATACTTTAGTGTCTTAGATTTGAAGGAATCACATCAGCATACACCAGCTCTCTCTTCATGTGAACCGCATCAACTGTTGTGTATGTGTGTTCGGCAAAGCAATATAAAACCCGCCTCATGCCCAGAATTGGCAGAAGTTGCACTTATGTTATGAGTATGAAGTCGTGGAGATCAGACCTCATAACAATTCTGTATCGTGTTGTTCTTGAAACTTTAGCACTCGCTGTACAGATATAGTTTAACAAGCAAAGCAGATAGTAGAGCAATAACATATTATTCTCATGTAAACCACGATGAACTACTAGGTGGAAAGCTAAAGCAACAACTAAGTGTCGTGTGCAGAAGTTGCAAAAAAGGAAAAATGGCGTTTAAACCGGTAATGAGCCCATGCTAACTTAACACGGTGTAAAGATATCCAGGACCTAGATGACACCTCCCCATGATCCGGAAACGAACTGAATAAGATAATAGAAGTGCCATCTCATGAGAGCAGATTGCAAGTTTATATGTGGACGGTCCGCAAGGTAAAGCATTAAAAACTAGGAAAATGTAATGCTAAAGAAAAATAAAACAGCCAAGTACTTTATCGAGTCTTAAGCCAATAGGCAAGGTAAATAATAAAAACTTGACAAATAAGTCAATGAATTGTCAATGAAATGCTAGTACTCAGCATATCAAACATGAAAAAGGTCTATGACATAACTGTGTATGCAAAATAAGCTGCAACAGCCTCCAATAGGAAGTCACCGTCTTCATCCGAAAACAGTTCAGCCATCCAATTTAAAAGCGGAAAAGAACATAGTGCTCTCCCTGCACCGGATCCTCTATCACCATCAGAGGACAGCTCGGTGGGTTTTCAAGAAAGCTCTGTTCCAAGAAAGACTGTGCTGCCGCCAGTAAATTCCAGGGACCAAGTAGTCCATGCATCAATGCCACAGCCATAATCCTTTCGCCAGGACAAACCAACTCGTGAGTAATGATAGGAGTCATCAGCTGATTAAAGTCGACGTCAGGAGAAACCGGTCCGCAGAGACACAAATCAATGGCCCAATCGAAATCACAGGTCAGGCAGTGAAATACAGGCTGGACACAGGTGAAGTAGGAGAATCGAAAAGATAATCCATATGCCGTGCTTAATATCGCCAACGGCATTGTGCCATAATATTCTAGCATGCGATTGCGGAACAGTGTCAGCAGCTGCAGGGTGGGAGGTTGCATAGGAGGGACATCCATATTTAAAAATGTAAAAAAGCACAAGAGCGTCCGCTGGTAATGCAAGTAAAAATGCCAATCCACGAACCAGAGTGGAGAAAATAGAATGAAAGGAAGCAGGGATGACTCCAAAGATTTTCTCAAATGAAGTCACGAGACCACTGGTAACAACTTTAAAAAAGTGCGCCAGGGCCTTTGTGGAGGATGCGTTAAAGATAGTCGGAACCATCTTGCTGAAATTGAAAGGCAAATCTGAATTGAAAAGGGTCTGCACCTCTGTACGGGTGTTCGCTATGTGAAGCACGAAAGTTTCACGGGCCGAACTCAAGGCCACCTCTCTGTGAGACAAAAGAGCTCTTATTCTTGCCATGCCGTTGAAATCTGCCCCAAGGTTGGTATTTGTGGCCAGATTGAAAACTCCCTATGTTCATGTGTGGGAGGAAATAGAACATTTCTGCAGCAAATAACCCGTTCACTTACTGTTACGATAAAAGGAATACTTTTAATTAACTCAGAACAATCTTCATTATTGAGCATCAAATAACTACCATTTTCCAACAACTTGAACGTGGGGATGATAGCAGGAACTGGCGTGCCTTGCAACACGCAAGCCATATTTGGTCGGTGTTTGTTGCATGAACCGTGTAACTGTATGTGCCTACACAATAGTGAATGATCTGGCGTCTCAGTGCATTCCTCTCCATTCAGATAAACTTCTTGATCATCTTTGAAACATCTGTATGTGTATGGAAGCGACCAGACCTCATGAAGAAAAGCACTACCTAAAGGTTCATAACGACCTATTGGTATATATTTCATACAATTTGAAAACTTATATAAAGCAAAAGGCAGCGTTATTAAACCGTGGATAAGGCACGTTGCCAAAAAACCCGCAATCCTCTGCTGATGATGTCACTGAGCATGTCATGAATGATGTAATATGTGACATCATCAGCAGTGGATTACGGGTAATAGTATCTCTAGTTTACTCCCCTATAGCTGTCTTTCTTTTAACATAAGTGTCTGTTTCCTTCCCTTATACTTACTGTTTTTGGTTCGCTTCCGGTTCGCGTACCGGCGAGCGAACTGGGAAGCGAACTAAGAGAAATAGAGGTTGGCACAGTTCCAAATATTGTACCAATTGTTTAATAACGGGGAGGTAGTTCTGAAAATAACTTTTTTTTTTATTGTTTTTGTTGTTTTATATTTTTTTTATTATTTTTCGGAACATTTTTTTACTTTTTTTGAATTTTTCTGAACAGTTTTATATTTTTTGGGGTTTTTCTTGGAGGGGGCAATGAAAACGATTCATTGTAAAGGGCTCAACAGGAGCAACAAAACAAAAAAAGAAGTATTTATTATTTTGGGCGTTTCGTACAAACTTGCATATGATAGTCAATAGCTCTGTTGATCAGAGTGATGCTTCTTTCTCCGTAGGAAATGAATCCATCGCAAAATACGCAGATGTGTTTTACTTCACCAAATTTCATTTGTATATTTGGCACCATCTCCCTGCCCTCTGGTCCCGTTACTTCCGGTACAACAGATCTTCTGGCCATAATAGGGAGATTATCTAGGTCGTTCCGAAACTGTGCAGCACTGTAGTTGTTAGGATGCCACCTAGTCATATGGCGATGCATTGTGTAGTTTCCGAAACTGTATTTTTTGTCGGTCCCTCTGGACAGTCTATCTTGACATATAAGGCAAGTTACGTATCTTGCATTTACTTTTTTCTGACCTTTGGGAATTTTAAAAAATTGCCAAATGAAGTTTTCTTTCCGGTGAGACGTCCTGGGCTGCTCAGGCAAAAACTGCCTCTCTTCGTGCTCGTCGTCCTGTTCCTCTTCTTCCTCTTCTTGTTGAATTATAACTTGAGCAGGTGGTCCACTCTTCCTTGGATGTGGTGGAGGTGGTGGGGAAGCACCAGCTGAAGCTACTAAAGAAGCCATTGCTCAGTGATCACAAAGGGTCTTTCTCTCACAATGATGAAAGTCAGAGTGAGGAAAGAAGGAGGGATTTTCATCATTTGGGAAAAACAAGAGTTCTCAACCAATCAAAAGTGTTCATTTTAGATTATATGACCTAGTCTTACATCATTAGGAAACCAAAAGTGAAATGAACCAATGAAAAGTGTTATTACCAAGTCACATGACTTGCTGTGTTTACGTTAAGCGCTTTGCAGGGCCTCCCGGTTTGCTTCCAGAAACCTGCGCTTTGCGACTCGCTTCGCGTACCAGTTCGCTAACGTAGCACGTCATATGACGTATCACGCGACAACGTGAAACGTCATGCGGACGGGAGGCGTCACGATGTTGTTTTCTAACGCGGCACTTGCGGTAAAGAAACGTTTACTGGCTCGCGGTCTATTTCGCGGCATCAAGGTCAGCTAACGGGAAGCTTCCCGATTCGCGAAGCGGGAACGAAGAAAAAAAAATATTTAAAAAAAAAATTATTCATAAACATATAAAACACATTTTTGGATTTAAAGAAGAATACATTTTACAGCTACAGATATTAGCTGTTAAAAAACCAATGAAATTCACAGAAAAAACCATAGGTTATAGACCATATATAGTTAGGAATTAGCATTTACAAAACCTTGAAAATTCACTGAAAAAACCATAGGTTATAGACCATATATAGTTAGGAATTAGCATTTAGAAAACCTTATTTTACTCACACAAAACCATTGAAATTCCATATATAGTTAGTTGCACTAACTATATATCGCGCACCCGCAATCCACTGCTGATGATGTCACATATTACATCATTCATGACATGGTCAGTGACATCACTGATGACATCACTGATGACATCTCAAATGACATCACTGATGACATCATCTAGTGTCTGTGTGTTTTTGTAAAGTTTAAATACGTTTTACATATTGAAGAATGAGTGGATGTATGGAAGACTGAGTGTGTGTGTGTGGCTGGCTGGGAGGTGTGTGACTCTGTGCATATCAATGTGTACTTGTATCAGTGATTGTATAAGAGAGTAAGTATGTGTTAGTATATGTGTGAAAAGTATGGTGTTCTGTGTTTAACTATAGATGAGGAAATCGAAGTGTGATTGATTCTTCACAGGACTGACTAGGTGTATGAGTGCATATGATAGTGTTCTAATAATAACTGACTGTATGTATGAGTAATTGTATGGGTGAATGAGTGAATGTGTGTGTAGACGTACGAATCAGTGAGTGCGTATGTAGTAACTGGTATTGGTGTGTCATGATGTCATCAGTGATGTCATTTGAGATGTCATCAGTGATGTCATTTCAGATGTCATTAGTGATGTCATCAGTGATGTCACTGAAGTATGGTGTTCTGTGTTTAACTGTATAGATGAAGAAATGGAAGTGTGATTGATTCTTTACAGGACTGACTTGGTGTGTGAGTAACTCCATGGATGAGTGGCAGTGTGTGACTGTCTGCATAGGTGTATGAGTGCATATGATAGTGTTGTAATAATGAGTGACTGTATGTATGAGTGATTGTATGGGTGAATGAGTGAATGTGTGTGTAGACGTAGGAATCAGTGAGTGCGTATGTAGTAACTGGTATTGGTGTGTCATGATGTCATCAGTGATGTCATTTGAGATGTCATCAGTGATGTCATCAGTGATGTCATTTGAGATGTCATCAGTGATGTCATCAGTGATGTCACTGACCATGTCATGAATGATGTAATATGTGACATCATCAGCAGTGGATTGCGGGTGCGCGATATATAGTTAGTGCAACTAACTATATATGGAATTTCAATGGTTTTGTGTGAGTAAAATAAGGTTTTCTAAATGCTAATTCCTAACTATATATGGTCTATAACCTATGGTTTTTTCAGTGAATTTTCAAGGTTTTGTAAATGCTAATTCCTAACTATATATGGTCTATAACCTATGGTTTTTTCTGTGAATATATATATATATATATATATATTATATATATATTAGGCAGCCATACATAACCCAAGTATATAGGAAATTAGGTTCAGGTCCACATTGTTTCAGAATTATTTAGAAGGACATTGTTTGATTAAAAATCTACAAGAAAAGAAGAAAGGTAAGGGACAAATTAATAAGATCATTTAAACAGAATAATTCAATAGGAATACATAAGTAATCGTTTTTGTGTTAAAACAGTTGTCATCATTTAAAGAAGAGATAAAGAGCAAGAGAGCTAATAAACAAGAAAAGAAGAGAAGCTAGATATCTGGAGCATAAGGTATAATAGATAGAACTTAGAAATAGAGCTTTGTGTAGCCAGGATGTAAGTTAATGTTGTTTCCTTAATATAATTCAGGTTTCTCAGAAGTGTATGTCTGCGGGACAGACTAGACAAGAGAAGCAGAAAGAACAGTTCCAGAGCGGCCTCTTCTGTTGTTTCTTATTTTATCCACTCCCCCTTCCCCCTGGGGGGGGGTGCCAAGGGGTCAAGTTTAATAACGGACTCAGGGGCATCCCTTGGAGGGAGTTGGGATATTAGTGACTCTATTCCTGTGCAAGTTCTTGGCGGTAAGAGTTTCACTTCAGACCTTGACAACAGTGGACTAGTTTAGAGTGGATTGGCGTACAGTGTAGTGGTGTATAATGCAGTGGTGAACAATGGAAACAAATTGAGTTGTATAGAGTGGAATGGCATAAAGTGGAGTGGAATGCAGTGGATTGTTCTGGAGTTGACTGGCATAAAGTGGAATGAGGTAAGGTGTAGTGGCATACAGTAGAAAGTGTAGAGTAGAGTGAAATACACTGTGGCATACAGTCGAATAGTGTTCACTGAATTCGGGAAGAGTGAAATAGCATAGAGTGGAGTGGCATACAGTAGAGTAGTGTACTTTAGAGTGGTGCAGAGTGGAGTGAGGTACAGTTTAGTGGTGTACAGTGGAATAGCATAGACTGCTGTGACGTAGACTGGGGTGGCATACAGTGTAGTGGTTTAGAGTGGAGTGTTGTAGAGTGGAATACTATAGAGTGTAATGTTGTGAGTGGAATACCGTAGAATGGAGTATGGTAGCATGGAGAAGGGTAGAGAGTAGTGGAATAGACTGTAGTGGCGGACAGTGTAATAGCGTACTGTGGAGTTGCATAGAGAGGAGTTTTGTAGAGTGGAGTGGCATACAGTGGAATAGCATAGAGTATAGTGGTGTAGAGTGTAGTGGCATACAGTGGAGTATTGTAGAGTGGAATAATGTTGAGTGTTTCTGGAGTACAGTGTAGTGACATATAATGGAATAGTGTATAGTAGAGTGGAATAGAATGGAGTGTCAGACAGTGAAATAAGGTAAAGTGTAGATGGGTAGAGTGGATTGTCAGAGTGGAGTGACATATAGTGGAGTGCCATACACTACAGTGGTGTAGACTGGAGTGACTAGGAGTGGCATAGAGTGGAGTGTGGTACAGTAGAGTGGCATACAGTGGAATAGTGCATATGAAAGTGGCGTAGAATGGAGTGGCATGGAGTGTGATATCATAGAGTGTTGTTGCGTACAGTGGAACAGTGTAGAGTGTATTGGCGGATAGCGTAGTAGCGCACAGTGGAGTGGCATAGACCGGAGTAGCGTACAGTTAAGCAGCATATAGTTTAACAGTGCAGTGGCATAGATGGCGTGTGTTACAGTGGAGTGTCATACAGCAAAATAGTGTAAAGTGCCAGAGTGTACCATGTAGTAGCATAGAGTGGAGTGCAGTAGAGTGGAATGGTGCACAGTGGAATAGCACTGAGGAGTTTAGTGGTGTAGCATGGAGTGGCATACAGAGGAGTAGGATACAGTGGAGTAGTGCAGAATGGAATAACGTTGAGTGTTCTTGGAGTACAGTGTAGTGACCTAAAGTGGAGTGGCATATAGATGTATAGCATAGAGAAGAGTGGTATAGAGTTGAATTTCGCAGAGTGTACAGAATAGAGTGTCGTAAGGTAGAGAGGATTAGCGTATAATAGAGTGGCATGGAGTGGAGTGTTGTAAAATAGAGTGATGCATAGTATAATAGCTTACAGTATATTGTCATACAGTGAAGTGGTATAAAGTGGTATAAAGTTGAGTGGCGTACACAGTAGTGGGGTAAAGTTCTGTGGCATACAAAGGAATAGCGTACAGTGCTGTTTTGTACACTGAAGTGGTATACAGTGGAGTGGGATATATCAAACAAAGGTTTGGGAGGTGCACAGCAAAGTTACTCGGGGGGTTCTTGCAAAAGTTGTTGCAATTTTAGGGTGCTCTCACCGGGTGGTGTTGTCTGTCTTCACACCACTAGATACTACTGAAGTTGTGTTTGCGGGAACCGCAGGTACATCCCCAATGAGGCACACCGAAGAATGATCACACAAAAGTGCTTCGTTTCTTTCTAGAATTTTTCACGTTTTATTTTCTTAAGAATTACTTCATTTGAGAGTTGTTTGTAGCAAATACATACATGGAAAATTTCGAAAAGAGCTACATATACACTAACTTGAATTTCCAGAAACATGCTAAACTGTACGCACGTTATATTGATGACCTTTTCTTTTTATGGTCAGATACCAAGGAAACTCTACATGACCTAATGACTGAAATTAATGTTAAAGATCCACGCATCAAACTGACATGGCTCATCAGCGATACAGATATCGCATTTTTGGATGTACATATAAAAAACACTTCACAAGGATTGGTCACCGACCTTTATAGGAAAAGTACTGATCGAAACAATGCTTTACATTATTCTAGCTTTCATCAAGGCTCCCTTAAAAAACACCTTCCATTTTCCCAGATGCTACGCGTCAAACGCATAGTGTCCAACGAACAGCTGGTAGAAGAACGTATCACAGAAATGGAAAACAGATTTCTTGAACGAGGATATCCCCACAACATCTTGAAACAAGCACGTGATCGTGTCACCACCATCTCTAGAAGTGACAGTATGACTAAGTCTCAAAAGGATTCAAAACAAAGAATGGTGCTCGTGTCCAAGTATTCAACAGCTAGTTGTAAGTTTAAAAAGATTATCTGCAAACATTGGCCTGTGTTAAAAAATGAACCCGACTTCATGGGTATTTTTGAGCAACCTCCAATCTTCGCTCACACCAGAAGCAACAACTTGAAAGAAATCCTAACCAAATCTAGTGAGCCATCCAAACAACATCGAGGCACCCAACCATGCCGCAACTGCAGTCACTGCAACAGTGCCATCAAAGGAAATACTATACAGCACCCTATGAAAGGTCACGATGTAAAACTCAAGGTGGATGCAACATGTGATACTGCCAATGTAATTTACGCACTGAAATGCCCGTGTGGCAAACTGTACATTGGCAAGACAGAACGGAAAATGAAAGTTCGACTCAATGAACACAAGTCTAACATTAGACTAAGATCTGAAAAATCAAATATTGCTATGCATTTCATTGAGGCTAAACATACCATCGCTCAAATGAAATTCATCATTCTTGAAACGGTATTGAAAAAAGAAGGAACTGATAACTCCAAATTCCTACTTAGGAGAGAACTTGAATGGATTTACTTGTTACAGACTCTTAAGCCGAACGGGCTTAACGATCGTACTGAATTAAGTTGTTTTTTATAATTTTGTACATAGTGTTTATTACGCTACCATGTATATTCTGATACCGCTTACACATTGTATGTACCTTGTTTCGATTCTCACGATAACTTCACCATTCTAAAATGGCTGCCACACTTTTTCAACTTCACTATTACACGTTAGTCCGCTTTTACTTTCTATGCTTAAGTCTCTAAGCATATATCTACTCACTTCATTTCCTGACACATTAGACAACCGGCCGCTAAGTCGAGTGAGCACGCGTTTATACGCTGTTATGTTCTTCATCCTGAAGTAAGTGCATGCTAACGCGCTATTCTGCAAGCTTTAAACCATCACGCAACCGTTTGTGTACGGAGCACGCCCACGTCGGCTTTAAAGTTAAAGTTTGTGTTCTAGACCTACATGTTTCCCATCAGTAGGAATTGTTGTATTTTAGTTACGAGTTAACTATGTTTCTTTATCCGTTCTTTATCACTTTTGGTTACTATTTTTTCACGTCATCCACAACATATTATCCGTCTTTTTTAATCGCACTATGAGCACTTTGTACACACTATTCACGCTATATGCTTGAGCGTCATCCCTTACACTCGTCTTTCTTTACTCTTCCTCCTCAGCTTATCCGTGACCAAGGGCCCATCAGCCCGAAATGCATAGGATATCACAGTTCGGATGCATAATGATGTTGTCTCTTGATATGCTTTAAATATCAGTAAACTACAAACAACTCTCAAATGAAGTAATTCTTAAGAAAATAAAACGTGAAAAATTCTAGAAAGAAACGAAGCACTTTTGTGTGATCATTCTTCGGTGTGCCTCATTGGGGATGTACCTGCGGTTCCCGCAAACACAACTTCAGTAATACAGTGGAGTGGGACAGAGTAAATAGCGTGGGGCGTAGTGTCATAGAGCAGAGTTGCGCGAAGTGGAATGGCATACAGCAAAGCCAAAACAATGGCAGAATATGAGGATTACAAATCGGTATGACGTAATATCAGCAATGCATCCCAAAAAGGCATCTGCGCATCTAGAGAGGGCTCACTACGATGAACGTGGGCTCTACCCAGAGGACAGACTCTCCAAACGATGTAGTATCGTTTACCTTTACTGATGAACACCACAATCACATCCAGCTCAAAGACAATTCTAGAAGATTCAATTAAGTCAGCCGCAGGGACCGAATTCCACCGACCACCGCCAGTGCAATTCATACCATACGGCCAGTTCAGGTTTCCATGACTTGCTCCAGTACTAGTGACATTTTCACTGATGTTTGAGCCCAACTGACCATTAAAATTACATTTGACTTGACTGATGACAGTCAAAACAAACACTTGCACCATTTATTCAGTGCAACGATTACATTTGCATCGACAGACCCCTGAAAGACGTCGTTTGCTTATACTGACTAGTGCGAAAATGACAGTAGCAGTAGCAAACCATTAAAAAATGACACCTTCACACAGCAGCCAATGCCATTCTTTTTGCAGTGCACAAGTAACATCCGCATCAACCCACGTAAAACTGACATGTTCATGTACGACCTGTGCAGAACTGGCGTTTGTACAACAGAACAGTGGAAAATGACATTTTGCACTGGTTGGTTGGATGGTACAAAATGCGACCTGCAGCAATTCAATATTAAATATCGATACGCAGCTGCATCTGCACTGATGCACTCTGTGTATTTCAACCCAGGTATTTCGCTGTCCATTTTGTGGCATTAATTTCATTTACTGGTTTACACAGTGCCAGTTGTCACCTTGTTTTAACTTCAGAGCGCGGGTACTTTCCCAACGTTGCTACTATATTTCCCTTGTTTCACAACTGCAGACCTTTTTTGCGAGAAGCGGAACATGCAGGAAAGGAATATAAATCAGTTTTAATTGTCATGGATTGATTGGCATGTGAAGAATGCACTTCACCTTGATAAGCAGCTTCCCAGTAGCTGAAGGCAGCATACACAAATCCATGAACATTACAGCGAGGTATTTTTAGGTTCTATTCAAGTCACAGTCCCTGACTATAGAAGAAGAAAATGACTCATGGTGTATTGGTAATAGATTAATGCAGGAAAACAATTAAAGTTTGCTTTTGCCAAGTTCATGATTCACTGTCAATTCAAAGAAGAACTCCACAACACGCATAATATCTACCTGCAATTTGTGCCTAACAGTTTTTGTACACAATGAATAGCAAAACATACATTTTAGTTAACTAACGGATGGCTGTGAGGAACCTGGAGCAGTTCCCACTAAGTGATCCAAATTACGCTGGTTCACGCGATATAAGGACGAGTCAGTTAGGAAAATAAGCAAGTATTTTCCCGTTTCAGAAAGCTGTGGTTCTGTAGTCAGAAATGTGCTGATTTACCATTATATTTCAGCCAGTCAGTCAGTCCACACACCATTATAATTAATTATTGGAGCAAAGTTAATTCTTTTATGGAATCACAAACAATCCCAGGAGCGCACGTGCAAACTGTGTCATTAACTACTGCAAACAAACAACCAAAGATCAGTACGTGCTTCCTGCTGGTTGGGAACTCCGACAGGTCTGAATGGGGCGCGAACGTGCATTTGTGACCTTTCATTTTATTTTGGGGGGCGGGGGGTTCTCCAAGGGGAACGTATTTATTGCTCTCTATTAAGTAAACGCTTCTCTCACACATCCGTTACCTTAAGACAATGGAAACACAATCACTGGCCCCCTTAGAGGTACAGATTTGAGTGCATTTTTCAGAAAGGAAAACGACATGCAAGGGACATGCGAATATCAACAAACTGACAGGTTTATTGGCACTCGCCTACCTCAGTGGGGTGCTGCGGGTGTGCAAGATATTAAGAAAAGTTAATGCTTGCTGGGTGTAGTTTAATTAGGGTGACCAGAATTTTAAAGCCAAAAACCGGGACAGTTCACAAAAATAGAAGAAGGACTACAATTTTACTTCAAGCGATGAGAGCGCTCCTTAGCAGAGAATTACAGAACAGGCAGTAAGAACATACATAAAATGCAATTTTTAAACCCAGTAGCTTGCCTGTTAATTAAATTGCTTTCTTGAAACAACTCCTAACTATCCCTGCTTTGTAAAACATAAAAAACACCTCCCACCGTTTTCAGTCCACCCTCTTTAGAAACGGGGAAATGAGCTACATTTCTTGAAATTTGCAGGGACAGCTGGTTAGAAACTGGGACCGTCCTGGCAAAACGGGGACGCCTGGTTACCCTAAGTTTAATGCTACATAAGTGGAAGTGCGGCCTTCACTGTTCCCTCCTATCCACACCATCAGACACTGACTCCGGCAGCATCACCAGCCCTCTCCTCCAGTCTGGCGATCAGTGGGAGGAGAGTGCCGGGGTTTGATCACAGCTGAGGGACACGACGGAGGCGGCAGTCCAGCTCACTTTGTGTTCAGAAACCACCCAGCAAGTCATCTTCTCCTCCCCATTCCCTCCAGAAGCACAGATTGGCATCCGATCCAAACCAGCTCCAGATCCACTGTCCCCAGGGAACAGTTTAGCTACCCAACGGGCCAGTCCAGCTTAGTAGTTTGATACAAACTATTATATTCAGATTTGAACTCCAATGTTAAAAACATAGCTTAAGAAAACTGTGACCGACAATAAACACGTCATACATTTCCCATTAGACTGCATACACTTACTGATCCAGAAGGAAAAGAAAAACATGAGAGCAGATATGCACATCAGATAGAAGATGTAAACATAAAGATCCAGGTCTAACCTGTTTAGAATGTAATTTCTTGAGAAGAGGACGAATACAAGTTATCCTCGGTAGCTATACATGGAACAAATCATGGCAAAGTGCAACGTGTCTTGTCGAGAAATCATTCTACAAGGGCAAGGGGGAATTTATAATCCCCTGCCCCAATTCCTTTAGTACAGCTACCAAATGATGAACAAGGTTCGTCCCAAGAAGTGTGAATGAATATCGTGGTGGTTAGACATTTCAATGGAAAGATACGGCTCTATTAGTGGAGTCGTTGTAACCGTGACGGATTGTGTCACCAAGGTTTTGGCCAGGGCACCAGTCTCTCTTTCTAAATGTTTCCAGAAACAGAAAACGTTTTATTGTCCATTTTACATCAGCCTTCAAAATGTTGCTGGAGTAGTTGAAAAAAATCAGGTATGCCTAGTGACTTCAAACAGAGCTCTATTTATCTCAGGCATGGTATGTGTGTAGAGTAGTCAGAGCCAAGGCGGCCTTTCAGAATTAACTGATTCAACTTCATTTCAGGTTTAAGCTACAAAGTGAGCCATAACAACAGGGGTCAAAATTGCATCACATCAGATATATACCTCATTCCGAGGTCTTCATGTACCATGACAGAGGCAATACTTTGCCGTAAGGATAGCAGCCGTCTCATACATTTGCTTTGCTCTAGCTGGAGTTATCGTCAGAGACCTAATCCCAATTATCACAATCATAAGAGGTGATCAAGGTACATTTTGTTTTGTAAATCCTTAACGTGGCCTCTGTAGACTTGTGTCATATCCGCCTGGAACAATCAACACCACAGTTACAGGCTCTCCTAAAAATCTGCCTTTTTTGCTTCAATAATGGAAGACAACTAAATATGGAATTATATAATGAAACCAGCTATGGAAAATACCTTAATCTGCTGATTTAATGGAGAATTTCCTAGATTTAGTACCTTTAGGGCCTCCTGCCATCACATGATATTTTTTTGATGGTGGTGCTTAATTCCAGATTGTCCATAAACTCAAAGGAGGAATCTAAAGTTTTGCTGCAATCCTAGAGCTGTTCTTGAAATAAGAACAGCATTGTCTACATAAAGCAAAGCTACGAAAGGTCGCCTGCCCACACTAGGCATGTCTTGTATCTGCGTATCGAAAATAAGTTCTAAATTATTAATGTATAGCATGAATAAGAATTGTGCTTTTTAGTCTAAAATGTTGAGCACATTCGCCTCCCTCACTGTAGCTGGCAGTAGGGGCGAATTTTGGTGCGAGTCCCTAAATAAACATATAATGTCCCTCACGACGCCCATGGATCTCAGGACTACCCAGTGTCGGTCTCTATTAACTTTGTCAAAGGCTGCACTGAGAACCATAAAGGCCAGGTGGCGTGACCCCTGTTTCACCATTGTGTACTTCAAGACAATCCAGCATATATTTAAACATTGGTCAATAGTCTACAGACCAGCCCTTAAACCGTATTGTGTATCTGACACAGGCATTCTGCTCTTTTGCTCAGGCTCACAGATGGTTTCAAACCACTCGGCCGATGGTTTTGACCTCAGAATCAACCAGTGAAATGGGCCGGTAACACCATCGATCTTCCCTGCAGCCTTTCTCAAACACCAGCACAATCACAGAGTGATACCAAGAAACTGGAAGCCTGTGACTCACAGCAGCATTTTGATGTATTGTAATCGGAGGTGCCCATGACTCAACATTAGAATTGAACAAATCACCTGGCATACCGTCCGAACTCAGGGCTTTGTTGCTTGGTAAAGCAAATATTGCCTTCACTATCTGCTCCCAAATGAAACTCGATTTTTGGATGTACATCAGGTAAAGAGGAAACAGAGGTACAATCTGGGGCTTCATAGATTGCTTCAAAATGTCTCACCAAACGTCTATGTTTGTATGTGAGGACAACTCAGACCGTAAGTTTTTCTTAAACAGGGTCAATAAACAATATTCCAGTACATAGAACTGTCTCTCTTGATGCAAGCATGGATACGTTCCTCCCAAGGCTCCATACACAGTTGTTTTTATTGTGTTTCTTTAGGGGAATTATTTGGAAGTTTGAACTACAGAAGGTGACTATAGTACCATCCCAAGAATTTGCTTCAGAGACCTCTTTAATTCTCAGTGGGCTTTGGTACAGGATCGGTCAAACTATCTATTTAGGGGAGAGCTAGTTGTATTCCCACACCTAGACAGAATAAACTTAACTGTGCCCCAAACTGAGTTTTATGAGGGCAAGATTAGTTTATCCGGGAGACCATCATCGAGGCAAATTACATGCACATTTCTGAAATAATTTTGCATAAAATACAGCATGATCTTTGCCCACTCATTTCAGTGCCCTTGGTCCTGCAATGTTGCCACACCATTGTAATTGTGGGTTCTCATATTTGTTACTAAACACCAGTCATCATCATCAAAGTTCTTTATTCGGCATTTTTCATTTAACACCATAAAAGTACAGTATAAAAATAAGAACATATACAATTTAAAAGAAAAACATCAGGAGAGATACAATACTAATAGTTACACAGTTCATATGTGAGACAGATATTCCCCCCTGCCTTTCTATCGAAATTATCATAATTTTTGCTCAACAAATTCCTCTAGTATCTCTCAATTTAACAGATTATCTTAAAAAATTTATCACAGAGAATAAAGTCAGGGGATCTCGGGCCATTTGTAAGTGTAAGAGAGCTTCCTTTGCATGTCTAAGATTGGCCTTCTTAAACATCCTTATTAAAAAACGACACATAGGTATTCGATAAAATGGGCATAATAATACAAAATGAGGGTTATCCTGCGGAGATCGTTGATCGCAGCCGCAGGGACCCTTTGACTCAACTGAGTTTGTAAAACCTGCCGGCTCTGCTAATAGATAATTTAAAAGGTTGAGCCTAAAACGTGTTAATAAAAATCTGTCCTGGGCATTGTGTAAAAGGGCGAGGTAAGGCTCCAATCCTCCACAGGATCTCACTAGAGCGTGTGCCTTACCTGATTGTTTATTTCTATTCTTGACTTCTCGTGCTATGGCTTTGTGTTTGAGAAACATCTCCTGTACTCTGGTCTGATCCCGGTTTGTTATACAGGATGGCGTCAGAAAAAGATCCTCACAACCGATGCTTCCCAAACCACCCGTAACATACTTGAGCCATGGGATAATCATTCCCTTCTCCCTCCCCAGGCAGTCCATAATTATCTGTTTTGTCAGACTGGCTTCTGGGTTGACCCAAATCTTTAGCCATGCAAGCAGAAGCCTGCTCCCTGCCCTATCCTCTAAAAACTCACAACCCAATTCTTCATGGAAAATATGGGAGGATACACACTGGGGGACTTTGAGGAGCCTTCTCAAGTATTTGTTCTCCTCAGTCTGTAGTTTAGCTACGTCCACCATCCCCCACAGTTCTGCTCCATATGCCACTTTTGAGTAACAGATAGCGTTGTATAAAATCATCATCTGCTCAGGTGACAATTCGCCCAAATCTGCGACCAAAATTCATTATTGCCCCTGAGCTTGATACTAACTTGTTACATCGTTCCTCAATCAGTGGTTTAAAACTTAAGCCCCTATCAAATAAAATTCCCACGTATGAAAAGGATTGTACCTTCGCTAAGCTGGATGTGCCTATTTTATAGTTAAAAAATGTTCCCAGGGGGGCGTGGCTTGGCCGGCGATGTAAGCGGACGTGTGCCTGCGGAGCTCCCGCCGACATTGGGCCCATCATAGGCTATCTGAGCGGCAATCAGGGGTCCGGACCCACCACACACCTCCCTGGTACCCCTGCCTACCTGTGCAACGTGTCTGGACATCAGGCTTCTGCGCTCCGCCTGACCAACGGCAGGAACGAGCAGCCGGCTCGCGGCGCGAAGTCCCGACCTGTCCGTCCGCCATCTTGTGCCCGCAGAGGAGGCGGTCTGCGGCGGAGCCCAGCGGACCCTGGGACTGTCGGCGACCGCTGACCTGAGCGACCCCCGCCATCCCCGCACAGAAGTTTTGAGCCGCCCCTGCCTTGCCGGTGCCCGCAGCGGTGTGGCGGGGTGGCTGGAGAGGGGCCCCTGAGCGGCTTTGGGATCCGGAGCGCCCTGCTTCCCGCGCTGCGGAGTGGAGCTGGGAGGCGGTGAGACCCGAGTTCTGCCCCAGCGAGGATCGGAGGCACTGCTAGCCTCACCCCCCCAGCGGGCTACAGAGAGAAAGCGGCCCTGCGGAGCCGCGGCAGGCAGCGGAGGAGACGGTAGGAGCAGCGAGCTGAGGCGGACGGTGCCCCGGGGGCACTTTGGAGAGCAGACGGCGCCGGCCTGCGAGGAAACGCCGTGACAGCACGTCTTCAAGGCGGCTCTTCCTTGGGGGTGAGTGCAGGCCCGGGCCTATAACGTGTGGCACTTTCTGGGACTGACCCCCTCTGGAGGACTAGTGGCCCCCGCTGGCGGCGAGTGGACCTGCGCATTTACCTGGCTGACCGCGCATTTTGAGCAGAGGCGCTGTGACCTGGGGACCCCTGGACTACCTGTTCTGCTGAGTGGGGTGTATACTGGGGACTCGCTGCTGAGAGGTGTGCCGTCCCGGGCCCCGACCCCCTGAGTGCGCTGTGTCTTTGGGCGGGTGCTCCCCACCGCCCCCCACTGTCTTTGCGCTTTTGCCCAGGCAGTCGACGTCGGGCGAGGGCCCTGACGCGGCCTAGGCGACTGCCTGTGGTCCACGCGCAGGATGACGCGCACGAACAGAACCAGCAAGGCGGAACCGGCGCCGACCCCCAAGGGGAACCCAGTGACGGCCATGTGGGGCAAAGTGGGAGCGCCGGCGGCCAGTGGTGGCCCTCCTGCGGAGATGGCAGACTCTCCCCCGGTTACGCAAGCGTTTATGGCCGCCTTCATGACCGACCTTAAGACGGAGATCGGATCCCTGAGGTCGGAGGTCCACTCGTGTGTCATGGAGCTTCGGAAGGAGGTTACGGAACTGGGGGACCGCGTGGACAGCTTGGAGAGGACGGCGGACACGCGCACTGAGGACCAGGAGCACCTATGGCAGCGCTTAACGGCCCTGGAACAACAGAACATTGAACTCCAAATCAAGCAGGAGGATTTGGAGAATCGGGGTCGACGGAACAACCTCCGCATCCGCGGCGTGCCACTCGGAGAAGAAGGGGAGGACGTAATGGACTATGTGGTGCAACTCCTCCACGAGGTGCGGGGCGACGAGGATCTCTCACCTCCCACACTGGATCGGGCTCATCGGGTGGCGGCGCCTGCGGGGCGGTCGGGGCTTCTCCTGGACATCATCACGCGGGTGCATTTCTTTGTGGAAAAGGAGGAGATTTGGAAGCGTGCTCGAGACAAGCCGGACCTGCAGTATAAGGGCCACAAGATTCAGCTCTTCCAGGATTTGGCGCCCAACACCCTGAAGCGACGACGCGCTTTCCGCCCAGTGACGGAGAAACTGCGGTCCCTGAACATCTCGTACCAATGGGGCCACCCCTTTGCACTTATCTTTCAATGGGAGGGTAAGCGTAAATCCTTGCGGTCCTACGATGAGGCGGCACGACTCCTCAACATCACGGGCTCTCCCCCGGGGAGCCCCTCCAGACACCCCCCGAGCAAGAGGACACGGCTTACCCCGGACTGGACCACAGTGCCGAGGAGACAGCGTGCGACGCATGTTGACGTGCCAACGATGAGCCAAGCCAGGCAGGAGGTCATCGCCCACATTAGAGCGCTGGAGGAGGCGGAGATCGAACGTGCCGACCGCTCACCTGCGGGACGATCCTCCACATCGTGAGATGGACAGCGTACCTATGTCACTCTACTTGAGGTACTGTTCTCTTCTACCCCTCCGGAGGGCGGGGATGGTTGTGGGATGGGAGGGAAGTTGTCCGGACTCCTGAACTCCTTGTGCTGGGCCTAGGAAGGTGGGGGCTCCATTCCTTCTAGTGTTCCCGGTCAGTCATATCCCACCGTGACTGTCTCCTGGGGAGTGACATCCCGATGGACATTCAAACCCGTGGGTGTAGGATGCCCTACTCTGGGGACAGTGTACTTTGGCCCAGTTGGCCACGTCTTTGCGGCCTAGGCCGTCGGCCCTTAGGACTGCTGAATGTTTGGCTTTCTCATTTTCCTTTCCTTTTTCTCTTTTTTCTATCTTTCCTTCCTTTCTCTGTCTGCTATGGGGGGCTGGGGATGAGGGATGGTGCGGGGAGCGGGGGTGGGCCCGTTGGGTGGGGCTCTGAGCTGATGGGTGCTCTGCTGCGCGAAGCTTTGCGTACTAACCTTAAGGGACCCCCAAGATGGCGAGTGATATAGCCAGACCCCTTAAGATTTTATCACTCAATGTTAAAGGCCTTAATTCACCTAATAAGCGCCAACAGCTCTGGCATTACTTCCTGCAGCATGACCCGGACATCATTTTCATGCAGGAGACCCACCTTCTCCAGGCAGATACAAAGCGCATGGCGCACCCTAGATACCCCCTCCAATTCTGGGCTACAGCAGATACGAAAACGGCTGGGGTGGCAGTTTTGTGCAAAGCTGGCATCAGGCGGGGTTCTGGCAAGCTCTTCCGGGGTGGTGACGGTCGCTTCCTCAAGGTTTCGGTCGAGGTAGGCTCCCGCCGTCTTACGTTGTGCAATGTTTATGCGCCCAACCTGGCACAGGATCGCTTCCTTCGGGACCTTTTGCAGGCTCATGTCCTTCGGGGTGGATCCTCGATTATCCTGGGGGGCGACCTTAATCTGGTATGGTGCCCTACGATGGACCGGAGTGCGGGCTCCTTTCATGGGGCGGGGGCGATGTCCTCGGCGCTGCGTAAACAGATAAGCGATTTGGGTCTCTTCGATGCGTGGCGCTACTTCTTCCCCGACAAACGGGACTACTCTTTTTATTCTAGTGCTCATCGCTCTTATTCCCGCATCGATCATTTGTTCGTATCGCATGACCTGATTGGTGATATGGTGGATGTGGAAATGTCGGACATATCCATCTCGGACCATGTGCATGTGGAGTTGCACCTCAGAGATCCGCGGAGTGGTCCCCCTAGGGAACGGAAGTGGCGTCTGCCCCCGCACCTCCTCAGAGATACTGCGGCGGTAGACGACATCCGCACGGCCATCACCTCCTACTTTGAATTCAACGATCTGCCGGAAACGCCGTTCCCGGTGGTGTGGGACGCCTTCAAGGCTACAATTCGG
Organism: Lissotriton helveticus; assembly: GCF_964261635.1. Classification (NCBI taxonomy): domain Eukaryota; kingdom Metazoa; phylum Chordata; class Amphibia; order Caudata; family Salamandridae; genus Lissotriton; species Lissotriton helveticus. The sequence goes on along the minus strand of NC_136063.1, from coordinate 1,120,267,157 downwards.
GGGCACATCACCTCCCTCGAGATTGCGAGAGCGCGTGAACTTCGGGCAGTGGAGGAGGGCCTGGTGGTGGACTTACGGGGGGCGGAAGCGCGGAACCAAGAGGAATCCACTCTGCGAACGGGAGGCACCTAGCGAACCTGCGGGGGCAATTGCGCTTGCTGCGTGCGAACCGAGCGGAGACATCCCTCTTGGCACTAAAGCGCACGCATTTTGATGGTGGGGACAAAGTGGGGAAGCTTCTGGCGAGACGACTGAGGGTCAAGGCGGCCAGATCCCACATAGCGAACGTGATGCTACCGGATGGGTCTCGGGCAACGGCGATGGAGGCTAAAATGAAGGCGTTCAGGGACTATTACGCCTCCTTATACACGGCGGCTCCGACTGGCGCTACCCCGCCGGAGGAGGTTCTGGAGCACTATGGCGGGACGCGCTTACATCCCGAAGTGGCGGAAGGGCTGGAAGAGCCACTTTCGCTTGCCGAGGTGGCTGAGGCCATCAAGGACCTGAACTTGGGGAAGACGCCGGGCCCTGACGGCTTGCCGCTTTCCTTTTACCGCCTGTTCCGGGAACAGCTAGGTCCTTATCTCCTCAGACTCTTTGCTTCCTTCGGTGGTGGCCAGGGTCCCTCTCCGGACATGGGAATGGCGGAAATAGCTCTAGTCCCTAAGCCTGGGAAAGACCCGGCGCTTTGCTCGTCATACCGCCCGATTTCGCTGCTTAACACTGATTTTAAGATTTACACGAAGGTGCTGGCTAAGAGACTTGATCCCCACATGCCGGACCTCGTTGACCCTGACCAGGTGGGCTTCATCCGAGGCCGTCAAGGGGCGGACAATGTGCGGAGACTGGCACATTTGGTAGGGAAGGTGCATCACTGGCACATTCCGGCGTGCCTCCTGTCGTTAGACGCTGAGAAAGCGTTTGACCGCGTGGATTGGGGGTTTCTCCAGGCGGTCCTATGCAGGATAGGACTCGGCCCAAGGATGATTGCAAGGATCATGGCACCTTACGTGGCGCCGAGGGCGAGGGTCAGGGTGAATGGGAGGTTGACGGAACCGTTCGCCATTGGCAGGGGGACGAGACAGGGCTGCCCCCTATCGCCATTACTGTTCGCCCTGGCGATTGAGCCTCTGGCGGACCTGATCAGGCGGAACCCGGACATTTGCTGCGTTCAGATGGGGGGGCAAACTCATAAAGTGGCGTTATACGCAGACGACCTCATCCTCACTTTAACGGAGCCGCGACAGTCTTTGCCGGCGCTTCATGGGGTGCTCTGCTCCTTCGAAAGTGCCTCTGGTTTGAAAATTAATCACGACAAATCATGGGTGCTTAACCTCACGATCCCTCAGGCCGAGGTTCCTCCCCTGGAAATGCTATGCCCCTACCGGTGGACGGACCAACATATCCGATACCTCGGCCTCTCCCTGACTCCCTCTTTGGACGGCTGGTCGGCGCTCAACTGGGCGGAATGTCGCAAATCCGTTCTCACTGATCTGCAACGGTGGAAGCCTCTTATCCCCTCTTGGCTGGGCAGATTGAACGCGATCAAAATGTCTATCTTGCCTAAGGTACTCTACCTGTTCCAATGCCTTCCTACGCCTATCCCTCTGCCGAAGATTAGAGCCTTGCAACGGGACTGTACTAAATTCATCTGGGGGGGCAAGAGACCCCGCTTCTCTCAGGCACTCCTTATTGCCCCGCGAGATCGTGGAGGACTGGGGTGCCCGAACCTAGTGGACTATTATTGGGCCGCTCACTTGCGGTTTGTGATCGAGTGGGGTATTAGACGGAGTGAGAAGGGGTGGCTGCATCTGGACCGGGCGGTCACGGGTCGCACGGTCTGGAACCTCGCTTGGACCCATAAGGCAGGGAGGTCCCCTAGTGCTTATTTGGCGGTTCCCACGAGAACGGTCCTGGATGTGTGGGACAAGGTGGCGGTGCGAAAAGGCTTGACGACTTTCCCCTCGCCGCACACCCCCATAGAGGATAATCCGTGGTTCCCACCGGCTAACCACACTTCCGCCTTTCGCAGGTGGACACGAGAAGACTGCAAAGTCCTTACGGATCTCTTTGACGGAAGCTCCATTAAGTCCTTTGCCCATTGTCGGGAGGAGTTCCATCTTCCCCCTGAGGCTGAATTGCAGTTTCTGCAGTTACGTCACTGGGCCCTATCGGATGCGATGTACCCGGGGGCCACCCGGGCCTTCACCCCGTTTGAGAGGCTGGCCCGCTCCGGTGCGGGCACGAAAGGCCTTATATCAAAAATTTATCAGATCCTACAACATCCTCTTACTCCCCCTGCTCACCCGTATCAGCGACATTGGCAGGAGACTCTGGGTGCTGATATTGATCATGCGCAGTGGACCCGCCTCTGGAGGGATGTTCCCAGGGTGTATCGCAGTGTGCCGCAACAGGAAAACGCGTACAAAGTGATGACACAGTGGTGTTATACGCCCCAACGCCTGCACAGGATGTTTCCCTCTGTACCGCCGGTTGTTGGAGATGCCAGCATGTGCCCGGTGACTTCATGCACATCTGGTGGACCTGCCCTGTAATCGCTACCTTCTGGAAGGAGGTGTTGAGCCACATTCGGGGGGTGCTGGGAATTCCCCTGCCTGATGCTGCTAGCACGATTCTGCTGGGACTCAAACCTGATGACCTGCTGGCCCTGACCCGCAGTGACTGGACCTTAGCGATGCAAATGTTGGGTGCCGCCAGACAACTTATCGCTTTGTACTGGAAGAAGGTGGAGGCCCCCCCTATGGCTGTTTGGTTCGGCAGACTGTGGCAAGTAATTACTATGGAATTGCTCTCGGCTAGGCTACAGTCTCGCACGACCCGCTTTGAAAAGGTTTGGCGGCCACTAGTGGCTTATCTTTGCAAGAGCGAATATGCTAGGAATATGCCCCCAGCGCTGCGAGCATTGCAGTTGGTGAAAGATGCGGTGCTCCCCTTTACCCCTCGCAACTTGTGACACCCTCATTGCAGTGACTGTCCCCCCTACTTTCCTCTGCTCTTCCTCTGCTCTTCCTTTCTTCTCCCTCTAACCTCTGCTTTACTCTTTTGTCGGCCTTCTACTAGGCCTCTGGTTAAAAGTTGGGCCCCGTGGGCCGGTTCTTTGTTTTTGTTTGATATGTTTGTACCTGCCCGCTCCGCGGGAAGATATATAAGGCGGGGTATCACTGGGGAGTGCCGGACAGTGCTTTTTGGCCCCCTTCTTGAACGGCTTCATGGGCTCTTGATGGATTTTGACGTGCAGACCGTCAAATGTGACTGGAGATATCGACTCACGCAGACTTCGCACCATGTGTTCTTTCACGCGGCCGGCCCCATGAGGGTTGTAGGCTTATCGCTGTGTCAATGTGACCCTTTTCTTATGTGTGTCTCGAACTGGGGCTTAATAAACAGATGTTAAAATAAAAAAAAATGTTCCCAGACATTTGGGGCCCACCTCCATAACATCCGATTTAGTCAGGTTAGCAGATAAATCTAAGCTGTTCATGAAATCCACAAACTCGTCTATCAGATGCTGCAGTCCGAGTGGGGTACGTGCCAGCAAGACCGCGTCGTCTGCATAGAGCAGGACAGGGATCGCTCTGCTTCCTACTCTGAGTGAGTCCACTTTAAGACTGGTTAAGGATTGTTCTAGGCCATTGATATACAAAGAGAACAAAAAAGGGGCCAGGATGCACCCCTGTCTGACCCCACTGGTACAATTAAAAGACTCGGTATTGCCTCCCTCCAAATTGTACCTCACTTTTGCAGATGTGTTCCAGTGTAGGGCTCCCAAGATCTTAATAAGGTCGTTGTCCACCCCTAAATTGGACATTATGGCCCACAACTTCTCCCTGTTCACACAATCAAAGGCTGCTGCCAGATCCATAAATGCTAGATAAACCTTTTCCTTATTGACAACTGTATATTTTGTCATCAATAAGTATAGGTTTAAGCATTGGTCGGTCGTAGATCTACCGTCCCGAAATTCATACTGGACATCAGTAAGGATATGATGCTCCTCTTCCCAGCTCTTTTGGAATGGAGGGGCTTTGTATCTAACAGGACTTAAAATACATATTAATATATGTGTTAGACCTCTGTAAATATTAAATATATGTGCTAGATCTTTGTAAATGCTGCAATGGTTACACTATGCACTGTATTGATATTTCCATCTGTTCGTACTTTGTGTTATCTGTGTTCTCTAAAAATGTATATACATCGGTACAGACTTGTAAATAGATAGAGATGCATAATGATTTCTGTTTCGTATCATTGTTGTAATATATGCATTTTAATACCTGTGTAATATTTAGCTGTATTATCATGATATGTCCATACAGGGTGTATTCATATAATTCACCCTGGCTTCATTGGTGGGGAAACTGATGTCCGCAGTTTGGATGGTCAATATATCCGTACCGGACAATGGCACGCATAAATAATAGACTACAGCTAGTACAGCCGGCATTGCGATCACGCTTACATTTTTTAAACAGTTGTATATTTTGACCCAACATACAATACGAGGACTTAAACTCTGTAAACATCCATCAGTCCTCTTTCTATGCCTATACACGCCGCCTATCACGTTATAACAGTGATGACGTTGCACTGTGCGACACAAACTTTGTACTACACAAATGATCGGAGTCAGCCATCGAGCCGAACGTCATATACGCTAAGGTACGGAAAAAAGAAAAAAAGAGCCACTGAGTTTAGTTTAAACTATTACATAAATTGAATTATCGTCTTACGATAGCGTTTTCCATCTTAGATAATCCTTGGATACTTTGCGCAGTAACGGCATTGACCGTGAAACTCTAAATAGGACACGCTACCAGCTGTGTACACAGTGGTAAGTTGCATGGATATACTAGTCCTGCCTTTGATTGTTAAGTCTATATTCCAATGTACGTCATTAATTCATGATTTGTCCACTTCTCGACAGTGCCCGGCGGGGTTCACTGTAAGTAAATTTACTTTACTTTCTCACGCATGGGCTATGAATACCCTGGTGCAAGGTAATCCTTTTTGACCCTTTCCGTGAATACCGATTATTCATGGTGACTGCATATAGTTACATAGATTTTTTTAATTTTATAGATGTCCCTCACTGCCCAGTCCTGACGAGACCCATATTCTAAGGGTCGAAACGCCGTCGACGCACTAGGAAACGAACCAGACCAACACAGTTCCTATAATTGTATAGTAGCTGGATAACCATCAGTTGAAATAATTTGTTCAGAGTCTAGTTTCCTGTTTTGTAAATAGTCACAGCCGAAACTTGTATAGTTCACTTACTTGTACACGTTTTTGTTTCGCTCACCATTCACTTGGGACACATTGCACTTTGCATAATATATGTATGTCGCAACTGAATTATAAGCATTGTTTATTGTCAAATTGAAATATAAGAAAATATCTTTAACTGGTATAGTTGTGTGTCTCTCTTTTCTGCCACCCTCCCTCTAATGTTTGAATTGCTATTGAGCCTGATATATTTATTAAGCAGTAAAAAAGTAATATGCCATAGGAACCATTGTTTTTCTATATAAACGCACTGCCCTGGTTCCGTTGTGAGTAGGGTTTCCCTGTTTTTTTTTTTTTCCCCTCTTCCCAGCTCATCAGGCGATTCAAGACTACTCTGCCCAACACTTTAGCTGTTACGTCTATCAGGGAAATGGGGCGGTAACAGTGGGGGATATCCCTACTCCCCTTTTTAAAAATTGTCACTATTGTGGCCGTCGACCATGAGCGGGGTAAGCCAGAGACGATGGCCGCATTTATCACTCTTGTTAGAACTGGGCCCCACAGGTCCACTTTACTTAAGAAAAGGTCCGGCGGGATCCCATCCAGTCCCGGGGCCTTATTTCGAGTCAGGCCCTTAATGCCCACCATGATCTCCTCTAATGTAAATTCAATCGCCACCATCCCACCCCCCCCCCCACTCACATCGTACGCCTGGGTCTCGGTGGTCCCCCTGTTATATAATCCTCTAAAGTGCTCCACCGACTGTTCAGGGAGCACATTAGACGCTATATGTAGGCTATTTCCGTCTTGAAAGCAAGGGCTATTAACTATTGTCCAAAATGTGGAAAGGTCTCTCCGTTCAGCCGCTCCTCTAAGATCTTCCCACGTTTGGGTTTGGAGCGCGTTCTTCCGGCGCCTTACTGCCTGCTTATAAGTTAATCTGCAGTGCATAACCCTTTGATTGTCTCTTGGCTTGTGTTTGAGAGCAGCTCTTAGATTCTTTTGGGCTAGGGAACACCCTCTGTCAAACCACTCGGGCTCAGTCTTTTTCTTGCCCTGCCCCGTCGTGTGCATTAGGCCATCTACAAGCCGCCCTATCTCTTCGAATGCCTCCACAAGCGGGGGGCCATTCACCGCTAGGTCTAGACACACCTCTAAGTGCTGTTTCCCCTCTTCCAAGAGTGATTTATAGAAACTATCTCCATTAAGTCTGGACCATTTTAGGCACCGACCTTGGTCCGTGACCGTCTCCCTAATACCCTCTGCCCCCCTCCTTATGGCCTTACTAACATTCGACACTGCCACCGTCACTGTTAGTGGGTTATGGTCACTAAAACTGCTACAATCAATGGAAAAACCCAGAATTTGATGTTTTAACAGGTGGGATACAAGTATAAAATCAATATATGAGCTGCATCCTCTTCCTTTAAAAGTAGGATTAACCTGCCTATTATGTTTAATGGGTAATAAGTCCATTGAATGTTCCATTCTATAACTTTTCAGCACCCTACTTAGTTCCCTTCCTTCCACTGTGTGCTCAAAGTGGGCTCCCTCTTCTAAATTACATGATGTCCAGTCTTCCTTAAATGGTATCAATGTCGGACACAGATGACAGTTAAAATCTCCTGCTATTAAAATCAGTGGGGCCATTACACCCTGATCCTGCTCTCTCTGTGACCCCAGTCTGTCCTCCAACTCTCCTACTCTTCATCCTCCCGCATTGTAGAAATTAACCAGAATTAAGCTGAGGTCCTTATTTTTGGGCTGTACGGCTATCATACAAACCGATTTCCAGTATAGATCTGTCCAGACCCCTTCCAGGCTCAAGTGGACCCATATTAGGAGACCACCCCTTGCTCTGTCTACCATGGACCTACCCGCTGGGACACCAAAGGATTTAAACCCAGCTAGATGGAATTTAGTAGGATCTACTTCCCAGGTTTCCTGGACACAGATATATTAAATCTGTTGATGTATTCCAGCCACTCGGTATTTTGGAATTTGGCTGATAGACCCGCCACGTTCCAGGAAACTAATTTAAGGGTGCTCCAATGACCACTAGTGGGAGGACAAGTGGTCATAGTGGGCTCAATATTTGTTTGGGCATCTATAGGTTTAACTCAATGTAAGTTACATGGTGCCGATTGGCTCACATTTGGTGGTACTCCTTTTAGATGCTCCCCTGCTTGTATTCTTAGCTTTGACTCCCTTTTTTTTGTTTATCTTTTCCTCGGGTAGTCAGTCTACTTCACTGAGGTCAAAATGTCTATCAAAGGGTTGTGGTCACTACGACCATTGCATAATACCTTGAATTTACTAAGTGATTGGAGCAAGCTGAAGTGACAAAAATGAAACCTGTAACAGACAAATTTCCTCTACCAGTAAAGGGAGGTATACTGGAGGCATCCTTTGTGCTGTGAACCCAATAAAATAGATACATTTGAATCATGTTACCTTGTTTCGAGTGTCTAAAGTGAATTACATTTGTAATATCACAATCAAACTGAGTATTTACTAAAACGTGGTAGTCATCACATATTCGCAGGTTTAAGTTGCCCATCAGCATGACTGAAGAAAAATAATTTCTTAGATAGAAATAGTTATCCATAAACTTTAAAAAAAAATGTATTGAATTTTTATATTAAAGACATTAAACACAATTGGCAACAATAGCAATGCGACATCAAAAGTAAATAATAATAATTAGAGTACAAAATAATGAAGTAGTTCAGAGTATGAGAAAGAGCAATATAAGTCAATAAATGTATAACAAGTATGTTTTGTATCATGAAAAGTGAAAGGAGAAAAAAAGAAATAGAAAAAAAGATGTTATCTAAGATATAGGTGAGTGAGCAGAAATATACGTAGTGGAAGGTAACCAGAATAGATCAGATTTAATGTTCTGAGACATAGAGATTGTAGAAACAGTAGCTATTCTATGTTCATCACAAATAAAATTCCACTATATAACTATAGATACTTTAAAGGTGTCTTTCCAACAATAAAGTATCACCTTAAATGCAAGAGCAATAAAAAGATCAAACAACATAGTGTTAGGAGAAAGACTATGAAAGTCTGGTGAGGTAGTTCCAAGAAAACAAGATTGCATTGATAATGGAATATTACATTGAAATCGTTTTAGACACTTTGACCAGATAGATTAAAAAAAAATGTCAACACACTGGAACAATGGTATAACAGGTGAATTAAAGTCCTTGTGAAGGAAGAACAGGGCCAGCATAATGGTGAGGAGGTGGGAGAGAACATGGAGATACATTCAGGGTAAATGAGAGCTCTGTTATGAATAAAAAAGAAAGACCGTGTAATACAAGCTGCTTTGGATGTTTACAATATTTTGAGTCAAAATTTGTCCCAAGCAGGAGTGTGAAGTGAGATGGATAAATCAGTGTCCCACAATAGCTCAATAGTTGTTTTTGATCTTTCAGGGATAGGCGATAACATATTATATAAATAGGCAGCCTTGTGTACTGAGTCATGAGAGATGTTACGTCATGGTGTATGGAGAATTAGTGATTAGATATCTTCAGGGAAATTATTGGCTGTTAAATAAGATTGAAGAGAAGGCGATATTAAAATAAATTCATATTAAAACAAACTTGGTAAATTGTATTGTGTTTGCAGTTGAGAAAAAGGAATAACTGAATTATGTTGCACACGCTGATGACTAAACATATTAAACAATGCCTGTTCTGCTTTGCAGCTCCTTGTGACTTCTTTTAAGCCAGTTTGTCATGGGTGCCCAGATCTTATCTCCTTTTACTCTAGCTCGGTGACCCTTGTTCCTGTAGAGAGCCATTTCCAGAACATGTATATTCAATAAGCGATGAAGCCAGGCAGTATATACAGGTGACTCCGAGTCTTTCCATGCTGTAACTATCAGTAATCTTGCTACCTCTATTGTTACAAACACAAAGTCCCGATATTATGATACTAACCCAATTCGACTATCAATTCAATTCAATTCAAAATCTTTATTCGGATACAATATCCATAAAAGCACAAGTTCAAAATCGCATCATGATCACAGTATATCGGTCAGATAAAAAGGGGAAACAGTTAAAAATCATAACGGAATTCATATTAATCACCTTCAACAAATACATCATACGATTCCTCATAGTTAAAAATACGGTATAAAAAAGAACGCCACAAGATGTGTCTACAATAAGTACAAGTACATTTTGCAAAGAATATCATTCAAAAGGTGCACATAGAGTTGCGGGCACGTACTGCCACTTTCGGAAGGTTAGCTCCTCATCTTCCAGAGTAACAATGTGCCCATATGCTACCTTATAATTGATCAAAGGTATGGTCTTAAAAAATGGCAGCAAAAACTGTTTAGTGTATTTTAGATACAAACTACAAAAGAATAAAAAGTGCAACCTTGTTTGTTTACATTGGGCATTACAGGGTCATGAGAATTGACCAAGAATGCACTTTTATCCAATGGGAAACAGAGCAAACATTTCACAGTATCAACCCTCAGTCTAAAAAGCAGACCGCTCTCCCATTGGCCAATTGGTCTTAAGAGGTAACTACAGGGTAGGTGGGAGGTGTTCTCAATCATCATATATCTAGCTACTAAGGGTTTCTGTACCTCTGGTTCATATCTAGTTTTGCTATATACCTCATAGAGTGCCTTCTGTAGGCTTTTTTTGCTTATGCCATCTGAGTTGGTTGAATTTAAAAATATCCGCTCAAGATTTACACTAATCAAACTCTTCCTGACAGCAGCAAGCCAGTGTATATCCCTTCCTTTAACGCAGCCAAGATAATCTGTTATTATTTCCCTTGTTAGCTGTGCCGTGGAGTTCTTCCAAACCGCAAGCCAAAATAAGGCAGGGCGGTTTTTATATAGTCTTCAGTGTAAAGGAGTTTCAATTCACTGTGACAAGCATACTGTGATGTAGAAATAGGGGCACCCAATAGTTTGCGAGAAAATCTGTTTTCTTCCCAATGTATGCTGTCGCACTGCCTGAAACCCCAAACTTCTGCACCGTAGGTGGTAGTGGGGATGCATTGTAGTTTAAAAATGTTGGTGATGGCAGAAACTACCTGTGTCTTTCCAGGCTGGGGCAAGCTAAGTATGTTATTGATCGCTTTAGAAAACTTTTTTCCGCAATGCACTACGTGCTCATCCCACAAACCATTCCCTGCAAAAACCAGCCCCAAGTAGGGAAAAGTGCAAGTGCTCTGTAAACAATCTGACTATCACATCCAAATAGGATCAGTGGCGAACTGATAACAATCGCACAATTGATTGATTCTTCCCAGAATTTATGTACCCTTTTTTAACAGAATCAAGGGCTTGCATGAGTAAAACATATGAATAAAATCGGCAGGGCTATGCTGACATCTAGTGCATTGATCGATCTCTCGTTTCCCCAACCAAAAAGTTTTCCGGGGGTATAGTATAGATTTAATAGCGTGTTGTAGTGTTGCGCTTGAATGGTTTGCCGTCAAAAATATATTCTCCCCCAGTTTTAATGACATATCTAAATCTATGCAAAGTAACCGCTGTCTAGGTTGACAGATTGGCCAACCGCACTCTTTTGGGAGAGTGACCTCTTCAAAAGTTTAAACCAAGTAAATCCAAAGCTTTAGCCAATAAGATAATCCAAAGAAATTCAATTAGTCCATTGGAATTTATTCGCTATGATTCAGTTTGTAAATGAACGTTGTTATTTCACAACATTATCAGGGCTCATAGGTTCTCTTTTTTGTAAATGTTCACAACAAATAGTTCATCCACATGCCCAATGCATTTCGTGCTGGAAAGCACTTCATCAGGGGAAATACATGTCGGTTAGCATGTTTGTAAGAACGCCTGGTTCAAAAAATCCCCGCTCTCAGTCTCTGGCGTGTCAGAATGAAGTCATCATCCCCTAACTTTCACGCCCACCTTGTCTCGGTTTTACCTAAATCGTCGGGTATTGTTCCCATCAGTATAATATAAAGGTCCCTGATCTTCCCATTCACGCGGTATACCTTGTCCATTAGGGGTATTCCTTTAAGGTTATCCTGTCTGACAACTAGACTCTTTAAACATCCCCTTATTTGGACATATTTAAAATACGATCTGCTATTAATCCCAAATTTCAGAACTAGTTCCGGAAAAGGTAGTATTTCCAATTTATCATTGAGTAAACTCACGACCCGATGAATACCGGCCTGCGCCCACTCTCTAGTCATACCATCCGACAGCTGGAAAAGACGAGGTTCCCTATAATGGGGTATATCTATTACACTTGGGTATTTTTATAATCTTACTTACTTTAATCCATACCTTTTTGGCTGCCTTCAAGCACTTGAAGCAAACTTTTTTATAATAACTAGGCTCAAGCTGCCTGAGAAAGATTCCTGCTGCTTCCTCCCCAAGAGATAGTGGATATATAGATGGTAAGCCAAGCCATCCTCCCGTGCAGAGCTATCTGCTCCCAGCAGGTTGCCCATTTGTTGCAGAAAAGCTGCCAAATAATAAAAAAGTAAGTTTGGAGCAGCCCAGCCTCCTCTCTCATGCGGTAGGGTTAATGTCTTCAAAGCTCTTCTTGTTTTTTGGTAGTTCCAAATAAAATTTGAAAAGATAGAATTCATTTTCTGAAATGTATTACCAGGCAGTTCTAAGAGGATCTGGCTATGACCCTCTAAAGCTGAGTTGCTAAAATTTTGGAGTACACCTTCGCATCCGAATTTATCAATGAAATGGGGCGATATGAGCCAGGCAGTGATGATGGTTTCACCTTCACACGAGGCTAGACTCGTAGACGTACAGTGGAAGCTTAAAGATCAGGAAAATCATCAACGAAAAAACAATCTACGGTTGCTGGTTATCCTTAAGGACAAAGGGGGTACGGATATCCGTCGCTACATGGTCGACCTGCTAGCCAAGCGATTTCCCGAGATAGAAGGGTGAAACTGGGCTCAGGAAGTCCAGCAAGCACATCGGGTCCCTATGGTGATGAAACAACGGGCACGTGTTGACGCCAGACCACAAGCGGTGCTTGTGTTTTTTGGAAACTATCTCCTTCGACAGATCATTTTAGAAAAATCCAGACCAGATTGCAAACGCCTGTTGGATGATTTCGAATTTTTCACAAGACCTGATTTCTGTCATGTGACTGTTGAGAGACGATGGAGGTTACGGCAGATGGTAAACCCTTTTGAAGAAAAAGGAGTTCAGGCCTACCTCTTGAACCCGGCAAAACTAAAAGTCATAATAGGGGATAGGGTCCGCTTTTTTACATCAGAAATCAAAGCAAAAGAATTTCTGGATGAATTAAGTAGGAAAGGCTAGGGTGGCTGGGCCGGCATAGGTATCATGAAACTGAATAAGAGTTGGACCAAAGTGCTCTTTCTCTTTCTTTCTTTTTTAGGATATGGTTTGAAGGCAGGTTTTTTGATTTGATTCTTTTTTTTTAGATCTGGGATCTTTTGTCATTTAAATAGCAATGTTTAGAGGTAAGTAGGACGGTGGGAGTTTTAGGGTATAGGGGTGTGGTTTAAGCGATTTTTTGATGTAAGACGTGGACATGAACTGAAGATTTTGATTTATTGAATACAATGGGGAAGGGATACATGGATCAGGCCAAGAGTCACATCATCCTTACTTGACCATTGGTCTAGTGGCTTTCATGGGTGGGTTGAGGGGTGGGAGAGGTGGGAGGGGGTCAGGGTGGGGGGTAAGGTAGGGGAGGGGGAAGAAAAGCCAACTTAGGTACATGGAATTGAAGCGATTCAGAAACAAAGAAAAGAAAAGAATAAATAAATAAAAGATGGAGTGTTGGGCTAAAGAGATGGTTAAATTTGGTAGTAGGGAATGGGTAGATTATGGATTTGTTCAGTTAATGTGGCAGGCCCGAATGACAGAGCAAAAAGAGTCAAAATATTCGAGATCTTGCGGTTCATAAACCCATAAATTATTTGCTTACAGGAGACCCACATCCCCAGAAACAATAGGGGCGTCCTCCAGATAACTGGTATTATCTGGCAGTTTGCTCCACACAGACTTTCATGATTAGGGGATTAGCGATATTTATCAAATGGCAAGAGGGTATTATCAAACGTACTCTGGCGGATAAATGGAGTAGATGGGCTATTATAACGGTAAGTACGGGGCTGACTGTAGCGGTAATTTATGCTTCAACCAGGTTGATCCCAAGACCTTGGAAGAGATAGAGCTAGAGCTTGCTGCATGGCCAACCACACTAATAGTATGTGGAGATTTTAATATTCACTCCAAGAGTTCAAGAGAGGCGGGGGAGAAGTATAAGGGGAGAAAACCCCGGGTCAAACAGACCATAAATAGCCTCAAATCCAGTCATGGTCTGGTAGACGTGTGGGCGGCTAAGAACAATGTAGATCCATGCTATACATATTTCTCATGCCCGCATCAAGAATATGTTTGCTTAGATTACTCTCTGGTTTCAGCCAATATGTTGGGGGAAGCTGAGATAACAAAGTTGCTGAGATAACAAAGTTGCCGCAAATCTTTTCAGATCACAATCCACTTATGCTCGAAATAACATGTCAGGGCTTGCAAAGGGAACTCCGCTCTTGGTCGTTTGATAGGAAACTGTTAACAGATGAAGATTTTATAAAGTATATTAAAAATTGGTCCAGAGGATTCTTTGAAATTAATCGATATAGTGCCTCCCATACGATTGTGTGGGATACTTATAGAGGATGTTTAAGGGGGGAAATAATAAGTTATGTAGGCCAACGGCGAAAAATACGGAGGAACCAGCTCTCCTCCATTATGACCCATATGACGCAGTTAGAGACAGAGCATACTAATTTGATATCTCAGGGGAAAGGTGCCAGATTGACGGCAGTTAAGAACCAGATAGTCATTGCTAAATAAGAGTGAAACAATTTTTTTCAGACGCAAGTAGCTCAGGCATATCAAACACACGGTAGAGAGCTATATGAATATGGGGAAAAGACGGGTAGACCTATGGCCCTTAGGATTAGACAAAAGGTCTCTCGGAATTATAAAACAGAAATGAAAAAGTCCGAGGGGCAGATGGAAACTACTTCTGCGAAGATAATGGGTTTTTTGAACAGTTCTATAGTAAGCTGTATCAATTGGATTTCAGCGATATTCAACCAAATACTGCAAGGGAATATCGACAGCTTAGTAGACTAGATCTTGCCATATGTTTAGAGTTGGAAGAAGAGATCACGCTGGAAGAAACTGTGTTGGCCTTAAATTCCCTTTCTTGTGATAAAATTCCACTGGAGTTATACAAACTACTCCAAACTGATCTGGCAGTATTACTTCAGAATCTTTTTTTAGATGTCCAATATCGAGGAATCCCACCCAAGTTGTGGCAGGAAACGGACATAATAATATACTATACTCTTTCGAGTGTTTATAATAGAATGATTTTCATCAAAATATGATACATTTGTGATACAAAATAGAGGAAGCAAAGAAACATTGCTGCACATCAGAACCTGTAGGAAATACGATATGTAACAATTGTTATGAATATGAATATTTGAGTATAGGATTATTTGATAGACGGTATGGTTAGACATATAAATTACAAATGAGAAACCCTTCAATAGAGAATGCTTGAATACAATCCATCGTGGCATAGGAGTATCACAAAAATCATGAGTTAAAGCAAAGAATTGATATAACTTAAAATCAGGAAAATGGACACCACCCTGACTCTTGAGAAATTTAGGTTTACACAAAGCAATACGGGATTGTTAATTATTCCAAAGAAAACTGGTGCAGATTGACTTGAGTTGAGAAAAATAAGAAATAGGGATCTTAAAAGGTAACATAGATAGCATATAAAGAACATGTAATGCAATCATCATTTTAAATATATCCAACCTACCCCACCATGATAAGTGGAGAGGAGACCATGAGAAAAGTAATTTCAGGAGTGTGAGTGTTAAAGCATTAAAAGTACAACTAACTGTGTTCTAAACGGTGGAAGAGAAGCAAATTCCAAGATATTTTATTTTGGTAGGGCACGAAGTAAAATTAGGGGTCCATTAGGATGTCGGGCGGTGGCACCACCGCAACGATGGCGGGGCGGAGAAACAGCTTTTTCCGCCCGCGAGCAGTGGAATTCACGTCCGCCACATTAGGATAGGTAAACACAGGTCATTTCCCGTCCGCCGCGGAGCGCCGCGCTCCGCCATCAAGGTGCGCCCGCCACTGCGGCGGCTGCAGCCAATCGACACCCTCCGCCGCGGCCGATGACGTCCGCCCCGCTCGACAAATTAGGATGGGCCAATCAAGCAGACGCACCGCAGCGGAGACACCGCACAGCTCTAGCAGGCGGAAAGTCTACAGCGGAGCACGCACGCCGAGACCCGACATGAACCCCATGGACCCAGCCCTCCACATGCATCCGATCATGTACCTGCTGCAACACTATCGCCAGATGGGCCGCCGCGGACGCCGTCGCAGGTACGCCACTACACATATGCACCACACATCTCACATGCCGACACAGGGCCCAAACTAAACACTGGCATCCTGCTGGGGGGCACACCACATCCACATGGGCACCCACACATCACCCACCTCACAACAAGGCACCCCACGGCATCCTGAACACACAACGTCGGCCAACCTGCAGCAACGTCACGGTCACGGACACGTCACCGCCGCGGTCAACACATGCGCACTATGCAGAAGGCAGGGCAACACCAAGGCATGGGCAGTTCCCAAACATCACTGCGACACACCACCCCGACCAACACTGCACACCACCCGAACTAGTCACAGGCCAGGTGCCTATCCCGTGCACCCCCATGCACATCAACAAGCACTGTAACAACAAGCACAATACACACACACTGCGAGACACAACCAGGGACACAGGCACTGCAGGATTGGGTGACAACGAACACACAACACCAGTGCACTCCCCACATCCCACACAATTGCATACAATCATCCACACAGGGCAAGACAAAACATACAACAGGCATACAACTCCTGGCTGACACATGTGTGTCTCACACCATACAGGGGCACACATACATACACTACAAACTAACGCCCTTCACACTGCACACCTCTGCCACACCCAACACCACACATGCCATGTAAGCCATGCCACCAGGACTAAGGGCCAACACAAGACGAACATACACATACACGCCTGGGCACACAGAAAGGAAAACACACACCTCATCACATCATAGACATCGACTACACCACAGCACAGCTGCACACCCTGTGCTGCCAGTGTCCCCCAAGGTGACCTGTGAACAGTGTATGCAGCAATAGCAAATCACCAACACGAAAACTGCATGGCCTGCCAAATAACCATCACAGAGTACAACATCAGCAGGGCCACAATGGACTGAAGACCCTGTCCCCCTGTCTAAAAATCATATGGCCACATAGAGCCTTGCAATGGTGATGTACAAAATAGACCATGGTACTCACTCAGTCAAGCATATGCAAACAAGAAAATGACTTAATTCAGTAAGGAGACAGAGAAAACACACCATAATGTACTGTATTTATTCACATATTGCACAGATGTAGGTACACAACATTAGTAGACACCAGCAAGTGTCAAAATCATGTACTAATGGCACAGACTATGCACTGGTGAATCACAATCGGGAAGTGCAAAGTGCTTGGCAGGGTACAGCACATCAGAGCAACAGGCCCAGAGTCCTTGGCAGGGCAGGGGAGAGCACATCAGAGCAACAGGCCCAGAGTCCTTGGCAGAGCAGGGGAGAGCACATCAGAGCAACAGGCCCAGAGTCCTTGGCAGGGGAGAGCACATCAGAGCAACAGGCCCAGAGTCCTTGGCAGGGCAGGGGAGAGCACATCAGAGCAACAGGCCCAGAGTCCTTGGCAGGGCAGGGGAGAGCACATCAGAGCAACAGGCCCAGAGTCGTTGGCAGGGCAGGGGAGAGCACATCAGAGCAACAGGCCCAGAGTCCTTGGCAGGGTACAGCACATCAGAGCAACAGGCCCAGAGTCCTTGGCAGAGCAGGGGAGAGCACATCAGAGCAACAGGCCCAGAGTCCTTGGCAGGGGAGAGCACATCAGAGCAACAGGCCCAGAGTCCTTGGCAGGCCAGGGGAGAGCACATCAGAGCAACAGGCCCAGGAACACACCCACATCGCTAACAATGGTCTAGTGTAGCACACCTATGTGTAGCACAGGCGTCTGAGGGTGGTGACAACTCACTCCTGGCTGTCATGTGGAGTGGGACCTGGCTGTGTGTCAGGGACTGCAGGGCCACTTGACTCGTGTGACAGAGGGACATGTGATGTGGCTATAACAGAGGGCCTGCAAGGTGGAGGGCTGTGCGGACCAGGTGGCACTGTGGGACATGGAGGTGGAGTCATGCATGCCCTTGACACAGTGTGGGTGGGAGAGGTAGGAGGGGTGCTCTTCCACTTCTTTGGAATATGAATTTGCTTCCCTGTCATGGGGTTGATGGGAAGTGGCGTTGACACCACCGGCACACACCCCAACTGTCCCACATCAGGGGCAGACACTGCCACTCCCTCTGGAGAAGTGCTTGATCCTGCAGTACGCTTGGGCTGGCTACGCCTCCTCACCACTTTACCCTCTCTGGAAGTTGTACCCCCCACAGTGACCACCTTCCCACTTACCCCAGGGGTGGTGTCTACAGTGCCCTCCTGTTCCTTCTTGCCAGGGATGGCCACTACACTGCCCTCCTTTGCCACAATGACAGGGTTGGTCACGACAGGGGTTTCCACTGCCACAATGACCGGGCTGGTCACAACAGGGCTTCCCTCCACCTGCCTCGATGTACTTTGTTGTGGTGTTGATGTGGTAGGTGGGTCTGTCCCTGTGTTCTCCCCAGGTGTAGCCATGACATCCCACACATCCTCTGTGGGCATAGCAGAGTCAATTGCTGGTGATGGCTCTGCAGCATGTGAGCCTGGTGTCTGACACAATGCTCTTCTGGCCTTGCTCTTCTGTGACTTCACCTTGTCTGTGCATGTTGGGGGGTCCCTGCTCTTCTTTGGGGATGGAGTCTGTGGACAGGATTGTTTGCTTTGGGTCTGACCTGTGCTCCTAGTGTTGTAACATTTACTTGATGTATGTCCCAAGTGCTCACTGTCATCTGATGTGGCCACTGACTGGTTGGACGTCACAGGCACTTGAGCTGCAAAGGGGGCATGAGCTTGTTGGAGGGCTGACGTCACTGTACCTGACAATGACAGGAGTGTACGATGTAGGCCACCCACGTCAGAGTGTATGCCCCCCATGAATGCCAGAACCTGGCCTAATTTGTTATCGTGTGCACTGAAGGCATTGAGCAGGGCGGTCTGGCCCACGCAAAGTTGCCGCAGGAGCTCTACGCACTCTGCACTGAGGGCAGCAGGGGGGACAGGTGCAGGTGCAGCGGTGCCATGTGTGAATGTCACACATCCCCTCTTAGTGACACGGATACGGAGAGCCCCAGAGGAAGTGGATGGGAGGGTGGGCAGTGGCCGTTGGTAGTCAGATGCAGCAGCAGACTCCCCATCTCCTGTGGCTGCTAACAGGGACGCATCCCCCCTGCCCTCAGATGAAGTGGTACTCTGTGTCTCAGCCACAGATTCCTCATGCATACTCCTGTCACCCTCATCAGCGCTGGTGTGGTCAGTGTCACTTTGCTCCGTCGCACTCTGCTCTGCTGCCGCTGTCGTGCTGGTCTCACCACCACTTTCAGGATCATGTTCCGCCGTGGTGTCTTGCGAATCTGCATAAGTGACAGAAACATGGTTGTATAAGTGTCATTGTCTGGTCACACGATATCAGAGCAATGCAGCACATGAGAGGCCTACAGCTACATGGTAACCACCACACCCTCAAATCAATGTGCAGCTACACACCATGTAGACCACAACTGTGCCTGTCATGCGGACAGGCAGGAGTGGACCAATGTCGATGCCACACAGCACTACCCCCTGCCCATGGATGGTGTTCCCCCAGCCCACATCGACCTGCCCCATGGACATGATGTAGCCACAACTAACATCACCACTTACAGACCCAAAAGGGATCCAGAGGGGACCACACACACCTGTATTGATTACACATGCCACATTGTCAAATAGGCCATTACAATCACCATGTGCCAATCTGGGTTCACATTGTTGTCAGATGTGTGGGCCACTACCATGCAGGTGCATGCAAAGTAGACAGACATGGTGTCACACTCATTAAGTGGACACAGCTGTACGGCATAATAGGGACTCCACCCACCATCACAAAGAAGAGTGACCATGTGGACAACAAAATATATGTCAAGGACTGAAAACTGCAGGCAGGAGCTGCAGAGTAAGGCCATGGTGTGCCAATGCCTCATACAGACACACATCACAGTTGCCACTCACATCACATATCACAGCATGGCAGCACACGCACATCACATGTGTCACCGCAGGCACAGGCACTCTACACATGCATCCACTCCCATACAAACTCTCCCTCCCCGGATACTCACCATCTCTGTCTTGCTGCTGAAGCCCCTTCAGACGTGCATCCAGGTCTGGATAGGTCACTGCCAGTATGCGTGCCATCAGCGGAGTCATGGTGCGCCGTGCCACACGCCCTGTGCGTGGTACCATCCCCAAGGTCATCTCTGCCACTTGCTTAGCCAGCCGGCTGATGTCGTCCCACCTCTTGTGACAGTGTGTGTGTCGTCTGTTTGATACCCCCAGGGCTCGCACCTTTGCTGCTATGGCCCTCCAGACAGCCTTACGTTGGTGTACTTTGAGCTGCAGGTATGAGAGTAAAGAATGCCAAATGAACCTTTACACATTGTCATATGTCAGCATCTATCAGTACAGCAGCCAGACACTGATTCTGGACTCACAGTGACCAATCTCCCTCCAGAACTGGGGGTACCCTCACAAGGCCACTCTGCATGGCACAAACATTAGTGAATGCATGCACACATTGAGCTTCGTAGTCTCCATGATGATCACACTAAACAATGATGATTCAACACAAATGCATCGACAGCACTGTGTTAATCAGAAATTGTACAGGGCATTGATGGGGCATATCCACTAATCAGTGTGCAGCAACTGTAGCATTTATGTTGGCTGATGGACAAACTTTGGCAGGGCAGCCACTGAACCTACTCTGTGGGCCACACTGACGATGACTACAGGGGCACCCTAAAATTACATCACAAGCGGACACTCTCCAACCAGCTACAAGGCAAACAACCGTTGGTCATGTCTGCCCCAAAAAGTTGCAAATCCCACTCACACATACAAGTATAGGCCTAGGACAGAGTCACAATGCAAAACACACACTCCCACCACCTGGAAACATCTTGTCTGTCAGTGTTTGTCTGCACCCCACATCCAAAATAACATACTGCAGCATCATGAATACACGTCTGACACCACCCTGCCCTACTGCTCCCTACATGGTGACTTACCACGACATTGGGGCCACCAAACAGGCGTGGGTACTGTGCCAGCACCTCATTCACAAGGACATCCAGCTCCTCACTCGTGAATGGACTGGCACGGATCTTATCTGTTCTTGACATCCCTGTGGATATGGCAGACCTGTGGCGGAAGTGTGTTCTGAGGTGTCCCAGGCAGCAGGCTCTCTGAGCAGCAGGAGAGGGTCCCAGGCAGCAGCAGGAGAGGGTCCTAGGCAGCAGCAGGAGAGGGTCCTAGGCAGCAGCAGGAGAGGGTCCCAGGCAGCAGCAGGAGAGGGTCCCAGGCAGCAGCAGGAGAGGGTCCCAGGCAGCAGCAGGAGAGGGTCCTAGGCAGCAGCAGGAGAGGGTCCCAGGCAGCAGCAGGAGAGGGTCCCAGGCAGCAGCAGGAGAGGGTCCCAGGCAGCAGCAGGAGAGGGTCCTAGGCAGCAGCAGGAGAGGGTCCCAGGCAGCAGCAGGAGAGGGTCCTAGGCAGCAGCAGGAGAGGGTCCTAGGCAGCAGCAGGAGAGGGTCCCAGGCAGCAGCAGGAGAGGGTCCTAGGCAGCAGCAGGAGAGGGTCCCAGGCAGCAGCAGGAGAGGGTCCCAGGCAGCAGGCTCTGTGAGCAGTGGGAATGTGTGGCTCACTCCCACAGATTTATAGGCCCCTGGGGTCGTTAGGAAGCTGATAAGATGCTACAATTGGTTGTCTGGGTCTGCCTTATTCAAAAGCATCCAATGACCGCCTCCGCGGCGGCGGCGCACCGCTTCCGCATTTTTCAAATCTGCATCATGCCACATAGAACACCCATGCCATTGGCTGTATGCAATGCTCCACGGCGGTGACGCACCGCGGGTGTCCGGGGTGCGCTACCGCGATGGTGCATCATTCAAAAGCATCCAATGACCGCCTCCGCGGCGCCGACGCACCGCTTCCGCATTTTTCAAATCTGCATCATGCCACATAGAACACCCATGCCATTGGCTGTATGCAATGCTCCACGGCGGTGACGCACCGCGGGTGTCCGGGGTGCGCTACCGCGATGGTGCATCATTCAAAAGCATCCAATGACCGCCTCCGCGGCGCCGGCGCACCGCTTCCACATTTTTCAAATCTGCATCATGCCACATAGAACACCCATGCCATTGGCTGTATGCAATGCTCCACGGCGGTGACGCACCGCGGGTGTCCGGGGTGCGCTACCGCGATAGTGCATCATTCAAAAGCATCCAATGACCGCCTCCGCGGCGGTGACGCACCGCTGGGGACCGGCGGTAGGTACCGCGACTCATGCGGCGGAGCATAGCCAGCAGCATGTCCACAAGTCCATGTGACAATGGCTACCTTGGCTGGGTAGATGGTGGTGCTGGGGTCACACCGCTGGGGACCGGCGGTAGGTACCGCGACTCATGCGGCGGAGCATACCCACCGCCATATACACATGTCCATGTGCCAATGGCTACCTTGGCTGGGTAGATGGTGGTGCTGGGGTCACACCGCTGGGGACCGGCGGTAGGTTCTGGCATTTTCTTACACATTGCTGTGTATGTCAATCCTGGACAATGTATAAGTACCATGCAGCTACATGGTGTAGGGCACATCATTGTACACACGATGCCACAGAGCCATTGCATCCACAGGAGGACGCACGTTCAGTGTGAGCAACTTTAGCATGTGTTTGTGCCATTTTAGTAAGGGTTTTGATGGGTGATGATGATTGACAGACGTCAGGTGCTCTACATAGATGTCGTGAGGTTTAATGTGTTGTTGGTCAGTGTAGACCTTGACCGGGCTGGTGCCACTGCATTGTATCGTCCCTGACTTGTGCATTCAGAACTGATCATGCACACAACCAGAAGTGTCCCTGCTATTGTGATCATTGTGTTAATGAATGCTTGCCGAATGTACATGATGCATTGAGGTGTGGCAGGTACGGCAGATGGGTATGACAGACATGTTAAGTCACATTGGATGTGTGGCTCTAGTAGCTCCATGTCTGCGCATGTCACAAGTTCAATCATTATATCCACTTTCACATTACCCGATGTGTTACTGTCACTTGGGTATTGTCAATGGAGAGGCCTGCCCTCTGTGTGTAGCTATTGGGCAGCCATGTAGCCAGATGTGCCATGCATCTCTCTGGCGCTTGTTGTTTTCCCATTACATCATTGATGCTTTGTGCTATGGCCATCTCATGATGCTTGTCATTGACCTATTCTTTTTAATCCTAAACTAGGAGGAGGCCAAATCTCCTACGTCAGTTGATTGTGCTTGAGGACATGGAGAATGAGGCAATCATCAGGAAATTCAGGCTGAACAGACCGACATTGAAGATCGTGTGTGATCGATTGGAGCCCCACCGGCAGCCTCGCCGTCACTATCCTACGGCATTCACACCCACCTACAAGGTAATGGCAGCACTACACTTCTTTGCGACTGGTTCCTTCCAGGAGACCGTGGCTAACGCTGGGGGAATGTCGCAGCCCATGTTCAGCATGGTGCTGAGGGATGTACTTGAGGCCATGATGATTTATCGGAATCGCTACATCCATTTCCCCCGGGGACGTGAATTGGCTGCCGTTAAGGGGGACTTCTATCCACTTGGGCACATCCCACATGTAGTCGGTGCAATAGATTGCACCCATGTGGCTCTGGTGGCACCGCAGGCGACGGAGCACATTTATCGGAAACGAAAACACTACCACTCCATGAATGTGCAGGTGGTGTGCCTTGCAGACATGACAATTTCACATGTGTGTGCTAAGTATCCCGGTTCCGCACATGACTCTTTCATCATGAGGAACAGCATGGTGCCACGGATGATGGCGAATCTCCATCCCGAACGTGCCTGGATTGTGGGTGAGTTACACTACTGCTATAACGTGCTATGTTTCATTGGCTTTACTGTGGTCGTACAACATTCCTATGGGTCTTTTTTATTCACAGGGGACTCTGCATATCCCAGTAGGCCATGGCTGTTGAGCCCACTCCGGAATCCCCAGACACCAGCAGAGATCCGCTACAATGAGGCCCATGGCAGGACACGACGGGTAATTGAACGGACTTTTGGGCTGCTGAAGTCAAGGTTCCGGTGCCTTGACAGGACTGGAGGCGCACTCGCATACTCGCCTGGGAAGGTGTGCAAGATCGTTGTGGCATGCTGTATGCTACTCAACCTGGCCATCCACAAGGGGGTCCCCCTGCTCCTGGACGACGGTGAGGAACCAAGGCCACAACCTGCTCAGGGACCTGAATCCAGTGATGAGGACAGTGGAGAAGAGAAAGAAGTTGACCAACGGCAGCAGCTAATCCAACGCTACTTCACTTGAAGATGTGTGACGAGTTACAACGTCTACATAGTCTAGTGTGGTAGCTTATGTTGTGAATGGATATGCCCAGATGTTCCCAATAGCCACATGTTCTGTCACCTATGTATGGTATTGTTGGAATGGACGTTACGTACGGAGATGTATTCTGGACGGTATTTGTGCATATCAGCTAGACAATGTGTAGTGTACCTGTGATAATTTGGATATTTGTGGAGCAGTGATCTGTGTCTGTTGCCACGATGAGACCAGTGACTGTAGTTCTGTTGTGTCTCCCTAGGTGCTCCAGAGTGTTCCTGCCCTGCATACTGTACATCATGTTTACATATCATGGACATTATCATCATTGTAAATACTGCACTAAAGAATTCAATACACAAAATCTGGATTGTAAGGTATTTTATTTACGGGGTGCACATGTGAATTGTGCGTGAATATTTACAGGAAGGTGGGGAATGAGCAGTGAGTTGACAGTCATGGTCGCAGAGATGCAAGAGTAGACACCACATGGATGTGGTGACCCAGTCCAACAGACAGGTGCCATTGCCAAGGCAATGTGGGGAAAGATAGTCCAAAAAGTCAATGCAGTTGGGGAGAGGGTTGTCTTCACGGCTGGCTCCGTGACTGGCGTGTGGCAGGTGCTTGGCTTCCAGAGACTCCCAGGCTCTTCTTCGGACGCCCCCTAGATCTTTTTGGCGGTGGGGGGCCTGCTGAATGGCCAGCGGCGTCAGAGTCTCGCCCCTCTCTGTTGGTGCAGGGGAGGATGGTGGACTGTCATCCTGCTGCACAACAGGAGGGGACGGCGGTGATGGTTGGGACACAGGCCTGTCCCTCTGCAACGCCACTTGCTGGCCCATGAGGTCCACCATCTGTCCCAGGCGGTTATCGATGGACCTCATCAGCCGGATGAGCTCCCTTAATAGTTCATCCGACCGGCCACTTTGTCCCTGGACCTCTTGGTAGGCGTCCACAACTCTGGTGAAGTGGTCCAGGGATGGTGTCCACTCCTCCTGAGGTCTGGTGTTGACCCTGGCCCTCCCACCTGCTCTGCTGCCACGGACCTCTTCCCTCGCCACTGGTGCGCCACGCACTGGCTCCCTGCCCTCCACAGTTGTTGGTGTGGGCTGGTCATCCCTAGGGACAGGGAGGGTGCTGCAGGTGGTACTGGTGGTAGTGGTGGTGTTGGCGGCAGTGGCTGCGGTGGTGGTTGCGGTGGAGGCAGAGGCCGTGACAGCAGGGGTCTGCTGCGTTGTTGTTGCAGCAGAGGTGGTGGTGGGGAGGATGGGGGCCTGGGACCTCTGGCTCTGTGGAACACCGGATGGGCTGGCCTGGAGCTCATTATCCAAAAACTGTCCTGAGAGTCTGCATCTGTGAGTCCATGTGCCGGAGGTGGAGACTGGCTCTGCTGGTCGTTGGTGTTGTCCCCAGCAGTGAGTTCTTCATCACCTGTGGAGTAGATGGGGAGTGGTCAGTGTTTGTGTCATCTGCGTATCATCAGCTGTCTGTACACTAGTGCATGTTGCTGTCCTCAGTTGTACAAATCATGGCAACACCGTGTTACATTACATTGTGCAGAGTTACATCATGGTGTCCTAAAAGTTGATTGTCTATGCATTTTGTACAATAGTAAATTGATTAATACACACACACACTTCATGAAGATATACGGCAGTTACATACCTGTAAGGTGAGTGTGCAGGGTACAATGGCTGACACTTTCTCCTGGGTGGGGCAGGCCTCCATGCTGCTGGGCTGTGGGACAGGGGGCATGCTGGGAGTAGTGAGACAGGCCTCCCTCCACACTCCCACCCATAAACAGGCTCCAAGTGAAGATGGCTACCAACCTGTAAGTTTGTTTGTTCAACAGTGCAATGGCTGACACTTTCTCCTGGGTGGGGCATGCCTCCATGCTGCTGGGCTGTGGGACAGGGGGGCATGCTGGGAGTAGTGAGACAGGCCTCCCTCCACACTCCCACCCACAAACAGGCTCAAAGTGAAGATGGCTACCAACCTGTAAGTTTGTTTGTTCAACAGTGCAATGGCTGACACTTTCTCCTGGGTGGGGCAGGCCTCCATGCTGCTGGGCTGTGGGACAGGGGCTATGGTGGGAGTTGTTGTATTGACATTCCGGCCCCATACAGGCCTCCTCAGCAGAATGGCTGGCTACATGTTGGTTAGGGATGGACAGTGTATTGGTGGTTGTGTATTGCAAGGAGGTAAAAGTCAATGTGGTCTTAAACATTTGTCTGTACTTACCAGCCTCCGCTCCCCCGGCTACTCCTGTGTAACTCTCAGGTAGCAGGATAGCAAGCACCTTCTCCTCCCATGGTGTGAATGTCTTCATTGGGATGGGAGGGCCACTGCCAGTCACGTTTGCCAGATTCCAGTTCTTGCTCCTCTTCTCCTTGACAACCCTCTTGAGATCATGCCACTGCTTCTGGATCTCCTTCTTGGATCTTGGGGTGGCCCCAACTGCATTCACCCTTTGAACAATCCTTTCCCACATTTGTGTCCTGGTGGCTAATGGTGTCTGTTGGACCAGGTTCCCAAATAGTTGTGGTTCTACTCTCACAATCTCGTTGACCATGACTGTCAACTCACTCTCTGTGAATTTTGGCATTTTTAGTGATGTCCTGGTGTGGGGGGGTTGAGGTGTTTGTGGGTGCAGGGGTGTGTGGGTGCCGGGGTGTGGTGATGAGGTGTGTTATGTGCTGGGGGTTTGATTGTGATGGTGTGATGGTGGTGTTGATGGTGGTTTTGGGTGGGTGGGTGTGGTGTGCGATTTTGCCTCTCCTCTCAGATGTGGTGTGTGGCCTTCTGTTCTGGAAAGATGCAAAGGATTGCGGTGAGTGGAGGGGGTGGCTTTGTACTCAGCTGTGTGGGTGTGTCCAATTGGATAGGTTGTCAGGTGTGTTGTGGGTGTGGTTATGTAGTATTGTATATTTTTTCCCCATTTCTGTATCTGTGTGTGTGTGTTGTATCTATAGGAGGCTGGGCTACTTTGTTTATGCAGTATTTGGCATCACTGCGGTGTTTTGACATCGACCGCCATGGATTTCATGTTCGTCCGCTGCGGTGACTTTGCTGGTGCTTGTCCGCCATTTATCCCATGCAATCCTGCCTTCGACCGCGGCGGTCGGTGCCTGCGGTTCCGCCCGCGCCACCCTCGGGGATATCGTAATTTCCTGTCCGGTGTCTCCGCTTTCCCTGTGGGCGGTTTTGTATTTTCCGCTGCTTTTCCGACCGCCGCGGTCGGAGTTTTGTCATCACCGCACACGTCGGGCGGTTTCATTTTCACCGCTACCGCCGCGGTCGGTCTCTAGTGGCGGTCGATCCTAATTTGTCTGCCGGTTGCACCGCCTCCATGGCGGGCGGTTGTTTTCCGCCTCCATGGCGGGCGGGGTGGTTTTCCGCCCGCTATCCTAATGGGGCCCTTAGTGTTTGCAAATATATATTCATAACATGGAGAGTTTAATGGTAATATTTCAGTTTTAGAAAAGTTCAGTTTATATCCAGAGATACTAGAATATAAATGAATTTCATGTAAAATCCATTTAAGGAAAGGCCCTGAACAGAAAATAAATAGGAAAGGAGAAAGAGGACAACCTTGTTGTGTACCTCTATGTAACTGAAAATAATTGGAAAAACGGATTATTGACAAAAATACTAGCACGAGTAGCTGAGTATAACAATTTGCAAATTAAATTAAATTAGGGCCAAAACCATATCATCGGAGAGTGGTAAGCATAAATTGTCAGTTAATACAGCCAAAAGCTTTTTCTGCATCAAGACAATGGTATTTTTTTTTTACCAAAAAGCAATAATATTTGAAAATATTCTAGCATTGTCAGCAGCCAGTCTGCCCTTAACAAAACCAGAATGATCAGTTTTGACCACTAAAGGGACAATAGTCTCAAGGCGGGACACTATGATTTGGCAAATATTTTGCAATTATAATTAATTAATGAAATGGAACAGTAATTTTTTTATCAGGTTTGGGAATAAGGACAATATAAGCTTCTAGAAAAGAACCAGTGGCCTTATAATCTGCAAAAAAAAAAGGTTCAAGTAGTTTAGGGGCAAACATTGAAGAGAAAGAAGAGAAAAATTCAACAGAAGGGCCACCTGGACCTGTAGCCTTGGCTTTTTTATAAGGATCTGAAGCCATATATTATTTATTGGAGAGTTATTTCAGCTTCTAATAGGTCAAAATTATCAGGGATATGAGGAGGATTAGGGAAGCCACTGAATAAAGTATGCACATTATGTTCTGAAGGGTTGGTATCACAGTACAATAATTAGTAATAAACTTGAAAAGTGGTAGAGATGTCAGCATCAGAAGATGCAATTTCATTGGTATGCTCACTCAGAATGGGGCCAATGTTTTTACGCTCAGATTTGATATTTTAAAAATTAGCCAACATCTTGCCCGCTTTGTTTTCACCTCCATGGTTCTTAAATGTAACTTTAAGGAGGATATTGCAGGAATCAACGGTGGCAAGTTTGCTAAGAGCAGACTTGACTTTAACCAAGTCATGTAGGACAGAAGAGGATTTAGAGGAAAACTAATTATACTCTTATGTTTTGAGTTGTTGTAATGATGTATTGTATTTGGCATGATTGAGTTTTTTCCTCTATGCTAAGTAGGCTATGGTAAAGGCACGAAAAGAGGCATTATAGTGTCCCAAGTATGAAGAATAGATGTGTCTGAAGGTTGAAACAATTTTTAAAAACTCATTAATAAAGGTAGCGGATGCTGTCAGGATGTTATTAGCGGATAAAAGTCTTTGGGGATTGGCTAGAGGGAAGTAAAGGTTTAGTAACCAAAATATAGTTAAAATATAGTCAATTCTAGAACCGGTATGGTGAATATTGGAGAAAGGAAAATATTAATTCAGGGGAATCAGGGTTACATGTTTTCCAAACATCAAATAACGGACCAGTACAAATGGCATATTGAAATGCTTTATGGGACGTGTCAGGATTACATTTACATTTAGACTGTCTTTCAGTAAAGGGATCTAATCATTGATGGGTGCCACATGCAACAATAATGTTTGGGTTGTCAATAGAAGCTAATATAATCTTGATGTTGTTCCAGAATTCTGGGTCCGATTTAACAGGACCATAAACATTAATCAAAGCAATTTGTCTGTTATGAATTATAACCATAGCCAATACCCATCGTCCATCATTGTCACATTGAGTTGATAAAATGTGTGCAGGTAATGATTTTGAAAAAGAATATCACCACCACCTTTATGATTAATCACAGGAGAATATACAACTTGGCCTGCCCATTGTCGTTTTAATTTAAGTGATTTGTCATTGTTACAATAAGTTTCCTGCAAGAAGGTAACATGTAAAGTTAATCTAGATAAATGAGAAAGTACCTTTTGTCTTTTGACCGGATGTCCGAAACCACAAACATTCCACAAGACAACGTTAAACATATTGGGAAGTGGGATGAAAGATGCATGAACACGGATAACATGGTGCATAGACACTGAAAGAAACAAAAAGAAACATTGTATTTAATAAATATATAACATATACCATTGTAAAATTAGAAAAACAAAGGAGCACTCAGCAAACAATCCAAAAAAAAGAGAATAAGAAACAACTAATAGGAAGGGATAAGAAAGTGATAGTAAGATAAAGATATAGACCTAGGAGATAAATCCAGATCTAAAATAAAGAGCAGAAGAGATGAGCATGGGACACAACAGCATCAAGAGGAAGAAGAGCAGCAGAAAGAGAGAGGTTAGGACATAAAAAGGAAAACAGTCATGAAAGTAGAAGATATGTGAGAATAGCAACAGTTAGTTAGCGTTATTTAAGAGCGCTAGGCAGAAGTATGCATAGAATGCTGTGAAATACTTTGAAGAAAAGATTTTAGTTTGACAGGATCTCAAAGGATGATGTAGTGCCCTCATAAGTAAGTTTACATAAACAGGGATGCAAAATGCCATAACAAATGTGCAATTGTCTTATTTATGGACAGAGAGCAAGAAATTCTTTCCTATTGCCATTAGCAGCATTAGAGAGTTTTTTTTATTTTTTATTTTGAGTTCAAAAAGGCTCAATGATACAAACCTGCAAGACAAAGTGCATAGTGTGAACCATTTAAAGTATAGGTACTCGAGCTGCCATACAATTAATCACTATACAGAGAAACGACATAGTGTAACATATCTTCAGGATAAAGTGCATAGTGCAAAACTTTAAGGGTATACATACTTAAGCTAACTTCCAAATAACCATGTTACGGAAAAGAAAGTCAATTTCCACAAAAAAAGACCCGAAATGGGAAAAAACTTGGCAGAAGGTAATAGATACAGAAAGTGCATAAGTGCGCAACATATAATAACATTAGATTCAGAGTTTATCCTAAAGAGGTCAACCTATCGCGGGCCTAACTATTCAATCTAAAAAAAAACACCACCCTCTCCCCACATTTTAAACCATCCAATCAGAGTCAATCTCCCTTGATCCCATACTAGTACCCCAAGGAGCTCCAGCGTTTCTCGAACTTCTTTGATGACCCTGATCTTACTGCATATTTTCTTTCAAATTCTTTGATTTTGCTTAGTTTTGCTCGCCAGGCTTGGAAGGAGGGTACCCTATCTGTTTGCCAGCTTTGTAGGATTTAAGATCTTGCTACTAATGCTGCGATATACAGGCACTCTTCTTGTGTGTTACTTAGAGACATATTAGGGGAGTAACCCAAAACTGCAGTAAATATATTGATGGAACTAGAGAGATCTATGGTAGCTCTAAGATAGTTTTCGATTTCTTCCTATAGGCTGCTGATTTTCGGACAGTCCCAAACAATATGTGACCAGGTGCCCGCATTCTCTTTAGCGCAGAGGAAACATCTGTCTTCAATTTGTGGATAGATATTATGTAGGAAGGAAGGAGTTTTATAAATTAACCATTTTGAATAGAATAAGGTTAAAATTTGCGCCTCTCAGTGCTGAGGCATTTAGTTTGTTGATTCTGTTCCAAGTTATTTTTGAGAGCTGCAGCCCTTCTCTTTTCCGCCATCTGTCCTGAATTTTTTTGTATAGAGGGCGAGACTATTGTTCATCAAACATTTTCACCCATGCACTAACAGACCATTGTATAAGGGTATCAAAAGCTTCACAAATGCATGTGCTTGGCGCTGTACTTCTTATATCAAATTTTTCTAAAAAGGGTTTAATAACAATAAATGACCATTTCAGCATTGCTTTAGAGTGTAGGAGTCCCGTTTCTATCTCGGGCCATGTCTTCCAGCAGTTGTCTTTGGCAAAATCCCGAACCTGAGTATACCCATTTTGTTCCCATTTTTTTAAAAAACATCTCTCCCCCATGTAAAAAATGAGACAGCCTTGTTGAGCTAATTATTCTTGGAATACCATAAAATGCTAGGAATTGAGATTTTTGCCTAAACATCCATTGGAGAGTCTTATATTGCAGTTTCTTAGGGTCCTTAACTATTCTTGTAGGATCGACAGTATTATACTCAATTAAGATCTTATTCATAAAAAAAGTATCTGCCTCCGGGGGGTCTGATTGGGATAAAAATCTGCAACTATTATGTGCAAAGCTTGCATGGTAGTAATTCCGAATGTTTGGGAGGGACAACCCTCCCTCTGTAACAGGGTAGCTTAAAGTGCTAAGTGCCACCCTCTGTGTTTTGTTAGTCCATAAGCAGGATGAAAGCCTACTATCTATCTCTTTAAAAAAAGAGGCTTGTAATGCACATGGAGCAGCTGAAAATAGAATGTTAAATAAGGGGAGGAAAGACATACGTATTAGTGCAACCCAACCTAGTATTAGTAATGGGAGTTGGTTCCATTGTGCTGAAAGGCGTTTCACTTTTTGGATCAGCGGGGTATAATTCAATTGGAATATATCCTCTACATTCTCCGTTACATAGATCCCTAGGTATCTCTTTGGACGAGTGTTGTAGACAAATCTAAAATCTGGCAATAGTGGGTCAATGGAGCAATTGCACAATAGGATCTCCGTCTTGGGCTTATTTATTTTATAACTTCCTATTGCGTGGTATTCTGACAAAATCCTCATGATTTCCTCCTGGTTTTCTTTTTTTGGGATTTAAAAAAAAGGACGACATCGTCCGCATAAAGTTTTATATTGGTCATCGCTTGAAGGGGGACGGTATACACCTTTTTCTGTCTAATTGCTATTGCCTGGGGCTCTATAAATAAGGCAAATAAAATCGGGGATAGAGGACACCCTGTCTGGTCCCTCTATTTATTGGGCAGGTGCCAACATTTATAGAGTTAATTAAAATCTGCACCTGAGAGTTCGAGTATAACCGTCCTATTAGTTGTGGGAACCCATCTGGGAAGCCAAACTTTTCCAAGATTAAAAACAAACACTCCCATGAAACCAAATCAAACGTTTTTTCAGCATCTAAAAACCATATTTGAGCATCGATCCTATTTTTATTTTAAAAAATCCAGTGCTTCTAATACCCATTGCGTGTTGGTATGTAGCTGTCTTCAGGCCTCAAAGCCACTGATCCACATGAATAAGAGAGCCCACCATCTTATTAAGCCTATTTGTAAGAAGCTTTGTGAAGATTTTGTAGTCGACATTGAGAAGGCTTATAGGCCTATATGAGTTGACATTCTCCTTGTTTTTATCCTTCTTCAAGATGCTAACTACTATAGCTGTATGAAAAGATAGCGGAGGGTCACCCCCCTTAACAAGATGGTTAGCACATTTTTAAATTTCTATATTAGGGGTTGGGGCGAATCTTTTAAAACATTGTACAGGGAGACCATCTTCACCAGTTGCTTTACAATTTGCCATAGAGCTCATAACTAACTCAAGTTCTTCATTCGTGAATTCCTCTAGCAGTTCTTCTCAAAATTCCCTATTTAGATGAGGAACTGGCAAATTGTGGAGAAAGCTTGAGATAGAATCGGAGGGTGTATGATGATCTGATTGATAGATTCCTTTATAGTGCTTAAAAAGACTTCGCCTATATCCACAGTTATGGTTAGACGTATTTTAGTTAGCTCATCCCAGATACTCTCAATTCTGTTGCACGTCTGTTTCTCCTTTGCCTGCCATGCTAAGAGCTTCCCTGTATATTCACTATCTTCATATACTGTCTGAAGGTAGGTCCTACTTGCAGCATCTCCTAATTGATAATAGTATTCTCTCATTTGTATTTTTGCCTGAAGTAGCTGTTGCTTAGTGTTCGGATTCCTATTCATAGTGTGCTCCAGGTTCGCATGCGCAAATCTTGCTTCGATCTTCATTTTTTCCTCTTTTTTGGCCCTTTGTTGTGGAATTTCTTTTGAGGTGATTATGCCTCTTAACGTAGCCTTAAATGTGTCCAAAATTACATTAGTTGGAGCAGAATCTTTATATAAAAAAGGCGCTAATCTCATTGGCTAATTCTGTGCACCAGAGCTCATTTTCCAGATTGAGTTGGTAAAACACCATCTTCTCCGAGCTTTTTCTTCTCTGCTTCCAACAGGGATTTCCATTTTAATTAGGGCATGATCAGAAAAAGCCTTTAGAATATGATTGACAATATGATCTTATGAAGTCAAGAAGAAATCTATTCTAGATGCTGAATCATATTTTTCCGAGTAGCAAGAATGCTCTTGCTTACCTGGGTTTTTAGGAAGCCAATTGTCTACATTATCTAAATCGTTTTTACAGCTAGAGAGGGCGATTAAAACCTGAGGTTTGTTTTGTTTCTCTCTTTCTTTGTGGAATCGACTGAAGGATCCTGCAAGAAATTAAAATCGCCCCCCATATAATGGGTCCAGGGATAAGAATAGGGCTTGTTTTAGCTCTAGGAGTGGGAGCGGGTCATCAATAACTGGTGCATAGATTGTGGCGAGGATGAGGTTAAAATGATTCAGCTTTCCATGGGCGAACGTCCATCTTCCCCTGGATCTGACTGCGTTGATTTTACTTGAAATTGAAAGTGCTTCCCTACATAAATGCCTACACCTCTCTGTGCACTGCTTGAGACTGTCCAATTCTTAAAGATTTTACTAGCATCTAGAATACTCCGGAGATGTGTCTTTTGAAAAAAAATAACATCGGGATTATACCATCTGAGCCAGCTTCCAATTGTATGGGACTTACGCCTATTGTTAAGACCATTAGCATTAAAAGAGAGTATTGTTAGGTTATTCATGCTCGTGATTATTGTACCTTATCTAATACTAAAAAGTAAACCCTCATATACCCACCATTCTCTGGGCTCTAATATTTGTATAAACAAAATTAGATAAATTGTATATGGTCTAGCCGAATAAGCCCTAATGCACGGTGTAGGCCTCATAAGTGCTAATTATCCAAGGGAACACATAACAATACCTAAGATAATTAAAGTGACTTGTGCTAGCATAAAGCAAAGCCAGAAGCATAGCAAACGGTTATTCAATTGAATACATAGCAGCAGAACATCAAGTAATACCTACATTTGTGAATACAGTACTTATCATAATAAAGAGAGCATATATAAACATATAGACATACTTCTCAAACCCTATTAAAAATGACTATGTGTTTGGTAGAACGGATTCATGTAAATCCGCATCCTGAAGGCTGGACATCTAATGTGCAAATCTAGCACTGAGCAGCAAGACTTAATAGCAGCTAAAGTGCAATAAAATATAGCTGTCTAAAGTGCATTATATAGATGGAGTACATAAAGTGCTTGAGTGCCTGGAAAATACCTCCTAAAAGATGGACATCTAATGTGCAAATCTAGCATTGAGCTGCAAGACTTAATAGCAGCTAAGGCGTAAAGTGCAATGGAACATAGATATCTGAAGTGTATTATAAAATTGGAATGCATAAAGTGCTTGGGTGCCTTGAGGAAAATTGAATTTTGCCTTGTCATGTGTGCCTACGTGTTCCCCATCCTATGTTATATGTGCATGATCGATATGCATATATGTCCCCCTATGACCGATTAAAGACGCAATTCTAGTTGTGTCCAACTTTAGTATGCCAGTTTCCAGTTCTCGTGAAAGCAACGAGTATTAGGCCTATGTTGCCCACGTTTTACATTGTGCACGTTAATTCATCGAATTGTCCCCGTTACTAGGCCTCAAAAGGGCCTGAACAACAGATTCAAGCTCCAGTCTCCTGAAACCACTCCGAGGAGCGATACGGCCCCTCCTGCATCCCTGATCCTTCGCTTACTTTCTGCCATGCAGCGCGGTGCCCGGCCTGGCTCTGCCTGCCTGCCTGTCTGCCAAGAATATGCTATGCCTCTAGTTATCAGTTCAGCTCTCCGTCTTCACATTCCTAAGCTAACGAACCACATAAACATCTCCAGTTATAGTCTAGTCTTTCTGTCTCCATGCAAGTGAATTATTGTATTAATATCCATAGAAGATTCATAGCACGCAATACACAAAGAATATATGCATGCACCAGTCTTAGTGTCCAGTAGCCTTTGCTCTGATAACTTTTAGATTCTATCAACATGTACTCCAAACACAAGATACTAGATATGCTATAGGTACATGTCGTCCTGACATCGCAGACTTTAGTCTCCTCTTCTAGCGCAGAAGTCAGAGCCCCCAGTTCTCCTAGTTACACGTCATGGTCCGTTTGCGCGCACCACTAGGTTAAAGGTTCCAGCTGCCCAGGTAGCCCCCTCCATGTATCCACCCATTTATGACACTTCTGTGACGTTCTCATCACATGTCTTCGTGCACGCCCTGTGCACGCCTTCTTTTTACGCCCATGTGTTCTTATCTTACGTTTGTCACTTGTTACGCCTACTGTATGTAATGTAATTGTAATGTTTTACTATATATACCTTGTACTGTCAATGAGACGTTGCAGCTGCCATTCCATGGCATTCTATTTCAGGCTGTTCCGATCCTGTCCCTTCCCTTGTGCCTGATTAAAGCCTGTTCAACTCAGATACCCCGGATCCTGCCTCTTATTTATTGAGCTATCTGTTTTCATTAATGTATTCAAAAATAGTACCGGTAATTAATTATTTATTTACCACATAATGGCGCCCGAATAGGGACGAGCCCCTTCCCCACGCGCCGGCGATGTAACGCAGGCCCCCTGACCCTTCTACAGCCGTGACGGAATCTCTACTGCGCACCGGCAGATATTTCTGCTCAAGTCTCCCTCAGGCCCACGGAGGAGACGGAGACTGCGGTCCGGCATCCAGACGAGGCGGTGAGGAATGCGGTTCGTCCCGACCAGAGCCCAAGCCGAGAGAGCAAGGTCCGAGGTATCCGGAGGCCCACCTGTTTCCGAAGCCCGAAGTTCGAAGCGCATGCGTAGTAACCAGACGTCGTAGCAGTCCAGTCCAGTCCGAGGCCTTCAAGTTCTGCTTCCCGGTGAGTACCGTTGCTGGGGGAGTATCTAGACGGGGTCATTAGTTTGTCTCCGGTCCGATGCGTTTGGGTACACAGATCCAGTCCGACGTGTTCACCTAGGTGGATACGGTAAGACGTGTCTCTTTATGAGACCGGTATGTTCTGTACTGTTTTAGCAGTGCATCCAGTAATTCTAGTAAGTCCGTTCTCGAGAAATTCAAGTATGTTTTCA
Organism: Lissotriton helveticus; assembly: GCF_964261635.1. Taxonomy (NCBI): domain Eukaryota; kingdom Metazoa; phylum Chordata; class Amphibia; order Caudata; family Salamandridae; genus Lissotriton; species Lissotriton helveticus. The sequence continues at coordinate 1,120,230,600 of NC_136063.1, read as the reverse complement.
GCGTATCAGGTAGTATTCTGTTCGAACTGTTATTAATGTATTTCTATGTCGTGGTATGAGTGATTTGTTTGACATTTCTTGCCTGTCATTATTGTATATTGTGTTTAGTTCAAGTACGACTTGATTATGCCTCTGTTTTCGAAATTACGTCAGATAAAAACCAGAAAAGGGTTACTCGAAGAATCAGTTCCTGTCCCTCCTAGGGACAGTCCTGGACATTTTATGTATCACAAGCATGGCTTAGATGCCATATTATATCTAGACTTATGGGTGGATTATACAAAGAATCTTGAAGAGAAATATAGATGGCCTGTATCAGGTACATGAGATGCCGAGTGCATCATGCGAGTAGAAGAAGCATTATGGAAAAAGAAAGCTAGACAGTCTCAGAAAGATGCCATCGAGTTATGGCGCAAAGAATCTCATAGAAGAACCGAAAAAGAATTCAGAAAAGCAGAGTTAAGTAGGGAATCCTCAGAAAAAGCCCAAGAAAGGGAACTTCTAGAAGAAGGTGAACGAATTAGAGCAGAACAGTCAGACAGACAGAGAAATGCCCTTATTAAAGGTATGTATCCTCTTCTTGCCGAGGGCTTGCCGAAGGCAACCCCGGAAGCACTCTGTAATTTACCGCCACCATTGGTCCCGATTAAGCTACGTCATAAACCGACTGCAGCTGAAATTTTTCTTTCGTCCTACTTGGACGATACAGTACCAGCATATGCAAATCCTATTCCGCCTGTTCACCCGCAGCACCCTGTTAATAATGTAATTCCTGTTCCTCCAGCCACTGGTCCCGGGGACCCCGTTAATGTGCCAGTACCCCCGGACCAGCCCACATTAGGTGTGCCCGTTTTGCCAGTCACTTTACCAGCACGTACAGTATTAACTGACGATTCCAGTTCAGGAGGAGCGGGGGGAGGTGCTCCTATCACCCCGCCTCAAGTAAGACGACTGAAGCCGAGAGAAGCAGCGTTACAGCGTACGCCAAAAGTGGCTACATACGCAGACCTCAAGCGACATCTTACTGACTGTATATATGATCCAGTTCCAGGCGAAGATCACATGATATTATATTCAGTACGTTTAAGACGAGTTGCCAACTTTTTGGCCACCCTGCCTGACATGAAAGAACATCTAGACAGAATATATCATTTTATCCGTACAGGGGAGAATCCCGAAAGTATTCACGAAGCTATGGCACACAGGAAATCCGAGATTCAAAATATGATTTTACAGTTCTTGATTAACTGTTTAATAAGAGAACAAGATTATCCTGATAAAGACAAAGAGGAGATGAAAGGCCTGACTAGGTGGAGTGACAATATAGCCGAGGGAAAACACAAGACACAGAATAGTATAGAAAGTATGTACAGGAAAATTCGTAAGGAAATTATAAGTATACACCAGAAGGAGGAAGCAAAAAGAGCAACCGAGAAAGAGAATGACTCTTCAAGTGAAGAGGTAGACAGCGAGAATCCCGCCAGAATAGCGTATGTAGGTAGAACTAGATTTTCCGATAGACATTCACGCCTAGATTACAAGAAAGTTTTTCCTCCTCCCGTACCAGAACAGTGTTCTCTAGAACAGGTATTCCAGGCCACCGATAAAATTCTGAAAAATAGGTATAGTGAGCTTAGTACCATGCATGAACAAGAACTAGCCCGATCAGCAGTTCGATGGACTAGTGATTCTACCACGTTTCCAGATGAAATAGTGGCCCAAACGTTTCTGAAACTGCCCCCAGCCGAGCAGCGTCTGGTGGGTATGTATATGATCCAGCACCTCATTACACTGTATGAGGATCAGCATTCTGATCCAGGTCCTTTATATGATGTACTAAACGAGTTACTCCTAAACAGATGGAAAGGTCTAGGTACCGATTTAATTAGTGTTATTTTAGAACAGCGCCACAAATACAGAACGTTCCTGAATCCACATTTTGTTCCTGTTCCACCCCCAGTAAGAAAGTCATTCTACATAGACAGACAGAATCCGTTGCGAGAAGTACATCCAGTTAAGGGAGAGGGGGGTGATCTAGAACGAGTATTTGTTTACACCCCTATCACGAAAATAGAACTTCTAGAAATGAAAAAGTTAATACCCTGTCACGATAAAGATCCAGCAGGGTTCCACCGTGAATTAAAGGACATGCTCCGTATGGGAGAATACACGTATCCTGATATCATTAAAATGTTAAAGGTCCTGTTGCCTGCGGGCATATATGAAAAACTCAAAGAAAAAGAATGGGAGGTGGGAGAGAAAAAGATAGATTGGACCGCATTAGAGACTGAAGATAATACACGAGTTCCAGGTACCGGTCTTGGGGAAAAAGCTAAAGCATTGCCTGAGTTGCTAATAGAAGTCTTGCCAAGATTACTAGCCACGAAAAAGGAAGACTGGGATGCCATCTCAGCCTGTAAACAGAAACAAGACGAAGACACTAGTGATTTCTATTCTAGATTTGAGAAATGTTTCATTATTAATAGTGGTCTGAAAACAAGTAGTGAATCGTATCCACATCTTTTCGTTACCAAACTAGTTGAGAATTCTTTACCGCAAGTTAAAAATAGAGTATTGAAAGTCGAAAGTACCTGGCAAGCTAATACTCCGTCACAAATGCTCCAGATGCTACAGTATCACCAGAATAGAATCAGGGAGGAGCAGGAACATGAAAGGAGACGTATGAAAGACACGAAAATGAAAGTACTGGTTGCACAGTCTGTTCCACAAGACAGTCAGAAGAGGGGTCCGAATCAAGCTAGTCATCCTGCAGCTCCCGTTAAAGGGACATGCAATAACTGTAAACAGCCAGGTCATTATATAAACGAATGTGCAGTTCTGAAACACAACATAGCTACAGGTAAAACGAAAGAGAGACCACGTCCTCCTAGACAAGAACAAGTTCCGCAGAATGCCCAGCTACCGCAGAATGCACAACAGACAGTTACAGTACCGCAGCCTATAGCTGCCACACAACACGTTACACAGCAGATGTACCAGTATGCACAGTCAGAATATCCAGAATATCAGCAGTATTCATGAAACAGCCTAGAGAGGAAGGTTGGCTTGCCTCTCATCGAGATTCCTGTAGATCAAGAGGGTCCCTATGTACACAGTCAAGTATTAGGGAAAGACAGAAAGTTTCTGATTGATACAGGGGCAAGTAGGACTACCATCAGTCATGACGAGGTTCCAGGGGCTCCACTCTCAGGCTCAAGAAACGTTTCCCTGGGATTTTCAGGAAAGCCTATTGTTAATGAAATATCGAAACCAGTTTCCCTAGAAGTTGGTCCATTGTCCCGAACTACAGACTTGTTACTTACGAAATCCTGTCCCGAAAATTTACTAGGAATTAAGACATTGAAAGAATTAGGAGCAGTTCTATGCTGTTCCCCTGAAGGAGTGCGATTGTTTTTGCGAGATTTTAAAGGTCATTATGTATTACGTGATTTTGATCCAAGATTATTGAATGTACCTCAGCATTTATGGGCGCAAGGTCCAACTGATGTAGGTTGTATGCACATCACACCCCATCGTGTCACTCTGAAGAAAGGTGTTGTATTACCACGAATCCGACAGTACAAATTGCCACCTGAGGCTGTAGCAGCCTTATCTAAAATTATTGACGAGCTCATGGCTCAAGGAGTAGTTGTAGAAACTGACTCCAATGTATATAATTCTCCTATCATTCCGTATCTTAAACGTACTGATCCCAATGCGCCTCCAGTTTATCGATTAGTGATTGACCTTCGAGAACTTAATAAATGTATCATACCCCAGTACCCAGTGGTTCCAGATATTTCTTCCCTATTGACTGCCATTGATTCCGAAGCTACGTTCTTTACTGTTATTGATCTCAAGAACGCATTCTTTAGTGTCCCCATTCATCCAGACAGCCAGTTTCTTTTCGGATTCTGTTTAAATGGAAGGAGCTATAAATTCACACGAGCTCCTCAAGGTTTCACAGAAAGTCCTAGTATTTACAGTCAAGCACTTAAAAGACAACTAGACAATATTCATATGTCAACTGACACTGCCCTGCTCCAGTATGTCGATGATCTATTGATCACAGCCCGTTCTGAACGTGACTGCGAACGTGCGTCACTTACAGTCTTGTATTTCCTGGCCGAGATGGGGCACAAGGTGTCCCCTTCGAAACTGCAATTCTGTGTCCAGCAAGTGGTCTACTTTGGACACTTACTGTCCAAGAGGGGTAGGCAGTTGACACCAGACCGTATCCAGTTAATAGCACATCTTCCACAGCCCAAGACTCAGAAGGAGGTGCGAGCTTTTATCGGCCTCACTTCTTACTGCAGACAATGGATTCCTCAGTATGCATATCTAGCTAAGCCACTGATACAGTTAACGACACAGGAGGCAGCCGCATCGACTGTTCTCCCTTGGACCCAAGAACATACACTTGTCTTCAATGACTTAAAGAAAGCTTTATGCCAAGCACCTGTTCTAGCGACACCAAACTACAGTAAGCCTTTTACACTTTTTGTTACTGAACGTGATGGTACAGCATTGTCTGTTCTCACACAAGATCAAGCAGGACAATACAAGCCCTGTGCTTATTTTTCTAGCACATTAGATCCGGTGGCCCAGGCTCTGCCTGCGTGCCTCAAGTCAGTTGCAGCCACAGCACTAGCCATCAGACAGAGTGATTCCATAGTGTTAGGACATTCCCTGACAGTACAAGTTCCACACTCCGTGGAAGTTCTTTTAAACCGAACACAGACTCAGCACTTGACAATTGCACGTTTAACAGGTTATGAACTGACATTGTTTCAGCCACACATAGAAATCAGACGCTGCAACATTTTAAATCCCGCTACACTGTTACCCTCAGTTACTTCAAATCCTGCCACACATGATTGTGTGGAAGTTGTTAACACCATGACAAAGCCAAGACAAGACTTGACAGATATTGCATTATCTGATCCCGACCTGACACTTTATGTGGATGGTTCATGTATGAGAACAAGTACAGGAGAACTAGTAGCCGCGTATGAAGTGACTACTGAAACTGAAGTTATAGAAACACATCGTATTGACACCCTGTCTGCTCAAGCAGCAGAGCTCGTCGCTCTGACCCAAGCCTGCATACGAGCCAAGAACCTGAAAGTAAACATATACACAGATTCACGTTATGCATTCGGAGTCGTACACGACTTTGGAGTACTCTGGCAAGAAAGAGGTTTCATGACTTCTCATGGAACCAAGATTCAGCATGGCCCCCTCATTCAAGCTCTGTTAGATGCAATACATTTACCGACAGCTATCGCTATCATGAAGTGCAAGGCACATACGAAAGTCACTGACATCATTTCCCAAGGTAACGATCTAGCAGATCGAACAGCCAAGCTTACAGCTCAGACTCCAGACATTCCAGTTAACACGACACAGACAGACATTCCCGTTCAGACAACTTGTATGACAGTTAAGAACCCTACACAAGACGTACTAGATATACAGTTACATGCCACCCCAGACGAAATCAAGAAATGGTCCGAACAAGGAGGGGTCCAGACAGATCAGGGATGGTTGACGAAGGGAAAAGCCACATGGTTTCTCCCCGACTCTATGGTTCAAGTCATTATTAACACCGCACATAGTCCAGCACACTTAGGAGAAAAAGCCATGTTAGACAGTATTCAGAACCTCTGGTTTAACAAGCATTTACGAGCAGCAGCCAAGCAGAAAGTGCGTACCTGCATGATCTGTTGTCAGTTCAATCCAGGTAAAGGTGTCCCGGTGGAACAAGGTGGATTCCATCCTCCTGACCACCCTTTTGAAGTCCTCCAGATGGATTATATTCAGATGGATCGATGTCGAGGTTTCAAGTATGTCCTCGTAGTTGTATGCGCTTTGTCCAGATGGACAGAAGCATATCCAGTCCCAGATTACACTGCCGCGACCACTGCCAGGCAGTTGGTTCGTGAATTTTCCCCCCGCTATGGTTTACCGAGGGTCGTGTATTCAGATAACGGCCAGCCATTCTCATCTGAACTCATGAAACAAGTATCCCTTCTGTTAGGGTACCAGTGGAAGTTCCACTGTGTACGACATCCTGAAGCAGCTGGTCTCGTAGAGAGACATAATCAGACCCTGAAAATCCGCATTGCCAAGGTATGCGCAGAGAAAGGCGTAGATTGGATGGTAGCACTGCCAGTCGCCCTTTTCTACATGAGAATGGTCGCTCACTCCCGTTCAGGTCTCTCACCTTTCGAGGTAGTTTTCGGTCGTCCCCCAAACATGTGGGGTACACCTAGACCACGTACAATTACAGATGTTGACAGTAATATGCTGACAGATTACCTGGCTTCCTTGATGTCTGCACTACTCTCTTGTCGTTCACAGGTTGCCGCTGCTTTTCCAGACAACACCCAAGTGAAACCGCACAAGGTCATACCAGGCGACCTCGTTCTGATTCGAAATTTTGATCGTTCAAGTCCGCTGGAGCCCCGTTGGAAAGAACCAAAACTCGTACTGATGACAACAAGGACTGCAATCAAGGTCGAGGGTCGCAAGGGCTGGTTGCATTCCAGTCACGTGAAGCGGTTTCATGGACTCCGTCCAAAGACTTTTTTCAAGGACTGCCCCGTTCTCAAGGACTGCCCAGATACTGACTCTAAACTTCCTCTGTTAGAGAAAACTCCGCAGCAGGAGTATAAAGAAAAGTTACGGTCTAGTAAGTCAGCCAGTTTAATTGTCTAAGTCCCTCTCGGGTGAAACGGTTAGACAGGTTCCTGACATGTATGAGATAGACCCACATAGTGAGAGAGTTAGTCAAAACTCTAAGAGAATACGTTATTGTAAGAATCTTCGAAGTCGATGCATTGTTACTCTATTATTCATGTTATTTCTGAGTCTTACGATTACAGGCATAAGTTATGTTTTACATATATATTTTCCTCCTACTGTTTCTCATGTACATTTTTTCTCTAATGTTACAGTAGAGCACACATTTAGTGAACTGCCTCCTCACGAGTTATCCTATCGTCTTGCCATGCGCAATAATACTTTTATCCGAATGTTACACTATTCACACCAGACCAGCAATGCCACTAATTGTTGGGTGTGTGGTCGACTCCCCCCTTTCCAGACACCGAAGGGAGTTCTGCCACTTTTTCCCTATCCGTTTTCACACAATGGTTCGTGTGGAGCATGGTCCACGTTAACGTCATCTTCAAATGATATGTCCCTTCTGAATAGAACATGTTTCCCAGACAAGGAAGGTCTTTCCCATAGAACAGGGTTAGATCTAGAAAATTAAGTATATGATCTAGGTAATTATTCCTCAAATTTCATGGTTTTGAATGTTCAGTCCGAGACTACTCCAGATTTGCCTGCTATTACAGTTCTACCAGTGAAAGGTGAATTATGTGTCAGAAAGAATGGTTCAGTACATGTAGGACACAGTGATTGTACTACTGTGGTCGAGTATAGTGACAGTGGGAAATCTGTCTTCAAAGCCTCACGTCATTCTTATTTTGTATGTGGTCAGACCGCATATGTTCGTCTGCCCCTAGATTGGGATGGAACATGTTACATTGCCTTCCTACTGCCACCAGTTTTCCTAGCCCCATCCGATTATCACAGAAATACACATCTAGTACACGTCAGACATAGAAGGGAGATCGAGTCCCCAATTGTCGATCAAACTGAAACTACTCTAGAACAATATCAAGACTTCAATAAAGGTTTCTTTTTCTTCATAGGTCCTAACCAGAATAGTAAGTTAATACGTAGGTTAACCAGAACCCTTGAAGCAGTAGTGAATGAGACTACTTCCGCTCTAGGTAACTTAACTGAAGAACAATCTGCTATGAGATTTGTCGTGCTTCAAAATCGTCTCGTCCTTGACGTCATACTGGCCGATAGGGGCGGGGCTTGTAGAGTGATCGGATCTAGTTGCTGCATTTTCATTCCTAATAACGCACCGTCTGTTTATTCAGCTATAACCAGACTTCATAAAATTGCCCATCAGTTACACCAGAATCCAGGCACCTGGACATGGTCCGGTTGGCTCTGGAGTATAATATCTGCCTGGGGATGGAAAGTATTGTCATTCCTGGGTATAGCAGTAATGATCATATTCAGTTGCTGCCTATGTTTACAATGTGGCCCTGCGATTTGCGGCTTGTGCGCTACATCTTGTATTCCTAGTCCTAAGTCCCGTTCCAAGACAATTCGAGACGAGCAAATGATGCTATATGAACAGATAGATGGTATCATGAATATTGATGTTTCCTGATGGAAACGTAGGGCACAAGGAGGGAATGAGGAAAATTGAATTTTGCCTTGTCATGTGTGCCTACGTGTTCCCCATCCTATGTTATATGTGCATGATCGATATGCATATATGTCCCCCTATGACCGATTAAAGACGCAATTCTAGTTGTGTCCAACTTTAGTATGCCAGTTTCCAGTTCTCGTGAAAGCAACGAGTATTAGGCCTATGTTGCCCACATTGTGCATGTTAATTCATCGAATTGTCCCCGTTACTAGGCCTCAAAAGGGCCTGAACACCAGATTCAAGCTCCAGTCTCCTGAAACCACTCCGAGGAGCGATACGGCCCCTCCTGCATCCCTGATCCTTCGCTTACTTTCTGCCATGCAGCGCGGTGCCCGGCCTGGCTCTGCCTGCTTGTCTGCCAAGAATATGTTATGCCTCTAGTTATCAGTTCAGCTCTCCGTCTTCACATTCCTAAGCTAACGAACCGCATAAACATCTCCAGTTATAGTCTAGTCTTTCTGTCTCCATGCAAGTGAATTATTGTATTAATATCCATAGAAGATTCATAGCACACGCAATACACGAAGAATATATGCATGCACCAGTCTTAGTGTCCAGTAGCCTTTGCTCTGATAACTTTTAGATTCTATCAACATGTACTCCAAACACAAGATACTAGATATGCTATAGGTACATGTCGTCCTGACATCGCAGACTTTAGTCTCCTCTTCTAGCGCAGAAGTCAGAGCCCCCAGTTCTCCTAGTTACACGTCATGGTCCGTTTGCGCGCACCACTAGGTTAAAGGTTCCAGCTGCCCAGGTAGCCCCCTCCATGTATCCACCCATTTATGACACTTCTGTGACGTTCTCATCACATGTCTTCGTGCACGCCCTGTGCACGCCTTCTTTTTACGCCCATGTGTTCTTATCTTACGTTTGTCACTTGTTACGCCTACTGTATGTAATGTAATTGTAATGTTTTACTATATATACCTTGTACTGTCAATGAGACGTTGCAGCTGCCATTCCATGCCATTCTATTTCAGGCTGTTCCGATCCTGTCCCTTCCCTTGTGCCTGATTAAAGCCTGTTCAACTCAGATACCCCGGATCCTGCCTCTTATTTATTGAGCTATCTGTTTTCATTAATGTATTCAAAAATAGTACCGGTAATTAATTATTTATTTACCACATAATGGCGCCCGAACAGGGACGAGCCCCTTCCCCACGCGCCGGCGATGTAACGCAGGCCCCCTGACCCTTCTACAGCCGTGACGGAATCTCTACTGCGCACCGGCAGATATTTCTGCTCAAGTCTCCCTCAGGCCCACGGAGGAGACGGAGACTGCGGTCCGGCATCCAGACGAGGCGGTGAGGAATGCGGTTCATCCCGACCAGAGCCCAAGCCGAGAGAGCAAGGTCCGAGGTATCCGGAGGCCCACCTGTTTCCGAAGCCCGAAGTTCGAAGCGCATGCGTAGTAACCAGACGTCGTAGCAGTCCAGTCCAGTCCGAGGCCTTCAAGTTCTGCTTCCCGGTGAGTACCGTTGCTGGGGGAGTATCTAGACGGGGTCATTAGTTTGTCTCCGGTCCGATGGGTTTGGGTACACAGATCCAGTCCGACGTGTTCACCGAGGTGGATACGGTAAGACGTGTCTCTTTATGAGACCGGTATGTTCTGTACTGTTTTAGCAGTGCATCCAGTAATTCTAGTAAGTCCGTTCTCGAGAAATTCAAGTATGTTTTCAGCGTATCAGGTAGTATTCTGTTCGAACTGTTATTAATGTATTTCTATGTCGTGGTATGAGTGATTTGTTTGACATTTCTTTACTGTGATTATTGTATATTGTGTTTAGTTCAAGTACGACTTGATTATGCCTCTGTTTTCGAAATTACGTCAGATAAAAAACCAGAAAAGGGTTACTCGAAGAATCAGTTCCTGTCCCTCCTAGGGACAGTCCTGGACATTTTATGTATCACAAGCATGGCTTAGATGCCATATTATATCTAGACTTATGGGTGGATTATACAAAGAATCTTGAAGAGAAATATAGATGGCCTGTATCAGGTACATGAGATGCCGAGTGCATCATGCGAGTAGAAGAAGCATTATGGAAAAAGAAAGCTAGACAGTCTCAGAAAGATGCCATCGAGTTATGGCGCAAAGAATCTCATAGAAGAACCGAAAAAGAATTCAGAAAAGCAGAGTTAAGTAGGGAATCCTCAGAAAAAGCCCAAGAAAGGGAACTTCTAGAAGAAGGTGAACGAATTAGAGCAGAACAGTCAGACAGACAGAGAAATGCCCTTATTAAAGGTATGTATCCTCTTCTTGCCGAGGGCTTGCCGAAGGCAACCCCGGAAGCACTCTGTAATTTACCGCCACCATTGGTCCCGATTAAGCTACGTAACGTCATAAACCGACTGCAGCTGAAATTTTTCTTTCGTCCTACTTGGACGATACAGTCCCAGCATATGCAAATCCTATTCCGCCTGTTCACCCGCAGCACCCTGTTAATAATGTAATTCCTGTTCCTCCAGCCACTGGTCCCGGGGACCCCGTTAATGTGCCAGTACCCCCGGACCAGCCCACATTAGGTGTGCCCGTTTTGCCAGTCACTTTACCAGCACGTACAGTATTAACTGACGATTCCAGTTCAGGAGGAGCGGGGGGAGGTGCTCCTATCACCCCGCCTCAAGTAAGATGACTGACGCCGAGAGAAGCAGCGTTACAGCGTACGCCAAAAGTGGCTACATACGCAGACCTCAAGCGACATCTTACTGACTGTATATATGATCCAGTTCCAGGCGAAGATCACATGATATTATATTCAGTACGTTTAAGACGAGTTGCCAACTTTTTGGCCACCCTGCCTGACATGAAGGAACATCTAGACAGAATATATCATTTTATCCGTACAGGGGAGAATCCCGGAAGTATTCACGAAGCTATGGCACACAGGAAATCCGAGATTCAAAATATGATTTTACAGTTCTTGATTAACTGTTTAATAAGAGAACAAGATTATCCTGATAAAGACAAAGAGGAGATGAAAGGCCTGACTAGGTGGAGTGACAATATAGCCGAGGGAAAACACAAGACACAGAATAGTATAGAAAGTATGTACAGGAAAATTCGTAAGGAAATTATAAGTATACACCAGAAGGAGGAAGCAAAAAGAGCAACCGAGAAAGAGAATGACTCTTCAAGTGAAGAGGTAGACAGCGAGAATCCCGCCAGAATAGCGTATGTAGGTAGAACTAGATTTTCCGATAGACATTCACGCCTAGATTACAAGAAAGTTTTTCCTCCTCCCGTACCAGAACAGTGTTCTCTAGAACAGGTATTCCAGGCCACCGATAAAATTCTGAAATTACGAATAGGTTATAGTGAGCTTAGTACCATGCATGAACAAGAACTAGCCCGATCAGCAGTTCGATGGACTAGTGATTCTACCACGTTTCCAGATGAAATAGTGGCCCAAACGTTTCTGAAACTGCCCCCAGCCGAGCAGCGTCTGGTGGGTATGTATATGATCCAGCACCTCATTACACTGTATGAGGATCAGCATTCTGATCCAGGTCCTTTATATGATGTACTAAACGAGTTACTCCTAAACAGATGGAAAGGTCTAGGTACGATTTAATTAGTGTTATTTTAGAACAGCGCCACAAATACAGAACGTTCCTGAATCCACATTTTGTTCCTGTTCCACCCCCAGTAAGAAAGTCATTCTACATAGACAGACAGAATCCGTTGCGAGAAGTACATCCAGTTAAGGGAGAGGGGGGTGATCTAGAACGAGTATTTGTTTACACCCCTATCACGAAAATAGAACTTCTAGAAATGAAAAAGTTAATACCCTGTCACGATAAAGATCCAGCAGGGTTCCACCGTGAATTAAAGGACATGCTCCGTATGGGAGAATACACGTATCCTGATATCATTAAAATGTTAAAGGTCCTGTTGCCTGCGGGCATATATGAAAAACTCAAAGAAAAAGAATGGGAGGTGGGAGAGAAAAAGATAGATTGGACCGCATTAGAGACTGAAGATAATACACGAGTTCCAGGTACCGGTCTTGGGGAAAAAGCTAAAGCATTGCCCGAGTTGCTAATACAAGTCTTGCCAAGATTACTAGCCACGAAAAAGGAAGACTGGGATGCCATCTCAGCCTGTAAACAGAAACAAGACGAAGACACTAGTGATTTCTATTCTAGATTTGAGAAATGTTTCATTATTAATAGTGGTCTGAAAACAAGTAGTGAATCGTATCCACATCTTTTCGTTACCAAACTAGTTGAGAATTCTTTACCGCAAGTTAAAAATAGAGTATTGAAAGTCGAAAGTACCTGGCAAGCTAATACTCCGTCACAAATGCTCCAGATGCTACAGTATCACCAGAATAGAATCAGGGAGGAGCAGGAACATGAAAGGAGACGTATGAAAGACACGAAAATGAAAGTACTGGTTGCACAGTCTGTTCCACAAGACAGTCAGAAGAGGGGTCCGAATCAAGCTAGTCATCCTGCAGCTCCCGTTAAAGGGACATGCAATTACTGTAAACAGCCAGGTCATTATATAAACGAATGTGCAGTTCTGAAACACAACATAGCTACAGGTAAAACGAAAGAGAGACCACGTCCTCCTAGACAAGAACAAGTTCCGCAGAATGCCCAGCTACCGCAGAATGCACAACAGACAGTTACAGTACCGCAGCCTATAGCTGCCACACAACACGTTACACAGCAGATGTACCAGTATGCACAGTCAGAATATCCAGAATATCAGCAGTATTCATGAAACAGCCTAGAGAGGGAGGTTGGCTTGCCTCTCATCGAGATTCCTGTATATCAAGAGGGTCCCTATGTACACAGTCAAGTATTAGGGAAAGACAGAAAGTTTCTGATTGATACAGGGGCAAGTAGGACTACCATCAGTCATGACGAGGTTCCAGGGGCTCCACTCTCAGGCTCAAGAAACGTTTCCCTGGGATTTTCAGGAAAGCCTATTGTTAATGAAATATCGAAACCAGTTTCCCTAGAAGTTGGTCCATTGTCCCGAACTACAGACTTGTTACTTACGAAATCCTGTCCCGAAAATTTACTAGGAATTAAGACATTGAAAGAATTAGGAGCAGTTATATGCTGTTCCCCTGAAGGAGTGCGATTGTTTTTGCGAGATTTTAAAGGTCATTATGTATTACGTGATTTTGATCCAAGATTATTGAATGTACCTCAGCATTTATGGGCGCAAGGTCCAACTGATGTAGGTTGTATGCACATCACACCCCATCGTGTCACTCTGAAGAAAGGTGTTGTATTACCACGAATCCGACAGTACAAATTGCCACCTGAGGCTGTAGCAGCCTTATCTAAAATTATTGACGAGCTCATGGCTCAAGGAGTAGTTGTAGAAACTGACTCCAATGTATGTAATTCTCCTATCATTCCGATTCTTAAACGTACTGATCCCAATGCGCCTCCAGTTTATCGATTAGTGATTGACCTTCGAGAACTTAATAAATGTATCATACCCCAGTACCCAGTGGTTCCAGATATTTCTTCCCTATTGACTGCCATTGATTCCGAAGCTTCGTTCTTTACTGTTATTGATCTCAAGAACGCATTCTTTAGTGTCCCCATTCATCCAGACAGCCAGTTTCTTTTCGGATTCTGTTTAAATGGAAGGAGCTATAAATTCACACGAGCTCCTCAAGGTTTCACAGAAAGTCCTAGTATTTACAGTCAAGCACTTAAAAGACAACTAGACAATATTCATATGCCAACTGACACTGCCCTGCTCCAGTATGTCGATGATCTATTGATCACAGCCCGTTCTGAATGTGACTGCGAACGTGCGTCACTTACAGTCTTGTATTTCCTGGCCGAGATGGGGCACAAGGTGTCCCCTTCGAAACTAGTCAAGTCAAGTCAAGTCATAAAATTTATATAGCGCACTACATACCCGGAGGGTTTCAAGGCGCTTGGGGAGGGGAGGGGGGCTAGATATCCTTAGGGAGGGGGATTATTTGTCAAATACCCACGTTTTAAGTTGTTTTCTGAACGCTAGGTGATTCTGGGTGAGGCGAAGGTAAGCGGGGAGTGAGTTCCATGTTTTGGCAGCCAGGTATGAGAAGGATCTGCCTCCCATGGTGGCAGATCCACCATGGGAAACTGCAATTCTGTGTCCAGCAAGTGGTCTACCTTGGACACTTACTGTCCAAGAGGGGTAGGCAGTTGACACCAGACCGTATCCAGTTAATAGCACATCTTCCACAGCCCAAGACTCAGAAGGAGGTGCGAGCTTTTATCGGCCTCACTTCTTACTGCAGACAATGGATTCCTCAGTATGCATATCTAGCTAAGCCACTGATACAGTTAACGACACAGGAGGCAGCCGCATCGACTGTCCTCCCTTGGACCCAAGAACATACACTTGTCTTCAATGAGTTAAAGAAAGCTTTATGCCAAGCACCTGTTCTAGCGACACCAAACTACAGTAAGCCTTTTACACTTTTTGTTACTGAACGTGATGGTACAGCATTGTCTGTTCTCACACAAGATCAAGCAGGACAATACAAGCCCTGTGCTTATTTTTCTAGCACATTAGATCCGGTGGCCCAGGCTCTGCCTGCGTGCCTCAAGTCAGTTGCAGCCACAGCACTAGCCATCAGACAGAGTGATTCCATAGTGTTAGGACATTCCCTGACAGTACAAGTTCCACACTCCGTGGAAGTTCTTTTAAACCGAACACAGACTCAGCACTTGACAATTGCGCGTTTAACAGGTTATGAACTGACATTGTTTCAGCCACACATAGAAATCAGACGCTGCAACATTTTAAATCCCGCTACACTGTTACCCTCAGTTACTTCAAATCCTGCCACACATGATTGTGTGGAAGTTGTTAACACCATGACAAAGCCAAGACAAGACTTGACAGATATTGCATTATCTGATCCCGACCTTACACTTTATGTGGATGGTTCATGTATGAGAACAAGTACAGGAGAACTAGTAGCCGCGTATGCAGTGACTACTGAAACTGAAGTTATAGAAACACATCGTATTGACACTCTGTCTGCTCAAGCAGCAGAGCTCGTCGCTCTGACCCAAGCCTGCATACGAGCCAAGAACCTGAAAGTAAACATATACACAGATTCACGTTATGCATTCGGAGTCGTACACGACTTTGGAGTACTCTGGCAAGAAAGAGGTTTCATGACTTCTCATGGAACCAAGATTCAGCATGGCCCCCTCATTCAAGCTCTGTTAGATGCAATACATTTACCGACAGCTATCGCTATCATGAAGTGCAAGGCACATACGAAAGTCACTGACATCATTTCCCAAGGTAACGATCTAGCAGATCGAACAGCCAAGCTTACAGCTCAGACTCCAGACATTCCAGTTAACACGACACAGACAGACATTCCCGTTCAGACAACTTGTATGACAGTTAAGGACCCTACACAAGACGTACTAGATATACAGTTACATGCCACCCCAGACGAAATCAAGAAATGGTCCGAACAAGGAGGGGTCCAGACAGATCAGGGATGGTTGACGAAGGGAAAAGCCACATGGTTTCTCCCCGACTCTATGGTTCAAGTCATTATTAACACCGCACATAGTCCAGCACACTTAGGAGAAAAAGCCATGTTAGACAGTATTCAGAACCTCTGGTTTAACAAGCATTTACGAGCAGCAGCCAAGCAGAAAGTGCGTACCTGCATGATCTGTTGTCAGTTCAATCCAGGTAAAGGTGTCCCGGTGGAACAAGGTGGATTCCATCCTCCTGACCACCCTTTTGAAGTCCTCCAGATGGATTATATTCAGATGGATCGATGTCGAGGTTTCAAGTATGTCCTCGTAGTTGTATGCGCTTTGTCCAGATGGACAGAAGCATATCCAGTCCCAGATTACACTGCCGCGACCACTGCCAGGCAGTTGGTTCGTGAATTTTTCCCCCGCTATGGTTTACCGAGGGTCGTGTATTCAGATAACGGCCAGCCATTCTCATCTGAACTCATGAAACAAGTATCCCTTCTGTTAGGGTACCAGTGGAAGTTCCACTGTGTACGACATCCTGAAGCAGCTGGTCTCGTAGAGAGACATAATCAGACCCTGAAAATCCGCATTGCCAAGGTATGCGCAGAGAAAGGCGTAGATTGGATGGTAGCACTGCCAGTCGCCCTTTTCTACATGAGAATGGTCGCTCACTCCCGTTCAGGTCTCTCACCTTTCGAGGTAGTTTTCGGTCGTCCCCCAAACATGTGGGGTACACCTAGACCACGTTCAATTACAGATGTTGACAGTAATATGCTGACAGATTACCTGGCTTCCTTGATGTCTGCACTACTCTCTTGTCGTTCACAGGTTGCCGCTGCTTTTCCAGACAACACCCAAGTGAAACCGCACGAGGTCATACCAGGCGACCTCGTTCTGATTAGAAATTTTGATCGTTCAAGTCCGCTGGAGCCCCGTTGGAAAGAACCAAAACTCGTACTGATGACAACAAGGACTGCAATCAAGGTCGAGGGTCGCAAGGGCTGGTTGCATTCCAGTCACGTGAAGCGGTTTCATGGACTCCGTCCAAAGACTTTTTTCAAGGACTGCCCCGTTCTCAAGGACTGCCCAGATACTGACTCTAAACTTCCTCTGTTAGAGAAAACTCCGCAGCAGGAGTATAAAGAAAAGTTACGGTCTAGTAAGTCAGCCAGTTTAATTGTCTAAGTCCCTCTCGGGTGAAACGGTTAGACAGGTTCCTGACATGTATGAGATAGACCCACATAGTGAGAGAGTGAGTCAAAACTCTAAGAGAATACGTTATTGTAAGAATCTTCGAAGTCGATGCATTGTTACTCTATTATTCATGTTATTTCTGAGTCTTACGATTACAGGCATAAGTTATGTTTTACATATATATTTTCCTCCTACTGTTTCTCATGTACATTTTTTCTCTAATGTTACAGTAGAGCACACATTTAGTGAACTGCCTCCTCACGAGTTATCCTATCGTCTTGCCATGCGCAATAATACTTTTATCCGAATGTTACACTATTCACACCAGACCAGCAATGCCACTAATTGTTGGGTGTGTGGTCGACTCCCCCCTTTCCAGACACCGAAGGGAGTTCTGCCACTTTTTCCCTATCCGTTTTCACACAATGGTTCGTGTGGAGCATGGTCCACGTTAACGTCATCTTCAAATGATATGTCCCTTCTGAATAGAACATGTTTCCCAGACAAGGAAGGTCTTTCCCATAGAACAGGGTTAGATCTAGAAAATTAAGTATATGATCTAGGTAATTATTCCTCAAATTTCATGGTTTTGAATGTTCAGTCCGAGACTACTCCAGATTTGCCTGCTATTACAGTTCTACCAGTGAAAGGTGAATTATGTGTCAGAAAGAATGGTTCAGTACATGTAGGACACAGTGATTGTACTACTGTGGTCGAGTATAGTGACAGTGGGAAATCTATCTTCAAAGCCTCACGTCATTCTTATTTTGTATGTGGTCAGACCGCATATGTTCGTCTGCCCCTAGATTGGGATGGAACATGTTACATTGCCTTCCTACTGCCACCAGTTTTCCTAGCCCCATCCGATTATCACAGAAATACACATCTAGTACACGTCAGACATAGAAGGGAGATCGAGTCCCCAATTGTCGATCAAACTGAAACTACTCTAGAACAATATCAAGACTTCAATAAAGGTTTCTTTTTCTTCATAGGTCCTGTCCAGAATAGTAAGTTAATACGTAGGTTAACCAGAACCCTTGAAGCAGTAGTGAATGAGACTACTTCCGCTCTAGGTAACTGTTGGACTTGGCCTTTTCCCCCCAAAATTTTTCGCTTTTGACCCCCTCATCTAGATTGTCCCCCCCATGGGATTAAACCTGTATAGGCCATGAGTGGTGTGAGACACCTTGTGAAAATGTAATTACCTGACATAATGTGAGCACTTGTAAAATCCCCCATTTTAAAACTGCACCCCCATTTTAAAACTGCACCTGACTGAAATGTATTGCTTTTAAAATGGATGCCATGGCCATGGGTTTTGCCACTGGACTGACATAGGTCAGCGGTCTGGATAATATTACCCAGCTACCCCTAGCTTTTGGAGGGAAAGCCTGGCACCCAGGGTGCTCACCCCCTCCCCTAGAACCAGTTTAGGCTAGATGTGCCAACATTCTAGAAGGTCCTGGCACTGCCTGGGAGGAGGGTATAAAAAGGGAGAAGTGTCACCAGAGAGTCAGTCAGCGCAGGGACAAGGAAGAGAGGGGACCTGCTGTGAGGTGCTACCGCCACATGGGCCTGTGAGCTGGGCCCTGCACCCCTAGAACCCCCCCCTCTGCTGTCCCCATGGGCCCCTGACAAGGGAGGGCCCCTGACTAGGTCCCTGTCACGGTTGGGATCTTGAACCATGCCAGCGCCGCGCTGAAAGAGCACTGGGAAGGGAAGGAGCTAATTGGATTCCCCCCAGGAGGTGAGGAGTTGCCCCTGAGGAACTGCAGTGGGACTGTCTACCCCCTCTGGAGGAGCTGTGGCCCCCCTTGGAAGTGCTGGGCCGGGTGGAGCCGCCTGGGGAGGATTGAACCCCTGTGAGGTGTACCTGCTGGACGCTGTGCTGTGGAAGCGCTGTTTTGGGGAGGTTGGTGCCCCCAAGGAAGCTGTGGCCCCCTTTGCCAGCTGTGTGAGGAGCAGTGCGCTGTAAATAGCGCCATCTGCTGAGGAGAATCGCGCTGTGCAGGCGCTGAGGAAACTGTGAGGAGGAATAGCGCTGAGGAGCCTACCCTCGTTCCAGCGCGCTGTCCGCTATATAATTAATTAATTACAAGGGAGCCTACCCCTTATCGCCGCTGTGAATCACCGCCGCGGCCCGGCGTGTGTGGGACCCCCCCACTGCTGTGGGCCTCGTTGCGGCGGCCCCCGGTGCCAGGAGAGGGCCGCCGAAGTGGAGTGAGGGCCGCGCTAGGCCCTGAAGCCGCCGTCTACCTCGTCACGTGACGGGGGCCTGACCGCGTCATCGGCCCGCCCCCGCCACGCACTGATTGGCCTGCGCGGCCGTGACCCCTGAAGGCCGCGCAGGGATTGGCTATCGACCGGGAAGGCCGGGAGAAGGGGAATCGAAGCCCCGGGTCCCCGTGAGGTAGGAGGGGGACCCGGGTGAAGCTCCGTTGCGGGGCCCCCGTGCCGAGGAGGGAGCCCCGAGAGAAGCGACCGGAGCGGGAGGCCACCCCGCCGGTCTGTGCCCCACGCGAGGGGCTGGTGGAGAAGGCGGGGCCGGGGCACGCTGTCGGTGCCGGCCCGCCAGAGCGAGAAGAGCGTCGCCAAGCCCCGGGTCCCCGTGAGGGAAGGGGACCCAGGTGAAGTGTTGGTGCGGGGCCCCCGTGGTCAATGGGGAGCCCCGAATTGGAGCGACCGGAGCGGGAGGCCACCCCGCCGGTCTGCGGTCCTAAGTGAGGGGCCGGGGCACATTGTCGGTGCCAGCCCCGCCCCCTCCAACGAAGCCGGCTGCAGGAGCCTTGTAACGTGGGAGGAAAGCCAGGCAGGCTTCCCCCACGGGTGCCCAGACACCGTGTTGAAGCCCCAGGCCCCCCCTGTGAGATTAGGAGGCCCGGGTGAGGCGAGTGTGGCCGTCCAGAGGCCGTTTTCGAACCCCTGGGCCCCGGGTGAGGCGAGTGTGGCCGTCCAGAGGCTGTTTTGGAACCCCTGGGCCCCGGGTGACGCCGCGGAAAGGGGGGCCTCGAGGCACATTGTCGGTGCCTGGTCCCCCCCTGCAGAGGAGACCCCAAAGGACGCCCCGCAGAACCTATTGAGCCCGGTGAGTGGGGCCTACATTTAACTGTGTGGGGGATAAAGAGGGCAACGGGGTACATTGCCGGTGCCCGCCCCGGGGACTGTGTTACTTTATCAGGCGGCCCGTCTGGCAGAGGGCACCTGCAACTTGGGCACGAGAAGTATTGAACTGCCCTACATCGCCTGTACCTAACTGTCCTTCTAGACAACTCAGGAGCAAGCCGGTTGTCCTTATCGCATATTTTGGGGTAGAGAGTTTTATTCTCCCTTAGTGCAAATATAGGTCCCTGCTGTACGGGTTGCCCTGAGGTCCCCAGTTATTAAGGAACCCTGAGGAAGGAAATGTCTAAGGGAGTCCCGGAGTAAGGAGGGTTGACTGCTGTGTACACCCTGATGTTGATACCCCTTAGTGATGGTAAAGGGAGCCTAGTTGAGTCCTGACAGGTGTTCCTGATCTAGGAGGAGGGCCCCTATCTGATATTAATGCTGGGTGAGGTATGTTCTGCATAATGTTGGTCAATGGGTTGGCCTGATGAGTTATTCCAGGCCCCTGTTTATGCCCTGGTTAATGAGCCTGCCGTACTGATTTCTTACAGGTGCTCCTGACTAGTATGTGCTGTAATGCTCTGTTGTTGTTTTTCCCTAACAGGGGTGGGTTGGTGCTAATGTGCATGATGTATTTCTATGCTAACGTAGAATTTTGCAATTACAACCCCCTAAGGATGAGAGCCTGAGTTGGCCCCGCCAGATTGGCCCCAGGTCTACTGTTATTTAATCACAATTTTTCTCTTTCAGCATGGACTACTTCCTATGTAAATAATTCCCCCCTTTATTCACTTGGCTCTGGCGCCATTTGGCGTCCTGTGTGACACTACTGTTTTGCATTCTTTTGCCTTGCAGGTTGGAAACCCTACTAAACGACGTATCTTTTTCCAACTCAAACTGGTGTCCTGCCTCTTTTGTGGTGTGCCTGGTGTGTTGACTGAGGGTACTGCGTGAGTGCTTCACATGTCCTCGAAGTTTGGCCTGCCCGCTTGATGCCATGCTACCCCCTTTGAGACTTGGGCAACCCCCATTTCCAACATTTGGTGGCAGAGCGGTGGGATAGGACTTGTGTTTGCGCAGTACCACAGCGGCCACAGGTTACACTGCAAATAGAGCTTTGGATGTAATCCGAGCCTTGTTGTGGGGATTATTGCTGTTTGGCTGAATATTGTTTTTAGATTGCTTCCTCCTGAAGAGTATTCTGAATAGTCCCCTTGTTCCACTGGGAGGGTGTGTCCCGGGTGTACCTCGCCACGATGGGGTTGATTTACCAGGAAGTGGAACTGATGGAGTACACCGAACAGGAGGTGATAGACTTCCTCCTGGAGAGAGGGATACCCCCAGTAGGGAACATTAGGAGGAATTTGTTTCTCTATGAGGCCCTCAAGAGGGGAGAGCCCTTAGAGATTAGTGGGGACTTGTCTGACTACCCCCCCGAAGTTTTGAAGGGTCAGTGGGTTAGAGACCAGAGAGAGGGCTCCCCATCCAGAACCCTGGGAGGTAATTACTCCGATGAGGAGGAGGAAGAGTCTAGCAGGGCAGAGACGCCAGTAGCTGTGGAGGACACCGAAGATAGGGAGTCTCGCACTGGGTCCAGTCCCGGGGGCACTGCCCCATCCCTTTCCCTGTCCCCAGAAGAGTGGGTAGATAGGAGAGAAGTAAGGGAGTATCAGCTGGCGCTGGCAAAGCTCAGGCATGCCGAGGGCTTAGCGCAGCTGAGGGTAGAAGAGCAGCGACTAGAGACTGAAAAAGTCCTAGCGCTGGAGAGGATGGCGGAGGCGGAGAGGGACTTCGCCAGGGAGAGATCAGCTCAGGTGGGTAGGTTGTCCCCTGAGAGTGGTTTTAGGAGTCTGGATTCACCGAAGAGGGTGGGATCCAGTGGTGGCAGCGAGTGTAGGTCCAGTGCAAGGAGTCCCACTCCCGAAACCCAAGAGACTGTGCCTAATTCCCCGGAAGTGGAGGACGGGTTAGTGTTTAGGGGCAGGGGAAAGCTGTTCCATCAGGCCTGGGGAGAGTTTGAGGAGGAGTGTTGGACTGTACTGGAGGATTGGGTGGTGAGGAGAACAGTGGAGGATTGGGAAGGGCTGTGCCATGCCGTTATCCGGGAGCACATGCTAAGGAGTTGTTTCCCAAGACTGCGTCACCATCTGTTGCGGTGCGGGTTCTCAGACCCCAGGGAACTTGCACGGGAGGCAGACCTCTGGGTAAGTGCCAGAGCGTCTGGGAAGGCTGAGGGAAGTGATCCTGAAGGGAGTGAGACGGGGAGGTGTCCCGAGATGCCCCAGCTGTGGTCACCGGGCCTGGAGTGTTCTTTAAGAGAACCCCAGGTTGGGAGTCTAGGCTGTCCCAATGTGTCATCCAGAGGAAGGGATCCCCTCATGTCAGGAGGACCCGGAGCATCAATAATTGGAGCTCCAGTGGTTCGGGGGTCTGACCAGTCACAGGGTTTAGATCCTGGACTGGGGTTCCAGGTTAAGGGGTTGCCTGACCTGGAGGGTGGGGTACCTGTAATTCAGGTCCCTACCAATTTGACTCCCAGGGGTACTACTCCCAGTGGGAGGGTGCGGAACTCTGGGAGGGGGTGCAGAGGGAGGAAGGTCTCTTCTCTGTCACCAGCTCAGCCACAGGGTGCAGATCCTGGGTTGGGTGGCCAGGGACAGGGGTTGCCTGCCCTGGTGGGAGGGACCTCTGTAACCAGAGTCCCCCCGGAAGTGACTCCCAGGGGTACTACTCCCAGTGGGAGGGTGCGGAACTCTGGGAGGGGGTGCAGAGGGAGGAAGGTCTCTTCTCTGTCACCAGCTCAGCCACAGGGCGCAGATCCTGGGTTGGGTGGCCAGGGACAGGGGTTGCCTGCCCTGGTGGGAGGGACCTCTGTAACCAGAGTCCCCCCGGAAGTGACTCCCAGGGGTACTACTCCAGTTAGGAGGGTGCGGGACTCTGGGAGGGGGTGCAGGGAGAGGGAGGACTCGCCCCTGTCACCGGTTCAGCCTGTGGGTTTCGGCTCCAGGTTGGGGAGAGAGTTGTGTGAGGGTGTCCCCCAGCGTAGGAGATGGAGGAACCCTAGGAGGAGAAGTAGGGGGAGGAGAGCCTCGCCCCTAAGGGCTGGTCAGTCTGAGGGTGTAGACCCCAGATGGGTGGACCAGTGGCAATTTGGAGAGAGAAGAGTGGTCCAAGAGAATTACAAGCCTGAGGCTAGAGCCTCCCACTCTAGGAAGGAGAAACTTCCCACTAGGGAACACCAGTGGGGTGGTTTTGTTGGTGAAGGGAGGGTTGCGAAAGAGAACCATTGGGTTCCAGAGTGGAGGAGAGACTGCAGGTGCTCCTGTAGTTGCAGGCCTGCGTCCACCTTTTTCCGCCCCAAGCAGGGAAGCCCATCAAGGCATTGATCAGTCTACCCTGGCTTTTGGCTGGGGGGAGTCGTGTTGGACTTGGCCTTTTCCCCCCAAAATTTTTCGCTTTTGACCCCCTCATCTAGATTGTCTCCCCCATGGGATTAAACCTGTATAGGCCATGAGTGGTGTGAGACACCTTGTGAAAATGTAATTACCTGACATAATGTGAGCACTTGTAAAATCCCCCATTTTAAAACTGCACCCCCATTTTAAAACTGCACCTGACTGAAATGTATTGCTTTTAAAATGGATGCCATGGCCATGGGTTTTGCCACTGGACTGACATAGGTCAGCGGTCTAGATAATATTACCCAGCTACCCCTAGCTTTTGGAGGGAAAGCCTGGCACCCAGGGTGCTCACCCCCTCCCCTAGAACCAGTTTAGGCTAGATGTGCCAACATTCTAGAAGGTCCTGGCACTGCCTGGGAGGAGGGTATAAATAGGGAGAAGTGTCACCAGAGAGTCAGTCAGCGCAGGGACAAGGAAGAGAGGGGACCTGCTGTGAGGTGCTACCGCCACATGGGCCTGTGAGCTGGGCCCTGCACCCCTAGAACCCCCCCCTCTGCTGTCCCCATGGGCCCCTGACAAGGGAGGGCCCCTGACTAGGTCCCTGTCACGGTTGGGATCTTGAACCATGCCAGCGCCGCGCTGAAAGAGCACTGGGAAGGGAAGGAGCTAATTGGATTCCCCCCAGGAGGTGAGGAGTTGCCCCTGAGGAACTGCAGTGGGACTGTCTACCCCCTCTGGAGGAGCTGTGGCCCCCCTTGGAAGTGCTGGGCCGGGTGGAGCCGCCTTGGGAGGATTGAACCACTGTGAGGTGTACCTGCTGGACGCTGTGCTGTGGAAGCGCTGTTTTGGGGAGGTTGGTGCCCCCAAGGAAGCTGTGGCCCCCTTTCCCAGCTGTGTGAGGAGCAGTGTGCTGTAAATAGCGCCATCTGCTGAGGAGAATCGCGCTGTGCAGGCGCTGAGGAAACTGTGAGGAGGAATAGCGCTGAGGAGCCTACCCTCGTTCCAGCGCGCTGTCCGCTATATAATTAATTAATTACAAGGGAGCCTACCCCTTATCGCCGCTGTGAATCACCGCCGCGGCCCGGCGTGTGTGGGACCCCCCCACTGCTGTGGGCCTTGTTGCGGTGGCCCCCGGTGCCAGGAGAGAGCCGCCGAAGTGGAGTGAGGGCCGCGCTAGGCCCTGAAGCCGCCGTCTACCTCGTCACGTGACGGGGGCCTGACCGCGTCATCGGCCCGCCCCAGCCACGCACTGATTGGCCTGCGCGGCCGTGACCCCTGAAGGCCACGCAGGGATTGGCTATCGGCCGGGAAGGCCGGGAGAAGGGGAATCGAAGCCCCGGGTCCCCGTGAGGTAGGAGGGGGACCCGGGTGAAGCTCCGTTGCGGGGCCCCCGTGCCGAGGAGGGAGCCCCGAGAGAAGCGACCGGAGCGGGAGGCCACCCCGCCGGTCTGTGCCCCACGCGAGGGGCTGGTGGAGAAGGCGGGGCCGGGGCACGCTGTCGGTGCCGGCCCGCCAGAGCGAGAAGAGCGTCGCCAAGCCCCGGGTCCCCGTGAGGGAAGGGGACCCAGGTGAAGTGTTGGTGCGGGGCCCCCGTGGTCAATGGGGAGCCCCGAATTGGAGCGACCGGAGCGGGAGGCCACCCCGCCGGTCTGCGGTCCTAAGTGAGGGGCCGGGGCACATTGTCGGTGCCAGCCCCGCCCCCTCCAACGAAGCCGGCTGCAGGAGCCTTGTAACGTGGGAGGAAAGCCAGGCAGGCTTCCCCCACGGGTGCCCAGATACCGTGTTGAAGCCCCAGGCCCCCCCTGTGAGATTAGGAGGCCCGGGTGAGGCGAGTGTGGCCGTCCAGAGGCCGTTTTGGAACCCCTGGGCCCCGGGTGAGGCGAGTGTGGCCGTCCAGAGGCTGTTTTGGAACCCCTGGGCCCCGGGTGACGCCGCGGAAAGGGGGGCCTCGAGGCACATTGTCGGTGCCTGGTCCCCCCCTGCAGAGGAGACCCCAAAGGACGCCCCGCAGAACCTATTGAGCCCGGTGAGTGGGGCCTACATTTAACTGTGTGGGGGATAAAGAGGGCAACGGGGTACATTGCCGGTGCCCGCCCCGGGGACTGTGTTACTTTATCAGGCGGCCCGTCTGGCAGAGGGCACCTGCAACTTGGGAACGAGAAGTATTGAACTGCCCTACATCGCCTGTACCTAACTGTCCTTCTAGACAACTCAGGAGCAAGCCGGTTGTCCTTATCGCATATTTTGGGGTAGAGAGTTTTATTCTCCCTTAGTGCAAATATAGGTCCCTGCTGTACGGGTTGCCCTGAGGTCCCCAGTTATTAAGGAACCCTGAGGAAGGAAATGTCTAAGGGAGTCCCGGAGTAAGGAGGGTTGACTGCTGTGTACACCCTGATGTTGATACCCCTTAGTGATGGTAAAGGGAGCCTAGTTGAGTCCTGACAGGTGTTCCTGATCTAGGAGGAGGGCCCCTATCTGATATTAATGCTGGGTGAGGTATGTTCTGCATAATGTTGGTCAATGGGTTGGCCTGATGAGTTATTCCAGGCCCCTGTTTATGCCCTGGTTAATGAGCCTGCCGTACTGATTTCTTACAGGTGCTCCTGACTAGTATGTGCTGTAATGCTCTGTTGTTGTTTTTCCCTAACAGGGGTGGGTTGGTGCTAATGTGCATGATGTATTTCTATGCTAACGTAGAATTTTGCAATTACAACCCCCTAAGGATGAGAGCCTGAGTTGGCCCCGCCAGATTGGCCCCAGGTCTACTGTTATTTAATCACAATTTTTCTCTTTCAGCATGGACTACTTCCTATGTAAATAATTCCCCCCTTTATTCACTTGGCTCTGGCGCCATTTGGCGTCCTGTGTGACACTACTGTTTTGCATTCTTTTGCCTTGCAGGTTGGAAACCCTACTAAACGACGTATCTTTTTCCAACTCAAACTGGTGTCCTGCCTCTTTTGTGGTGTGCCTGGTGTGTTGACTGAGGGTACTGCGTGAGTGCTTCACATGTCCTCGAAGTTTGGCCTGCCCGCTTGATGCCATGCTACCCCCTTTGAGACTTGGGCAACCCCCATTTCCAACACCCAGCATATGCAAATCCTATTCCGCCTGTTCACCCGCAGCACCCTGTTAATAATGTAATTCCTGTTCCTCCAGCCACTGGTCTCGGGGACCCCGTTAATGTGCCAGTACCCCCGGACCAGCCCACATTAGGTGTGCCCGTTTTGCCAGTCACTTTACCAGCACGTACAGTATTAACTGACGATTCCAGTTCAGGAGGAGCGGGGGGAGGTGCTCCTATCACCCCGCCTCAAGTAAGACGACTGACGCCGAGAGAAGCAGCGTTACAGCGTACGCCAAAAGTGGCTACATACGCAGACCTCAAGCGACATCTTACTGACTGTATATATGATCCAGTTCCAGGCGAAGATCACATGATATTATATTCAGTACGTTTAAGACGAGTTGCCAACTTTTTGGCCACCCTGCCTGACATGAAAGAACATCTAGACAGAATATATCATTTTATCCGTACAGGGGAGAATCCCGGAAGTATTCACGAAGCTATGGCACACAGGAAATCTGAGATTCAAAATATGATTTTACAGTTCTTGATTAACTGTTTAATAAGAGAACAAGATTATCCTGATAAAGACAAAGAGGAGATGAAAGGCCTGACTAGGTGGAGTGACAATATAGCCGAGGGAAAACACAAGACACAGAATAGTATAGAAAGTATGTACAGGAAAATTCGTAAGGAAATTATAAGTATACACCAGAAGGAGGAAGCAAAAAGAGCAACCGAGAAAGAGAATGACTCTTCAAGTGAAGAGGTAGACAGCGAGAATCCCGCCAGAATAGCGTATGTAGGTAGAACTAGATTTTCCGATAGACATTCACGCCTAGATTACAAGAAAGTTTTTCCTCCTCCCGTACCAGAACAGTGTTCTCTAGAACAGGTATTCCAGGCCACCGATAAAATTCTGAAATTACGAATAGGTTATAGTGAGCTTAGTACCATGCATGAACAAGAACTAGCCCGATCAGCAGTTCGATGGACTAGTGATTCTACCACGTTTCCAGATGAAATAGTGGCCCAAACGTTTCTGAAACTGCCCCCAGCCGAGCAGCGTCTGGTGGGTATGTATATGATCCAGCACCTCATTACACTGTATGAGGATCAGCATTCTGATCCAGGTCCTTTATATGATGTACTAAACGAGTTACTCCTAAACAGATGGAAAGGTCTAGGTACCGATTTAATTAGTGTTATTTTAGAACAGCGCCACAAATACAGAACGTTCCTGAATCCACATTTTGTTCCTGTTCCACCCCCAGTAAGAAAGTCATTCTACATAGACAGACAGAATCCGTTGCGAGAAGTACATCCAGTTAAGGGAGAGGGGGGTGATCTAGAACGAGTATTTGTTTACACCCCTATCACGAAAATAGAACTTCTAGAAATGAAAAGTTAATACCCTGTCACGATAAAGATCCAGCAGGGTTCCACCGTGAATTAAAGGACATGCTCCGTATGGGAGAATACACGTATCCTGATATCATTAAAATGTTAAAGGTCCTGTTGCCTGCGGGCATATATGAAAAACTCAAAGAAAAAGAATGGGAGGTGGGAGAGAAAAAGATAGATTGGACCGCATTAGAGACTGAAGATAATACACGAGTTCCAGGTACCGGTCTTGGGGAAAAAGCTAAAGCATTGCCCGAGTTGCTAATACAAGTCTTGCCAAGATTACTAGCCACGAAAAAGGAAGACTGGGATGCCATCTCAGCCTGTAAACAGAAACAAGACGAAGACACTAGTGATTTCTATTCTAGATTTGAGAAATGTTTCATTATTAATAGTGGTCTGAAAACAAGTAGTGAATCGTATCCACATCTTTTCGTTACCAAACTAGTTGAGAATTCTTTACCGCAAGTTAAAAATAGAGTATTGAAAGTCGAAAGTACCTGGCAAGCTAATACTCCGTCACAAATGCTCCAGATGCTACAGTATCACCAGAATAGAATCAGGGAGGAGCAGGAACATGAAAGGAGACGTATGAAAGACACGAAAATGAAAGTACTGGTTGCACAGTCTGTTCCACAAGACAGTCAGAAGAGGGGTCCGAATCAAGCTAGTCATCCTGCAGCTCCCGTTAAAGGGACATGCAATTACTGTAAACAGCCAGGTCATTATATAAACGAATGTGCAGTTCTGAAACACAACATAGCTACAGGTAAAACGAAAGAGAGACCACGTCCTCCTAGACAAGAACAAGTTCCGCAGAATGCCCAGCTACCGCAGAATGCACAACAGACAGTTACAGTACCGCAGCCTATAGCTGCCACACAACACGTTACACAGCAGATGTACCAGTATGCACAGTCAGAATATCCAGAATATCAGCAGTATTCATGAAACAGCCTAGAGAGGGAGGTTGGCTTGCCTCTCATCGAGATTCCTGTAGATCAAGAGGGTCCCTAGGTACACAGTCAAGTATTAGGGAAAGACAGAAAGTTTCTGATTGATACAGGGGCAAGTAGGACTACCATCAGTCATGAGGAGGTTCCAGGGGCTCCACTCTCAGGCTCAAGAAACGTTTCCCTGGGATTTTCAGGAAAGCCTATTGTTAATGAAAGCTTCACAAATGCATGTGCTTGGCGCTGTACTTCTTATATCAAATTTTTCTAAAAAGGGTTTAATAACAATAAATGACCATTTCAGCATTGCTTTAGAGTGTAGGAGTCCCGTTTCTATCTCGGGCCATGTCTTCCAGCAGTTGTCTTTGGCAAAATCCCGAACCTGAGTATACCCATTTTGTTCCCATTTTTTTAAAAAACATCTCTCCCCCGTGTAAAAAATGAGACAGCCTTGTTGAGCTAATTATTCTTGGAATACCATAAAATGCTAGGAATTGAGATTTTTGCCTAAACATCCATTGGAGAGTCTTATATTGTACTTTCTTAGGGTCCTTAACTATTCTTGTAGGATCGACAGTATTATACTCAATTAAGATCTTATTCATAAAAAAAGTATCTGCCTCCGGGGGGTCTGATTGGGATAAAAATCTGCAACTATTATGTGCAAAGCTTGCATGGTAGTAATTCCGAATGTTTGGGAGGGACAACCCTCCCTCTGTAACAGGGTAGCTTAAAGTGCTAAGTGCCACCCTCTGTGTTTTGTTAGTCCATAAGCAGGATGAAAGCCTACTATCTATCTCTTTAAAAAAAGAGGCTTGTAATGCACATGGAGCAGCTGAAAATAGAATGTTAAATAAGGGGAGGAAAGACATACGTATTAGTGCAACCCAACCTAGTATTAGTAATGGGAGTTGGTTCCATTGTGCTGAAAGGCGTTTCACTTTTTGGATCAGCGGGGTATAATTCAATTGGAATATATCCTCTACATTCTCCGTTACATAGATCCCTAGGTATCTCTTTGGACGAGTGTTGTAGACAAATCTAAAATCTGGCAATAATGGGTCAATGGAGCAATTGCACAATAGAATCTCCGTCTTGGGCTTATTTATTTTATAACTTCCTATTGCGTGGTATTCTGACAAAATCCTCATGATTTCCTCCTGGTTTTCTTTTTTTGGGATTTAAAAAAAAGGACGATATCGTCCGCATAACGTTTTATATTGGTCATCGCTTGAAGGGGGACGGTATACACCTTTTTCTGTCTAATTGCTATTGCCTGGGGCTCTATAAATAAGGCAAATAAAATCGGGGATAGAGGACACCCTGTCTGGTCCCTCTATTTATTGGGCAGGTGCCAACATTTATAGAGTTAATTAAAATCTGCACCTGAGAGTTCGAGTATAACCGTCCTATTAGTTGTGGGAACCCATCTGGGAAGCCAAACTTTTCCAAGATTAAAAACAAACACTCCCATGAAACCAAATCAAACGTTTTTTCAGCATCTAAAAACCATATTTGAGCATCGATCCTATTTTTATTTAAAAAAATCCAGTGCTTCTAATACCCATTGCGTGTTGGTATGTAGCTGTCTTCAGGCCTCAAAGCCACTGATCCACATGAATAAGAGAGCCCACCATCTTATTAAGCCTATTTGTAAGAAGCTTTGTGAAGATTTTGTAGTCGACATTGAGAAGGCTTATAGGCCTATATGAGTTGACATTCTCCTTGTTTTTATCCTTCTTCAAGATGCTAACTACTATAGCTGTATGAAAAGATAGCGGAGGGTCACCCCCCTTAACAAGATGGTTAGCACATTTTTAAATTTCTATATTAGGGGTTGGGGCGAATCTTTTAAAACATTTGACAGGGAGACCATCTTCACCAGTTGCTTTACAATTTGCCATAGAGCTCATAACTAACTCAAGTTCTTCATTCGTGAATTCCTCTAGCAGTTCTTCTCAAAATTCCCTATTTAGATGAGGAACTGGCAAATTGTGGAGAAAGCTTGAGATAGAATCGGAGGGTGTATGATGATCTGATTGATAGATTCCTTTATAGTGCTTAAAAAGACTTCGCCTATATCCACAGTTATGGTTAGACGTATTTTAGTTAGCTCATCCCAGATACTCTCAATTCTGTTGCACGTCTGTTTCTCCTTTGCCTGCCATGCTAAGAGCTTCCCTGTATATTCACTATCTTCATATACTGTCTGAAGGTAGGTCCTACTTGCAGCATCTCCTAATTGATAATAGTATTCTCTCATTTGTATTTTTGCCTGAAGTAGCTGTTGCTTAGTGTTCGGATTCCTATTCATAGTGTGCTCCAGGTTCGCATGCGCAAATCTTGCTTCGATCTTCATTTTTTCCTCTTTTTTGGCCCTTTGTTGTGGAATTTCTTTTGAGGTGATTATGCCTCTTAACGTAGCCTTAAATGTGTCCAAAATTACATTAGTTGGAGCAGAATCTTTATATAAAAAAGGCGCTAATCTCATTGGCTAATTCTGTGCACCAGAGCTCATTTTCCAGATTGAGTTGGTAAAACACCATCTTCTCCGAGCTTTTTCTTCTCTGCTTCCAACAGGGATTTCCATTTTAATTAGGGCATGATCAGAAAAAGCCTTTAGAATATGATTGACAATATGATCTTATGAAGTCAAGAAGAAATCTATTCTAGATGCTGAATCATATTTTTCCGAGTAGCAAGAATGCTCTTGCTTACCTGGGTTTTTAGGAAGCCAATTGTCTACATTATCTAAATCGTTTTTACAGCTAGAGAGGGCGATTAAAACCTGAGGTTTGTTTTGTTTCTCTCTTTCTTTGTGGAATCGACTGAAGGATCCTGCAAGAAATTAAAATCGCCCCCCATATAATGGGTCCAGGGATAAGAATAGGGCTTGTTTTAGCTCTAGGAGTGGGAGCGGGTCATCAATAACTGGTGCATAGATTGTGGCGAGGATGAGGTTAAAATGATTTAGCTTTCCATGGGCGAACGTCCATCTTCCCCTGGATCTGACTGCGTTGATTTTACTTGAAATTGAAAGTGCTTCCCTACATAAATGCCTACACCTCTCTGTGCACTGCTTGAGACTGTCCAATTCTTAAAGATTTTACTAGCATCTAGAATACTCCGGAGATGTGTCTTTTGAAAAAAAATAACATCGGGATTATACCATCTGAGCCAGCTTCCAATTGTATGGGACTTACGCCTATTGTTAAGACCATTAGCATTAAAAGAGAGTATTGTTAGGTTATTCATGCTCGTGATTATTGTACCTTATCTGATACTAAAAAGTAAACCCTCATATACCCACCATTCTCTGGGCTCTAATATTTGTATAAACAAAATTAGATAAATTGTATATGGTCTAGCCGAATAAGCCCTAATGCACGGTGTAGGCCTCATAAGTGCTAATTATCCAAGGGAACACATAACAATACCTAAGATAATTAAAGTGACTTGTGCTAGCATAAAGCAAAGCCAGAAGCATAGCAAACGGTTATTCAATTGAATACATAGCAGCAGAACATCAAGTAATACCTACATTTGTGAATACAGTACTTATCATAATAAAGAGAGCATATATAAACATATAGACATACTTCTCAAACCCTATTAAAAATGACTATGTGTTTGGTAGAACGGCTTCATGTAAATCCGCATCCTGAAGGCTGGACATCTAATGTGCAAATCTAGCACTGAGCAGCAAGACTTAATAGCAGCTAAAGTGCAATAAAATATAGCTGTCTAAAGTGCATTATATAGATGGAGTACATAAAGTGCTTGAGTGCCTGGAAAATACCTCCTAAAAGATGGACATCTAATGTGCAAATCTAGCATTGAGCTGCAAGACTTAATAGCAGCTAAGGCGTAAAGTGCAATGGAACATAGATATCTGAAGTGTATTATAAAATTGGAATGCATAAAGTGCTTGGGTGCCTGGGAAATACTTGCAATACTTATGGTGACAAGCAACCCTTCTATTTGACCATTTGACCTTTCACTGTAGTACCCAAAAAAATCCTGAAACAATTCCTGAGTGAACTCTCTTTTTTCATAATGCTTCACATCCCCCACACACCCTCAACCCCCTCCCCTGGAGGGCAGAATTACCCACTATTCCCTCCTTCCCCCCCTCTTTTCTGGATGCCATTTGGATGCATCCCTTTGTGCCTTCCAATTCACCCCATGTCCACCCTTAATCTGTCCGTGTTATATTCAATATAGCTTGCTCAAATAGCACAAAGTTTTTCTAAAAGAGATTGTGCTTCAGTTTTGTCTGTAAAAATAAAAAAAATTCCTTTAGCCAAAACTTTTAACTATGATTGTTGGACAATTGTAGCTTGTGCACCGTTTCTTTTGAAGGAATCAATCATCTTGAGGAAATCTTTCTGCGTAGGTGCAGAGGCTGCGGACATATCGAAAATATTTTAAAATGTTGAATGTCTGTAGTGGAGAATGATCTGTTTGCTATTGCGGTGTTTAGAATTCTTTCCTTGATGCTATAGTCTGTAAAGTTCATTAAGATAGTGCAGGGGTATTTGGCATTTTAATGTTTCTATGCTGGTGCTCCGTGGGCTCTAGTGATTGTGCGACCTCCTTGTAGCTCTGGGATAACTTTCCTCAGGAGTGACCCAGTTCACTCTACCATGTCAGCGTTTTCCAGGCCCTTCTGTATTCCAACCAGGCGCAAATTGGGGCACCTATTATAGTTTTCTAAGTCTTGGAGTTTTAGTTCCATCACATGCAAGTTTTTATTTAAAACTTGTATATCTCTCTGCATAGCTGAAACATTGTCCTCAAGGTCTGAGACACGGCTTTCGGCTTCTGCTAATCTTTTTGGAATGTTAAAGATACTTGTTGTAATATAAAATAAGTCCATTGAAGCCGAGGTGTAGATGAAGATGGTATTCATTGAAGATGGTAATAATCAAGTAAGCAAGAGTCCTGTAGATTATAGTGCGAGCCCCACCAGGAGCTGCTCCCTTGCTGCTCATCCCATACTCTCGTCTGACACTCCCCAGGTATCCCAACACTCTATGACCTCACAGCTCATACCAACATTCTTCAACATCCACACTAGCTGAGCAGCCAGGACCATGAACCATGAAATATGCATAGCATTGAAGATAAGATACAACACATCTTACCCCTTATGAATAACAACTGAATGAAGCATCAAGAAGTAAATGTAATAATCATAACAATAACAATTAAGTGAAAAATAAATCAATAAATAGGCATATCAATCATATAGGTAACAATTAAAAGAAGAAGCTACGAAACACCATAAAGGAAGCCAGAAAGGCACACAAAACGTTAAATGAAGATATGCCATAAATTGTATGGATGAAATGCGAAGGAACCCTACAGAGATAAGAGGAGATAGTGAAAGAGAGTGACACCATGGAAGTAGTAAATGAGAGTGCCACAAGACACACACCTCTTTCCCTTATACAGGGCATCAGGAAAATAAATAGAACACATCTTCCCCTTTTAAAGGGCACAATGAAAAATAAGTATAAAGGATGCAAAGTGCAGACACAAAGTGAACGAACAGCAGAAAAACGTTCAGAGTCACCACCACACTAGTTGGTCAGACTAGTATGAAGATAAGCTGAAAATAAAATATTAAAAGGTAGAAACAACAATCAGAAAAGACAAAAGATACTCTCAACAATATTAAAAAAACAGGATATCCAAAGGAGAAAGGGGAGGGGAACACCCGCTAGGAGTACACACAAAGTAATATTTGAGGGACCTCAAATGTCAGACCCACAGAAAACTATAGCGCAAAATTGAAAACTGTGGCTGACGAAATTCATAAACAATTTCAATAAAGATCCCATGTAAAGGAATCTTGCAAAATAATCATGGAAAGTAAAAGTAACATACATTAAAAATTTAAGTAACTTTGTAAAAATTACAATTTTGTATATCAAGGAATGTAAGTGACGAGTCCAGACAAAGTAACATGTTAAAATTGACAAGTCACAAAGCCAAAAGACTATAATCAAACAAACCTCAAACAACCTCTTAATGACCTTAGTAAATAAAGTACTGTAATGTAATGTAAAATACAAAAACAGGAAGCATGTAGGTGACAAGTCCACATAAGCTAATAAGCAAAAAAAATTTAAAGTCACATAATCAAAGGCTATCATAACGCATACATATTTTTAAACAAACCAGTGTAAAAAACATTATCAAGCAGTAGGTGACGCATCCACGCACAAATGTTTGCGCAAGAGGTGGAAAGTCACATAGTCGAAAGACTATCAAAAATCATGCCTCAAACTGAGAAGGATACAAAGCAGAACATTGTAAATAAATTGCAGAAAATTAACTTATTGTGCAATAACATGTAAATTTAAAAAAAATCATAATGCACCATTATACAGCAAATGACGAATCCACTTGCAAAGATATACACCAAAAGGTGGAAAGACACAAGAAAGCAAGCAAAGAAATTAAGAAAGTAGATTGACCGGTCAAACAAAAGGATAACAGAAAGTGCAAAATAGAGAAGAAAAGAAAAGATCAAAAAAACATTTTTGAAAATCACAGCATGGAAAACATTAGAGAAATGCCAAACCCATTTTAAAAAGAAAGTACTTCTCTCCGGTGAGCGAACTCCTCAGCCAATGTCCAACTCAATCGCAGGACCCATCTGAATCACACTGAAATCTCATATACTTCAGATGTTAATGAAAGTCAGGTGAATGCAGTTCCGGAACTAAAATGAAGAATGGAGGATGGAACAAAAACAAAGTACATACTGCTGCATCTTCATGAAAATGAATACTTGCAGTTGCTCTAATAAATCCAAGGTTCTCCCACGAAGCAGTAAAATTAAACGTGCTATTAGGTGAGTTTCAACTTTGAAAAGACTTTACTGAAAAAACGTGGTTGTCAGGACACGTAATGTTGCAACAAAAAGCATCAGGAACACATGTAAAAATGCCAAACTTAAAATGGAGTGGAGTGCAAAAAAATCGATGGATTTAGGCCCAGATCTCGGTACTGGGGTGAATGTATGACATTGTTCTGCATTCTGTCCATCAACTGTTGTTTTTGCATTTGTCACCCCGAGTGGGACGGGTATGCTCAGACGTGAGTCCCATGCTCTCCACACCACTGGAGTCAAGCTATCCTGGCTGAAGGCGGCTGATAGCCAGAAACCGGTCCTAGGATGCTTGATTCCGGTCTAGGAAAGACATGGCTTGGCAGTTCGGGCTGGACTGTTCCCACGAGGCACAGGGTCAAGGCTGATTTGCATATGGCCATGTCTGAACTGGGGTGGTATGGAGTGCAAAAAAACGATGGATTTAGGCCCAGATCTCTGTAATGCGGTGAATGTATGACATTGTTCTGCATTCTGTCCATCAACTGTTGTTTTTGTATTTGTCACCCCGAGTGGGATGGGTATGCTCAGACGTGAGTCCCATGCTCTCCACACCACTGGAGTCAAGCTATCCTTGGTGAAGACGGCTGATAGACAGAAACCGGTCCTAGGATGCTTGATTCTGGTCCAGGAAAGACATGGCTTGGCAGTTCGGGCTGGACTGTTCCCATGAAGCACAGGGTCAAGGCTGATTTTCATATGGCCATGTCTGAACTGGGGTGATGTGGAGTGCAAAAAGACGATGGATTTAGGCCCAGATCTCTGTACTGGGGTGAATGTATGACATTGTTCTGCATTCTGTCCATCAACTTGTTTTTGCATTTGAAACTTTAAATGGCGTCACGTTTTAAACGTGGTTGCAGGGTGGCTTTCGGTGCAC
Organism: Lissotriton helveticus; assembly: GCF_964261635.1. NCBI lineage: Eukaryota > Metazoa > Chordata > Amphibia > Caudata > Salamandridae > Lissotriton > Lissotriton helveticus. The sequence goes on along the minus strand of NC_136063.1, from coordinate 1,120,193,902 downwards.
TTGTGCACCAAAAATGTCTCAAAAAGCAGCAAGCAGGCAGATGACGGAAAATGTCACAAGGAAGCTTCACGGAGCTGCGCAACAGGTAGGTAAGAGTGCGCGCTCTTTAGAGCTCGTGCCAGCATATTAAAATAGACACGATGGTTGAACTGACAATGTTAAGGCTGTAAATAAAGTCGGTAAAACATGAAGAAAAGTTACCAAACAGCCTAGTCTCACAGAAATGCACCAAGTTAATAACAAACAAAATGCCCCGATCACCTTTTGTCTGCTGAGTTAAACTGTCTCTGGGGAGAAGTCACAAGCGGCATGAAATGAAAGTCACAAATGGGTCACAGATAAAGAGAACAAATTAGTTCATCTTACGGTGCTCCAAATGTTGAACATGCATGAACGTTACTGCAGATCCATGTCATACAACACCTCACACTGCTGACTCCTCTTTAGAAAAGACATTTCCTAAATCCACAATAGGAACAACAGCAAGGATGAAGCTCTTGTCGGCACTCAGTGCGCAAAAGCACTTTGAAGTAGAGTTTCACGGCAGGAGAGACAAGCTTACAGGCAGGTAGTTGGCAGAAACAGAGAGGCAGCAGCATAAAAGCTGGAGAGAGAATTACAGCAGGGACTGGCACGCTTGGGAAGTGGGCGACCAGTGTGGTGGTCACTGGTGGGGCTCTCAGTGGTGCCAGTATGCTTTTAGGTGAGTAGTTGTAGTTGTAAATTAAACAGTTCATTACCTTAGAGTTACTTGAGGTTTAAAATTTCATGCGTTCTTCAGATGCACTTGTAGATTCAACCATATAGTCGCCTAATGTTGTAATATAAAATAAGTCAATTGAAGCTGAGGTGTAAATGAAGATGGTATTTATTAAAGATGGTAATAATCAAGTAATCAAGAGTCCTGTAGATTATAGTGCGAGTCCCACCAGGAGCAGCTCCCTTGCTGCTCAGTCCATACTTTCAACTGGCACTCCCCAAGCATTCCAACACTCTATGACCTCACCACTCATACCAACATTCTACAACATCCACAGCAGCCAGGACCATGAACCACGAAAGATGCATAGCATTGAAGATAAGATACAACAATACTCTCCTCTAGTTTGGTCTGTCTTTCGTGCATCTGCGCTTTCTCCAGTGCCTGGGTTGCTTTAAGATCCCTGAGCTCTAGCAGGATAGTTGTTAGCATTTTTTTCATTGATCCATTCCCTTTCGACTCATCGCCTGCGGACCCTGCTTCTACATCTAGGTCTGAGTCGTATTCAGACTCCTCTGCAACGTCAGGAGTGCCACTTATTACAGCTTGCGAGAGATGTATAGCTGCTTGACTATTTTGGATGGGAGCGGGAGTGGGTGGGAAGGCAGCCAAGGGCCATTTGTTGAACATTTATCTCTTCTTGTGTGCAGGACTGTGGCTGAGATGGTAGAGCTAGCGGTGCAGGCTGGTCTGGTTGATGATGTTGAGCTAATTGAGCTTGTTGAACTGGGGCCAGTTTTCCCTCCTTACTAGGCTGTGTCATGACATTCAAATTAATCTAGGATGACAAATTAGGTATTGTTTGGGGCTAAGTAGGCTATCTCTATTCACAGCAGCAACCTCCTCGTCTGCGCCTTGAGCAAGGTAGTTTCGGTCTAAAACTAGTTCAGGTGTAGATTCAGGTGAATATTCATCGACGTCCGAGCGGTCATTCAGAGTGTTCTGCCCAGAATGTTTTTCCTTCTCAGTCAATGTTTTAGCTTTCAGTTCCATCCTCTGTTGGGCGTTCCTCTGGCCCCTTCACTTCCCTCTCGGGCCGGAGAAGGTGTTGTTATTTGCTCAGGCATTTCTGGAATTTCTTTCCCCTCACATAACTTACTCTGTTTTTCAAGCATTTCCGACTGGGCAGAGAGGTAAAAAAAACAGGTTCAAAAAGGAGACAGGGAGCAAAGGAGCAAGATAAAATCACAGGAGTAGCAGAGGTAGGTTCTACGTAAGAATTGTCAGAGACTGCCACAGATCACAGACTACGGACCACAGACTGATTGACTGAGCACGAACTCCTCACATACAATCTTATCAAGGATACCTGTGACTAGACACCTAGGGCCAGATGTAGGTAGCCTAATACCGGTTGGTAACAGCCGAAATTACCGAATTTTGACCGTTACCGACCGGTATTAGGCTTTTCAGATGTAGGGGCCTAATTTAAGGATTCGATAATTTACCGAGTCGGTAATTTAAGGAATCGGTAAATGACCGAATCCCTAATGTAGGGAGCACTCAAATGAGTGCTTTTCCCATTTTAGGATTCGTTATTTACCACCAACTACAAGTTGGTGGTAAATATCGAAAACCCCAAAAGAAGCAATTTTTGGCAAATTATTACAGTGCGGTGTGGCAGACATACATACCCTTAGGGCATGTATGTGTGCTACATGTGCACCCATACACTATTCAGGGGTGCAACAGGGAGTCAAAGTGACACCCTGCCACCCTTCAGTGGGTTCCCCCTTTTACTGAATCGTTATTTACCGATTCTGTAATTCCCATTCATTCCTATGGGCCTCCAGGCCCATAGGAATGAATGGGAATTACCGAATCGGTAAACACCGATTCGGTATTTACCGAACCTTACCGATTCCGTAATACTTACCGAATGAATACCTACACCCCATTTACCGTTTCTAAAATACCGAATCTGTAAAAATTGGTATTTTAGAATCGGTAAATCTGGATTACCTACATCAATGCCCAATAAAAATCAGCTGCGCAGAGATGCCAAATAGGCCAGCTTAGTCACTGCTTAACACCAGGACTGTACTTTTCCTGGGTTTTAATCAGACTTAATGCCAATGTCCATTATCCAGCTCTTTCCTCTCGGATTTGGACCTCCCCAGGAACCAGCCGGATCACAACCAGAGCTCAGCAGAGCTTTTTCAAGCAAACAGAAAAAGGGAAGCAGGAAACATTCAAGTTCCAGAGAAGGACGTAGGTAGTAAAGTGCTCTATTCCTGCTTCTAAAAGCTTCTGTAGCTTTCGTTTGTCTGTTTCCACATCGCAGCTTTCTAGAAACGGACCCCCCAGACTGCCTGGATCTTACCAGTGTCGGAGTCAAAGCCTGTAGCCGGTAGCCCTGCTGGTGTCACATATTTAATACAGTGCTGAGTCTCGTAGCTGTCACGGCAGGTTCTACTTCAGTCTACGCTTCAGTTTTCTGTGAGCAGTGCTTACAGTTCCGCGCTGCCTTCGGTACACCCAGTTATGCCAAGTATGTCAAAGTTTACCGGAGTAAGCCGAAGCTACCAGGCACTGGGCACTTCAGTTCTGTTCAATACAGGTCTACGGAAACTTCAGGTACGCCAAAGTGTTCCAGAGTGTGCCATGCTGAACCGCAGTTCTCCAACCCTCTATCACCCGAGCCAACAGCTTCTTCTCGCTCGTCTCCTCAAACTATTCCAGTACCGATGCTATGGAGGGCAGGCATTGACTCTCCGCTGCCGCCGCCATCGCCACCTTCGTGGAAGAACCGGATCCGGAAACCAACAGCCTGAGATTGGTGGAGCTTTTGGGTGAATCTTACGGTGCCCAGCAGGTACGTTTGTGGGTCACGTCTTCCGCCATCCAGCATGGATGATATGTAGCATTAGAGAGATCTTGAGATATGTAACCAGACCATATAAGACCATATAAGACCACCTTTTACTTTTGTTGCCTTCAACACACAGATCAGGCCTGTAAATTACAAGAATAACGTTATAATTCCTCTGGGTCTGGTAAAATGAGGCTGGAACCGACCAAGATGATGAGCACGTTGAATGTTCAATTGTGGATCATGTTGAAGGACCAAAAGCTCTGGCAGGAACTTTTTCAAGAAGGTAAGGAGGTCCAGGCCCTTCACATTTTCTGGAAGGCCATATAGACAAAGGTTATTACATTTGTTTTGATTTTCAAGGTCTTTGGTATGGAATTTGAGATTTCTTGTTCCAGAAAAGCATTCTTGGTAGTAGTGTCTTGTTGATCACTTATGCATTGCTCCATGTCAAACAATTTGGCTTCCATAGTAATCCATCTATCTTCAATTTGTTGGAATTTTTCATTAGTAGTAGTAATGAAGGATTTTAAAACCCTCACCTCATAAAGTATAGTGTAAAGAACAGGATTGTTTGATGACTTAATGAGTGAGGGGGGTGTCATTCTTCACTCTCTTTAGTTTAGTACCAGAAGAAGGCTTAGCTTGCTAAAATTTCACTGGCCATTTTAGCATGATGTAGAGGGCGATGTGCCAGCTTTTTCGATAGTCTAAGCCTGCCCATGCTGTAGTAACAGCACACAAAAATGTGCAGGTGGGGAATAAAGTATGAGCAGATTCCAAAGTGAAGATCAAAAAGATGTATCGAATGTGTGCACAAAATGAGATATCCAAAGCAAAGAAGGCATTCAAAGACAGTAAAAATCTCAGCATGAGAAAACAAAATGCAAGAAAAAAAGAAAGTAGCTATATCTATGTAAAAAATGCTGTGAAACTGCAACAACATATGAGCTACTTAAATGGCATTTATAAAAAAGCAAGTCAGTGAAGAAAATGCCAGAACAAGCTTTAAAATACGGCATTCACAGAACATTTCTGGAAAAGTCCATTTATATTTAGGTTGTAGGGAAAAAAATGCATAAACATTGGTATGCGTTTATTTGCTGAAACGCCGGTATACCTCAGCAGGGAGCCGTGGGTAGAGAGCAACACATTCATAAAATGGTGGCCACTTGCACCTAAAGAGAAAACTCACCGCCGCTGCACCAGGTCGAGGAATGCAGTAGAGTAAGAGCATCTCAAAATGCTGCACTGACAGTCGAAGACATTCCGGTGTACAGCAGCCAACCCAAATAGAAGTTAGGAGGCTGTGTGAGGATGAGAATGTTTAGCTCTCGAGAGAAGCTCAGCAAGTCGCCACCATCTTCCTCGGTACGCAGACCACTCCTCCCATCGGAAACCTTTTGAAAGTATGCAAATTAACATTTGATTCTCTATTAAAGTTTGAATAATACAAGTTCAAGGGTAACAACCAACAATTATGAAAACTCAAAAAAAACGTCTACTAAATTCAGGAGCCAGTATCCAAGGATTCAATTTGAAGGGCTGGAAAAGTAGGGATAAAAAAGGGACCATAGCCATCCAACGAGAAATTCTGTTCTGTATCATATGTTTCCTGCAGACATATAATTAGAAATTCCTTAAAAAAAATACACTAATGAACATTAGCTCTTTTCTCCACCAAGCCTCAAATATTCCAATTCAATATATTCAAGGATCCCTTTGGCCCCAGGTAAATGGTAGTGACATTCACAGCCTTTATAGAGGGGCCAGGAAGCAAGTGCAGTCAATCTAGATTGTCCAGATTAATTATAGCTTCAAACTTATTGGCCTTGGGGATGTTAGAATTACCGCTCTCTGATCTATTAAGGACCAAGTTCACCCCTAAGGTAGTATGACTAACTCACGGCCAGCCATACCTTTCAGCCTTGGAAGAATCCCAGAGGAAAGGCCAGGATACCGGACTGCTTTCCTTAATAAAGGACTAGTCCCCTAGAAGATGGCCAACCATTGAGGAATTATATCATTTGTTAACTACTCATATTCAGTGAATAAGGACCCTGGGTGGGGAGGTGCAGGTTAGTAAGGATAAAGGGTTTATGGGTGGAAGATTGTGGTATGGATAGAAGTGATTTGGACACAGGGGATTTATACAGGGGGTCCTGTGAAATTATAGACCTGGCAACATGTAAAACAGCATAGACATTGAAGATAGCAACTTATTATGACTGGCACTGTTATGAAAAAAACTGCAATGCATGTTTATGTTGCACATAAATGTAGGTTGTGTCCGTATTTAAAATATTCCAACCTGATGAACTGTGGCTTGATAGCACTGCTGTGCCTTTCTAGATATTAAAATGTATATTCCGTAATTGTTGCTTCAAAAGCATGTGAAAGCCTGCTTTCTTGCTAAATTCTTACATTTGTAATAATAAGGTGTGAAACAAGTTTGTCTTTACGTACGTCTTTGAAAATATAGAATCCAAAACAATGATTCTTGAAGGACAGGAGGTTTCTACCTGTAAGTTTTACAGAAATTCTATAAAGTTTAAAGGCAGAGCAGCATATAGTATCAAGGTTCCCTAGAGAAGCAGGGCAAATAAGAGGCTTTCCTCGTCATGTTTACAGGAAGCTATGTGAGGCACTTAATGCTGGAGCAATGCAAAACTTGTGCACATTAACAGGTATGTGTAGGTATTGCCACCATATCTGAAAATATTCTCAGTGAAAGGCTCATGTTCCAAATAGGGATAAGGGTTAGAGGAATGCAGGAGTTGTATTTGTTGGTTCTTTACCAGCTTTATTTGTATTGGCAATTCTGCAGACAAACATATTTTTGCACACGTCCTCCTGCCTAGATAAATGACAGAGGAGTTAGTTATTATAAGATGGACCCACCTCCAGGAACGACCCTCTCTCCAATTCAGGACTTAGCAGGTTCTCAGTAAGTTTCAGTATCAGGCCAAGAATACCAGTAAATCTCTGGCAACACAAAGAGACTCAGTACTGGGAAACAGAAAAGACGAAATGTGGCAGCTTTGAAGCCAGAGAAATGTCACAAGAGGAAGCTCCAGAGGTACGTGCCAACAAGGTAGGCCCAGAGCAAAGCCTGTTCAAGTTCAACAGCAGATGCCGGTGCCAGTAAGTCAAACGAGGTAGATAACTGCAGAGCCATACAATTAAGCACATGCACGGCAACTTATCATTATTTCTCATAGTTTTCATATTCCCCTGGAAGCTCTCGCCTTCCATTGGGCTTCACTAGGATTGGTGTGGTATTGATCTTGTTCTGGAAGGCCCGCCTGACATCTTGGTGCCCCTGCCACTGAGCAGCTCTCCAAATCCTCCAATCTTGCTTTTCCCTATTCTTTGCCTGCACTGCATGCTTCCTGCTCTTGTTGGTCTGGTACCTCCTAATGCCCCAGGTCCTGACAGTAAACCCTGGCAAGAATCCTCCCCTCTCATCTCAGGTGAAGGCTTCTGCTGGAATTGCACATGAAACTGCTTAACCAGTCGTAGTGCTTAAAAAAAGGAAGCTGATTCCCATGATATTGATCTGTCTGCAGCATCACAATCTTCCAGACAATCAGATACACTAACGCCCCATTTCTATATCAGGGGTTTTAAAATAGCCTCTGCTCTTCTGGACCCTTTGGGTGTCTTACCCTGGAGACATGGACCATTGGGTGAATCTTCCAGCAGTGAAAATACCAACAAAGAAAGGAAAAAACTTTGAATGTGTGCCAAAAATGACAAGATTAGATGAGCACAACTCTTTATACTGAATGAAAGAGCCGGGATTCTGTGTCTGTCAGTAAATTTCTTATAGAGGGTGTTGGCTCTTGAAAGGTTTTGTACAGCAATTTTTTGTGGGCCTACGTTAAACCTTGTAAATAACTCGGTTACTTACCGGTAATGTTCATTACTCCGAGTCATAGTCTTCCTCGTCACTGTCACAAAGGAGCACCCCGTGTTCCAGACATAGCATTTACCCATAAATTAAAATGGTCCTCACCCAATACGGCCGCCTGACAGGAGGTACCTGTCACCTGGCCTATAAGAGTGGGACCAACACAGTAAACATCCTGAAAAAAAAGCAGAAACAAAAGAAAAGACAAGAAATGTGTTTGTTCCCCCCACCACCAAGGGCGGGCAGGAGGGAATATGTCTGTGACAAGCCGAAAGTGAAGCCCAGGAGAAGAGCGTAGGCGGCCAAGCCAAAACAACACCACAACCACCAGGACAGAAGGCAGATGAGGAAGAAGCACCGGTCGACCCGAACCAGCGACCTCCGAGAGCCAATGCCACCAGAGGTACAAGATCTATCAATGAGTGAAAACCCCTGCGAGTACCAAGCACCCCAGGAGCAAGCATTAGACCCCCCAGGGGAGCCAAGGCCGAAGGAAACACCCGAGGGACAGACGGCAACCCAAAGGGGAGGATACAAAAAGGAGGAGCCATGGCGGGGGAAGTCGGCCGAAACCCCCATTAGTAAAGTGCACGATCACCCGTAGGCAACGAGGCGCAGAAAGACAACGTTTGTTGCCCAACTCAATGGCACACCCAACATCGACCTGAGAAGGATGAAGGGCGGAGCGGGCACTCCAGGATCGGAACCTGTGACTAAGAAGACGAACACAGGCCTCAGCAGTGGACGCATTAGTCCACCGAGCCACCAGCCCCTCACCAAAGGTAGCCCACAGCACCAGGAATAACCTGGGGGGCACACATCCAGTAAGAAAGCAGGCCCAACCATGCAGCACCCAGGGCAAGAACAGCAACACCATTGAAAGAGAGGATTACAGAGAATAGACGAGAGCAGGAGTTCAAAGGTCGTACGGCAGTAGGCACCAAAGGGCCAAGGAGCCAGAAGGGCCCCAGAGGAAACAAGAGGCAGGAGCCGCAGTAACACACCAACTTGCCCGGAAGTACATAGAAGACCACGTTCAAAAGACCCAAGAAAGGACAGAGACCACTGACGGACCTGAAACAGAGAGAGCATCCTAGACCCAACACCAGCCCAGGAACCATCCACCACCAGGCGAAGGACCCAGGAGCCAGAGAAGGCGTCAGAACCAACCGGCCGCCCACCGGGAGAGAGGCAGGACATGGCAGAGGCATTGGGAAGCGCAGAGCCAGAAGTCAGAAGCCGGGAGACGGCATAGGAGGGGTGCCACGACCACAACCCCACCCCTGAAGGGGCCGGGGGAACCCCACCCAAGACGGGGGATAAACGCATGAGCCTGTGACACCAGATGCACAAGAGGAACTAACGAGTAAAAACTCTGTGGGACCAAGGGTCCGCCAAACATAACATGTGTACTTGTAAAACACACGTACCACCCAAGGATCTCAAGACGCCGAACAACAGACGTAAAGTGTCACCCAACTCAATGGAACTCACTGCATCAACCTCAGAAGGAAGAAAGGCAGAGTGGGCCCGCTGGTATTAGAACCTGTGACCATGAGGAAGAACACAGGTCCCAACAGTGGATGCAACAGTCCACTGTGCCACCACATACAGAGGAGCCAGCCCCCGCCCCAAGCAGCACAGCCGCCTGCGGGGGCCAACAAGACGCCCAACATACAAGAGGAATGGAAAGGCGTGCCCCATTATGTCACAACAGATAAGAGCGTAACTTATCACCAGGAGGCCATAGGTGGAAAAAGACATGCAGCCGAGACTCGAACCAGGATGTACAACTCCCGATCGGCAGTCCCAGCAGCCTGCTCCGGATTTTAACTGGAGACTTTTTGAACTGCAGTCAAATGTCAGCCTCCATGAGGCAGAAAAACAAAACGCACCTGAGCGCTCAAGCGCAGGATCAGTAAAAGCCATGTAGACGGAAAACGCCACCAACCCAGCACCGCCGCACCCCAGATGCTCAGCGCAGGAGCGGCAGTGCAAAGGCATTCAAAATGCCGGGTAAAGTAAACAGGCAGCTGCCCCCATTGCTCAGCGCGGGAGTGCCACAAACAATACTGCAGCCCCCCCAAACAATGCCGCTGGCCGCGCGACGCGAAGGGGAGCTAAGCGAGACAGCATCTTAGTCCCACATTCCGCGCGAGCAAAACGGTGCACGTCAGCTCCTGGCCGCCCCCTTTCATGCGCGTCCAATGGGCGCGGGTCACCAGGTGGGAGGGGCGGCCCCAAGGGGTTCAAAGTTAGCGCGGCAGCGAGGCTCGGTCTTTCCTGCCGTCGTGTTTCCTGGGCTGCTCTGCGCTGTTAAGGCTCTGCGCGGATGCCTGGTTCCCTAGGCTCGGTCATCGTGCGACTGCCTGCCTCGGCCTGCCTCGCTGGTCTTCTGGGTAAGGGCCGACACTCTCGCCCCCCTCCCAGCCCCGTCCCTGGTTTAAGCCAGGTTGCACAGGGGCCCTGTGGCTCGATGCCATGGAGGGGGGGGAAGAGGTGGCATATTCTTCGGGGTCCTAGTCGCGGGCAGATGGGACAACAGGAGCGGGTGCGTGGGATCTGGGGGGGGTTTGCTCCCGCCGCGTTTGGCGCCCCCTCCGCCCTCTCGGCTATCAGTTTGCGGCCCTGACCCAGAGTAGTGTGTAGCGCGATGCCTGGGCCACTGAAGCTGAACTCCGGCGGAAGCAGGAGTAGCGGGTAGCGCGATGCTAGGGCTGCCGTAGCCTAAACCCTGGCGGATGCAGTCGAGGGGCTCACCTGGGATTGTGCGGATTATATCCCTTTCCAGACCACGGTTTTGCCCAATTCCGTCGAAAGTTGAACAAAAGATAATTGAGGTGGATTACCATAGGGCCCGACCCTGTTGCCACGTGGCAACCGGTGGTTGCAAGACACGGGCGTTCTCACATGGCTTGCTGTTGTATTATTATTATTATTATTACATTCCCGGGCGCGCGTTGCGTGGGACTTGGCCTGGCATGTGGCGCAGGATATTGGGCGAGACGTTATGCCACACAGTGTCATAGAGGGACGGGATCAATTCTATGAGAACAGCCTGCGGTTGTGGGTATTACGTGATGCATGTCATTGTTTTAAAGTACGCTCCAGTGTTTGTTGCGTGGGATAGTTGTGCTGCGGCCTACACTATGGTCTTGGTGTTCCAGCTGCTATTATAGTTTCACCTGGGGAACTTGTACAGACTGGGGCCCGTGACAGAGATTACGGCTTTTTCTGCATTTTTCTCCTGAAGTGCACATCGTCGGAGGGATAGAGGTGATGTTCTGGAATGCACGGCGTCGTGCAGGATAGAGATGATGGATTGAAATACACAGCGTCGTGTAGTAGAGAGACAACTGTGTATGTCGAGGTGCACAATGTGCAGGTCGGGTTCCACCGACACACAGAGCGGTGTTGTACTGAAATGCAGCGACAGCTCTGGACTGTACTGAGATGCACAGCAGCGTTGTGATGTAGCGAAGTGCCCAGGTTGGGCGATGTGCTTTTCAGAAATGCACAGCATCGTGTTGTATTGAGATTCACAATTGCAGCGCCAGGGTCTACTGAAATGCAGAGTGCTGTGTTACATCGAGATATAGTGTCCAGCGTTGTGCTCTACCAAGACACTCAGTGCGTTTTTTATATCGGGAGGCACAGTGTTCGCGCCGTGCGGTACTGAGAAGCACAGTGCCGAGTGCGTGGTTATAGCGAGATGCACAGTGTTCAGCGCTGTGTGGTACTGAGATGCACAGTGCTGCTATATCCAAATGCACATTGTGCAGCATTTTGCTCTACTAAGGCGCGCAGCATTGCTTAATTAAATTTTAGAATATATACACCCCTCGACTTCCTGTTCTCCAGGGCTCCGGGTGCAGTCAGGTTCGTCATATTTATGCTTACTTTGCTGGTGCAGTCTGCGCATGCTGTGCTTGAGATTATGGCATACTGATTAGGTTTGTCTATCCCTACAACGGGGTCGGGACAGCCCAGAGGTGCTGGTTGTGCACCGGCAGCCATCTGGCTAAGGTTTTACATTTCGTGTTGCGCTGCCCTGCTGCAGGCACCGAGCCGCCGTTGAGACGCAGGTAGTCACCTCTGTCCCCGAGTGTCCAAGGCACAGTGGCGCGGGGGTCTTGCTGGATTGATCCCCATGCTGCCCCAAGGCGCGGGTTGGCGTGAGCCTTCCAAGTGCGCCGGGCCTGCTTTAGGTCGGGCTGGGCTGTAGGTCGACTTTGTGTGATCCTCTAGGTCTGGCTGGGGTGTAGGTCTACTTTGTGTGATCCTCGACACAGCACGACAGACAAAGCTAGAGAGGCACGATCAGGGCCCGATGTGTGATAGAACAGTAGAGGGTCTCGAAAAGAAGCGTGGCGTATGTAATACTGGGTGTGGCTTAAACACAACACCTAGATCCAGGAAGGGAAATGGTTGGCAAAAGTAATTTCTCTCCGTACTTTTGTGGACCGTAAGCGCAGGCCCAAAGTTCAGCATAGGGACTACTAAACAACATTAGGTCCGACATCACAGGATTAGGGCGGATACATAAATTCAGAAAATAAGGCCCAAATATAAAGCGTGCGTCTAAGCCATAGTAATGACAAGCGCTAGGCAATTGCTCGTCATGTGGAATTCTGTCCGGTTTAACAGCATTAGATGTGGCATTACGGCGTGATGCTCCACATAACATCAGGTAGAGTAGAGTAAACGAGGTCAATGTGAACGCGACGCACCTAGAGTCCATTGTAGACATAAGCAGCATGGAGAGTGAAGAAACGGCCGGTGTAACACAGGACTGGCTTGTTGTACATTTGCTTTGAGTTGCCCCGTCCCGGTTGTTTTACTAGTTTGTCTTGTATAGGAACCCTCCGGCCCGTTCTTTCTAGTGGGTCATTAGTAATGTATTTTCCGTGTGTCTTACATACTCCTCAGCAGTTGCCCACACTCGCACCGCGCCGTCTGGCCAAGGGCCTGAACTATGGTTCGCCGTGTTGTGTCCTGCGTCCTGTTGCGAAGTTTGGCCGCGGGCCTGCCGTAATTGAGGTTGCGTGCACGAGGGACGTATATTGCCGATTGCCAGGGCGCCAGTTAAAATAACCCGGCTGTCGGCGGCCTGTGCTCCGGGACGTCCCGACGGGGATGCATCGCAGGGGCAGGCAGTGTTGGAAGTGCCGGCTTGTTAATGTCTAGCCCAGAGCACACCGGTAGCCCAGATCACAATAGGGGTACCGGAGTAGGGCGCGGTAATTATTAGGCTATTCAGACTGTGCCATGGCAGGGTGGTGGGTTCGAGCCCCACCTGGAACAGCTGATTGGTTGAGTTTGCCTCATTGTCTGCCACGAAGGACTTTCCGACTGTTCCGTAATGTTCACATTACTATAGTATGCTCGCTCGAAGGTAGTGGGGCATACCATGCTTTCCCGCCATTTACTGTTCCGCATTTTCGCATTACTGTGGTTAGCTCGCTCGAAGATAGCGTGGCATACTGTGTCTTCCCGCCATTTATCCATTAAGGTGGTCAGGTCGCTCGTTGTGACCGTGGACCCGGGAGGCATGGGAACTCGCACCGAAGCCCCTCACACACATCCCGCCATTACCTATTGGAGAGGACAACTCGCTCGAAGGTTGTTGTTACTCCGTCGTCGAGGGGAGCGGGATGAAACAATCTACGAGGAAGGAAAGGAAAAATATAACCCCCTATGTCTGACTAAAAGGCAAATTGTTCTATTCGGGGCCTGCAGTACCTGTCTGCCTGTCCCTGGCAGATATCCATTAGGATGGTGTTCCTGCCGGGCATTGTTTGTGCATGCGGTAACGTGATCCAGACGCCTGCACAAGCCTCGACTCGCCACGCAGCATTTCCTACGCCCCCAGTGACAATGACGCGGTTCTAACCATGCAGATAAGACAAGCGTACACAGCGGACGCACAAAGCCAGCCTTGTGAGCCGACGTATCCATTAGTAACCGGAGCTTCACTTCCACAAAGCTTGATTGGTCCCGCAGAGCACAAGTGCACAGGAATGTAGCTCGGGCAGTGTGGGTTGACATATTGCGTTAAGAATAACGGGGAAATTGCTACCGGACACGCGCCATTATAAATGCTCTGGGGGTTCACATAACAGAACATGCTACACACCAGAACGCCGTGTTTGACTAGAACGATATTCCTTCTAATGTGCTTCTACAAACTGGCACAACCCTATGTTCGCTGAAGCTATACAACACTCTATGAAAGTGAGCACATAGCGCAAATTACCAAAATGAGTGGCATTTGCTACCCGAAAGAAGTAATAACATCTACACAAAGTTAGCTTTTGACCCTGAAATATAAATGAAGTTATTATGTCATTGAGGTGTGATCAAAAAATTTTCCTCAAGAGGAAGCATTACATGTTCCCTACTGAAAGTATACATATAAAACACAGGTTAAGTGCTTACGTTGGCAATGCTGTTACAGAGCGGCCACGCAGAATTCAGGGTCGGTGCGATCCTGTTTGCTTGGGTAGTTGGTGATCGTAATTGTGGTGGCAAACGATTACAATATTATTGACGGCTCACAGGTTGGTCCCTGTTCTCAAAGAAGGAACTGTTCCAAGGGACGAGAGCGGGTTAAATTGCTTTAAAACTAGGTTTCCTTTTGGTAATATGAATACAGCAAGTGAGGTCTGGAGCGTAAATAACGTTCAGTAGACTAGTCTTCCTGTAATGGCACGCGATCGATACTTTTGTATACTTGGAAGTACATAAGTCAATTTCAATGCCTGGCAAATCGCGAAAGGCAAGTGCGAGTTTGTGGGTAAGTAAGAATAAAAGTATACGGTAACTGTTGTCATATTTTCCTTAATAAAATGTGCCAAACAATTTATCTGTTTTTCCTCACCCTGCCACGCTTGGCTAAGGCGAGCGCATGGCAAACATATGCAAGGGTCGAGTAAACCTGGTATGAAAAGTTTCTGACGAACGTGTCGAAGAGGCTCATGTGTGGAATTTAAAAGCAAATGTCTGCTTCTAAAGAGCAATTTCAACTTCACAGGTTACATTGAAGAGACTTTCCATTGCTTTTAAAGAGCATATCCAACTTTAAGAAGTTACAGGAAAGAGAATTGCCATTGCTGTAATTACACAGATGGAGGTAGCTTATCTAATACCATTCGGGAACTCCTGGCACTACCTGAGCTGACAAATTATGGTAACGAATCGTAACAAGTGATGGGTGCAGGACTATTCAGGCAGCCTTATTTGGCTTCCCAACGATGAATAGAACACTTTCTGACTCTATGCGCATTAAGGATAGAATACATCTTTTACGAATTAGGCACAGGATTGATTCCTGTATAGCTCCACGCATCCCACGGCAGGATGGCAGAGCGCTGATTAGGTAACATGCACGTTACACAGGGACAATACAAGTGGGTAAATGAAGCAGTATGCATGTTGTGTACAGGGGATAGCAGGTCCCAAGGTACTAGAGTCCCTTATCCTTCTAGGCCACAGGCGACATTAGAAGGATTACAGTGCGTAAAAGAAATAACTTAGGGATATTACATTTTAGTCTGGGCCCAATGCCACTGAAAGCATCACAACGTCCACCAGGTAACTACTATGACGCAAAAGTGTATTTATGTTTTAATGGCAGCTTAAAGTTAAGTTGGTATGATTCATACTAATGTCAGTAACACAATTGCTAAGGCTGTTACTATTTGATTTTCTGTAATGGGGATGGCCGTTGTGGCCTACGCCCTTAACATTCTGGCGCCAAACAGAGCTGGAATTAAGGTAATGAATTGTAACAAGTGAAGTGTATATGACAATTCAGGCTAGCTTATGTGCCTTCTAACTAGCAGAACAGTCACTGACTATGTCACACATCTGCTGTAGTTTAAATTAACAGTTCCTTCGTTATGTTGGAGCGAGTTAATGTTTACGTGAGAATGCATCCATTGGAGGGTGTGCCCGGGTGGTACATACATGGCAGAGTGCACGGTGACTGTATACGTTTTGTAACAGGGGATTAGTTAATATATCTGGTTGTACTAGCAGTGCACAGACAGGCTCAGACAAAGTTGGAATTGGGCCATATTAAAATTGTCGTTTAAGGGCGCCAGTGGAAACAGCCCCTGAACTTGTTTCCAGCAAGGAAGCGATACATGCCTGACAGGCTTCGTGGTGTACAACTATACAGTCACTGTCGCCACCTTCTGGCTGTCTAGCTATCAGCATCCCCTTACAGAGAAGGAATTTGTTTTAACAACATATATTCGAGCATGATAGTAAAGAGTCTGAACCCGAGTGCTCTAGCAGGCGGCACAGCCCCTTGCCTGGCTCTAACTATAAAAATCTATTATGCAATGCAAGGTCAACTTTTGTTCATTTAATTTATTATGCGTTTTTATATAGCACGGACGTTACCCGAAGGCGCGAGCTCTTCACGATAAGTACAAGAAACGACAGGTAATATTGTACAAAAGCAGACGTTAAGTTATATGAGGTAAAGTGATGGTGAGGCAAACAAAATACATGAGGTAGCAAACAGTGCATTACAGAAGGGACAAGTGATAAGTGTGCAGGTTACAAGAGCGTCAGGATACAATGGGTGGTGAAATACTGCAATATGTGCTAGACACTCAGGCCTAGAACAAACGTAAGATAGGCGATGGTGGCTCTGCCAGTTGTCTTTGTCTGTCCCGGTACTTACCCGAATAACAATTTAAATAAGTATATGTATCACATGAGACAGCGAGGGTTACAGGTACAAGAGTCCCATATCCTTCTGAGTCCACAGTGCTATATTAGAAAGGATTCCAGTTTGGTGTGCTGCATAAGTGGGTAATGACAGCGGTATACATGGTGTTTCAGGGGACGGCGAGGGTCACAAGGTACAGGAGTCCCATATCCTTCACAGTCCACGGTGGGGCGTTAGAAGGATGCTAGTTTTATGAGCTGCAAGTAAAAAGCTACAACAATTACTGATCAGTCTTCTGCATGATACATAAGGGCTTTTCACTGCAGGCATTAACGTTATACCTGCCATACCCATCTCTTTGGTTCCTGGGACCAATATCACCGGTCTTCCAGTAGCATCCATAAAATATTGCAAATAACATGCAGAATGCAACAGAGAAGCAGGGCTAAGCAAGGATGTGCGGCTCCTCTTGTAGATATTGGCAGGTAAACAGCCTAATGAAAAAACGGCAGGATTCACAAGAGGTGGAGGGCCCGGGGCCAAGTACACTAGTAAGAGGGCAGGGCGCCCCGAGCAGTGAATTAGGGGTTATTCAGGTCCCAAGGTGGCAAGATCAATGTTGTGGTAACTAGTCCTGTGAGAGTGAGACCTGGCCTAAGAACAGTATCTACGCAATCCCCATTAGGGGCGCGGCTTGTGTAGCTAAGGGCGCGTCTACGCAGTCCTCATTAGAGGTGCGGCTTATGTAACTAAGGGCGTGGCCTAAGAACAGTATCTAAGCAATCCCCATTGAGGTGCGGCCTATGTAACAAAGGGCGAGTCCTAAGAACGGTCCTAATAAATCTCCAAAAGGGTGTGGTGGAGGATACTATGATAGGGGTGCACTAAACAGCGGCCGAAAGTAGCTAGGTGGGTGGGGGGCTCTGTCATCGACGGGGGCCTCCTCCAGAGCTGTGGCGGAGTACAGGGCGATCTGGAAGCAGATGGACAGTAGGGGTACCTCTGCGGCAGAAGGATACAGTCAATACCTCTGCCTGGCACAGTAGGGGTGCCTGAGCCAAGAACCTGGAGCCGAGGGGGTTCCAGAAAACAGCGTCGGCGCCCCGTTAGTCCTGCGGGCGGTCGGGGGGCCTGAACCGACCGGGGGTGTGCCTCATCGCTCCGCCCTGACAAGGGGGGGCGGGAGTTGAACGAAAGAAAGTGATCATGGACTGCACCGTCAGAGCATCGACTCGCCGTGCAAGAATGGCTCATTAGGCATGCGGGTCAGCGAGGGGCTGCCGCATTGGATCGCCCGTAAGATGACCCACCTTATTGCTACTTGTTGTGCAAAATAAACCTGCACCACTGCTTTCCCACAAATCTGTCTCATGAGTTTCCTTGGTATGTAAGTGTTATGGGGCGCAGAGTGGAGTAAGCGCTGGGAGTGTGGGCACTATGCCGCTGGCCGCGCGACGCGAAGGGGAGCTAAGCGAGACAGCATCTTAGTCCCACATTCCGTGCGAGCAAAACGGTGCACGTCAGCTCCTGGCCGCCCCCTTTCATGCGCGTCCAATGGGCGCGGGTCACCAGGTGGGAGGGGCGGCCCCAAGGGGTTCAAAGTTAGCGTGGCAGCGAGGCTCGGTCTTTCCTGCCGTCGTGTTTCCTGGGCTGCTCTGCGCTGTTCCCTCCCTGGCCCAGACCCAGCGGCAGAGCGGCAGGCATGTTTTGAACTGTTAACGGTCTGTTTTGTGTTGCAGGCGGAGTCACAGGGCGATCTGGAAGCAGATGGACAGTAGGGGTACCTCTGCGGCAGAAGGATACAGTCAATACCTCTGCCTGGCACAGTAGGGGTGCCTGAGCCAAGAACCTGGAGCCGAGGGGGTTCCAGGAAACAGCGTCGGCGCCCCGTTAGTCCTTCGGGCGGTCGGGGGGCCTGAACCGACCGGGGGTGTGCCTCATCGCTCCGCCCTGACAAGGGGGGGCGGGAGTTGAACGAAAGAAAGTGATCATGGACTGCACCATCAGAGCATCGACTCGCCGTGCAAGGATGGCTCATTAGGCATGCGGGTCAGCGAGGGGCTGCCGCATTGGATCGCCCGTAAGATGACCCACCTCATTGCTACTTGTTGTGCAAAATAAACCTGCACCACTGCTTTCCCACAAATCTGTCTCATGAGTTTCCTTGGTATGTAAGTGTTATGGGGCGCAGAGTGGAGTAAGCGCTGGGAGTGTGGGCACTATGATAAAAGAAAGTACCACATACTTAAAAGTCCAAAAACTCACATCAAGTGAAAATCAAATGTAGGAGGGGAGCGGCGACTGTGATACAAATGGGGACACTAAAGCAGACCCCGGAAAATAACAAAGTAAAGATACATCCCCGAGACCGGACAAACGAACCACCTCAGACACTGTATATGGGTGTTCTGCAGGAACACAGAGAAAAAAACAGGATGTTTCATGGGTTGGTCCCAGCCTTATAGGCCAGGTGACAGTTACTTCCTGTCAGGCAGCCTTATTGGGTGAGGACCTTTTTAATTTATGGGTAAATGCTGTGTCTGGAACACGGGGTGCTCCTTTGTGACTGTGACGAGGAAGACGGACAAGGCTGGTAATGCTTCTTTATGGAAGGCATATTTTAAAGGACTGAAACAGCACAGCAAGACTGTTGGATTGTACCCACATGTGCAAAAAAGGCGATATTCACAGGGAATAATGCAGTGAGTTGGTATAAGCGAATTCTGCCAGTAGATTCCACTTTACCCATTTTTCCTAATGGTAAATTAAAAAACAATGCAGATGTTGTTCTATTGTTTAGTTTAGTCTTTCTGTCTCGAGCATCATTTTCGGGCTGTTAACTCATGGACTTACAGTTAATAGTTTCCAACTACTGTTGTAATACATTCCAAAAATTTAATGTAAACTGTGCTCCTCTGCCGATGATGACAATCTGAGAAAGTTCATGTAGTCTGGTTATTACTGTTACAAACAATTAAGTTCTGTAGTTGTGGGCAATACGTTCATCAAAACCAAGTGGGCCAATTAAGATAAATAATTAACAACCACTCATAAACCCGTGCAACATTTCAGTCAGTTTTATTAGCCATTGATGAAATCGTACAGATACCTGGCTCCTACCATAGAGAAGTGGTAACATATTTCTTGGAAGATGATGATGATGATGAAAAGGGACTTGGTACATCCTCAGTCGATATCACTTTATGCAATGAATAATATCCCACTATCATTACTTTGCTAGTAAAGAATTAGGAACTTAAAGGCAGGATTCTTCATGAGCTAATAAACTGCTAAGCTGCTTTTTGCTCCACAAGGTAACTATGACAAACTGCGTGCATCATCAACTTAATTTGTGTTACTAAATAAAGGCAAAGTACTCAACACACTTTCTATCACATGTAAATGTAATGTAAATGTGTTGGATTTGTAAAGCGCACGCTGCCCGTAAGCGTCCCGGCGCTGGAGACCGCTGGGGAACCCGTCCTGGCTTTCCCTGTGAGATGGTCCCTTCTGGGTATCTCCAAGGTGAAACCAGGCATCCCCAGCGTCTGTGGGGGGCCGTTGTAGAGATGAGGCAAGCTTAATGCCCAGAGTTGCAGAGTGTGATCCCTGGTTAGAGTAGGCACCGAGGCGAGAATTGTCGAGTCCGCTGACCCTGGTCCACGACCCTGCCACGTCGGGAATTGAACCCTGGTCCCGGGCTGTTCTCTGCTTCAAGGTCTGCCGCCTCTAACCAGTGAGCCACACCACTCCACCTCCACCACATTACCGCTTGTGTGCGTCCCACCTATGCAAGCAAAGACGCACTTCAACCAGGACCAGACTCTCTTCATTCCTCTCCCACACCCTCACTCTGGCCTGTCAGAAAAAAATTTGGGGGGCCTAGGTCAAAAGGTTATTGCAGAGCCCTACTCCTACACCTCATAAACACAAAAAACGATTCTGTGAAAAAGAAAATGTAGTATTTGTAGCACCTACTGGTAAGGCTCCATTAGCTGATTCATCATTAAAGAGCAGGCTAGGCCTGCTTTTCATAATTTACTATCCTACTGCTTTTCATAATTTACTAGCTACTGCTTTTCATTATTTATTATCTACAGTCATTTTGCAGTAGGAGCGTGGGCCCCTTAGGAGCGTGGGTCTAAGGGCGAAGAACCTCCATGCCCTCCACTTCTTATGTCCCTACCCAAGCTCCAAGGTAAGGTCAGTAGTCCAGCACTTATTTGATCAAAGCAGCAATGCTTCCACACAATTTAAAAACTTAGCTTCATTTTTTCAAGGAGAAAGCCTACAAATCCATGTGACTGCAATGCCATTTGCCTTCATCGTGTTAGTCATCAGAGAACACCTTCTTAGGTACAAAAATGAATCATATCAGTTCTGCGAGCAGCCTCGGACATATTTTCTTTTTAATCTAATGAAAGGATTTGCTATACTGTTACTTTTGTAATATTTCAAGGTCAGATTTATTAGTCATTTTACATTGTCCCTGAATGCTGCCTACGGTTTGAATTGCTCATCAGTGTGTGTGCTTTTGTCTCGTTTGCTCACAAACAACAAGGTGATAGCCCAATCAATCCAGCGATTATTATGAAAGCTTCTCCTGCAACGTATGTCAGCTTAGACCTATGTAGCTATAAATCATTACATTAAATTTATATAATATGGATAGCATGTCCCTCAAACACATGCATCTCTTTGTGTAACCTTCCAAGCTTACGGATAGAATGACACACTGTTGGAAATAACTCTTTTTAGGGTGCTTTCCCTCGAATTTTAGTTTTTGTCCCTACTGGTTTTCCGCTGATCTATGTGTTAGACTTACAGCTGTTGACACTGCCATTCAGTGCCATTCAGTGCCAAAGCGCTGTGCTTGTCATTTACACACTGGTGATTGGTAAAAACATGTATGGCTGATTTGAGTGAGTTAGTTATAAGTCCCTTGTCTAGGGATAAGACATATACCTAGGGCATGTAGCTCAAATGCTCCTCCGCGAGCCTGTGGCATCTGTTATTGCACCCACGGAGGTAGCTCATCAAACATGCCACAGGTTTGCCCTGGTGGGGCCTGTATGTGCAGGTTACTGTCACTCTGCTTGGCATTTAAAAAGCTACTTGCCAAGGTTCTGCATGTCTCTCGCTACATCAGAGTACTCTCTGGGTGTTGGGAAGAGATAGGGCATTTGCGCTACATGTACTGGTTTGTGAATGGCATTGGATGATGTGTTTGGTACGGTAGGGTCTGCTTCTCACATTAATTAACATGGGAGAACTGTGAAAAGGCTATTAGGAGGTATTTCCTATGTGCAGAAGAGTAGCAGTATAGTGTTTGATATTAATGAGTTAGCAATGGCAAATCCACTCCGGTAGTGCGTGTGGATTAGACATTACTAATGTAGAAATGTAACTTTGGGAAAGTGGGCATTTCTGTGCTTGTGACTCTGTGTGCCAGTCTCCAGTCCACATCTGGGTGCTGGGGGGACAGCTACATCTGTTCATTCCTGATAGATAGCCATAAACTTGTGGTTCTGAAAATCTGGATTTGTGTAATCGTTCTGGACTCGAGAATTAAAACTTCGTCGAAACATGATGAATTTGGTATCGAAAGACCGAGAATGACGAGTACATCATGTACATATATTTTCAGCATACTCAAAATCATCATTTGCGTTCTGAACCCTTGGCTTCCATTTATGTATTGCCCTTTACATAGGCCTTAATCCAGTTGGATTCAATTCCACAAGGACACATACTCCTTAATCGACTTTTCCATGACCTGTGCAAGTTGGAACCATCGCCCCAGGCCGTACTCGTTAGGTCAGTTCCCCTCCCAGTGGCCGAGCAAGATAGCATCTAGGCTCAACAAGCCATAAAATCATTTCAGCACGCACACCTGCCGTATCTTGCTCACATCTGTCTCTACTCTTTTGCTTCACTTACTTTATGATGGGGAGGTGCCTGTTTTTATTGGGGGTCCACTGATATCTGATGAAATGTTGGGCCTTGCCAGGTGATTTGTTGTAGGCAGCACGAGGTGAAATATGGACATGTCATCATGACTCTGCTTTTTCTTTGTATTGGAAATATGTTAACGATTTACTTTACAACCAAGAATGTTTTGCCTGAAGCCTAAAATTGTGTATAAGAAGAGAAGCCTGACTTTGTAAATTCGAGCAGTCTCCTGAGAATATACTTCCCCGTGTTGTACTTCTAGGACACTTGTTACCTTGGTTGCAGCCAATAAACGAATCTTTGACTTCACCTAGAAGACTCTGAGTTTCTGTGGTCTGGATCAGGAAGAACCCGAGGTCTCTGGGTGTACCCTGACACCGCTGGGTTACCGTTTCTGTGCCGGTTCTTAAAAACCCAGTACCTCAAACTAGAGACTCAAGGGAAACTGCAACCCTATGACTCTGATGTGCCTTTCTGGGATGGATACAAGGGGGTGGAATTGCCACCTGCATTCCAAGGGGCAGGATCTGGGTGTCACTAAAAGATATTGATCAAGCTTCCCAGGTTAGGATGGCAGTCAGAATAAAATTTAGAGAGGGCATGTGCATTTAAAAGGTGGCCTTTTGAACTGATCTCATCTTTAAAGACCATTGGGGGTATAACTACTGCGGCTCGTTTGTTTTGCTTGTTCTTTTTTAGCTCACAATTTTAACATCCTCTCATTACAACAAAGGGAATCTGCCTTTTCCCCTAGGTGAGCATATACTCTTTCACGACTAGCGGTACACTTACAGCTTACACATGTTTTTCTTCTCTTACACCTCCTTATTCGTTTTTCTAGCATCTAAGTTGGACTTCTTTATAGTCTGATACTTTGTGCTCAGCAAGGTACTTTCTGACATATTTGTTCATAGTTCATATTGGCGCTTTTTTCAACTGGGTCTTTTTCGTTGCACACCTTGTGTGATTCCAAGATATTATCGACCTGCTTATTCATGTCTTTCACGTTATTCACCTACTTGTTTTTCTTTATATTACTAATCACATATGGGTGGACATGATTCAACAAATCACATATAAGTTCAACATTGATGGACATTTATGCACTACTGCATCTTTATGAATTTAGGTAATGACACCCCGTGTTGTCTTTAAGACTCAGTCAGACAGTCCATTTTGTTATTGTAACATTGATGTTTTTGTTCACAGGTAGCCCCTGCCGAAGGGACGCCCCAGTCCCAAAATGCATCAGGCTTTCTTTTAAACATTGTGTATATTATTCCACGTGTTGTTCATGATGCAATGACCACACGTTATGATTTCCTGATATGACTATGATGCATAATCATGTATAAAAAGACATAACTCAATATAGTACATGTATGGAAACACTGGTTTTACTTTATTCATTGTATTAATGAAACTTTGAATTAATGATTATGGTTCCTCAGTAACCCAGTGCACAGTGTATACTGCCACGTTGGCTAGTAACTCTTTTTCTTTGATACACGTCGCTTGTACAGACAGCAAGCGTTACACTGTTGCACCATTGTTAACTAATTAGAGAAATTGGTTTACAAGTTGAAACAGGTGTGTGCCTCCTTCCCCATTTCATTTAACTCAGGAGTTAGGAACTCTTTTGGGATTGGAACCATTCTATGCTGGTTTGACGCTGGGACATTGACAAGAGGAACCATTGGAGAAGGAGGTGACCTGGGACTTGTCATGACCCGCAAACTTGTGGTGACCTGGGACTTGTCATGCTCCAGGAAGGGGACCATTACTTAGTGGATTTTGCCTGGATTTTGCTGGCCTGCAGGTAATTGCCAACTGTTGTGGCCCGGGTCCCTAAGCACTCTCCAAGGGCCGGTTGGCTAGCCTCCTGTCTACGAGATCCCAGGGGCAGAAAGGATCTCCCTGTTTCCCCACGATCGTAAGGATGCACAGAGTGGGGTGGAAACGGGTGGAAGTGATCGTCCATTGGGGCAAGGACCATCCTGACGTACGCAGTAATCACACTGCACATAGGAGTGTGCTAGTAAAGATCAGTGGCCCACCTGGGGTGCCATAACATAAAGAGTTAGAGGAGTGCTGGAGGAGTTCGCCAAGTCAAAGGGACTCAAGCCTGCAACCAAAAGCTTGTGCTAGCTCGCACTCTGTAGCGGGTGGTGTCCAAAGGGTGTTGGGGGATGTTTTCTGTGGACCCGAGCTGGAAGCTTAAACTGTCTCCAGAAGGGGCAGACAACAGTGCCTGACATTGCAGCTTTAGTCCAAGGTCACTAGCTCCCTCTCCATGGACCCACACCACAAAGTACTCTGTTGTTAATAACATAGTGACTGGACGAGGTGGTCTCGTTGTGCCTTGTGTACATTCATGGCTGGCTGCCAGGAGCAACAACAGCTCATCATCTCCACCTACGGGGCACGTCAGCTTCCGTTGTTATAGTCTTTGCGTATGAGGGGATACTAATCCCACACTTGTGAAAGTGGCACTGGGTGCCTGAAGGCCTAATCTGGATGGCAGAAAACACATAACTGTTGTCTTCCATTTCAGGTGGTCCCGACAATCGAATCAAAGTGTTGGCAGTGAGTACAATGTGCATCATTGGCTGATGTAGTTTGAGTGGCTATGGGGCTGGGTCATGAGGCATAGTCAAAAACGGTGATTTCTTAACCATTACACTGTAATATTAAAATGTTTCTGTTGTTGATGTGGGAGGGATCGCTTGGATCGTGAACACCTCGGGAAAGTGCGCACATGGGTTTATTTCACTTATGATACTGAGGACATAATGGGGCAAGTGAATACCCACAACTAGTAAATAATTGTTGTTCTGCTGCTAATGGAAGAGTTCTATAATTGCATACAGCTGTAAAGCCTATATCCAATGTGTGTGCCATTTTGATTTCAATGTGTGAGTAATACAAACACCAGTGTTTTATACATACGGTGCAGAGTCTTTTTGTAGTATACACAGTGTGTTGTGAGGGTGGTGTCATGCCAACTCTTTACACTTTGACACGGAGGATAAGCATGACTGCTCCGTGCCAAGCTACCCGAGGGTGAACACAGGTTATCGAATGAGTGTATCCTGCCTGGCTTTCTTGTGCCCCAACCAGCCAGTCCGGATTCCACAGCAACCGCAGCACCGAAACCGCCCTCATCGCCGCCATCAGGACCCTGCTGGACAAAGGTGAAACCGCGGCCCTCATCCTCCTGGATCTATCTGCCGCCTTCGACACTGTCTGTCACCGCACCCTACGCAAACGCATTCACAACGCAGGGATCCAAGACAAGGCTCTATAATGGACCACCTCCTTCCTCTCCGGCAGAACCCAGAGCATCCGCCTCCCCCTTTCCGGTCCGAGGCCTCCAAGATCATCTGAGGTGTACCCCAAGGATCATCTCTCAGCCCGACATTGTTCAACATCTACATAGCCCCGCTCGCCCACATCGCCAGACTGCACGACCTCAACATCGTCTCCTACACCAATGACACATAGTTGATCCTCCCCCTCACCAAGGACCCTCTCATCGCCAAAACCAACCTCCATAAGGGAATGAAGGCCGTTGCCGAATCAATGAAGAACAGCCGTCTGAAGCTGAACTTGGACAAGACGGAGGTCCTCATCCTCGGCTCCACCCCCTCAGCCTGGCAAGACTCCTGGTAGCTGACCACCCTGGGAGCAGCACCAACACCCACCCACCACGGTAAACAACCTTTACAACGCAACTTTTACATCGCAGAGCCTTTACAACGCAATCATTACAACGCAAACTATTACAACGCATTGCTCTGGGGGGCGCTCTAGGATAGGGAATAGGTTAATTTACTATCCAATAACCTTCCCTAGTGTCCACGGGGACTGGAGTTGGAATAGTAAATTAAACTATTCACTATCCAGCACCCCAAAGCACTATGCGTTGTAATGGCCTGGTTGTAATACTTGCGTTGTAAAGGCATGCGATGTAAAAGCATGCGTTGTAATGTCATACATCCACCGACCACACACGCAACTTGGGGTTTCATCCTCGACTCAACACTCTCCATGACCAAGCAAGTCAACGCCGTCTCATCCACCTGCTTCAACACCCTCCGCATGCTCCAGAAGATCTACAGGTGGATCCCAACCGACACAAGAAGAACGGTCACCCAGGCCCTCGTCAGCAGCAGGCTGGACTACGGAAACGCCCTTTACGCGGGAGCCCGGGCCAAACTGCTGAAATGACTGCAACACCTACAGAACGCCTCTGCCCGCCTGATCCTCGACATAGCTACATCACACCCCACATAAGAGACCTGCACTGGCTGCCTGTCAACAAGAGGATCACCTTCAAACCCCTCACCCACGCACACAAGCACTCCAGGACACTGCACCAGCATACCTCAACAGACGACTCACCTTCTACACCCCAAAGCGCCAACTCCGCTCCCCAGACCACGCCCTCGCTACTGTCCCCCGCATCTGAAGAGCAACCACCGGCCGCAGATCGTTCTCCTACCTCACCGCCAAGACCTGGAACACCCTCCCCATCAGCCTACGGCAGACCCAAGACCTACTTACCTTCAGGAGACTACTCAAGACCTGGCTCTTCGAGCAGTAGCAGCACCCCTCCCCCCCCCAAGCACCTTGAGACCCTCACGGGTAAGTAGTGTACTTACAAATTTCATCATTGATTGATTGATTGAGAAACTGCTGGGTCTAACACAAACCTAACACAAGGTGTTTAACAAGATGCATGGACACAGAGTGATACTTCTCTGGCTCGCCCATGAGAATCTGTACATTAAAGAAAGATTAAACTATTAGAGAAGACATAAAAAACAGAAACGCCAACATGCAGCAAAGAAAAAATCATCAAGGACACAAATCTTTTTTGATGTTTTGTGTTTTCACTTATAATGAACTGTAAAGTAGACAATATACACTTAAACATGTTCTCATGTTATAAACAATTGCATTACCTCTTTCCATAGAGCTCTGAAAATGATGAACAGTCTGAAGTATGTCTCAATACCCTGGCAATTATGTTCCAAAGTAGAAATCGTTTTTTTTTATTTCCATTTAATCCATGCAGAATCATCTCTAGCTGATTAAAAAACACTTTTAGGTTTTTTGGTTACTATGCTACTCTTAAAGTGGAAACAAATTAAAGTAGAGAAAATCAAAGACCTCTTGGTTTCAGGGTAATGGAAAACCTTTCATCATATTTGGGCGGACTAAGCAGAAACTTGGATCCATTTTCATATCTGCAAATATGGAGTCACTGTGCATAGAAAATGTTCTCTGCTCACCATCAGTAATTTTTATTGATGCAAAGGAGATCATCAAAGTACATACATAAATTCAGCAATGGCGAGACAGGGTAGCTTCGCAATCATAAACTTTACATAGACCAATCCAAAAGCAACATACAAAAAAAAATAAAAGAAAGAAAACAGGAAAATCAGATTATATTATTTATCCATATGTAAATTGTGCCAAACAGCTTGGAATTTCCGCAATGAGCGTATCCCTCTGGTTTTAGCCAAAGCTTTTTCTCTCTCAAAAATCTCGACCATTATTGCCCACCACTCTACTGTGCAGCAAGTTTTGCGAGAAATCCAGACCCTTGCAAAGGCAAGCCTAGCAGTGACTAATATAATAGTGAAGAATGCTCGGCGTGCTGGGCTAGGGTTAGCCTTCTATCCCAACATAATCTCCAGTACCGTGAAGGTTAATTCTAACCCAAATCTGACTTCGCACATGTATTTAACACCCTGCCAGAATGCCAAATTTGAGGGAGAAAGTAGCAAACATATGTACAATGTGCCAGCTAAAACTCTGAAATTGGGACATTGAGGGGCATATTATCAAGAACGGCAATAAAATTATTGCCGCTTTAGCTGCAGGAAATTGCAGCTAAAACTGCAATAATGGGCTTGATAATATGCCCTTATGAATTCCCATAGCAGTCCAGGTTAACACCAGAACCTGGGCTGCTATGGGAATTCACAAGGACATATTATCAAGCCCATTACCGCCGTTTTAGCAGCAGTTTCCTGCCGCTAAAGCGGCGATAATTTTATAGCTGTTCTTGATAATATGGCCCTAAGTTTTAACATCAGGGAATTGACCACCACCCTTCTCCCACCAGCCTGCTATCATTTTAGGGGTGTAATGTAGCATGCACACTGTCCTAAACTGTTGGAGATTTAGTTTAACTGAAGCTACCGCTCCTTTTAATGTTGGGAGAGTATCACTTATTTCTACAGCAGTCATGTCTTTATCCAGGATATGACTCCACTTCAGTGCGAGTGGGTCACAGGGATCGGTTCTATACAGGGATAAGTGCTGGTAAGCACAGCAAATTGAATGTTTACAGGGTATTTCTTGCATAAAAGTCAGAATCTCATGAGCAGTTATGGTTGTGATCCCTTGTGATCGCAGGAAAAATTCTCTAATTTGTTAGTACTTATAATAATCTTGCCGAGGGAAGGAGAACGTAGTCTGAAGACTTTGGAATGTTTTAAAACCATTGGTATCATACAGATGACCAAGTCTTTCCACCCCAAGCATAGCCCACCCCTTTGCCACACTATGGCTGAACATCCCGGGTTGAAGTGGGTTGCCCCACAAAGGGAACCTTAGTAAGTAACAGGGTCAGACCCAGATAGTCATTGGGACCTGGGTGATAGGTTATTATGAAGAGAAAGGGGTCCAAGACTGTCAGACAATTATTTAGAAATTGGTGAAACAACACAAATTAGAAAGAAATTTTTCTTACAGCATATGAATTAAGGGTTACGGTGTTTTTATTTCACAGAGTAACCAAGCAAACCGATAAATGGTTCAAGCAATTTGTAAAGGTTCCTTGGCAGTTCATAAGCATATTAGTGCCCACACGGAGAGGGGGTGGGAAGTGAAGTGAGGGATTTTGTGTGAAAAAAGTGACAAAATACATAAATAATCAATTGCACATCATTTATCAAAGATTCTTTGTTATATATATATACTGGTCTCCTGAATTCGGAGCCACATTCAAACGGAATGATTCACAATCAAAAATCAAAAAGAAACAATATCTCCTATCTATGGCTGTACAAATCCTGTGTAACCATAGGAGTACATATCAGGGAAAACGTCTACGTTTCGACCCTATGCGGTAGGGTAAATGGCCCTTACAAGGCGGGTCTTCATCAGGACATTGGGGCAGTGGGCAAACCTCCTAGGGTGAAAAGAGAATGAAAAACTACTTAATAGGGTAGTGGTTACCCAATTGCCTCTGCGTGTGTGGTCCGCGGGGCAGTGCGTTAAAAACAACAAACTTAAAAAGGACTATCATGATCACAAGTGCTGTTACCTTAAGAGTGGAGGGGCGATGCAGTAGCCTTTCATTTGGGTCGTTACCGCAAACAGGTATTCTAAATGTAAAAACGGACCCCAAGAATTAGTTCCATGCACTACTAGAAAAGATCGATCAGAGCAATGCATGCCGACAAAAGGGAGAGAGATTGTAGAAATTACCTTCGGTCCCATTCAAATCGTCAGGAAAATGTCACCAGATCTAATCTGAATCAAATGAGAAAAATGAGAGAACATAGCCTCGTCAGTTGGAATAGGTTCCATGCAGGATGGTAGCGTCCTAGCGCGTTATTAGGTATCTAACTACAAAGGCGGGGTTTTTTTTTACCTTGTCAAACAAAGCGCTGGCGTGGTCTCGAGGCAGTCAATGCAAAGCGGCTCGCGTAACCAGGAAGTGGCAATAGGGGGGCGTGGTTACGTTTATAACGTCGGGTGCCAACACAGTGGACGGACTCTGAACTAAGCGGTTGCTATGCAATGATAGACGCTTTAAAGACATGTGATATTAAGGGACTATGTCGCTCCAACGGTCCACAGACTCAGGAATCTAACATAATGTCACACAGTAGAAGGACTCTAAACTAAGCGAATGCTTATACGAGGAGAGACACTTTAAAAACATGTGCATCTTAAGGGACTATGTTGTTCCAAAATCACACCGGGTCAGGCGTCTGACATATTGTTACGATTGAGTGTATGTACCTGCCCGCAGGGCGGTAAAATGCACATTACACAAATGAACCATAATCATGATACAATCGGGACATAGTGTACGCATATAGGACTATTAGCACTTGGCAACAATGTATGGGTGCATGTACCTACCGTGCAAGGTGGTAAAATGCACCTACGTTTGGATTGTTAAACTGTTCACAATGGAAGGTAAAGGGCATTGTTCAAGAAGTATTCACAAGGTACCTATAGGATCGCTAGTTGAGCAAAGCTACTATCGGATTCGTTCAAACCATTCTGTACTGAGTCAAAAGTTTGCATCCATTTTAGTTCTCTCATATTTAGGATAGGGGCAATGTTGCCTCCCCTAGGGCCTAATTTCACATGTTCCAAAATTATCCATCTCAGGCTCTCTGGTAGGTGGTTATTCTAAAAACAATGTTCCACAAGGGGTGCACCCTCCACCATGCATCTTATTCTACTACAGTGTTGTAGGAAGCGCGTTTTCATGCGCTGTTGTGTTTGGCCGACGTATATTAGATCACAAGGACAGATAATGCAGTATATTACATCCTCCGTGTTACAGTTGGTGTGAGATTTGAGTTTCACACGGTGCTGTTGGAAGGTGAACTCCTTGGTTTGAATAGTTGACGGGCAGGCCTTGCAATTACCACACTTGAAATGTCCCAAAATCGGAGGCAGGTTCCAGAGGGACGTGATGGAGGGCGTAGGGGTAGTGCCCAGGAGTGAACACACCACATGGTCACGTATGTTCTTGCCTTTCCTGAAGGAGTGTAGAGGTAAGTCTTGGCACCCCAAGTCATTCGATATCATTGGCCAATGTTTATTAACCACTTTTTTGATCTCATTGCTCTTCGTGGAGAAGGTGGTCACACAAATGAGTTTGTGATCATTGCTGTTGACGCGGTCATTGGGTTGTAATAGCGTCTCCCGTGGGTTGAACCATCCTCTCTTGCGGGCCTTCTTAGTAAGTCTTGTTGGGTAACCTCGTTCAATTAGGCGGTCCATCAGTTTTTTTGACTCCTCCATGTAATCTTCCTTCTTACTGCAATTCTGTCGAATTCTGAGGAATTGCCCGAAGGGTAGATTGTCCCTCAGGCTCCTCGGATGATGACTCGTGTATTGCAATAGAGAATTTCGTTCTGTGGGTTTCCTGAAAAGGTTGGTATGAAGTGCCCCATTTTCAGCAATGATTGACAGGTCTAAAAAGTTAATCTTGTGTTTATCAAAATGGATCGTGAATTGTATGTCCCGTGATCTATTGTTGAGCCAGCAGAAGAAATGGTTTATGTCGTCATCTGTGCCAGACCAAATCAGGAGGATGTCATCTATATATCTCATCCACAATTTTATTCCTGAACGGAAGGGATTGATATCATTCAAGATGAAAGAAGTTTCAAAAGCGGACATGAAGATAATCGCTAGGTCCGGGGCATAGGCGGCTCCCATCGCGACTCCCTTTATCTGTAAATAGAAGCAATTCTGAAAGATAAAGAAGTTGCGCATCATCGCAATTTTCAGTAGTAGGACAATAAATCTGGTAGGAACCCGTACAGGAGCTACCCGCTTCTCCAGTGCCAGAGTAGCCACCGCGAGTGCTTCGTCCTGGGGGATACTCGTGTACAGAGACACGATATCACATGTTGCCAATAGTTCCTTACTATGGTCATAAGGGCGTCCGTCAACTATGTTGATAGTGTGTGTTGTGTCCCGCAAGTACGTTTCGGTCTGTTCAGCCAGCGGTTTTAGAAAAAAATCTATGTACCGACACAATGGTTCCAGTATTGATCCACATCCCGACACTATTGGTCGTCCCGGCGGATTTTGTAGGTCTTTGTGGACTTTGGGCAGGGTGTAGATAGTCGGTATCCTGGGGTTTCTTTGGTTGAGATACTGATATTCTTGATCCGATAGGAAACCCTCATCCAGCCCTTCCTTGGTAACCCTTTGTATTTCAGCAGCCAAATCCTTAGATGGATCACCGGGCAGTTTTCTGTAGCTGACCCCATCTGATAATTGTCTCATGATTTCATCTCTGTAGTTGCTGACATCCTGGACAATAATGGCACCACCCTTATCTGCCGGTTTAACTATGATGTCCATGTTGTCCCTAATAGATGATAAAGCCAGGCGCTCAGCTCTACTGATGTTGAATTTGGTATACCTAGTTTCTTTTAGGATTTGGTCCACATCTCGGAGGACCAGACTCTCGTATGCCAAGATAGTACTGGTCATGGCATAGGTAGGAGGCACGAAGGTGGATGGTACTGAAGGCCAGTTGTTGTTCCTATGTTCATGGGTGGTTTGTCTTTGAAGAAATATCTGAGTCGGATTTTTCTGAAGAAATTGTGGAGTTCCCTGATAGTTATAAACACATTAGGTAGAGATGTTGGCACAAAAGACAGACCACGGCT
This sequence comes from Lissotriton helveticus, assembly GCF_964261635.1. Lineage (NCBI taxonomy): Eukaryota > Metazoa > Chordata > Amphibia > Caudata > Salamandridae > Lissotriton > Lissotriton helveticus. Next base: position 1,120,161,328 of record NC_136063.1, on the reverse strand, counting down.
CAGTACTTTGATCTCTTCATCGTTGAGACTTTGTGATGAAATGTTTATAACAGGGTTGCTAGGCTGTCTTACCACCTGTAATTCTTCCGGCGGGTGGATCTCTCTCCATGTTCCTCCTGTGGGAAATGGACCTGTTTGGTGCCTCGCCCTCTGTCGTTGTTCCAAGTTGGGTCCACACTTTGTTGGCCTCTGCCGGCACCCCTGGTCCAGTTGTTGCCTCGTCCTCGTGGGGGTCTCCATCCACCCCGTCCTAAAAAAGGTTGGGGATATGCTGGACCGTATGTTTCTTGATAGCCGTAGCTACCACTTGGGTCAGCCTGCGCGGAGTCTTCCCCAGAACTGTAAGAGGAGTCGGAAAAGGTCGAGAAATTACGTCTCCCCCTATAGCCACCTCGGCCACGGTTGGTGAATCGTCCTTGGGGATCTTGGCGGTAGTAGTCCTCTTGTAGGTACGGGTATGTCTTTTTCTTATCGTATAGACGAACGTCCCGGGCGAGCTTTTCTAGTTTCTTCTTAATAGTTACGGTCTCGAAATCCTGAAGTGTTGCGACCAATTTAGACAGGGCGTCTTTCGAATTCGTGAGTGTGGTATCTCCAGTGATTTCAGCTTTAAGATCAGAAATCTCTTTGGTTAGTGCTTGAATTTGATCCGCAGCCGTCTCTATGCCTAGCACCATCCAATGTCTAGAGCAGTTGTTGGCAACACAGCTGAAACCTTCTCTGAACTAAGGGACGTCCACGAATATTGCCGGTTCTACCCTAAGACCGTCTTTGGCAAACGGCGCCGGGAACCTCAAGAGGGAGCATTACACAAACAAGGTGTATCCGCCTTGTGAGAGCAGAGTACAACTCTGTTATCGACTCCTCCCGGTTATAGCTCCTACGACTATCGATCCAGATTCAATTTTCACGCGGACAGCGTTCTACAAGATCGTTTATTACCCAAAAACAAACAAAATTAAAGCACCGCCTTGTACGGGTCTAACCAACACGAATTTGCCCGTGCCCACATGAGGCCCTGAAGATTCGCAGTGTGTTCCCTGCGATGAAACACGTGTTGGCCTAATTAAAGGAACAATATACTGATACCTCACACCAAGAACGGAACGTCTTTTTGAACTTTGATATATCTATTTGAAGGATTGTGTCTCTAAATCAAGTTACTCTGAAAAATTGTTGATGTGACACTAGCATTACTAAGAATGTTCTAACGTTGTATAGCGCAGGGGTTTTGTTGTTTCGCTATTTGTATGGATCATCTTGGTCCAACCCTGAGTGGTTGAGAGGGATTACCGCTCACCCTATTGCCTATACCATCTACTTTACATTTCAATTCACTTTGCGGACACTCAGGTTGTGCGCCTAACTACTCTGGTAACTAAAAAACCTCCTAGCTGCATACTATCTTAGTGTGATTTAGTTTGTACCCAGAAAAAGACCCAAAAGTACTTGCTTCATTCATAATTACTTCTAGTGAAGCGACTGGGTCTGCTGTGATGACGGCGATATCGCCTGCATAGGCAGTAACCTTAAGCGCGCTTGTATGATATTTTCATTGGCCATCAGTGTCCGTATGAGGGGCTCAATATATAATGTAAACAAAAGTGGGGACATAGGGCACCCCTATCTTGTCCCTCTGTGAATAAAAAAAAGGTGCGGACTGAGTGCCCTAATAGCTCAATTTGGCCTGTGGAGTGTGGTATAAGGCTTGTATCCACATAAGGAATCCAACAGTGATTCCAAATACTGCCAGAGTAGGACAAAGATAACCCCAAGCTACACAGTCAAAGGCCTTTTCTGCATCTAAAAGTATCATACCTAAGTTGCTCCCTGTTTGTTTAGTGTAATCGAAGGCCAAAATAGCAGTATTGGTGGTGCAGTAGTACCTCGACCCACTATGGAGCAGTGTTGTTTTCCTGAAACCAGGTCTGGCATAAAGTGGGCCAGGCGATTAGCCAACACCTTGGCATAGAGCTTAGCATCCGCGTTAATAAGGGATATTGACCGATACAAGCCACATTTGTCAGACAGCGTAACCTTTTTAAAAAAAATATAATGTTTGAAGCGTCCCAGGTTAAAGGAGTTATCCCAGAGGTGGCAATCTCTTGCATAACCTTGACAAGTAAGGGTATCGTGATATTCCTAAATAGTTTATAAAATTCAATGGGAATTGAATCGTCCCCAGCTGCTTTACCAGGTGGGAGCGCAGATAAGGCCAAAAAGAGTTCCTCTTGAGACACCTCAAAGACCAGCTGTGTAAGCGAACTCCTCCTGCAGGCCCTTTCTAGATATTTAACAAGTTCCTCTGAGTTTATAAGATTTGACTCGGCATATAAAGTTTCATAAAATATTGTGAACTGTTTAAGAATCGTATTGGTGTCAGTATAAAGTGTATTATCAAATCCTTTAATGGCTTTCATTGTATTTTTAGCCCTTTTATCTGCCAATTGATGTGCAAGTATCTTCCCCACCTGTTTGCCATATTCACACTGCAAAGACCGATGTTAATTATAGCGCGCAGCTACTTTATCTTTTAGAGTCTGGCCAGCTAAAGCTGAAACAAGGTCAGAGTACATCTGGGGATTCCTTGGGTCGTTTTGGTTAACAGCGCTTCCATGAGATCTTTTCAAATTAACAAGTTCTGCGCAGGTGGCTTTAGTAATTCCCTCTCTAGCTTTATTCTGTCGCCATATAAATTGCTGTGTGATGCCCCTAATATATGCTTTCATCGAGTCCCAAAGGTTACAGAAATTAGTAGAGTTAGTATTAAAATGAATAGATTCTACCAGGAGCCTTTCCATTGTATGCAATGTATTCATTATATGTTAGTAGGTATCAAGGGAAAGAAAACAAGCGTCTAGTTTTACTTGTCGCCTCCGTTTTAAAACTAAAAATTATAGGGTTATGATACGATGTTATTTTTGGGCGCAGCTGAATCGTGCCTGTCTGAAGTATCTGATCATGAGCCCAGACCTTATCAATGCTGGAATACTGCTTTTGTGGACATGAGTAAAATGTGTAGCCTGGAAGGTCTGGATGTAGCGTTCTCCATACATCTTTAAGATTATGCAAACAAGCTAATTCCAGGATTGATGCCCTTACTTTTGGCATCCTGGCGGTCATGCGACGGCTAGTAGAATTAATAGAATAATTAATTACACCATTAAAATCGCACATGATTATTAACACCCCTTGCAAATCCAATAATATTAGCATTAGTGTGTTAAAGAGCTGAAGGGGGATGTTTGACTCAGACTAGCAGTTGTGAGAAAAGAAGATGGCGGATTGACATCGCCGCCAAGAGCCGCATTCTAAGCAGCAGCCCCACCACCGTCCCTTTACAAACTAAAGTGGACCAAATAATAAAAGAATACAGCTGTTAAACGCGCTAACCCTCGCTAAGTAAATAGACAGTTTTTCCGCTGCTTCTCACAGAACTTGGACAGAGCTTGGACTCGCCTGATGCTGCTTCTGGCTGCCGGGAAATGGCTGCAGCTCTTAAGCTCCATCCGACACTCTTCCCTTGCTTGGTGTCCCCTGCCCACCACGCTCTGCTGCAGCTCGCAGCGCAGGATGGTGCCGCCGAAGGCAACAGCCCAGAAGGTGGTCTAAGCAGGCTCTCATGCCCCTGCAGCCACTACTGATCAAACAACACTCACCACAAGGGATGAGTTGAAGCCACAACATACAAAAGGAACCATGAATCGCTCCATTTCCTCCAAAGTAGGACGCCCCATCCACAAAACCCTACAATCTGGTAAAGCAAACAATGTTATTTACCCTAGGGGCTACTCAAATTTACCTCCAGAAAGGGAGATGGTAGAGGCATTAATGAAGGCAGTCCTCAATGTTTCAAAGGAGACACCAACTGTGCCTTTGTGCCCCTTTTCAGCAATCAATGCGGAAAGCCCCCCAGGCTTGGATCCTAGACTGCATAAGTCTTCAAACTCTTCTGGAGAGCGTGAGATGTCCGTCTTTCTGGGAATGGGGCTGATCGAGTGCGCAATACCAGACCCATCTTCAGGAACAATGCTAAAAAGGGGAACAGTTTACCGATGGAGCACCTAACCACCGAGACATTGCCACTGCAGGTGCCGTGCAAGCCGGGGACTTTCCACCATTGTGTATTCACCTAGCAGGTTCAGAGCAGCATTTCAACACAGACTATGATATCCTGCCTGATGAACAAAGCAATCATGAGAAACTACAGCAAGATTGAGATCTTAGCCCTAGAACAGTAGCTGCAGAGCCTGCTGATTATGATGATGCCCTGGTGACTGGGTGTGACCAAGATATAGCCTCCCCAAACAGCCCAATTACTACTTACGATAAGGCATGTTTTTTGCAAAGATGAAATCTCTGATACCATTGACACAACTGTAAGCGATTCAAGGGATTCGACTCTCCCTAATGTGCAGCCATTAGATCAGCCAGTCAATCTATCCAGCTGAAAGAAAAAAGAAAGCTCTAATATTAAAAGTACCAGAAGCCATAAAAAAGGAAGTGATAGGAAGAGTGACCTGCGGGACTTCAAGACCTCATCCATCAAACTGGTTATCACTAGTATCCTATTGTGTAAATGAGTCACGGCGAAAGGGGAAGTAAAACAACTGATCTGGTTCCGGTTCTGGTACTAGCTTAGCCCTGGGGCCAGGGGCAAGCTATGGCTATACATCTTTAAATCAAAGTATGGGGGTCGAAAAACAAGCTTGTCCCTGGAAACCGCGGTAACATCACACAGTGGCTAAAGGCAATCAGTGATTTTTCCTGCTCTTTCATCTTTCTCAGCGCCCTCCCGGAATATTGCAGGCCCATAGAGAAGAAGCACAGGAATTTTACTCACAGGCTAAAGCAGATAGTTCAGCAATTAAACAGGCTCTTGCTGAGGTAAACAATAAAGTAGTGGCATTAACAAAAGACATTGCAGAGCTGCAACAACAAGTAGCAGATACAGAAGATCACTCGATGAGGGCTGCTAAGTTCTCCAATGCACAAGAAAACCAGCTTACGTTCTTGCAAAGCAAAGTCGAGGATTTAGAAAACAGGCAACGACGCGATAACCTCCGCCTGTTTGGAGCACCCGAAAATGAGGAAGATGCCAATCCCCGTTCATTTAAAGTATAACTACTCCAGAGAGCATTCACCGATCTGATGACTGGGACTTGGACAGCCAAGTGCAACGGGCACATAAATTACCTGCTGCCACTCACAGACCTGCAGGTCACTTTCCTCTGCCTTTTCTCATCTATTTTGGAAACTTTCTCCTACGACAAGCAGTTTCCATCAAGGCTTGTCCTGCTTCCCCTATTAGAGTGGGCTCATACTCCATCTTTTGCTGGATGGATTTCTGTAAGAGCACTATGGATAGACGTTGAAAACTTTGCCACGTTATAGACCCCTTATAGTCTGCAGGGGCACAGGTCTTTCTTCGGTAACTAGCCATAATATCGAAAAAAATATATAGAATGGACACAATATCGAAGTAAAAATATAGAATGGACAAAATATCAAATGGACACAATATAGTAGTTAAAAATATCGAATTGAAGGGAAGTAATATTGATTGTTAAAATATAGAAGTAAAACTATTGAAGTATATAATATAGGCATTAAAATATATTGAATTTTTAATAATATCGAATTTTTTAAACTGTTTTGTATGTTAGTGTATGTGTGAAAAGTGTATATTATTTTCGCAATGTATGTTTAATTTATTTTAAGTAAAGAATTTTATGTTATTTAATTTTTTGCATAATTTAATTCTGTAGCGGGTTGTGGGTTTATAGGGGAATAGGGTGGGAAGTAATTTATTTATATTAAATTAAATATGAATTTTTTGAAATTATTAATTATTTTTAATTTCATTTTGCTTTTTAATTCTGTAGCGGGTAGTGGGTTTATAGAGGAATAGGGTGGAAAATAATTTAATTGTAATTAATTAAATATTTGTATTTATTTATTGGTATTCATTTTGAATTTATTGTTAATTGATTTTTAATTGGTAATTCATTTTTATTAAGTGATTAATTGATAATTATGATAATTGTATTAATTTATTTTCCGTAATGGGTTGTGGGTTTATAGGGGAATAGGGTGGGAAGTAATTTAATTGTCATTAAGTAAATAATTTTTATTTATTTATCGGTATTCATTTTTAATTTATTGTTAATTAACTTTTAATTGGTAATTCATTTTTATTAATTGGTAATTCATTTGTATTAATTGAATAATTGATAATTATGATAATTGTATTAATTTATTTTGCGTAGCGGATTGTGGGTTTATAGGGGAATAGGGCTGGAAGTAATTTAATTGTAATTAATTACATATTAAAAATACTTTTTGTGTATTGATAATTAATGTACTGTTAATTATTAATTAGTATTAATTTTTTATTATTAATTAGTTTGTCTTATTGAAAATTAATTAGTTGTTAATTATTAATAGGTAATTAATTTATAATAACTAATATTTATTTGTATTTCTAATTGATTAATTATGACAATATTAAATTGGTAATTAATTTTAATACATTTTTTATTGGTATTGATATTTAATTTCTTTTTATTAATATATTAAATCATTACTTTCCCTACTGTTGCACTCACTGGAGTGGTAATAGTAATTTTTACCCCTACTCTATCCAACGCTTTCCCTACTGTTGCACTCTCTGGAGTGGGAATAGTAATTGTTATTCTCCCGCTATCCAACGCTTTCCGTACTGTTGCACTCACTGGAGTGGGAATAGTACTTTTTACCCCTACGCTGTCCAACGCTTTCCCTATTTTTGCACACTCTGGAATGGGAATAGTATTTCTTACCCCTACGCTATCCAACACTTTCCCTACTGTTGCACTCTCTGGAGTGGGAATAGTAATTTTACCCCTACGCTATCCTACGCTTTGCCTACTGTTGCACTCTCTGCAGTGGGAATAGTAATTTTACTCCTACGCTATCCAACGGTTTCCCTACTTTTGCACTCTCTGGAGTGGGAATAGTAATTTTTAGCCCTACGCTATCCAAAGCTTTCCCTCCTGTTGCACTCTCTGGAGTGGGAATAATAATTTTTACCCCTACGCTACCCAACGCTTTCCCTACTGTTGCACTCTATGGAGTGGGAATAGTAATTTTTACCTCTACGCTATCCAACGCTTTCTCTACTGTTGCACTCTCTGGAGTGGGAATAGTAATTTATACCCTCCCGCTATCCAACGGTTTCCCTACTGTTGTACTCACTGGAGTGGGAATAGTAATTTTTACCCCTATGCTATCCAACGCTTTCCCTACTGTTGCACTCACTGGAGTGGTAATAGTACATTTTACCCTCCCGCTATCCTACGGCAAAAATATTGTATATTTTTTATTAATATTACATTTAATATATATATATATATATATATATATATATGGAACAATAAATTGTTATGTTATTTTGTTTTAACTTACAATAATTATTTATTAATTTTGAGGTTATTTAAGTATTGTTAAGCATGTTTTAGTTTATTATAATTATTATTTCATTAATTTTAAATAACTTTTAAGGCATTTAGTAAAATTCGATATTTTGACTGACTATATTTTTTACAACTATATTTTTGATTTGATATTTTTTTACTTACCTGTTTGCAGATAGAAATTCGATATTTTTGCATTCTATATTTTGTCCACTATATTTTGATAGGTCGATATTTTGGCATTCTATATTTTTTCAGTGATCCCTGTCTTCAGGAGCCGGCCCACCTTAAAATCATCAAAAATGGCCAGGCTCACTTGGGCACACGGAGCAAGATGCTCAACAGGTTCTGGCAAAGTGGCAACAAGGAACTAAACCTTATAACCCTTTTATTTTTTCTCTCTCTGGACTAAGGGGAGAACACACAGGTGCATTTGGGTCTCATACTATCATTATGCAATGCTCTAATTTATTAGTAAGGCCAGATCTGGGTACAGAGACTCCCCCTTGTCCTTGATCTTGATCTTAATGGTTCAATTTTTTCTTTTGCTTTCTCTTCGTTTCTACACTAAGGGGTCGATTCCGATCCGGTAAAAAGCGCTCCGAATCATCGTACGGAGCGTTTTTTCCCCGTACGAATCGTACCTGTAAACGTCCCGTATGTACGACGAAGTACGATTCGTACCAGGAGCCGTACTCCGTACGAGTCGTACAAGACACCGTACGACTCTAATCTCCGTACGATTCTCCCTCGGAACCCGCTGTACGCTACATCTGTACGGTTCGCGGCTGGTTTTTATGACCCAGCAAGTACGATACGTGTTGGGTACGCACCGTAGGACCCTTTTTCTACGGGAGCTGAAAACAGCCGTGAAAGCAGAGTTCGCACCGAAACAGGTACGGAACGGCCCCCCGGGTACGGTGCGTACCCCTCATGATCGCAGGGGTACGCACCGTACCCCTGCGATCATGGGCAGTACGAGCCGTACCCCCATTGTACGATCGGTGTATGAGCCGTACCCCCATTGTACAATCGGTGTACGAGCCGTACCCCCATTGTACGATCGGTGTACAAGCCCTACCCCCATTCTACGATCGGTGTACGAGCCGTACCCGCATTGTACGATCGGTGTACGAGCCGTACCCCATGAACGATCGGTGTACGAGCTGTACCCCCATTGTACAATGGGGGTACGGCTCGTACACCCCATGATCGCAGGGATACGGTGCATACCCCAGCGATTATGGGGGGTACGGACCGTATGTATGTGTTTGTGTGCTTTTCTGTACGACTCACCCTTACCTGATGTGGACCGTACGAATCGCGTCCTCATACACCGGTCCGGATCGTACTCGTCGGGTCGTACGGCATGTGTACGAGTCGTACGGTATGTGTACGAGTCGTACGGTTCACGGTTTCAGCCTTGCAATACGTACGGATCGTGACGATTCATACGGATTCACGGAATACGGATCGTACTTCGCGACTCGGACGGACGGGTACGATTCGTACGGAGAGGGCTCCGGATACAAATCGTACGGACGTTTTTTTCCCGAATCGGAATCGACCCCAAAGGGGCACATTAGGATGTCGCGGGGATTGCCCCCGCCAGGCTGGCGGTAGCCCCCGCCAGCCTGGCGGGGACAATCCGCCCAACATCCTCACTAGTTTCCCCCCCGCCATATTAGTATGGCGGGGGGACCTCGGCAGATGGGAAGACCGTCCGCCGCATCGCGACCGGGGCGGAAATAGAATAATATTGCGGCGATGTCTATCAGACACCGCCAGCCATTTTAGCATGGGCATTTTACAATGCCTTTCCGTGGCGGCAATGTCGCCACGGAAAGGCATGCGGTCTTCACTCTGGGGGCCCCTTGCGGGCCCCCAGAGTGAAGGAGTGGTGGGGGCTGCACACGGAGGGGTACCTGTGGTACCCCCCCACATTTGCATAAACAAAGCGGCAGGCACCGCGCGGTGCCTGCCGCTTTGTATATGCAAATGCTGAAATGCATTTGTAGCAATGTGGCGGGCGGTGCTGAGAGCACCGCCCGCCACAATGCTACAAATGCAGGATGTGCCCGCCACTGTGGCGGGCAATTCCTAATGCCCCCCTTATGGCGGGCGGTCCCAATCCCCGCTAGGATGACGGGCGGACAAAGTCCGTCCGTCATCCTAATGGACCCCTAAGTCTTTTTTGAGAAATCAAAATCATGGTGTTCAGGGATTGTGGGGCAGCTTTCAGGGTGTGTTGTTGCTCTCGCTAGCTGTCCTGTCAGCGACAGCAGGTAGGGGGGTGATTCTTTTCCTTGGGCACAGGGTGGGATCGGGTGGGCTAGCCTAGGGGGGATGGGAGGGATTCGCTTTAAGGGGTTAGTTAAAAGCAAAGGGAATATAGGGAAGGAAAGGCAGGGAGTAGCTAACAATTTCCAATTTTTGGGGGGTTTTATTAGGAGCAAGGTTTGCAACTACAAGAATTATAATAAAAATTGTATCTGTTCATTAGGAAAATCAATATACTATGATCAACTCTTGAAAAGTTATGGCATTACTTAAATGCCTCGGTTGGAATGTCTCTGGTTTAAATGCTGCTAGGAATCATCAGCTAGATCGAGAAGAGCTAAATCTATACAAACCCCATTTGTTTTTTTTATCAGAAACTCATCTAGCTTATAAAGATAGGGGGCTGCTTAATCAATTAAAATATCAAACTATAGTATGCACCTCTCAAAGCGTCTTGATTAGAGGAACTGCAATACTAGCTAGTAAGACGCTTATATGCACAATACACAGGGTCTTAGCACATTCAAGAGGGAGATGGGTATTGCCCAGTTGGTTATTTTCGATGTTGAATATGTTTGGTTAATCTTTATGGCCCTAATGCTGATGATCTGTTCACCATTCACGAAACCTAGCAGTTGGCACTCATACCAGAGTAGCGTAGTTCTGCCCATAGGTCATCACAGAGTATATTATACAATTTGTGAGACGCAGTAAAGCTATCTGTTACACCTGCGATTAGACATGGTTTTACATATTACATTACACAGTATTCAGGGTGCTATGTTCTACCAAAATCAATATACTGTATATGGCTGCTGTTGTATGATGAAAGTAATACATACCTTTAATTTGCAATACTCCTATAAATGCTCCAGATGCTCAAATACGAACATAAATCAAGGTGTTGTATGTTTTGGTTTTGTCCTCATTTAGAATTGTTCATGCTGTCAGTTTCCACATTTCTCAATCACATGTTCACATCCCACTATGATTAACAACACTAAATAGAAAAGGACAGGAGTTTTTGTCACAAATTTGTTGGCTTATACTTCGTTACAATAATATGGGATAAAGTACCCCCTGCCGTACATTATGAGGATACTGCAAGTCACCGAGGAGTTCCATAACCATATAGAAAAACGAGGTCATGGGTCAAATTCCTTTAAAAGGTTATGGGACTCGAAGGTAACTTGCAATAGCCTTATAATGTTTATCCCATATAATAGATGGTCACACCATCACCTTTCCCACAAACAACTTACAACCATAATGCATAGCTCTTTCATATGAAAGAGCAAGCATGTTTGCAAACATTAAGAATAAAAATAAATCCTCTAGTGCAAAATTAAATACATCAAAAACCTGTTAGATGTTTGTTGCAAACTAATATCAATAACAGTTCAATAAAAGTCAGTTAAAAAAACACACTGATGCGGTTTTTGCCGATGTAAACACCCGTCAAATTCTTGCCCACATTTGAATGCTTGGCCTCCTGCTCAGTTGCCCGTCTCCAAATATCTGTCACACGCCTCCATCGCCCATTTACCCTGCTTCCCAGATCTGCAAGATTTGCCCATACCAGAGCCGTCACCAAATCAAACTAGTAGCAGGTGGGGTTAGAGGGTCCAGCGGGGGGCAAAATCGAACAGGGATCAGTGTGTAAAGGTCTAGAGGGGTGCAGAGCGCAGTGGGGTGGTCTGCAGTGATGCAGAATAGATTAGAGTTGCGTTGAGTGCTGTAGAGTAGAGGTGCATAGAGTGCTGTAGAGTTGAGTGCAGTGTTGAGAGTGCAGTTGCATAGAATGTATCGGCGCAGAGTTCAGTGGTGCAGTGACACAGACTGCATAGTAGAGTGGGGTAGAGCGTACTAAATCCAGGAATTATAAAATGATTGGAATATGTAATTTCTCCTTAGAAGGATGGAAGGCTGAGTTGGTCCCTATTCCTGCACGTTTATGACCTGGAGGTTCAATACAGATACCTGCGTGAGTACATGTATCAGTTATGGTACACTAAAGGAAGAAAAAGAAAGCCTACTTGTTTGCAAATTCCTTATATTGGAAAGCAATATTCGCATTGGCGAGGACCCGCCAGATGTGAGTGGCTGACCCAGGACTGAAAGTACCAGAATGCCAAGCTGGGATGAGCTACTCACAACTGACGTGGTGTGCCTTGAGATTCGAGTTCTGCAGATCCGGGACATTCCTTGACACAAAGAACTTTGCACACAAAGATGTGTCTATGACTTAAAGCATCCTTATAAGCTGGATAAGGGTGATGTCAGAAAAAAGCATAAGAAAGCATTAAAAAGGTCACCATTGTCACCCACAAACTGTCCAAAGAAATGTTTGGTCCCAGTACTGGAGTAAAAGAAGTGAGGTACGGATGGCCAATAAGTGCCATGGGGTAAGGATCAAGTGCTTGCCCAATGAAACTCCCCACTGAATATTTGTATATACTCTACAAAATGCTTTGTTAGTGATGGCTGAGTTAATGACTTAACCATTACGACATATCCATTGTAGGTACTATGGCTGATTCGTTTGCTTGAGGGATCTTTCAAACACAAACTGAGTAAGTTAAATTATGTTCAGCTAAGAGTCAGTTAAATTATTTTGCCAATAAATCAATAGCACTGTCCAGATCAGATATCTCAGAGTGAATTGACTGCTCAATCCGTCTCACTTTTGTGATTTTCATTTTGCATTGTAAGCGTAGTCGTGAACAGACACGGGTCCCTCACCAACTAACATTGAGAGAAAAGTCAGTGCCTTCGACAAGCCCATTGGCCAGGGGACGAGTCATTCACGTGTTGGCAGCATTATATGTGAGGGGGAAACACCCTTTTCAATGGCACCTTTACCACGTGATGGTGTTACCACCAGCATTGTTTTTGCTTTTAGCCAATATATATATATTTTTTAGATAGATAAGGCCGGGCAGTATCCCCATCAATAAAGTTTTGCAAAAATCGTGACAAAAGCAAAAAAAAAAGCATAGGCAAAGCAGAAATACTGGTGGACAATGCCTGACCAATTGGCTTTGATATTGCTTGTACATAATATTGTATATAGATGTGATGTGGAGAGAGAGGTTATAAAATCAGCTGTAGAGACAGACAAGTGCAGCCCTGAGCACCATGCATAACATACAGGACACACAAAATGCATCAGACACTACAGCTGCTATTAGAGTGGAAGGCGTTCTAGCAATGAACGTATAAAACTGTATCCAGCAGCAGGGGCGTAGGAGACACTAAAATTCTGGGGGGGACAGGGACAACCTTGTGGACTTTCCATTGACCCTATACAAATCACCGCCCGTTAAACAAATACAGTCGCATAGTTTTGAAGTAAAATATTGCGAGAAAAACAGGCATATAGTCACAGTTTGCATGTATGCTTTATTGTTATTTACATTCACATAGTAATCAGACCAAATGTTAAAAAAACATGTATATGAATCTTGCATCTTCATGCACCAAGCAAAAAAGGTCGCTGACTTCGGGTGAGGGCGTCATGTTTGTAAATGCATTACGGTTTGAAAAGTACCTGCTGCTGCATTCCTAGTCTCCAGCAATTTTCAGGCAACAATGAAAATGTGAAAATAACTTTGGTGATTAATGATCTTTATTGAGAGAGATCAGAGGTCTGACTACTGTAAGTTTTGACTCATGGTAAGGTAGCCACAATGTGTTAATATGCCTGCTGCAAAGAATGTGTACCAGGCACATCACAAAATGCATATCATGTAAATAGGTCAGTGAGTTACTGCTTTTGTCTGAGAGATTCTTTTGCTATTTGCAGTTTATAAGTTAAAATCCTAACATTGAACAGTGAGCTATTAACCGTCATCAAAGAGCTGCATGAAAACTGCAAGGTATAGATTAGAACGTTATGATTTTTACCCAGTCTTTCATTATCCTAAGGTTGGAAAATGGGTTCATTAGGATGGAAATCAATTCTGATTATTAAAGAGACCCCCAACCAAGGTGTTATGTTTTAACTTCTGGGTTTGTGCTTCTCTAGTGTTGCAAAGCTATCTGTGCCCTGGGCACTCCCCAACTTTTTGCTGACTTGTACTGGTGGTACCTCAGTCTGACTGACCCTGGCCTCTGACTAACCAGTTCCAGGGCCAGTGGTATGTTGAAAGAGACACTTACAAATACAGTAAAAACACCTACATACAATAGGGTGCACTATGGGTTACGGTACCTCCATGATTGACATGACCTCGCCTATACGGCCCTAGTACATAATAGGGCATAGGGATTGAAACTACCTTTAGGTCCCTAGTATATATATTAGGGCATAGTGGTTTAGAGGCCAGCAGCCCTTCCTGCACTTGCATGTGTGCACTGCTGTAGCCTGAGGTCAGTTTAAAAGCAGGCCTGTGTTGGAGGACTGCTTTTAAAATGCAAATTATGCCCAATCTTGACTTTTGGGTTAGGGGCACTTACAAATTGATAAACTACAATGTTGGGGCATATTAGGTATCCCCATGGGTTCCCCTGGGTGTCCAAGGGGTTAGAGGTCAAGTATCTACAAGGAGGACCCTTATAAAATGAGTGTTATATGCCCTGGGTTTAGTGAAATTGCACATTTCACTGCCTACATTGTAGTACAGTGCTTACCAAAATCGGCTTTTGTGCTAGGAGCAATGTGAAGTGTGGATCTACAATATTTTGATATAATCGGAACCCCTAAAGTCTTTCCTATGTATTCGAAGGGTGAGGGGGTCCTGTAGGTATAAGGAGGATCCTTATATAGGCCCTGGTATTGGAGAAATTGGCCAGTTAATTTTTCCATTGCAGATCTCCAGCCCATAGGTTAACATTGCAAGAAGTTATTAATTATTAACTGGAGAAAGGAAAGCCATACAACTAGGATTAAAGGGCTCAGAAGAATGTTAATGATAAATGCAACAATGTGGTATTGTTGAATTTATTCTAAAATGTAAAGACAAGAAGTTATAAGACCTTCTTGTCTGCAGGCCACAATTCAGCCCTCTAGTGCCCTGCCTTGATTTGTCAGAGGTAAGTGGATTGGACTGGCTGTTTAAAGAGGTGAGAAATGACCCCTAGAGTTAGGAGACCTGTCTGGGAGTAGAGGTTGCTGGGCATAGGAATGCCAGAGCCAGGGGGAGGGGTAGTAAACAATGCTCTTCAAGAGAAGGAGACAAGCTGGAAAAATCACTTTCATTTACACCTCTCCCACAGCCGGATGGGGGGGATTAAGGAGGAATTCCCAGATGTAAGGGAAGTGGACCTAGGTAGATGAAGCCATCCTGTAGGCTGGTTTAGTTAGGTCTGCTCCCTCTGCTGGAAAATCAGCCATGAATAATTTTGGAGAAATTCTGCTCTCTTTGGGAAAATAATGCCACACTTTAGAGAATGTGTTCATTCCCTGGAGCATTGCCCTGCACCTCATTGGAGGGGAGTGTCCTCCTTTTTGACCTAGAGAACTTGGAATAAGTATCTAAAAGGGACAAAGCCTCTCAGATGATGCTGCTTCATACTTGGTAGAAGAAGTGTCCCTGCTGAGGAGTTTGATTTGAACCAACCAGGCCATAGACTGAAGATTGTGCCTGTTGCACAATCTGGAATTACAGTCCTATGGACTACCTTGCTTCAAAAGGACTAAAGAGTGGACTCCCTGCAAGCCGAAGGTTAACAGAGCACAACTGGACCACCAAGAATCCCCAGCCTGGAGAACTACCAGTGAATTTGAAAGGGTTTTGTCCAAGTGGATTGGGGTAACTGAAGTCCATTTCAAGGACCATCTTGGAGATTCCAGACCCTTGGAGTAAGTTTTGGACACTTTGAGGCCCTTTGGAAAACTTCAGGAAGAAGTTCCAGAGGTTTGGAGAAGTTTGGAGGAACTTTGGTAAAAAGCTCCATAAGTGGACCGACTCACTCTGGCCAGCCAAGTCGACAACCATCAACCATGAGTTGGCTTGCCGTCCAGGTTCCTCCCGCTGAACAGCTCCAGGGGTCCTACTTCCAGAGTTTGATCGGGCGTAGGCGGAAACCCAAGCTGGCGAACCCTCACCGAATCCGGCCTAGTGAAAAGCATTGAGGTACCCTGCAAGAAAAGCTCAGCAAACATTTCTAATTCTGAACTTAGAAAAGGTGACCAGGGCCAACCATGAGAGCCAAGCCACCCACCATCAACTGTGTGCCAGCCTGCATCCCTAGCTCGTACCGCTGGAAAGCTCCGGAGGTTGGACTTCCATAAGTTTGACCGGGAGTTCGTTGCAAGGCAAGCCAGCGAACCATCACCAAATCAGGGCTGGCTGAGAGCTTCGACGGACCCCGTGAAGAAAAGCTCCAGAAAAGTTTCTACGTCAGAAGGTAAAAACTTTGACCGAGACCTACCGCAAGGAGTAGCCCACTAGGCTTCATCGTGGTTGGCCTGAAACTTTGACTTTGAGCAGGTCCAGCGTGACCAGATGTACCAAAAGGGGACATACGTTCTATGTGCTATATCGTGCTAAATTTTTAAAAAGTCATATTCCCAGTTCCCTACATTGGATTTTTTTCATTTTAAAGAGAAAAATATTTAGTATTTTTATAAATTGGTGTTGGATTTTTATTGCGTGTTGTGTCTTAATTATTTACTGAATTGGTGTTTTTAAATGCTTTACATACCTGCTCACAGTCAAGCTACCAAGGGTTGAGCATGAGAATAATTTTCGAAGACCGGTACGGAGCTATATATTGAGGTGTTGTCCTTATTGCCGGGGACATATATACATTTGCCCCTACTATTAACCCACTTTCCAACATCCAGACCAAGCACTCTTAAACAATAGTGACTACAAGTATGGACAACATGTGACTCCTACACCCTGTAGTTTTATTTAACATTTCCTATACACAGATTTACACACCTATGATTGACTGCCTCTGTGTAGTGTGAATGATGTACAATGCTGACACCCTGCACTGGTATGAGTGGAGCTATGTAACTAATTAAATGCATCTGAGAGAGTGGTTACGGAGACTTGAGCAGCGCTATTAAAGGGTGGTAGTGAGGCAATCCGTGGCGGAGCTGGGTTGTTGAATACCAAGGCTGTCTATCTGATTTCATCTCCTGCCTCCTTTATCCACCAACATACTCTCCCTCCACGTTATCTCACTCTTCCAGGTTCTTTCTCATCTTTGCTTTCTCTTTTTTCTCCGTTTTCCTTATTTCCCTTCCTCCTTCTGCCAACAACTCTTGATGCCTTTCTCTTGTTCGGTTTTACATTCTGATGGTTTAAATAATGTACCGGTCTCTAACAAAGAATACAGTTACACCTCACCTGCAGACACCAACTTAAATTAAGCATCATTAGCTAGCAGCCCACATAGGAATTGCCAGAGTGGCTGTTCTGGCCCTTTCTGCATTGTATATCCTTCCTGAAGAGCAGATACACCTTTTTCTCTCCTTTCTGCAAGAAACAAGGATCCCAGCAATCTCCCGTCCCTATGGAAGGGAGAAGTCTGCGTGGCGATCGGTCTCTCCGACTGCCAGGGAACCGCCCGCCATTGTAATATGGCAGGCAGTAATACAGTCATCAATGGCAGTGGGTCTGTCAACGACGTGGTGATGTGGCAGTCCCACCACCATTATAGTCACCCCCTAAGTTTAATGTGCATGCAAACCCAACATTACAAGACCCTGGTAAGTTGCACTACTAGTGCTGAAAAAGTCCAATGGAGGTACCAATGGACGAGGTGGATTGGCCTCAAGGGTCTTGTTACCTCAGTGACAGAGTCACTGTCGCTCTAGTGTGTGCTTCTTCGTATAGCTGCTCGCAAGACTTGAGGTGAACTGCATGGATTGTGGTGGACAGGCCTTCAAGGTTAACTCACACTTGCCACCTTTAGGGTCCACCTGCTGGTGCTAAGACACCAGGGCTTCTAAGGTATATTGGGCCTTCTAAGGTGTAGCATCGGAATGAGCTCTGTCAGGAGTGTGGTCTGGTGGACTGGTCATGAAGGCTGAAAATGGTGCTCCAGTTCCAAATTTGGCAGCTCTGGCCAGAGTGCCACATCCTCTCCCCTACTGAACACCATACTGCCCTACTGGGAGAAACTGTCACTGCCTTCAGCTACAACCCAATTGTGCTGAGACTCAATTCAAATTATGCATTGGACAAGAGTAAAATGCTGCCTGAAAAAAAGTAACAACACTCTGTAAAAAGCAAACACTGAATGCAAGGATGAGCAAAGCATGTGAAATGTAAGCAGGAACAACATGGTTACCTTAATGGTTTTAAACTCATTATTCAGAAATCAGTAAGTGATTTTGCCTGAAAATTTCAGGACATGACTACAGGACCAGGAAGGGACCCGTTTCAATGTCCATTGCTTATATCCTTACAACATGTAAGCAATTTGGTTTAAAAAAGACTAAATCCCTCAACACAGAGCTGCGGTACACATTTTCTAGGCTAAAATAATTAAAACCGTTGAAAACGTTCATATTAAACGTTTTCCACTCCACGCAACCAGGTATTGCAGTCCCTCTATGAATGGTGCACTTCCCCACCCTGGGAAAACAATGTTGTTCAAAGAAAGAAGATAAAAAGAAAGTAGCGCTTCACTGGAAAACTCTGTAAAGCAGCGCTAAGGTGCATGGGTGTAAATAGCAATCTGGTCTGTCTGCTGACCACTCTGTATTGCATTATTTGGTTATTTATTTTTCTTATTTTGATAATTTTTTCTCTCTGTCCCGAGGTTGTACTTTGGAATAGAACCCTGTCAGAAAATGAGGACATTTGCAGCCAAAGTGTTCTGCTCGTTTTTGGATCCATTTCACGGGGAACACATAAAGAAAAGGAGAGGCAGGAGAGAGTATGTAACAGCTGTCTTTTGAAATCAGGACTTAGGGATAAGGAGACAGAGACAGGAGATGGAGGAATAAAGAGAGACAGAGAGGGGGGAGGAGGGAAGCTACCAGAGCAGAGCAGGAGAAGCGGCCACTGTCCTTGCCTTCTCTGGGCATGACGGAAAATAGTTTTTTTTCCTTCTCTACCCTTCCCAGACTGGCCAAGCCTTACTGCAGAATAACAAAGGGCAGAGGGTGGGTGGCATCTTTGACTGCAGGCAGGTGAGGTCACAGGTCAAGTACAGGGCCATTAGGTAGCGTTTTCGCGCGCTAATGGCCCTGCGAAACACAGAAGGGAGAGGGGAAATTCTTTTGTCCCCTCGTCCCCCCACCCATGTCCCCGTGTCCCCCCACTCCAAAATCTGGGGGGATATGTCCCCCGCGTCCCCCACACTTCCTATGCCCATGTCCAGCAGCTCAGACTGGTAACCAGATGCCGGTTTCCAATTAGCAACAGGAGCACGTGCAAGTATGGAGTGGAGTGGATGTGTGTGGTGTGAAGTGGAATTTTGTGGGTTGGACTGGAATAGTTTGTTGTGGAACTGTGTAGTGTGGAGTGGAGTTGTATAGTGGAATTATGTGTTATGGTGTGCTGTGGAATTATGTGGATAGAAATAATATGGTATTATGTGGATTGGGATTGTGGGTCATGGAGTGTAATTTTTTGTAATGGGATTGTGTGTTGTGTCTTGGAATGTAGTGGAGTTATGTGGTGTGCTGTTGAATTTTGAGGCATGAGTGTGAATTCTGTGGTGTGGATTGGATGTATGTGGTGTGTTATGGAATCGTGCTGTGGAGTTTAATGATGTGGTTTGGTGTGGAATGGAAACGGTTGGAGTGAATTCTGTGGTGTGGAACTGTGTGACGTTGAGTGAAATTATGCTGATTGGAATTATGTGGCATGGTTTGGAATGTATTCATGTTGCTTTGTGTTACAGTGTTCATTTATGTGGTATTGAATAGAGTGTAATTATGTGGAGTTGAAATATGTGGCTTTGAGTGGTATTATGTGGCATGCTTTGGAGTGGTATTATATGACTTGGTGTGGAGCGAAAATATGTGGTATGGTGTGGAGTACTATTATATGGTGTGGAATTATATGGCATGTTGCAGAGTTGAATATATTTTGTCAAGTGTATTTATGTGTTTTGTAATTGAGTGGATATATATGAAGGGTAAATATGTGGTGTGAAGTGTAATGATGTAGGTTGGAGTGGACGTATGTATAGTGTAATTATCTGGAGTTGAATTGTGTTGCAAGGAGTGCAATTATATGGTTTGAAGTGGAATTATGTAGCAGAGTGGTATTATGTGAAGTGGAATTTTGAGGCTTGGAGCAGAGAGAAAATATGTTGGGCCTATTTTATCAGTTTGCAATTATGTGGCATGGAGTGGAATGATGTGGAGTGGAAGTGTGTGTAGTTGACTTGTATGGCATGTTATTATGAGATATTTAAATGCATTGTGTGCAGTGCATTTATGCAGCGTAGGTTTGTGTGTTGTGGCACTGTGTGACACCTTCAGCCAGTTCTGATGCTTTATCCCCCTGCACTTTGCATACTGGAACTTTCAGGCCCATCCGGAAAAATTAAAATACAGGCTCTGACAAGCATCTGAACAGCTGGATTCTGCAGAGAAAGGTGCAGCTGTGAGGTGAGGGGTAGGTGTTGCGTGGGGGGCTAGGGGAGCTGTACAGCCTTGGGATGGATAGGATACGAGTGGGGTTTCTTTGACACATGCAGTGCAACTGTATATGGCGCAAGGGGTGGGAGGGTGGAGGTGTGCAGTACATAGGGGATGCAATTATTTATGAGAAGGGTTGGCTTTCTAGTGTTTTCTCAACTGGCAAAACAGTTTGCGTTAGAAATCATGTTGCGCCTCGGTGCTTACAGCTAACCTTTGCCAGGTCAACTCTAGTCAACGCAGACTTTAAAACGTCAGTGATTGTGCTGTTGAGCTTTGAGGATTTGCAATTGAGGGGGTGCAGGGGACCTTGGCTGGTCTTTTGTGCAGCGTAAAAGTGGACCAGGGGAGGTTACTCAGTTTATGTGTGGGAATATATATGGTCTGTTACTATTGTGAGGGAGGCAGTGCAGAGGGGTACCTAATTCCTGTGGTAGGGATTTTTTGCAGAGGGGTCCACTGCCGCGCCTGCTGCTGCTTGAGAGGTCCTAGTGCCGCTTGCTGTGGAGTGCGGGAATGCTTTGTAGGGACTGAAGATGTATGGGGAGGGGCGAGGCTGGTGGATGTGGATGATACAGGATTGATGGTTGCATGGAGTGGGAAGTGAGTATGTGGGTGATGGGGTATCAGGATGATTGTGAGCAATCAGGGTGTCTTGGCTAAGGTGTGTGTAAGAATGTAGACATGTGCGGAAGTGTTGATTATTGGGTTGTGAGTGTGGGTGAAGGGCTGAAGAAATATTAATGTTGCACTTACAGGCCTCCAAGAGTGTGGGCGAAGGGCTGAAGAAGAATTAATGTCGCACTTACAGGGCTCAAATAGTGTGGGCGGAGGGCTGTAATAGTGTGTGCCCCATACATGGCTATACCAATTATGTTGACTGTGAGTAAAGGGAGGTATAAACGAATGTGCCATTGTGCCTGTAAATGACTGCAGGAATGCGCAAGTGGTCGAATGGGAAGCCGTGGGTACACGGTATAAGCTCAGGATCACAGTTTATTCACATAGGTAAGACGATTTATTGCAGATTTTCAGGTATCACCCTGGTCGATTCAGACATTGGATGGCATTGCGGGCGTTTTCCTTTATGAGAGAGTGTTACCCTGCCCCGATCGGGCAGGATCACACTCTGGACCCTGCCAGAGGAACATGGTATTTGCCCAGGATCACAGTGCGGTAAGCGGTTACGTAGGCATTCTGGAATTGGACATTCACCCTGTGCAATTCAGACATTGGATGTGGTTACCTAGATTGCCAGATGGGGTTAGAGGGCAAAGAAGAGGCTTGGGGTGGGGGGAGGGGAGTAAGGTATTTGCCCTAATTTGTGAGATGGAGGGGGAGTGTGGGTGTGTGCAGCTGTCGGATCGGGGGGTTTGGGTTATGCAGGGTTTGGGTTTTGTGCCACTGGGCCTTTCTGTACTTTGGTGTGGGTGTTTGTGGCACTGTTTGGGCGTTTCAACCCTTGTAATGTGCTGAAGCCGGGCTGGGGCAGGTGGGTGAGGGAGATGCACTCTGGTGCACGGGCCAAATGAGAGCCTCAAAGATGCAGGAATGGAGGACCCACGGTATGAATGCAGAGGACCGAGAGAAGCATCAATAGAAAAGGCTTGAGTCAAAAATGTAAGGTCCAAAGCATTGCTGAAGAAATGCAGAGTGCAAGGGAACAAAACTGTTGGGTCATAGGAAGGTAATGAAAAGTGAAATGCAATGTGCAAGGGGAGCGAGAAAAGACCCATCTTCTGACCGGGTAAAAGCTTAAATCTGTCAATTGAACAAGTAATGGCAATGATTTATGAAACGATGACCCTGCACTGGATATGAGGTGTCTGCATACATGAAACGTGCAAAAAACAAACAAACGTGCTTTCACCCCTCCCTGGTGAAAGGCCACGATTTTACAATCTCCGTGGATGTCTGAGGCAAACTTCATCAACCGGGAAAGTCTGTCTGTCTTCTATTAAGGAACTACTCAGCATCTAAATACAGCGCAGTACAGCTCTTTTATTCTTTACCACGTCCTAAGACTAGATGGCAGACTCGCTAGGTATGAGATTGGGGATAGAGAGATGTTCCTTCGCTAGCAATGGCTGGGGAAGCAAGATGACACTGGAGAGTAAATCTCCACATCTCTTTTACGAGAGATAGCACCTGCACTTACCGAGCTGCATAACACCGCAATCTGAAAGAAACAGGTTAGTATTAGATTCCTTACCTTAGAATATCCCCAGGCGTCAGTCTGGATCCGGAAACTTTTGCGTAGCAGTACCCCTGCGCGTCGGTAGGCGTCGTCTGCAGGCGTCCCCTGCGGCTCCGCGTCGTCGGCGTCGTGCGCCGTGATGACGTCGCTGGAGTATATAGACGCCGCCTCCGCGCGCTGACGTCAGTTCTTCTTTTTTCCGCGCCAGTTAGCGCAGATCCGAAGAGCAGTACTCCGGTCTTTTGACCAAGTTTTTTGTTGATTGATCTTTACGGTGCCGGTAGGATGCCCGGTTTCAAGAGTTGTGACGAGTGCGACCGCATGATGTCGGTCACCGACCACCATCGACTCTGCCTCCGGTGTCTGGGCGCGGACCACGACGTGGAGTCCTGCGTCGACTGTCGGGCCTTGACTGGAAAAGCTAGGCGGGAGCGGTCCCGCAAGCTTCTCGAGCTCCGGTTGTCGGCCCCGCGTCGAGAACGGTCCCGGTCCGGTCGGAGGTCGAGGGAGCGGTCGAGGGAACGGTCGCGGAGCCGCCATGGGCGCTCCGGGAGTCGCCACCATTCCTCCGGCTCGTCAGGTAAGCACAAGAAGTCGGGGCGTCGCCATCGCACCCCCGACTCCCCCCGACGCCCGCGTGCTGCGGCCGGGGGCTCGGGTGACCCCACCCCCGCGGTCCCGCATGGGTCGCCGACGCCGTCTACCCCACACCTGTCGGTCCCTGGGGAAGGCGCGTCGCGTGAGGAGATCGAGGCCTTCCTCATTGCTATGAGGGCGAGGTCTTCTCCGGCGGGGCCTTCGGCGCCTGCGGGCCCGTCGGTCCCGTCTGGGGGCCCGAGCGGTTCGGGTGCTCCTGCCCCGGCGCCGCCGGTGGCTCCGGCCCCGGCGCCGCTGGTTCCCTCTGGTTCGTCGCCGGCTGGTCTCCCGGCCTCTCCGGCGTCGGTTCCTGTGGGCCAACCCGTGGTACCGCCCCCGCGTGGTGCAGCGACTCCGCCGTCGGCTCCGGCCGGCGTCGGGTCCCCGGCACCGACGCCGCGCGGCGCCACCCCCCTTTCCTCCCCGACTCCGGACTCGGAGCCGGACCGGCGTCGGCCGACGCCGGACCCGACGCCGATGGGGCCCGTTGACCCCGATGTCTATATCGTCGACCCAGAATATGGGTATGACGAGGAGGAGTATGGAGAGGGTTGGGAGGGGTCTGAGGACCCTCTATCCCGTGCCTGCCAGTACGATGTGGACTGGGTAGGTGATCTGGGTGATGCCAGTGGCCTGGACGAGTCGCCCAACCCTGGGTTTGTCTCTCCGTCCCCTGTGGCGTCCGAGGCGGGTGCTGCCTATTCGGTGGTCCTGATGAGGGCTGCCAAGGCCTTACACCTTGAGCTTCCCGTCGCGAAGGTCAAACCGAATATTCTGACGGAAGTTTTTAAACCGCAGTCATGCCCCCAGGAGCCTCTGCTGCCGTTTAATGAGGCCCTGACGGATGTCCTTCTGGGCACCTGGTCCAGGCCCGCTTCTGGTGCGCCGGTTGACCGGAACGTTGCCAGGCGTCACCGTCCCTGCTCGGACGACCCTGCCTTCCTGTCCACCCATCCCTCCCCGGAGAGTCTGGTGATCCAGGCCTCCACTTCACAGTCCGCATTTCCGTCGGCTCCGCCCGACCGGGAATCAAAGAGGTACGACCAATTTGGAAAAAAAGTGTTTTCCTCTTTGAGCGCTGGACTGCGGTCTTGTAACACCGCGTGCCTCTTGGGCCGCTACACCCACTCCCTGTGGGATACGGTCGAGGAGTGTTTGCCGCAATGCCCCCAGGAAGTGCGGGACAAGCTCACCCGGGCCTTTGTTGAAGGCCGGGATGCGGCGCGGTACTCGATCCGTTGTGGTCTGGACACCACGGACTCACTGGGACGGGCCATGTCCACTACGGTGGCGATTCGTCGCCATGCCTGGCTGAGATCTGCCAACTTCTCGCCAGACGTCCAAAATACACTAATGGACATGCCATTTGATGGCAGTCGCCTATTTGGTGACAAAGCGGACCACGCGCTGGAGCGCTTCAAGGACTCCAGGGTCACGGCCAAGTCCTTGGGTCTCTCGACCCAGCGCCAGCAGACGGGTTCGTTTCGGCCCTTTCGTGGCCAAGGGAGGGGAGGTCCCACACGTGCTGCCAGCCACGCGGCGCAGAGCGCTCCCCAGCGCGGTGGCGCCCGTGGTTTCCGCCGTGGTGGCGGTAGAGGCCAGCGTCGTGGTCAGTCCATGCCTCCCTCCGCTGCGGCATCCAAGCCTTCCTAGTCCGAGCTTTCGGGCTCACGTGACGCCAGTGGGTGGCAGGGTTCGCCATCACCACTCCCGCTGGCGCGCGATAACTTCGGACAGGTGGGTGCTGCAGCTTGTCCGAAGGGGCTATGCCCTCCCCTTCGAGTCCACTCCTCCAGCCATGCCACCGCAGAACCACCGTGTGTCGGGGGACCACTTGACGCTTCTGCAGGAGGAAGTTACGGCCCTCTTGGCCAAGGGGGCCATCGAGCGCGTTCCTGGGCCAGAAGTAGGGTGTGGTTGCTACTCCCACTACTTTCTGGTACCCAAGAAGGACAAGGGAGGCCTGCGTCCTATCTTGGATCTACGGAACGTCGACGGCTTCCTCCGGAAGGAGAAGTTCAAGATGTTGACTTTGGCTCAGGTCTTGGCTGCTCTAGACCCACAAGACTGGATGGTAGCGTTGGACTTGCAGGATGCGTACTTTCACATCCCCGTCCTGCCGGCCCACCGGCGTTACCTGCGGTTCACGGTAGGCCACGAGCACTTTCAGTTTATCGTGCTCCCATTCGGCCTTACCAGCGCCCCACGGGTGTTCACAAAAGTGATGGCGGTGGTCGCAGCTCATCTGCGCCGGTTAGGGGTTTCAGTCTTCCCCTACCTCGACGACTGGCTGTTGAAGGCGGGCTCGCCCCAGACAGTCGTCCACCACCTTCAGATGACGGCAGACCTCCTGCACGAGCTGGGGTTTTCCATCAATGTGCCGAAATCCCACCTGTGTCCCTCTCAAAAGCTCCTTTTCATCGGAGCGGTTCTCGACTCGGCGCAGTTTCGGGTTTATCCTCCGGAACGGCGGGTCCGGGATATTCAGGCTCTGATTCCCATCTTTCAGCCGTTATCCCGGGTTTCGGTCAGGTTGACGCTGCGGCTTCTGGGGCTGATGGCCTCCTGCATCCTTCTGGTGCATCACGCCAGATGGCGGATGCGGGCTCTGCAGTGGGACCTGAAGTTTCAGTGGGCCCAGCATCAGGGCAACCTATCCGACCATGTCCTGATCTCGGAGGGCACTGCGAGACAGTTGCAGTGGTGGCTTACGGACCGCGATTGGGTCAGGGGCAGATCCCTCTCCCTTCCCCAACCGGAGCACGTGGTTGTGACGGACGCGTCCCTCCAAGGCTGGGGTGGCCACTTGGGAGAGGCGGAGATCAGAGGCCTCTGGTCTCCGGCGGAGTCCCGGCTCCATATCAACATGTTGGAGCTGCGGGCGATTCGCCTAGCACTGAAGGCTTTCCTCCCCTTTGTCAACGGGAGTGTAGTGCAGGTGTTCACGGACAACACCACCGCCATGTGGTACTGCAACAAACAGGGCGGTGTGGGGTCGTGGACCCTTTGCCAGGAGGCTCTGCGCCTCTGGCAATGGCTGGAACGTCAGGGCGTGACTCTGACGGTTCAACACCTGGCAGGTTCTCTGAACGCCAGGGCGGACGAACTCAGCCGTCGGTGCTCGGTGGATCACGAATGGCGTCTGAACTCGGATGTGGCGAGAGGCCTCTTTCAGCAATGGGGAGAGCCTTGGTTAGATCTATTCGCCACAGAAGAGAACGCGCAATGTCATCAGTTCTGCGCGTTGGAGTTTCCAAGACGGCACTCGCTCGGCGACGCCTTTCGGCGCGAGTGGAGTTGCGGTCTGTTGTACGCCTTTCCGCCTATACCACTTCTGCCCAGAGTGCTGAAGAAGATCAGGCGCGACCGGGCCCAAGTTATCCTTGTGGCTCCGGACTGGGCTCGAAGGTACTGGTATCCCGAGCTACTCAGCATGACAGTCGGTCCCTCGATCCGCCTGCCCCTTCAGGAGGACCTTCTGTCGCAGCAGCAGGGGACGGTCCTCCACCCGAACCTGTCCAGTCTCCACCTCCATGCGTGGAGATTGAGCGGCGACAGTTGAGGCCATTTGACTTGCCTCCTGAAGTCTGTGATGTCATTCTGGCAGCCAGGCGTCCCTCCACAAAGTCGGTATACGCCTGCCGGTGGAACAGATTTGTGGCATGGTGCACAGCGAAGGCTGTGGATCCCCTTTCTGCCCCTCTGTCTGAGGTTCTCCTCTTCCTCCTTTCCCTTGCCCAGCAGGGCTCTGCTCTGGGCACTATCAAGGGCTATCTTTCTGCCCTTTCCGCCTTCTTGAGGCTACCTGATCAGCCATCTTTGTTCAAGTCCCCTATTGTGTTAAGATTCTTGAAGGGCGTCACGCACATGTATCCTCCAACTCCGTTCGTGATGCCTCAGTGGGACTTGAACCTGGTTTTGACTTTCCTGATGTGCGCTCCCTTTGAGCCTCTTCATTCCTGTCCTCTCCGTCTTCTTACCTTAAAGACGGCCTTCCTGGTAGCCATCACCTCTGCCAGGAGAGTGAGTGAGCTCCAGGCTCTTTCTATTCAACCTCCTTTCTTGTCTGTTCATCCTGATAAGGTGGTTCTTCGGACTAGACCTTCTTTCCTGCCCAAGGTAGTCTCTGCTTTTCACATTGGGCAGTCCATCACCTTGCCCTCCTTCTTCCCGCCTCCGCATCCTTCAAAGGATGAAGAGCGGCTCCATCGTCTGGACCCAAAACGTGCGCTTTCTTTCTATATGGATCGCACACGCCAGTTCCGGGTGGATGACCAACTGTTTGTTGGCTACGTGGGTGAGAAGAAGGGAAGGGCGGTACAGAAACGGACCATCTCTCGGTGGGTCGTCCTGTGCATCAAAGCATGCTACTCTTTGGCTCGGAAGGAGCCTCCTGTTGGGCTGAGGGCCCATTCCACTCGGGCCACGGCGGCTACTACTGCCCTGGGCCGGGGAGTCCCTTTGCAGGACATTTGCCAGGCGGCCACGTGGGCCTCGCTGCACACCTTTGCGAGGCACTACTGCCTGGACAGTCAAGTCCGGAGGGATGGCTTCTTTGGCCGTTCGGTCCTCCAGGACTTTCTGGTGTAGGTTGTATTGGTTCGCAGACCCACCACCGGGGTTGGTATTGCTGGGGTATCTATTCTAAGGTAAGGAATCTAATACTAACCTGTTTCTTTCAGATGAACAAGTTACTTACCTTCGGTAACGATATATCTGTAAGAAACAGTAGTTAGTATTAGATTCCTTACCGCCCCACCCATCCTCCCCGTTCTGCGAACTGATACCTAGGGTTAAGGACATCCCTTTCAGGTCCCTAGTTTTCAAATGGCACCAGTGTTGGTTCTCACATGGCTCTGCGTGTTCTGGCGCGGAAAAGCTGTGTGCAAAGAACTGACGTCAGCGCGCGGAGGCGGCGTCTATATACTCCAGCGACGTCATCACGGCGCACGACGCCGACGACGCGGAGCCGCAGGGGACGCCTGCAGACGACGCCTACCGACGCGCAGGGGTACTGCTACGCAAAAGTTTCCGGATCCAGACTGACGCCTGGGGATATTCTAAGGTAAGGAATCTAATACTAACTACTGTTTCTTACAGATATATCGTTACCGAAGGTAAGTAACTTGTTCGTTGCAGCAGCTCTGATCCAAGCACAAAAGCCGGTATTTTCTGGCTTGGAAAGAGGTGGGAGGGACTAATACTGCAATAAACACACAGAGAAGATGTGGTGTAACATTGGTGCTACCGACTTGGACACTGGGAAACCAGGTTCAAGACTCGGCATCGCCTCAATACCAACTGTCCAGTTCGCGCTATATAAACTACAAAATAAAACGCAAAAAATAAACATGAGGAAACAGGAATAACTTCCGGTTGAGCAAGGGGACAGAGAAAGACAACATAGACACAAACAGGAATGACTGCCAAGTGACCAAGGGGGAGAGAGAAAGAAGGGTTTCCCTCACAGTGAAAAAAGGCTAAAAACAAGCCTAATCACTCCTTAAAAGGAAGCCCAAAGCCATAATTATATCTTACCAAAAAAAGCCCAACTGACGGTCGAATCCAACATTAAAAAAAATGCTACAACATTACAAGCAAGAGAGCGTGAGGAACCCGAAAGGCAGCACTAACACAACTGCCACATTGAGAGGAGGTGGAAGGGAGGAATGCTATATTAAAATGCAAGCAGGTATGGCGCAGAAGCTAAACACAAGCAAACAGTAACAGAGTAGGAAAACAAGGGAAAATAGTCCCTCAAAGAATAGATAAAGGACCATGGTGCAATGATACAGTACTTACAGGTAGATGCATCAAGCATTTTTGCGAGCGCAAACTATGCGAATCGCAAAATTCGGCCGTTTTCGTCCGCTAAAATGGCATTTGAGATGCATCAAGGGTTCATGCACTCGCAATTTAAGAATTCGGAAATAATTGCGAGTTCTCAAATTGCGATTGCATTTAAGGAATCGCAATTTGCGATTCCTTAAATGCAATGCATGAACCATTCCAAGACTGCGAATTCGCAATCTGGGGTCGCTATTTACCACGAATTCAAACTACGTGGTAAATAGCAAAAACTTAGAAATATGCACTTTAGTGCATTTTTCTAAGTTGTATATTACACACACACATGTCCTTGGGACATGTGTGTGCGCAACACCAGTGAACATTACCATTTCAGGGGTGCAACAGGGTGTCCTTTGGACACCCTGGCACCCTTGAAATTGCGGCACATTTGCGATTCTCTAATTGCTAATCGCAATTAAGGAATGAGTGGAAAAGCAATTCCTTATTTGCGATTAGCAATTAGCGAATCGCAAATAGGGAATCAGTAGGAATCGCAAATAACATTGCGATTCCTACATGCATCCCGTTTTGCGAGTCTTTAATAGCGAATCCTTAAAATTCACTAACAAGGACTCGCAAAACATAACTTTGATGCATCTGGGGGTTAGTCCCTGCTGCGGGGAAGCAACAGAAGAGAACAAGCATTTACAATGCAATAGGTCTCGCATTTGCAAGAGTTTAGGCTATTGCCATTGTACATGACAATGCTTTTTATTTATCCGTTTTAAAAAACAAAGTACATAAATGAAAGGCATTGTCATTTACAATGCCAATAGCTCAAAATTCGAGGCCTATTGCATTGTAAACACCTGCAATGCAATTGTTCTCGCATTTCCATGAGCTTGAGCTATTAGCATTTGTAGATGACAGTGCCTTTTATTTATGTATTTTGTTTTTTAAAACTGATAAGTAAAAGGCATTGTCATTTACAATGCCAATAGCTTAAACTCTAGCAAATGCAAGACCTACTACATTCCAATTGCTTGAAGGCATCCCCAGTTGCCCCCTTCTGTCTCCCATGGCCCCTGAAGAGCTCCCTGTTTGCTAATGTATTTGTAGTGTATTTTAATAAATAAGCCGGCCAGCAGAACATGTGATCTATAATCTTCTCAGGGATTTCAGATAAAGCTGACAGTTTTTACAATATCATGTGAAGCAATTTCTAAAACCTGGGGAGTATTTAAAGATGAGAAATTGTGAATCCTAGCAATGTTTGCAACAACGTCCAATCGCACCCGTTCCAACAAATTCTGCTCTTGCACCTTCAACTGTATCTTGTGGGTTCAGGTTTAGATTTTGGACAGCTGTCTAGTCCTTTACCAAGGCAGCAAGTTCACTGCCAGAGTCTGCATCCTTACTCAACAAAAAAGAAAAAAGGCACAAATAGCAACAACATTCTGGCCAGACTTGATTACATGTCAGTGCCTGGCACACATTAAGTGAGTCCTGGAAATTATACCGGTATGCAGAACAAACAAGCCTTGCGGTCCTGCTGGACGACAGTTCAAAAACCGGCCCTGTGATCTACATGCAAAATTAGACTCATGATTTTAGAACAGCAACCATCTCTGCTTGAAAAGATAAACACAGGAATTTAGTGGAAGGACACACAAGCATACGAATATGCCTAGTGCCCGTTGCCTGCAGTATTTATAGGACGGTGATGCTATATAAAACTGCTGTGCATGATTTGTGCGATAACAGTGTAACAATACGCAAACCGCCCCCTAGCGTGAACCGTGCACTTTGTGTCAGAGTGCTTTATAAATGTCAAGGTGCCGAGTCGCGATCAGGAAGGACAGATTTGCACTTAACGTGACTGGGAAGCACTCCTTCGCTGGCAGCAGACAATGGCGAGCAAGCAGAAACCTAACCTGGAATGTAGCTGCATGTATACAATGAGGCTTTTCCTCAGAAGGCCCTTCCATGTCACCTCCATGGAAACCTTTTTTGAACATCCTCATGCCCAAACAAAAGACACCTACCCTTACCGAAGTTGAATACTACATTTAGTGGTTACCCTGTCTTTTTATAGCATTCAAAGACTATTTTATGCCAATTTTAGTATTCAGTAGTATTCTTTTTGGGAAGGCTAGTGCATGAAGACTATTGATATGTGAGTGGTACTTCTTGAATACTAACAGAATACTAAGCACATACTTATTTGTAATGGCATAGTCTTCATTTACAATGCAGAACATTTAGTGAATAGAAACAATTTGAATACCACTGGACTTTAAACAGACTATTAACATTTTATTCAAGCTGCATGCTGAATGGTAGATCTGTGCCTTATTTATTGTACAATTGTTATGCCTTATTTATTATACTATTGTGGTGTCTGTGTAGTGTAGAGTAGTGTTTCAAGGTTTAGGGTAGTGCTGGGCGATTGTGCAGGGTAGTGATTTAGTGTAGGGAACTGACTGGGGGTTGGGGGAGGGTCGTGCTGTGGGTAGTGTTTTAGAGTTTAGGGTAGTGTTGTGGTGTTTGTGTAGTGCAGGGTAGTGTTTTAGGTTTTAGGGTAGTGCTTGGTGGTCGTGCAGGGTAGTGTTTGAGTGTGGGGACCACACTGGAGGAGTGGGGAGGGTCGGGCTGGGGTAGTGTTTTAGGGTAGTGTTGTGGTTTTTGTGTAGAGTAGGGTATTGTTTTAGGGTTTAGGGTAGTGTTGTGGTGTTTGTGTAGTGTAGGGTAGTGTTTATGGGTTTAGGGTAGTGCTGGGGGATTGTGCAGGGTAGTGATTGAGTGTAGGGACCGGACTGCGGGTTGGGGGAGGGTCCTGCTGGGTGTAGTATTTTAGGTTTTAGGGTAGTGTTGTGGTGTTTGTGTAGTGTAGGGTAGTGTTTTAGGGTTTAGGGTAGTGCTGGGGGTCGTGCAGGGTAGTGTTTGAGTGTGGGGACCGACTGGGTGTCGGGGAGGGTCATGCTGGGGGTAGTGTTTTAGGGTTTAGGGTAGTGTTGTGGTGTTTGTGTAGGGTAGTGTTTTAGGGTAGTGCTGGGGGCTTGTGCAGGGTAGTGTTTGAGTGTAGGGACCGGACTGGTGGTCGGGGAGGGTCGTGCTGGGGGTAGTGTTTTAGGGTTTAGTGTAGTGTTGTGGTGTTTGTGTAGTGTAAAGTAGTATTGTAGAGTTTAGTGCTGGAGTGGTGCTATATTGGTGCTGCAGAGTGGTGCTGCAGAGTGGTGGTTTATATTGGTGCTGTAAAGGGGTACTGCAGAGTGGTGCTGCAGAGTGGTGGTTTAGATTGGTGCTGTAAAGGGGTACTGTAGAGTGGTGCTCCTCGTTGTATTCTGTCAAAGTGGGTGTTTTGACATAATAATCAGCTCTTGGTACATGTCATCAGACCCCATTAACATGTTATACACAGTGGTCGAAGTGGGGAAAAAAAAGTAGGGGAACTGTGGGTGGAGAATCAGGGGGCGGGAATAACCGAAGATTGGATCAGTGGGCGGAGTCAGGGGTGTGGCTAGAAATCGCAAAACATACCGATTTTTAGTACGTTTAGTATTTCACTGACCAGTTACAGCTTATAACGTTATTTAATTCAAACAATGGATAAACGTGTTTATTTGAGGTTTAATTCAGGAAAAAGCAAATACTCATAGGGAATACAGGTTTATGTAAAGTGTGCGAAATATAAGCAGGAACAATGGCATGGGTGCAAATTCAGGATGGTGAGTGTAAAAGTTCATGACAAGAGGTCAAAATTCACGACAAAAATTCAGGACAGGAGGTCAAAATTCAGGACAAAAATTTGGGGCAACAGGTATGTTTTGCAGACACATCAGTGGATGTCATGCAATAGTGCATACATAAATAGGCAGGGAACATAAGTACACGTCACTTCTCCTGCCCTGTCACCACTCCTTCCCTGTTATTTCCCC
Organism: Lissotriton helveticus; assembly: GCF_964261635.1. Taxonomy (NCBI): domain Eukaryota; kingdom Metazoa; phylum Chordata; class Amphibia; order Caudata; family Salamandridae; genus Lissotriton; species Lissotriton helveticus. Next base: position 1,120,128,475 of record NC_136063.1, on the reverse strand, counting down.
TGCCCCGTCACCACTCCTGCCCGTTCACCGCTCCTGCCCGTTCACTGCTCCTGCCCATTCACCGCTCCTGCCCTTTCACCACTCCTGCACATTCACCACTCCTGCACATTCACCGCTCCTGCACATTCACCGCTCCTGCACATTCACCACTCCTGCACATTCACCACTCCTGCACATTCAGCACTCCTGCACATTCACTGCTCCTACCCATTCACTGCTCCTACCCATTCACTGCTCCTACCCATCACAACTCCTGCTCATGCCTAATCACTGCTCCTGCCCAATATCTTCTCCTGCCCAGTCACTTAGCCTGCCTCGTCACTTCTCCTGCCTCGTCACTTCTCCTGCCTCGTCACTTCTCCTGCCTCGTCACTTCTCCTGTCCCGTCACTTCTCCTGTCCCGTCACCGCTCCTGCCCCGTCACCGCTCCTGCCCCGTCACCGCTCCTGCCCCGTCACCGCTCCTGCCCTGTCACCGCTCCTGGCCCGCTACCGCTCCTGCCCCGTCTACCGCTCCTGCCCCGTCCACCGCTCCTGCCCCGTCCACCGCTCCTACCCATTCACCGCTCATACCCATTCACCGCTCCTGCCCCATCACTTCTCCTGCCCCGTCACTTCTCCTGCCCCGTCACTTTTCCTGCCCTGTCACTTTTCCTGCCCTGTCACTGCTCCTGTCCCGTCCACTGCTCCTGCCCCGTCCACTGCTCCTGCCCCGTCCACTGCTCCTGCCCCGTCCACTGCTCCTGCCCCATCCACTGCTCCTGCCCCGTTTACCTCTCCTGCCCCATTCACTGCTCCTGTCCTTTCACTGCCCCTTCCCAGTTACCACTCCGGCTCATGCCTAATTACCACACCTGCCCTGTCACTTCTCCTGCCTGGTCACTTCTCCTGCCCGGTCACCACTCCTTCCCGGTCATCACTCCTGCCCGGTCCCCACTCCTGCCCGGTCACCACTCCTGCCCGGTCACCTCTCCCGCCCGGTCACCTCTCCTGCCCAGTCACCTCTCCTGCCCAGTCACCTCTCCTGCCCAGTCACCTCTCCTGCCCAGTCACCTCTCCTGCCCAGTCACCTCTCCCGCCCAGTCACCTCTCCTGCCCTGACACTGATCCTGTCCCGTCACTGCTCCTGTCACGTCACTGCTCCTGTCACATCACTGCTCCTGTCCCTGCTCCTGCCTGGTCACTGCTCCTGCCGTTCACTGCTCTTGCTGTTCACTGCTCCTGCCCCGTTCACCGCTCCTGTCCTTTCATTGCTCCCACCCGGTTACCGCTCCTGCTCATGCCTAATCACCATTCCTGCCTGTCACTTCTCCTGCCCCATCACCTCTCTAACCCAGTCACCTTTCCTGCCCCGTCACTTCTCCTGCCCTGTCACTTCTCCTGCCCAGTCACCTCTCCTGCCCCGTCACCAATCCTGCCCCGCCACCAATCCTGCCTGGTTACCACTCCTGCCCATTCACTGCTCCTGCCGTTCACTGCTCCTGCCTGGTCAGTACTCCTGCCCGGTCACTGATCCTGCCGTTCACTGCTCCTGTCCGGTCAGCACTCCTGCCCGATCACCGCTCCTGCCCCATCACTTATTCTGTCCCATCACTTCTCCTGTCCCATCACTTCTCCTGCCCCATTCACTTCTGCTATCCGTTCACTGCGCCTATCTGTTCACTGATCCAGTACGTGCACCGCTCCTGCACATGCCTAATCACCGCTCCTGCCCCGTCACTTCTCCTGTCCCGTCACTTCTCCTGCCCAGTCACCTCTCCTTTCCTGTCGCCTCTCCTGTCCTGTCACTGCACCTGACCCATCACTTTTCCTGCCCTGTCACTGTTCCTGTCCTGTCACTGTTCCTGCCCCGTCACTTTTCCTGCTCCATCACTTTTCCTGCTCCATCACTTCTCCTGCCCCTTACTTTTTCTGCCCGGTCACCTCTCCTGCCTCGTCACCTCTCCTGCCTCGTCACCTCTCCTGCCTCGTCACGTCTCCTGCCCCATCACCTCTTCATCCCTGTTGACTCTCCTTCCCTGTCACTTCTACCTGCCCCTTCACTTCTCCTGCCCTGTCACTTCTCCTGCCCCGTCACTTCCCCTGCCCATTACTTCTCCTGCCCGGTTACCTCTCCCGCCCCATCACCTCTACTTTCCTGTCTCCTCTTCTGTCCCATCACTGCTCCTGCCCAGTTCACTCTGTGTATAACATTGTCAAATTTCACATGGTGGCAAGTTCCCCACAGTGCTCTGTTGGGGGAAAGCTCCTCTGTAATCAGTAACTCAGCATGATATGCTAAAGGCAGAGGGCGGCACATTGTCATTCGAAAGGGGATAATCAGCCTCATTCAGAATGTCAATGGGCCTGCCCGCAGTCTGTGAGAGCTCAGGGAGGGGCTGCTGCAGGGCACAGTCTGTGAGAGCTCAGGGAGTGGCTGCATCAGGGCCTGCCCCCACGTGACCCCTGCCACGTGACCCCCCACGACCTCCCCGCAAACCCCCCCTCCCCTGTGAACCCCCCTCCCCCGTGAACCCCTCCTCGAACCTCCCTCCCCTTCCCAATCATTGCTGTTAATATTCAGATATTGCTCACAAAGAATACCACTAGTCTTTAAATAGTGGTCACAATCAATGAGACTAGCCTTCATTTTGCTCTTGAAATAGCACAAGAGCTGCAAATAAACCCTAACAGAATACTACTGAGCGTCAAATACTATTTTCCTAGAGTACTACTAGTCTTCTTTTAGCAATCAATAGAAGTGTTCATTATGTATTTGAATGGGAGTTGAGTAGAACTAGTATTCCCTCATTTGCATATTTCGGCTCGTGGGCATACTACTTAGTCTTCATGCATACTAAATAAATACTATATTTTAATAGTAAATGAATAGTAAATTAATACTGCTTTAACCACTGCAATCACACTAAGTGAAGATCTTCCATTTTGGTGAGGGGATGGTTATTTAACAGCGACACGAAGACCGTGAACAGGTGACATTCAGCATTCCTGTTCACATATGTCCGTAATTATTTATTATTATTATGTTCACGTAAGCAGTAGCAATCAAGTTTATGGGTCCTGAGGACGCGGCAGGTACAGTGTTTGACCTTTAATAGTCCGCAGAAACATGTCGACCAGATTACCCAGTCAGAAGTTATTTGTTTGAACCATCTGACTTTTTTGCACTCTATTGTTTTTAGCTTTGGAGGTGCATGACTCCAGAATAAAGTTACATTGCATACATCATCCAATCTTATGTTTAACACACTCACTTTTTTTCACCAATGCACTGCTCTCAGTTACAAGTGAATAACATCTACCAGACATCCATCCCTCATTAACTATCTTCCTTCCATATCTACGGAGATAAAAAATGGACTACCTACTGTGAAGTAGACCAAATGATGTACTGGGTGGCACAGAACGAGTAACTGATGGACATTTTTTCACAATAGTTAATTGTCCAATAGTTTGTCTTCTAGTCAACTTTGTTAGCAGACAGATAGCCAGCTCTACACACACATAGTCTTAATTTTGCTATTAGACCCACAGTTATCCGTTGTTTTTCAAAGTCTTCCTAGGGGGGTTATAACTGTGCTTAGGTCTTTAAATTGTCCCTCGAACCCTTAACTAATTGTATGTTTGTTGTAGTTCCAGAGCAGCTGAGGCTGCGGGTTCATTTCCTAAAATAAGTGATAAATCTATCACTGTCCACCTCTAGAGCGTAGATGTGGATATAAAGTTGTGCTGATTACTATCGAAAGCTTGCCAATGTCTAGGACCTCCGGACTATGATACATGAGTATCCGGTTTACTAATTATATGATAGCATATCACAGATAGAGACTCTACTCCTCATTCTATTGATAACGATGGCATCTAACCTAGGCCTAGCCTATGATGAGGCTGAAATACAGTCGATATTAGATGACAATCCAAGCATGCTAGATAACCTACCAAAGCCTCAGGTTACTAGCCAGGATGGTTGGCCAAAGATATTGACTCTAAAAAAAATTCATTCTCGCACGTGCATTCACGGAATTACGATGGCAGAATATCTCAGAGGGAACGGTGCACCCTCTGGATTAATTGTCATTAATTCACCCAGACTCTTTCTAGATGACCCAGATTTTATAAGAGATTGGTACCTCATCGCCTGGAAGTGCACGAGAGACTGGTTGGTCTTAATCATAAAAACTGCAAAGAAAGCTGCAGATAAAATCATGATAGAGATCCAAATGTTGGAAGGCCAAATAAAAGCCACCATATCGGGGAAATTATTCACCAAACAACAGGATGAGAATAATAAAACAAATAAGGATTTTAAAGACAACATCCTATTCACAAAACTAGAGAAATGCAAAAAAGATTTAGCAAAATTCTCTAAGGAAAAGATCTATCCTTATACGAGTGTGAACTATGTTCCAACGCCATTTAATCGCAATAGAAGAACAGGAGGCTCCACTTACGGGACATCTTCATCAGATAATTCGACCGACTCTGACTCTTCTAATCAGAGCAACCCAACAATCACCAGAAGAGGGAGAGGTCAGTGGAAACACAGATGTACACAGAATTATAATCAAGGTCAATTCAACCCTTGGTGGCCACCCAATCCTTGGATGCAAGGACCACCACAGTTCCCGCAAAACATGGGACCCTTCGGACCTGGACCGTACCCACCAGGCCAAAACATGCCTTTTTTAGGGTATGGCAGAGGGAGGTCGCGCGGAAGACGTCGGACCACACAGGGACAAGTACAATGGAATGCACCACAGCAAGGAATGGGGCTCCGGAGCGGCAAACAGATCCCGCAAGAACAGCCGGGCCCGAGCGTGGGACCAGCCTCGTAGTTAACCTGAGCTCGCGAACTCTGACACCAGTGGAGGAGAAGTTACTGAATAGAGGCCTTGGTTTTGTGGGTACGAATGTGGGCGACCCGTTCCAGACACAGATCGAAATGTCCAAATTTTTCCCGAAAGTGAGACTCCACTTCTTTTTCTCTGAAAATGATCAAGCTGATATAAACTCCCAGAACACTGGACTGAAAAAACCATCAACCTTCAGTCCACCAACAGGGATGGTTCCTGCGAAGGTTCTCACCTTCGAAGAAGCTGTACAGCACGATGTGCAGGAGTTATTCAAACAAGCACACAAACCGTTTGTGAACATCTCCAAACCCGAACAAGACGCTTTGAAAGAATTGATAAAAGATCATTCAATTACAATCAAACCGGCCCATAAGGGAGAGGCTACGGTATTGATGGATACAACTACCTACAGAGAGGAATGTTTACGCCAACTGGGAGATACACGCTCTTACCAACCATTGACAGAAGACCCAACACCAAGACTAGCAACAACCATTGGACACATTATAGAGGAAGCATTGGCAGAGGGCTGGATAACAGCTAAGGAAGCAGCCTATTTGACAACTTCACATCCGGTCAGACCTTACTTCTACGTCCTGCCGAAGATTCATAAGGCGCAGAGATCTCCACCCGGTCGTCCGATAATCTCCGGGATCGGTTCGATATTGGAACCTTTATCAACGTTTGTTGATATCTTCCTGAGACCAATGGTCAAACTGATGCCCACGTACCTTCAGGACACGAAGGACCTACTTAGACTCCTACCTGAAATCGAATTTGACATCGCGACAGATCTTCTAGTGTCCTTTGACGTGGAGTCATTGTATACCTCCATTCCTCAAAATGAAACTTTAGAAGCGATCGAAACCTTGCTGGGGGAACGAGATCTTGATTCAATAACACCTATCACAATGATTATGAATCTGGCTACAATAGCCATGAAGGAGAACTTTTTCGAATTTGAAGACCAGTGCTACCTACAAACATCGGGGACGAGCATGGGCAGCGTTTTTGCGCCGAGCCTGGCGAATCTATACATGCACAAATTCGAACAGGACCACGTTCTGAACATTGACAACCCATATGTAACATCAATACGTACATGGAGGAGATCCATTGACGACATCCTGGTGATTTGGCGTGGGGATGAACTCTCTCTCCAGTCTTTCCACAGTTGGCTGAATAACCGTAACAGGTTCTTACGTTTTACACTGGAAAGTGATCAACACTCATTGTCATTTCTAGATCTTCTGATCACAGCTACACCACAGGGCCTCAAATCAGAACTGTATAGGAAGCCCATGGCCCGCAACTCACTACTACAATACACCAGTTGTCATCCGAAGTCCTTGCGTGACAACTTACCATATGGACAGTTTCTACGTGTACAACGAAACTGCTCAACGAGAGAAGATTTTGAGAGACACTCCGAAGACCTAGCCCAACAACTTGTAGACAGGAGTTATCCGAAGAAACTTATCAAGCGCTCGAAGAAGAGAGCGGCGAACAATAATCGAGAAGCCCTACTTGAACCACCTGTCTCAAAAGAAAAGAATGAAAGACTGACATGTGTCAATACTTTCAGTACAAGGTTGAACGCGATTCAACGCATAGTTCGTAAACACTGGAAGATTTTGAACACTGGGAAAGATTTCTTAGAACAACCACTGTTTGCTTTCAAATGAGCAATTAGCCTAAGAGACAAGTTGATACACACCAGACCTCCACCAAGAGATATCCACCAAGTGGGCACACTATGGAATATGCCACCAGTGACAGGGCACCATCCATGCGGGAATTGTGCTGCATGCCCACAGACTAAACACACGACATCTATTGACATAGGGACCAACCGTCGTTGGGAACAAAAGCGTTTTACAAATTGCAATAGTAGCAATTTGATCTACCTTATCACCTGTCCGTGTTCACTTAGGTATGTCGGAATGACTACCCGTAAGATCAGAACTAGGATCTCTGAGCATAAGAGCACAATAAGGTGCAAAAAACAAGAGACCCGTTTGACGAACCACTATATCCAAGGGGGCCACAGACCTACAGATTTCGAATGGACGGTACTAGAACAACCTAACATCCCCGCACATATCACCGATGTGTCCAAATACCTTTTTAAAATATAACAAAAATGGGTGTACAAACTCGATTGTGATAAAGCGGGGCTGAATGAAGATATCCCCTGGATGACATTATAGAATCACCAACTTACGATGTGCCCTGATTGCTAGGAATAATCTCATGAATAATATATAAATCCTTCTCTCTATCACTAAAGAAGGTGTTATGTGCACAGATTTGGCGGAATAACCATTGGCCACCTGCTGGTATCCTGACGATTATTGAACTAAACAATACAAAGATGTTGTTGTTCGTCTATCATAGTGTACTGAAGGATACACTTGGTGAGATCCCTGAAATATGGGATTGATCGCTCTTGAAACTAACTACGGACTACACATCCCACAAGGCACCATGATGTCCCTTATAAAATAAAATAATGGGTACTAGAGGACTCAGAATTTATGGTTTGCGCGTGTTGTATACCACAGTAATTAATATTTATTTTGGTAGCGTTATTAGAAGTCTTGCATATCCACCATCATTATATGAAAACGAATATGACATTATCTAATTAGTTTGAGACTGATTTGGCATTTAATATGCTCCATATGAACACGCCAACACCGTTCACATCGGTATATGCATTTTGATCAACATGCACGAGTGAACGTTGTACGATAGACTACAATTCCCATGAGGCGTTGTAGTTCATTCAATGCGCGTGTGTCCAATCACGCACGTGCAAAAAGCGATAAGGAAGTACCCTCCTCTTACCGCGGTACCTCCCCAAACAGCCCGGCAGGCTGTTAGGAGTACCGACGGAGAGGTAAGGGTGCATGGACGAGAGAGTCAGATTAACCCATTAAACGGTTTACGTACCGCTTGTTTGTATTATAAACGGCAATGTGTTTGAACGAGCGAGTTTTTAATGGATTTACTCAATGTTTGCGCAGGACGGACCTTTGATCGCGTGTGTGCGCAAAACGCTGGGTCTCAGTCTTCCGTAACGAGAACCTCACCTAGAGTGACAGAATAGAATAATTAGTGAACCACAGACATAATTCTATAACTCATAGGCCCAATTCACAAAATGGGGGTCTTTAACGAGGTGTCTCCACTATATTCAATGTGATATTTACAATAGCATACCGGATCATAAATGGATTGTTGTTAAACTCTCAAATAGGTATTCCACCTGTACCTTATGTGATAAGAAACTATATATAATAAAATGAAGAGTTTATAAACTACAATGAATAAGAGTTAGTCCAGCGAATGAGCAATTCGACATTTGAATAAATTGATTATTGAAAGACCTAGAGCCTCTGTGGTGAACAAGCGAGTACTCTACAGAGAGTGAGTCTGACATTGTTTGGCGGTCATATGTTTCATCACGACTTTTCTACATTTTCTGCACTATAGAGCGGTGCTTCCAATTCCTGAGCTGTTTGCCAGGTGAGGCGAGGCATTTCCCCTTACAAATTAGGGTGAGCCATTGATGATCTGTACAATGGATTGCATATTTAGGTCATTGGACCAAGATACGTTATGAATTACAATTTAGAAATTTCTAATGATAGCCCTTACTAATGAAGGTGTTACCGTATTTTTTATACTTTTCCTTGTCTATGTGTGGACATGCTGGCGAATTCACAATCGGACCTTATGATCCAAAGGAGGGAAGTGGAAGTGAACAGGTGACATTCAGCATTTCTGTTCACATATGTCCGTAATTATTTATTATTATTATGTTCACGTAAGCAGTAGCAATCAAGTTTATGGGTCCTGAGGAAGCGGCAGGTACAGTGTTTGACCTTTAATAGTCCGCAGAAACATGTCGACCAGATTACACAGTCAGAAGTTATTTGTTTGAACCATCTGACTTTTTTGCACTCTATTGTTTTTAGCTTTGGAGGTGCATGACTCCAGAATAAAGTTACATTGCATACATCATCCAATCTTATGTTTAACACACTCACTTTTTTTCACCAATGCACTGCTCTCAGTTACAAGTGAATAACATCTACCAGACATCCATCCCTCATTAACTATCTCCCTTCCATATCTACGGAGATAAACAATGGACTACCTACTGTGAAGTAGACCAAATGATGTACTGGGTGGCACAGAACGAGTAACTGATGGACATTCTTTCACAATAGTTAATTGTCCAATAGTTTGTCTTCTAGTCAACTTTGTTAGCAGACAGATAGCCAGCTCTACACACACATAGTCTTAATTTTGCTATTAGACCCACAGTTATCTGTTGTTTTTCAAAGTCTTCCTAGGGGGGTTATAACTGTGCTTAGGTCTTTAAATTGTCCCTCGAACCCTTAACTAATTGTATGTTTGTTGTAGCGCTATACTCATGTCAATACAATAACACAACTAGTTTTGTTCAATAAAAAGTATTTGAAAGTTATTCCTGGCTCATTCAAAGTTTGAAACTACTAGACACATGTCTGTCGGCGCTGCACAAACCTCCCTAACCCCACCTGCATGTTCCTGGTTTACCTCTACCGTGCTCTCCGGTGTGCGTCAGGGCCAGCCCAGGTCCTGCAGCATAGGTCCTTCCCAGCACATCCGAGCCCAGCCGAAGCAGTATGCAGTCGGCGTACTGTGGTCCCACGTGCCGATAGGCTGAAAAGCACCTCTTACTATGTGTGTGCAGCGGCTCGGCAAATCAGAGGCCCCTATGACACATCAGAGCCGCTTCCTAGATGTGATGCACTGCAGATACCCCCAAACAACAATAAGCGCAGAGATCTGCAACACCTGCTTTCACCGTAGTCAACTATCACTACAAGACCATATCATTCATAGAGGACCCGATTGCAGCCAATTGGCTTTGCCACAGTCCCCACGAGCTGGCAGCGCCAACTTCCTAAATGACTTACAGTAAATAAACAACATGAGCATCCTGCAAGGGCAGATATTCAACCTGGTCTCTCAATACATTTGACTTTCTCGCCAGATGTAACAAGTGCCTATCAAAGCAACAAACTCATCTCTCACATTAGGTGTAAAAAAAAGTTCCCTGTTTTCACAGATTCAACATTCGGCTGGTGGGAAGGCTCACCTAGAGGGACCTACTAGGAATATTGATTACAAAGTACATCAAATAAACTCAGTTTTACCCTGCTACATATATCAAGAGGCAGACGTGATGTATTGAACAGGGCAGATATACTACGGCTATTGCAACATATCACCTCTTTAAGGCACTATCAAACTGAGGATATTACCAAATGCAATTTGAAACAACACACGTCTCTCCAAATACACAATCAATTATTGTAACCTGGTGATCTCCAAGGCAGGTGTCACAAGTCTTTAGGGAAAAATCAGTATTCGCACAGTGGAGCATCGAAATTCCAACTATCAAGCCAAAAACTATCCCTATATAAAAAACAACAAGAAGTTTCCAGATAGCTTTAAACCAACCACGACAAGCATCCTGAAGGGTGTGAACACTGCATTAGAGCCAAATCTGCATGAGAGTCTTCACACTGGCAGTAATTTCAACAGAAAGCAATCAGGCAATTGCGTAGAACTAACTCAACTGTCACCAAACAAAGACGTAGATTGGGGCTGGATTGCCTCCATGCCATCTTCAAGGGCTGTTGAGTATTGCTAGCAAAGCCCACAAGAATGCAGGGACATGGTGGAAGCGTGTCCTCACAGTATTCCTATCATGGAATGTGGCGGGTCTAAAGCACATTCTTTGTCAACCGGAAGCTCTCGAATTTATAAAAAGTGGTGACTTCGTTTTTTTGGGTTTTTTAAAAATATTTTTGTTTTTCTTGACAGGATACATATAGAACATATAACAATTAAGGCAGTTCGAGCAAATCTCTAATCCAATTGTAGTACATAAATTACATTTTTGTATATGGCAGTTGGATGACTGATTGAATGTCCCGCTAGGCTGGTCTACTTCATGGCCTCGTTGCAACGGACCTCTTCTTTCCGCCCTGATTGTGGCCCCTTCCTGCTTCGAGTCTGCTGGGGCGCGCCAGGCCGCGTCTGACCGAGGGCCAGATGTAGGTAAATATCGCCTGCTGATCTCACCGCGCTTGGAGCTGCCGCATACCTTGGTGGGGAAGAACCTTCCGAGGCAGTTTCCATCTCTGGGGGCAATCACCTGCACGCCGCACGCCGCACGGGACTCCAGGGACCAGGAGTCCGTGCGTGAAACCACCTGTGCGGAGGCCCGCCACCACGCCCACCAGCTCCTGATAACGGCTGGCCTGCTGATCTCACCGCGCTTGGAGCTGCCGCATCCCTTGGTGGGGGAGAACCTTCCGAGGCAGTTTCCATCTCTGGTGGCAATCACCTGCACGCCGCACGCCGCACGGGACTCCAGGGACCAGGAGTCCGTGCGTGAGTCCACCTGTGCGGAGGCCCGCCACCACGCCCACCAGCTCCTGACAACGCCATCCGGCCACCGCAGCGCGGGACGCGCCGGACGAAGCCCGGACAAAGGGCGGACAGTCTGTGACAGTCCGGGACAGTTGAGGGCAGGGCCATCCCCCTGCCAACTGGTATACCGATACAAAAGAGTCCGAGCGTCACTAAGGTACTGTCCGCAGAAACGCCAGCAACAGGGGGCAGGTCTTTACGGAAGTGTTAAGGTACTATTTACAGTAATGGGCAAAAGGAAAACAACTGAGGGGGGCAATGATGCTGCAAACTCAAAAAAAGGGAAAAAAGGCCCAAAAATTTAAAGTCCAGCATGCTGCATCAAACTGCGTGCTTTCAAGTATTGAATTAATGGTAGAGGAGTGCGAGGAGATATTGAAGGGGCGTCGAATGCAGAAGAGTTGGGCTGGTTAGATAGTGTAATGAGTGGCGCAACTCTGAAAAAGAACAAAGTAATTCCAGGCATATTCTTAAAAAAAGCACAGTCCAAAAGCCCCGTGGTTGAAACCCATTCTCTCCTATAAACACCATCATCCCCTATCGCCCAAATACCACAGGGTTGCGAAAAGTCTAGAAAAAGGGAGGTCCCGCTAGAAATTATTGAGGTCCCTGATCCAGGGGGGAAAATATGGTGGGAGAAGAGGGGGTTCTATGCACCAATAGTTTTGCCGCGTTCGAAGGGGAATCTAGAGAGTGGTGCGACGTTGTGCAACAAAGTACTGGCCTAAGGAAACAAACTCTAGGGAGAACAGTTGATTGCCCAAATTGCCAGAACTTCAAAGGAAGCATCCTAAAGAAATTGGGGTCCCTAGGAGCAGAATTAGCTCAAATTAAGAAAATGTTGATAGATTTAACCAAGCAGGGGGAAAGTACGCTGAAAGTATCCCACAGCCACTAGCTCTAGTGGTAACCCCAAAAAATGCTGACTCAGGAATGCCAAAATCAGTTGCTGGCCTCAAAGTAATGGGGTTGCCGGGCACCCAAATTCAAATAACACTTAATTGCTTGGCAGCTGGTTGAGGATCGGCCCTCTAGCACTGTGGGTGGTTATCGCTATTTGTTTGTCTAGGGTGGTTTGTACGGGTTTAGGAAGCTGTGACCACATCTCTCTGTTAGGTTTTCTCCAAGGTGTGTGTCTTAATGTCGTGCTGTCGTCTCCTCTTAAGAACGTTACCCAGTTTAGCCACCCCTTGAAGGTGGCCTTGGTGGTGTCTTTCCACTTGGTTAGTACTGTCTTTGTGGCACTGGTTAGGAGGAAGTCGAGAAGGCTTTTGTCTTGTTGTGAGTCAATGTCGGTGTTGAGGTGTGCTGTAGTTAAAGTGCTGAACTCATGTTTGAGGGTGCAGCCTAGTATCTTGTTAGCAAAGTCGAACACTTTAACCCAAAATTTCTTGACCTTGCTGCAATAGAAGATTAGATGGGCTAGGTCCCCTTCTGAGCTGTTGCAGTTCCAGGAGTGGTTGTTCTCTCTTAGGCCTAGTTTCGCTAATCGAGCCGGGGTCCAGTACACCTGGTGCAGCAACCAGAATTTTGTTTGAGCTAGTACTGGTGATATCATGTTACGTGTAGGGGAAGATCACATGGTAACCGTTTCTTGTTCTGTGAGTTTCGTGCCTATCTGTGTTTCCTAGTAGTTTGTGTTTTTAGCGTTGAGCTTTGAGGCAGTTGGGCGGAGGAGTTTATACAGGTGTGAAACTTGGTGACCGGACTTGTTTATGTTTTCCATATATTGGAAAATTGATGGAGTCAGTTTGTTTAGGTTCGCTTTTGTAATTGCCGCTTTAATGGCCAGGAAGTTGTATAGTTCCACTTCTGGGAGGGCAAACCTTCTCTTCAGGGTGTTGAAGGTGAGGGGTGTGCCCTTCTCTTCCAGGTGAGCCGGGTGAGATAGGCCTAGTTCTTTCCACTTTGTTATTTCTAGGGGTTTGCCTCTATATTTTATTTTGGGGTTTGGCCAGAGCGCTACCCACTTCGAGTTTTTGATGCTTATCTCTAACTTTTGGTCTACCTTGAGGAGGGCCTGTTTTGTTAGCTTGAATATTGCGTTTCCTTTTAGTGACTGTTTGTTGGCTGTGAGGAGAGTTAGAGGGTCTGAGTTGTCGAGAATGGTTTTCTCTAGAGATAGCCAGGTAGGCGTGTACTTCTGGTTTTGGAGTACCCAGTGCATCCCCTGCCTGGCCACAAAGGCTTTCTGGAATGTTTTCAGGTCTGCAACGTTGAGTCCCCCTTGTTCTTTCCTCAATCTTAATTTTGGAAGGGCTATTCTTGGTTTTTTGTCCCTCCAGACGAATTTATTCAGAGTATGGTCTATTTTCTTATGGAATTCGTCAGTTAGCGCTAGGGAAAGCATGCTGGCCAGGTAGTTGACTATTGGGATGACCATCATTTTGACTGTTTCTATTCTTCCCCACCAGGTGATAAATTTGGGCGACCAGTTCTCCAGCAGGCCTTTTATCTTTTTCATGATATTTTCCTCGTTTTGTTCGAGGGTAATTCTTAGGTTCTTCCCGAAATTGACTCCTAGATATTTGACTGATCTCATTTGCCACGCTAGCCCCGAGACTCCTAGTACTTCTCTAGTTGTGTGTACGTTCAGTGGCATGCATTCTGACTTATCTCTATTTAGTTTGTACCCGGAGTGGGAAGCGTAGGTGTCAATGGTGCTCATGAGCGCTGGTATGGACTTGGTTGGATCTTCTGTAATGATTAGCAGGTCGTCCGCGTAGGCCGCTAGCTTGGCTGTGGTGTTGTTGATGGTTATGCCTGCTATATTCTTATTTGCAAGGATGTCCCTGATCAGTGGTTCTAGTGCTAGTAGGAACAGCAGTGCGGATAGTGGGCGCCTTGTCTGGTTCCTCTTTGAGGTTAAATGGGGCTGAGGTTGTACCGTTAATGGCGATATGTGCTTTTGGATTTTTGTACAGGGCCATGACTTTCCTAGTGAAACTCTCTCCCAGGTTATATACTTGCAAGCATTCCTCTAGGAAGGATATGTAATAGAAGGCGGTTCCCCAAGGTAATACAGGATGTAGGCAGGACGGAAGGGGATCAAAGCAAAAAATAAAGAACACCCTGCCAAAATGAATATCCAATGGTCCTCCAAGGGATCCAGTTCTGTTAAAAAAGGGGCAACATTACCAGGTATCAAAGCCAGGAATTCAAATCATACTTTCTATGAAAAATATATATTTGTATTGATTTTTAAACACATATTTATAAAAAGACAATCATAAATTAAATATTTAGAAATTTATAAAAAACAATCCATGTAATATTTCATATCAAATCAGAAGAAAGACATCATCATACAGTTCAATGTTCCAAACACTCCGGGGCACTTAGGGGGGCTCAACAAACACTCACACCTTCAAAGGGATCATTCAGACTCATACACATTCAAACCGTTCAACCAGATGGATTTCACAAGGCCTGCAACAACTAGATGGACTTATGGTTGCCTGGACCAGGGTGCAACAATGAGGGGGCAAATGAGATGGTATAACGTTGCCGTCCTTGCTGGTAACGCCGACGCGCGTTTCGGTGTAAGGCACCTTCGTTTGCCCTGACGGACCATTGGATATTCATTTTGGCAGGGTGTTCTTTATTTTTTATTCCTCTAGGAAGGGCCAGGATACTCTATCGAAGGCCTTTTCTGCATCTAGCGTGATTGTAACTGCCGGGTAGTGTGATTTCGAGCAGTGTTCTATGACTTGACAGAGGAGTCTAGTGTTGTCGCTTGACATTCGGTTTTTCATGTACCCTACCTGTGTGTTCCCTATTAGCTGTGGAAGCACTCTGCTGAGTCTTGTTGCTAATATTTTGGCATATAATTTGCAGTCAAGGTTTATGAGAGATATTGGTCTGTAGTTTATGGGCCATTGTGGGTCTTTGCCCTCCTTTGGAATGACTATGATGTTGGCCTGTGACATCATTTCAGTTACTTTCCCTACCCCTCCGCAGTGTTTGAAGACTTTCGTTAGGATCGGTACTAGTTGTTCTTGGAAGGATTTGTAGAATGGTGCTGTGTATCCGTCTGGTTCTGGGGCCTTGTTATCTTTTAGGGACTTAATGGCTGTCCTGACCTCAAGGGTCTTGATGTCTTGGCCTAACGCCCTTGCTTCTTCTATCGATTGCTTCGGTAAGTTTAGTTTCTCTAGGTAGGTTTTAGTTCCCTTTGTGTCTAGACCATCATCCTTGTTGTAGAGCTCCTTATAAAATTCCTTGAAGGTGTGTACGATGTCCTTGTGGCAGGTGTGTGTTTTGCTGGTGGTGTCTGTGATTGATGTGATGTTGTGCTGTCTTTTGCTTGTGTTTAAGGTATGACGCTAGTGTCTTCCCTGCTTTATTTCCCTCGCATAGGTTGATTTCTTTGTACTTTTTTATCCATAGCCCTGCGCGTTCGCTAAGGATTCTGTTGAATTCATATTTCCTCTTTGTGAGTTCTGTCAGTGTATATTGGTTTGTTGTGTCTGCGATGTGTTGTGTTTCAAGCCTTTTGATGTCTTTTTCCAGCTGTGATAGCTGAGCTCTTGCCTCCCTGTCTCTCCTGGCTTTGATTTCTATTAGTACGCCTCTGATAGTTGCTTTGAGTGCCTCCCACAGAGTACTGGGGTCTACGTCCGGGGTGTCGTTGTCAATGATGTAGTCAGCAATGGCTTTCTGGATTTTATCTTTGTCTTCTTGTTTGGCTATGGTTGTGAGGTTGAATCGCCATCTGCGTGTTGCTTGTTCATTGTGTCTCCCTGCAAGGTGTAGGCTGTTGCAGGCATGGTCTGATATTGTTCTGGCAGCGATATCTGTGTGTTCGATTAGATGCGTGTGGGTTCTTGATATGAGAATGTAGTCAATTCTGCAGTATGAGTTGTGTGGGTGCAAGTAGAAGGTGTAGTCTCTGGTGTCGGGGTGCTGGAGACGCCACGGGTCTACTAGCTCGAGTCTGTTGCATCGGTTCGTTAGTGTCCTGTGCGATGTCGGGGTACGTGCTTTGTTTTTTGCTTGCCTGTCAAGGGTTTGGTCTAGTGACATATTGAAGTCGCCCGCTACGACCGTCATGTTGTGTGAGCCGCATGATTCTAGATCTGTGGATGCTCTCTCCCAGAATGGAGTGTCATCGTGTTGGGTGCATAGATGTTTGTCACGAGTATTGTCTCCTCACCTCTTTTCATCTTGGTGATCAGCAATCTACCATCGTTGTCTTGCTGCACGCTCTCGATGGATATGTTAGATTTGCTACTGGTCAGAGTAATGACCCCTCTTTTTTTACCTACTGCTGGTGAGCATGCAACCTGACCTATCCACTTGGCTCTGAGTTTGTCTGCTTCCTCTGTGGAGAGTTTAGTTTCTTGTAGTAAGATAATGTCCCCCTTTGTTTTGGCTAAGTAGTCTAGTGTTTTTTTCCTCTTGATTGGGTGATTGAGACCTTTGACGTTGAGTGAGATGATCTTAAGGTCTGTTTGCAGTGTCTTGCTATTAGACTGTGACATTGTTAGTACTGCAGTGGGCTAGGCTTGGTTTGGCCATGGGTAACCTATCTCTGGCAGTGGTGAGCTGTGCGCTAACTGTGTCTTTAGGGTTTGGTGGGTCAGATGCTGAGGATGATCTGTATATTGTGTTGGCTACGACGAAGACGTGGACAAGACATACGCGACAGGCATAACAGACATAACAGACATAAATAACAGGACACACCCTCCCGCTAATTTTCTGCCCCCCTCCCCTCCCCTTCCTCCCTTTCCCTCCCTCCCCCCTTCCTCTGCAACTTCGTGCTGTGGGCGTGCGACAGCAAGATCCCCCCACCCCGTCTTGACCCCGGGAAATGAATCCGTCTTCTTTCTGGAGCTCGTATATAAAGGATATATCGTAGTAAAATGTGAGTCTCTGAGGTAGGCTTGTTGTAGTGTTCATCGCTGGATAGTCTTTATGTGGGGTATGAGGTAGCTCTGTGTTTTCTTTTCTGTGAGGTAGACTTGTTGTAGTTTTCAATGCTGGATAGTCTTTATATAAGGTATGAGGTAGCTCTGTGTTTTCCTCTCTGTAAGGTAGGTTTGTTGTGAGAACATTCTTGTGCGATCTTTTATCGAGGCAGACTTTGACTAGGGAGGCCTTGTGCTTTTTTCTTTTGCAAGACGACTTGGTGGCCATGCCCCTAGTTGGTTTGCGTTGTCAGTATATTTTCTTCGGCTATTGGCTTCAGTCTGCTGCTGTGCCTGGTGAGGTACTTCTTTTTCCCGTCGGCGCCGATGCTTCCATTTCCTGCGTTGTTGGTCCCTGTAGGTAGCGTGACAGTTCAGCTGGGTCTTCGAATATCATAGCGATCCCTTTGTTGTATATTCTGAATTTCGCCGGTCCTGCGAAGGAGAAAGTGATGTTTTCTTTCCTTAGCTTGTCTCTCTGAGCTAGGAACCACTTTCTGATGTCGACTGTCGGTTTCGAATAGTCCTGTGTTAGGATGATTTTGTGTCCGTTCCATACTAGATTGGGGTTCTTTCTGCCTACTCCAACTATGGCGTCCGTTTGGTGTGAGCGTAGTGGTTTGCATATTATCGGCCTTAGGGTTGCTCTGCCTGTTTGTCTGATTGCTGGAACTCTATACGCCTTGTCTAGCTCGAACGGTCCCTCGAACTTGAGGTTGGTAAGCTTTGGGATGAGATTTTGTATTAGCGGCACACATGAGCCTCTGGCACTCCCAGGATCCTTATATTACCTTTCCTGTTGCGATCTTCAACTTCTGCCGCTTGTCTACGGAGTTCTGTAGTCGCTTTGGCAATATTCCCTATGGCCTTCCCTGTCAGTTGTGATCTGTCTTCTATATCATTAACCCTTTGCTCTACTGCTTCCCGCTTGTTGTTGGTTGCGTGGATGTCTGCAAGTTCCAATTGTATCGTGTCCGTCGTTTTCTTTCGTGGACTTCAGCCAGTTTTTTGAGGATGCTGTCCAGTGTGCTGGTGATGTCCGCTTTTAGTTTAATTGGGGAGTCCATGTTCCCCTCGGGCCTGATTTTCTTTTGTTGTTGCGACATTTTGCCATCGCTGCCGGCCATTTTCTTTAGTCTTCTTAGTGGAATTTGTTCAGGGTTGGTTTTATCAGAGTCTTTTGTGTTCTTGGATCCTTTTGTTGTCCTTGTCTGCCCGGACTTGGTCTCCGTTTGTGTTTGAGATTGGTTTGGTTGCGATTCGTTTGTTTGTCTTGCCTTCTCGCTTTTCCCTTCGTAATCTTGTTCCTGTGTGGTACTGCTGGCGTCTTGTGTTAGTGTATGTTTATATGTTTACACCGATTATTATCTTCGCTGTTACTGCTGATATTGCTTCCTATTACCTTGCACTCTGTTCGTCGAATCGATTCGCTCTAGTCCTTGTGTGTTGTGGTCCTTCGGCTTTCATGGCACTGTCTTGCTTTTCTAGAGTTCTTCCCCTCCCTATTAGCGCCCCGTGGTTCTTAGTGGCGATGCTTCTATCGCTCTCTTCAGATTCGTGATGAGAAGGCCGCAATGTGACAGTTTTGGCGTCAGTGTGGGCGTCTCTTTGGTTGGTCTGTGTCCGCAGTTGTCTCTCAGAGCCGATTCCTTTTCCCTCCGGTGCCAGTTTGTTTGTTTGTTTACGGCCTTTATCAACTTATCCCCTCATTCGAGATGGCGGGGCTTCCTAGGATATTCTCCTTCGGACCTGTTCTTAACCCGCTGCTGAAGTGATTGTCGGGTCAGCGTGTCTCCCTGGTTTTATCGGCTTTTTTGTCTGTTTTCCTCCCCTCGGACCTTGGTAGCTCCCTTGATAGCGTTTGCTATTCTTGTGCCGCTCCCAATTTGATCGCGCCCTGGGAGAGTTTCACTTTCGGTCTTTCTGCAGTCCTCAGCTTTTCACGACGTCCTTGTTTCGGCTTTTGGAGGGGGGATACCGTGCGATGCAGCGCGTTAACGTTAGTATCGCTTTGCCCTGACCTTCAGTGTTCTATTCTGTGTTCTATTCAGGTGTTCTGCCATCGGCGCTTTGCCTTTTCATTTGTAGTCTAGATGTAGCGACTCCCTGTCGTCTTTCACCCCCTTCTGCGAGATGGCGGCGTTCGGAAGATAGTCTCCTTTGGCCCTGTTCCTCGCTTGCATCGGTGGGTGTCCGCGTCTGTTTTCTGTATTGACTTTTTTGTGGTCTTCTTCCTCCGATCTGTTGGTCGCCCCTTCTGGAGCGCTTTACTTTTCTTGTGCCACTTCCAATATGGCCGCGCCCTGGGTGAGTTTCGCTTTCGGCTTGCTCTCGCGATACTTTGCGGTTCTCGGCGTGCTTGTTTTGGCCTTTGGAGGGGGGATGCAGCGCCCTAACGTTACTTTTGCTAAGCGACTCAACGCTCCTGGATAATTTTGCTAAGCGACTCAATGCTCACTGACCTTTAATGTCTTTTCGGATCGGCCTGCCCGCGGTGCATTGCCTTCTCGTACCTCTATTGGTCGCCCCTTCTAGAGCGCTTTTGGTTCTTGTGCCACTCTCAATATGGCCGCGCACTGGGTGAGTTTCACTTTCGGCTTGTTCTCGCAATAATCTGCGGTTCTCGGCGTGCTTGTTTTGGCCTTTGGAAGGGGTGTACAGCGCCTTAGCGTTAGTTTTGCTAAGCGACTCAATGCTCACTGACCTTTAATGTCCTTTAGAGATGTTCTGCCTGCGGTGCTCTGCCTTCTCGTACATCGCTTAGATATATCTCCTCTCCAGCGCCATCTTGTTTCGTTGGTTTTTTTTTGGCCCGATGCGAGCGTGGTCGTCTCTAATGATTCTAGCTCGCCCTTGCTGCCACCACTGCACTTCTTGTTTTCCCTGCCTCTTTCCGATGTCCGCAGTGCCGTTTTGTTCGATTGGGCGATGTCGGCTTCTCGCTGTTTGTTCTGTTAGAATCCCAGGGTCAGACGGAGCTCGGGATTTAGGCTGCTACTCCCCTTGCCATCCAAGCCACGCTGTGGTGACTTAGTTTGACGGCAAGAAACGTGCAGTAACATCACTCCTGATAGCAGGGTTCCAGGAAATATATCAACCAGCCTTCAAGACCAAGTGCTTTGGGCGGCCATCGGGAGGTCTCTCAATTTATGTTGCAGCAAGTTCACGGAACGAAAAGAAAAGAAAAAGAGGGTGGTATACTTATCATAATCCCATCTTCTTTCGAGGGGCACCATCAGTCCTGTGAAGGAGAACCCGAAGAGCTGAAAAGGAAAGACAATAGAAGGAAGATTATTTAACCTGCCATCATCTAGACGTGTAAAGAAGGAATAATAAAAGCAATAGTAAAAATAAACTAATGAGTTCAGACTCTTTACCCACCTAGCCTAAAGCCACATTTTCACACTGTCATAATTGATGTTTGTGATGTTGGAAGCTGCCCTGAACCAATTCTACCCAAACCTCGATAGGACTGACAAGACAGCAAGAGTAGAAGGTTTCTGTCAGGCACTCAATGACCTCATTTGTAGATTTACAATACATGAGATCATACAAACAGGTGACTTTAATAGGACTAACTTGGGTAATCAATTAGGTGCCCCACGGCTACCTTCCGCAGACTACTTTGCAAGTAAAATGAACGAATGTTTACACACACTTACAACCTCACTTCACTGCAGTCTTTTCAGATGCTAAAAAGACTTTCTTATAAAGCCCACCCACATTTGAGGGAATTTCTTCTTTGGACTGCACCTTTGTGAGTAACCTCTTACTTCAGTCATATAAGGTCTTCACTGTATTAGAGTGTCTTGAAAGTGATCATTTTCCATCAAAATCCAATTTCAACGTGAGCATCTTACCAACTAACATAAAAAGTCACTGGGTACCTCGTTGGGGGGGGGGAAATAATGCATTAACAAGGAGGCTATAGCGGAGCAAGGTCTATTCGGCACGGTTCAACAGGTGGTATTTTTTTTGTTGCAAAAAATATGCTTTGAGTGAGTTTCCTGTGTGGCCACAGCTTAAACCGAAAACAAATAATAGACTCATTATATCATAGTTTAAGAGGGAAAGGGACCTGTAAATTAGCAATAAGAAAGATGCTAGGATTACGATCTGGTGGTTATCTCACGCACAACTGGTGGATTTACGGCAACTTAAGGTGAAGACTATGCAATCTGATCTTACCTCACGCTCTAAAGGTGGTTTAATGGAAGCTAAGGATGAGGATACAGCTGGAATACATGTTGGAAAGGACCTACTACAGTTACAGGGGGAGACAGCGCAAGAGAAACCTGCAGCAGTGCGTGGTCAGAAAGGACGCACAGACAGAACAAGATTTGAAACTGAGCAACTCAACAAAGAAACAAAGGAAACTGGAGCAGCAAGCCTAGCAGCCCCACCAGTGTCCATCACACCGGACTGCCCCAGCCCAGGTGTACTACACACCACTACTTCACGTTTAATAGATCTTATGATTACAACTATCGTGTGTTACTTCAAGATCAAGATTGATGCTGACGGCTCCACAATCTGCTTTATGGGAGTTCAGGTTTTATTCCTGTCTACTATGTCATTTTCATGGACTTTGGAAATTTCATCTGACAGTGTCTCTGTGTCAACGTTGAATCTGATGAAAGCCTATTTGTGCCTGCATCACGTTGCTGGGTGAATGTTTCTCCAGTCATCACACTTGTCTATGGGTATCTGCCCATTTACGTAGGCATTAGCAAGACTTTTCGTGAGCATACACATTTTTATTAAATCATTTTGGGGCCCATTGATTTATAGCAGTTCAACCGCGGTCTTGTGGTTTAAAAAAGAGGCACGATGCATTATCTATGCACACACTCTTACCTTTTGTACCTCTCGAGATCTTTATCTGTGACGGGCCCGCTATTGTTATCTTCATGACAAACAAGCCTCTCTGCGCTGCATGGTGGGGTGCACGCACATGCCGTGAGCCACCCTGTGCTGTTGTGCTTAGTGTGCCGCCATCTTTGGATTGGTGGCTCTAGTTAGTTTACTCTAGCTGTTATGGACTGCAGTGTGCTCTTCCTGTAGTCTTTGCCAACCATGTCTGTTCCTGAAACAAAGCTAAGAGAATGCAACGCTTTTTGTGTGAGCCCAACCGTCATCTGGACAGGAATTGACTTCATGGACATATCTTCATTTGGGCTGTGTTTCGAGTTTCATTGGTCCTGAACACTCTGAGGACACTAAACTTTTCTTGCAGCTCATGTGGTGAATTCCTTTTCCCGTATAAACTCAGGAGCACTTCTATCTTCAGTGGGCTTCGTTTCTAATGCAATGTACTATCTTGTTGCAAGTCTCCTGGAACTAATTAATCTCTTAGGTAGTACTGTTTGGGCCCTAGGAACGCCTGTCAATAATTTTTCCAGGTGACATGCACACCAGTGACAATTTAAATGCTTAGTTTACGGTGTATGTTCTTTGTTTTTCATCAGATTTTTGTCATTCAGTTGGTCTTGCTGGAACATGCACATTGGTTATCCTATTTCTTTTTGGTGGGTGTACCCACCCTTACGTGAGGGTGGTCGTCTGTGTTACAATGTTAGTTTTCACATGTTTACTTTTCAGATATTGTATCCCTCTTTGAGGGATGGGAGTGGGTCTTAGTCCCATGTCTCATAGTTACTCTCTTGACACAGTTATGTTAAGCCTCTGTACCCTTACGTAAGGAGTGTCTTCAGGGGTTTGTTCACTTGTTATGCCTGGTATGTGTTTTTTCCCAGTTCCACGTTATTAGTGATATTACACGTTTTATGTTAACCCTTACACCATGTGGCTTATGGGGTGTTGTCCCATTTACATGTTTTGTGTTACATCCCTACATTTGTGGGTGTGTTTTTCGGGTTGTAATCCGACTTACACTTTTTGACTTCAAGTTGTCGTTTAGTGTGGAAGTCGCCCTGTGCCTCACGTTGTCTTGTGTTGTGTGTAAGTCACCCTGCGCCTCACATTGTCATGATGTGTGTGTAAGTGGCTCTGCACCGCACGTTGTTATGTCTTGTGTGTAAGCTGCCCTGCGCCTCACGTTGTCATGCCTGGTGTGTACGTCGCCCTGCGCCTCTCGTTGTCCCATTGCATGTGTAAGTCACCCTGTGCTTCACGTGGACGTTTTGTGTGCGTATGCCACCCTGTGCTGCACCTGTGTTGTCTTCTCGTGCTGCACTTGTTCTAATGGGTGCTAGTCCCATACAACACTGGTTGTTTCTCACATTCTAATCGTGCTTTACCCTTACATGAGGGAGGTTTGTAGGTCATTCTACCCTTTCCAGTGGGATGAACTAATGGGTTTTAGTCCCATTTTCACTGCTTAGGTTATGTGTCACAGTCCCATCCTAGCATGTGTCCCTTGCAGGAAGGGTAGTGTGTTGGGTCACGGTCCCTTGTCCACAGTTTCCTTACATGAGGTGTGCTTTCTTGGGTGTTGTCCACCCACAGTGTTTGAGTCTGGGGTTATGTTTCTCCCTTTACTCTTTCAACATGTGTCCACATGTCTTTCCATGTGCTGGTTGCTCACTTTGTCTCTGTGAGCTATTCTTTCACTACATGCTTTTTCTCTTTTTGTTCAATATTAAAGGAGGATGATGGTGTTACTGTGTTTCTATCCTTTTATTCTCCTTTCCTCCTTTGTGTGTCTGTTTTCCCGCTTGTGATATGGTTATGCCATTCATCCCTGGGGTTATAGACTCTTATCTTCCTTTGTATATTCCTGTGTATACTTGTATTTCATTTTATTATGGTTTTATTTGTGTTTCATTCCAAGAGGGAGAGGATAATGTAGTATCCTCAGGTTATGCATTATGTTCTCTTTCATCTTGTACCTAGCTGCTCAGCCAGTGTGAGTGTTCTGTGTAGAATGTTGGTGTGATTGACATGAGTGGAATGCTTGGGTGCCTGGTGTGAGTGGTTGTCAGTTGGAAGATGGGCTGAGCAGCTAGCAGGCTACTCCTGGTGGGGCTTGCTGTAACTACTTCTTAAGGACTTAATAAACTACATGAAACTCAACTCAGCTACGTCTACTATGTCACCTGAACACGTGGGGCCAGCCCACTACAATTAGTCAAAAACGCATGGTATATTGTTGACATAAATAAATCGGTCCGTTTTAAGAGCTGCAGCCGGAATTTACTGCAAGGGCAAGACAACCATAACTGCAGAATATCAGTTAAAAAGTTTTAAAAAAAGCTTCCCTCAAGCTACATTGGTCAGCAAAGATGGAGCATATGAAACGGGAATTGATACATGTTTACAGCTTGTTAGGCCATAATAATCAGGCAAGATTTTGGCTATACATCAATTTATTAAGTAACAAATCCAGTGACTAAGGGGATGGTGTCTCTATAGTAAAGTGTACTTAGCATGTCCGTAAGCTCTACATGGCACTTGCTTCCACGAAAACACAGGTCTGAATTTGACAACTCAGTGTCACAAAAATGACATTTGTACAATCCATAAATCCAGTGACAGTGGGAATGGCATAAATACAGTAAAGTGGAAGAGGCACATGCGTAGCTGTGAACCGCCTGAGACACAAAGGGTATTTGCACTCACAAAAAGACGGGTTTGAATTTGACAACTCAGTGCCACCAAAATGAAATCTGTATGATCAATAAATCTATTGTTTATGAAGTCCTCGAATCCATTAGTGAAAACTAACACAAAGTTTTGGGCAGACCATTTAACACCTCTTATCAGGAATGCTTAAAACAGTCCAAGTGCTGCAGCCTGGGGAGACTTCATCTCACACCCAATCTACAACAAGCATCTGCAATGCAATAGGTCTCACATTTATACAAGTTTGAGCTATTGGCATTGTAAATGCCAATGCCTTTTATGTATGTTTTGGTTTAAAAAATAAAAATAAAAGGCATTTTCATTTACAGTGCCAATAGCTTAAACTCTCACAAATACGAGACCTCCTCCATTTCAAATGCGTGAAGGCATCGCTGAGTTTCACCTTCTGTCTCCCATGGCCCCTGAAGTGCTCCCTGTTTGCTGCAAGTTAAATAAACAAGGTGGTGGTCACAACTGCACACGAGAGACCCTCCTGCCCTTCTGCAGTAAGAAAAACTCATTAAAGAAAATAGTGCTTACAGACTAAAGAAGACGTACTGTGTAACAACCAAGTAAAAGGGCCAGTCCTCAATGGAGGTTACAATTGAAGACAAGGCAGTACTAAGGAGGGACTAACAAGCCTTTAAAAGAATCAGAGGCCAGCATTTAAAAGGACAATGACACAAGCCAATGACAAATACGGCCAGAGAGTGTGTGGGGCTTCAAGTACATACTCCAATACAGCATGGCTTGAAGAAATAAACTCGTCTAAGCTTGCAAATTAGGGCATATTATCCATTCTAAACCATGCAATAATCTCTCTTTACTCCGACACATAGTCAGGATCCAATTAGGAAAACAAATTAAGTCACAAGCCTAATACCGACCAGTCAGGCCCTAAAACAGGGCTGCATTTTAGCCCTCCTGCTGTTCACCCTAGACAGCACACTTTCACAGGCAAACACATTTCTACCAAGAATTGGATCACACAGGCTGCCAATTATCCAATACGCAGATGACTTGGTTCCTCTT
Organism: Lissotriton helveticus; assembly: GCF_964261635.1. Lineage (NCBI taxonomy): Eukaryota > Metazoa > Chordata > Amphibia > Caudata > Salamandridae > Lissotriton > Lissotriton helveticus. The sequence goes on along the minus strand of NC_136063.1, from coordinate 1,120,102,597 downwards.
GTCCCAACCAAAATCGGAATGCAGTCATCAAGTTAAATACCTGTAACCTATGAAACAAACAGGCTACACATGTACATATGGCAAAGGGATAGTCTTTGGGAAATATAAGAACAAACTCAAGCAGTAACAGAGGTTAAGTCACCTAAAAAGTGCATAGACATTGGAATATCATTTCCTGGGTGTATGGCTCACCGAAAGTGGTCGACTGAATTTAGAGCTGGGCCACATCAGGACAAAAGCTTCAATAGTAATATTTTTTCTTTGCAAACTAAATAGCCACTTACATAACCCATCAGCAGAACCTATTTTAAGAAACACTCAAGCAAAGCTACTACTGACAATTTCCTATGGCCATCATGCTCACCCAGGGAAGTTTATTTGTCTTGGATAAACTGCAGAATACTGCATAAAGATGAATTTTGCAACTACCAAAATATACTCATCGTACCCAGTTATGACTCAAGGTCATCCTGGCAAGGCAGGATTTAGAAATGCAAGGTGGTATTTATTAGATACTATCAATCAGTTATCAAAGCTGAAGCAGGTCCTGTAAGAAGGTTTAGCAGATCTTCGATGAGACTAACAACCCCGGATCTGCAGATCTAACAACCGTCGAGATGGATCTAAACTTGAATTTAGATACCTTAATGATCAATTCTGTCTCGTATTTTGCTATAAAATCCATCTTAAAGAAACAGATTTTGGCCCTCTCAAGGAAGGTGGATTTGGAAAAAATACAATCAGCGGTCTATGCAAACGCAATTGTAAAATTGTACGAAGGAATGACAATTCAATCATACATACCAAATGCCCAACCTAGGGAATGCAGACATTAAATTCTTTGAGCAATTCTTATGGCTCTTCCTAACAATGAGCTTGGAGCCAATTGGAAAACCATGCCCACTATAACTAATGGCAGGTTTTGCGATAACAGAAGAGAGTCCATATTGCACCTGCTTTGCTGCTGCCCCAAATTTTTATCAGCATGTCGCACTTTGTTAAATCACTGTTTTTAAAATACAGGATCTCAACCTGCAAAGAAGCCATGGATTACTGTCTAGGAACCAGCAATTTACTGGACCTACACCGATTTGGCAAATATATAAACCTAATATTTAACTTCATTAAATCATAGAGAAACCAGGAGCTCCACAGGGCTTTAGTCTTGAAACAATTGTTACGTAGGGGACATTAATAGAGTTCAATTTAGGCTGTTACCAATGAAATTATATGTTTTAAAAAAACATTAATCTTCTGATACGTTCTTTCTCTTAGATTTTTAGATCTTAGATTTTTTTTAGAATTATTTTGATATAAAGTAACTGATGTTTTATTTGGGTGTTTATGTAATTGTATCAATTTTAAGTAATTGAAAAATAAAAACGTATTTACTGTGCTCGCGCCGGGACACTCTTGTAGTATCTGTGTGCATTAGAAATGTAACAAACATAACATAACATAACATATAAACAGCATTGTCTGGAAGTTTGGGGACGTTTGGAGCACCAGGGAAGAAGTTTGTATTAATGTCCAGATTGCTACTACTGGCCCGAATGTGCTGTGCTCCTGAGGTTTCGTTGACATTTGATATGCTCCAAAGATCCTTGACCTTGCTTCACCTTTTTAATCTCTATATAGAACTCTGGCAAAATAACTACATTAGCAAAGTATTAATATTTATATTTATGCAGACGACACTCAGCTTCTTGCAAGACTGAATAGTTATCCAAACTTCAGTCTACTTCTACAACAGTGCATAACAATCATATGAGAATGGCTCAAGCAGGCCTGGATGGGCTCGCTGGCAATTTATTACTCTATGCACCTGAATTATGGTCAGACTTCATCACCCTCCTAATGAATTTGATTCTCCAGGGACATCCTGTCCCTGAGTCATGGAAGGGTGCTGAGGTCGTGACCATATATAAGAAAGGCAATAGGGAGGACCCTGCCAACTATAGACCAATTAGTTTAATTGACACTGTTCAGAAAATAGTTGGCAGGGTCATCGTTACTAGAATAGGGTCCTGGATAGAGGAAGGCAGTATGCTCACCCATTTCCAGGCAGGTTTTAGACGAAATGTAGGAACAATAGACCAGGTCTTCAGGCTGTATGCTATCTATTGGAAGACGGTGTGTGTTGCAAAGGGTTGTTTATATCTGGCCTTCATAGATTTAAAAATGGCATTTGATTTGGTCCCTCGAGATAAACTCTGGAAGGTGCTGTTGGATATGGGGTTGCCGAGTTATCTCTTGGAGTTGATTGTAAGGCTCCATCAGGGAAACTACGCCAGAATCAGGTGGGGGGCCCAGGGACAACTAACAGGGAGGGTGCCTGTACAGAGGGGAGTCCGCCAGGGATGTGCGATGGCCCCGACATTGTTCTCCCTCTTTATCAATGGGGTGGTAGACCATTTGAGGGAGGACTCTGCGGATGCCCCTGCCCTGGCGGGTGAGAAAACACCTAGTCTCCTCTTTGCAGATGACACCCTCCTATTGTCCGAAACCCCTTTAGGGTTCCAGAAGCTACTAGACAGATTCGGCGTATTTTGTGCTGAGAGGGGGCTCACTGTAAACACAGCCAAAACCAAATTGATGGTGTTGTCCGCAGGGAAAAAAGGCAGGAGAATAAGTATAACCTTGAATGGGTCCCCACTAGAGGCGGTGGAGGAGTTTGACTACTTGGGTGTCAGGATGAATAACAGAATGAAATGGGACTCCCATGTGGCCAAAATGCTCCTAAATCTTAAAAGAGCTGCTGGAGCAATCCTGAGAAATCAGCGCTTGTCCATCAGCAGACCGGTAGCCCCAGCTCTGGCAGTCTATGATGGCAAGGCCTTGGCCTCTGCTATCTATGGCTCGGAGCTGTGGGGATGTGAAAATACCATGGACCTGGTAAGAGCGGAGAATAAGTTTATGAGGGATATAGTTGCCCTTCCGCCCTCTACTCCTCTTAACCCCCTTTTTTTAGACATGGGAAAACACTCAATTGCAGACGTAGTGCGCCTCCGTCCTTTGCTGTTCTGGGTGTGCCTGCGAAGGACGCCAGAATTGGCAATCTATGCCCTGGTGTTGGATGAGTTGATTATCTTGAATAGCTCAAATAAGATCCACTGGCTAAATAAACTAAAGCAGCTGGTTTTGAATCTAGGTTTGGGAGAATTTTGGGTCTCCCAATCCCCTCCCCATAAGCAAATTATTATTATTTTTTATTGGGAATGGGTTCAGGCGGAGTAATTAAAAAGCACAAAGTGGGGGACTCTAACTACAAAATTTTTGGAACACAAACCCACTAAGAAGTTTGAACTCTTCCTAGACTTTATCCAAAGCCCAAGAGATAGGTCGCTCTTCATGAAAATGAGATACGGAGTACTTCCACTGAATAAATTCATGGAAGGATGGAAAGGATTGAGGACTCATTCTCATATCTGCCCTGGGTGCCCATGTATGAGCGAATCTCTACCCCATTTCTTGTTTGCGTGTATAGCATATAAAAAACCCAGCACAAGATGGTTAAAACCTGTGTGTAGAGAGTTGAGAGTGAGAGATTTTAGGATTGCTCTGCGTATTCTCTCATCAGATACTACATCTCTGTTTGTCGTATGTGGGATTGCTAAGTACCTATCAAATGCATGGTTCATACGAACAAGGCTGCTAAAAACTGTTTAAAACTAGACCATGGCACCCATCTTGTCACTTAAACACACTACTGCATACGTCCTACATGACTTTTATATCATTATGTGTTTTAGATGTAAATATTCTTTTATCTTTTTTAAATCATGAAATGAATCGAATATGATATTTTAAACATGTGTGTTATATGTTTGAATTGTTTGTACTTTTATGATATGTATATATCGAATAAAGTATTATAACAACATTTAAATAATGATTTGTAAATGGGAAACACAACCTCAGGCTCACTTCTTACTGGAGTAAGGATTAACAGCATTTTTTATAATATGCACACTTATGTCAGAGTCAAATAGAGATTATACATACAATCAATTGGAAGCACATAAAACAGCAGTCCTTCGACTATTTTTATTATAGCCCCTCACCCAGCATCTACTCAAAATGGCTGACATTCCATGATGGAATGTATAAACAAACATTTTCACACATGACAAAATAAATATACATTCTGTCAAAGTATGAATCACGCGAAAAAACTGTTCCCAAAACATATTTTCTTTTAAATTCTCGTTTACCCCCAAAAAACGTATAAAAGAAGGTGACCACACACAGCAGGAATAGCAGGATGATTTTGCCAACTTTCCAGTTGAGCACTGCCATCTACAGACTGAAGTAAGTGTACGTTTATAAGTAAACAGCTTCCAAATGATTACACCTAATTCTCAAGTACTTACAATATATTTTTAACTTATTTACAACATTTACTGTTTTTGCAAAGCCGCCCCTAATCTACTGAAGATATTCATGAAATTATCTTTCCTTTGAAAAGTAGTGAATAAAAGAACAAAATGTTTTTAAAAGCAAAAAGCCAATAAGCAAAAAAAAAGATAATTACAATTTTCATTTTGATATTAACAGAGATTGGGCATACAGCACCACCAAATACCAACCTAGAACAAACAAACCTTTACAGAATCAACTGTAAATAAACTGTAAAAAATGACCTGGACCAAAAAAAAGCTTTATTAATATCAGAAATAATATATTAGCAGGCACTGATCAGTGATATGTTTAAAAAATACTATTTTATCACCTTCTGTCAGGATTTGCTCCCTGCACTCTCATGCCCACCACTAGAGGGGTGCATAGTGTAACTTTTCTATGTTCTAATATGCCTCCAGACACTCCCCTGCATGCATAACCTGATTTCCAGGCGTTTGGACACCATTTAGGAATTGACATCCATTCCCAATCCATGCCTGGTTTTGTGGAAGCCAGTCTGCTCATACTGCAAACTCCATTACCTATGATCCCCTGCTCACTGCTTTGTCTCCACCCCTGCAGGCTAAAGATGTGTGGAGGAATTCAGCTCACCTGTGGCTGGCTGCTGCTAGCCAGCTCACACCTGATGTGCATGAGTACTGTGAGCTCTTATAAGCCACAGCTCCCTTCAGCCCAGGGTTGGTCATCGTATCTGTGTACGGGTGAGGCCGACCCTTGCTTACAGTGTTTCTTGAGTTTTTTATATCCTTGCTTCCAGTGTTTGCTGAGCTTTAGTCATAATTTTATTCCTGAACTATAGCTATCCTTGTTCCTGAAACAGCACTGACTGTGGTCCTAGCATGACTCCTGAGCTTTAGTAATTTCCCTGTTCCTGAACTAGCACTGCCTGAGGGGCTACACTGACTCCAGAAGCTTTAGAAATTCTCTGTTCCTGAACTAGCATTGCCTGCGGTGCTACATTGACTCCGGAGCCTTGGCTCAATTATTGTTCCTGCTCCAGCACTGCCCTCAGTGTTACTTTATTTACTTGATTCATGAACCTGCACTATTCTAGTATTCCCCTTGTATATCCTTTTCCAGTCCCTGCCTTTCATCCTATTTCCTTGGTTCCAGTTCCCAGTTTGTCTTTCTATTCCTGCTGTCTTGCTTCTCATTACCTTGCATGTTTGTTACTTGCTTTCTGCCAACTGTGCTGTAGTCCCGCACTCTTCACGAACAGGACTCTGAAGATGGCGCCCACAACTAGACCGCCGGAACAGGAAATAGGCGGTCTAGTCTTTCCGGAAGGAGCCGTGGCGATCCAGCAAGCGGAGAAACAAAACGTCGACACAGAACACAGGGAGGCGTTCGATGCTGACCCAGAGGACCACGGACCTGGCGAGACGAGCAGGAGACCGGACCAGCAAGAAGACGCAGAGACGAGAGAGAGCCCCACAAAAGAACCGCCTAGTGGCAACACGCACGATTCAGGCCGACCCGAGGAAGAGGAGGAGGGCGGCAAAGATCCAACAGCCACGGCCCAGGAGGGTCGTGGCCTTAGGCAAGTACCGTTTTTTAGCTTCCTCACTGTGGGTTGGTGGAGGTCAGGAGTGTAAATAGCACCCGGCTACACCCCCTTCACTCTACACCACTTCCCCCCTCCTACCCCAAGCACCAAACTTCATTTTCTTGTTCTGCATACCTGTGTTTGGGGTGTCGGTGGTGGTACAGTAATTAGTGTGAAACCCCCGTTACTGACCCGGCTATTGTTTTGTTGTCCCTTGAGGGTAACAGCGCTGTACAGACCTCCTCCACTTGGATGTCCTGCCAAACAGGGGAAGAAGACAAACGACCAACCCTTTGTTCCTGGTGGGAGGAGCTCTGACCAAGCCCACCCTGAGGTGTATGGACTGGACTATCATCAAGAACCCTTCCCGTGTTCCCTGTTCTAAAGCCCCCTTTTTATTCTTTTCTTCTTGGAACTCCACACAATTTGAACTGTCAAAATTTACTGTTAAATAAAAACAATCACTACCCCACTCTTGTCCTGGCATTCTCTACACCTGGGGTTCACAGTGGTGTTATTAGTGGGATTGGTCATTGTATAAAATGACCCAACCCGTCACCATGGAAGACATGATCGCCCAGTTAGCAGAGGGACAGAGACACTTGCAGTTGGTTATGGAACGCCAAGCCCAAGCAGCCCAGAAGGAAAGAGAAGCCTTCCACTCTGCCCTGAAAGAGTAAGCTACCCTATTAGTCACAAACCACCAAGTCCAGGACACAGCTATCCTATGACTCACTGATGCCATATCCACAGCCAGGGCCCATCCTAATATACCTAGTTCCGTGCTCCAGAAATACCAAGAAGGGGAAGACCCCAATTCTTTTTTTGTAAATTGTGAGAGGGTGGCTACAACTGTGAGCTGGCCTCCCGAGAGATGGGATCAATATATAGCCCCCCCCTTCTATCTGGGGAGCTACAAGTTGCCTATCAGGCCACCAACCCCTCGGGCCTCACACCCTACCCTGAGATAAAGAAAACAATCCTTGAAAGGCTGGAGTATGACACAGAATATTACAGGTCGAAATTCCGCAAAGAGAAGTGGGTGGCGGGTGACAACCCGAGAGCCCTCTATTACCGGGTTTGAGACTTAGAAGAAAGGTGGTTACAGCCCAGCCACTCCACTATGGAGAAGGTCTCAGAAAAAGTATATTTGGAACAATACCTAGAGGCCCTTCCTGCCAACACCAGATCTTGGTTGAGACAACATCCGCACTTGACTGTACAAACGTTGGTGGACCTGGCCTGTGCCTATCACTGATCCCCGGATTTTAAAGCCCAACATATGAAAACCCCTCCAACTCTAGCCCCCAAAACATCCTTCATACAGACTGGGAGTAGAAGTGCCAGTGTAGGGAGAGGGCTGACGAGAGCACCAACACAACCCCTTCCTTCGACATCCGGACCTCAGTGTTTTAAGTATCTGGACTGGGGACACATAGCTAAAAATTGCCCAGTGAAAAGTGAAACGACAGAGCCTACGGAGGTCGGTGTGACCCGGGGAAGGGTGCTTGCTACAGGAGGAACGAAGCCCTGTTATAGAAAAAACATTTGTCTAAATGGCCGGTCTGTTGATGCTCTATTGGATACCGGGTGTCACCACATGGTAATATCACAAGACCTGGTTCCTATGAGTCACATTAAAAGCAAAGCCCAAATACAAGTGTCTTGTGTTCATGGGGAAGTCCAGCTATAACCCATAGCCAATGTCCTTATGGACATAGATGGAGACCCCAGATACGACAAGTCGGCATAGTCCCAACTCTTCCAGAAAAGGTTATATTAGGAACAGGCCTGCCCCGGTTCGAGAAGTACCTGGCCAAAGTGTCTAGAAAGCTCCCTGAGACAGAATGGTTACAAGAAGCTCCCTTTTCTACCTCTGAATTCCAGCAAAACAAATTCAAAGTCTCGAAGTCTAGATCAGAAAAAAGGAGGGAGCGAGCAGCTTATACAAAGTCTTTGTGTTCCCCTGTTACCTGTCTCCTTTCCTCCCCAGAAGAGAGTGACTGGCCAGCCCGTAGCTTCAGGACAGCTCAATGAGATGACAGCACTCTAACTCATGCCTGGAGTCAAGCCCACAAAGAGGAACCTAACAAGGTAGGACCCTACTTTCTTATTAAAAAGGGGTTCCTTTATCGGGTCTGTGGGACTCCCACTTCACGAAAGGAACAACTACTGGTTCCCCTCCCGTTCAGAAAACAAGCTATGCACATAGCACGTAGTCAGGTTGGGGGTGGTCACTACGGGCAAGAACACACACTGCAGTATTTATTAGAGAAGTTCTAATGGCCTGGTGTTTATAGGGAAGTCGCTAGGTTTTGTGCATCCTGTCCCAGGTATCAGCTAGTCAATCTGTCTACAGATAAAAAAAGCCCCGCTAAGACCCTTACCTATAATCAATGTCCCCTTTAAACGGGTAGGCATGTACTTGGTTGGTCCTCTTTTGCCCTCATCCCATGGACACAGGTATATACTCGTGGTAGGCGATTATGCCATCCGATACCCCGAAGCCATACCACTAACAAGCATGACCACCACTGTAGTTGCCCAAGCAATGATCTCTTTTTTTTCCAAGGGTCGGATTTCCCTTAGAGATCCGAGCAGGGAACCCCCTTCATGTCCAGATTAAGGAGAGAAGTTTTCACCAACTCCGTACCGCTGTTTACCATCCTCAGACGGGCGGTTTGGTAGAATGGTATAAACGAACCATAAAGACTATACTCAGAAAGTGCATCACGGATTCAGGGAAAGACTGGGATCGAAAGCTCCCGTTAGTATTGTTTGCTGTACGCACCCATGAACAGTCATCAACCGGGTTTAGTCCCTTCGAGCTTGTCTTTGGCCGAAAACCCCGTACCCTGCTAGACAGGACTTGGAACAATGGACCGAGGAAGAAGAGGAGGAAAGACCTCTGTTAACATATTCCACTGCCCTAAAGAAAACTCTAACATCCCTCTGGAAGGAGGTACAGCAAAATCTTGAAAAAGCCCTATACCAACAAAAGACAGCTTATGACAGGAATGCACAAATCCGTCAACTGAAGGCCAGAGATAAAGTACTCATATTGATGCCGACCTCAGAAAAGAAATTGTTAGCAACGTGGCAAGGTCCTTATACCATCACCAGTCAGGTAACCCCTGTCACGTATAGAGTGGCTATACCCATAACCAGAACCAGAGCCAGAGAACAGGTATACCATATCAACTTGCTAAAGAAATGGGAGGACCCACCCCCTCAGGTTAGAAACACTGTGGTGTCAGTAAACCACATCAGATGTACAAAGACCCTAGAAATACCTGATTATCCCTTAACTTCCTCGTCGGTAGAACGACCCAATGTAGGGGAAATGCTCACTACTAAAGAATGAACACAATTGTTTAACGTGTTGGATAGTTTTCCAAAAGTGTGCTCCAGCACTCGGGGGAGAACAACTCTGGTCCACCATAACATAAGAACCGAAGCAAGAACAGTTATAAAGTTAAAACCTTACCGCATACCTGACACCAGATGACAAGAAGTGTACTCAATGTTACAGGCAGACATTATAGAACTCTCCCAGAGCAACTGCTGTTCCCCAGTAGTGTTGGTGCCCAAGCCAGATGGTAGTCTACGGTTTTGGATCAACTTCCGCCAACTTAATGCGCATTCCAAGTTCGACAGTTATCCTATGCCAAGGGTTGATGAGCTCGTAGAAAGACTCGGGGGAGCCCGTGTGATGTCCACAATTGATCTAACAAAGGGCTGTTGGTAGATTCCTCTCCATCCCACTGCCAGGGAAAAAACAACTTTCTCCACTCCCTCCGGGCTGCACCACTTTAAGGTCATGCCCTTTGGACTGCACAGAGCACCCGCAACTTTTAAGAGGTTAATGGACATCATTCTACGAGCCCATCAACAATACGCAGTAGCTTACTTGGATGACATCGTGGTATACAGCCCTGACTGGGGAGACACACTTAGACCATCTTAGGCGCATCTTCTCATCCCTCCACCAATCAGGTCTAACCCTCAACCCCAAGAAGACCACCCTAAGAACTAATCACATAGAGTATTTGGGGTACTCCATTCAAAACGGAACCATACAGCCACAACGCAGTAAGTTAGAAGCACTACAGAATATACCCCGGCCGACCACTTAAAAGGACATATGAGCTTTCCTCAGACTAGTTGGTTATTACTGACGCTTTATTCCAAACTTTTCATCCTTAGCTTGTCCCCTGACTGACCTCCTAGCACATAGATAGCCCAACAACAGAGTAGAGTGGACAGACCTCCAAGAAAACAGCTTTCTGACCCTAAAAACCCCGTTATGCCAAACTCCAGTTTTAATGTGTCCCATTTTCGAAAGACCCATTGTCCTACAAATGGACGCTTCTGACCATGGACTAGGGGCAGTCCTCTCCAAACCTGACCAATACTATATCTCAGTCGTAGGTTGCTCCAACGAGACACCCATTACTCCACAATGGAAAAAGAATGCCTGGCTATCAAGTGGGCCCTGGGGGCCCTGCAATACTACCTGTTAGGACGCCCTTTCTTTTTAGTTACCGACCACACGCCTCTCACCTGGCTTGCCACTCACAAGGAAACCAACCCCAAGATACTCCGATGATTCCTCTCCTTACAACCTTTTTCTTTTCAGACCATCCATGCCCCCGGTCGAGCCCAAGGGAATGTGGATTTCCTCTCTCGATATCCATCCGACACATGGCCCGAACGTCCATGCCTGGAAGGAGAGCACTGTAGTCCTGCACTCTTCGTGAGCGGGACTCCCAAGATGGCGTCCACGACTAGACCGCCGGAACAGGAAATAGGCAGTCTAGTCTTTCTGGAAGGAGCCGTGGCGATCCAGCAAGTGGAGAAACAAAAGGCGGACACAGAACACAGGGAGGCGTTCGATACTGACCCAGAGGACCACGGACCTGGCGAGACCAGCAGGAGACCGGACCAGCAAGAAGACACCGACACAAGCGAGAGCACCACAAACCGCCAAGTGGCAACGCTCACGAGTCAGACCAACCCGAGGAAGAGGAGGAGGGCGACAAGGCTCCAACAGCCCCGGCCCAGGAGGGTCGTGGCCTTAGGAAATACCGTTTTTTATCTTCCTCACTGTGGGTTGGTGGAGGTCAGGAGTGTAAATAGCACCCGGCTACACCCCGTTCACTCTACACCACTTCCCCCCTCCTACCCCGAGCACCAAACTTCATTTTCTTGTTCTGCGCACTTGTGTTTGGGGTGCTGACCCGGCTATTGATTTGTTGTCCCTTGAGGGTAACAACGCTGTACAGACCTTCTCAACCTGGACGTCCTGCCAAACAGGGGAAGAAGACAAATGACCAACCCTTCGTTCCTGGTAGGAGGAGCTCTGACCAAGCCCACCCTGAGGTGTACGGACTGGACTATCATCAAGAACCCGACCCCTTGTTCCCTGTTCTAAAGCCCCCCTTTTTGTCCTTTTCCTCCTGGAACTCCACACAATTTGAACTGTCTAAATTGACTGTTAAATAAAAACAATCACTACCCCACTCTGGTCCTGGCATTCTCTACACCTGGGGATCACGTGTCCTTTGATTTCCTTCTTTCATATTAAGCACTCCTACTTGCTAGCTCCCTCTCTATCATGCTTGTGTTTAGTTCTACCCCCCTGCTGATACTGCCTTGAGTGTTCCTGTTTGATTGCCAGAATGTGTGGACACAGCTGACAACCTAGGTGGTGTTTCTTGTTCACTGTGAGTATTGTCTTTGAGTTACATTTATAACACCACCATAAGCTTCAGCTTTACAGAGCCTGCCTTTCCATGTATATCCTATATGTGGGTATTTGCAGTCAGTATTTGTAACAGCCTTACCATGTGGCTTGCCCAAGTGCTTTACCTTTATTGTTAATATTGTTTTATATATATATATGTCTTGCATATCCGTTCTGCATGTCATTTTTCAGCATGCTAAATCACCTCTGAGGGCCTGTCTTTTCTGAGCCTTACCTCTCTTATTATCTTGTACAGAACTTCCTCTTTGGATTCCCTTTCTCCTTTGACTCACTGTGTGATCTTGGGCAGCTTTGTATCCAGTATTTGGCCTACTTTGTCTTCCCTGACACCAGTCATTGCCAGAGTCCCTGACACATCCCAGTGTCCCGGACTGAGTCCTGACACCTTCATGACGTTGCCTCAGGGAAAGTTCTGGATGGTGGTGGGGTCGTATTTACTATTCCTACTCCCTCCGAGAGGTGCGTATCTCAGGGAAAGTGCTGGATGGTGGTGGGGAAAATGTACTATTCCTTCTCCAACAGGGGCTTACCTCAGGGAAAGTGCTGGATGGTGACGGGGGCAAATGTACTATTCCTACTCCGACCGGTGCTTGCCTCAGGAAAAGTGCTGGATGGTGGTGGGGGCAAATTAACTATTCCCACTCCGACAGGTGCGTGCCTCAGGGAAAGTGTTGGATGGTGGTGGGGGCAAATTTACTATTCCTACTCCGACAGGTGCTTACCTCAGGGAAAGTGCTGGATGGTGGTTGGGGCAAATACATTTTTTGTACTTAAATTAAAAATGTAAACTGTACATTTCATATTTTCATTTATTTTCTTTGTCAAGCATGCAATTAAACTTTTTTAAACAATTCTCAACAGATAAAATCATATTAACTAACCAGTGTTGAGGAACACATCCTTAACCACAATAATCAAATCAAGCTCATCAACACTGAAGAAGCCAAACTATACAGGCTTCAAGTTAAGAAACATGTTATGTGAATATTTATCATTGTATTAAACATTAGAGCCTCTCAAACAAAAGCAAAATTGTTTTTTTCCTAGCACATAAGCACTAAACTATTTCTTTTCAGGCTATGTGCTCTTTTTTTCAGAACTAAATAAGTTAAAGCTCCAAACACCACAGAAAGGACAACTGAAAGAAACATTCAAAGAAAACCAGCATCTATACTAGGACCTTCCAACAACACAACAGAAAAACCTAAAAAAGGTAACCTATTTCATTCTGTCAAATCTCTTCAAAAATAACCTTTTTTCATCAATGGTATCAAAGCAGCACACAATTCCAAACCAACATTATCAAGCCAATGCAATTAAAGCCTGGTAAAATGTTGTTACAAATGCTGTAAAATAATTAGGGTACACTAACTTTTCACTTGCAGGCAAAATATTTTTAAAAGCAACCACACACAAAATCACTTAAACATTTTTTTCTTTTTTTCTTCTTTCTACAGAGAATGGCAGCAAGAAACCTAGCCAATTGTTGGCAGTCAAGCAGGGGAAATAGACTGTTAAGTTACAGTAGCTATGTTTATTGTAAGGAGAGATGAACTGAGCCCCGGTTTCATTGGAGGTGTGTGCATTATTACTAATCCCATTGCACATGCAGAGCGATTACTCTTGGTGACACTGTTGAAAGGACCACCAACATACCTACTCTGCCTCTGGAAGGGAGGTATCTCAAAACATCTTATCCATGTATGCCCACAATTCCCAACCTACGCAGAACTATTCAGCATAAAAAACAGGCAAGTAACTCCCTATGTGTAACATCCCAAACCTTCTGATATTAACATTCCACCAGAAATTACTGTAACCATTACTAATGAAACCTTTATTTTGCATGACAACAATAAACCTCTTAAAAAGTATTCTAATCTTTAGCACACCCCATAATCTTGTTAAGTTAGAGACTAGTAATATTTGGATGATGGATGGAATGTTAAAATCCACACCCCATCCATTCACCCAAATATACACTATTCACGCCTACATTAATCATACAGTAGTGCCCTTAGTGTACAGTTTACTCCCTGATAAACAAACCTCAACATACACTGAATTTTTGGTCAGTGATAAAAGATAAAACCATGAACAAAAGTCCTAGAAAAGTGTCAATTGACTTTGAATTACCTATGATTAACACAATTACCTCACGATTTGTCAAAGATAGTCAGAAAAAGAAAACAAACGTTCTTTGAAAGTTTTACGTCGTGGTTTTTATTTCATGTTACATCTGTGGAAAAAGGACAGCCAACACGTGTTTGACCCTAATGGCCTATAGGCCGTGGGCTTTTTCAAGGCAAGAGTCAGGTGTTGGTGCAGGTAGAATTCATGATTCTTTAGAAGGCCGGTATTACATTTCTGCGGTCCTGGAACCAAAATGTACACAAATACCCAAATTCAAGGATGTTTTTTTCACTTTTCACAGGCTTATTGGAGAAAAATTCAAAAAACATCCTTAGTTGAGGATTACATATCAGACAGTAAACTGCAATTTGAATTGAAGAAACTAACAGCACTTTGCTTTGTTCCTCCTGACAGTGTAGATGAATACTACACGTCTATTACTGAATCTGATTATTTTAATGCAAACAAGGACAACTTGGCACCCCTTCTAAATTACTTTGAAGACACATGGATTGGCCATCTAGGCAGGTCAGGTCGCAGGAGAAAGCCACGTTTCCACATGAAATGGTGGAACTGCTACTCAACCTGCTTAGAGGGAAGAGAAAAAACAAAAAATGTCATAGAGGGATGGCCCAACTCCTTCAACACATCTATAGTTAAACCACATCCTAACTTCTATCATTGTTTGGAAATTTTGAAGGAGTGCTACAGCGCGGTTCCAGAAATCAATTCTAATCAATACTCACCATTTCACTGAAACCTTTAAACACACAACCATTCGTCAGTGGGGCCCATAACACTGCACGTTTACTCTTGTACACTTACACTTGGCTTCAAGGCTTTTGGTGAATTACACTGAAGAAATGCTGTAACATTAGGTGGAGTGTCTAAAACCTATTTAAATCAGTTATTATTTACACCTATAGATTATTACACTTTACCATGGTTTTATTCAAACATTTAATTATGCAGACGCACCACCATAGTGGCAATGGATCTGCTAGAAAGAAAATTAGGCGTAGGAAAATCACAAGACCAGCTTTTAAAATTCCATTTTCCCAATTTTATTAAAAGCAAAACTTTATTATGTCTGACATTTATGCGTTAATAAATTCTTTATTCAGTAAAATCTTAATCTTTATTTCAAAATGATCATTTTATTTAGAGCTCAGGAAAAATCGCTTATTTTAGAAATCAGTTAAAGTTTAGCAAAGAACCGATAGTTCCAAATTCATTCTCTCCTAACATCACTAACTAACACCCTCATCTTATCCTTTAAACCTGCAAAGCAAACAAGTAAAAAATCATTAGAGTCTTACATCCAGGAATCGGTCATCAGTCGGGCAGCACTTCCAGTAGAAATCGAAAAAGCGACCCCTTCTAGACAAAACCAGGGGTTTTTATACCTTAATTCCCTAACTTAATCTATCTAAAAAGTTACTATCACTACTTATTCAAACTCTGATTGGACAAATTCGGGGTGGGTGAGCATCATCTCACCATTACAATATAATTTTCTCGTTGGTTCAGCAGAAAAATAAAGGTTCTTTGTTTTAGGACAGTCCATAGCTTAGCTATTTCCTTAAGTTGAAGCATCGACTCCCGTTCTCACGATCACAACATTCAAGCGTCCATGTCTGGCACCCATCCTAGGTTCCGGGCCAAGGCAGCCTTGAACCTCCTCGAGCACAGGCAGTTCACTCTGACTTGCAGATTTTGGCGCGCCTGCGCTGTCCAGCTCTTGCTCACTGTTTACCAGAGTGTCCATTTTTTATCTAGGCCTCAGAAGCCACTTTTAGAACTATCATAGAAACAAACACAAATTCATGTTAGTTATTGAATTTAAACCCATTCTGTTTCCCTCCTACCATACTAATGTTTCCCATTAGTTGTTACCTAGCAAATAAGCCACACAAATGCGTTTTATACTTACGGAGAAGTGTGGCTCAATGGTTAGAGCAGCAGACCCTGATGCAGAGGTCTGGCTCGGGACCAGGGTTCAATTCCTGCCTTGGCTGGTCTCGGCGGATCTTGGGCTCATAATTCCTCGGACCTGATTACTCGCCTCGGTGCCTACTCAAAGCATGGGTCCCACGCTGCAACTCTGGGCAATAGTTTGCTTAGTCTCCACAACGGCCCCCTACAGCGCTAGGGATGCCTGGTTGCACCCTGGGGATGCCCAGGAGTGGACATTTCACGGGGAAAAACCAGGAATGGTTCCCTAGCGGTATGAGTACAGCGCCAGGACACTCAGGAGTATCAGTGCGCTTTACAAGTACCGCTACATTTACATTTTACTTACATAATCAATCACTTCTTAGCACAAAACGTATACAATAAGCACATTTAGTCTACCTTTGTTTACATTTAAGCTGTGCATTAATTCACAACACAATAACAACACATATTAATTAATTATATGGCAACATGCAAGCAAAATTAGTACTCCCGTGTATAATAAAATGTGTGTATCTTATCCTATGGTTGATTAATTTCACAAAACACCTTTAGTAAATGTTATCGTTATGGGACATTGACTTCAAGAGGGGTACACAAAATTTTGTGTTTGCCACCTCGCTCCATCAATTCCCTCATCTGGTGATTTTATCACCAAATAACTCTCAAAATTTTGGAAAATTTAGCAGAACATGTTTCAATTTGTTAATATCATCTATACTTATGTTTCTTTCTCTTTTGAATCTTTGAAAAACTTTTCTTTTATTTCTTCCATTTCTATTTCATTCTTTTCTCTCATTCTTGCCTGTTGTTCCTCATTCCTTTTCCTTATTGACTTTCTAAAATCTCTTCTGCTTTTGTATATACAGCATAATCTTATCATAAAAATTACTATCACTAAGATTGTTATCGGTATTAGTATTTTACCTATAAATGAACTACCTATTTCTTGAAACCAATGCTTAATTGCTGAGAAACCTTTACCCAGCCTTTCAAGGATACCTTCAACCTCCAGTGGTTCAATTTCTCTATGCAAATCTGTAATATTTATAATATACTTTTCAATATTCTGACTTTTATCTGGAATATAAGTGCAACAATGTTGAACTTTCAAAATTCCACAGACTCCTCCCTCTTTTGCTAACATTATATCAAGGGGAAGTCGATTTTGCATTACCATGGCTCTCATGGCAACCATTTCAGTATTTACCATCAGGAATCCTCCCGCTGTGTCTGTTGATAATCGATCAACTATTGGAGACAATTTTTGGATTCTATTTACATTAAATGAAATTCCCACTGCTGGTATCAGTGCTCCAAATACATCACCTATTATTTCTAACACATTTTCTCTTCTTTTTCAACTTAGAACTTTACCTATCTCATGCTTTCCATTAGTACCTCTATCTACATGAAACATTTTAGGAAAGACCAAACCCACATAACATGTCCCATACCAATGGTCTGGTAATCTATAATAGGCTCAATTTCCACAAATAAAATAAATTCCAGGAAAAACAGGATAATTTCCTCCTTTAAATCCCCAACCCCCTATAATTCTATAGGTATCTTCACATTGACTTGCACCCACAAAATAATTGTCATACATTGAGTTGTCTCTTCTAATACAAAATGTTCCCAACATTGGTGCATCTATATTGATTGCTACATTCACATTCTTATCCTCAATATTCTCATCATCAAATGTGTAATATTTAGACTTTGCATGTTTCATTTTCTCATTTCATTTGTAAGCAATTCTTCTTTCCTCAACCATGTTTAAGAATGCCTTCTCCTCAACTCTCATTTTACATGTCAAATAATGATTAAAAGCGTATTCATGTGTTAATTAATCTACTTCTAAGAAATATTCTCCCATTTCCTTTGCAGGCTTTCTTTTATTCAATGTACCATCAATTTTTAATTTTGCAAATATTTCATCTACATTGGAATAATGATATTCCAATTTCTCAGTCTTGTAAAACAAACTTGCAATTACACTACATGTTACTCCATATGTAAGAGGAAGGTGGTGATATGTCACCCCTTCTGACACTGATGCTGGTAATTTTACACAAACATAACAGTCATCAACATTCATAGTTTTAATGTACTCAAGTAATAACTTTGAAAAAGTATTTTTGGTGTAATCACTTATAGACCTATCTTGAAGCAACTCTGGCTTGTACACATGAGTTTCATGCACCTTTTCTTTCTCGACTGGCATACTTGAACTCACATTCGGTTTTAATTTTGTTAAATTACTTTGGAAAGGGATCACAATAGCTAAAATGATCCACAATATAATCAACAACCCCATGCATATTGTAAAGCATCTACACCATTTTCTAAAAATAGAACATTTCGTTTTGTGATTATTCATTGCCATTTTTCCCTAACACAGTTTCTTCGACCTTATGTCACTTACAAGTTGCACACCTCACTCAACACACTAACAAGTTTTCTTCGACCTTGTGTCAATTACTATTCTAAATTATACTACAATTAGATTTTTCTAACAAGTTTTCTTCGACCTTTTGTCAACTCCGACCTCTCCTATATTTACAATATCCGTCTCACAGGACTTCAGGCTTTTTACTTTAGTATCATATACTTTAGGCACCTATCTTTTATTTCTTAGTTGACTTCTTTACTCACTTTTCCCAAATGGCTTTGGGTCGTACAGGTCTTCTTGACTACTATTAACCTCCTCAATTGGTGGCAGGACAATATATGTCCACTCAGGTTACTTATACCTCTGATTTGGACGTCTTACTCTTTTTGGCCTTTGAATAGTCTCTATTTTCTTTCAGGCTGGGGATCTCATTTACTTGGTCTTCTTGCTCTTTTGTTTTGTTCACTATTTTGAATCTCAATCCACCAGCTTCTTTAAGCCAATTCTCTCCTTTACAGACTTTCTTAGTCTTTGGCTCTATTGTGTTATGCTTCACTCTCCAAGCTCTTTTTCTTGTACTTTTTCTTAATGGAGTTTCATCTGCACTGTCACCAGTTTCACTTTCAGTGTCTTCTGCTGTATCATTGATTATGATCTTCACAATGTCTTTGTCTTCATCAGATTTAGTTTTCTCTACTGTTACTCTGTTAGGAACACCTTCATAACTGGTACTTGGAGTCTCATCCTTTTCGTGAGTTACTTCCTCTTCTCCAGTCTCAGGATTTCCGTTCCTGCTTTCAGAGTCTTCAGATTGCTTTTCAGTTTCCTTCTTCTCAGCAACTTTCTTTTTACTTTCTTTTGCGTCTCTACTGGTGCTTGTCTTTACCGATTCTCGATCTTCAGGTTGATCTTCTGAATCTGGTATTTCAACAATCTCCCTTTCACCTTCACCTTCAGATGCAGAACTGGCTTCTGATACTTCCAGATGTCGACGTTCCTGTCGATCTTCAATATCTGGATTCTTTTCTGGTTGACCTTCAGAATCAGAGTCAGTTGTACTTTCACCGTCGTATGGGTATTCAGGTTCAGGCACACGGATGGTGTGACTAGCATGAACCCACCTTTTCAGTCCAGCACACTTAACTGCAGTAGTACTGACCAAGATAACTTGACGTGGTCTTTGCCACCTTGGTACCAAACAATTCCTTCTGCGATGGACTTTCACTCGTACCCAGTCACCAGGGACTAGATCATGAGCTGGATTTTTCTCTTTGGAATTTGATTCAGTTCCCACCTGGTGGAGCACAGAAGTTACCACATCAGACAGATTTTTGCAGTAATCCAGTATGATGTCATCATTAATCATCAACAACTTATCAACTGGTACATAGGCCTGTCTCATCACCCTGCCCATCAAGATCTCATGTGGACTTAATCCAGTTTTTCTGTCAGGTATGCTTCTCAGTGTCATTAAACCAAGTGGCAAAGCATCAGGCCACTTCATTCCTGTTGCCAAACACATCTTTGCAATTCTGTTTTCAATTGTTCCATTCACCTGTTCAACTACTCCTGAAGCCTCAGGTCTATATGCACAATGCAGCTTCTGGCGAATATCCAGAGCTTCGCAGATCATCTGCATAAGTTCATTTTGAAAATGCGGGCCTCTGTCCGACTCAATAGTCACCGGAAACCGGAAGCGTGGTATTATCTCACGCAAGAACAGTTTAGCAACAGTTAATCCATCATTCCTCTGTGTGGGGAAAGCTTCTACCCATCGAGAGAACAAACAGATTATCACAAGAACATATCTGAGTCTGTTGCATGGAGGTAGCTCAACAAAATCCATCTGAACTCTTGTGAATGGGCCACCCTCCCGTCCTATGGTTCCCAAGCTTACAACAGTTTTTCTGTTTGGATTAAATTGTTGACAGATCAAGCATCTTTGACACAGACTTTCAACAATCATTCAGAATTTTGGATTATACCAAGTCTGTCTAAAGAGACAAATCATAGCATCTCTACCAATGTGGGCTTGACCATGGTACATTCGGGCCGGATGTATGACGTTATAAAGCATGCATTTACAACGCATGCCATCACAACGCAACTTTTACATCGCAGGTGCCATTACAACGCATGGCATTACAACGCATGTATTTACAACGCAGGGGCTATTACAACGCATGCCATTACAACGTAAGTATAGGTAAGTATATAATTTAAATTACAAATGTAAATAATTCTAATTTAATTAATTTAATTTAATTTAATTTAATTTAATTAATTTAATTTTAATTTAATTTTACTTTATTTTTTACCTTGTACCCTTTTACCCAAAAACCCAAAACTGACTCTGAACCCTAAAAATACCCCTTTACCCAAAAACCCAAAACTGACCCTAAACCCTTAAAATACCCCTTTACCCAAAAACCCAAAACTGACCCTGAACCCTAAAAATACCCCTTTACCCAAAAACCCAAAACTGACCATGAACCCTAAAAATGCCCCTTTACCCAAAAACCCAAAACTGACCCTGAACCCTAAAAATGCCCCTTTACCCAAAAACCGAAAACTGACCCTGAACCCTAAAAATACCCCTTTACCCAAAAACCCAAAACTGACCCTGAACCCTAAAAATGCCCCTTTACCCAAAAACCCAAAACTGACCCTGAACCCTAAAAATACCCCTTTACCCCAAAACTGAAAACTGACCCTGAACCCTAAAAATACCCCTATACCCAAAAACTGAAAACTGACCCTGAACCCTAAAAATACCCCTTTACCCAAAAACTGAAAACTGACCCTGAACCCTAAAAATACCCCTTTACCCAAAAACTGAAAACTGACCCTGAACCCTAAAAATACCCCTTTACCCAATAACTAAAAACAGACCCTGAACCCTAAAAATACCCCTTTGCCCAAAAACCCAAATCTCACCCTGAACCCTAAAAATGCCCCTTTACCCTAAAACCCAAAACTGACCCTTAACCCAAAAAATACCCCATTTAAAAAACAAACATATAACATTTTAAATATAATTATATACTTACCAGTACTTACATTGTAATGGTATGCGTTGTAATAGCACCTGCGTTGTAAATACCTGCGTTGTAAATACCTGCGTTGTAATGGTTTTTGCGTTGTAAAAGTTTCGTTGTAATGGTAGTGCGTTGTAAAAGTTGAGATGTAATGGTTGTTTCCCATTCGGGCCATATCTGAAATCATGCTATCGGGCATTACTGGTCTTTCATCTTTCTAAACCCAAATCTCATCTTCCTCCCTTTGTCTGCATCCTGATTTTAATCAAATATCTTTTTCCCCTGCTCCTGCCTCTTCCTGCATCTGCTTCACTTCCTGCCAAGTCTCAACTACAGAG
Organism: Lissotriton helveticus; assembly: GCF_964261635.1. Classification (NCBI taxonomy): domain Eukaryota; kingdom Metazoa; phylum Chordata; class Amphibia; order Caudata; family Salamandridae; genus Lissotriton; species Lissotriton helveticus. The sequence goes on along the minus strand of NC_136063.1, from coordinate 1,120,081,002 downwards.
GTTAGCATTAAAGGACTTGGAACATGTTCTTCAGTTTTTTCTCGATTGATTGAAATGTGATTCTTTGCACAATGTTTTGCAATTGCATCAGCGTAACTGTTTCCTCTTGTGATATAATCCTCACCCTTTTTATGAGCAGAACATTTTACCACAGCCAATTTTTCAGGTAACTGTATCACGTCTATCAGTGTCTTCACAAACTCTGCATTCCAAATAGGTGTTCCTGCAGAGGTCAAATAGCCTCTTTGGGACCAGAGCTGTCTATAATCATGAACAACTCCATAACCATATTGACTATCAGTCACTATGGTTACTTTCACCTCTTTTCCCAATTCACATGCTCGTATCAAAGCAATCAACTCTGCTATTTGAGCAGAATGAATTCCTTTCAGACAAGATGCTTCCAACACTTCTGCTACTCTACAAACAGCATATGCAGCACTTAGAACACCACTCTCTGTTCTCAAGCATGATCCATCCACAAACATTACAAAATCTGATTCAAGTAAAGGTTCATCTTTAATGTCTGGACGAGGCTTTGTGCAATACTCCAAAACATCCAAACACTTGTGATCAGGCTCACCTTTCACTTTGCTTCAATGGTGTCGGGTAGCAGTGTTGATGGGTTGACATTCACACATCTTGCAACAGTCACATTCTCAGCTCCCAAAAATATTTTCGCATAACGAGTCATTCTGCTGTTAGTCATGTACTGGGTCTTTGCTCTTGTGAGGAGAATCTCCACTGAATGAGGTACATACACTCTCACAGGAAATCCCATCCCAATTCCTTCACTTTGCTCCAGACTTACACTAGTTGCTGCTACTGCTTTCAGACAACCTGGCAAAGCCTTTGCAACAGGGTCCAAAACAGCTGAGAATTACGCAATTGGTTTTCTCATTCTTCCATGTCTTTGGATCAATACTGACAAAGCACAGCACTCTCGCTCACTACAGTACAGTTCAAATTCTTTTTCATAGTCAGGCATTCCCAAATCTGGTGCTTCACACAACTTAGTTTTTAGCTGTTCAAATGCTTCCATCTCTGTTTTAGTCAGAACAATGGGGTCTCTGATATCTGCCTTTTTCAATCTCTGCAATGGTTTTGCAATCAATGAAAATCCACTTGTCCACTGTCTGCAATAACCGACCATTTCTAGGAACATTCTTACCTGTCTTTGAGTTTTAGGTGGCTGCATTCTTTGTATCATTTTATTTCTTTTAATTGTGACTTGTCTGATTCCTTTAGCAATCTTATGACCTAAGTACTGTACTTCTTTCTGATAAAACTGTAATTTTGATGGAGACACTTTATGTCCCTCCTCAGCCAAATGATTCAACAATGCCACTGTAACAGTTGTACAGGCATCCTTTGTTTTTGATGCAACCAAAAGATCATCAATATACTGTACTAACACAGATTCTCCAGGCATGCTCACATTTTGTAATGATTTCTTTAGCAACTGATTAAAAATCGATGTACTCTCAGTGTACCCTTGTGGAATTCTACACCATGCTAGGATACGATTTTGGAAACAAAACGCAAAAATTGGTTGGCTTTCTGGATGCAATGGAACAGTTAAGAACGTATTGCACAAATCAATCACCGTATACCATTCTGCATCATGAGGTATTTGGTACAGAATCACTGCTGGATTCGGAACAACAATTTTGTTAACCTTTCTCAGTTCCTACACAATTCTAAATGTTCCATTTGGCTTTTTCAATCCCATAATCAGTGAACTACAAGGACTGCTCTCAATTTCTCTTAAAATTCCCTGCTCAATCATTTTGTCAATTACTGGAGTGATTCCTTCAATTACCCCTGCAGTCATTTTATATTGAGGTATATTTGGGTAGCTTGCACCTTCTTTTATAGATACTTTCACAGGATCAACCCCTTTCATGAAACCTATATCTTTTCCAGTGAAATCCCACACACTTTCTTTCACTGCCTCTTTTAGTTCAACAGGAATTTTCTCTTTACCAAAAACAGGAAACAGTTTATCTTGTTCTGCCTCAATCATGAGCATTGTTAATTTATACAAACTATCTTCATCTGGAGTTTGCAATTATATGCCATCTGGTGAGCAATCTATGGCACAGTTCATTTTACACAGTATATCTCTACCTAGCAAATTAACAGGACTGCTGTCGCACACCACAAACCGATGCATATCTTTGTATGTCCCAATCTCTATTTCAACTGGTTTAGTCAAAGGAGTGTTTATTTGTCTATTGGCTACACCTACAACCTGGATTGTCTCACCCGAGAGAGGAAGATTCTGAATTTCCACTGATCTAACAGTAGAACGGGTAGCACCAGTGTCCACTAGGAAAGTTATTTCCACATCATTCACCTTTCCGCTCACAAATGGACCTGACTGATCTACCTAAAGAGTGGCTCCAAGCATACACTCTTCTTCCTCCCTCAGGCACCGTCAGAAACTTTCATCCGGTTCACTGCCATTCTCTTCTTGCAACCAATATTGAGGACACGCATTTACTCTTTGCGGTCTTTTTACCTGCTCACCTCCGCTGAATCCTGTCTCTGCACTGAATCTCTGCTGATTCCCACTGTATAGCAGTGGCGGTTGCGGCACCTGACTTTGCTGATTTGCTATCTGCTGTTGTTGCGGTTGCTGCTGATTTACCTCAAACTGCACCTGCGGATTCAATGATGTATGTTCCCCATTAACTCTAGGCGGACATTTACACTCTCGTTTCCAATGCCCTACCTTGCTGCAATTGAAACATGGCATTTTCTTTTTCAATTCATCAATATTCCCTACCAATTTAGGTTTGCCTTTAAATCCACCTTGATCCCCTGCATTCTTATTCTCCATCTGTGCTACTTGTTGTTCTGCTACTTTTACTTTTGCCCACATGGCTTTTAATTTCAACTTTTTCTGTTTTGCATCAATTTCTTCACTGCAATACTTTGCCTGCCTCAGTACCTTATCTACTGAGCTCGACTGCCAATCCATCATGCTATGTCTAATCATGTCTGAAATTTCCTGTCTTAATCCATATACAAACCTGTACACAAAGGGGCTCATATCTTTTTCATTTAATTCCTCATAAACACTATATTGTTTGAAAACCAACAACAACCTTTCATAAAATGAATGCACAGTTTCTTTTGGCTCCTGGGTGGTCCTGTCTATTTTTACCCGATCAGTTTCTTTTGGAGGTATTTTATTTTTCAACCACACTGTCACTTGTTCATATTTTCTCATCACATCTGGTGATGGAGCTCCTGTTTTCTCATCTCTGGGATACTCCTCCCTTGGCCAGTCCACAGATATTTACATTCTGTCCATAAATCTGTTGGCACCACTATGTCAAATAATCCATCTAAATCAATCCACAATACCTTTGACACCTTTACAAATCTGTCATTTTGTCGATACCACTCTACTGGCCTCTCTCTCAATCTGGGGAAATCATTTGTAAATGACAATATATCTTGTCTGCTCCAAGGAACATGTACATATCCTCCTCCAGGAATTTCTCTCATAGGGAATTCAGTTGCTACTGGTCCCTTTTCCCTAATAGGGAAAGCTAATGTAGATTTATCACTATTCTCTTCTTTCTTCATTGCCCATTTGACTCTCCATTTTCCTACATCACCCCATTTGCGCAGCAATACAATCAAATCTTTTATCTGAACTAGTCTTCCTGCAGTGTTCATGTTTTCAATGTCTCTTTCTGCAAAATCTACTCGATAAGTTTTCTGCAATGATTTTATTTTGAAAAATTCTATTCCACATTCACTTGCCACTTCTAATTGATTGTAAATTTTTTTAGCTCTCCATGTTATGCTTTTACATAAAAACATGAGCTCAGCATCCTGATAAGTTTTTAATCTGTCTGTCCCAATCATTCCAATTATTAATTCTTCCATATCTACTTTTAATTTAGCCACATCCAACACTTTTGATTCCTGCTCTTTTAATTTTAACGTTTTAATCTATTCACTCAACTCTTTTTCTGATGGTCCCATAGGTGTTTTTGTTAAATTTATTTTGTCTGCACTTCTCTCTGGTGTATCAGAGTCAGATTCTGCTCCTGTCGGGTATCCGCATGACAAATTTTGATTAAAAGTTAACTCTGGTGGATTTACACTTATATTTAGTCTTATTTCCAACAAATCAGGATTAGTACTCCCTCTCGCTCTCTGTAGACTTTGTTGTAATGGAATAGTTAATCGCGGCTCTTTTATTTTCTGATCTTCAAATACTGGTATCACAGGTCCTATTGTTACAGGAACAGTTACAGCTTCCATATTTTTAGTAAGGGTTTGAATCAATTCATGTGCAGATCGCTTCCATATTTTTAGTAAGGGTTTGAATCAATTCATGTGCAGATCACTCATAATCAGACATATTTGGTTGTTCATCATTTCGGCTTTCCGCACTTAACACAATTCTGTGTTAATCATTACTTTGTATAGGTGTACCCGTAATTCTAGCTTCTCATATCGGTGTACTCAGGACATATCTTGTTTCTACTCTCTCAGGGAAATCTCTAAAATTTGATGGTTGTCTTGGCGTTTCATTAACTCTTTCTTCTGCCATCGGGTCATTTGGGGTAGTCCATAAAGAACTTGGTTGATATGGGGGCGGTCTCCTATTTAATATTTCTTCTAAAACAGTATCCTCCGATTCACTTTCACCATAACTTTGATTTCCTAATTCAGTATTCTTTTTCTTCTCTGTACTTTTTCGTCCCTCATATTCTTCTACCAATCTGACTGGATACATACCATCACACATATTTCCATTCCTCCATCTTCGCATTCTAGTCTCATGTGTTTCTCCCCATAAATCTCTACCTCTACCTCTCGGTCTAAGATGCCTACTTAACCTCTCAAGCTCTATTTGATGCATCTCATCTTCCCACTTAAGCAGTGCCTCAAATTGAGTTGGTCTGTGTCTTTGTTCAAGTTTCATCATTTTGTCTCTCAAATTCCTCAAATTAGCCAAATCATACGATCCTCCTTCTGGAAAGGCTAATACACCATCATTCTTGGTATACTGTACCCAATTTTCCAACCAAACACACGTATGATAACCATATTTCATTAACATATAGGAAGCAGGTGTTTTCAGTGAAGGAAGTATTTTTCCCTCTCTCGTAACTACCTCTTTGTCTTTTACAAACATGTTTTTCAGCCTTTTAAACCATGAAGGTTTCTTCTTGTCATCATCATAATAGTAGTATGACATTTTCGGTAAACTTTCCTGCTTTTCAAAAGATTGCGTACTATTCTGTTGCTGATTCCGTAACACCAACCTATCACAGCGCGGTTCGCACTAATGCACCAGTTAGAACACGATACGTCACTACTGTGATGAACCAATCAGCTCCTACTCTGTCTTGGTCACATGGACCAATCTCAGCGCGACACTTTTGACGTCACCAGCGCTCCAGCTCCTGCAGCCCTGACTGACCCTTCCTTTACAGGGTTTTTTTTTCAAGAAGCCATATTTACAAGATATTTTACAAAATCAGTTAGTAACTTACACTGAACAATTCCACTAATCTGTTTCGCTAATAAAGTGATAGAATTTTCAATCACACAAGTCTTCTGTAACCGGAGTAGACAACGCTTATCTCCTCAGAATTTTTAGACTCGTCGATAAAGCAACACTACTGGCCTTACCCTTCTATCAGGCAATAACAAACTCGTTTCTCCAGGAAAGCACATACAGAGATCTTTTTCACCTCCTTAGAGACAATCCCAGAGTTTCACCAGAACGCGTATTGCAATTTCATTTACACACGTTCATCCGGAAAACCCTATTCATATACGCATGAACTCTGTGTTACTAGTAGGCAGCGCATCCATCTAACCTGCCACAGAATTCCTCTAGCGTTAGTAAAGTAGACGCCGCTCCTTTACCCTTCTTTCAAGCTCGGGTTGAGTCCTACTACTCTCCCAGCAGTAAGTTTTAATCAGGATACGCAATGATCCCTATGCTTGAAGGCTGAAATTTCATAGACTGTCCTAACTATACATTTATCCTTTCACACTTAATGTCCCTAAACAGTGATATGCGATGATACCACCGCAGTATTTGGCAATACTCCTTTTTTGAAACAGACTAATGCACTGTGCGACTTTACCTTGCCACACTTCCTCCGTCTACAGACAGAGGCACTGGCTTCACCCAACACTTGGAAGCCTTTTCAAAACTACATGTAACGTAATACAAACTCAACAGATGTTAGTCATAAATCTATACATCAAATTGTATATAGTACTTTATACATAACCCTAGCTAATTTCCTTAGCAACCACTACTCTGCTACCAAGATATAACTGCTACAGCGCGGTTCCGAAAATCAATTCTAATCAATACTCATCATTTCCCTGAAACCTTTAAACACACAACCATTCGTCAGTGGAGCCCATAACACTGCACGTTTACTCTTGTACACTTACACTTGACTTGAAGGGTTTTGGTGAATTACACTGAAGAAATGCTGTAACATTAGGTGGAGTGTCTACTAAACCTATTTAAATCAGTTATTATTTACACCTATAGATTATTATACTTTACCATGGTTTTATTCAAACATTTAATTATTCAGACGCACCACCATAGTGGCAATGGATCTGCTAGAAAGAAAATTAGGCGTAGGGAAATCACAAGACCAGCTTTTAAAATTCCATTTTCCCAATTTTATTAAAAGCAAAACTTTATTATGTCTGACATTTATGCATTAATACATTCTTTATTCATTAAAATCTTAATCTTTATTTAAAATGATCATTCTATTTAGAGCTCAGGAAAAATCGCTTATTTTAAAAATCAGTTAAAGTTTAGCAAAGAACAGATAGTTCCAAATTCATTCTCTCCTAACATCACTAACTAACACCCTCATCTTATCCTTCAATCCTGCAAAGCAAACAAGTAAAAAGTCATTAGAGTCTTATATCCAGGAATCGGTCATCAGTCGGGCAGCACTTCCAGTAGAAATCGAATAAGCGACCCCTTCTAGACAAAACCAGGGGTTTTTATACCTTAATTCCCTAACTTAATCTATCTAAAAAGTTACTATCACTACTTATTCAAACTCTGAATGGACAAATTCGGGGTGGGTGAGCATCATCTCACCATTACAACATCATTTTCTCGTTGGTTCAGCTGAAAAATAAAGTGTCTTTGTTTTAGGACAGTCCATAGCTTAGCTATTTCCTTAAGTTGAAATATCGAGTCCCGTTCTCACGATCACAAGACCAGCTTTTAAAATTCCATGTCTGGCACCCATCCTAGGTTTCGGACCAAGGCAGCCTTGAACCTCCTCGAGCACAGGCAGTTCACTCTGACTTGCAGGTTTTGGAGCGCCTGCGCTGTCCAGCTCTTGCTCACTGTTTACCTGAGCGTCCGTTTTTTATCTAGGCCTCAGAAGCCACTTTTGGAACTATCATAGAAACAAACACAAATTCATGTTAGTTATTGAATTTAAACCCATTCTGTTTACCTCCCACCATACTAATGTTTCCCATTAGTTGTTACCTAGCAAATAAGCCACACAAATGCATTTTATACTTACATAATCAACCACTTCTTAGCACAAAACGTATACAAAAAGCACATTTAGTCTACGTTTGTTTACATTTAAGCTGCGCAATAATTCACAACACACTAACAACACATATTAATTAATTATATGGCAACATGCAAGCAAAATTAGTACTCCTGTGTATAATAAAATGTGTGCATCTTATTCTATGGTTGATTAATTTCACAAAACACCTTTAGTAAATGTTATCGTTATGGGACATTGACTTCAAGAGGGGTACACAAAATTTTGCGTTTGCCACCTCGCTCCATCAGGAGCAAAGTTTCCAAGAAATGAGAATTGCACAATCATTGACTTGTATTCTGAACACAAGAATTTCAAAAAGAACAAAAGAAATGTCCGAACGACTATTAGGTGCAATTCAACAACTTTGGTTGATGGTGGCTTCAGACTACCTAGATATTATTGCACACATCCTACATTTCTAATCTACACTAACTCCTAAGTCTACTTACTTGCCTGTTTTGCCAATGAATTCCCCTAATTAAATTGGCATTTTTCAAAAAAAAGTATTAATTAAAAGTCGGGTTTCTTACCTTCAGTTGTCTTCTTTTCTCAACTCTTGGACTTGCGTACAATCCCACGTTTCACCAAGAATTTTGTGAAGTCCTTTAATCCATAGTAAATAATCCATAATCCGTGATGTAAGCCATGACCCGAGTTAAGCTAACCAAAATGGACACAGTTTGGCGAAGCCATTTTTTACAGCAAATATTGTGCTGAAAACTGAACTGTGCTCACCTACAAAAAACGCAAACCCCCAAAAAAATCCAGAAAAAGAATACTTGTTTGGCAAAAAACGCAACAAGAAATCCACTGTTGCAATCCGCTCTCAGGATCCAAATCAAGTAAAAAGAACATCAAAAAAATAAAACAATTTGAAAAAGTTGCTGCAAAAAATCCATTGATGTAATCCTCTCTCCTCCGAAATTCAGCTTAAGTCCCAAAAAAACATATATCTATATGTTAAAAATGTCCTAAAAAGTATTTTTGCAATCCATGTTTGCAAAAATGTTCATGTTCCTTCGACCTATCCGAAAACCGCACGACACAATAACTTCATTTAAAAAAACGTTTGCATAAAAAGAAATAAAAAATCTAAAAATATTGCTTTTATAACACTATGGTTTCATAGAAAAAGAAATCATTCTTTAAAAATAATTATATTAAACAAAAAGTGTTAAGAAAGCAATCTGTCAAGGTGCACCAGTCCGGTGTCCACTGGCTGTCGGCAATAGTATGGAGAGAGGAGCGGGGACAGTGAGAACTACAGTTCCCGGCATTCTTCATGTTGGGGACGTTCTGCGTAAGCAGAGCGTAATGTCAAGGACCCCGGATATAGGCGAGGATTACAAGCGGGAAGCTGACGATTATTTTGGAGATTTCCAGTTCATGAGCAGACCCGGTCATTTGTGAGCAAGTGGCAGTAAGGGTGCTAAGTGCACCATCGATCCCTTTCTCTTCGCATTCCTTGGTTGTTCCCTCCTGTGGATTGTGTGGGTTCTCTGCAGTCTCCTCCTTTGGCGAGATTGCAATTGCGGCAGTCTCTTGCGGAAGGAGAGCACAGATCTACATTCCTGTGTTCCTGCATTCCTTCCCTGTTGGAGAGACCTGCTATTGCCGTGGTCTCATGCAGGGGAAGAAACAAAACAACAAATACTTTGTTAAGTCATATCGAGCGTAAACTCTCGTATTGGTAAGAGTGGGATGCGCATTGTTTTGTTTGACCACATGCTTGGTCTTCGTCAATTATCCTGCGGAGCCATCTGGATTAAATTGTTATTTTTGTGAGATAGTTCACAGGTCTTGGCTATTAGAGAAAAAAATCTCAGTGGGTTTCTGAGGGCTCGTGGGACATATTTTGCCCTGTATGCTATTTTTTCTTCTCTCACTTCCATTGAGAGTGGAGTGCTATTTACAAACAGGCTATCATTTGACTGTATATATGGCTTATCGTATGAACCTCCCTTACTCATGTTACATGAATTATGAATACAAACGAAGTCTCATAGTGGTATAGGTGCTAGAAAGAGATTGCGCTATGGTCTTTCTTTTACACATTCTTTTGTTTATTGATTGTAGGAGAGATTAGTAGGGGGTGTCCAGGAAGACAAGTGCCGTTGCATACCAAGCTTTCCAACACTTAAACAGGATAGGTGGGAATGTGTCTCATACCTCTCTTCTTTGGTAAATGTGTTATTGTTGTAAAACAGATCTCACATTGATTGTTGTTACTTTGTGACAGTATTCGTTGTTACTTTGTGACAGTATTCGTGTTGGGATTCTGCAAACACCCCTCTCATCTCTCTTGATATAGCTTCTTCTTTCCTTTACAGGTAGTGTGACACAGTTAGTCCTAATGCTTCTATGATTAGGATTGTATAAAGTGTAGGTGTTACATATTGAGGGAAAGTATTACTTACGGTGTTCTTATTTTGTCATCCTCAGATCTCCCTCCCTGCAATTCCTACCTTTTCCTTTCCTCGCTTGACTATCTCACTAGTCGTTGTGAATATAATTCCAGGCATGGGGCAGTCGAGAGGTAGACCCCATTGAGCATCAGAACAACCATGTGGATTACAATGGGGAAACCTGACACAATCAACCCGATGTGGGCCTACAACTGCTACCTGTTTAGGAAAACCTTTTTGGGTTAAAACATACAAAAATAACAAAATACAACTACCCTAGTTCTTACAACATCCCTCCTCTCTCCTTACAATCAACTATGCCACCCTTAATCTATTTTTAATACTTTAAATTTGCCTTACCTGGATGCAGCTCTTCCTTGCTCTTGATCCTGACGGCGATGATCCTCGTAATGTCGAAACATACGTACAAGCGGCAAAGTCATCTCTTTTTATACAAAGAAAAAAAGGACAATGTCTCTCATTCATTTTAATTGGAAATCATGGGAAAACCTACAAAAAAACAAAAAATCATATGTTAGAATACAGTTTCAAATCTATGATTTTTTTAAAATAAATAATACCACTAATAAATGTGATTATTTTTTTATAACGGTATTATATTATTTTTAACTGTCATAGAATTACCTACAATACTACTAATGTGTCAATTTGTTTTGTAAGCTATTATATTGTTTATTAGCAAAATGTATGTAACATTTTCTATGTATATTTATGCTAACTCATATTATTTTGTACATATATGCTTATTAAAAATGTTAAGCTATATTATTATACTTTTTTAAGATGATTCATTTTATTAAATTAAATTAAACATTTATATGCTTTTTTTATGATAGCTTATAATTACACCTTGATAATAAATCACTCCCCTACCCAAAAACAACTAGGGGGTCATTATGATGGCGGGCAGATCACCGCCGACCAGCCATTGGTGGCGATCTGCCCGCCATCACAACACAATTTACCCTGGAAAGTTCGTCCGACGCTTTTCCGCCGGTCGGCAATCGTCACGATTGACGGCCGGGCATAAAAAGCCAATATGGTGGTGGTGCCTTGCAGGCACCACCATCCACATCATTATGATTACCCTGGGTATGCCTTTCCATGGCAGAGACTCCGCCATGGAACAGCATGCTGGAAATGACTTTGGGGGCTCGTTGCAAGCCCACGGGGTAGTGGGCTGCATTGGGGGGTACCTATGGTACCTGCCGACATTGCCATGCACAAGGTGGCAGGCCACGTTGTGCATGACAATGCACAACTTGGGATTTTAACATTGCGTACGGTGCTGCAGTCAGCAGCACCGTCCACAATGTTAATGTACCAGGATGCTCCAGCTAGTGTGGCGGGCGCGTCATAATAGGGCAGGTGGGACCGGCGCACCTATGGAGGACAGTCCCAGCTCTGCAAGGATGGAAGGTGGACAAAAGTCTGCTCGCCATCCTGATAGGCCCCTCAGTGTTTTGCTACATAGCCCTTTTATTCATTTAAATATTAAACATCAATGTAACAATTTTGCAATAAAATAAATTATGATTTAGGTAATAAATAATACTCAAGTATTAAAATGTATACCTAAGTATTAATACACTTCTCCACCCAAAACCCGTTTACCATGCATCCCTCCCCAGAGGATAGGTGACAAAGCCTTTTTTATTAATTAAAAAATATATATCTTTTAAATGTTCTATCACTTAAACTAAATTTCAATTCATTCTCATATATTAACTTTCCTGAGTATCAATCAATCAATCAAATAAGCTTTATTCGAATTCAGATATGAATCTAAACGCTATGATCTGAGTATTAATACACTCCCCCAACCAAAACCCCTGTTTACCAGGCATCCTGTATCAGTGGATAGGTGCCAAAGCCTTTTTTATTAATTTAATTTTATTTCTATCACTTAAACTAAATATCAATTAATTCTCAAGTAATAAAATTATTGCCTGAGTACTAATACACTCCCCCACCCAAAACCCCTGTTTCCCAAACATCTGGTCTGAGGGGATAAGTGCAAAGCACATTTAATTTATTTTTTGTAAATATATTTATATATATATATATATATATATATATATATATATATATATATATATATATATATATATATATATATATATATATATATATATATATATATATATATTTTTTTTTTTTTTTAAATAATAACTAATCTAAAGTTTAAATAATACTCACGTTTTAAAATAATACCTGAGTATTAATGCACTACCCCACCCAAAACCAATCCCTTTTAATCAATTTTTTAAATATATATCTTTTTCAAACTACAAACTTGTAAACTAAATATTAAACAATTCTCAAGCATTGTATTTAATACCTGAGTATTATTACACACTCAGTTTCCCATGCATCCCATCCATGGGGATGGGTGCTAAGCCCTTTTAATTAATTATTTTGATATATGTTAATTTTATAAAAATAAAAACAACTAAACTGAATAAAAATACTAAAATATTAAAATTAATAACTAAGTATCAAAACACTCCCCCACCCAAAAACCCCAATTTCCCAACAAAACTTGGATAGTACCCAAATATAAAAATAATCAAAAATAGTAACTTACCTCACTTACCTCCATTACTCACCTTACAATGCATTGTAAAAGCATGCGTTGTAATGGCACATGCATTGTGATGGCATGCATTGTAATGTCACCTGCATTGTAAAGGATGCTTTGTAAAGAATGCATTGTAAAGGCATTACGATGTAATACCCGCGTTGTAATGGACGTTTCCAAAAATTGAGCCTTTATCAGCAGAGTTTAGAGATTGGGATAAACGATGGATATAAAAATTGATCGATTTGTGACTGGGTTTGATGAGTAGGGGAAAAATGTGTAGATTCTCTTTTAGCGGGATTACAAAGCTTACATGCATCTATTATGTTCTTTTGTTTAAGGGTTTGAACAAATAGTTTCAGAGCCTTGTTTGGGATGCATGAGACTGTGGATTTCCGATCAATGAATGGATCTACAATTTGATTACAATCACCCGCAATAATTAAATTATCGTCAGGATATTACATGAGTTTCTGGGTAAGATGATACCAAGACATACAATCAACAGCAGTAGGGCCATATACAATAATCCTTTCGCTGACAGGCCTTTTCCCCCCCTGTGCTAAACCTTTTTTGGGCTATATGGGGTAGTTCGCACTTAGGCCCCTGTAACTTTTTGTGCACATAAAGTATCCATGGCAATTTGCGTCGTTTTCTTCCAACATCATGGAGATTTTAAAGATGCCCAGGGTCTGTGGATTTCCCTGGAGGGGGCCCAGAAATGAGCCAAAATACAGCTAGATTTTTGTTTTTTGGGAAATATGGGGAAAAGGTGCTGCAGAAGAAAGCGCCAGTTTTTTCCCCTGAAAATCGTATCAAAAAAGGGTTTGTGGTGCTGAAATCCCCATTTTCCCAGCTTTCAGGGACAGGCAGGCTTTTGTCAGAAAACTAAAATTCTTTATACAGTTTTGACTTTTTACTGGGACATAGCCTATTTTTGCTACTTTTTGTGCTTTCAACCTCCTTCCAATAAGTGGTAGAAAAGGATGTGAAAGCAAAAATGGTTCTCCGAAAGCTGTACATTTCTGAAAAGTAGACAAAATTCTGAATTCAGAAATCCCCTTGAAAACCAGGTCATTTTGTGATAGGTGAGCACCTGTGTTTTGGGTCCCAGGTTTGCAGACATCTAGAGGAACCTAAAAAACCCAGACATTTCTGAAAACTAGACACCCTTGGGAGTCCAGGGAGGTGTGGCTTGCGTTGATCCCTCTAACATTTCCCTTCCAAGAATCTGCGGCAAACCTCGAATTAAGCTAATAAGTCACATTTTTCTCTAATATCTGTGTGGAAATGTTGTGGGATCATCGCACGGCACAAATTTCCTACCACTCAGCGTTCCCCTCAGTCTCCCGATAAAAATGATATCTTACTTGTGTGGATGGACCAAGTGGTTATGGCATGGAAGGGCAAAAAACCTGTAGAGATTGGAGGGGCACGGTGGGTCCAAAGGTGCAGTTTGTTTAAACTCTTTTAAGCGGGCGCTACTTTGGGCACTCACATAAGTGAGGTATAACTTATTACCCACATAGAAATGTGAGGAAAATTTGACTTTGTAAGTATATTTGAGGCTTGCAGGCGATTCTGGGTAAGAAAAGGCTGGGGGATCCAAGCCATACTGCCAGCCAAGAGTCAGTACATGCACATCACCATCCACACACACCACCAGCTAAACACCATCCAGGCCTACCACCAGCAAAGCGCCACCCACGCACTCCACCACCCAAGCGCAATCCCCGCACTCCGCCAGCCAAACAGGGCGGACTGGTAACCACAACCAGCCCTGGCAGATTGATGCGCGACCAGCCCTGGGAGGAGATGGGCGTGCTAGTAAAAAGCACTGCTATTACTGTGGGCTGATATTGCAGCACTGCTGCAAAACAGGCCCCAGGAACAAAACCAGCCCCCACGGCCAGAAAACCGGCTCCCATCCCTCTGGCCCACTGGGGAAAGACCCGGTGCCTGCTACGACCAGTCCGGCCCTGCAACCAAGCACCATCCATGCACACAGCTAGCCAAGCACCAGTCCTCGTGCACTGCCAGCCAAGCGCCACTCCGCGCACACCACCAGATAAGCTATTGCCTCGATCTGCCTTCTGGGGGGGGGGCAGGGGGCCTTTTTTTGTGGTTGAGCATTAGCATGCCCATTCTTGGCAGCCCCCACCCCTATGTATGAAAAAACAACAACATACCTGGTGCCTGGGGGCTATCTGCCCCCGGCTGCAGATTAGGGACTAATGCCCCATCTACCTCCTGGGAGAGGCAGAAAGACTGTGGCACATTTTTATGGGGGTGGGGCAAAGGCATGCCCACCCGTACATGTAAAAAAAGACAATCACTGGTGCCTAGTGAGATATCTGATGCCCCGGTGGGCATACCAGGAACTGTTGCCCCCATCTGCTCCTGGGGGCAGAAAGACTGAGGGCGTTTTTGGGGGCTAGAGGCATTGGCATGCCCAACTTTTGGAGCCCCCTATGTACATAAAACAATCCCTGGTGCCTAGTGTGCTTTCTGCCCCCCCCCCCCCAGAGGGGCAAATCAGGGACTATTTCCTCCATCGCAAAAAAGGCTGTGGCAATTTTTTTGGGGGTGCGGGTATTCGCATACACTTTTTTGGGAGCCCCACCCCTACATATAAAGAAAAAACAATCACTGGTGCTTAGTGGGCTTTCTGCCCCCAAGGGGGACAGAAAGGTGCGTAATTAGGCGGGGTAGGAGCATTGACATGTCCATCTTGGGCAGCCCCACCCCAAAATTGGTGGCTAGTGCACTTTTTGCCCCCCCCCCCCGAGGGCCAGATTGGGGGCTATTGCCCCATCTGCCATCCCGGTAGGGGCAGAAAGACTATTCATGACCAAAATATTGGTCGGAGAAAAAGTACTTGCCCAAGGGGCCGCTATTCTCTCCCTGGTGCCTAGTGGAGGGATCCCTGCTTGGGGATTGCCACCTGACTCAATCCCCAAGCAGATATCCACTAGGATACCATTGGACAGGGGAGATTTGCCCCTTTCTAATGATACCTCTCCCATCTGCCTCGATGCTCAGGGGGCTGAGATAGCCCCCTGAGCATTGAGGCAGTGAAACTGAAACTGAGTTTCAGTTTCCGTTTCTCTGAAATGATGTCAGTGTGACGTGTATGCCGACCGTAATTTCAGAGAAGTGATCAGAACACCCTTTTAAGCTGGGGAAGCTTCCCCAGGTCCCAAGGATGTTTTGACAAAATTAAATCCCTCTGGTACCAGCACCAGAGGGATTTCCTGTGCCATGTGCGTGGACAGCCAGGAGCTGTCCGACGCACATGAACACTTGTGCGTCGGATGACTCCCGGCCGTCTGACGCACCAAAATAGTTGAATAACAAAAAGGGAACTTTCTCAATTAAAAATTTGGTGCATTACCATCAACCATTGTCAAACTCTTGGGATATCAACCGAGCACACAGAGACTTTGACAGAGTTAAGACTACATTTATTTTACTATCACCAGGTGAAAAGAAAACTTCACACACCCAACCTCTTTTTAATTTTAAAGATTCATTCTCTGTGAGATGTGATTCTTAAATTAGTGTTACATTTCCACCAAGCTTCAAAACACCTTGTCGCTTAATGGGGGGATTTAAACCTCTGACATACTAGGAGGCAATTTTCAAAAGACATGAAAACATTTAAAAGATAAGGGTCAAACCAGACAATTCATGAAAATAAGTTAAATATTACCCACATAACAACCAATTATTTTCAAGAAGACTTTAAAAGATAGTAGAAGAGAAATAAAGAGTAGAGACGAATAATAAAGTGAGAAAGGACAGTGAAAGAAGAAAGGTAAAGGTGATAAAAAAAAGAAGTGAGATGTAGAAGAACAGAAAATGAAGAATAGAAAATAGATAGTAAAGAAAGAATAAAACATACCTAAAAATTCTGAAAAAGACTGGGGAGGGTGAAACCACATGGGACATATGACACGTGCAAACTCCATGGGGAAGACACAATGAACGTTTCAGCACATGAGACAAGGAACTAGGACAGTCACAAACAAGAGAACAACACCTGTAGGAAAGAAAACATAGTTAGCAGAGAAATATCTATAATAACATCATTATAATACATAAAATCTCCTAACTGCGCATCAACAAAGTAATATGTTAGTCACATATTACCACCTTCCGCGCTGCACACATTTTCACACTGTGCGGGTGTTTTAATTAGTGAGCGGGGTTCGGACGGCCCCTGGGGGCACATGGAAAGGGTTAAATTATCAAGATTAACAAGGAGAGCACATCAATTTGTAAAGAGCCTAGAAATCAGACGTAGACACTCCAGTTGTATCTATATTCTCTATCCTGCAGGTGTCAATGACATTTTTCAATTTGGTCGGTCTTCATGGGAAGTCGTCTTATTTGATAGGTAACTTTAAATAAGCACGGATGGAACAGACTAAATCGGGCAACAAGGGAACAAAGTGCAGTCTCATATTAAGGACGTCTCAGTGTCTGTCAGCTGTACTTTTGGGACAGGAGAGAAATACAGAACATTACCAGACCATGAAATACGCTTCATTGTCCTGGCCACTGCAAGAACATTGAGAAGATCAGTATATTCCAGAAAATACAGGATATCTCCTCTTGGTCGTCTTGAAGTGGAAGCAACAGCAGGTTGACAACCTAACCTATGAGCACGTTGGATATTAAGTGAAGTTCCTTCTGGTATGTGCAATAATTCAGGAAGAAAGGATTTGAAAAAAAGAGAGGTTCAGTACCTTCAGTGCCCTCAGGTAGGCCATGAATGTGTACGTTGGAACTTCCTTTCTGATTTTCCTAGTTTCTGGAGAGAGGAAACCTGAGTTTGAAGATCACTTAGTTATTCCGAATGATGCAATGTACTGTTCATCCCTGGTAAGTCGTTCCTCCATCTGAGACCATCTATCAGTGAAGTGTTGTAGTTTGTTATTAGTCCCCTCTATATAAGGATGCAAGGAACGAATTTCCTCCAGTAGAAGTTACATGGACACATTAGGAAGAGATTTTGTAGGAGAAGACGGGTCTTTTTTAAGGTTTTTGGTAGATGCCTTCCCAGCCATTGAAGGCAATGGAGCTATAGTAGAGCTTGAGGAGGAGTTGCCTTTATGATAAGAAACCAAAGAATCTTCCATCTTTAAAAATTCTGAAAAAATAGTGGAGTATTTGACAAACTTGTGAACTGAGTATGCCAAAGGTAATTTTGTGTTTTTGAGTCTTTCCATAGATAATGTAAAATATAAAAACAACGGAAGTGACTGCCTATGTCTATGCCAAGTGAGGAAGAACTCAAGCAGATTCTCTCCTGTCGAACATATCTTGCAGCTTCAGAACAATGTCAAAAGTAGACACAATAACAAGTAGTAGTGTCTCAAATATTATTGTAAGTTATGTATTTTAGCGGAAAAACTCTGTTGGAAATGCAACATATGAAAAGAAAGCTTTAGCGAGCCAGGTCAGAATGTACCATTAAAAGTTCCATATCCAACGAAGACAGTGAATATTGCAAGCATAGACTTGCAAGCCGGGTATGGCATCTGCACTTTCAGGGCACTAAGGGGCTGGTTCTATGAAGGCATGAGCCGTGTCGGCAGTACAGCCTTGTAATAAGTTGTTTCCCTGCATTGCAACAAAAGAAAAAGGAAGCAAGTACAGCTCTTCAAGAGAAAAAACAAAGAGAAAAAACAAACTCCTTATTCATTGATGTAAATGAGCTAAACACCAAGGCAGGGGATGCCTTATAAATAGTAATACAGAAGATAATATAGAGTTGGTACACTCTCTTCTTCAAAGAAACACCGTCACTAGACTAAAAGTCATAAAAACACCTCAGCATCGGAGCCTTGTGACACACATACTAGCTGAAGCTTATTCAAGGGTGAAGCAAAGATTATCTTTAAAGCAGTAGAACTACTGCCACATTGGATGGCCCTCAAACAAAATGCTCTCATGAAAAGTGCAGACGCAAACCTGCAAAGGTGCCCTCCAATTTCCCCAGCTGTTCCTTAATCCAAAATGGCTGGTATTTTCTTGAGGAGAAGCGCATCTCCAATGGAATTAATTAACCGCGCTGGTCTCCAAAGCTGCAAGCGGCTGTAACATGTTGCCTGATGTCTGCTATGTAATGAAGCAAGAAAATGCCATCCTCCCGGTGAATATAGTATCAGTGCGCAGAATCCATTCTGTGCCGTCCAAAGGACAGTCACTTGGACTCCGTCATCTTCCTTGGGTGTCAAGCCATGCTCCTCCTGCAAAGAAAACCATGACCTCGTGAAAAGCTAAAACAGTTGCAGTCAGACTGAATTTGATATCTGGAGCTAACAGTATTGACTTGCCATGCTTTGCTTTTTCTCTCCTCATTTTCGTACATGTGTATCATGATGGATGCTGTACTGATCTATTTATTTCTCTATACCTTTATGAAATACCATAAATGTACAATGTTCCAGAAATGTACAATATTGAATAGACACAGGAGTGTTGAGAAGCGTGCAAACACTTAGCAATGTGCATTTTTCAGATAAACCAATTAACATAACCTGAGGGTGAGTTGATGGTTCTATGTCACCAGTACACATCTTTTCCAATCCAGGATTTTCCTTTTAAAATTAATTATTAGGTTTGTTTGCCTAATTGGCTCAGATTTAACATATCAAGATGCCAACTGCCGGAATGCTCTAATAAGATAAATGAAAGTCAGGTGTGGGGAAGTGGTGTTCCACTGACGGGAAGTTGTCTGGTCAAACCGGTGTAACATGTGCCACTCCCAAGTATTTTCCAAGCCCTTCAGCATAACACACAAACCCTTATTCCCAGTTACGACCTGCTACTCACTGCTTTCCCCAGCAAGAAAAGTAGGGCCCCACACACTCTGATTAGGGTGGACGGTTCACCCTCCACTTTTCTGGCAGCTGTCCCCCATCTGATAAACTCTAAATAAAGGTCCTTAGCAATTTATTTTTATAGATGAGTGTTGGCAGGGTTGCCTCTCCTCCTAATTGCCAAGGTAGCAGTGAGTGCCACAAAATGCCTCCTGACCTTGGGCCTATTCTAGGTGGAGAGGTGCTGGCCACAGTCCTGTCAGTTAAGCAGGGGAGATGGTACACCGTGAACAGTAGTCTCACGCTGCTGTTTTTCAAAGACAGCCTATGCCACCAAATAATGAGCTGGACTATGCTGGGTAGGGTCTGAGTTACAGGGAAAGTAGGACATAGAGACCATCCTTGAGCTTCTATAAGCTTTATCTATTTGGGAGCAAAAACAGTAGACGCCCTGTTCATCATCCTTCCATGCCTGTGAGAAGCGAGCTGGAAATGTGCAGACTTTCTAATTGCCCTTGCCTTACTGAGCCTTAAGAGATTTGTAGTCACTGAAAAAAATGCAGTTATAACAAAAACACTATGCATAGTAATAGAGCTGTTCAAGATGAAAAAATCAGATAGGAGGGAGAGTGATGATGGCAACATGGAATTAATGACTAACACACATTATGATAAAAGAACAATTGATGGACAGAATGCAGAACATTGTCATAGATTTACCCCAGTACAGAGATCTGGGCCTAAATTCATCGCTTTTTTTCTCCCCATGCCATTCCAGTTTGAACCCAGTCATATGCAAATCAGTCTTGACCCTGCTCCCTATGGGAACAGTCCAGCTGGAACTGCCAGGCCTTGTCCTCCCTTGACTGCAAAAAGCATCCTAGGACCGGTTTCGGGGTTTAACCCCTCATTGGCCTGGATAGCTGGACTCCAGTGGCATGGAGAGCACAGGACCCACGTCTGGGGATAGCTGCCCCACTCAGGGTGACAAATGCAAAAAGAACAATTGATGGAGAGAATGCAGAACAGTGTCATTCATTCACCCCAGTACAGAGATCTGGGCCGAAATCCATCGTTTTGTTGTTCCATATGCCATTCCAGTTTGAACCCAGCCATATACAAATAAGTCTTGACCTTGCTCCCTTTGGGAACATTCCAGCCCGAACAGCCAGGCAAGGTCTTCCCTGGACTGAAAACAAGCATCCTAGAACCGGTTTCGGGGTTTCACTCCTCATCAGCCAGGCTAGCTTGACTCCAGTGGCATGGAGAGCAAGGGACCCACATCTGAGCATACCCGTCCCACTCAGGATGACAAATGCGAAATCCTGTATTATGCATTATGTACATTTTCTGCCTTGATCTGTAAGTACGTGTACGAGGCGAAACAGAGATGAGTACGGGATACTGAGTGAATATGTGTTTAGAAGCAAAGAGGTACCGGCACTTTGATGTTTACGGTCACAGGGAGGTTCTTTGAAACTCTTGAACAGGAAAAGAAAGTTAAGTGCTCGCCACCGGAGACTGAGATACTGTAGAGGAGTTCTAGGTTGCTGAAAAACTAGACTCCTGCTGTGGTGCAAGGAGTTTGGATTCGGTGTCTCGGTTTGGTTACCAGAATGCACATATTTATCCAGGAGCAGGAGGTTGGTGGGAAAGAGTTCCAGGAAAGTATGTTGTGGAAGTTCTCATGAATAGACTTTAACACTTTGGTCAAAAGTTTATGTCAGCCATGTTGATGTGGTATATAGGAAGAGGGGTTTTGGCTTCCGAGATTGTGAACGAGTCACCTGGCAAAATGAATTATCTTATCTTGTTTAGGGACAGATTAAGGATTGTGGTTAGCCCGCCAACAAGCTATTGCCCTAATCATGTGAACTCATAACTAGTGCATTGCATAAGGCCTTAGCTATGTGTAAAGTAAATGAGAACAGATAAACACGACTGCCATAGCCATGCTCTACTCTCAAAGATAGACTTAACAAAAAACTGACTCTGCCTCACACTTTCTGGCCTTGCAACGATCCCCTTGACATGTCACTGACTCTGACCCAGCCGTACTAATACTTTACATTTGACAGGGAAGGATCTGCCTCAAGTAATACAATTAAAGAATGATTTACAGGGTCATTTAGACCGGGCCGATAGCCCTAAGCCCTCCAGGTCATTGGAGGACCTGGCCTGTGCCTAACTAGTGGAGAACTAGCCCCAAACATTAGTGCACCCTGCCTGTCTGAGGGGACATTATGGGTCCAATTAAAAATTTGGCAGACAGATCAAATTAATTCAGGAGTTTACGACTGCCACCCTGCCTTTAATCAGCCCACGAATTAAGAGTTCATCGCCGGCTGTGAGATGAACTCTATGGGTTTGTATCAACCACCATCATGAGGTTTATAAAAAGCAATTAAAAAGTTTGGTGTGCGTCTGTCATTGGTGATAGATGCTTGCAATAAATTTTAAAATGTTTTACTTTTCTGAAAACAAACTTCCAAAGCAGACGATTATCATATAGACTACTTCCAAATTGATCAGCCAGCGGTGGTTATACTAATAGCAGGGGATCAAGAAAGAGAGAAGGCAGAGAGGAAGAAGGTAAGAGATAAAGGGCCAGATGTAGGTGGGTAAATACCGGTCGGTAATTCAGAAATTCGGTAAATTTCAACGTTTCCGACCGGTATTTAGACATTTCTAATGTAGGTAGGGAATCGGAAAATACCGATTCCTTAATACCGATTCCTTATTGCTCCTGCATTTAAGGAATCGGTAATACCTGTAAGACTATTTTTATAAAGCGAGGGTACTATGAGGAGACCGTGAAATACATAGCCTTAAGTCAAAAGAAATACGTGAATACGTGTAATGGATTGCGGTTCTTCTAAGAAACATTTTTAAATGAGGAAAGAGTAGGTAAATGTTTTATTCAGGGTAAAATTGTCTTTTTTGCTATTTTTGTAAACGTTGAGTTAATTGTACAATGCTTTCCTGAGGCAAGAATTGTGCCATTGTTATGTACGTTTTCAGGTAAGCTAGAGCACTAGACATGGACTTTTTCTGGGAGGTAGGTGAACACACCTCCAAACGCAACGAATCAGAAATACAATGGGAACAGGAAGAAACCTGCATTACATTTACTTTCCTGAGAGCTTCTTTGTGCTTTGCTTACAGACAACAAATTCCACATGAATGGTGATAGCAGGAAATTAAGGACAAGCCTAAAAAGAAGTGACAATTACTGAAACCCAGGCAGAGTTATAACTTTTCCTCTAAATCAGTGTGGCGTCAAAATCATATTTTTCATGGTCATATCCGGGTCCTTGAAGGATTTGGAGAGCTTTTTCCAATCAGAACCGGGATGGAAATACTACCTCTAAATTACAGGTACGTGTCAGCACCACCACAGTACCAGACTGGAAAAGAAAAATGCGTCCGAAGTAACTGACAGAGAGTTTGAGTTGGCACTGTCAGATAACTAAATCAGACCTTTGAGTCAGACTAGGCAAACCTAGGATTGATTTGGGTGATTATTTCCAGAGATTATTTATTTTATATTGTGCAGCCACTATTATCGGAGAGGAGAAGTAGTGAACATTTAAACTTTCGACTGTGAACATTTAAACATACATTCTTATTTAAAATTCCTTGAAGAGGAGTGGTAGATTTTGTTGGAAACCGTAGTGCAAAATTACTATGACAGACGCTGAAGTACTTGGATGAAGCAGAGTTAAATGTTTTAGGGCCCGATGTAGGTAAAACGCATTTACCGATTTTAAAATACCGATCCGTACCGATTCGGTATTTCAAAATCGGAAAATGATATGTAGGAAATAATCATCAGAAAAATACCGATTCGGTAGCATTCGGTATCGAGAGTCGATACGTACCGATTCGCCAACTACCGAATCGGTATAGGCCGGGTCGGACAAGTCCGAATCGGAAAAAAAAAAATGCGGAACCAACCGAATCGGTAAACGCCGAATCGGAATAATAAATACGCCCCATGGGCCGAAAGGCCAATAGGAAGGCATTATACATTCCGAATCGGTATTTACCGAACACATTCGGAAATTACCGAATCGGAAAATACCGATTCGGAGAATGCCGTTTTGCCGAGCTGGTTGAGTGACACTGAAGACATCAGCCAATGAGCTGTAAGCACCCTCCCCCACAGGGTGTGCCACACCAGGCAGGTGCAACTCATCAGAACTTTCTGGAAAGCTGCATGAGTTGAGCAGACACAGAGAGAGCAGCATTGTGAGCAGGATCCCTGAGAGACATGGACACCAGCACAGAGAGCCAGAAGGCAGGGCGGAAGCGCAATCCTAAATTCAGCACCATGGAGCTACAAACTTTGGTGGAGGAGGTGGTGAGGGTGCACACCCAGCTATATGGCAGGCAGTCCCTGACTGTCCCGGAGAGCACCAAGAGGAGGCTGTGGCTCGACATCGGGGAGAAAGTCAATGCAGTTGGTGTCACCCACAGGAGCCTAGACGACCTCAAGAAGAGGTTTTATGACATCCGTGGCGTGACCAAGCGCAAACTGGCCGACCTGCACAAGCAGGCTGGACTCACTGGAGGAGGAACAAACCGTGCGCCACCCCTCACTCAGCTGGAGGAACTAGTGGCGACGACCATCGAGAGGGCCAGTGTCGTGGGCATTGGGGACCTGGATAGCTCATCCCGAGCTACAGCTACAGGTAAGAAGCATGCGCAACTTGACACACCATACCAGACACCTCCCCTACAGACCCAATGCACAGCCAAACCCCAGGCCAGTACAGCTAGCAACAGACATGAGCAATGCATCGTGCTAAATGTACTCAGCAAAAGTTACCAATAATGCCACAGCAGAAGCATGAGATAAATAACTGTAATACAGCATCAACGTGTTTGTAATGAGATGTGCAATGCTTTAATAGTTGTGACTGGAACACATTAGCACCCACTTGACAAATGCTTCTTTGTACCTAGGGGCACCATCAGGCGGGGGAGCAGCATCAGCTCCAGCACCAGCTCCAGCACCAACAGCCAGTGCGGCAGTGGCAAGCACCAGTGCAGCAGCACAGGAGGAGGAGGACAACAGCTGTGCCCTGGCAAATGAGGAGGACACAGGACATTCCCTCACAACTCCACACTCCCCCCGACTGTCTCAGTCTCAGTCGCCCTCATTGGTATTCTCCCCGGACAACACACCACCACAGAGCCACCCTGCACCTGCCACTTCCCCGGCCCGGAGGAGAATAGTGGCTCCATTAGTCATCATGGAGGGGGCAGCGGGTCAGGCTCCTGCACAAGACCCCGTGACACCAGCGACACCAGAGCACACACAGCAGGGCAGCAGAATTCCACGTAGGCCACGTGCTACCAGCAGCCCAATACCAGCACCGGGAGGCAGCGTCTTCGCAGGGCTGGAGACCAGCATGGTCACAATACAGAGGATGCAGGCGAAATCCATCCTGGCCTGCCATCGCCAGTTGCGCCTGCACAACCTGCAGATGGGTGAGATGACACAGGGCTTCAAGACCTTCGTTGACAGCAACAAGGACATAGCAACATCAATTGGCCGAATGACCACTGCCATCACCCAGCTCTGCACCAGGTTGGATGACCATGAGCTGAGTCGTCGCAGGGATGCAAGAGTCACGAACAGGTCACTCACCCGCCTTGCCGCTGCGACTGCCCAGTCATGCCAACGTGGGGCAAACATGGAGGCCAGCCTCACACAGTCCATGTCGGAGGTCACTAGGGGCATGGGCCGTATAACAACAGCCATGGAGACACTACTCATCTCCAACACCGCAGTGAATCCCGTCCTGGGCGAGGCTGGGGACAGCAGCAGCCGCAGCAGCCCGGCCAGCGCTGCGTCAGAGCCGCGCCAGAGCACCAGGCGCTCAGCTGAGGCTGCAGGGCATTCTGAAGGGGGTGAGGTTCATCCCAGTGGGCCTGCTAAGCGCAGCAAAAAATAGGACTGCCACTGCGGGTGAGGCAACCCGGACATTGGACATTCCTACCCCTTGTTGTTTAACTTTTCTTTTGTTGCACATCAGTGCAGTAACGTTGATGCAACATTATTAAATTTAATTTCTGAACACATACATTGACCTGTTTGTGCATCTGTACTCACTCAGAAATAGTTGTCTGTGATCTCCTGACGCCTGTATCTGCCGTCAGATGGTGCAGAGACTCCAGCAGGTAGTGGTAGTGGGACAGCATTGTCATCGTCGGGGTCCTCGTAGTCGGATAACTCTACCTCAGTGCCTTTCCTGACTGCAAGGTTGTGCAACATTGCACAGACAGCAATAATCTTGCAGCAGGTGATGGGGGTATATTGCCTTGCACCTCCGCTCTTGTGCAGACATCTGAACCTGCTCTTCCAGATGCCAAAGGTCCTTTCCACTACGTTCCTCGTGCTTTTGTGTGCACGGTTGTACCTCCTTTGGCTGGGTGTTGAGGGGTTGAGGTAAGGTGTGAGAATGAACGAGCGTAGGGCATATGCACTGTCGCCTGGAAGGAGAAGGGGTAACATTACTCACATGCATACATGTATTACACACTGCAATTTTGGTAATGGGGGTCTGACACTGTGTCTTACCTAGGAGGTATCCTTCGCCAAATTCCCCTGCCATCAGCCGTGCATAAATCCCGCTACTCTGGAAGATATAGGAGTCATGGGTACTCCCCGGAAACTTTGCAACCAGGTCAGTGATCACACACTTGGCATTGCATATCACTTGCACATTTATGGTGTGCCGTGACTTCCGATTGCGGTATACGTATTCGGTGTCAGCAGGGGGGCAAATCGGTATGTGTGTGCCATCTATGCAGCCAATGATGTGGGGGAATCTTGCCATCTGATAGAATTCAGCTTTTGTCTGTGCCAGTTCTGCATGGGTGGAAGGGAAGGAAATGTAGTGGGCCATCCTCTGGATCATGGCATCAAGGAACTTGTGGAAGAACCTTGACAGGCTGCTCTGGGTCACCCCTCCTGCCACAGCAACTACACTTTGATAGCTGCCAGACGCCAGAAGATGTAGGCAGCATAGCACCTGCACCTGCACAGGGATTGCATGTGCCCTTGGAGTGGGGTGCTGCAACAGGGGTTGGAGGTCCCTGATGAGGTCTCTGATGGTGTCTGCCTCCAGCCTGTACCTCTGTAGGATCTCTGGATCTGTCAGCATGCACAGGGTCACCCTCTGCCTGTACACCTGCTCCTGTCTCAGCCATTCCCTCTCACCTTCCTGCTGTAGCCGTAGCCGTCTAGCTATGACATAGAAAGCTGCCATGTTGCAAGTAGAACTGCATTTTGGGTCATTTTTTATAGGTTGCACCTGGTTACCACCTGATTCCAATCCATGGTAATTTCCGAGTCAGAAATACCGATTTTTGAGCAAAATCGGTATTTCTGTGCTTACCTACATCTCAATCTTAGGGTTTTCGCATGGAATCGGATTTTCACCGAATCGGAATATATACCAATTCGGCGATTTTACCGATTCGGAAAGTCACCGAGTCGGTCGGATTCCGAATCGGGAAAAAGTAGTAATCGGAAAAAATCTCCGAATCGGTAGATTACCTATTCGGAGATTTTTTCCGATTCCTACATTTTTCCGATTCGGAATCCGACCGACTCGGTGATTTTCCGAATCGGTAAAATCGCCGATTTCGCAGGATTTCGGCCTCCTACATCCCGTTGTCTGTATTCCGATCGGTAACGGCCGAAAATACCGATTTTCGGCCGTTACCGACCGACCTACATCGGGCCCTTAATGATTTATTTATCTGTGGTTGAGAATAGCGCGAATAAGACCCATACAGTTGAAGAGCGTTTTACATGAGCTCTACGTCCGGTAAACATAGCACACCGGATAACAGCCACATTTGACACATGCACTGGGCAAGGCCGGCAATATGTTACAAGGTGTACATTTGTTTGGCAAGCTATACTTACTGTGGTGTGCATTTGTGCTCGATTTATTGAAAGTTTGAGGTAAGAGTAGGCTTTCAAAATATTCCTCAATCAGGCCCACAAACAGTAAAAAAAGCTTTGGTCACACTGAACTGTGTGACCGGTGTTCTATTGAGCGCTGTACCCCCATCGAGCTCTGTCCCCTACTACGTCATCGGGGTACAGATTTCCACAGCTTCGGTCTATCTGCCGCCGCTTCCCTATCGAGCTTTGTACCCCCGTACGTCACGGGGGAGGAGCTATTCAGTCACTTTCTGAAGCTTGTGGGAGACAGTCGCTGTGCTTACACACGCCTTCTTTTGTTTTCAATACCTTGATTTGCGCCACCAAGTGTTAACAATTAATTTCATTAATTTTGGTAACGTGGCATAAACATGTTTGAAATGAAGTTAATTTTCACATTTTTTTGTAATCGAGCTTTGTAAACCCCGTTCGAAACGGGGGAGGATATATTCAGTCAGTTTCTGAAGCTTGTGGGAGACAGTCGCTGTGCTTACACACGCCTTCATTTATTTTCAATACATTGATTTGCGCCACCAATTATTTACAAATAATTAAATTAATTTTGGTAACATGGCATATTCATGTTCGAATTGATGTTATTTTTCACATTTCGTTCTAATCGTCGTTTTTTAAGTATTTAAAGGTTGTCAAACATTGTTTTATTTTTTTACAATATTTTTTTTATAACATTTGTAACATAATATTTATTTATAATATATAATTTATAATGTGAGATATACAATTATGTAATTTATTATGCAATATATAATTAATTAATGTTATAATATATATTTATATAATATACATATTCATATAATGTACTATTTATGATATTTAATTTTTTGGCTGGTGTTGATGGGAAGCAGGTAGTATTTTTGCTGTCCACGGTTTTGTGTCCCCCGCCCCCCCTATGTCAAATGGGACTTTATACAGGCTGATGCTAGTTTGCCTGTATGTGTTGACTAGGGTTTGGCTGGCGCGGATGTTGAGCAGATAGTATTTATGCTCCTGGTGGTTTTCTGTACCCCATAAGTCAAAAGGGAGCTTATACTGGCCCATGCTAGCTTGTCAGTGTGCGTGGACTAGGGTTTGCCGCGTGCTGATGGGGAGCAGGTAGTATTTCTGCTCGCCGTGGTTTTGTGTACCTCCTTTTGTCCAAAGGGGGCTTATAGCGGCTTCCTCTAGCTACATAGTGTTTGTTGACTAGGGTTTGGCTGGCGCTGATGGGGGATCAGATACTATTTCCGCTCCCTGTAATTTTCTGTACCCGCTATGTCAAATGGGAGCTTATAGAGGCCCATGCGAGCATGCCAGTGTGCCTTGACTAGGGTTTGGCTGGCGCTGATGTTGAGCAGATAGTATTTATGCTCCTGGTGGTTTTTTGTTCCCCATAAGTCAAAAGGGAGCTTATACTGGCCCATGCTAGCTTGTCAGTGTGCGTGGACTAGGGTTTGGCGCGTGCTGATGGGGAGCAGGTAGTATTTCTGCTCGCCGTGGTTTTGTGTACCCCCTTTTGTCCAAAGGGGGCTTATAGCGGCTTCTTCTAGCTTCGTAGTGTCTGTTGACTAGGGTTTGGCTGGCGCTGATGGGGATCAGATACTGTTTCTGCTCCCTGTGGTTTTCTGAACCCCCTATGTCAAATGGGAGCTTATACAGGCCTATGCGAGCTTGCCAGTGTGCCTTTACTAGGTTTTGGCTGGCGCTGATGTTGAGCAGATAGTATGTATGCTCCTGGTGGTTTTCTGTACCCCATAAGTCAAAAGGGAGCTTATACTGGCCCATGCTAGCTTGTCAGTGTGCGTGGACTAGGGTTTGCCGCGTGCTGATGGGGAGCAGATAGTATTTCTGCTCGCCGTGGTTTTGTGTACCCCCTTTTGTCCAAAGGGGGCTTATAGCGGCTTCTTCTAGCTTCGTAGTGTTTGTTGACTAGGGTTTGGCTGGCGCTGATGGGGATCAGTTACTGTTTCTGCTCCCTGTGGTTTTCTGTACCCCCTATGTCAAATGGGAGCTTATACAGGCCCATGCAAGCTTGCCAGTGTGCCTTTACTAGGGTTTGGCTGGCGCTGATGTTGAGCAGATAGTATGTATGCTCCTGGTGGTTTTCTGTACCCCATAAGTCAAAAGGGAGCTTATACTGGCCCATGCTAGCTTGTCAGTGTGCGTGGACTAGGGTTTGCCGCGTGCTGATGGGGAGCAGGTAGTATTTCTGCTCGCCGTGGTTTTGTGTACCCCCTTTTGTCCAAAGGGGGCTTATAGCGGCTTCTTCTAGCTTCGTAGTGTTTGTTGACTAGGGTTTGGCTGGCGCTGTGGGGATCAGATACTGTTTCCGCTCCCTGTGGTTTTCTGTACCCCCTATGTCAAATGGGAGCTTATACAGGCCCATGCGAGCTTGCCAGTGTGCCTTGACTAGGGTTTGTCTGGCGCTGATTTCAGCAGATAGTATTGTGCGTGGACTAGGGTTTGCCGCGTGCTGATGGGGAGCAGGTAGTATTTCTGCTCGCCGTGGTTTTGTGTACCCCCTTTTGTCCAAAGGGGGCTTATAGCGGCTTCTTCTAGCTTCGTAGTGTTTGTTGACTAGGGTTTGGCTGGCGCTGATGGGGGATCAGATACTGTTTCCGATCCCTGTGGTTTTCAGTACCCCCTATGTCAAATGGGAGCTTATACAGGCCCATGCGAGCTTGCCAGTGTGCCTTGACTAGGGTTTGTCTGGCGCTGATGTTGAGCAGATAGTATTGTGCGTGGACTAGGGTTTGCCGCGTGCTGATGGGGAGCAGGTAGTATTTCTGCTCGCCGTGGTTTTGTGTACCCCCTTTTGTCCAAAGGGGGCTTATAGCGGCTTCTTCTAGCTTCGTAGTGTTTGTTGACTAGGGTTTGGCTGGCGCTGATGGGGGATCAGATACTGTTTCCGATCCCTGTGGTTTTCAGTACCCCCTATGTCAAATGGGAGCTTATACAGGCTCATGTGAGCTTGCCAGTGTGCCTTGACTAGGGTTTGACTGGCGCTGATGTTGAGCAGATAGTATTGTGCGAGGACTAGGGTTTGCCGCGTGCTGATGGGGAGCAGGTAGTATTTCTGCTCGCCGTGGTTTTGTGTACCCCCTTTTGTCCAAAGGGGGCTTATAGCGGCTTCTTCTAGCTTCGTAGTGTTTGTTGACTAGGGTTTGGCTGGCGCTGATGGGGGATCAGATACTGTTTCCGCTCCCTGTGGTTTTCTGTACCCCCTATGTCAAATTGGAGCTTATCAGGCCCATGCGAGCTTGCCAATGTGCCTTGACTAGGGTTTGGCTGTCGCTGATGTTGAGCAGATAGTATTTATGCTCCCGGTGGTTTTCTGTACCCCATAAGTCAAAAGGGAGCTTATACTGGCCCATGCTAGCTTGTCAGTGTGCGTGGACTAGGGTTTGCCGCGTGCTGATGGGGAGCAGGTAGTATTTCTGCTCGCCGTGGTTTTGTGTACCCCCTTTTGTCCAAAGGGGGCTTATAGCAGCTTCTTCTAGCTTCGTAGTGTTTGTTGACTAGGGTTTGGCTGGCGCTGATGGGGGATCAGATACTGTTTCCGCTCCCTGTGGTTTTCTGTATCCCATAAGTCAAAAGGGAGCTTATACTGGCCCATGCTAGCTTGCCAGTGTGCCTTGACTAGGGTGATATTGTTTGTGCACCCCCCCCCCTTTGCAGCTCCGGAAACATTTTGACATATTTTCCGGTATGACTGTTCTGTGTTGGACAACAAAGTGTTATCCTAGTGTCTTTGTTATCATCTACATATTTTTTTTTCACCTTTCCTTTTTGGGGAACACTGCATTTTGCGCTTATTTTCCGACCACTCATCACAATCAGTTCCACAGCGTTTGTTCGTTGCGATGTTCTTAGCCTTCTTTTTTTGACTCACCTGTTTGTGTATAAGACCCGGTTTCCCTTTTGTTCATCCTTCGTCTGTGTATCTTCTTTTTTATATCTTAAGTTTCTTCTTCAGTGCTCAATCCAGTGTTGTGAACATCCGTGTACCTCTGTACACGTGTACTTTACTCCCTTCCTGGTCCTCCACCATAATTTTCAAAATAATTGTGGCACACAAAGTAAATTGCTAATTTGGTATGCCTTATCAATCTATTGTCTTCCCTTGACCTGGCCTTCCTCCTGTTTCTTCTCCTCATAGTCCAAGGCTGTACAATTCATCTGCCCTAGCTCACTGAGTGCGTGATGGTTCCACCACCAGATATTGATCTTTGTACATCACCTTGGGCGTACCCAACCTCAAAACGGCTCAATTGGCCAGTTTACATGCAGTATTTTGACCACCCTTTTCATTCATTTGTGCACTGTCCTATCTAAGCTCCAACCTCTCTTTTTCAGTTACTATTATCACATTTCAAATTTTTTGGGGAAAGACCTGTGTAACCACTTTATATGCTACCTCTGCATACCATTTTAATACCCATTCATTAAATTACATGCTTGCTCCCATTCTGTAATGTGCTTCAGTTTCACAGTTTCTTCTGGAGAAGTGTGGCTCACTGGTTAGAAGCGGCAGACCCTGAAGCATAGGTCGGCCCGGGACCAGGGTTCAATTCCGACGCGGCAGGGTCTTGGGTCAATGTCCGCGGACTCGATAATTCTCGCCTAGGTGCCTACGCTAACCATGGGTCCCACTCTGCAACTCTGGGCAATATCTTGCTTAATCTCCACAACGGCCCTAT
Source organism: Lissotriton helveticus (assembly GCF_964261635.1). Taxonomy (NCBI): domain Eukaryota; kingdom Metazoa; phylum Chordata; class Amphibia; order Caudata; family Salamandridae; genus Lissotriton; species Lissotriton helveticus. The sequence goes on along the minus strand of NC_136063.1, from coordinate 1,120,048,901 downwards.
CAGCGCCGGGGATGCCTGGCTTCACCTTGGGGGTGCCCAGGAGGGACCATCTCACAGGGAAAGCCAGGACGGGTTCCCCAGCGGTATACAGCGCCAGGACGCCCCGAGATGGGGTAACAGTGCGCTTTACAAGTATACATACATACATACATACATACATACATACATACATTCTTGTATGGCTGTGTGCGTCATAAAAATCCAAGTGAACAACTCCCTGCACAAAGTTAAATAAAGCACTTGAAACAATGAATTTCGAGACTGTATTTATTTGGTAAAAATAGTTATTGCATTTTGTAAAAGTAATTTCCACAAGTACAAACTTTTTCCCTTTATTGCCAAAATAAATATTACATACATTTTAGAGTATATACCACAAATGCCGAAATTACAATGAATAAGTTGTAAGAATAATCCAAATTTCATATTTCAGTAAAGAAGTTGTAAGCATATTGGCAATGTCACTGCAAACATGAAGTTTATAAAAAACTCTCTGTATCACATAATATTTGTGGGCCCACAAATGTCAATATTACTATTTTTAAAATTGTTTACTGTTTCAGTCTACCTCAAAATTCTAAACAGAAGGCGCACAAACACAGATTGAGCAGTAAACAACTTTAGAAAATAGTAATGTTGCAGTATAACTCATTTGACTTCACTGACAACATGTTTGTTTACTACTGACATATCTTACTTCTTAAAAATGTCATTTACACAGTAATTATTTCAATTTGGCATGTTGGGCTGTAGATTTACATGCTTGCCATAAATTTGCCATTTTGTAATGTTTTGGGATGTTGGCAAGTTGTTTTACTGTCCTGAAGTTTATCAAGTCACGTGGTAAGTCTGTCTCCTTCTGATGGGATTGTGCTTGGTAATCGTCTGTATTGTTACCATTGTTTGGGTCTTATGGTGAAAATGCAATTGTTAAGTCTATAATATACTTGTACCTTTGTGTAAATATCTATATGATAGAAAATGCAAGAGGTTTACTTTCTAACTATCCAGTCCAGGCATGACATAGTCGTGACAGCTGACTATATATTTTTCTGAGCAAATAAAAGCAGTCAAACTTTGCATGTATTATACTTTACTTTCACTTATGGATCTACACACGTCTAAGAATATTGACTGAAAGTCGATAAAAAAAAGTTATGGCTGTATAAAACTAACCAGTGAAAATACGCCTGGAAGCAATAGTGTCAAGCATAAAATGGAATGATTTCTCTTTTTGTTCATGCAAAACACACCAATGGATATTTGATGATGTTGGTTTCTATAACGATTAAACTAACATGTACCGCCTACTCTCTTCAAGTACCTATACTGTGAATAAAAAAAAATGTAATTTATGCGTACTTTATAAAAATATGAATGTGCAGACCTAATGTACGTATATTTGGAATTACATACCTCTCTGAGAAAGTAAAGCGATTGTTGATGCCTCCCTAGTTAGAGTGCACATGGGAGGCATCCCAATGCTGCATTCCCAGATAATAATAATCCACATTTGTATAGCGCACAATCACCCGTTAGGGTCTCTAGGCGCTGGGGGGCCGTCGGGAAGATTAAGCAAGCTATTGCCCAGAGTCGCATGGTGCTGGGCTAACCTGCCGTCGGAGCCGAGGATCGAACCCTGATCCCCAGATTCCAGCGTCAGTCGCCCTGGCCGCGGCGCCACACCTCTCCCGTATATACGTGTCAGCATAAGGTTACTGACAGCTACTAGTTGGACAAGAACAAAGGAATGTGTAGTTCAGGTATGGGTTTCAGACACCAAGAAAATAAAAAAAAGAAGTTGGAGAGAAGAATCTTCAAAACCTTTCTAAATGTTGCTGCACTATATAACCAAAAAACAGTGTCCCACAGATTTTAAATGTAACATAGATGTACAGTAGCGCATCATTGAAAAAGAAAGTGTGTGCTTGATGCAGCTGATACATCAGGCAGGTCTATTAATAGTAGTGTATTTCTATGCAGGCATGCGTGGCTCTGGTTTTAAGAATGAGGTGCAGTCCACGATCCTCAACCATACGATGAGGGGACAGCCAGATTGAAATCTTTTCGCAACACAGAAAAAGGCAAAATGCAAAAAAATTGCATTCTGCTATCCAGACCCATAGTGGAAAGGCAATGTTGTACGGATGAACCAGTCAAGAAAATTTGGTCTTGAAGGTAGTGACCGCCTCGGCCGAGATGAATGGAGTCTCACTGGCGACCTCGAAGAAGTCATAGTCAAACCACTGTCACAAAATACTGCGATCTGCCTTGAAAACGAGGGAAACAGAATCTCCATGGCTTCGACCTGAAGCTGAACATTTGACAGGGCAACATCGGGAGGTACCTGAGGCTGCGTGCAAGGTGCTGCAGCGGTCATGCTTCTTTACGCTTCATTGCATGTTTGAAAGACCTATTGATACATACGAATGGTTGTTTTTTAGCAGCTGCCTGGAGGTGCAGTGTGTTAGTTGCATCGTCTTTGGTACCTAAACCAACAAGACTCGATTCCGATGCCCAAGCCCTCTAAACAGCAGACAGTGAAACTACACCTTCATAGAGTCCGACCTTTCGTGCTAGGATCTGCAGCGGGAGCTGCAAGCCCAAACGTATTGAATTAAAGAGTCTGGTTTATCCGAAACAGGCTGAACTAAAAAAGGTCGCCAAATCAAAAAAGAAATTAAAATAAACAAAGGACGTTAACAGCAAGAAAGTAGTCGAAGCTCAGGAAGTAGACAATTGGACATGGACACTCCTTCCCCTGTTCTCCTGAATACAAAACACATCTCTCACAATGCCTTTTACGACCTAATATGCCTTTTGAGCCTTACTCTAATACTGAAACAAGAGTAGATATTCATAAGTCCTGATCTTAAAGTACTATTAAAGAGACATTTACACAGACATCACCATGAAAAAAATCACCTAAAAAACATTATTGTCTTGGTAAATAAGCTTTTGTGCACAACTTATAAGGTCGACCTGTCCCAGCATATCCAATCTCTTCTTGAGACGCCGATCCTGGACGACGGCGATTCAGTCAACGGCGATCCCGTAGACACACCCAAAAAGGCTCCTGCGGGGTTCAAGAAGAAGGCGCTGATCGCTGGCGGCTAAGATGTGGCCAAGAGCCTGGTTAGGAAAGGCGTCCTAGTGTCCAAGACTATAGAGGAAATTACCGTTGCAGAAAACAATAAAGACTAAGGTGAAAATGAATGAAACTAAAAAACAAACATTTCATACACATGTGCTACTTTTGCCCGGTGGTTCATTTAAGCGGAAGCTTAACATCTGACACGTTGTCAGACAAGGTCACCAACAGATCAGCCTAGATAACTCATCATTAACCTGAATACAAACAATATCACCAGAATTCTGCGGCCAAAAAAGCTGCCCACGACAAGAAGCTCAAAAAGGTTCCGGGGGGGGGGGGTTGGGTTGCAATACACAGTACACACGAAGTACCTGAATATGCAGAATAAAATAAACATTAAAGTACTCTAAGCATCATACCTGTTTGTTCGCAACCTGAGCTAAGTGGCGATCCCTGCTACAAAATCTGATCCCTGCTACAAAATCGTATTTTAGAATTGGCAAACACAGCACGAAAGGCAGCAGGTGCCCAGAAAGGGCCTGTACTTTGAATTCCGACAATAAAAGTCCAGGCCCAGAAATGGCCTGTACTTTGAATTTCTCCATTAAAATTTCAATTTAAAGATTAATAGATGAATGGAGTCACAAATTACTGCGATCTGCCTTGTCAACTGCCTTGAAACAGAAACAAAGCGTTAAAGTTCAGGGTCGGCCAACAGTATGTCATCCGCGGCTGGGATGAAGGAGTGGCTCATATGAGCGTGGGTCAGAGGACAATTAAAATACAGGCCCAGAAGGGGCCTTTACTTTGGAATTGACAATAAAAGTGTACTTTGGAATATTGACAATAAAAGTACAGGCCCAGAAGGGGCCTGTACTTTGGAATGTCAACGATAAAAGTACAGGCCCAGAAGGGGCCTGTACTTTGGAAATTCGACAATAAAAGTACAGGCCCAGAAGGAGCCTGTACTTTGGAATGTCAACAATAAAAGTACAGGCCCAGAAGGGGCCTTTACTTTGGAATGTCAACAATAAAAGTACAGGCCCAGAAGGGGCCTGTACTTTGGAAATTCGACAATAAAAGTACAGGTACAGAAGGGGCCTGTACTTTCAATGTAAAGAATAATAGATGAATGGACTCACAAAATACTGCAAACTGCCTTGTCAACTGCCTTGAAATGCAGCGGGCAGTCAATAAGCACCGGCCAATAAGACAGCCGGGAAGACCAAGAAAGCACCGGCTAAGAAAAGGCTCCTGCTGGGCTCAAGAACAAGCCGCAGATCGCAGAAAGCGCCTGTACTTTGAATTACAGTGAAAAGACAGCTGAGAAAGGGCCTGTACTGTGGAATTTCGACAATAAAAGTACAGGTCCAGATAACTGCTTCCCTCACCAAGCATTGAATAACAGAGGTGTTTGGCTTTCCTGCCCATTACACGGAATGGGAGTCTGATTCCGCAGTGGGAGCCTGAGAAACGGGTACCACATCTAAGGAAGCAATTTCGACAATAAAGGTACAGGCCCAGAAGGGGCCTGTACTTTGTAATTTTGACAATAAATGTACAAGCCCAGAAGGGGCCTGTACTTTGGAATGTCGACAATAAAAGTACAGGCCCAGAAGGGGCCTGTACCTTGGAATTGACAATAAAAGTGTACTTTGGAATATCGACAATAAAAGTACAGGACCAGATGGGGCCTGTACTTTGGAATGTCAACAATAAAAGTACAGGCCCAGAAGGGGCCTGTACTTTGGAAATTCGACAATAAAAGTACAGGCCCAGAAGGGGCCTGTACTTTCAATGTAAAGAATAATAGATGAATGGACTCACAAAATACTGCAAACTGCCTTGTCAACTGCCTTGAAATGCAGTGGACAGTCAAAAAGCACCGGCCAATAAGACAGCCGGGAAGATCAAGAAAGCACCGGCTAAGAAAAGGCTCCTGCTGGGCTCAAGAACAAGCCGCAGATTGCAGAGAACGCCTGTACTTTGAATTACAGTGAAAAGACAGTTGAGAAAGGGCCTGTACTTTGGAAATTCGACAATAAAAGTACAGGCCCAGACAATAAAAAAATATCTGCGCACTATTGACATGACATATTTAATGGTAGGTTAAAGTAAGTGGTACCTCCAATTCTGTAAAAATTTATGGTAGGTCCCAAGATTGCCATCCAGCGAATCATACACTATTATTTGTTTGGCAAAAGGTTTTAAAATCTGAAAACAGAAAGCACAATAGGAAATGAAATATTAAAATATGGACATTTGTAAATGCATTAGTATGCTACAAACGTGATTAATAAATAAAGAAAAGGAAATTAAAAACAGCAGTTACTAGTAATACAAAGTCAAACTTAGGAAGAAGGTCTGACAAAAGTGACAAAGGTGAAAAAAGAATACAATTACCAAAAGTAGCCAATGAACGCCAGTATTGGTTGGACACAGGTCTGTATCCATCATCTCAAAAAGTACCTATACAGTACAAAATAAGCTTATGAAAAAATGCAAGTCAAATACAACATCCATACTCAATTTCTGCAGAAAAATGCTAACAAGTGATTGACAATTAAAAGAATACTGAAAGGGAACAATAATCACTTCCAAGACAATTACAAAAATAAATGACATACAGCCTACACCTTTTTAATACTCGGAAAAATGTTGCAATATTAATAAATGATAAGAAAATTAATTGAAACAATCGAATAATCATTAATAACCCAAAAAAATATTGTAATCATGATACAGATTTCAATATTTACCAGAAAATGAGAGGGCCGATATGATCCAAGGAAAATGGACGAAGAGACTGTTGCAGAAATCAATAAGCACCGAAGTCAAGATAAAATAAAGTAGTTTAGAAACATTTCATACACATTTACTATTTTTGGTTAATGTATTACTTATTAATGACAATATACGTACATTAGTTCTTAACATGCATAATCTGCAGAGATACGCATCAATGACCTTTGAAAAAATGAAGAAAACACATGAACTCTACCACGGGACTCACCATGTACATCATATATAATTAGATACTATAGTAAGAATACATTTTATGTAAACCAACCTCATCAACTATCCATTGGTCCTCTTTTAAGGAACAAAAAGAATCATCATACAATTTGAAACTCGCCACTATTGCTTCTAACCGTCCAATCGCCGGTTTCCGCCATACATCAAGAACTTTTTTTAACGATTTGGTAGAAGGATATAAGGGGGATGCAGGCTTTGTGGCAGATGAAGCAGGCGTTGCGGCAGATGATGCAGGCTTTGCGGCAGATGATGCAGGCTTTGCGGCAGATGATGCAGGCGGTGAGGCAGATGATGCAGGCGGTGCGGCAGATGATGCAGGCGGTGCGGCAGATGATGCAGGCTTTGCGGCAGATGATGCAGGCGGTGCGGCAGATGATGCAGGCTTTGCGGCAGATGATGCAGGCGGTGCGGCAGATGATGCAGGCGGTGCGGCAGATGATGGGAGCACCAATGGCCATTGGTCACTGGTCAGGTTTCCTGCTAAATGATTTTTTAAAGTGGTTGTTAATAATTAAAACAGACTACTCAAACATGCAACGGCAAACAATACTGAAACAAGAGTACATATTCATAACTCCCGACCATAAAGTACTGCTCTTCACACAACAAAATGTTCATAACAAATAACTTTGCACATATTAAAGAGACATTTACACAGGCACAGTGATCACCATAAGAAAAAACATACAAATATTAGGCCATTACTTTAAAAAAGGTAGCCCTAGGAAAATTACCTGTCGCACTCAACTTATAAGGCCTCAACATGTCCAGATTATAAGTTCTACGTAAGGCCACATTACTACTATTGAGTAACTTTACACGCTTCCCTTCAATCTCATCTATACGGTAGGGTCCTGTGAAATTATGCTCCAAAATTCCGCCTTTCCTTGTCGATCGCCTACAATTTTTATCAAGGACTAACTCTCCTTCGCTGAACAAGTACGGCTTATATTTCTTGCAAACTCTTTTTTTAAACTTTTCTTTCTGCTTTTCCTGAGCAAGCTCTATATTCTGCTTTGTCTGCTTCTGCAACTCTGCTGCTCTAATTTTCTTTTCTGCAAGAAGTGATGCATACTCGCTTTCTGTTGGTAGTACAAACATAAGCTAATAAAGGAAACAAAAATAAATAAATGCTTTTTACTGATTTTAAATTGAGAAATTTAATATACAGCTATTTTTCAAAAATATGAAAAACATACTTTGTTTCAAATGAAAAAAAAGCACGCCAAACATGTATGTCAAAGTACATCAACTGCCATATTAAAATATACATTGGAATACTGTAAATATCATACCAGTTGATCCATGACCTCACTAGGAAATCTTGCTTCTCGGCCATACATGAGTTGAAACGGGGAAACTTTTGTGGTGGTATGCGGCTTCGATCGTAAAGCAAACAATGCTTGGTCCAAATAAACATCCCAATCAGTCTGATGCTCATTGACGTACTTAGACAATGTGCTGTAATATTAAAAACAATTAACCTGAAGCATAAATAATACTGTCAGCTCAGTAGACACATTACTTTCCAGTTACGATTGCACTGCAGCAAAACAAACCTGTCAGACCACATTAGAGAATGTAGTAAAATAGTAAAATGCAAAAACATCACCATGACAGCTAACTCACAAGTACTTAGAAAGTCAATGACAAACTTGCATTACCTTTTAATGCTAGCATTTGTACGCTCATCTAACCCATTTGTCTGTGGATGATAGGCTGCGCTTACAGAACGTTCTATTTGTAAGAGCCTAGATAACTCCATATTAACCTGAAAACAAACATCAATATATTGGGACATGTGGGTGAAATAAACTTTAGAACAGTTAATGAATAAGAAAAAGACAGTACACAAAGATCACAATAGACAAAGTAAATTAAAGAATATCAGAGCATTATAAGTTATGGCAAAATGGCTCACTCACTTCATTCACAAACTCACGACCTTGATCGGATAGGACCCTTTTCGGAGTACCATGGCGGAGGTACATTTGCAACAGTCTTGAAGCAACCTCAACTCCAGTCTTTGATTTTAAAGGGAATGCCTCAACCCATTTCGAAAAATAATCTGTGGCTGTCAGAACATATTTGTATCCTGTAGGAGTGGTAGGTAAAGGTCCCATCAAATCCACTCCAACAAGTTCCCAAACTTCTTCCACCTGTTAATAAACACAATCACAGGTACAAAAGTTACAAGCTGAAAAAACGCAATGCTAAGATCAAAATCAGCTGATGGCCAGTAAGTTTGTAACAGTAAAGTCAACAAATTTAAAACATACTTTGATTGGTTTTAATTCTGGGCAAATATTGAGGGCTGGTTGTTCCTTTTGACAAACGTCACACTGTTTGATCTGCAAGTCAAAAAATACAAATCTGTCAAGTACAATTTGTAACCATGTCACAGAGTACAGAAACTCAAACACTTCCTGCCTTACATCTACAGTGCAAAGGGAGTACAAGAACAAAACATACCCTATAAAGTACTTCATTAAAACACTGTACATACCATAGTGGAGAGAGAGTGGAATAAAACAGAAATATACGGGTTAAAATTGTTTGTATTACAACACTGTCGCTAAGGAAAAAACATATTTAATAAGTATTTGTAAAAGCAGGATAAATTGAAACTCACCCATTCATCAATTTGAACTGACATATATGGCCAAAAATAACGGGAGGAAATGCATTTCAGAGTTTTATTGATACCGGAATGGCCACCAAGAGTAGAGGAATGAAATTCATGAACAATTTTATAAGCAGATTCAGCACCAATGACTACTTTAGTCTTCTTAGCTTTAGCAGTATAGAACAAACACCCACCTATTATCAAAAAGAGAAAAAATGAAGAACTGTTACGCAAACTATGCAGGGCAAAACTAAAAACATTAACAAAAAACATGCAATAACACATAAACCTTTAACACATGCCACTTACAAATAAATAATGAGATATACTACCATCAACGGTGTAACTTTTCGACATTCGACGTAATCCATGCTTCTGGACTTTTGTAAAACCATCTGGATAAACATTACGGCTCACATAATCCACAAGCTCATAGTACTTAATGGCATCCATTACTATAAAAAGAAAAAGTTTTAAAAAAATTAGACCGTCATATATACCATTAACCCATTTTACGTGGTGTCATTCAAAGAATTACACAGACCAAAAGTTAACGAAGGTGTAATTATACACTATTACTATACATTTCGCCCCCGTCAAGACACTCAAACCAACCATAACACCAAGGGAACAACCAAAGGAGAGAAGGTACCTTTTACTCAAAAGATGGGTGTCAAATATACATTAAAGAAAGAGGTGAGGACGGACAAATGGCGGAATTGTGAAAATTTCGAAGGTCAGGAAATAGTAACACACAGAACTATTACAAAAATAAATAGTATGGATAATGGATGCAAAAAAGAGAAGAAATAAATTTCTAAAGGAACACCATTGACACAAGATAAAGTTACAAACAAAGCAGTCTCCACAAAATTGGGCAAGTGGCGTTGAGCCACTGTTTACTCCAAAGGAAAAAAAAGAGAAACAAATGTTAAAAACTAGTATGCCATGGTTTCTGCTGTGTCACACAGCGAGACAGCAGAGGGGCATGGACGAGGATGGGCAGTCCTGCAACAGGGAAGGGGCTGCACACTGTTGTGCAGCAATGACCGGTCACCACTGAGGCACATGGTAGAAGTGTTCTTTGAGCGGGATGTGCCATGAATTCACAACGAGCGCAGCTTAGCACTACAGGGTAAAATGGCCAGGTTCTACTTTTATGTAGGCAATGTATCATGTGAAAAAACGCACATGGATGACATCCACTTACATTACATTCGATTCGCCCATACCATTGGCTACAATCAAATGGACGCCATTTGGCAGAAGGCCCGAGTGCGTAGCACATTCCAAAACGCACAAGGTAATATCAAAGTGCGTAGCTGATGAAGAAACACACATGGCTGGCTTTCAAACTCATTACATTGGAATAAGTGCTTTGTAGGCCAAAGACGGTCGATTGGTGAATGAGCGACATGTATTGCGTAGCAGATTACAAACCACACATGGCTGGGTTTTCATGTGGATGCTATTTTACAAAACACACATGGCTGGGTTTTCACGTGGACGCCATTTTACAAAACGCACATGGCTGGGTTTTCACGTGGACGCCATTTGGCAGAGAGGGGGTTATATAATAGTGCATAGTTTAGGAAAATAAAGAAGATGGCCGTCTTCCACTAAAATAACATACCATTTGCATATAACATTGACATAAGTGAATTGGGCATCAGTTATTTAGATGCCAAAGACGGTTGATTCGTGAAAAGTCGACATGCATAGCATGCATTGCGTATCACATTACAAAATAGATATGGCAGTGTTTTCACGTGTAGGCCATTGAACTAAACGCACATGGCAGGGTTTTCGCGTGTAGGCCATTGTACAAAACGCACATGGCTGGGTTTTCACGTGGAGAAAAAAACGCACATTAGATTCAAACATACCATTGGCTACAGTCAAATGGACGCCATTTGGCAGAAGGCCCGAGTGCGTAGCACATGGGGCTAAACGCACATGTCTGGCTTTCAACGTCGACGCAATTTGGCCAACAGAGGTTATATCAAAGTGCGTAGCTAATGGAGCAACACACATGGCTGGGTTTCAAAAACATTACATTGGAATTGGCACGTAGCATAGGCATAAGTGAACAGGACTTACATTACATTCGATTCGCACATAACAGTGGCTTCAGTGAATTGGGCATGAGTGATGTTCTACGCCAAAGACGGCAGAGAGCATATATCAAAGGCACAAGGCTGAAATTCAGTACGATGACATTAAAATCACACATAACTTTAGCAGCATTTGGCAAAGGGCCCCATTGCAAAACACACACATGGGTGGCTTTCTACGTTAACGCCATTATGCTATGACCAAAAACGCACATCTCAGGCTTTTAGTGCAAAAAACATATCATTCGTATAAAGCGCAACAGAGGTTATATCAAAGTGCGTAGCTAATGGAGCTACGCATTTGGAAGAAGACCCGAGTGCGTAGCACATGGGAGGCCCGAGTGCGTAGCACATGGGCCTAAACGCACATGTCTGGCTTTCAACGTCGATGCAATTTGCCCAACAGAGGTTATATCAAAGTGCGTAGCTAATGGAGCAACGCATTTGGCAAAAGGGCCGAGTGTGTAGCACATGGGCGTAAACGCACATGGCTGGCTTTCAACGTCGACGCAATTTGCCAACGCACATGGCTGGGTTTCAAAGACATTACGTTAGAATTGGCATGTAGCATAGGCATAAGTGAACAGAATTTACATTTCATTCGATTCGCACATACCAGTGGCTTCAGTGAATTGGGCACGAGTGATTTGTACGCCAAAGACGCACAGCAGGCTTTTACAGAAAAAAAATATCATTCGACATAACATTGCCAAAGGCATATAACAAAAAAGGCACATTGTTGGCTTTCACAGAAATTACATTACGCACATAGCTGGCTTGAAATAACAAAAAACGCACATAGCTGGCTTTCCAGAAATTACATTACATTCGACAAAACATTTTCGACATAACATTGCCAAAGACGGTGACTTGGCAAGAGAGATGGACATACATTGGCAGACTACTCACCAACTGGAAGTTACAGACTCAAGCCAAATCGATGCAAGGGTTGCAGTAGACACTGAATATGACGCAACTGGAAGCGATGCAAGGGATGTAGTACACACTGGGACACACGCAACTGGCAGCGATGCAAGGGTTGCACTACTGAACTCGAGCAGACGCAAGCGACACTGTCGGAGGGGTGGTAAAAGTTCAGCAGGGCTGTGGGAAAAGCTCCAGAATGTTGGCTGTGGGAAAAGTTCCAGAAGGTTGGTGATTAATAAATACATCAAAATGCGATGATTGGTTGAAGCAAACAGTGAGGAAGCGATCTATTGGATGAGAAAAAGAGTGAGACTTGTGATTGGATGAGAAAAAGAGTGAGACTTGTGATTGGTCAGAGCCGAAAGGGGGTACAGCAAATTATGGTGCACGTCACGAAACGTCATAAAACGTCATAGGGGCATAATATGCGCATGCGCACCATTACTGCGCATGCGCTAAACGAGGGGGGGTACAGAGCTCGATGGGGTACAGAGCTCGATAGCACACCGGCCCTTCAGCATAACCGCTTGTAACAGAAGCTCTGCTGAGAAAACTGCGGCCGGTGATTGTAAAAGTCCCGGGCTGCGAGATGAGATCAATGATGAAATCAATAGAAGGGACAGCTGATAGCCACAACAATAAAACAGAGACATGGCTCTGGGACAGGTTTAATCCCTGGTGCTCTGGTTTCTGTAGCAGTGAAGCCTTCTCTGGTACAAGTGCCAGGTTACGTAGGAATAGCGCCAGGGCCTTCTATGCCAAGACAGATGGCAGTACCTGGGAAGGAGCCAAGTTCAACAAGGCTGTCTTCTTCACTTGAAAACTTTTCCATAAATAACCTCAAACATGGTGATCTCCATCTTTTATAAAATACAAATCAGCCAGTCGCCATGAGGCACAGGAGTTACTCTCACGCTAAATACATTACCTTATACACACATGCATACTCACCACAGTTGTTGCCATGTTGCTGTCCCCACTCTGGTCGCCACTTGCAACTACATGAAGTGCTCATACATCAACTGCCTGGACAGAATACCTTGCTTCCTGTCAGAGAAACAGACGAAGGACACAAACAGGAAAGTAGAAAGCGAAGGCCATTTCTGAAAGGTAATCTTCTAGTTGCATGCGCTGGAATTATAATCTGTATCTTTGCCGGGAATCGGTTTAGGACTACAACCTGACCTCCCTGTTCTTCCCTGCTATTAACTGATGGATTGTTGTTGCTTAAGTATACTACCAATATTTTATAATATTTGCACACCCTGGAGGCACTTTACAGATGCAGCAGTTTTCCTGCATGAGCGCCTCCTGAAAGCGTTCAGGAAAGACAGGTTTCAACACAGAAATTACGAAGTCCGATAGGGAGAGGAGAGTTGTCTTATCAAGGCGTGCTACCTGCCTAGCTGCCACACTGTGCGTGCCGCTGCTCGCTCTAGCGGCAGTACTCCATGGGAGTAAACTTCTGAAACAAGAGACTCACAAGGCCAACCTCCCCTAAAAGGAAGTCCAAATACAACCAAACATTCTACCAAAAAAAGGCCAAATGCCGATTTTTCCCGGTCGATAAAGATATTTGCAAAAAGGCTAAAAAAATACAATAAATTGAGTGGGAGGCACAAATGAGCATTACTGACACAGACTGTTGCATTAAGAGAAGGTGGGAGGAAGAAATGCAATAGTTAAATGTAGGCGCTTTGGCACCAAGGCTCAATGCAGGCACACAGTAACTGAGTAAGAAACCAAGAAAAAAAATAATCCCCCAAAGAACATCAAGAACAATATCGGAATGAAACAGTACTAAATCCCTGCTCTGTGGGAGGAACAGAAGAGAGAAAGGAGGGACAAAGAGGCAGTACTGTCGACAAGCAAGCAGGGATTTATAAAGGACGCTGACATGGACAAATCAAAAGCAATGGTAAACAAGAAATGGCATAGCCAATAGGTCTCACCTTTGGGACCTTATAAGTAACCCTGGGTAGAGTTTGCGTAGTCCTGCTACGCAAAATTTTGCGAAGTCGCAAAAAAACTGTGAGCTTTGCGCAGCTCCACAAACATGTGGAGTTTGCTTGTTGCACCCATTCGCTATGCGTTTCTCCTGTACAGGAATGCTGTTTGCGTTCTCGCAGGGAAATATCTCGCAAACTTGCCCATGCGGTCGCCAATGGGCATGGCCATCGGGTTCTTTACTTGTCCCGCCTGTTCGGAATAGTTATTTCCTGTTCCGGGTTGCGTATTGCGTGCTCCTGCCCGTTTGTGATGAGTATTTGCTGTTCGGGAACACGTATTAACGTGTTCGCAATGCTTTTTGCGTGCTCGGGGGGAATATCGCGCAAACTTGCCCATGCGGTCGCAATGGGTGCGGCCATCTTGTTTGTCACTCTATTGCTATGGTTTTGGGCCTTCTTTTCTATCCTCACTCTATCTTTGCAATCCTTTGTTTCTGTACACTGTTTTTTTCTTTTAATTTATTATCTATCTCTCTATTTTCCTGATTCTATATTTTGAGTTTTTTTCTACTTTATGTGACTTTTTCTCCTACTTTTTCACTGTTTTTCTATAACTTGCTTTTTTCATTTCTTTTACTTACTTTTCTAATTCCTCCCTTTTCTTCCCCCCCCCCCCCCGAGTCCCAGAACCATGGCCAAGGGAGAGGGCGAGAGCAAGGGCAAGGCTACTCATAGCGGCGCCCACAAGGGGTCCAGGCTAGGGACATTTTCACCGAGGCAGAGGTGGCCGCACTTGTTTCTTTTGTGTAGCGCCACCTCCCCTTAACCCTAGCAGCAGGTGGCAGGCCTGGGTCCGGGTACGGGCTCCGGGAGCATAGCCAGCGGTGGGGAAAGGTGCGCCGGGCAGTGTTTCACTGCTCCGGTGTCCGGCATACCGATACCCAGCTGACGTATCGGTGGTCCGATATCCTGGACCGGGAGCATGACCTGCTGGGCCTTCTAGGAGTGGAGGTCCCGGGGCTTGGTGAGTAGCTATTTAATATTACTACTTTGTGTTCTTCTGCTCTGTGTTATATATTGCAAATTTATTTTTTTTCCAAACAGAAAAAATGCTGCTGCTTACATTACAGGTAAATTACATTTAAAAATCTTCTGTGATTGTTATGACACGGGTTTTCGGCGCTGCTAATCTTATTTGTTTGCGACTTTGCGCTTGCCTGGCCTGATTATGTAAGAGTTTACTTTAGAGAACTTAAGTTAGGTAATTCTAGAGAGACTCTAGTCCTTCCTTTGTCCTCCTGCCACCAGAAAGAGATAGTGGTGGATTGATAGGTTTAGTTACATTTTAGTATTAGTTGGTAATTTTGTAGTGGTCTGCGTGAAGCATCCTCTGTCACGTCACGTGCTGCTAGGTGCTGCTTACCCCAGTCCTTAGTAGAACATTTTGTAGTTTGTTTAGTGAATGGTTATAGACTTATCACTAGCAGGACATCAGCAGCAACCAATCAACAATTTGGTGAATGCAAAAATTCATGCACGTATCCTCCATCTATGGGGTACCAGACTTCAAAACATACTGTTACGCCAGCCAGCTACAGTAGATTGCATACTGGCTATCAGGCAGAAATCTACAAGAAATAGGACTGTTACAGAGGGAGTGGGCTGGAGGTAAGCTACATAAGTTACTGATGCCAAACGTAAAGATACCACTGAATACACCTCCACTACTTAAAGTGGTTCTACAATACTGGAGGAAGGTGCTACAATATACTAAACAACAAAGACCCTATGCCCCGAATATTCCATTGATGGGTATCCCTTTCTAGAGGAAGGCGCTACAATATACTAAACAACAAAGACTGTATGCCCCGAATATTCCATTGATGGGTATCCCTTTACCTGTGGAGGTAGTATCCCAACGTCGTATCTCAGTCTGGCTGGAAGCAGGAGTGGATACGATAGGCATGCTCTTTGTGGACGGTACACTGGTAGATCATGATACACTTGTAAGAGAGCATGGAGTACCAAATACACTTTTTTGACACACACACATATCCTGCGATTTATACGCAAGGGATGGGCACCGGATGGACAAGAACCCCCAACGCATGAATTAGTGAACATGTTGTACCTAATGGGAAATGGCAGCCATCGAACAAAGTGGTTGGCACATGGGATCAAAGCACATACAGCAACTTCACTACAGTCTCTTAGAGAGAGGTGGAACACGGAAATAGGTAGGGATCTTATGGATAAGGAATGGAAGGGTATTATGTCACATAATCCCAAATTTAAATAAATTCATACATTTAATGATATACTGGGCATATCTATACCCCCACAGATTAAGTGTGATGTTTGCGGATGCAGCTGTTGAGTACCCCCGATGTCAAGAGCCAAACGCTGACCTACTACACATGTTATGGTCCTTGCCAGGAATTTTAAATTACTGGTCCACAATACACAACATATTAACAACAATAACGCGTGGGAGCATAATCAACACCTTAGAATCCTGTCTGCTGGGACTAGGTCTTACTAGCAAAACTGGGCACCCCACAACCCGCTTCCTTAATCTAATGCTGATAATAACAAAAAGAACTATAACAATATGCTGGAAGGCGTGGAAAGCACCAGTGGTCCAGGATTGGTATAATGACGCACTCCGTTGGTGTACTGCAGAGGGTGCAGAAATTCAAAGGGAAGAAAGGCGTGGGCTGCAGAAAAAACCTATTTCATTGGACTGGAATGTATTAATGGAAGAACTTAAAGAGATCGATATCCATGCAATTTCACAATTATAATGCTGAACTGTAAATATGAAGATGGTAATAGTACAGCTCCCAGTACATTCAGGACACACTGTTATTATTATTAAGGCGAAGTCTATAGCGCGAGTTAAGAATTTACAAAGTAACGTACAGAAAGTGATGTTTGCTGCAAATGAGTAAATTAACAATACGGCCGACAGGGTGGGAGGGATGATGAGTTTTTGCAGTTGTTAACGTTTTCTTTTCTTTAGGTAGGATAAAATGAGGGAAAGTTTACTTGGCATGGTATAGAGATTACAAGATATACCAAGGATGCATATAATGACAAACTGTGCAAAATGCTTTTGTTTGCCCACATATGTAAAAGAAAACACATGTAAGTTACTATGATGCTGGACTATAACAACCTTAGAATCGCTGCACTAATAGCTCTATAAAGACACAATTGAATAGAAGTATAGTAAAACACCAGTAAATGTTGATATGAAGACAAGTTGTACATTGTAATGGATGTGAACCAACCCTCATAAAATATGTTTAAAAAAAAATGTGTCCTCCATCTATGCATTTTTGAGGACTCAAATAAATGGAAAGGCAGGCTTAGTCACAATTGGCCTGTCTGGAATAGGTGGCCTAGGTCAGGTAATAATTAGGCTTAGTTAGTATACTGGAATCACAATGGATTATGGAACACTGGATTAGTGTTCATAATTAATAACTAGACGGTCCACGAATCCCGCAATACTAGTCAACCAGATTAGATAGGTTCATTTTTATTGCAATTGTTGTTTCCATAAATGTTTTTTTGAGCGTTTTTAAAAATATGTTATTTGTTTCACACCAATCATCCATGTTGGTCTCTTTCTTTCATGATTAGCACCCAGGGGCAAGAAGATGGGGCCGTGGGAGTCTGCGGGAGCAGCTGATGGCCAGGACCGCTCCTCTACCGAGGGCTCTGCTGCTGGCCCCAGTAAGTCCTCCTGTTGTTAATATTAATAATTATACTTCCCTAACTGTTCCTTCACCTTATTTTTTCTATACTATTATTTTGGTATATTAATTCTATTTTTTACAAAATCTTCTTTGATCTAGACTGTTTCTAAATTCTTGTTATCCCTCTCTCTAAGTGCCTCTGCTATGACTCTCTGTACTACGACTATTAGTCTATCTGTAGCTAAGCTTGCCCAGATGGCAACTCTTTACTTAAAAGGTTTTAAATAAAACTCAGATTTACCTATAGCTCTAGCCACTGAGTTCAGTCCTTTGGGTTGTTCTCTCCTAGTCTTCTTAATCTTGAGGCTTTTCGACAATTCCCGCCAACAAAATGCCCAACCAGATATTTTACTATTTTTGATAGGATACTAGGACATACTACTACTGTTGTAGGGATTCTGCACATACAGGACTATGCAAAAGAAAATAGGATGTTGGTGATAGGAGGTTGGACCTTCCTCACACCTCAGAACCCACAATCCTTTGACCGACTAGCCATAGTGTCTCATTAGCTCCCCGAACCCCGCAAAGATACCATATGATTAGACAACCTAGAACATAACCCTCCCGACCTCTCAGAGTCTCAGAAGCAATGCCCACCCTTTCGCTCACTCATGTAAGTCCACACCAAATACCACATAGTCTATGTAAGTTCAAAAGGTTTATTTTCAACTAACAAACTCTATACGTTGTTCTATAATGCAGTATATAGCAACAGCAAAATGCATAAGAATAAAGCAATAAACATTGTTACAACTGCAAGTCCATAGAAGACAAAAGGAGAAATCATGACAACAGAACAGTGGTGTAAGAATCACCCTCCCCTTGGTAGGAATATAGTTTATATAAATGAAGATACCTGAGCAAATTCTGGGGGACCCCGGCCTCACCTTAGAACTTAGAAGTATTGGTTACATCATAAGCTCTGGTTCGTGAAAGGGAATCTTCTGTCTGTTATGAGAAAAATGGTATGTGTTAGTATAATGCAAGTATTTCTCAGTTGTGCCAAAAAGTGTAGCATGTTATGGCTAAGCAATACGGACTGACGAGAACTCCGTATTAAAGTGGATTGTTGTTTTTCGACCTTGTACGCAGCGCTCAGACAGTAGCAGTAGGAGTCATGTGGGCTCAAAAGCGTCTTACACAACAAGCTGCGAGGAAATGTGCACAAAAATAAAAGACACAAAGATAAAATGGTTGCATAGCTCAGGCTAACTTAGAAAATACTAGAATGACCCTAGGGACCATACAACACTACTATTGTCTACTCTACTATAGTACCCAATGTATACTAGTAATGTATGTTGTATATGTATGTATTACCTTTTTTTTCAATCTTGCTAGTGATCCAGCGGCCTATAGAAAATATATCATAAACAACGCTACCCAACTTCATAACCTATAAACAAAATTCTATACTAAATTATGGACCCATTTATAAACCTGACATATTTTGGGCCTACTGAATCAGGTGGTCAGATTAAATCTATATACACATTATCTACAAACTATATACAATTTTATACATCTGCGGAAAGAATATTGTCATTAGAATAAATCCTAACCATTTAAACGACCACCATTGGCGACGTGATCTAGCTAATAGTAACCTACACTTCTGAATAACCAAGACCAGCTTGTTTGTCAAAAGTAAGATTTTATTTACTAAATTATGGTAATTTAATTGATAGTTTTATAAAAGTAATTTATTAGCATTGAAGCAAGCATGATAGTAGAGAAACATAAGAAAAATACAATTTAAGCAAGTGAATCAAAGTTAAAGTGAATATTTAAAGTTTAGCATTTCTAAAACCTAAGTCCCTAACTGAGCTAAATAGATAGAATTTAAAGTAAAGTTCTTTGAGGATTCTTACGTGCTCCACGCAATGTCCGACAGCACTTCACCCTCATCGGAAAAGTCAGAAAGCAGCAGCCAGCCCATCCCTAGGGGCATGACTTTTTATACCTTTCTACGCTAACTAAACTACGCAAAGGAAAGTTTTCAGAAATCTTCGACGTCCCATTGGCTGAGAGTGACAAGTGACATGTCACCCATATTTCAAAAGTTCCATTAGGTCACTTTTCTTAAGGACCATTGTCTTTTCTGAATGCAACCAGGAGCTTCCCAGGTTTGCAACAAATGTATATTAATGTTCTCATTGCTTCCAATTGACTTCCGCGGATGCCAAGTTAAGGGCTGACAAAATGTTCTTTTTCGACCTTGGCCATGTCCGACAGAATGATGATAGCACGTCAGTTTTTGCTTTGTGAACGCAGCTTTTGACGAACATTTTATTTCAGAATGGGCGTCTCGTGACTTTTGCAGAAGTAAAATTCATCCTTTTTGTAACTCGAGCAAACTAGGCCCAAAAGCAGGCAACTTATGCTTTCTAGTATAAAACAAACACAAGAAAAGTATTAATGTAAGAAATAATGTAGATTCTGTATCCACCCCAAGATTTACTAATTAATTAACCCACCCGATTAATCAAATGTTACCTAGCCAATGCAAACAAATAAAGCAGCGTTTATATCTACCAGTCTTCATTAATCCATGAGACTTATGTGCACCTAGAATAGTAGAAATGACATCACACAGACAAGGAAAAGCAAAACAAGCACATGCTTCTTTTATGTTTGCAGCAGTTAGTAATGACAAAAACGAAAACAATAAATTATTTTATTATTTTGCACGAACAAAAAGATGCAACAATTATGCACGTTTATGAGCACACATGTTAGTCCCCCCACGTGTAAAGTTTAATCTAAGTTGTATTAGCAAGACATATCACAAATCATTAATATTATTATTCATGTTATGGAAATGTGACTTCACGAGTTTAAACAAAATTTTGTTTTCTATCTCGCTCCATCAACTCCCTCATCTGGTGATTAACAAATCACCACACCAGCACTCAAAATTTTTGGTAAATTAAATTTCTGAGAAATCGATTCAAATTCATTTGTATCAGTAAACCTAAAAGTCTGTTTCTGCATAATCTTTGGAATTAGCATAACGCTCTCTATGTAACTCCTGTAATTCGATCTCCCTTTCTTCTTCTTTTCTAAGTTTATAGATTCTTTTCTTCTCTTTCAACTGCTTCTTTCTTTTATGTAACAAACAACCTATTTTGGTCAAAATAAAAATGAATACTATTATAATCAAAGGTGCCAAAATCTTGCCAAGAATTGAACTTCCGATATCATGAAACCAGTTTTTAATTGCTTGAAACCTTTTTGAAAGTTTCCCTGTAAAATCATCTTCTTCTAAAGGAATTATCTCTGAATGCATTTGTGTAATATTCTTAATGTACATTTCAATATTCTTACTTTCGTCAGGTATATATGTGCAACAATGTTGTACATGTAAAATGCCACAGACTCCTCCCTCTTTTGCTAGGAGTATGTCTAAAGCAAGGCGATCTTGAATTACCATGGATCTAATTGCAATAACTTCAACATTTACTAATTGAAACCCATCAGCTGTGTCAGTTGATAATCTATCAACTATAGTTGACAATTTTCTAATTCTCCCTGCATTTAAGGTTATACCAACAAAAGGTATTACTGCTTGAAAAATATCTCCCAGCACTTCAGTAAAAGTTTCTCTTTTAACTCTATTTACATAATTATGAATTTTAAACAATCCTTCTGAATCTCTGTCAACATGAAACACTTTAGGAAAAACAATTCCCACATAACAAGTTCCATACCAGTGTTCTGGAAGGTTGTAGTAGGCTTTGTCACCACAAACAAAATAAATCCCAGGAAAGATTGGATCCTTTCCACCTTTGAATCCCCAACCTCCCAAAATCTGATAAGTATCTTCACAGTTACTTGCACCTACAAAGTAATTATCAAAAAGTGTATTATCTCTTCTAATGCAAAGCTTTCCACTAACTGGTTTGTCTATGTGAATTGCAATATTTTCAAGCATTTTGCCATTTAACTTCTCATCCTCTTTCTGCCAGAAATTAGACTTAGTCTGCTTGACTAATTCATTCCTCTTATAAATTGCTCTTCTCTCCTCAACCATATTCAAAAATTTCTTTCCTTCAGCACTTAATTTGCAAGTTAGATTATTTTTATAAGCATACTCATAAGTAAGTTCGTTAGTAACAAGGAAAAATTCTCTCATTTGCTTTGCTTTCTTGTGCTTATTTAAAGCATTTTCAATTTTAATATTTGCAAAAATTTCATCATAATTTGAATAGTAATATTCTAAACGTCCAGTTTGATAAAATAAACTAGTTAACACACTACATGTTACAGCATAAGTGAGAGGAAGCATATTATATGTTACTCCCTCAGAAACAGAAGCAGGTAACTTAACGCAGACGTAGCAGTCTTTTGCATCCATTACCTTAACATATTCACTCAATAGCTTTGTGAATGTATTACTTGAAAAATCACTAATTGATTTATCTTGATGAATGTTAGGCTGATGATCAATAACTTTTGTGGACGCACTATGTTTAGTTTGGCTAACTAGAGCTTTGCTTGTTATGTTAACTTTGTGTAATTCTCTATTCATCTCCAAAGGGATAATCACAGCTAAAACCAACCAGAGCAGAATTAAAATGAGCAGACACACCAGAGTCATCTTACAGCATCTCTTAAAAACAGAACACTTTGAAGTGCTCTCCTTAACATAAGGCATTTTTGGTTAGTTTAGCCTCAAAATAAAATAAAAATAAATTTTTAAAATTCTAAATTTACATTTACACCCCCCTTTTAAAATATTTTTTTTTTTTTTTTTTTTTTTTTAAAACCCTAAACAAGATTTCTTCGACCTTATGTCATACATAAGGTTTCTTCAACTAAACAATTTTTCTTCGACCTGTCAACTAACAAATTTTCTTCAGCCTTTTGCCAATTTAATATTTCTGTACTTCAATCATTGTCACTAATTTCTTGTATTTCGTTTTCTTCTTCACTACTATCATATATGTCAATAACAGGTGGAATTACTAAGTAAGTCCACTCAGGAGACTTGTATTTTTGGTTTGGTCTTACTATTCTTTTCCCTTTTCTCGATATCACTTCAATTTTCCTTCCAACTCCAACTTCTTTTCCAGGACTCTTTTGACTACTGATTTCTTCAACTTGTTCTTTTGGTTTCTTGATCAATCTGACTCTCAATCTTCCACCAGGCCAGTAGTCTGCTTTTCTCACGTACTTCTTTTTTGGTTCAGAATTATTTGATTCTGACTTCCAAGTCCTTTTCTTTCTGTTTTCACTTTCACCATCCACGTCACTTTCTTCAGTTTCGTAGTCTGAAATTTCAATTGACTCAGGAACTTCTCTATTCAGCAATTTCACTCCTTCAGGAACTTCACTTTGTTTTCCATCACTGGTACTCGGTAATTCGTCTTCCTCCTCTTCTTCAATTACCCTCAACTTCCCAGATTTCGGATTTCTGTTCCTTACTTCAGAGTTTGTTCTCTGCCTTTCGATACTCTCCTGGTCTGAAACTTCTTTTTGTTCTGCTTCTTTGTCTTCGATAGAGACAACCGAATCCTCAGTTATCTTTCCCTTTAACAGATTCTCTTCACCTTCAGAATCTATTTCAATTATTTCCAAGTCTTTTCTTGTCAAATTTCCATTCACTGGCACAGTTTCCAGATGTCGACTTTCTTGTCGATCTTCAGAATCTGGATTTATTTCACCTTCTGTTTCGCCTTCTGCTTCAGAATCAGAATCATCTGTGGTATCACTTTCAACATCAGAACTCTCAGGAGTTGGTACTGGAATAGTATGAATAGGATGAATCCAGCGTTTCAATCCTCTGCACTTTACAGCATTAGTAGTGATCAAAATTATCTGCCTAGGCTTCTGCCATCTAGGAGCTAGACAATTCCTTCTCCGATGTACTTTCGTTCTGACCCAATCGCCAGGTCTCAGATCATGTGTCAAAACCTTTTCATCTGATTGTGCTTCAGTTCCCACCTGATTAGACACAGAAGTTACCATATCAGATAACCTTTTACAGTAATCCAAAATAGCACTGTCATTTATGCTCAACAGTTTACCTACAGGTACAAAAGCTTGCCTCATAACTCTTCCCATTAAAATTTCATGAGGACTCAAACCTGTCTTTTTATCTGGTGTACTTCTTAATGACATCAAAACAAGTGGAAGAGCATCAGTCCACTTTACACCTGTTTCAAGACACATTTTTCCAATTCTGTTTTTAATTGTTCCATTAATTTGTTCAACCACTCCTGATGCCTCTGGTCTGTATGCACAGTGTATTTTCTGCTCAATGCTCAAAGCTTCACAAATTAGCTTCATCAGTTTGTTATCAAAATGGCTTCCTCCATCACTCTCAATAGTGACTGGAAAACCGTACCTTGGGATGATTTCTCTGAGCATTAGTTTTGCTACTGTAATTGAATCACAATGTCGCGTAGGGAAAGCCTCTACCCATCTTGAAAACAAGCAAACAATTACAAGCACATATTTCAAACAATTGTGTAAGGGCATTTCAATGAAATCCATTTGTAATCTGGTAAAGGGACCACCCTCTCGACCAATTATTCCTGTCCCCACCACTGATTTTCTGTTTGGATTCATTTGTTGGCATGACAAACACCTTTGACAAAAAGATTCTGCAATAGTTCTAAACTTAGTATTGAACCATGTTTCTCTGAAAAGTCTAACCATAGAATCTCTTCCCAGATGTGCTGGACCATGATATAATCTGGCCATGTCAGCAATCAAGCAATTTGGTAAGACTACTCTGCCATCTTTGTAAACCCACACTCCATCTTCTTCACGTGGTCTACAATCTGATCTTAACCACAAGTCTTTTTCTTCATCATCTGCTTCATTTTGTAAATCTCTAATCTCATGCCATGTTTCTACAACTGTTGTTAGCATTAATGAATTTGAATCAGTTTCTTTACTCCTCTCCCGATTGTAAGAATAATTTTTCCTTGCGCAGTATTTAGCTGTTTCATCTGCGAAGGCATTTCCCTTGGAAATATAATCAATTCCTCTAGTGTGTGCTGCACACTTAACAATGGCGATTTCTTTTGGCAATTGTATTGCTTCAATTAATCTCCTAATGAAAACTGCATTTTTAATTGGTGATCCTGCTGATGTCATGTATCCTCTCTGTGACCAGAGTTGTCCATAATCATGCACAACTCCATATCCATACTGACTATCAGTAATGATAGTAACTCTTATATCTTTTGATATTTCACATGCACGAATCAAAGAAATCAATTCAGCCACTTGTGCTGAACGAACTCCTTCAAGACATGATGCTTCTTCGACATCTTTGACTGTACAAACTGAATATGAAGCTTTTAAGACACCTCCTTCGGATCTTAAGCATGAGCCATCTACAAAGTAGACAAAATCCGATTCAGACAAAGGTCTGTCTTTGATGTCTTTTCTTGGTTTAGTGCAGAATTCCATGACATCTAAACATTCATGCTCTGTTTCAATGTCATCAACAATTTCAGAATCAGGCAGTAATGTAGAAGGATTCAGATTTAAACATCTTGAAATCGAAACATTATCTGCTCCTAGTATGATTTTCTCATACTTTGTTAATCTGCTACTTGTTAAATGCTGAGTCTTACCTCTTGTCAGTAATATTTCTACTGAATGAGGCACAAAAACTTTCACAGGAAATCCCATAATGATCCCCTCACTTTGTTCAAGACTAATACTTGTAGCTGCAACTGCTTTTAAGCAACCTGGTAATGCTTTTGCAATTGGATCAAGAACTGCAGAGAAGTATGCAATAGGTTTCTTTAAATTTCCATGTCTCTGAATTAACACAGATAATGCACATCCTTCTCTCTCACTGCAATACAGTTCAAAATCTTTCTCATAATTTGGCATACCTAAAGCAGGAGCTTGGCATAAGCTCTTTTTCAGGTTTTCAAAAGAATCCATCTCAGCATCATTGAGAATAATTGGATCTTTTACATCTGACTTTGTCAGTCTTTGTAGTGGTTTTGCAATTACTGAAAATCCACTTATCCATTGTCGACAGTAACCAACCATTCCCAAGAACATTCTGACTTGTCTTTGTGTTCTTGGTGGTAACATTGCTTGAATCATTTTAATTCTCTCTATTGTTACTTGTCTTTTTCCCTTTGCAATTCTGTGACCAAGATATTTTACTTCTTGTTTGCAAAATTGTAGTTTTGCTGGGGACACTTTATGTCCTTCTTCTGCAAGGCGATTTAACAGAATTATTGTGTCTGTCACACAATTTTCTCTTGTCTTTGCAGCTATTAACAGATCATCAATATACTGCACTAGCGTAGACCTACCAGGTAAGTCTAGGTCTTCTAATGATCTTTTTAACAGTTCATTAAAGATTGAAGGACTTTCTGTATAGCCCTGAGGGATTCTTGACCATCCGAGAGTCTTACCTTGGAATCTGAAAGCAAAGATTTCATAACTGTCTGGATGTAAGGGAACAGTAAAGAATGCATTGCAAAGGTCAATGACTGTATACCATTCAGCATCATGTGGAATCTGGAATAGAATTACTGCTGGATTTGGAACCACAGGACAACATGGAACGACAATTTGATTAACCTTTCTCAAATCTTGTACGATTCTAAATGTTCCGTTAGACTTTTTAACTCCCATAATAGGTGAATTACAAGGACTACTCTCCATTTCTTTTAATACACCTTGCTTGATTAATTTTTCAATTATTGGTGTAATACCTTCAATTGTTTCTGTTTTCATTTTATACTGTGGAATGTTTGGAAATTCTATTCCCTGTTTCAATGTAATTTTTACTGGATCTACTTTTTTCATTAGACCCATCTCGTTCCCAGTAAAATCCCATATTTCAGATTTCACTGTTTCCTTGAGTTCTTCAGGTAAATCCTTTTCTTCAAATGCAGGAAACAATTTTGTTTCTTCTGCTTCCATCATCATCATTGTCATTCTGTATAAACCATCTTCCTCCATTGTTTGTAACTCAACTCCATCAGGAGAACAATATATTCTGCAATTCATTTTACATAGGATGTCTCTGCCCAATAGATTCACTGGACTACTATTACAAACCACAAATCTGTGTTTGTCTCTGTAATTTCCAATTTCAACTGGTACTGGATCAGTTAAGTCAGTTTTAATTTGCTGATTACTTACTCCGACAACTTGGATGGTATCCCCAGAGAGAGGTAGGTTTTCAATTTCCACTGATCTAACAGTAGAACGGGTAGCACCAGTGTCCACTAGAAAAGTGATGTCTACATCGTTAACTTTCCCGTTTACAAAAGGACCTGACTGGTCAACCTCAAGAGTGGCTCCAACAACACACTCTTCCTCCTCTCTCGGGCACCGTCAACAATAATCATCTGAATCGCTGTCTTGACTTTCTGTTAATAAAAACTGTTGTGAAGCATTTTGCATTTGAACTCTTTGCTGCTTTTGCTGTTTTTGTGGTTTTATTACCTGTTCACTTCCCAGAAATCTCACGTTTGGATTATATTTTTGGACTCCCCCACAATTCGGAAAAGGTGGTTGTGGCAATTGGTCTTGACGATTATTCACCTGTTGCTGTTGCTGTTGCTGCAACTGTCGCTGAATATTTAATTCGTTTAACCCCTGTTGCATCTGTAGCTGTCGCTGCAGGTCAACACCATTCTGCATCTGTGGATTCAATAAGGGATTCTTTAAGTTTTTAGGAGGATGAGGACACTCGTCTCTCCAATGTCCAATTTCACCACAATTAAAACAAGGTAATCTTTGTTTCAACTCCTCAATCTTTGGGCTAAATTTCTTTGGGAAATTATTATTTTTAAACTTTCCTTGTATCTGGTTTGTATTTCCAGTTTGAACAAAATTAGTGTTCTTATTACCCATGCTGGCAATCTGTTGCTCAGCCACTTTTACCTGAGCCCACATGGCTTTCTCCTTGAGCTTTTTCTGTTTTACTTCTATTTCATCACTGCAATACTTAGCCTTTCTTAGAATATCATCTACAGATAGTGATTGCCATCCGACAATGCTATTTCTGATCATTTCTCCAATTTCAGGTTTTAGTCCATAAACAAATCTATAGACAAAATGGCTCATGTCTTTTTCGTCTAGTTTTTCATAACCACTGTATTGTTTAAAGATTAACAGTAGTCTTTCGTAAAAAGAATGAACTGATTCTTTTGTTTCCTGTTCTGTCCTTTCTATTTTAACCCAATCGACTTCTTTGGGTGGAATTTTGTTTTTCATCCAAACAATCACTTTTTCATAAAAATCCATTACAAGTGGATTTGGGGCACCTGTTTCTTTGATTCGCTCAGGTTCTGTTTTAGGCCAACTAATCGATATTTTACATTCTGTCCAAAGATCTGATGGAACCACAATATCAAAAAATCCATCTAAATCAATCCACAGAACTTTTGACACTTTGATAATTCTATCGACTTGTCTGTACCACTCAACTGGTTTTTCCCTCAATTTCGGAAAGTCATTTGTAAATAACAGAATGTCCTGTCTCGACCAAGGGACATGAACATATCCTCCACCTGCAATTTCTCTCATTGGAAATTGTTTTGACAATTTTTCCAATCTTTCATCTTCCTTCTTTTTCGTCCATTTCACTCTCCACTTATTCAGTTCTCCTAGCTTTTTGATATAAACAATCAAATCTTTTATATGTACTATTCTTCCCATTGAGTTCAAACTCTCAATGTCACTTTCTGAAAAGTCTAATCTGTAATGTTTCGCAAAATTCTTTTGTTTGCTCACATCAATTTCAAGTTCTGCTGCTAGATCCTCTAGTTGATCATATTTATTTTTTGTTTTCCATTGAATGCTTTTGCAAATGAACAGTAGTTCATCATCTCGATAGTAAGTTAAACTATCTGGACCAATTGTTCCGATTATTAATTCTTCGATATTCGCTTTTAATTTGGCCACATCAAGTTTTGGTGTGGTTACCCTGACTTCAGGACTCCCTATATCTGATATAGCACCCATTGGTGTTTTTGGAGATAAATCCTCATTAAAGGTTAAATCAGGCATTCTTTATTTAGAAGAGTTTATTTCAGATAAGTCTGAATAAAATTTTTCAGCAACCTTTTGAATTTCTGCATTTAAAGGAATAGTTAATCCTGTCTTGTTTGTTTCCTTTTGGTCAAATACAGGCTGAACAGGACCAATCGTTACTGGAACTGTCACAGCTTCCATGCCTTTTGTCATTCTTTTTATTAATTCTTCTTTAGATCTTAAATATTCATTATAATCAACATCTTCAATATTTCTTGTCTCTCTTATATAATCTTTTGGAGCTTCTCTTGCCCTTGGAGCCATTGTAAAATGTCTACCTTCATTTCGAGCATTATCAAATTCTGGTCTTCTAGGTGTTTCAATGATTTCACAATTATTTGGATAAAGTTTAGGAGCTTCATTAATTGGAGGTGCACTCGGTGAAGTTTCAGTAGAAACCACCGGAGTAGACCATGATCTAGGAGGTCTCAAAGGCTGATTCTTTCTAGCAGTTGTATATATTTCTTCCATAACTGCATCCTCAGATTCACTTTCCATAGATTTCCCTGTAGGAGTACCCATTACCATTTCCTGAATTAAATACAATCCTTCACTCATGTTTCCCTGTCTCCACATTCGCAATCTATCTTCATGAGTTTCTCTTCTCCAAGGTGGATTTTTAGAAGGTCTTTTAATTCCACTAGCTTCTCTTTGTAACTGATACATCTCATCTTCCCACTCAACTAAAGCTTCAAATTGAGTTGGTCTCGGAACAAGAGCATTCATTTTCTCTCGTAAATTTCTCAAGACTTTTACATTAAATGAACCATCATCAGGCCAAGTTAAAACACCGTCATTCTTAGTATAGCGTTTCCAACTATCAAACCATAATACAGTATGATATCCATATTCACCTTCCATGTACGCTGCAGGTGTTTTATACTTATGAAGTAGTTTACCACCTCGCGTTTCGATTTTCTTGTCAGGTGAAAATAAATTCTTAAACTTCTGAAATAATGTTGGCTTTTTCTCAACATGTTTAAAATGATAACTCATTTTTAAGAGTTAAATCTAATTCACAAAATCGTTCGTAAAATATTTCCGGGATGTTCCGCAAAACAACCAATCCGTGCGCGAAACACACCAACAAGCCAATGACAGTTGAGCTACGTCACTTTTCTCCTCAACCAATAAAATTGGAGTTTTTCTGAAGGACCAATCAGCTTACAGGTCGTCAGAGACTCAAGAGCCAATCAGAATATAGCTTGTGACGTAGGTCACCCAATCCCAGCGCGGCTCTGTGACGTACACAGCAGCTGCGGTTTCTCGTTTCTCACTCCTGGCGCTTACCCCTCCTTCACAAAATCTTTTCACAGCGCCATTTTAAGAACACTTTTCAGTGTAAATTAATTCTTAACAATGACTATAAGGACATCATCTGTTCGTTTCACTATTTAGGATAGTTTACATACATTCAAGTATCCACACTTCGGAATAGACGGCGCTATTCACACTAAGGATAATATCCAATTGTCAGTAGAGTAACCCTTACCCCACCCTTCTAACACGTATAATTATGAACTCGCTTTGCTCTGAACGCACCGCGAAGTGACAGTTCTAAGAGTTCCACTTGAACATAAAATACAAATCAAACTCGCACTTTCACACTGAAATTTCCCTAATTTCAAACACACATGAAATCCGTACAGGACTCTCACCTGTTTATAGAGATCATGCACCGTTAGCAAAATAACGACGTTATCCGTACAGGGCTTTCACCTGTTTATAGATATGAAACATGTACCTGTACAGGACTCTAACCTGTTTATAGATAGTCATGCACCGACGCTACTTTACCCTTCATTCAAGCTCGGATATAACTAATACTCTTATCACAGTGAGTTTTATGGAAGGCGCTTTGTCCCTATTCTCATGCTGCTTTAATTTCTTAGAAAACCCTCACTATACAAGATTCACACCTAGCCCTAAAACTGTGCTGCTCGGCGACAACACTATGGTACACGGCGATACCTCTTGTGATACTCGGCGATATCACTACAAACAGAACAGATGGCTTGCGTGACTAATTTCTCGCCACACAATCTATACCGGTATAGCTTACAGATAGCACGAAAAACGAACTCAACATGTGTTAAAACATCGATCCTATTTCCATACCATAACACTTTAGTAACCCTTAGCAACCAACATATTACCTTGGTTACTCTTAGCAACCATCAATTTCTGCTACCAGAGAATTGATCCAGCGGCCTATAGAAGATATATCATAAACAACGCTACCCAACTTCATAACCTATAAACAAAATTCTATACTAAATTATGGACCCATTTATAAACCTGACATATTTTGGGCCTACTGAATCAGGTGGTCAGATTAAATCTATATACACATTATCTACAAACTATATACAATTTTATACATCTGCGGAAAGAATATTGTCATTAGAATAAATCCTAACCATTTAAACGACCACCATTGGCGACGTGATCTAGCTAATAGTAACCTACACTTCTGAATAACCAAGACCAGCTTGTTTGTCAAAAGTAAGATTTTATTTACTAAATTATGGTAATTTAATTGATAGTTTTATAAAAGTAATTTATTAGCATTGAAGCAAGCATGCTAGTAGAGAAACATAAGAAAAATACAATTTAAGCAAGTGAATCAAAGTTAAAGTGAATATTTAAAGTTTAGCATTTCTAAAACCTAAGTCCCTAACTGAGCTAAATAGATAGAATTTAAAGTAAAGTTCTTTGAGGATTCTTACGTGCTCCACGCAATGTCCGACAGCACTTCACCCTCATCGGAAAAGTCAGAAAGCAGCAGCCAGCCCATCCCTAGGGGCATGACTTTTTATACCTTTCTACGCTAACTAAACTACGCAAAGGAAAGTTTTCAGAAATCTTCGACGTCCCATTGGCTGAGAGTGACAAGTGACATGTCACCCATATTTCAAAAGTTCCATTAGGTCACTTTTCTTAAGGACCATTGTCTTTTCTGAATGCAACCAGGAGCTTCCCAGGTTTGCAACAAATGTATATTAATGTTCTCATTGCTTCCAATTGACTTCCGCGGATGCCAAGTTAAGGGCTGACAAAATGTTCTTTTTCGACCTTGGCCATGTCCGACAGAATGATGATAGCACGTCAGTTTTTGCTTTGTGAACGCAGCTTTTGACGAACATTTTATTTCAGAATGGGCGTCTCGTGACTTTTGCAGAAGTAAAATTCATCCTTTTTGTAACTCGAGCAAACTAGGCCCAAAAGCAGGCAACTTATGCTTTCTAGTATAAAACAAACACAAGAAAAGTATTAATGTAAGAAATAATGTAGATTCTGTATCCACCCCAAGATTTACTAATTAATTAACCCACCCGATTAATCAAATGTTACCTAGCCAATGCAAACAAATAAAGCAGCGTTTATATCTACCAGTCTTCATTAATCCATGAGACTTATGTGCACCTAGAATAGTAGAAATGACATCACACAGACAAGGAAAAGCAAAACAAGCACATGCTTCTTTTATGTTTGCAGCAGTTAGTAATGACAAAAACGAAAACAATAAATTATTTTATTATTTTGCACGAACAAAAAGATGCAACAATTATGCACGTTTATGAGCACACATGTTAGTCCCCCCACGTGTAAAGTTTAATCTAAGTTGTATTAGCAAGACATATCACAAATCATTAATATTATTATTCATGTTATGGAAATGTGACTTCACGAGTTTAAACAAAATTTTGTTTTCTATCTCGCTCCATCACTAGTGAAAAAGAATAAATAGGGGGAGGTATGTATGGCACCTAAAAAATGTGTAATGTTTTTTCTAGGTGTACTACCGACCACCAGTGCCGGGACCAGTGGCGATGCAATGCAGCAACTTTCGAGAGAGCAGGAGATGCAGCAGCTGCAGGAGCAGCAGGGGGGGAGCCAGCAGCAGTGGCGGGCGGTGGTAAGCTATATTCCTTACTTATTGACATTACACTCGCTGCAAGGGTGTACACTGTACTGTTGAGACTTAGTAAGTAAGAAGTTGTCGTGAACAACGGTTGAAGAAGACACCCTTTACTGAGCATTAGCAATAGCATTAGCAGCGGGAGTTGAGTAACCAATTGCCTCTTTTATCTGACTTCAACTCAGCTGTGAAAGTTTCATGGAGAAGACAAAGTCAGATCAGATTACCTTGATGGATGGGTTGAACGAGAAGGGAAAGAAGGGTGGAAGGAGGAAAGACGAGCGAGATGTAATATTTATGACTGGCAGAGAAGGATACCTGGGATGCATGCATAGGTGGCTGATAGGAATAAAATGCATGAGTGGTTGAAGGATGGGTGGAAGGTGAAAGAAAAGATGCCTGCCTGGGTGGGTGAAACTGTATGGATGGATAGCAAGAATCCTCCGGGGTGTTTGAGTCAAACTCAAGGCCAAGGCAAGCAAGGAAGGAAGGATGCATGGGTGGTGGTTAAAAAAAAAGAATAAATGTTTGTTGTTGGTGAAACAAACTAAGGTTTGTTGAGAAATTAAGAAGAATGATAGACGTTTGCTTTGAATGGATGGATGTCTGGATGTTATTCATCATAGAGAGCATAGGTGGAGACTGTCACTGGATGAAGAGTCTTAGTTTGAAGAGAATGTAAAAGAAACAGTGCCAGAGTAGCAAAGCAGAGGAGATTACAACAGAAGTTGTATTTTCATCATACTCCCTTGACTCGCAGTAGTTTGAAAGGACAGCATATATATTGTGTATGTATGTATGTAGTTATCAAGCGCCTTCCTCCGACTCCGAGGACCACTCCCTTCCTATGTTAATTTATTTTCGACTATGTCAGTCAGCCTGCCATGGGTGGCCTTTCGGCTGGTTACACATTCAATCAAAATTAAAAGTACCTGATGTCGTCCCATATACAAGCAATGATCATTGGATCAGATATCATCTGCCTTTTTGTAGTAGTCAGGGCAGGGGGAAGTGAAAATCAGCAGTTGCCCTTGATGTAACAGAGTATGGCCAGTGCCATCTGTAATAGAAAAATACGAGCTTCCTCACCTGCAGACAGTAGTAAATAAAACTAACATGAGTCTGCGTCATGATGACTCGAGTATGTTTGTCTTGGGCACAAGCTGACTGAGCTGGCATGCCGGCTATAGCAAGGTTACGTAATTTCACTAAACAAGAGAGAAGAAGAAGACTGGTGTACTGTGTACTCAAGTCCATAGTGCTAGTATAATGCCTGAAACTCTCACAAATGTTAGAGGCAGAGGAAGTGGAAGGATAGATGCATACCACAAATGTTATGTACTGTGCTTGCTAGTGCTACTGTGCCACTATGTGTTGAATTAATTTTGTGTTACTGTTTTGCTAAGAGTATTGGTTACAATAGTCTTTTTTTCTTTCTTGATATAGCTCCTCCTTCCCAAGCAAAAAAAACAACCGGGAAGGAGTTGGCAGCCGTGGCCCGGCACCAAAAGCTGGAAGCCATATGCCAAGAATACCAGCAGCTGGAGGGTCTGGCAGAGGAGGAGGGGGCATCAGTTGCAGCTGCAGCCTCCTCTAATGCCCCGGGCCCCAGCCAGGCCCCTCCAGTGGTACGGCGCCGCGGTCAGGCAGCCGCCCGCCGCCGCATTACAACATTCAACACTGCTGCCCCTGTGGATGCAACTGCAGAGCATATGCGTGCTGCATGCTCCTCCAAATGGTGCATCTAGAGGAGCTCTTAGAGGAGCAGAACAAAAAGATCAATGTCCTGGAGAAGGAAATGAGAAGAGCCCGCCGATAATCATAAGATCCTGTTGGATTGCCCCTTTTTTAATCCTTTTTTTGGAAGGTTGGAATTGAGCATTGGGATTTATTTAATATGGACAATTTGGACATTTGTTGGACATTCTCATTTTGGAGATTGGTAGCGGTTAAAGAGAAGGGTGAGTCGGGTGTTATGGGATTTTTTACATAGTTTATTTTTGATAGGGAATTAAATTATATTTATACTTAAACATAGCATACGCAGTAAATGTTTTGTGGGGGGGTTACTGTTTTATGCCACATGGTTTCCTTGCTAATGCATAGCCGCAGCCAGTGTTTGATTTAAATAATCTGCTGATTTTGTAACACACAAACAGATAGATGCTGTACCCCTCACTGAGGGACTTGTCCTACGAGTACTGTCAGTCTTTCCTCCTAGTCCATTATTATATCTCACTCGACACAAGCGTAACCTTTAGTGCTGTGTTGGAGGATGATGAATCCAATCAATGCCGGCAATTAATTATGATGGATTAGTTTCCTTTGGAAAAAAAGTTTACTTGTAAATATACTGAGCATGGGTGGGCAAGCAGAAGAAGATCATCGTCCCTGCCTTGAAATTAAATTAGTGTTGCTTTCACCACATCCACCCAAGCAAGCGTGTGATCAATTATTGGTGTACATTAAATTTAGTCACACCTCAACATAAATCACACAGCCCGGGGGAAGAGTGTTAGGGTTTGATGAATGGGTGGGAAGGGGGGTCTGGGGAAAGGTTTGACAAAGAAAAGCACTAGGCGCGGACAAACAAAAAAACATTATATTGACAGACGACCTTCATATCGATAATCCTGTTAAGGGAGAAAAAGGAAATGAATGCATGATGAAGATGATGACTTGATGGGTAATGATAAGTATTACGTACTAACTAGAGTAGTAGACAGTATAGGGCAGTAGTATAAGATAAATTATTATGCTATGTGCCATGCCTGTCTGCCCTCAGAGAGACCCAAATTACATACATTTTTACTTCTGTTGTACCGGGCTTCCTTTTAAAAGCTAGCAAAGAAAATTAAAAAATAGCTGAAGAGAAAAAATGAATCAAATTATTTAAAAGATGTTGATACTAAAGTGTTACTGAATGTTATCCTGATCAAATTGGGGAGTTGCATCACAGCATTCCTCTTGGTCCTCCCTTTCATGGATACTGCGTCCATCAATCTTGGGTGCCACTGCCTGCCTGGCGGATGCGGGTTGGTAGGTGAGTGTGAGTTGTTTTTCTCTGTTCAGCACAGGGTAAAGGCCGGCCTGTAAGTGTAGATGGGAAAACAAAAAGGGTATTTAAAAATCGTGGGGAAAAAAATACGGAGGAGTGCAAACACTTTCAGAGCAGCATGGCTAAATCATGTCTACTCTATTGTCTGTTTCCAGCATTAACCTACAACTGCAACAGGACAGAGCAGGCCCACGGCACCCACCCAACCTCTACTTAGTTTAGATTTTGACTGAGCCAGACAGAGCACACATGTCACATATACAGCAACATAGCTTTTTCCAAAGTAGATAACTAAAACAATGTCATGCACAGCTGTCAATCATACCACCACTATTACACATTCGTGACTCGACTCCACCACTACACAGACATGTAGGTCTGCTGTGGTTGTTGTTGATTTTTTTTACCTTGTATGCCACCCATGAAATGCTCTGAGTTATTCCATCAATCATCTCCGAACCTACTGACTGACTGCAAAGGTATTATGTAACTGTGGTCATCATCCTGGTATTGTTCAACACAGTCTGCAGTGTACCGAGTGAGTCCAGATTCCATATTCAAAAATGCAATGGATTGGCCTACAGTAGAAGTACAATTCTGTTACTAAACAACAAGAAAGGAAACATTGACTTGAGTCACTTTTACTTTGTAGGTTAAATATTAGTACACAATGAATTCACTTCATGCACAACAAACAACACCAACACAAACACCAATCACTCAGAGTCAGCGTCCAATGCATGCCATCATTATTACCTGTTCCTTGCTCTCATCTTAAGTTAAGGGGCAGTCTCTCTCTGCTTTGGAAGGAGGATAGCTATAGTAGGAATCATGTTCCACTTCTTTTGGAGAGACTCAATGAAGCTACATTTTTGGTACTTTTCCTCATCCAATCATCATCTAGGTTGAGGGAAATGGATTGATGGCAAGTCAGGAGGATGGAGCAGGACTCAGAGGAGTGGACATAAGTTAAATGCACAGAGCTGCAACTCCAATATGGAAATAAAAAAGACTATGAGATGGTGGCACTGGTGATGGACTTGTTGTGATTCGAATTCCGAACCAGAAAGACAGAGACACACAGAACAAATAAAAGTAAAATAATGAAGAAAGAAAGTAAGAAGTTCAAAGCCTAGTTGTCAGGGAAGTATAGCTCATCCTCAAACTCTGGTGGTTCAACCAGAAGTAGGTAATCATCTAAGGCACTACTTCCGTCACCTAATTAGTTGTCCTCATCTTCCTGCGTTGATTCGCGTACTTTGTAATTCGGTGGAATAAAGTGCCGATTCATTTTGATCATGGTTAACTTCTCCATGTTTTTGGGCAAGAGACTGGTCCTTTTCACTGTTACAATGGCACCAGCAGCACTGAAAACACACTCAGAAGAGACACTAGCAACAGGGCAAGCCATATAGTTTATCGCCAGCCTGTTGAGCACTGGCCATTGGTGCCTTTTACCATACCAATACAGCAACAGGTTTTGATCAATGTAGACCTCTGTTTGGTCATCGAGATAGGCCTGGACCATCCGCTCAATGTTGCTGGGCCTCTTTTGTCTTTGCATCAGCACTGGACCTAGAAAGCCCTTGCTGTAAATATCAATCCTGTGCCACTTTACTGGGACTGATGATCCGGTTCTTGCTGTTGTCGATAGTGTAGGTGAGAGCTCTGAGCCAAACGCTCTGCCCTTAGGCTCTGAATTTGAACTTGACGCCGGATGCCCTGCTACGGTACTTGTTGTGGGTTTGAGTAGAGGGCCTTTAATTACCAGCCGCTCATTTTCCAATTTACTGGCTACCTCAGCTATCCAAGTTTTGTACTGGGCAACATCCACTTCTGAAAAAGGAATTAATGTCTTAATTTTCAGTGCCTATTTGTACCGTGGATAAAGATTTCTGGCACAAATGTAATGTTTTTCAGAAACAATGTGAGTTTACACTCTTGTTTTGTCAGCTAAGTAACAGGACAAGTTCTCCACCAACTCATATGCTTCATTTTTTTCCTCCACACCTGTGTAGGTTTCAGACACCTCCTTCAGCTGTTGCTCTAGCATGTGCAACAATGGGATAGATTGGCCATAGTACAGTCCTCCTTGCTGACTTCACGTGTGAAGAGCTAGAAAGGAAGTAACATCTCTGTCAGGCATTTAACTGGCCCCATTGGTTCATCTGAAAGGTCATGCCTTTCACAGTAGCCTCCCCTCTTTGCATGACATATTCATTGATTGGTCTGTACTGCTCAAACAGACGTTCAAGCATATAATAAGTTGAGTTCCAACGTGTTGGCAACTCCTGGATGAGTGCTTTGACTGGCATTCTATACTCACATTGAATGATGCTCAGCTGCTTCCAGGCTTTAAAAGAATGGATGAAATATGTTCATATTCTTCTGCAGCTGGTCAGTAAGTTGTTGACTCTGGCTTCTTTTTTCAGAAAGTCTTGAACAATAATGTTAATGCAGTGCACCAAACACAGGACCCTGAAATAAGCACTAAAACGTCATGATATACAAGAGAGCCTGTGTATTAAATATATGCATTCTTTTTAGAAGAAACCGTCCTGAAGAAGGTGTCATATCTCCAAAAAAAGCACAGAAACGCTGCGTCGACTTTTTATGGTTTTCTTATATTAAATGTATATTTTTGTTTTAATAAATGCATAGGGCAATACCCTATTTTTAAGAATAAAATGTGATAACTTTTTAATTGATATCCAGATTGTGTGTATTATATTCAGTGCTCTTATGACGTTCTTTTGTGCTTTTGTTATTCTTTGAATTTAAAGTGTATTGTTGAATTATTTGTTCCTAACAAAACATTGTGTCTTGAACTAAGGTAGCTCTTCACCTCCCACAGTCTTACTGTGGCAGGCAAGAGTAGCACATTAGTAATTCGCCAAAATAATTTTGTTGAGGGACTTTTTTTATTTATTCTGACTATGCACCCTGTCCACTATTGGATTTGAGGGTACCTCCCTGTTGTGTTTTGAGTTACACAACAACCACACCACACACACACACACACACAAACAACAAAGGTATTTATTTAACCCATACCAAAAAAATGAAATACCCCAGAAAATACACGTTTTGCAATTCAATCCAATGCCATCCATACCCTAAATGATGTTTAAATTCAACAGACACCACAGAAACAGTTGTTTTGTGCACCCACCATGACTAGCTCTGGGCCTACTGGCTACCCACAATAAAAAATAAAAATAAATGATGAAAAGTACAAAAATTGTAGTTGCAGCAACTGCAATGTCCCAATCAAACAACACCAAATTACTTTTAAAATCTCAAATCCAAAAGTCCTCAAATCCCAAATCCTCAAATCCACTGCTATATGATGCAGCAGACACAAAGGGTGATCCTTCCAGCTCCAAATCCAAATGAAAAGTGAACAGGACATGGACAAAGCACTTGGAGGAGCCTGCTGGACAGGAACAGGAAGTTGGAGACTCAGGGGCACTTCCTTCCTCTCCAAAACAAAAGTGAAAAAAGAAAAAGGACTCCATGCACAAAAAAGTACAGCCAAATGTCAATGTGAGGAGTTTTTTCATCAAAGTTTTTGAGATGGTTTTATGCTGCTTGAGAGATATTCTTTGCCAGATTGCAAATTTTGCGTGTTCGGCATCGCAAGCTTCACTAAACTTCCGCCGGATGTCCGATGGCGCGTCCGAATGACATGTTTGCGATCGCACAATCTCGTGTGATCGCTAGGCCGGCTACCAAAATATCGCTGCGCACGCGAACAGATCAGAAAACTCGTTAGCAAACGCAGGGTTCCCGGTAAGTCGGTATCGCGTAATCGCATTTTGAAAACACGCACAAGGGAAAAAATCCACTCCGCTGCGGATTGCAGAGTTTTTGGTAACTCCGCGTTCTACGCGGAGCTCGGAGTTGCCAAAAATCTGCAAACTCCACAAACGGAGCGGATTTTACCGCCCACGCTTACTTATAAGTGTTTTGTTATCCAGTTCAATATCCTTGGTGCACCAACATCAACTGTTGCATGGCTAAACACTTACAAGGTCCCAAAGGCGAGACCTATTGGCTATGCCAATGCTTGTTTGAAGCAGTCTCTGTGCAAAGAGGCTACTCTTGTTCGAGGATGAGACTCTCTAAAAGAGTGGTTCCTGCCAGAGGGGACGTGACTACATAGGAAGGTCAGCTATTTCCAGGGGGGTTAACTGTGAGAAGGAGCAGCTATATGTAAAGGCAGAGCTGTGCTTAGTTTCTAAAAGAATGAGCCCAAAGCTCGGCTCAGAAATCTGCATCTGGTGCAATTGAATGTCAGCGTGATCATTACCAAGGATTGGGCTGTGCATTCTTGATACCATCTCAAGCCTCTTTAATTCACAGTGAAAGCGGTCTTGGCCCCTACAAATCACACTAACCTATGAATCCAGAATGCTGTGTGAATGGTTGTTACCCCATTTTTTTGAAGTTGATAAAGTGGTATTTAAACTTTTTAATCCCCAGCATACTAGGATGACAAACTGTTATATATCTCTTATAATTCTGGAAAAATGCACTTTATACCGATTTTAACCAAGCATTATTGCAATGATTTTAATTAATTGTGCAATAAGAATTATCTATCTATCTAAATCCACTAATAGGGACTCCCTGTCCCTTTACATAATTTGTGCAAGTTTATGGGTTCTCCCTCTTTGATGGGTTTTCTGCCGTTCTCTTCCTCGTCTTCCTGCTTTGTGTGTTTAACCTCTTTAGCGATGGGCAAAGGTCTAATATCGAAAAATAAGTGCGGGTTGAACCCCCGGCTCAAATTAAGCACTGAGAGAGAGAGAATTTGCAATATTTGCCTTTGCAATGGTGAAAGCGTCTCTTGTAAGACCTTCACCTGTCAGGGGAAAAGTAAAAAAGACTCCTCCCGGAGGCAGGAGACTGCTAAAGGCTTGGCTGGCTGCCTCCTAACGGGGGCAGTGAGTCTCAGTAATGCTTGCACTTGTGAGGGGTGAGGGTACCTTCTGCCAAAAAGGTAGTCCTTAAAAGGGCCCAGGTGACCAGTATGTGTTACAGAGCAGACACTCATAGAGGACCAGTGTATCAATGTTACTAAAAAAAAGAGAAACTCACTGAACCAAAGTGTGCAGTCTCATTCCAGTGAACAGGTATTCACAATGGACGAGAAAGGCACTTGGGAACGAAGCAGCCAATGAAGGAACTAGAGTGTCCCAATCGCCAAAGCAGCCTCACACACAAGATTATCGTTCTCACAGATCAGAGCAAAGAGGCAAACATCGCCTCACCTTCTGAGAATAGAGGCATTCACAAGCGCAGGGGCGCTGCATTTTCAAAATTGCAGACAGAGAAATGGAAAACTGGAATTTGTTGTGGCACAGGGAACAAAAAAGTTCACGCTCACGCAGCAGAAACACAATTATGGAACCTGTGCATTGTGTATGCAAAAAAGCAGACACAAACACAAGGAAAAAAGCAAAGATAAACTATGGAAAGTGGGAACCACAGCAGGTCTGTCAGAGTTAGCAGAGAGTAACAGGCAGCACCCCTCTCAAGGAGCACCAAAACACACTCAGGTCCACTGCCTATAGGTGGGAGAGAAACTCACAGATCCCTTTAACGCTTAATTGTCACTGAGAAGAGACTTCCTGGGAACAATCGCAGTTTAATCACTCGGTGTTACAGACACGTTCAACTAGAAGCGCATTATCAGAGACAGGAAACAAGTGACTTGCTCTAACTCAGCAAAAACAGAGTATCTTGTGGTTAACAGCGCTGACTGCAAGAATGAGGGTCTCATTAAAAACAAGCGTGGCTGCGCTAATTTAAAACAAAGACGCCACATCCATGTCACTGAAAACAAGCGTGGACTTGCTAATTACAAACAGATGGTCCCTGCGCACCGTTGCTTGCTCCTGCAAGGAGGAAGCCACCCCATGCACGAGTGTGTTGAAAAGAGAAGACCAATTTCTAAAGGTCAGCTCCTAGAGCAGCACATACGCGCTGTGCTAGGCTCGAACTAAAAAGGGGATGGACTTGATGCACACAGACTGATTACAGCAGCTCTTGAAGAGACAGCTGCGCTGTCTTGCTGGACCTAAAAACGAATTGCCACAACACCAGGGTGCTTCTATTAGAACGCAAGAGGGACTGATTTAGGTCTGAGAATCACATCCACTGATCCTACTTTTGTCGTATTTCTTTATCTACGATGTGTATAATATACAGAAAACAATCCTTTCTTGCAACTTTTTTTTAAAGCATTGGCAAGGCCAAAGCCAATAGGCTAGGTTTTCATATGATGCACAGCATTTGTATATGCAAAACATATCAACATTATTTGTGAAGGCCTGTGTTTACATGCTTTGGCGCAGTAAAATCAGACCTATTAGATTTGCCAATGTTTTTTGGTTTATTATTTGAGTCTTCTTTAGTAAAGTCCTGTGTTTGATAAGCTAAAACTGTTGCAGTGCAGCTTAAGACCACGGGCCACTAAGCTTGTGAAGTTATAAAGGACCCCATCTCCTTTCTCCACTTCTACATGTCCTGGGGCGGAAGTCAGAGTAGGGGACAGATGATGAGACGATGGGCCAAGAGAAAACTATGGTTTTCCACAATTAGGGTGACCAACTGTCTGTAAATTTTACAGACCATCCGTTATTTTGGCATGTTGTCCGTTGTCCATCATCATTCCTTTTACAGGCACCATTTGTCCTTAATTTTGGGGAGTACAGCAAGCTGTGCTGTTTCCCTGGAGAAGCACTAATACAAGTTCCAATGTTATTGCTATCAGGGCCAGCTCGCACTTCTCAAACTGTAGAGGCTGTACAGCCCCTCCCTGTCTTCACACAGACTGAGGACTGGTCCATTGTCATTCTGACTTCCGCTGATTGTCACATACAGAATGATAATGGACTCTTGGGTAGTTACAGAAGGGGGTGTGCCTTCTCGCACATCTGCCTAGGGCATGGCATTGTGCTTTCTTCGAGCAGCCATGCTGAAAGCATCAGCAAAAATCCAAACAAATGTAGACCAATCTTGTCATGAACTAGTGAGAGTTATAAAGTGAAGGTATTTGATTAATCTTGATGTTTATGTTGCATTAATTTCCTACCACCATTTAAAACATGTTTCATGTTATTAGTCATCCAATAGGAAACCCTGACTCCAACTTTGTTCAATATAAAAAAATCCCTTCCAGATGTGCGCTATACTGCGGACCCTTCCTTCCTGTCGTGAATTTTGTCCTTCTGCCCTGAAATTTTTCTTGAATTTTGACCCTTTCTCCTGAATTTTTACAGTTACTGCCCTAAATCAGCACCCATGTGACTTGGTCACCGTATCTACAATGCAACTTAGAGGACAGTATGGAAACACAGGGGTAGATGTATCAAGCCGTTTGCGATTCGCAAAGGCCGGAATTCGCAAACGGTCTTTTTGCATGTTTTGACATGTAACAAAAAAATCGCAAAATAAGGAATCGCAAAAATTTGCGATTCCTTATTTTGCTTAAGCATTTAAGGAATCGCAATTTTGCGATTCCTCAAATGCTATGTATGTAGGATTTTGGAATTGCGAATTTAGGTTAAGAAATCGCAAATTACCACTAACTTGTAGTTGGTGGTAATTTGCAAATTCTTTTAAAAATGCACAATTTGGCATTTGTGAAGGTGGCATGTGACGCACATACATGCCCTTAGGGCATGTATGTGCGCCATATGCACACACGTAAATTTCAGGGGTGCAGCAGGGTGTTCTTGAGACACCCCTGCACCCTTGAAATTATTCTCAATTTGCGATTAGCAAATAGCGAATCGCAAATTGAGAATTATTTCACAATCATTCCTATGGGCCTCCTGGCCTATAGGAATGAATGGGAAATTATTCCTTAATTGCGAATTCGCAAATAAGGAAGAATAAGAAATCGCTAAAAAAAGCGAATTTCAACATACATGCCATTTTGCGATTTCTAAATAGCGATTCCTTAAAAATCGCTATTTAGAAATCGCAAAAGGGTATGTTGATACATCTACCCCACAGTTTCCTGCAGCTTTCTGTCCTATCTAGGATGCAAAGGTCATCCAGCTGTAGGTAACATCTGGT
Organism: Lissotriton helveticus; assembly: GCF_964261635.1. Taxonomy (NCBI): domain Eukaryota; kingdom Metazoa; phylum Chordata; class Amphibia; order Caudata; family Salamandridae; genus Lissotriton; species Lissotriton helveticus. The sequence continues at coordinate 1,120,005,286 of NC_136063.1, read as the reverse complement.
GGAGGAATCTGAAACTATGTGAGCTTCGGGTGAATTCGGGTAACTTTGTACTTTTTCATAAAGTATGAAATTGCCCTAAAAAAGTGTACACCATTGTTCCTAGTCGCAGTGCGAGAAAGGCCATTAGAAGATAAAAATTCCCATTTCGTGCTTCAATACACAAAAAACAATGAGACCATCAGGAGCCCCAACAAAAAGCCACCACCACTCGACCTTGATATTTTGGAAATCGGGATAAGGAAAGACTACAGTACCCATAACACATTACTCTGGGATCTGCCCAGAGCAGTTTCACTTCAGGAAGGCTCAAACCAGACAGTGGCAATCAGGACTCTGTTGCCATCTTTATGATTGTCTGCCTGATTGCAGGCCTTACAAAGAGTCATCTGTCTCCAGACACTGATGCGGTCTCTAAAGCAGGGAACCACAAGCCATACTTGGAAGAGAGGGTATGGAAGGGAACAGAGCTTAGATATAGTAGGTAAAATATAGAAGAAAAGAGGACACGACGCAATAAAGAGAAGACATTAGAATGGCAAGGAACAGGGCACAAGTCGGAGGTACACGCCGGTGGATGGCGTCCACCCACTATTTTCACAGCATGAACGCCGTCCACCCTGACAAGAAGTTGGGCCCGCACTAAATAATGTGTTGAACTCGTCCTGGTGTCATTTCCAAACACCGGGACACTTTCAGCAGTGATTGCACGTTGTCTGCTTTCCATCTGCAACAAGCAACAACGTGCAGGCAGGGGACGGGGCTTTCTTATTTTTGACTCCTGCTGGGCCCATAACAAAGGCTTAATTTGAAGGGCCATCAGGCCTCCTATTGTTCAAGTCCCCTGACTGGGAGCAGTCAAGACCCTCACACCTAGAAGCAAATGCAGCAGAGGGGACACAAAGGTTAGCACTTCACACATACTTAAGAGAGGCAGCTTTTCACTATGTTCAGGCTCTGTTCACTAGATATGCATTGCACTGTAAGAATGTCAGATGTGTTGGTCTCTCCCAGTATTTACACAAAATAAATGTAACTTATATGGCACTCACTACCCCTGAGGAGGCGTTGAAATAATTTAAGTACCACTATTTTTTCTTGTGTAGAGCTACTCATCCCAAAGCAGAGTGTCAGAGCGCTCTATATCACAGGTACATATTAATGTCGTGGCTTGTGATGCCAATTCCTATGATGAAAATTCCTGTGATCTCACATGTAAGTCATGCGCCGTGATGTCACGCATCGTGATGTCACTTGAAAACTGCATAACTAGGTTAGTACCCCACTTATTTTTTAGGACTTGTGCCCTGGCAAGAAAGAAACATTAGGCATAGGCTTAGAGTAAAGACCCAGAGGCAACACGGGAAGATGTGCAAATGTGAGTAGTAAAAGATGATAGTGAGAATTGAGCTTTGGGGAAAGAAAATTAAGCATACAACTATTATAAATAGTGTTTAAAGACATGCAGTGTTTGAATATGCAACCTATAAAAAAAACTCAGAATGCACCAGAACACGGCAGAGGCTGTCCAGACATTATGTAATGGTTCCAGTGGAATAACTGTCATTTTGTCAAACGTAGACGGAAATAATCCATAGATTCATTTCACGGAAGGAATGCTACGTTTCCCTGTGACTCGTGGCATGTTTTCAGAGCTGTAATTCAAGCAACTGGTTCAGCTCTGTAATTGAAATCCATTCCAGGTGGCTTTGACACGGGCTTTGGAGTCATTATTGACGCACGGTCCGTGATATTTACAAAGATTGATCGAAATCAATAAAGTAAATGCCGTGGAAGACCTGCTATTCTACAGCACCTACCGCCGCAAGAGGATAAATTTCAAGTGACGGATGTGCTATTTTGTGAGCTTACGGTGTCACCCCAATAAAGAATGATTGACTCACTGACTAAATGTTTGAAGCCTGATCTATCATTCAAATACCGTGGAGCAGGAAGAAATGTGTCACCTGTTTCTCACATTGTTATCGGTAAATATGGCAAATTTGAAGGTTTCGTTTTGCAAATGGTGTTGCGTTCATTGGCCAACAAAACAATTATTTATTGCCTTCGGTATGAGTAACATCAGACATTAGAGCAGAGGTCTTCAAACTTTTTGATGCTGAGACCCGTCATGCCAAACATTTTAGGCGTAAGGACCCCCTTTTGACAAAAATTTCTAGAACCTGGTATTCCTCATCAGAGACAACTATCGACAACCATAAACGCCCCAAATTTCCCACATTAAATCATTTTTACGGTGGGGAAATAATATTAAACAGTGTTTAGCAAACCAAAGGTTAGTAAGCGTGGGGCTGTAGTCAAAGGTGGAGCTAAAAACGAAGGCATCATTGATAGGGAATTGGCGTAGGCCAGTGCCGCAAGTCTTCTTGCTGCGCTGCCCTAGGCCATTGTGAAAGGACTGGAATGCACTATATTTATGAAAAATGGTACAATCCTGTCCTTTTCCCTTGCATTGGTACACAAATTGCTGCATAGCACCAACATAGGTAGGATTGTTTTTGTACAGGGAGGGGCACCTACCTTCACAAAAACCATCCCGAGAGGCGTTTTCCTTTTTCTATGTGAGCTGCATAATGCAGCACACATGGAAAGCGGAAAGAACGAGGGGAAATGAACATTTCCCCCGATTACGCCTCCCCTGGGGAGGCATCCATTTTTGGAGCTGGCTCATGTTTACTTGATTTTGTAAATATGGAGCAACATCAAAATCCATGAGTGTTGCTTGGGAACCCCACGCAAAGCCCATGGAACACCTCCTTGATGCAACGCAGTGACTTTTTTTTGGGGGGGGTGGAGTTTTATATAACTCAAACTAGACCCGAAGGTGTCAGAGCTCTTTATGTGAGCACCAGTTACGTTACAGATGGACACACTCATTTTTGTTAGGCATGGGGAGATTAAGTGATTTGCCCAAAATCACAGAATGTTGAGAGTCCCTGCCGAGACTCAAACCTGGTTCCCCAGCTCTGAGGTTGACTGCTCTAGTCGTTAGGCCACATTCTCTCCCCAAAGACTTGCGCTGCTATGTCTTACTCAATATCTATGAGGCCATGCAAAGCCATGCAGAATGACTTTGCACCACCTCATAGGTATGGTTGAGACGCTTGCGCCAAATGCAAAAACAACAGTTGATGGACAGAATGCAGAACAATGTTATACATTCACCCCAGTACAGAGATCTGGGCCTAAATCCATCGTTTTTTTGCACTCCACACCACCCAAATTCAGACATGGCCATATGCAAATCAGCCTTGACCCTGTGCCTCATGGGAACAGTCCAGCCCGAACTGCCAAGCCATGTCTTTCCTGAACCGGAATCAAGCATCCTAGGACCGGTTTCTGGCTATCAGCCGTCTTCAGCCTGGATAGCTTGACTCCACTGGTGTGGAGAGCATGGGACTCACGTCTGAGCATACCCATCCCACTCGGGTTGACAAATGCAAAAACAACAGTTGATGGACAGAATGCAGAACAATGTCATACATTCACCCCAGTACAGAGATCTGGGCCTAAATCCATCGTTTTTTTGCACTCCACACCACCCCAGTTCAGACATGGCCATATGCAAATCAGCCTTGACCCTGTGCCTCATGGGAACAGTCCAGCCCGAACCGCACAACTCGGTGATGGCCGCGTAGTAAAGGAGCTCTGCACCGCCTGACCCCTGAACCCCACCATCCGTGAAAATAATCCGAGTCCTGTTGTGGAACTAGACTGCCCTGGGTGCTGTGACCCCCCCGGTCTGTCTCCTGTCACCGGCGGTGGTGCGGGAGTGAATCACGACCGGAAGCGGGTTGCGACCTTGAGCTATGGTGAGGCCGCGACGCACAGTACTTCTTGTTGCCGCTGGGCCCACATTGCTAGGCGGGCACACGCCAAATTGAGGTCGCAGCTTGCGGCCTGGTCTGCGACCTGGATCTGCACTTTGCTGCTCGGTTGGCACCTTAGGAGGTGGCTCGTCTCCGGACTACACAGTGAAGGGCCGCACTGGGGTAGCTGTGGATAGCCTGCCCCTACAATCTGCTAGTTGTTGCCTGCCCTGTGAGCTTGGCTGGAGGAGGCCCACGGTAACCAGTGACGGCTGGAGATTGAGTGGGCGGTATACTGTTGGACCAGGGCAACAACCATAGGTGAGCCTGAGCCCGGCGACCTGCGGGGGGCCTCTTGACCTGTTGCTGGTGACTCCCTGGAACACCCAAGAGACGCCACTATCGAGTGACCGGTGGGACACCTGGCCTCCTCCGCCTTTGGCCATACCCCCCGTGACTGCCTGTGGAGATCGAGTGTGCAAAGTGGCGCTGGGGCACCGGTTGAGAAAGACATGGCAAGTGGAAGGGGCCCGAAGGTGACGCAGCAGAATAAACTGGAAAGGTACACTTGCCTGAAGAGCCCGGCCCCCGACCGCCCAGCCCGACAGGTATCCGCTGGAGGGTCGGAGAGCGAGCCGCCTGAACTGTCCCTTAAGGATGTCATGGACACCATAGCAGGGGTGCGCACTTCAACTGACGCCATATTGGTGGAGGTGACTTTGATCAGGGCTGATCTAGCGAAGACCAATGAAAAGGTCAAGCAGTTGGAAATAACCACTCAAAGTTTGGTGGATGACGTCTCGCAGCTGCAGACAGAGCTCCAGGATCTACATACCTTCAAAAAGTTTGCGATGGACAAGCTGGACGACTACGAAGGGCGCTCTTGGTGCAACAACATCCGCATCGTGGGTCTTCCCAAAAATATCGGAGGGGCAGGCACCGGACTTGTTTGTTGAGGAGTTGGCGCTCCAACATCTCCAGCTGCGAGGCCTCTTGAAGTTCTTTGTGTGGAGCGGGCTCATCGCGTCCCGGAAGGTCGCCCAAAACCAGGGGCTCCTCCCCGACCCATCTTGGCAAGACTACTGAACTTCAGAGACCGGGACGTGATACTACAGCATGCCAGGAACTCACCGCCTTTCAAGTACGAAAACTCAATGGTCAAATTTTTTCCCGGACTATACTCAGGCTGTCCAGAGGCAACGACGATCGTTTATGGCTGTTAAAAAATCTTTGAGAGAAAAAGGACTGAAGTACTCCATGCTCTTTCCCGCCAAGCTTCGAATAAAGGCCAATGGGAAGGCCTGGTTTGTTGACCAGCCGGAGGCCGCAGCGGACTGGCTGGAGAGACCCGAGGATCACTCCCCACGTTGAGCCTAGTGATTATTGGCGTTAGTGGTATGTGGATTTGATAGTTATCTAACTATATGGAGGGGCTCCCAGACACTCTTGTGGACAAAAGGTGGATGATATTGGCGCCTCACCGTGACCCTGGGTGTGCTGGTACCATTGCTTATGTACCCTTCCCTGATGCCCGGGAGTGGTCTCCTCGATCAGGACCACTGTACTTTGTGTTTTTTCTTTATGGGGGGGGGGGGGTTGGGAGGGGGGGTCCTTCATCCCCGCATTTAACCTGTGTAAGTGATCTTGGGGCGACAGGCATTCTGCGTAGTTTGTTGTTGGGCTAGTTTTCAGGTACGAGATGCAGGGAGGCAGGGAGGGGGGAGTTGGGACTGGGGCTGGGGGGGTTCGTTCTTTGCTGTTTTATCGGCTTCAATGATGCACATGGTTTTGGATATGGTGTCATCCTTACTTGGGATCCTAAGATTGGGCACACACTAACACTTCACTCTGGGACCACACCGGAATAAAAGTTTCACTTTACTTAGTTGGAATGTCAACGGTCTGGGAGACAAGGTAAAATGCAGGGTTGTCTTACAGTACATCAAACGACACTGCCGGATGTAGTCCTCCTCCAGGAGACACACCTGGTAGGTATCATGTGTAGGACCCTGAACAGGTGGGGGTACAAGCTCATTGCCCACTCAGGATTCACTAGTTGGTCCCGGGGAGTGGGTATTATGATCAAAACTTCCTTTCCATTCTCACCCCAGTCTGCACATGTTGATGATTGGGGGAGGTATGCCACGCTCTTTGGGCAATGGAAGGGGAGTACAACGACCCTGGTGTCGATATATGTTCCCCCAGGCCTACAGGCTCAATCGTTCACCGATCTAGGCACTTTGCTTCTTTCTCTGCCGGATTGCCTTCTTATGGTGGGCGGTGATTTTAACGCAGTGTTGTCAGGGGAGTTGGATCGTCGGCCCCCACGCGCCACGGGACCCCCCAATAGTTGGCATCCTGATTTCACAGAGGCATTCGGTCTATCTGATGCTTGGAGGGACCTCCACCCTGGGGACACGCAATACACATTCTTTTCCGGTGTTCCCCATAGCTTCTCCCGCATTGATTACTTACTCTTGCCTGCCTCCCAGCTGCTTCACCTGCAAGAGGTTCGTCACCTGGCGAGGGGCATATCTGACCACTCACCGGTGTGGGCTAGATTGACGCTGGGAGAGTGCCGGGTTGACATGGTGGCACTTATTAATCCATGGTTCCTCCGAGACCCATCTCTTCGTAGGGACCTACAGAAGGCGATTGATCATTACTTTTGCGAGAACCTTGGGTCGGTGGATTCTCCTCAGACACTTTGGGAGGCATTCAAGTCCGTTGTGCGAGGGGCTGCCCTCTCTTTGGTGGCGGGATCTGGAAGGAGACTTCCAGGGCAATTGAGGCGATTGAGAGGGATGTAATACACCTAGAGGCAAAAGTGGAGAGGGAGGGGACCCCAGACGCAAAGCATCTTTTGTACCTAAAATCGGATGAATACAAAGCTGTCGCCACGGAGCGTGCCAATTCCTGGGGTAGAGAGAGGGATGGTAGGGTGTATGAATGGGGGGATAAGGCTGGGAAACTTCTTGCATGGCTGGATAAGAGGGAGCAGGCTAGTCGACTGGTGCCTGAACTCTTGACCACTTTGGGTGAGAAGGTCCGGGAACCGGCCCTTATAACTGGCGAATTTGCGGCACATTACTCAGCGGTGTACACATCACACTTGCCCCTCGAGGAGGCGGATTCGGCGGATCTCCTTCCAGACATTGGTCTTCCGTCCATATCGGAGGACGACCGGAGCTACTTAGACAGTGATTTAACTAATGATGAGATTGCGCAAGCAGCCAGGGCCCTTGAACCGGGTAAGGCGTCGGGGCCCAGCGGACTCCCCTTTGAGCTTTACAAAATGTGCCCGTACAAGTTGGCCCCGCATCTGCGGGCCATGTTCGAAGATATCAGAGTGGTGGGAGAGCTGCCGCCCGACCAACGACTGGCCTCAATGGTAGTTATCCCGAAGGAGGGAAAACCAAAAGATAGGTGCACATCTTATTGACCCATCTCCTTGATCAATACCGAACCAAAAATGCTCGCTAAGCTTCTAGCCACCCGCCTATCGCGAGTGCTCATCTACCTGGTGCACCCTGACCAGTCAGGATTCATGCCCCACCGCAGTACTGCTCTAAATCTAAGGCGTGTCCATGGGGTGATAGCACGGGCAGGCATGATACAGGAAGATGCCTTTATCTTGTCTCTAGATGCATCAATGGCTTTTGACACCATCGAATGGCCCTACCTATGGGGCGTGGCTTAGCACGCTATGGCGATAGACGTGCCCGGGTAGAGCTCCTGACTGAGCTCCCCTACCCCGGGACATTTCTCCGACCCAGGCTATCCTGTTTGGCCTGAGACTGCTGGCGGAGCTGCCTGCACTCCTTGACCACACACGGGCCGACTATCGAGTGGATCGGTCGTGGGGCTCCGCACCGAGGCCAGCGGCGCTGACTCACCCGGCCTGCCTGAGACCCTGCTGGGCAACGCGAGTACGCGAGACTGCGGCTCCTTGCGGCCTACCGGGCCTCGCACAGCGCCTTGCCGGAGACGGCCCAGCTGCTGGGGGACACGACTGGCACAGGGCACCTCAACCCTAGCCCTGCTGCGATCGGAGCCTTCCTGCTCCGAGCCCTCGGAGAACCTTGGACGACGGGACGACGTGCCGAAGACAGCCGGGGCCTGCGGCGGACCACGACTGGCAGAGGCTGACCTGCGAGGGCGCGGAGGCGCGAGGGCGGGAGCCTGACCCTGAACACAGCCGGCGCCGAGGTACGTGACTGGCGCGGCGGCGCCGAGAACTAAACGGAGCCTTCCTCCTTCACCTGCTCCCTGTCTGCACGCTGCCACCCGCCGCCATCACTGGCTGAAGACCCCTGGTATCCGCGAAACCACGAGACACAGTGAGTCACTGAACTGGGGACACACACAAGCTGGGGGCTGCGGGGGACCCTAGCAGGGCACGGACATTAATGACTGCCAGCAGAGCCCCTGTGCGCCTGCAACACCTTTGCCCTGTGAGACGCCCTAACTGTGGTGAAGGCCCGGGTGGGACACAACCTGTAACAGGGAACACCCCAGAGAACGGCGCTACCAGGCCCACCGCACCTGATTGCCGAGCAGACACAGGGGGCGCTAAAGTGACTAAGGGGCCTGTGCTCATCAACGGCCACGACCGACGCGACAAGGGGCACTTGCTGACTGCTGGCCACGCAGGAACGACTTGGGGAGTCTATAAGACGACCGGGTGGGAAGCTGCTTCTCCTCTCCCCCCCACCCCTGGGACCCACTGGAGCACGCCCTGGCCCTCAATTGCTGCGCGACAGGCCCGGAGCTATAGACTGCGCCTTATCCATTTGAACTACCAGACACACCACGGTCACGACCCTACGGATCATCTGCCCTCCGGTGCCTCCTCAGAAGGACGCGACCTGAGCCCCTGGCACTGCCTGTGCGCGCCGCCTGCCCCATGTCTGGAGGGGTTATGACACGCACCGGAACGGGGAGCACATCGGTGAAGGGGAAAACGCCGAAGGCCTCGCCCAAGATGGACGCCGACCACGTGGCGTCGAAACTGGATTCGGTCCTGGCAGCTATGGAAAGAATGGAGGAGTCCCTCCAGCAGACGCGCGCCTCCTTAGCAACGAGGATAGACAATGTGGCAATAGACCTGACGCACCTCAGAGCTGACCACAAGAAACTGCAGGAACGCTCCACGACGCTGGAAGGCAAGGTGGCAACGATGGAACCGACGGTGACCCAGTCTGACAGGCACATACAGGATCTCCTCAACCGGGTGGATTTCTTGGAAGAACGCGCAGAGGATGCTGAAGGGCGGGCGAGAAGGAACAACATCCGCCTGGTGGGCATTCCGGAGAAATGGGAGGGGATGGACCCTACACAGAGAGTGGAGGACTGGCTACGTGACCTGCTGCCGGAGGGCACACTGTCGCCCCACTTCGTGGTAGAACGTGCTCACCGAGTACCCACGAAACCCCTCTCAGCTGGCTCGAACCCCAGACCTATCATCCTACGAGTCCTGAACTACAGAGACCGCGATGCGATATTGAGGGAAGCCAGGAAGCTGGGGGAGATCCGAATTGACAACACTACGGTAATGTTCTTTCCGGACTATACAGTGCAAGTGCAAAGACAGAGACACTCTTTCTTAGAGGTGAAGAGGCGATTACGACAAGCTGGACTTCAATACTCGCTGCTCTTCCCTGCCAAACTACAGGTGGTGGCGAAAGATAGGACGCACTTCTTTGTGAACTCTTATGAAGTTGAGGCCTGGCTTGACGAGAACATGCCAGACGTGCCTAGACGAGCGCACGGGACTGCCACCATGGAACGCACACGAGGGGCTCGGAGACGCCGCCGACGCAGAGCTCCCACTCCTCCCGGAGCTCGAGGAACACCGGCTCACTCCCCATCTGCGCACGAGAAGATGCAAGGACAGCAGGATGCTCTCCGCAGCGTGGCGGAAATCAGCAGCTCTCCGGCTCCATCCCCTGCCCCGATCGTTGACCCGACGCCCCTCCAGAGCGACGATGAAGCGATCTATGGATTACCGGATTCCCAACGCACGGATGACCTACCGGATGTCACCCCACAAACTGCTGACCTGTTTGGCTGAGCTGACCGGGGCGGCCTCCCGCCTTTGTGCACTGGAGCGACCAGGACTGCACGAGTGCTCCTCGAACCCCTTCGCGAGCGAAAACCTGCACGACTGCGAACTGCAGGACCCAGCTCTACTTGAGGCCCTGAACTTCAGCCAGGTACTGTGACCACCACACGCGCGCGATCAAACTGCACACTGTGGTGTAACGGTCGCCTTCTCTGTGATACTGCACGCGCCGGCTGGCGCTCCCCGAGCCATCCGGGGAAAGAGATCTACTCCTAGAGACATTGCCCCCACCACTTGCCACTTGAGAACACTGCCGGCTTCGCCCTGAGAGACAAAATCCGGGCTACTGCCAGACAGCGAAGGCCTCCCTACTCTACCCGGGAGGGCTGTTACGCTCTCATTGAACTACACTGCAATTGCAATTGTTATACAATACGCCACAAGATAACCCCTAGAACTGTATAGTTTACGAGCTCATTTGAGAGTTTGGACGGCGACATGTTGTGCAGCCGACCTTTTGGCATTTCAGGTTATGTTGCCATGTTGAGGCTTTATGTTTCCCCCCCTTTCCCTACCCTTCTGCACCACTGGAGATCGTCACACTCCACACTGAGACCCTGGAGCGGACTTGTGCTGGGGGCGAGACTTTGGGCCTGGCGGGAGGCGCTGATTGGGAGTTTCACGTGCAGGGGAGCTGGAGGAGCTTATACTTTAAAGCGCAATGTCTGAGATACGGATATGCACCTGGAACATCAGGGGAATGCACACACCAGCTAGGCGCTACCAGATCTACTCCTACCTAAAAAGACACAAGATAGGCATCGCACTACTTCAGGAAACACACTTGAATAAGACAGAGGTACTGGCACTACATCGCAAGTGGCGCGGACAACTCTATGCAACCACCTACTCCTCATATGCACGCGGCGCACTGATATGGGTCCGCCCCGGGATCCCCTGGACGGTCACAGACACTGCATTAGACCAAGAGGGCAGGTTTGTTGTAGCGCAGGGGAGACTAGATGGCCAACAGATAGTGCTGGCATCGCTGTATGCCCCGAACACTGATCAGGGAGACTTCCTGATGCACCTCTCCGCGACGATGGCGTCCTGGCACGCGGTCCCTTGGCTACTGGGGGGAGATTACAACTGCACGTTAGACATAATACAGGACCGCTCATCCCCGCCCCCCATAGGCGCTCCAACACGTGGTGCCACGAAGGCACTGCTGGAATGGGCTGAACGGTGGGATCTCCATGACGTTTGGAGATCGCGCAACCCTGGGACGCGGGTCTACTCATACTACTCAGGCGCCCACGAATTACATGTCCGCCTGGACAGATTTATGGCGACTGCTGCAATCCTGCCCCTAGTGACTGACACATTATACATGGGTCGCACGCACTCAGACCATAACCCACACTTTTTATCCATAGCTTGGGACCGCCCACGCCCCCCCATTCCCACCTGGCGACTGCAGCCAGCGCTCCTGTTAGATGCGGCTTTCCGAGAATCTCTCCTTACACACACCTCCCAGTACTTTGAGGACAACGCGGGCACAGCTTCCTCCACCCAGGTGGAATGGGACGCCTTCAAGGTGGTGGTCCGTGGACACTGCCTGAGGACACAGGGTCACATGGGGCGACAACTAGAAAGTGAACTGACCCGGATAGAATCCGACCTACTGGATAGGGAGGGGGAGGCAGCTGACGGTAGCAATGATTCGCTGCAGGAGGCGCGCGCAGAACATGCAAGCTTACTGGAGCGGCTCCGAGACATTAACTACGCAGCGCACTCGGCGAGGACACATCACTTAAGTGATAGACCTGGCAAGTTACTAGCCTGGCTGATTTCACAGGAATCCCGCTCATCCCCAGTGGCGGCGATACATGCGGAAGGGAGAGGCCTACTGTACTCACAACATCAGATTCACGATGCATTCACTCACCACTACGATGCATTATATCGCTCCCGACTGCTGCGCACATGCTCAGACATTGCTGATTATCTCTCCCCTCTGCTCATGCCACACCTGACTACCACACAACAGGACGAATTAGGAGCCTCGCTTGACCCTGACGAGATACGCGAAGCAATCTTTCACCTATCTAATGGCAAATCCCCTGGCCCGGATGGGCTTCCGGCCAAATTTTATAAGGCAGGCGCGGACATACTCATTCCACGGCTTCTAGGCGTGTACGCCGCAGCAGCGGAAGATGCGCTCTTACCCGCATCATTGAATGAAGCAACCCTGATCTCCATCCCAAAGCCTGACAAGGACTGCACGCAGATGGGCTCTTACCGTCCCCTAGCGTTGCTAAACACGGACTATAAGATACTGGCCTCCACACTGGCCCGGAGGCTAGCCCCCTATGTGCCCCGTCTGGTGCACCAGGACCAAAACGGTTTTGTCCCGACACGCCACACCTCCCACAATATCCGCCGCCTATTCCGTATACAGGAATACGCTACCCATCAGTGGCCCAGAGCGGGATGCCTGGTGCTAGACCTAGAAAAGGCCTTTGACTCGGTCGAGTGGCCCTACCTGAGAGCGGTTATGGAAAAGTACTGACTGGGAGGAGGCTACGAAGCCATGGTGGGCCTGCTGTACGACAAACCGACGGTCCGAGTTCGCACGGGAGCGTTGCTCTCGGACGCTATTCGGGTGCGGAGAGGCACCAGACAGGGCTGCCCCCTGTCGCCTCTATTGTTCTCCTTGGCCATGGAACCCCTGGCCACAATTCTCAGGACTCAGGGGCCTGACTGGGGGATCCCGCTAATAGATGGCCTCCACGCAGTATCGCTGTACGCAGACGACCTGCTGCTGTACGTCAGAGACATAACTAACATCCCTGACTCCCTGGCCGACGTCTTCCGAACCTTCGAAGAAATGTCTGGACTGCGAGTTAATTGGTCCAAATCGGGGGCTTTTTCCTTTAGCCCAGACACGCCCGAATGCGACGTGCGCCTGGGCGGAGGCAGATTGCAATGGTATCCCACTACTTTCCGATACCTGGGGATCCGAATATATCGGAATCCGACAGATATCCTCGAGGGAAATCTCCTGCGGGCCATCGCCTCGATTCGGGCACAGATCAAGTTCTGGAACACCCTACCCCTAAACGTCCCGAGCCGCATAGCACTTACTAAAATGATAGTGCTACCCAGACTGCTGTACTATTTTGCCAATCTGCCCACGTACGTACCAAATAAAATATTCCGTGACCTGGAAACTCTGCTACGCAGCCTCATCTGGAACGCGGGCCGGCCCCGCGTAGCGCTGACCAAGCTCTACATGCCGACTGAGCAGGGGGGCCTAGCAGTCCCACACATGGAGCTGTACTACCTCGCGGCACAGATGCAGTGGGTGACGGGGTGGCTCAGCGGCAAACACCTCGAAGATACTGCTACGGACACTGCTGCCTGGACGCAAACACAAATCTGCACGCTGTTCCACCCGATAACCCGGACTCCCTGCCCCTTACAACTACACCTAGCGGTGGCACGCAGATGCTTCCTGCGTTGTTTACGGCTCACCCGGGCGACGACGCCATACGCTCCGACACTACCTATTCTGGGCACTCCAGGGCCAGTGGATGCACTAACTGTGACACGACTAACTAGCTGGACACAGGCGGGGGTGGACACTCTGGGAGATCTCTACACTGATGGAACGCTACTCACCTTTGCGGACCTAGCCGCTAGCACGGAAATCCCAGCTGGCCAGTTCCTACTGCATGCGTCCCTCTTACGCACACTCACTCAGTCTTGGGGCGACATGACGGACGAACTGCCGATGCACAGCTTTATGCAATATCTCCACGTCATGGGGGATGGCTCACATGTCATACATTGGTTAGCGCAGACCCTACTAATGCACTCGCACCCGTCTACGTTGTCGCTACGGGACAAATGGGCACTGGATAGAGGACAAGCATGGACTGATAGAGAATGGGCAATGATCTTAGCCGGACCAACATACATCCCACGCAACCCCCGTTTTAGGATAATTCAATTCTACATATTGCACCGAGCTTATCTGACACCGACAAGATAAACAGGTACTTCACAATCACTGATGCCGCCTGTCCGCGCTGCTCTCTGAACGGAGCGGACCTCTTGCATATGTTGTGGCATTGCCCCGGCATGCACATGTACTGGACTGACGTTACAACGCTACTCACACGCAGCACTGGCGAGCAGGTACCGCACACGTGGGAAGCGTGCATCTTGGGGCTATACAAGCGCACTAAACTTACCAAAGTGCGGTTGCGCTTCTGGGACATGGGACTCATAACGGCCAAACGTCTGCTTACCAAGCACTGGAAGGCAGCGACTCCCCCTCACACGCAGCACTGGCGCGCCTCCTTTACCAAGTGGGCGCGAGCGGAAGGCACGGTGCTTCTCCGCGAGGAAACAGCGGGACTGCGTAAGTTCCCGATAGCTCAGCTCTGGGATGACTTCCTCAAGGCGTTCCAACGCACCTGCCAGGAGCAGGGGATTACCTGAAACGCACATGTACCGACACATTACTACACCTCTTAACACCGGAAGCTGCCATGGCCCTGCCCCCCCCTCTCCCCCGCTCACCCGCCTCTCGGGCCTTTGGGATATAAACTAACGACATTATGCACTTACTATACCGCGCACTGCACCGGACGCCTGCGCGGCGCCACGCACCAGCCACGGCCTTTGCCTCGACTGTCCTGCACACTACACGTGGCGAGAAGCCCTGCTAGGCCCTGCCCCACAACCACCACCACATATGAGGTCGCTGCATCTCTTGCGACCTTCCAACACCAACGCTGGGAGACCTCGCAGACACCATACTACCAGACGCTTGAGACCTGCCTGAAACGGCTGCAGACTCACCCTGCCGCACATAACCACCGACCACTATGCCTCAGTGAGCTATACTATTGTACACCTAGCCGTTTCCTAGTCAGCATTACGATCACGGATCTAGTAAACCATCTGTTGCAGATCCCCCCCCACTACTGGTTGCCTACGACTGCCTATTCGGCTATTTACGGGGTATTGGGGGTTTGCTATCAAGGCACTAATGCTGGGTGATCGCTGCAAAGCAAATCTCTACAACGTAAGACAAAAATACAAGATCTACTGCTAAAATACCTACACATCAGATGGCTACACATACACCCACATGAGACTCGCCGCCGGACCCCCGGGTTGTCGGCTAAATGGCTGTGTCATCTAGTCATAGGTTACCCCGATTGTTTTCTGCCCGGCTGGCCCCTGGGAGCCGCTGAATGTAACATGTAAGATATTTACCATCTATGCAATAAAGGTCTTTAAAAAAAAAAATCGATTGGCCCTACCTATTTGCAGTGCTTTCTAAATTTGGGTTTGGGCCGCAGTTCATCTCTTGGGTCAGACTCCTCTACACCGCCCCCCCCTGGCGCAAGTGGTGGTCAACAACAAGCGCTCTGAGCCCTTCCTTCTTGGTCGGGGCACCAGGCAGGGATGCTCGTTATCGCCCCTGCTCCTCGCCCTATTCTTGGAGCCCTTGGCTGCCTGGATCTGCCAAGATTTGTCTGTCAGGGGTTTGTGGTGGTCGGCGGACTGGGAGGACCGCATCTCCCTCTACGTGGACGACATTCTGCTCTATTTGGCCTTCCCTGATAAATCGCTCAGGTATGTCTTGGACATCTTTACCTCCTTCGGTAGATCCTCGGGCTACTCTATCAACTGGGGGAAGTCTCTCCTCTATGTCCTATCCCACAGAGCCAAGTCTCTTCCTAGGGACTGTCCAATACAAGTGGTAACCGATGGTTTCCACTATCTGCGGATCTATGTCACAGCCGATGCCAAGCTCCGGCATGAGAGAAACCTGCTCCCGCCCATGCAGCGTCTGCGACGAGATATCGCAGTTTGGAAGGCCCTACCACTCTCGCTGCTCAGATGTGCTGCTCTTTTTAAGATGATGTCCCTCCACCGCTGTCTTTATGCCCTTCAGAAGTACCCCGTTCCAGTCCCGGCGTACTATTTTAGGGAGCTAGAGGGATTACAGAGGCAGCTGCTGTGGGACGGGAGAACCAGGATTGCGCTCCATAAGTTAACCCTCAACTGGTATGATGGTGGGATCAGCCTCCCTGATATTAAAAAATACTATTGGGTAGCGCACCTCGCTGCCATCAATCAGGGTACGTACCAAGTCCAGGGAGAACCGGGATATGCCATGGACAGATGGTTACTACCAGGCGGCTCATACAATCATGCCTTCAACTCTAATCCCACTACCCTACATCTGACCGGACCAACGTCTCACTCGGTCCAGGTGTGGCACGCAGTTAACATGAGTCTGGGATGGGAGCACAAGTTGAAACTCGCGACCCCCTCCTGGGACACAGCTCAGCTGGATGGTCTTCACTCCTCCAAAGGCTTTGACAAGTGGGACCTGATCGGCATTTCTCAGGTGGGTGATCTGTGGGTGAGGGGCCTTATCTTTGACCAGCTGAAGCAACAATATGAGTTCGTGGACACTGAGTTTTTCCAATACCTCGAGATCCGTCATGCCTTAACCACCGCCATTGACGAGGGATCCACTCCCCCTGAATACTCCCCACTGGAAGATAGGCTACTGGATGGGCTCCTCCCACAGAAGGCCATCTCTTTGACATACAAGAAACTTATTAACAACACACCAGATCCCTTACTTAAACTGCGTGAGACGTGGAAGGCAGATGGCCTCTTACTTGATGACGAGGATTGGACAGCAGTGGTGGCCTCGCCAAGGGAGGTAGCTATCTCCGCACGTCTCCGCCTGATACAACTGAAAATTCTTCACAGGGTTTAAATTACAGGACCGCAGCTGGCCCATATGGTGCGTGGTGACAATGTAAACTGTAGGCGACAATGTGGAATGGTGGCCACATTTATGCATATTGTTTGGGAATGTGAGTACATTCAAACCTACTGGAAAGAGATCCATAAGGTCATGTGTGAAGTCCTGCACAAGTTCATTAATCTAGAGACAAAAAGATGTTTGCTTAATGTATGGGAACCCACGGATTTAATTGCGGCCGAAAAGTTATGATTCACGCTGGAGTCCACTGTGGCCAAGAGAGAAATTGCCCAATTATGGGAGGCAACAACGCCCCCTACTGTCACAATGTGGAAGCGAAACATGGACTGGTGCATGTTCCGGAAGAAGACTGTGTATGTGGCACGGAGTTGCCCACGAAAGTGGTCCCGAGTCTGGGCTAAATGGAACTCTTACAGGGGAGATATATGTGTTGCACCGGCTGCCCCTATTGAAGATGAACAGCTGTCTCCATAAATGTGTAACGGTAAATGTGTGATATTCCACCTAGATTTTGTAACCTTAAGGAACTGCCATGTTCAATCATATGTGCTACTTTATGACACTGCAAATGCTGATTTTTAGTTTTTTCTTTCCTGTTCTTACACGAATAAAAAGAAATTAGAAAACAAAAAAGTTGTTACTCAGTGGCAAATGTGCTGTAGTACATCATAAAACCTCTATTAGTTAATTCACTGCAGAGGTCTATGTCTAACCAGAGAGCCACATATTTAAGGGGCACATGTATCAAAGTACAAGTTTGCGAGTCCTTAATGCGAATTTTTGTGAATCGCTATTTTATTTTTTATTTTTTATTTTTTAAACTTATTAAGCGCGACTACCATCCCAAGGGTATCCTGGCGCTGAGACTGCAACTATCCTGCTGGCGAACTGTCACTACCTAAGTTTAGGGAACAGAAAAGTTTTGAGGTTCTTTTTAAAAGGGATAAAATCCTGTGTGCACCTCAGCGCCAGCGGAAGAGTGTTCCAGAGTGTGGCAGCCGCGAAACTAAACGCACGGCCGCCCATCCTCACTCTATTGACCCTAGGAACTGTGACTAGGAACGCAGAGGCAGATCTTAAAGGTCTGGCAGCGCAATACCAAGAGAAGAGGTTTTGAAGCGAGGTCGGTCCCTGTCCATGCAAAGCCTTGAAGACAAGGCAGAGAGCCTTGAAACAGATTCTCTCTTGAATGGGCAACCAGTGAAGGTCTGCTAAAGCACCCGAAGAAGAGGCAGAACAAGTGCGGGATAGGGCCAGTTTAGCTGCCATATTTTGAACCCTCTGCAGCTTTAGGATCAGTGTTTTTGGGGCTCCCAAAAGTAGTGCATTGCAGTAATCTAATCGACTAAGAATAGAACTGTGCACTACTTCTGCCCTTACCTCCTCAGGAAGGAGCGGTAAGATCTTGCGTAAGGCACGAAGTAAGCCCATACAGCCCGCTATAGTTCTATTCACCGAGGCATCAAGCTGCAGATTGGGTTCGAATAGGACTGCCAGATTTCGGGCCGATTTGGCCGCCTCCACCGTACCTGGAATAGATGTCGGCCAAAAATCGTCCGGAAGCGGGCGGGGGGTTCGGTCTAGAGAGCAATGAAGGACCTCTGTTTTAGAGCCGTTAAATTGGAGCGAGTTGGCTCGTAGCCATTCCGCAGTGGCCGACATGCAGCGGTGGAAAGTGTCACTCGATATTGCCCTGGTACCCTCAAATGAAAAAATCAATTGGGTGTCATCGGCATAATTGATGACAGATATGCCGAATGACTTTACCAGGGCAACCAGGGGGCGTAAGTATAGATTAAACAAGATCGGACTGATCGCCGATCCCTGGGGGACACCCTGAGCCACATGCTGCACGGCGGAGCGAAAAGGTGGTAATGCCACTGCCTGCTGTCTGTCACTGAGATAAGATGTTATCCATCTCAAAGCCAAATCAGTGACTCCTGCACTCCGGAGGCGGTCCAGTAATACTGCATGGTTTACCGTGTCGAACGCGGCCGACATGTCGAGCAGCACTAAAAATGCTGACTTTCCCATGTCGACACGCGTTCGAAGATCGTCCAACACGGTAACCAACACAGTCTCCGTGCCGTGAGCCGGCCTAAAGCCGAACTGTGATGTATCCAGGCCGGAGTTGCTTTCCAGAAAGTTGGACAGTATTTTTGTGACCCACTTCTCTACCACCTTTATAATAAAAGGAAGGAGCGAAATAGGCCTATAGTTGGCCGGGCTCAAAGGGTCCAAAGAGGCCTTCTTAAGCAGTGGTGTAACAATTGCCATCTTCCAACTATCTGGCACTGTTGCTGTGTTCAGTGACTGGCAGCAGATGGCATGGAGCGGAGGAAACAGCTCTGTTTGGAATGCCTTCCAGATCTTATGAGGCATAGGATCCAATGGCGATCCTGAGGACACACCGTTTGCCAGGAAACAGAACTCCTCCAAGGAAGGACTAGGGAAGCAGGACAGCTGAGTCTCCGTAGGATGGGGTTCTGCAGAAGGAGGCAGGGTAGATGTAAGCAGGCCAACAGTCTGCAGTCCACTCAAGATTTTCTTAATCTTATCTATCTTATCTTAGCTATTAAGGACTCACAAACTGCTATGTAGGTAGGAATCTGCTAATATTTCGCGATTCTTACGCATTCCTTATTTGTGACTCGAAAATTGCGAGTCGCAAATAAGGAATGGCTTCCCATTCATTCCTATGGTCCAAGAGGCCCATAGGAATGAATGGGAATATCGTGCGCAATTTGCGAGTATCCAATAGGTGCTCACAAATTGTGCAATCAATTTCAGGGCTGCAAGGGTTCCTAAAGGACACCCTGTTGCACCCCTGAAATGTGCGGTTGTGCACATGTGAGGCACATACATGCCCACTATGTTTAGGCCTAACATGCGATGGTGCACTACTCTCTTACTTTATTACGTGCTTCTTCTTGGCGCGAGAGCCATTGGCACTATAAGTTGTGTCATCACAGAGTCCATAGGAGCTTCTAGTTTGATTGCCTCCAGACTGGGCCACTGATACATCATAGTGCATCACAATGGGGTTCTTGGACTTGGAGGAGGTGCACTATATACACATGTGGAATTCTTGAAATGCTCTGAACTTTGATGGAGAGAAACTAAGGAACTAACTGGGGCAATACCAAAGTCCAGCGATAATTGTCTCTCAGCCAGCTCGATCTCCTTTAAGACAACACTTACCGCTCGGACCAAAAACGTGTCCAAAGTTGTTGATCCTTTGGCCTGTGAGATGGGTGCAGTACCTCTCTACCCTGCAGTTTACCTTTTACCCTTAATTAACTAAAATCCAGGGGATGATCTAGAAGGCAGAGAGCAAAAAGGAATGGGAAAACCCAACACAGCCAGGGTTGAACCCCACTGCGCCGCAAAGTCAGTAGTTGCTAGTCAATGTCTGAGAGATAACACCAGCTTTCCACTCGCTCCCTCCAGGCCAGCACTTCCAATCAGTACAGGTACAGGAATAAGAAGGAACACGACTAGAGTTATCCAACACTATCCAACTCTCAAGCTTAGACAAAAAAGGGCAAGTTTTTTAAACCAGCAAGGTTTGCCACAAGTCACAGCATGCAGCACGCAGTGTCCAGAAGGAGCGTCCACATACCTCTCTTTGGTCTTGGGGCCGCTGCCTCCACCACACACAGCTGGACCACAACCAAGTCGCAGTTGACAGCCTTCAGTTCCTAGATATCACATAACAGACTGCAGAGAATGTCAAAAGCTGAGGCCGGAGAGAGCTAAGTGTTGAGTGCTGGATGTGGCTGGGAGGGGGTCTCAAACAAGCCAATGGCAGTGTTCGGTTCAAACTTGACACATTGCCTCGACACTTAAGGTCACCCAGAGTATGATGGGGACCAATATCAGAGCCCAAATCTAGGTGCCAGAAGAGGACTAAAAGTGGGGTCTTGGGGAGCAAAAAAGACTATTGACCGCAATCACCTTTTTTTCCAGCATCTACTCCAAAACAGAAAGCAAAAACCAGCAAACCAGTAGTCACAACACTCTTCCCTATCACCCGCCTTGCTGCACACCTGAGCCCTCTCACCTTGCAAGCGGACTGAGCGCAGTGAAGGGGGTGGGGGTGGGTATAACTAGAGCGCTGGGAGTGGCAGTGTCGATAGCAGTGTCAGTGGTAATGTAATATGCAACATGCGTTGCCCAAAATACATTGCACCCAGACATAAAGCAGAGAGTTTAGTAGGCAGCCTCGGAAGCAACGTAAAAGACAAACTATGAGGAGTGGAGAAAAGACATGCTACAGCAGCTGTCGGCAGCCCCTACCTCCTTGCTTCCTGCTTCCTGGCTGTCCCAGCATATGACGTGCGACATGTGTGGGCGGGCACAGCACCAGGGAGAGGGGCCTTCGAGTCCGCCAAAGGGCTGATGCATGACTATCGCCAGGCTTCTCAATCATAGCCCTTCAAAGTTGGCTAAGAGAATGGCAACAGCAAACTTGCTCACAGAAATAAAAATTTAAAAAAAATAAACCTAAAAGGTATACAAATCACCATCATCCACAGCCCAAATACCTTTCTTAAAAGGATTTCCATGGAAAATAAGCAGTATCGAGGTAAGCTCCTCGTCTCCGTGAGCGGTTGTGTCACACGTCGGAAGCACCTGTCATGCACAGAGATATCAGCTTACTAGCTTCTGCATGCGTCAATTCCACTAGGCAGTTGGCAGTCTAGGGCTCCCAGCACAACAAAGTCAGTCAGAACAGGAACACCACTGTTGATCAAAAGAAGGTTGGCAGTTCAGTGTTACCAGTATAGCGATGCACACGGTGTGACAATAAGGTCACCACTATCCGCTTGAGCCAAGAACACCGTTGTAGATTGCGTGGATACCTCAGCTGCACAAGCTGCTCCGTACTCGCGCTTGCCAACAACGGTCGGTGTTCGCAAGCTTAAACTTGCTCTAGCACAGTACAATAAGCACAGCATAAATACAGAAAAGTAATTAGTGATCTTCTGTACCTCTTAAATAAAATATGAAGCTCAGCCACAAGATGTGAAGACATCTGTATTAAAACATCATCATTGCTGTTTGCCAACATGGTACACCATCACTCGGGTATTACAGAATTCACCAATTGTACACATGGTTCAGTAGACGAGGTAGATGCCTCAGCTCATCACCACTTGACACAAAGTGAAATGGCACCAGTAGAGTTTCAAGTCTTTGGGGCCAATTCCGATCTGGGTCGGAAAGCACTCCAACCGAGCCGGATCCGGGGTGTTTTCCGACTGATCCGACTCCTGTAGTCCGAACGAGTGAGTACGATGTGGCTGTATGCTCTCAGACTCGGTGCGGTCGGACTCCCATAGAAGTCAATGGGAGCCGGTCGTACAATGCGTATAAGGGGCTTCCATTGACTGAATGGGTACATCGCGGACAAGTGTGCCCCCTACAGTGGGTACGCATCGGTGCATCCGCACCGTACATGCCTGTGTTGGGGAGACCCATGGGTCTCCCCCTGTGTCCGAGTCATAAGGCTGCGGGTAACAGGGGGTCCGACGCAGACCCCCGAAGTCCAACTCCGGGGGCTATTGCGAGCCGGTCGCTCCGACTCGATCCGGCTGTCCTAATCGAGCAACGTACTAGCTTGGCCGTGAAACGTCTCCATTGCATGCCACAGTTAGCTTGTGACTGAGTCGTGCGGAGAGGTTCGGACCTGGGAACGATTTGGATGGAGATTTCGCGCTTGTTCGCATCGTACTTTGAAGTCCGGACCCGTGTACGACTCGGACGGAAATTCAGCCTCCGAATTGGATCCGCTAATGCCGAAGCAGATTCGGTGCCCTTCCGACCGAGATCGGAATCGGCCCCTTTATTGGCATCAACCTCCAGCCAGTCATTACAGCTAAACAGTCCGTCGTTTCCTTCAACTGTCACCAGGTGGAACCAAAGGCACCTGATGACCAGGTAACCTAAAGGGACCCTGACGTAAACGTATAGGCCACAACAGATTCCTCCTTGTCAGTAAGCAGATTTAAATGGTGAAGCAAGCATTGTAATTGGATCATTAAAGATGGAGTCCCAGATAGTAGAAATTTTCTCTGAAGAAAAAAACAGGCAATGGTGTCGTAAAAGTCTTGTGATGGTATTATTTTATTTTTTACGGTCACAATATGTTGAACCTGAGACAATGCAAATTAGATGGTCAGGCGTAAAGTGAGATGCAGCCTTCACCCGGATTTCCTAGAAGCCATGAGAACTTCCTGCTCACTGCAGCCTGCACGGGAAGACGCACTGAGGGGCCACCAAGCAACAAAAAACAAAAACTAAATTGCTGCCTAGCAAATTCACTGAAGGAGATAAGACTTGAACTGTGAGTCTCTTTGACTGTGTGAGAACAAAAAGACCGCACTGGTGCTTGATTAATGCCATATCTGATTCCAACTATTGCAATTGTTGGTTGATTGTGGAGTTCTACGCTGAAGCACTACCCACACTACCTCCTTGAGAGGTCTATAACTGCTCTCCCATGCTACGCTGAGAGTCAAGCCCAATCTGCAGAGACATACTACAGTTAATAAGATGCCAGTAGCAAACAATGTTAACCACCATGGTTGAGGCCCAGTAGCACTTGTTTGCCTTGTAACCCCATCAAATGGGATATAGCATATCCACATCAAGTTATAGCATTTATAAGGCCAATAAATGGTGGTTGGAAGCTTTCGCAAAAACCCCAAATAAAAAAAAGATCTTTGCCCAGCTTTAATTTTAAATCTGTCCATCTGATGCAATACCTATCTGATCGCGATCCACTTCTATTTTGCAACATCTCCCTATGCATTGGCAGAAACGTAGACAATGCAAGTCTTTAGAGTGGTTCCAATAATAAATATTTCTCAGAGGGCAACAGTCACAGCTGCTGACAATATGCAGTGGCGGCGCAGCAGAGCAGCAGCGGAGGGGGTTGAATTAAAAAAAAGAAAAGAAACTTACAGGATCCTGTGGGCCCCTCGCCCTTTGGTGCTCCTCCATTCTCCTGCTGCTCCAGGCACACCCTGGGACAGACTCCACATGCAATCCATACGCTGCTCTCATACTATGAGAACAGCTCAGTGATTGTCCTGAGTGGACTGGTTTGACGCTCTGCACAGGCACAAGGAGTCTGTGTCTGAGCCGGGTTAGTGAAATGTCAGTGCGCATGGCTGTTTGGCCGGGCTAAGATGGCCCGGCAAACAGGCATGCACACTTAGCAGTGCACATAGACAGCACTTCAATCCTCCTCCCTCTCATCGCCCCTCCTTACACACGCTGGCTCAAACAGTATCTGAAAAATAAAACAATAATATAATATTGTTTTATTTTTCAGCTGTTGTCTCTGAGCCAGCCGGCGAAGCTCCTCCGCCATTGTGGAGGATCCGCCGCTGGAGGACATTCTCTCCATATATTTGATTGAATGTGTCTCTATAACCCTTTTCCTTTGCGCACATCTTGAAACTCCCTTCTGCATCTGAATTATTTCCCATTCATGATGATCCTGAGGTATGACGTGGCTGATGGTGGTATTCTCACTGCTGACTGCCTGGGTAGCATTTTTCAAATGGGGTACAAATCAAAGATGCCTTTAACAGGGCAGTAAAGAATTGCATATTCCTCTGTACCTGGAGACACTAGTTTGGCAGCCCTTCTGGAGGTGACAGAATACAGCAGAGGTGGGAATGGCATTTCGGGTAGGAAAACCTTCCTATTCAAAGTGTCGAAAAGAGCCCAAAAGAAGGTTGTAATTCCATTCAGTAGTTTGGGCTCTAGCTGTGTCAACGGTTTTGTTATACCTGCTGCTCAGCCAGTGTAAATGTGCAGTGGAATGTTGGTGTGAATGGTGATGTATTGGAATGTGATAATGCCTGGATGTAGAGAGTAGAGAAAAACCAAAGGAAATGATGGACAGAGCATTGACAATGCAAGCACTCACCCCCAGTCAACTGATCTGGGTTTAATCCATCACCGTTCTTTAGCCCACTCTGCCACCCCAGTTCAGACATGGCCATATGCAAATCAGTCTGACCCTGTGCCTCATGGGAACAGTTTAGCCCGAACTGCCAAGCCATGCCTTCCTTGGACCGGAAACAAGCTACCGAGGAGCGGTTTCTAGCATTTCAGCCGTCTTCAGCCCGGCTTGCTTGAATCCAGTGGCAAAGTGAGCAAGGGACTCACGTCTGAGCATACCCTGCCAACTTATGGTGAACAAAGAAAAACCAAAGGAAATGATGGACGGAGCGTTGACAATGCAAGCACTCACCCCCAGTCAACTGATCTGGGTTTAATTCATCACCGTTCTTTAGCCCACTCTGCCACCCCAGTTCAGACATGGCCATATGCAAATCAGTCTGACCCTGTGCCTCATGGGAACAAATCAGACTAACTCAATGCACCATAAGTCATCTCCACGTGGCCTTTCAAAGGCAAGACATTGCTCCGAGTGCGGCCCGCCGGGACCACGTATCATCGCAGGGTGCGCACACGCTGAGTGCTCCAGGTGCCACTAACTGAGCAGGTCCACTCAACGCCACATGGTTGTGCGCCCATGCTGACCGCTGCCTGCACCCTACACTGGGGTTTCACGGTTCACAATTCAAGATTAGTAGCGACGCAAATGGTGTAAGAGACTATAATGGGTTAAGAAGATCAAATGCTCCCAATCTGTGCAGCTCAAGTCAACGTCACCTGCCTGTGAGCCTTTGGTGGCCGCTACGTCCGGTCTACACTGTAGAAGACCGGCGACACATGGTGCCAACTAACCCTGTTCAACGCAAGCCGATCCCACATGTGTAACAGGTTCCTGAGTCCTGAATGGCAGCGACCCCAACTTCTTTGCAGCAACCATAGCAGCAGACTCCCTTCAATCAGTGAGGGATATTTGCATATGGAAGGCAAGCGACACGATGTGCCACTGAACCTGCACTACGCAGGCCTGTGGGGCCACCAACGTATGCACGTGACTGTGGGCCCTTGCTCACCACTACCTCTGGCCTACATGTGGAACACCGGCGACACATGGTGCCACTAACCGTCTGCAACACAAGCTGATCCCACATATGTAACTGTGTCCTGAGTCCTGAATAGCAGTGACCCCCAACTCTGTGACACAACTACAGCAGCAGACTCCCTTCAATCAGTGAGGCATATTGCCATATGGAAGGCTGGCGACAAGTGCTGCCACTAACTCTGTTCAACACAAGCCAATCCCACATGTGTAACTGTGTCCTGAGTCCTAAATGGCAGTGACCCCAAGTCCGTGCAGCGACCACTGCACCTCACTCCCTTCGTTTAGTTAGGAGTATTTACAGATTGAAGTCTGCCGACAAGCGGTGCCACTGAACCTGCACTACGCAGGCCGGTGGAGCCACCAACATATGCACATGGCTGTGGGCCCTTCCTTATCGCTACCTCTGGCCTACACTACGGTCAGAGCTCACAATTCAGATAGAGTCCTGATTCCACATGACTCAGACCAGTAGGCAACACACATTACTCCCAGTGAGGCCATCCACACCAAGCACCATCACAGGCTCCTACAGTCTCAATGCTTCTGGTGCCACTAACCCTATTTAACACAAACCAATCCCACATGTGTAACTGTGTCCTGAGTCCTGAACAGCAGTGACCCCAACTTCGTGGCAGCGACCACAGCACCAGACTCCCTTTAGTCTCATTTGTTGTTCTTTTCTTTAAATAATGTTTTTATAAGTAAATCTATACATGACTAAGATTCTTCTTTCTCCAACCGCACAAGGACACTTCTGGGCCCAAGAAGGTTGTTGGGGGTATGATGGTAATGTGGGGAGAGGGAGCGTCAAAGGGGTATCACTCACAGAAATAACTCCGATATCTTTTCACAAATGCCTTGGACAGATGCCAGCTGACGGACTGAATCACAAAATGGTTTTTCAATACTTATATAGTGTGAGTTATCAACAGTTCGGACCCAGGCTCGCAGAGGGACAGCTGCGGCCCGTCCGCTCGACTCCCAGATGCAGTACAATGAGCCGTCCGCCTCATTGTGTCTATCCCTGCCCTGTTCCGTCGTATACCACACCACACCACACCACGCCACTCCGATTACGTTCCGATATTGGCCCCACGTAGCTACCTGTCGCAGGCGTACTCGCTGTTGGTGTGCAGGTCAGTGGTCTACTTCTCAACATCTCACGGCCACTCCCTGAGGGCAGGTTTGCACACACACCACACCCATCCAGCAAAGGCCATGTGACCACGCAAATATAATAGATCGACAACGTCACATCCTTTATTGCCGGTGTTGACTTGCTGGTGAACCCTCCATGGGTCTCAGCCATTGAGAGTCCATGAAAAGTTGTGAAGAAGGTTAGTTGCACCCTCAGCTGTATGGCCGTCAGCGGCCTACCACCCCCTTGGCACGGACTTCATATGCATAGGTTTAGTGCCACACCAAAGTCATGTGGCCATTAGGAGCCTACCACCACATGGCACGAACTTGAGTTCCACAGGCTTAGCGGCACCAAACCCTGAGGTGGTCTCCGCCATTGACGACTCAGTGACATGTCTGAGATCTACCGGGCCGCGGAGAAGCTGAAGTGGTCTCCACCATTCTGGACTCAGCGACATCTGTCACATCCGCGGAACAGCTAATGTGGTCTCCGCCATTCATGACTCAGGAACACATCTGAAATCGGCGGGGTTATGACGGACACATGCAGTCCGCCCACTGCTGCACACTCCGCCGGCACCAGGTAATGATTGGTCATTGATATACACACACACACACACACACACACACTTCCACACACATACACACTTCCACACACATACACCCACACCACATTCCACACAAACACCACATTCCACACACCACATTCCACACACCACATTCCACACACCAATTCCACACACCACATTCCACCCACATTCCACATACCACATTCCACATTCCACACACATTCCACACACATTCCACCCACATTCCACATACCACATTCCACACACATTCCACATTCCACACACCATATTCAACATTCCACACACCACATTCCACATTCCCCACACCACATTCCACATTACACACACACCACATTTCACACCACATTCCACACACCACATTCCACACAGCACATTCTACACACATTTCACACTCCACATTCCACACACATTCCACATGCCACACACCACATTGCACATTCCACATACCACATTCCACACACATTCCACACACATTCCACACACACTCCACATTCCACATATCACATTCACACACATTCCACATACCACATTCCACACACATTCCACACACATTCCACACACCACATCCCACACACCACATTCCACACACATTCCACACACATTTCACACACCACATTCCACACACATTCCACACACATTCCACATTCCACACACATTCCACACACCACATTCCACACACACTCCACACACCACATTCCACACACATTCCACACACACACCACATTCCACTCACCACATTCCACACACACCACACACACCACATTCCACATTCCACACACATTCTACACACCACACACCACATTCCACACACATTCCACACACATTCCACACACCACATTCCACACACATTCCACACACCACATTCCACACACACATGCCACACACATTCCAAACACGCATTCCACACACCACATTCCACACACATTCCACACACCACATTCCACACACATCCACATTCCACACACATTCCACACACATTCCACACACATTCCACACACCACATTACACACACATTCCACACACACCACATTCCACACACCACATTCCACACACACCACATTTCACACATTCCACACACCACAAACAACATTCCACACACCACATTCCACACATACCACATTCCACACACATCCACACACCACATTCCACACACCACATTCCACACCACATTCCACACACCACATTCCACACACCACATTCCACACACCACATGCCACATTCCACACACCACATTCTACACACATTCCAAACATCCCATTCACACACCCCATTCCACACATATTCCACACACATTCCACACACATTCCACACACATTCCACACACCACATTCCACACACCACATTCCACACACATTCCACACACCACATTCCACACACATTCCACACACACACCACATTCCACTCACTACATTCCACACACACCACACACACCACATTCCACATTCCACACACATTCTACACACCACACACCACATTCCACACACATTCCACACACCACATTCCACACACATTCCACACACCACATTCCACACACCACATTCCACACACATGCCACACACACATTCCACACACGCATTCCACACACCACATTCCACACACATTCCACACACCACATTCCACACACATTCCACATTCCACACACCACATTCCACACACATTCCACACACATTCCACACACCACATTCCACACACATTCCACACACATTCCACAGACATTCCACACACATTCCACACACACACACACTCCACATTCAACACACATTCCACACACATTCCACACACATTCCACACACATTACACACACCACATTCCACACACCACATTCCATACACATTCCACACACATTCCACACACCACATTCCACACACATTCCACACACCACATTCCCACACCACATTCCACACACCACATTCTACACACATTCCACAAACCCCATTCCACACACCCCATTCCACACACCCCATTCCACACAACCCATTCCACGCACATTCCATGCACATTCCACACACATTCCACACCACATTCCACACAACACATTACACACACATTACACACACCACATTCCACACACATTCCACATTCCACACACACACACTCCACATTCCACACACACACTCCAAATTCCACACATTCCAAATTCCACACACATTCCACACACCACGTTCACACACCACATTCCACAACCCCATTCCAAACACCCCATTCCACACACCCCCATTTCACACACCCCATTCCACACACCACATTCCACACACCACATTCCACACACATTCACACACCACATTCCACACACATTCCACATTCCACACACACACTCCACATTCCCCACACACTCCACATTCCACACACATTCCACACACCCCATTCCACACACCCCATTCCACACACCCCATTCCACACAACCCATTCCACACACCACATTCCACACACCACATTCCACACACATTCCACACATTCCACACACCACACATACCACATTCCACACACATTCCACACACCACATTCCACACCACATTCCACACACCACATTCCACAAACAACATTCCACACACATTCCACACACCACATTCCACACATACCACATTCCACACACATTCCACACACCACATTCCACACCACATTCCACACACCACATTCCACACACCACATGCCACACACATTCGACACACATTCCACACACATTCCACACACATTCCACACCACATTCCACACACATCCACACACCACATTCCATACACATTCCACACACCACATTCCACACACATTCCACACACCACATTCCACACACATTCCACACACCACATTCCACAAACATTCCACACACACACCACATTCCACTCACCACATTCCACACACATTCCACACACATCCACACACACACTACATTCCACTCACCACATTCCACACACACCACACACCACACACACCACATTCCACATTCCACACACATTCTACACACACACACATATCCACACATATAATATAATATCCACACACATCCACACACACATCACACAATCACAAAACATTATGGGATATATATATATATAAATATGGAATATATAATATGGAACATTCCACACACATTCCACACATACCACACATGCCACATTCCACACACCACATTCCACACACATTCCACACACATTCCACACACCACATTCCACACACCACAATCCACACACATTCCACACACACCACATTCCACACACCACATTCCACACACCACATTCCACACACTACATTTCCACACACACCACATTCCACACACCACATTCCACACACCACATTCCACACACTACATTCCACACCCACATTCCACACACCACATTCCACACACATTCCACACACCACATTCCACACACACCACACACACCACATTCCACACACCACATTCCACACACCACATTCCACACACACCACATTCCACACACAACGTTCCACACACATTCCACACACCACATTCCACACACACCACATTCCACACACATTCCACACACATTCCACACACCACATTCCACACACATTCCACACACCACATTCCACACACCACATTCCACACACCACATTCCACACTCCACATTCCACACACCACATTCCACACACATTCCACACACCACATTCCACATACCACATTCCACACACCACATTCCACACACCACATTCCACACACCACATTCCATACACCACATTCCACACACATTCCACACACCACATTCCACACACATGCCGCCACCTC
Source organism: Lissotriton helveticus (assembly GCF_964261635.1). NCBI lineage: Eukaryota > Metazoa > Chordata > Amphibia > Caudata > Salamandridae > Lissotriton > Lissotriton helveticus. The sequence goes on along the minus strand of NC_136063.1, from coordinate 1,119,974,081 downwards.
CACATTCCACACACCACATTCCACACACATTCCACACACATTCCACCCACACACACTCCACATTCCACATTCCACACACATTCCACACACATTCCACACACACTTCACATTCACACACTCCACATTCCACACACATTCCACACACCGCATTCCACACACCACATTCCACACACCACATTCCACACCACATTCCAAACACCAAATTCCACACACCACATTCCACACACATTCCACAAACCACATTCCACACACATTCCACACACATTCCACACATTCCACATACCACATTCCACACACCACATTCCACACACATTCCACACACCACATTCCACACACATTCCACACGCATTCCACACACCACATTCCACACACATTCCACACACCAAATTCCACACACATTCCACACACCACATTCCACACACATTCCATGCACATTCCACACACCACATTCCACACACATTCCACACACCACATTCCACACACATTCCACACACCACATTCCACACACCACATTCCACACACCACATTCCACACACCACATTCCACACACCACATTCCACACACCACATTCCACACACATTCCACACACCACATTCCACACACAACACATTCCACACACATTCCACACACATTCCACCCACACACACTCCACATTCCACATTCCATACACATTCAACACACATTCCACACACACTCCACATTCCACATTCACACACTCCACATTTCACACACATTCCACACACATTCCACACACACTCCACACATACCACATTCCACACACATTCCACACACCACATTCCACACCACATTCCACACACCACATTCCACACACCACATTCCACACACCACATGCCACATTCCACACACCACATTCTACACACATTCCAAACACCCCATTCCACACACCCCATTCGACACACATTCCACACACATTCCACACCACATTCCACACACCACATTCCATATACATTCCACACACCACATTCCACACACATTCCACACACATTCCACACACCACATTCCACAAACATTCCACACACACACCACATTCCACTCACCACATTCCACACACATTCCACACACCACATTCCACACACATTCCACACACACACCACATTCCACTCACCACATTCCACACACACCACACACCACACACACCACATTCCACATTCCACACACATTCTACACACCACACACCACATTCCACACACATTCCACACACCACATTCCACACACATTCCACACACCACATTCCACACACATTCCACAAACATTTCACACACCACATTCCACACACCACATTCCACACACCACATTCCACACACATTCCACACATACCACACATGCCACATTCCACACACCACATTCCACACACATTCCACACACATTCCACACACATTCCACACACCACATTCCACACACCACAATCCACACACATTCCACACAAACACCACACACACCACATTCCACACACCACATTCCACACACCACATTCCACACACACACCACATTCCACACACTACATTCCACACACACCACATTCCACACACCACATTCAACACACCACATTCCACACACCACATTCCACACACATTCCACACACCACATTCCACATTCCACACACCACATTCCACACACTACATTCCACACCCACATTCCACACAAATTCCACACACCACATTCCACACACATTCCACACACCACATTCCACACACACCACACACACCACATTCCACACACCACATTCCACACACCACATTCCACACACACCACATTCCACACACAACGTTCCACACACATTCCACACACCACATTCCACACACACCACATTCCACACACATTCCACACACATTCCACACACCACATTCCACACACCACATTCCACACACCACATTCCACACACCACATTCCACACACCACATTCCACACACATTCCACACACCACATTCCACACACCACATTCCACACACCACATTCCACACACCACATTCCACACACCACATTCCATACACCACATTCCACACACATTCCACACACCACATTCCACACACATGCCGCCACCACCACATTCCACACACCACATTCCACACACATTCCACACACATTCCACCCACACACTCCACATTCCACATTCCACACACATTCCACACACATTCCACACACACTCCACATTTCACATTCACACACTCCACATTCCACACACATTCCACACACCACATTCCACACACCACATTCCACACACCACATTCCAAACACCGAATTCCACATACCACATTCCACACACATTCCACACACCACATTCCACACACATTCCACACATCACATTCCACTCACCACATTCCACACACATTCCACACACCACATTTCACACATATTCCACACACCACACATACCACATTCCACACACATTCCACACACCACATTCACACACATTCCACACGCCAAATTCCACACACATTCCATGCACATTCCACACACCACATTCCACACACATTCCACACACCACATTCCACACACATTCCACACACCACATTCCACACACCACATTCCACACACCACATTCCACACACATTCCACACACCACATTCCACACACAACACATTCCACACACCACATTCCACACACATTCCACACACATTCCACACACATTCTACACCCATTCCACCCACACACACTCCACATTCCACATTTCATACACATTCAACGCACATTCCACACACACTCCACATTCCACATTCACACACTCCACATTTCACACACATTCCACACACATTCCACACACACTCCACACTCATTCCACACATCACATTCCACACACCACATTCCCCACACCACATTCCACACACATTCCACACACCACATTCCACACACATTCCACTCACATTCCACACACCACATTCCACACACATTCCACACACCACATTCCACACACCACATTCCACACACATTCCACACACAACGTTCCACACACATTCCACACACATTCCACACACCAGATTCCACACACATTCCACACACCACATTCAACACACCACATTCCACACTCCACATTCCACACACCACATTCCACACACCACATTCCACATTCCACACACCACATTCCACACACTACATTCCACACCCACATTCCACACAAATTCCACACACCACATTCCACACACATTCCACACACCACATTCCACACACACCACACACACCACATTCCACACACCACATTCCACACACACCACATTCCACACACAACGTTCCACACACATTCCACACACCACATTCCACACACACCACATTCCACACACATTCCACACACATTCCACACACATTCCACACACCACATTCCACACACATTCCACAAATCACATTCCACACACCACATTCCACACACCACATTCCACACACCACATTCCACACTCCACATTCCACACACCACATTCCACACACATTCCACACACCACATTCCACACACCACATTCCACACACATTCCACACACATTCCACCCACACACACTCCACATTCCACATTCCACACACATTCCACACACATTCCACACACACTCCACATTTCACATTCACACACTCCACATTCCACACACATTCCACACACCACATTCCACACACCACATTCCACACACATTCCACACTCTGAGGTTCCGTGACAATTTGAACCCGTGTTTTCAACATTGTCGTAAATACATAATTTTGGTATCAGTGAACCGCAAATGATCCATTTAGCATATCCTGGTGTTTTCGCTATGCTACGAGCAAGAGCACTCCTGTTATGAACACATTTCTGATCTACCCATGGCATCCATCTTAGATCACGGAAGCCATTTTGTGTTTCTTGCCCTCACGTAGACAATGGACACGCAGTGACCTCTAGCACCTAAGGACACGTAGGCTTTAGCCGGAGATTCACCTTGCTAGCGACACGTGCACCTTAGAACAGAACACGCCATGGCCGCATGACTCGACAGAAGTTGCCTCCACTGCCTGAGGCCAGTCCTGCTATACTGGTTCTCGTGTTCGTTGGCCTGATCATGATTAGGCAGCCGAATCTGGTAGCCTTGCCCATTTACGACCCACAAACATCTCTTATCCTACTTTTCTATCTTCTGCATCTGGCTCTGCTCCTTTCCTTCTGGGCCTTTATTAGGGGGAGGTAACGAAATTTACAATGAGGCGGTCCGGGTCTTGAATGAAAAGTTGACATGGGATTATGATGGAATAGTGGGAACCCCTCGTTCGTAATGTTTTGACATCAGATATTGCTGACGATTCCTGTGCAACGCCAAATATTTATTGTTTAAGATACAAAGGTTTTGGAACGTGCTAACATGTAAAGAATTTTGCCTGAAGCCCAATATTCAATATATAAGGAGCAACCCTTGTTGTACAATTCGAACAGGCTCCTAGACACTGCCCATGTGTAGTTTCTGTGACTTCTGTGTCCCTGCAGTAATAAACCTTTGGTCTTTGACGCCACCATTGAGAAGCCCGTGTTTCTGTTTATTTGTGCACCGAGACAGGTAGAACTCCGGGGTCTTCGGGTGTTATCCCTGACACCTCTGGACGGAACCAAAAAGTCCAGAACTCCAATTGGCGCCCAACGTGGGGCGACGTCATTCGGTACCGGTCCAAAAGCCTGAAGAGTTCGAGAAGCTTCGTGTGAAGATTCCTGAGGGAGGCGCCCCACTTCATCGATCCCGGCATATCGCAAAAGTGGCCCAACGTTCTCTTCCACGAGGGTTCCCGTTCAGACGGCTGCAGTGGTCCGTTGCCTTGACCGTCGCCCTGTCTTGGACCCGAGGTGCAGTCCTTAGTACGGCGAGACGAGACGGGTTTCTCCTTGGTGACGTCTTCAGTGCCTCAGTTAAGTATCAAGTGGTTGCTAGTTGGTTACTTCGTAAGGGTTGTTCCTGTTAGGATTAAATCCCTTTTCAGTTCTTGGTTTGGTTTGGTTTCGTAAGATTATCACTGGTTGTTCTAGTCACGATAATCATTTGGTTTAGTTTGGGTATCGATACATTTGTTCGCTTTGGTAGGCCTAAGTTCTTGGTCCGAGTGCGCACCTTTGTTCGTGTGTTTGTTTGTTCTGTGTTCCGGGTTATAAAATGGTAAGTCGGAAAAATTGTATGTTGTCGTGCTTTGGTTGCAACAGTGATTCCCGGTTGGAGGACTCATGTCTGGTTCCTCCGATTGGGACTCCTCTTTATGATCTGTATTGTAAGTTTGGAGTGGGTCCTATATCTTATAATGAGGTATGGGTCCGATATACGCAGAAAGACGGTGTCCTTAGTTGGCCACTGCATGGTAGTTTTGAACCCCAAGTTCTTGATAATTTAGAAACGAAATTGTTCAAGAAGAAAGCCCGGCCGGCAATGTTTGATTCTCTTCGTTATTGGCGAAAAGAATCTAAACAGAGAGAAATTAAAAAGTTGAAGAAAGAACAGAAAGAGCAAGAGTTGACTTTAGAACAGTCTGCTAAGCAGCTGCAACTCAACGAGTCTGAGAAAGCAATGGAGGTGGCCAACAGAGAGCGTAATTTAGCGATAGACAAGTGCTATCCTGCTTTGCCATCAAGTACAGCTAAGATAGTAGAGGACCCTGAAAACGATCCTCTGTTGTCTTACTTGTTACGGTCACCCCCACCGTATGCACAGGGTGCTACGGCTCCACCTTTACCGAATGTTCAATTACCGGTTGCTGGGCAACCTGGTGCTCCTGCTCCCCTGAATCAAGCTCCTGTACCTCCTGTGGTCAATAATAATGTTCCTTCGGCACCCCCTCTTCCACGGTTGCCGGCTTCTTTACCTATACCTGTATCGCTTACACCTGCTAGTTCACAGGCTACTTTGCCCGCTACTCCTACTGATCCTGTTCTATCTGTCCCAACTGCTACTTTATTCTCTGCGTCTGCTAGTGTTATGACTCCGCTTTCTGTTCGTCGGAGAATCACTGATTCTGTCTCTAATATTCTATCTCCCTTCTATAAAACTCTGATTAAGACTCCTACCTCTGATTTTGTGCAGAGACGTAGTCAGTTTCCCAGTACTGAAGAACGAGGAATATTAGATTCCACAGCTCTTAGATGGATTTTAAAAAGTGGAAGATATAGTACTAGAGATGTATTAGATACATTTATGCAATGGAAAGAACCGACACAACGATATGTGTTCGATGAAATGTGCTTCCTTTTACGTAAGGAATTGGAAGAGGATGACTCTGAATCAAATCTAGAAGAATTAATTAATGTTCAGAAAGAGTTTGCTGCAGGTATGATAATTGGTCAAAATATAAAAGAAGCGATGGAACTGATTTTAAGTTATAGGAATGACCCATCCCTTCGTTCACCGAGGGAGTTAGAAAAACGTAGTACGAAGCAGAATCGCCAATATCCAATGAGGGAGGTTCCTCCAATTTGGCGCGAAGCTGTGCAAGCTGATGTACCGAATGGTATTGTTGCCGCTCCGGCCCAATTCCAGAGAGTGTGGATACACATTCCGTGGAAGCGAGCTGAAGTATTAGCAGTAAAGCAGGCCTTGCCTGATCCGCGTAAAAATCCAGCCGGATATTACAAGGAGTTAGCACAGACAGTTGAGGCCTGTGTGCTGAATCTAGCGGACATTGACATGTTATTTGGGAATGTAGTTCCGCAACCAATTTGGGCTAAAATTCGTAAAGAGAATCATCCAGTTGCCCTAGGTGGTGATTGGGCAGCTATAATTGCAGCGGATGGTCAGCAAATAGGTGGTTCCAAACCCGAACCTCTAATTGCTTATTTACCCGGTAGAATAATTGAATTAATGAAGACTCTGATGCCGGCATTGCGCGTTAACTGGGACAAGTTGTCCGCATGCAGGCAAAAGAAGGACGAAAGTGTTTCCGACTTTTTCACAAGGTTCGAAGAGACTTTTGTGGATCATAGTGGTCAGGATATGAGCACAGAAGGAGGACAGAGACTATTCGTTGATAAATTTGTACACAATTTGTTGCCCGAACTTAGTAATAAATTGAAAGATTCCGAGAGTGCGTGGGCTGTCTCTACGACTGCGCAAATACTTGCGACTGCCCAGTACTATGAAAATAGGGATAAAGAGGAGAAGGAAAAATCAGAGAAGAAGACAAAAGATTTAAAAACTAAAGTCCTTTTACAGCAAGCATATCCGTCTCGCACGAATCAGACTAACACGCAGCAAGGTTCATATCAAAGGACAGATTATGGTTCTCAGAGACCACAATACCAGTGGAACCAGTGTGCATACTGTAAGAAGGAAGGCCATTATAAGAGTGAGTGTCCAGTCTTAGCGCAGAATAATGCTGCGGCAGCTCAGAGAGGTCGTGGTGGTTATATGCAAAATTCTAGGGGTCGAGGACGAGGTGCTATGCCTCCACAAACGAACGATCGCCCTTCTAACCATTTTGATCAGCGAAATAGTCAGTCTGCTCAGCAAAATAGATCTCAGCAGTATCATGTTGAAGACTATTGTGAAACTGATGAAGGGTTTCAGCAAAAAGAGTACTAGGACAGCCAAGGACAAAGAGAGGGAGTAGTATCAGTTCCAGTAGATCAGAGTGGGCCTTATGTCGCAGTAGCAGCATCAGGTGTAGTCGAACCGTTTCTGTTGGATACTGGTGCAGCAAAAAGTTCTATCATACATGAGAAACTCCCTGGCGCACCTTTGTCTGGCTTAACAAATGTTTCAGTAGGTTTTTCAGGCGCCCCTGTTTACAACCCCGTATCTGGTCCTTTGTCTATTTCTGTCGGACCCCGTCAATTGAAAGCTCCCTTGATTTTGACGACAGGTTGTAATGAAAATCTGCTTGGTTTAGACTTGTTAAAACGCCTATATGCGACATTGTACTGTTCTCCGGAAGGAGTACAGCTTACGTTGGGTAAAAGAATCACCTCTCCAATGTACTTGTCGATGGATGCGCTCCCACCAGAGCTGCGTTCTCTCCCTGATACTCTTTGGGCGACTGGTCCTAATGATGTAGGTCTTTTAGAAATCCCACCATATGTAGTTACTTTGAAAGCGAATGTAAAATTTCCACGAATTCCACAATACAGAATCTCTAGTGAAGGTGAACGCGCACTTTTATTAATTGTGCAAGATTTGATCGAGAAAGGTGTAGTAGAAGAAACTAGAGGGAATGTCTGTAACAGTCCTGTCTTGCCAATTCTGAAACGTACAGATCCTTCAAAGCCTCCAGTATATAGGTTTGTCATAGATCTTAGGGAGGTTAACAAGATTGTGATTCCACAGTTCCCTGTAGTTCCAGACATAACTGTATTGTTAACGTTGATTCCTGCTACAGCCACATGGTTTTCAGTTATCGACTTGAAGAATGCCTTTTTCAGCATTCCGATAGCCGAGGAAAGCAGGGATATTTTCGGCTTCTCTTTAGGAGGTCGAAGCTTCAGGTTTAAACGTGCTCCACAAGGGTATTGTGAGAGTCCGTCCATTTACAGTCAGGCATTAAAAAGTCAGTTAGATTCCTTGGTACTTCCTCCTGGTTCTGCTTTAGTGCAGTATGTAGATGATCTTCTAGTAGCTGCCGATGACAAGGAAACTTGCAAAACAGCTACAATTTCGTTATTGCATCATTTGTCTAATTTGAATCACAGGGTGTCACCTTCGAAAATGCAATATTGATGCCAAGAAGTGACCTACCTAGGTCATCTCTTGTCAAAGGAGGGAAGGAAGTTGACCCCAGAGAGAATAAAAGCAATTACACAGATGAATGTTCCTAGCACACAGAGAGAAGTACGTGCCTTTTTAGGTATTACCTCATACTGTAGGCAGTGGATCCCAAATTTTTCTCTTTTGGCAAAACCGTTGGTAGCTTTGACTGGGAAAAATGTTCCGAGTCCAGTGCCATGGTCTGCTGAATGTCAGGAGAGTTTTTCTGAGTTACGAAATGCACTGTGTTCAGCTCCTGTGTTGTGTACTCCTGACTACAGTAAGCCATTTACGCTCTATGTTCACGAGAGAGAAGGTTGCGCGTTGAGTGTTCTGACACAGAAATTTGGTGATAAACAACGCCCTTGCGCATATTTTTCATCAATATTAGATCCAGTAGCTAGAGCGTTGCCTAGTTGTTTGAGAGCTACAGCGGCAGCTGCGGCTTCCATTCGACAATCTGCTGGTTTGGTCATGAACAACATGCTAGTGGTTATGGTTCCTCATGCTGTGGACACACTCATGAACCGAACTAAGACACAACACCTTACCAGTGCTAGATTATCTGGCTAGGAGCTGACACTGCTAGCGAGTCATATTCAGATCAAAAGATGCAATGTATTGAATCCAGCAACATTGTTGCCGACTAGTCAAGAGTCGAGTGATTCCGAACCACATGACTGTTGCTTTAGAACCGAGGAAGAGACAAAAGGACGAATTGATCTTAAAGACACTCCGTTGTCAGATCCGGATGGCACGTTGTATGTTGATGGGTCTTGTTTTAAATTGGAGAATGGTGATGTAACTGCTGCCTATGCAGTAACGACTTTGAGTACGATTGTGGAGACTGCAAGAGTGAGTCAGAATTCTGACCAAGCTGCGGAATTAATTGCGCTAACGAGAGCGTGTGTTTTAGCTAAGGGAAAGAGAGTGAATGTGTTCACAGATAGTCAGTACGCGTTCGGCGTGGCCCATAGTTTTGGCCGTTTGTGGAAAGAGAGAGGTTTCATTACGTCCCATGGGACTAAGATCCAACATGGTCAGCTAGTTAATGACTTGTTGGAATCTCTAACCTTGCCGACTGAAGTTGCGGTTGTGAAGTGTAGCGCTCATAAAGCAATCACGGATGATGTTGGTCGTGGGAATGCTTTTGCTGACGAGACTGCTAAACAGACAGCTAGAAATATGATGAGTAGAATGTATGTTGCAACGTCTGCAAGATGGATTTCTGAGTCTGGAATGTGTGAGGACACAGTGGAAAGCGTGAAAGAAATTCAGAAAGAGGCGACTGAGGAGGAAAAGCTTGCATGGAAAGAGAGCACGGGTAAATTGGACTCGAATGGGTGTTGGATTGACTTGTCGGAACAGCAGCGTTGGATGTTGCCTGATGCGTATGTGCTTGCAGTAGTAACGATGGCACATGGAGCAGCGCATATCAGTTCTAAAGGGATTTGTAAGATGTTGGCTTCAGTCTGGAAGAATGATGGGATTAGTAAGTGTGCAGAGAGAGTGGTGAGAAATTGTATGGTATGCCTGATGTATAATCCCGGCAAGGGAATCCCCACACCTGCAGGTCACTTCGCTCCTCCTTCTTGCCCCTTTGAAGTGATTCAGTTAGACTTCATTCACATGGATCGTTGCAACAATCTAAAGTACGTCCTAGTGGTAGTTTGTGCTTTCTCCAGATGGATCGAAGCATATCCTCTGAAGGACAATACTGCTTTGTCCACTGCCAAAATTCTTCTCAAGGAATACTTCCCTAGGTATGGCATGCCACGGATTGTATGGTCAGATAACGGAAGTGAGTTCGTAGGGAAAGTTATGCAGAGTGTGTGTGCCGGTTTAGGGATTAAACAAAAGTTCCACAGTGCGAACCATCCCCAGTCTGCTGGTTTAGTTGAGGGTTACAATGGCACCCTCAAGCTGAAACTCGCTAAAATACAGGCATCCACAGGTTTGTCCTGGCCAGATGCACTACCCTTGGCTTTGTTATCAACGAGAGCAACTATACATTCTAGAGTAGGGCTTAGTCCATACGAAATAGTTTTTGGTCGTCCCGCCAATGTTTGGGGGGTGCCTAGGCCAAATGAATTTAGACAGCTGGAATATCCAATGTTAATTGATTACCTTTTCGACTTGACTGCTAAATTGAGCCTTATTCACCAACAGGTTTTCGATGCATTGCCAAAGCCACCGGAGAGTCCAGGTCATCAGCTGAAACCTGGGGATCAAGTCGTCATTCGAAATTTTGCAAGAACGAAAAATCTTCAGCCCAGATTCATTGGCCCCTTCCAGGTGTTATTGACAACGAGAACTGCTATTCGTGTGGCCGGACGGAAGAATTGGATACACACGACACACGTCAAACGTGTGCCCCTGCCACTTCCTTACGACAACTGGGTGAAGAAAGGAATCGGTGCCTCTGAAGCAGAACAAATACCCAGTTTCATCCCTTTCAGCGATGCAGAACTGATCACAGATACATCAAACTCTGGCTCTCCTCCTGAAACTGCTCTTTTGAACCCTGAACATTTGCCATCTGCATCAAAAGAACATTTGCCATCTGCGAACGTGAACATTGCAACGTCGGCTGAAAATACATTGTTTCCAGATCAGACAGCTCCTGCAAAACTGAGATACAATTTACGATCTCGCAATATGGACAAATAAAGCAGGAAACTGCCTACTTTCACATTTGAATTTTTTGATACATTGCCTCCAGCCAGGAAGTTTGCTATTGTTTTGTTGTTTTAAAAATTGCCTTGCCGTCTGGGTAGCCGTAGGGTCGTGGCTGTGTGCCTAGTTGAATCTGCGGGGGTCAGACACAAGGTCGATCTTTCTGTTAGTTCTGGGAACTCCCAGGGCTGATAGAGGCATTTTCATCTACGTACACATCATCAGTGGTCGCGAGCGGATTGTAGAAGATGGAGCTTCCTGAGCTGCAACGACAGAATGTAATTTATGTTCGCAGAAATAGACTGTACAGAATACTTCACAGCAAATGCTTTCTAATGCAATGTGCAGTTACGTTTTTAATTGTTTTGATAACGTTAGTGGGTGGAATCGTCTTTGGTGTGCATTTGATTTTTATGCCAGTAACTACAGTACCTCCCCTTGATCCTGCTACTTCTACTGTTTCTTTTATGCATTCTTTTCACTCGTTTCCTGAACACGAACAAGCTCGACGCTCAGAATTTATTAACAATACATTTGTACAGCTCTTGCATCAACACCAACTGGTAGTTAATACTACAGACTGCTGGGTGTGTGGCTTGATACCCCACACTATGGATAAAGGCATTCCCTATCTAGTCTTGCCTTTTAGCTATAATGGATCATTTCAGGCCTTTCAGACCATTTTTGCCTATGCCCTTGAGACCTATCCTCCGCGTCCACCACGTTCCACTAAATACAACTCAGCCAACAAAGCTTTAGTCCAGGGAATTATTGACATGATTAAAGACGTCAATAATACTCTATCTTACCCTAGAGATGAATTACGGGTATATTTGAGTTGGAACTCTACAGAGTATCGCCTTAGTTTGGGAGAAAGCAAGCGTAAAAGCTCCACTCCAGTCTGGGTCGTGCCTCACCGAGGTCAGGTCTGTTTGCAAGGAAATGGGAGAAATCCGAGAGCTCAGCTAGGGAGGAGTGAGTGCGTTGAGACTTACGTGTTTCCGTCTAACTCTTCCCCTGCCTTCCTTACTGCTAGGGGTACTTACTTCATCTGTCAAGACAGAGCGTATACATGGCTGCCTGCTGACTTCTCAGGTTCATGTTATATTGCTCGATTGTTGCCTCCGACATACACTGCTTCTTCAGATTATCACAAGACCAGAGTAGCAAGAGGTGTCTTCAGCAAGGAAGATACCGCTGGTCAGGAAGCTGGAGACTTCTTCAAAGGTTTCCTTCCGTTTTGGGGGCCTATGGCCAATAGTAGAAATCTACGTCAGCTAACACGGGTAGTTGAATCTACTATTACAGAAACTGCTGGTGCCCTTAGTAACTTGACAGCTGAGCTTCAGGCGGATCGTCTCATGACGTTGCAGAACCGTATGGTTCTAGATGTAATACTTGCAGATCGAGGTGGGGTATGCAGAATGATCCAATCGAGCTGCTGTGTTTTTATTCCCAATAATGCTCCAACCGTCTATGAAGCGATCTCTAAGCTACACAAGATTTCCGACTCTATACACGTAGACAAGGGAAACTGGTCCTTCATGGAGTGGTTTTGGACTCTGGTATCAGCGTGGGGATGGAAGGTTCTGATGGTCATTGGTGTCATCCTAGTATTTCTGTTCTCATGCTGCCTGATTATCCAGTGTGGTCCCGCTTTGTGTAGTCTTTGTGCTGCAACATGTTTCAGAAAACCACCTGCGTTTGGAGAAAAGGCGCAAGAAAGAATGATGATGCAACAACATGTCACTGACCTGATGAGCATTGAGATAGACTCGGACATAGAGTAATTGCCTACGTAAGGGCAAAAGGAGGGTCTGAGGTTCCGTGACAATTTGAACCCGTGTTTTCAACATTGTCGTAAATACATAATTTTGGTATCAGTGAACCGCAAATGATCCATTTAGCATATCCTGGTGTTTTCGCTATGCTACGAGCAAGAGCACTCCTGTTATGAACACATTTCTGATCTACCCATGGCATCCATCTTAGATCACGGAAGCCATTTTGTGTTTCTTGCCCTCACGTAGACAATGGACACGCAGTGACCTCTAGCACCTAAGGACACGTAGGCTTTAGCCGGAGATTCACCTTGCTAGCGACACGTGCACCTTAGAACAGAACACGCCATGGCCGCATGACTCGACAGAAGTTGCCTCCACTGCCTGAGGCCAGTCCTGCTATACTGGTTCTCCTGTTCGTTGGCCTGATCATGATTAGGCAGCCGAATCTGGTAGCCTTGCCCATTTACGACCCACAAACATCTCTTATCCTACTTTTCTATCTTCTGCACCTGGCTCTGCTCCTTTCCTTCTGGGCCTTTATTAGGGGGAGGTAACGAAATTTACAATGAGGCGGTCCGGGTCTTGAATGAAAAGTTGACATGGGATTATGATGGAATAGTGGGAACCCCTCGTTCGTAATGTTTTGACATCAGATATTGCTGACGATTCCTGTGCAACGCCAAATATTTATTGTTTAAGATACAAAGGTTTTGGAACGTGCTAACATGTAAAGAATTTTGCCTGAAGCCCAATATTCAATATATAAGGAGCAACCCTCGTTGTACAATTCGAACAGGCTCCTAGACACTGCCCATGTGTAGTTTCTGTGACTTCTGTGTCCCTGCAGTAATAAACCTTTGGTCTTTGACGCCACCATCGAGAAGCCCGTGCTTCTGTTTATTTGTGCACCGAGACAGGTAGAACTCCGGGGTCTTCGGGTGTTATCCCTGACACCTCTGGACGGAACCAAAAAGTCCAGAACTCCAACCACATTCCAAACACCAAATTCCACACACCAAATTCCACACACCACATTCCACACACATTCCACAAACCACATTCCACACACATTCCACACACATTCCTCACATTCCACACACCACATTCCACACACCACACACACCACATTCCACACACATTCCACACACCACATTCCACACACATTCCACACGCATTCCACACACCACATTCCACACACATTCCACACACCAAATTCCACACACATTCGACACACCACATTCCACACACATTCCATGCACATTCCACACACCACATTCCACACACATTCCACACACCACATTCCACACACCACATTCCACACACCACATTCCACACACCACATTCCACACACATTCCACACACCACATTCCACACACCACATTCCACACACATTCCACACACAACACATTCCACACACCACATTCCACACACATTCCACACACATTCCACACACATTCTACACACATTCCACCCACACACACTCCACATTCCACACACATTCAACGCACATTCCACACACACTCCACATTCCACATTCACACACTCCACATTTCACACACATTCCACACACATTCCACACACACTCCACACTCATTCCACACATCACATTCCACACACCACATTACACACACCACATTCCCCACACCACATTCCACACACCACATTCCACACACATTCCACTCACATTCCACACACCACACACCACATTCCACACACATTCCACACACCACATTCCACACACCAGATTCCACACACATTCCATACACCACATTCTACATACCACACACCACATTCTACACACATTCCACACACCACATTCCACACACCACATTCCACACACATTCCACACACATTCCACACACCACATTCCACACACATTCCACACACCACATTCCACACACATTCCACACACCACATTCCACACACGGAAGAGGTGTGGCGCCGCGGCCAGGGCGACTGACGCTGGAATCTGGGGACCACGGTTCGATCCCCGGCTCCGGCGGCAGGTTAGCCCAGCACCATGTGACTCTGGGCAATAGCTCGCTTAATCTTCCCGACGGCCCCCCAGCGCCTAGAGACCCTTACGGGTGATTGTGCGCTTTACAAATGTGGACTTTACTTTACTTTATTCCACACACATTCCACATACCACATTCCACACACATTCCACACACCACACACCAGATTCCACACACATTCCACACACCACATTCCACACACATTCCACACACCACATTAAACACACCACATTCCACACACACCACATTCCACACACACCACATTCCACACATATTCCACACACCACATTCCACACACACCACATTCCACACACACACACACACATTCCACACACCACATTCCACACACATTCCACACATCACATTCCAATCACCACATTCCACACACATTCTACACACCACATTTCACACATATTCCACACACCACATTCCACACACATTCCACACACCACATTCCACACATATTCCACACGCATTCCACACACCACATTCCACACACATTCCACATACCACATTCCACACACATTCCACACACCACATTCCACACACATTCCACACACATTCCACCCACACACACTCCACATTCCACATTCCATACACATTCAACACACATTCCACACACACTCCACATTCCACATTCACACACTCCACATTTCACACACATTCCACACACATTCCACACACATTCCACACACATTCCACACATCACATTCCACACACCACATTCCACACACCACATTCCACACACATTCCACACACCACATTCCACACACATACCACACACCACATTCCACACACATTCCACACACCACATTCCACACACCACATTCCACACACATTCCACACACATTCCACACACCACATTCCACACACCACATTCCACACACCACATTCCACACACATTCCACACACCACATTCCACACACCACATTCCACACACCACATTCCACACACATTCCACACACCACATTCCACACACCACATTCCACACACCACATTCCACACACATTCCACACACCACATTCCACACACCACACACCACATTCCACACGCATTCCACACACCACATTCCACACACCACATTCCACACACCACATTCCACACACACCACATTCCACACACAACATTCCACACATATTCCACACACCACATTCCACACACATTCCACACACCACATTCAACACACATTCCACACACCACATTCCACACACATTCCACACACATTCCACACACCACATTCCACACACCACATTCCACACACATTCCACACACCACATTCTACACACCACATTCCACGCACCACATTCCACACACATTCCACATACATTCCACACCACATTCCACACACCACATTCCACACATCACATTCCACACACCACATTCCACACACATTCCACACACACATTCCACACACCACATTCCACACACATTCCACACATTCCACACACCACATTCCACACACCACATTCCACACACATTCCACACACCACATTCCACACACATTCCACACACCACATTCCACACACCACATTCCACACACCACATTCCACACACATTCCACACACATTCCATACACCACATTCCACATTCCACACACCACATTCCACACACATTCCACACACCAAATTCCACACACCAAATTCCACACACATTCCACACACCACATTCCACACACCACACACCACATTCCACACGCATTCCCCCAACCACATTCCACACACCACATTCCACACACATTCCACACACCACATTCCACACACACCACATTCCACACACACCACATTCCACACACACCACATTCCACATACAACATTCCACACATATTCCACACACCACATTCCACACACATTCCACACACATTCCACACACACCACATTCCACACACACCACATTCCACACACCACATTCCACACACATTCCACACACCACATTCAACACACATTCCACACACCACATTCCACACACATTCCACACACATTCCACACACCACACTCCACACACATTCCACACACCACATTCCACACACATTCCACACACCACATTCCACACATCACATTCCACACACCACATTCCACACACCACATTCCACACACCACATTCCACACACCACATTCCACACACCACATTCCACACACACATTCCACACACCACATTCCACACACATTCCACACATTCCACACACCACATTCCACACATTCCACACACCACATTCCACACACATTCCATACACCACATTCCACATTCCACAAACATTCCACACACCACATTCCACACACATTCCACACATTCCACACACCACATTCCACACACATTCCACACACCACACACACCACATTCCACACACATTCCACACACCACATTCCACACACATTCCACACACATTCCATACACCACATTCCACATTCCACACACATTCCACACACCACATTCCACACACATTCCACACACCACACATACCACATTCCACACACATTCCACACACCACATTCCACACACATTCACACACCACATTCACACACATTCCACACACATTCCACACACCACATTCAACACACATTCCACACACCATATCCCACACACATTCCACACACCACATTCCACACACATTCCACACACATTCCACACACCACATTCATCACACATTCCACACACCACATTCCACACACCACATTCCACGCACCACATTCCACACACCACATTCCACACACCACATTCCACACACCACATTCCACACACCACATTCCACACACCACATTCCACACACATTCCACACACATTCCACACACCACATTCCACACACATTCCACACACATTCCACACACCACCACCACACACCACATTCCACACACATTCCACACACCACATTCCACACACATTCCACACACCACATTCCACACACATTCCACAGACCACACACCACATTCCACACACATTCCACACACCACATTCCACACACATTCCACACACCACATTCCACACACCACATTCCCCACACACCACATTCCACACATAACATTCCACACACATTCCACACACCACATTCCACACACACCACATTCCACACACATTCCACACACATTCCTCACACCACATTCCACACACATTCCACACATCACATTCCACTCACCACATTCCACACACATTCCACACACCACGTTCCACACACCACATTCCACACACATTCCACACACAGTCCATACACCACATTCCACATTCCACACACATTCCACACACCACATTCCACACATTCCACACACCACATTCCACACACATTCCACACACCACACACCACATTCCACACACCACATTCCACACACATTCCACACACATTCCATACACCACATTCCACATTCCACACACATTCCACACACCACATTCCACACATTCCACACACATTCCACACACCACACACACCACATTCCACACACCACACACCACATTCCACACACATTCACACACCACATTCACACACATTCCACACACATTCCACACACCACATTCCACACACCACATTCCACACACCACATTCAACACACATTCCACACCATATTCCACACACATTCCACACACCACATTCCACACACATTCTACACACATTCCACACACCACATTCCACACACCACATTCCACACACATTCCACACACCACATTCCACACACCGCATTCCACGCACCACATTCCACACACAGTCCACACACCACATTCCACATACATTCCACACACATTCCACACACCACATTCCACACACCACATTCCACCCACATTCCACACACCACATTCCGCACACATTCCACACACCACATTTCACACACATTCCACACACATTCCACACACCACATTCCACACACACATTCCACACACCACATTCCACACACATTCCACACATTCCACACACCACATTCCACACATGTTCCACACACCACACACACCACATTCCACACACCACATTCCACACACATTCCACACAACACATTCCACACACATTCCACACACCACATTCCACACACATTCCACACACATTCCACACACCACATTCCACACACCACATTTCACACGCATTCCACACACCACATTCCACACACCACATTCCACACACCACATTCCACACACATTCCACACACACACCACATTCCACACACCACATTCCACACACCACATTCCACACACATTCCACACACATTCCACACACCACATTCCACACACCACATTCCACACACCACATACATTCTACACACATTCCACACATTCCAAACACATTCCACACACCACATTCCTCAAACACATTCCACACACCTTCCACACACATTCCACACACATTCCACCAACACACACTCCACATTCCACATTCCATACACATTCCACACACACACTCCACATTCCACATTCACACACTCCACATTCCACACACATTTCACACACATTTCACACACATTCCACACACATTCCACACACCACATTCCACACACCACATTCCACACACATTCCACACACATTTCACACACCACATTCCACACACCACATTCCACACACACTCCACATTTCGCACACATTCCACACACACACACTCCACATTCCACATTCACACACTCCACATTCCACGCACATTCCACACACATTCCACACACATTCTACAGATATTCTACACACCCCATTCCACACACAACATTCCACACTCCACATTCCACACACACACACACACTCCACACACATTCCACACACATTCCACACACCACATTCCACACACCATGTTAGAAGGGGCGATCCCAGAGGCCAGGTTATGTCTACCCGACTGCTCCGTGACCCACCTCTCCCACCAATAATGCCGATCCTTAACTAGGGATCCCCTTAGGGGAGGACCTCAAGTATTGAATCGTACACACGAGGACCACACCACCCTTAGGAACAGACACTACAACATAGGTTTTCGATATCAAGTTCTTTATAAACAGGTAAAGGAATTAGCACTCTTATATACACAGGATCGAGAGATCGCCAAAGTCTCAACGCTTCCGGAAGTGGGAAGCATCCGTCTCAGTCTTTAGACCAGTACGTAGCGTACCCTGCGCACGGCTCTCAATCCTCGAGCCGGGAGGTACGGAAGATGGTGATCGTACCGGTTGTCCTACTCACTTGAGGATGACTCAGTTCGTGATGGTAGCGTCGATGGTCCAGCCGGACCAGAGTACTGCTCGAGCCGCGAAGAGGTCAGCAGGGCTCGATCCGGAGGGTAGTTCTTGAGGAGCCGCGACCACGTCAGCAGGGCTCAGAATCTTCATTGAAGATCTTTAGGGTTCAAGCTCGAGCCGCGACGGGGTCAGCAGGGCTCCGATGTTCTAGTTCCAAGGATGAGCCGCGACGGCGTCAGCAGGGCTCGTAGAGTTACATAGTTAAGTTCTCCCAAGGGCAGCCGCGATCAGATCAGCAGGGCTTTCTTGTCCAGGATACAACTGCCCGCTAGTTCTGGGGCGGGCCTTGATATAGTCCAGTGGCCCTTTGATGTCCGGACTCTCGCAGGCGGAGGTCTGAGGCCTTGGGGGTGGCCCGTTGGTGAGGTCCGGCGGTTGGCTCTTTGATCTCTTGGAGGATGCGTCTGGGATTTCCCAGACACCCAGCAGGTCTGGAGCCAGCACTCGGGGAGGCCAGAGGTGCAATCGAAACTGGCCCCCGGGGGAAGGCCAGAGGTGTGACAGAAACCAGTCTCTCAGGGGAGGCCGGAGGTGCCATCGAAACTCCCTATCTTTCCTCCCTATGGGAGCCCTCACCCTCCCAACGGGGGCTGGCGTGTCTGGAGCCTAAGTTTCGCTGGGGCTGGGGTCATGCTAAGCCCAGGGAGTCAGGGACCTCGGGAAGGGAATATGGCTGGCGGTGGGCCTATGATTTGGGAAAGGACCGCCCGACACCGTGCTCCGAGGCATCGGTTTGGACTACGAATTCCCGGCTGTAGTCGGGGGCTTGGAGCACGGGGCGGTACACATCGCTGCCTGAAGAGTCTCAAAGGCGGCCTGACACTCGGGTGTCCAGTGCACCTTCTGTGGCTGCTTCTTGGAAGTGAGTTCGGTGAGGGGCCCCCCAATGCTCCCATAATTCTTCATGAAGCGCCGGTAATACCCAGTGAGACCCAGGAAGGCTCTGACTGCTGTCTCGGTGACCGAGGGCTCCCAGGCCATGATGGCGTCGATCTTGGGTTGGAGGGGAGCCACATGGCCGCTCCCCACTTGGTGTCCCAGATAGGTCACGGAACCTTGGCCTATCTGGCATTTGCTCGCTTTGATGGTCAGTCCGGCCCGTCTGAGGGCCGCCAGGACCTCCCAGAGGTGCTTGAGGTGCTCGGCCCAGTGGAGGCTGTACACCGCAATATCGTCCAGATAGGCGGCGCTGAACTCTTCTAGCCCCGCCAGCACCTTATTCACCAGCCTCTGGAACGTTGCGGGGGCGTTTTTCATCCCGAAGGGCATCACCCTGAAGTGGTAGTGGCCATCGGGGGTTGAGAAAGCGGAGCGCTCTTGGGCGCCCGGGGTGAGTCCGATCTGCCAGTAGCCGGAGGTTAGGTCGAATGTGCTCAGGTAGCGGGCCGCCCCCAGGCGGTCGATCAGTTCATTGGCCCGGAGAATGGGGTGGGCATCGGTCCGGGTGACGGCGTTCAACCCCCGGTAGTCTACACAAAAACGCAGTTCGGGAGTGGAGCCAGGGGCGGCGGCTTTTGGGACCAGGACGACGGGACTGGCCCATGGACTGTCAGAGGGTTCGACTACCCCCAGGGACAGCATCTTGGAGACCTCCGATTGAATGCAGGTCCAAACTCGGTCAGGAACTCGGTAGGCCCGGTGTCGCACAGGCGGGCTGTCCCCGGTGTCGACATCGTGGACGCACCACTGGGTGACTCCGGGGGTGAGAGAAAACAAGTCTGTGAATTGACCCAACAGCTTTTGGCAGTCTTGGCGTTGTTCTGGGGTCAGGGCGGAGGAGAGGGTGACCCCCTCTACGGAGCCGTCTTTCTCGGAGGTGCTCAGGAGGTCCGGTAGGGGCTCGGAGTCGTCTTCGGCCCCGCCATCAGTAGCCATCAGCAGGCTAAGTTCCGTTCGGACAAAGTGGGGCTTGAGCCTGTTTGTGTGGAGGACCCGGAGGGGGTTCCTGGGGGACTCCATGTCCACCAGGTAGGTGACAGGGCTCTTGCGCTCCACCACTTTGAAGGGCCCAGTCCACTTGTCCTGGAGGGCACATGGTTCGACCGGGGACATGACCCAGACCTGTTGGCCCGGCTCGAACTCAATGGAAGAGGCGTTTTGGTCATACCAGCATTTCATCTCCTCTTGGCTGGCCTCGAGGTTGTCTTTGGCAAGTTCCCGGAACCGCCGAGTCTGGTTTCGGAGGGTCAGGAGGTACCAGTAGACGTCGGGGGGAGCACCTTGGACTGCAGCCTCCCAGCCTTCTTTGACCAGGCTGAGGGGACCCCGGACGGGGTGTCCGTACAATAGTTCGAAGGGGCTGAACCCCAGAGACTTCTGAGGGACCTTCCGATAGGCGAAGAGGAGGCCTGGCAGCAACACGTACCATTGGCGCCGCAAGGGCTCTTCCAGGCCCATGATCATCCCCTTGAGGGTTCGATTGAAACGTTCCACTAGTCCATTCCCTTGGGGGTGGTAGGGGGTCGTAAACTTGTACGTGACCCCGCACTGTTGCCACAGGGACTTCATGTATCGTGAAATGAAGTTCGTACCCCGGTCACTGACGACCTCTCGGGGGAATCTCACCTGGGAGAAGATCCCCATCAGCGCCCGGCCCACCACAGGAGCTGTCACGGTCCGGAGAGGGATGGCTTCGGGATAGCGGGTGGCATGGTCCACCAGGACGAGAATAAAACGGTGCCCTTGAGAGGTTCGGGGCTCCAGAGGCCCCACAATGTCGATCCCCACCCGCTCGAATGGGGTGTTGACGACTGGGAAGGGTTGAAGGGGGGCCTTGTGCTTCCCTCCGCTCTTCCCGCTGGCTTGGCACGTTGGGCAAGTCCGGCAGTGATTGTTCACATCATTCCTCATTTTTGGCCAGTAGAAATGGGTCACCAGGCGGCTGTAGGTTTTGTCCTGCCCCAGGTGCCTGGCGAGGGGCACATCGTGTGCCAGGTTCAGGAGGAAGTCTCTGAACCGGAGGGGGACCACCAGCACCCGGCTGGCCCCCAGTTAGGCAACCTTCTGTTCGCTGTAGAGGAGATCGTTGTCCCAATAGACCCAGTGGGACCCCGATGGGTCTCCGGCGGCTTGCTGTCGGGTCACCTCGAGGGAGGGACACGCTTTCTGTTCTTGACGGAACTGCTCTTGTGTGGGGCCACCTTCTTGGCACCATTGGGCTAGTTCCGGGAGGTCGCCGAGCTCGGCAATTGCTTCACGGTTGGGCCCCAGTGGACCGGGCTCGGGGTCGGCGTCTTTGGGGTCGGAGGGCGGCGGCGGTGCAGGCCACTCCGGTTCTTTGGTCGGGGTGGATTCAGTCGGGTTGGTGGCCTGGGCGGTCATGGATTGGGTGGTCGCACAGACCCACTCGGGAAGGTCTAGCATCCCCAGATGCTCTCTCCGCTCGACGCAGGCCCAGGGGGAACTTTCTAGGTCGTTCCCGAGGAGGCAGTCCACGGGGGCATTGTCCCAGACGGTCACTTTCAGCATGCCCGACACTCCCCCCCATTCGAAGGGGATTCGGGCCATCTGGCACAGGCTCTCTGAATTGTCCGCTGACCGTACTGGGCACAGCACATTGGGCAGCATCTGGTCAGGGGTCACCAAGTGGCAACGGACGGCCGTCACGCTGGCTCCGGTGTCGCGGAGGGCTTCGGCCCGGTGCCCATTAATGTTGACCCACTGGCGGTACTTCTGAGTGTTGCCCGGAATCGGGGCCCGGGGGACCATGTCTCTTTCACCTAGACATACCAGGGACATGGCGGCGGGCTCCCACTCGGTCTGGTCTTCATCATAGTTCTCTTCTTCGCCCCTTTCTTCTCCCAGGGAGGCGGCCGTGATCTGGCGGTTTGGAGGACCAGTGGTGCCGGGCCGTTGGTTCATCGGGCAGTGGGGGTCACTGGCATAGTGACCGGGCCGCTGGCATTTGTGGCAGATAATGTTCGAGCGGGGCCCCGGCCGTGCAGGGGGGGCCCCTCTTCTGGCCAGGGATGGCAAAGTGTGGGTCGGGGGCGGCACCGCGGGGGAGTCTCGGTTCCTGTTCTGGCCTCCTCCGCCGCCTCGCTGGCGGTGGGGCCCCTGGGGAGCTCGGCCGTAGTCGCCCATCGAGTTCCGGGGGACCCGGGTGCTCACCCATCGATCGGCCTCGACGGCGAGTTTACGTGGCTCGGTCAGCTTGCTGTCGAGGAGATGCTGCCTGAGTTCGACAAAACAGTTGTTGGAGAGGTGCTCCCAAACAATGAGGTTGAACAGCTGCTAGTAGGTGGTGACCT